>NC_090825.1:112877500-114127500 GCF_028021215.1 Eschrichtius robustus | reverse complement strand
TGGGGGCCCTGTGCCCCATATATTTGAGTGCTCCTACATTTTCAAATCCTTTTTTCTATTCCTCACCATTGCTCCCTGCCCCCACTCTGTGACAGGACTAATCTAGTGAATTACTCATCCTGGTGGTGTTACCAGCTGACTGTGGCTCACAAAGGGCAGGAGAGGCAAAATGCCCTTTTAAAACACCCTACCAAGTGCCTGCCACTGCACTTGCCACCTTCCCAGCTAATCCTCATATTAGGTGTGTGGCAGTAGCCCCACTTTATGGATGAGACATCTGAGGCTTAGAGAGGCTAAGTAAGGTCACAGAGCTTCCGTGTGGTGTCAGGATAAATACAGGTCCATCTGATCCCAAGTTCATGAAATATTTGCAATTCAATTTCAGGAAATACTGGCATTTTATTAAGCCCTCCCCATGGTAGACAAATAGTAGAATTTCTGGTTCCCTCTCAAGTTTGAAGTATGAAACATTTTGTGCACAAGGACATTTTCCTGTGCCCCAAGGTCATTCTTTGCCTACTCCAGGCTCTACTGTGAAGCTGAGCAGCAATGGATTAGCCTCACTTACTCTGGAGAGTGACACTGAGGTTGGAAGCTCTGTATCTCTTTTCTCTCTCTTCTTACCTGGTGGTGCGGATCAGGGAATGCCCTGGACATCTTTGCCAGCTGGCTTGACGGCCTCACTGTCACTTCTGAATTCTAAACAGGACATTTGCTCTCACAACCCAGGTACAGATGCCTCGAGCTGGCTCTGGGAAAATGCCGTCAAGCCTTCATGCTGTGATGCCCGCTGTGTAACTCACCTGAATTCACTGCCCATTGAAAAGGATCTTTTTCACCCCTCTGCAAAAAGACAAGACTGAAAACCAGTTTGCTAATAAAGAGACAGGAAGAAATACACCAAGAAAGAAGTTCCAAGAGAGAGAAGGAATCAATAGCACTGAAGAAAAACAGGATGAATGTGACACCTGGAAACACATTTTTCACAAGCAGTATTGTCATTGTAATCTAAAGAATAAGCAAATGAAAGATTCTTGCCTGGGGCTGCCAAAAACAGCTAATTACAGAGAAATATTAGCTTAGTTCAGCCTCTGAAATGTGCTCAGCAGAACACTAACTTTTAAAAGATGATTAAAAGGTCTTCTGCAGAGAAAAACAGACTGTAGTCAAAACAATTTGGAAAAACCTAGGTTAAACAAAATTAAATGGATTTCTTCACTTCTTTATTGAAGATTTCTCAGTCTTTAATATGTTAACGAACATGAATTTCGAAGAGGGGAACTATAATATGCAGAATTTTTCAGACTTCACAACCTTCCTTGACCTTCACAAGGTAGGTCCCACCTGTTACTCTCTATCACCAAACCATGTTCATTTTTTCCCCAGGCTGAACCACAATTTGTAATGTTAGATTTATTTCTTGGTTTACTGGTTTGTGGGTCTTCCTCTCTGGACTCTGGGACCTCCAGGGAGGCTGCGACCAGGTCAGTTCATTTACCACAGTATCCCTGGCATCTGGTGCTGGGTCTGACACACAGACAATGCTGTGTAAATATTGGTTTATAGCTTTTTTTTTCTCTTACTGTGTACTATTTATTGAAGGCTTACTACGTGCTGGACACTTTGCTTTACATGGATTATCTCATTTAATCTTCATATCAACCCTACATTGTAGGTACCATTACTATCCCCTTTTTACAGATAACAAGACCAAGGCTCAGAGAATTCAAGTAACTTGCTCAAGACTGTAGTAAGTGGTGGAGACAGGATTTGAACCGTGGCATTCTGAGACCAGAGCCAGCATTATTACATTAACTGAATGGATCAAGTCTGTGCGATGCCCGGAAAGAGGCATAAGTGAATGATTACAGTACATCTGGGTTCAGAGGCCAGCCACGATCCTTTGAATTAAGAGGAGATGATCTGGTGAGTTCTCATTGATCATCCACTTTGTGGCGGACTTTGTTTTAAATGCGGTCGCTCACTTAATCCTCTAATGCACTTTAAACAGGAGGAATATCAACTCCTTCCATAGAGAACCAAACCGAGGCTCAGAGAAGCTAAGGAAGCTGTCCAGGGTCACTGGTCTGGGAAGCAACAGAACAGAGGTTTGTGTAATAGCAAAGCTCCTGGCCTGGGCGGCCCAGCTAGAGTTTGGAGGAGCACAGAGGCCTGTAGGGAGTTCTTGGAGCAAAAGCTGTACTCCCACATCCCTCCCTCTTCTGTTGCCTGCCATGGTCCCATTCCAGAAAGCCACGCGTCGTCAACACTTCAGCACTGATATTGCCCAGATTCCGACCAAGGCACAGAGAGGCTTCACTCCCACTTTGCTACTTAGCTCACCTCTCCTTAGCGATCTGGCTGAAGTGTGGACTCTGGAGCCTGAGTTCACACCCAGTTCCACCACCGGCTAATTCTATGTCCATAAGCTATTTCGCCTCTCTGAGCCTCACATATAATAATACGTCCGACTTCACTAGATCGTTGGGACCATTAACTGAAATGACACATATAAAGTTCTTTAGCTCACTGCCTGGCACATTTTAGATATGTATGAAGCAGTCGTTATTAATAAAATAGTTAATAATCCCTCATGATCTTAACTGGTGACTCATGTCCTCAGCTGGGGGCGCAGGGATATGTGGGTAAGCACAGCACTTGGCACACAGGAGGTGCTCAGTAAATGCCTGTTGAGTGGACTGGGCTTCTTCCCCAGTAGCAGCAGAATGGAAAGGTAGGAGGGGGGTGTGGCACATCCACAGAGTAGGGTGGAGAAGCCACACAGTGGGAAGGAGACTTGTCTTCCTTCTCTGCTGTGTAAATCTCAAGGGCTCTGGTGGCTCTGAGTGGCAGCTTCCAGAGTCCTTTCTCATGAAAGCTCTGCTGTCTCCAGGAGACTGGTGTTTACTTGGCTCTTCCAAGGGGGATGGACAAGGTCAAAAGCGTCTCAGGTAGTGGATCAGCTCATCTAATTTTGTCACCTTTGTGGGCTCTGTCTCCAATTATGCTGTGAAGCAACCTTCTGCCAAGTAGTAAATTTGAGACCCCATTTTTCACAAAAATGCCACACCTGGGGCCAGAGTGATTCTGTCTGCTTGTTCAGAGATGGACTAATAAGGTGTCACTGTACTCAGCACTTACTGTGTGCCTGGATGCCTGCTAAACCCTCCTTGATGTGCTACCGTCAAGCTTCGAATCCAGTCTCCCGTCCCCTGGCCACGTAAGAAACTCTTGAATATGTCTCTGCTTTTTTTGCTTATTTGAGACACACTAAGGTGACTGGGAATTGCTCCTTGACTCTAAGCTGCTGGCCTTGGACATGGCAGGTATGCACTGAGTCATGGGATGATGACCTCACACGCATATTGTACACCTGTGCCTGCAGGCTGCGTGCACGTACACATCCTCACATTGGATGTGTATATGGTGTGGTAGTATACATCTTAACATTGTGTTTTCCAACAAATTTTAATTCATTATTTCCAAGCTCAGCTTCTTTTTGCAATTTTTACCACGTTCCACTCCTATTCTACTGCCTTTGAGGTAACTGAGGTCCATGTGGTCCCACAAAACCAGGGTAAATGGCATTGGCAGAACTGAATGCAAAGCAATGCAAACAGGGCTTCTCCATTCAGGGTTCTCAAATTCAGGGCAAGGGGAATCAGAAGAGCTTCAGCTTGGCACAGCTCATAAGGATCCTCTCCCACTCTCTCTTTACCACAGGTTCTTTCAGCCTCTTCCAAAGAAGCCACGCAGAGGCAAAGACATGGAGAGGATGGTCAAGGATCAGATGGAGGGGCCTGGGATCTTCTGCCATGTCAGCAGCTCTTCCTCCAGGGGCAGGTGCTCGTATGGACAACTGCTACTGAGAGATATCATGTAGCTTCAGCTCTGCGATGAGGTCACTAAGGAACCAAGTCATGCACCTAAGATAGAATCTCATATGTCTGCTTAACGTTAATCAGACACCTCCACTCCTTACCCAGCGAGGCCTGCCCTATGATGGGATATTAGTAGAGTTTTATAGACACATTAACAGACGGTGGAATCCAAGTGCAGAAGGACCCTGTCAAAGGAACTTCAGAAAACACATGTCCTCGGTGGGTAATGGTCAGAAGCCTTTGTCATCCACTGGAGCTCAAGGCTATGTGGGCAGGGTGCAGAGTGGTCTCCCCTCCCCTGTACAAACCTTCCAAGAAATTAATAATGGACACATCGGGGACGTTGAGGACGTCTTCTTGGTATTAATGATTTGTTAAGTCTGGGAATCTGGGCTAGGTGAGGAGTCCCATAATAACAAGAGGGCTAATGAGCTTAATCCATTCAATTCGGTTCAACAACCAACATACCTTGAGTCACCATGCTAGGCAGTGGGGATGCAGAGCTACAAGAGAGTGCTGTCACACTGAGGGTCTCCGAGTGTACTTGTGGGGCAGGGACGGTGTGGGAGGTGCAGACTTCACAAAAGAGACAAAGGAATTCGAATCTGCTCCTCATGCACAATTAGACTGGGTGGAGACTCCACTGGACTTACGACCAAATCCCATAATTACCTGCGGTGGCTCTTTGAATACTGTAAAATAGTTCTCAAATGGCATAGAATAACATTCCTATTTTAGTTTCTCATTTACCAGTAAGTGATATCTGCTAGGGGCCTCCCCCGGTCCATGCTCTCTGCTGCCCAAGGCTGCCTTTTCCAGGGGTAGGTGGTTTAAGGAGATTTGACCAGCCTGCTCAGGAGATGCTGACAGCTTCTTGAGGAGTCCTGAGGCTCATACTAAGGTGGTGGCAAAACCTTCTTCTCTTGTTGCTTTGCCCACCTCAACAGTCCCTGCTCTCAGGAGGTGCTGCTCTTGCATTTCTGTTCTGTGGATGGAAAAATTCATATTAAGGTGGTTCTGTAACGACCAGAAATGACAGAGCTCTCTTCAAAAGTAATCCCTGAATGCTCCCCATGTGATACCCAAGTGAGAGGCTATGCAATATTTCTTATAGGTCCACACAATACGTACTATGCTCAGGATGAGGGTGGCCCAGAGCCATCTTGTCTGTTGTTCAAGTGCCCAAATCCAATACCCTCCATGAAACTTATGTCAGGCCAGGAAGAGCTTTAGGAGAAACCATGAGCCACTTGCAGGCAGGCCTACTATGTGTCCACACCTCTGCTTTCCTCTTTAGGACTTAGTGTTTACTCTTTAAGAAAAAGAAAGGAAGCACAGGCCTGGAGCAGACCCCAGCTATACCAATTACTGGCTGTACGTCCCTAGGAAAGTGACTTAGCCTCTCTAAGCCTCTGTATTCATGAACAGACTGAAGAGGATAATAATAACTATCCTGTAGCGTTGTTATCCAGGTCACATTTGATAATGTATAAAAAGTGCCCCATCTGCCAACACCCAATACATGGGAGCTATTACACGTGAAGATACAAAGACCGACGACTCAGTGAGGGCTATTCAGTGCTGTCACCTCTCCCTAATTCTCTAAAGAAAATCTTATTACTGCAAGCTCAAAATCTCCCTTTGGCCTACTAAAAATTGGGGGAATGCCTGGGCTGCAAAAAGGCTCCATGGAGGAGAGTGGTGCCTCCTGGTAATGGCAAAAGACCGCTTCAGGAGCCCTGAACGTAGGCTGGGTCTTTCAACATGCCTGGCTTGATCTCGAAGCTGCTCCTGAGAGGAGCTGAGCTGCTCCGTCTCTGTGATCTGGCAGGTGCTGGCAGGCAGTGGAGCGGGGACTGGGCGGAGAGCTGCCCAGGACATGCAAACCTTCCAGTCTGGCTCACCTGTCAGCGAGGTTTCCTCAGTTAACTTAATGATGCCCTTGGAGCATCAGCTGGTTCTGTACCTGGCTGAGAGGGTGAGAGGGACACGGGAGTTTCTCCTGCCTTCTTAATGAAAAAGATGCTTTTTTTTTTTTTCTTTTTTGAAAGAATCTTCAAGGAGATTTTAGGGGCTCTCAGATGAGCAAGACTCCTTCTTTCTGTTTTTGATTGACGTACAACGCCTTCCCTGGTGTGTGTGTTTTGTTTGTTTTGGGTTTTTTGGCTGTGATTTCCTTAGTCTATTTGTCTTGCTGACTGAAATAATAGAAAAGGAAATATTTGGAGAGAGATTTTCTACTCAAAAAAATGGCAGAAAGGATTTAGATAACAGCATTTTTACATGCCACAAAACTAAAGAAAAATTGTATTTCTCACACGCACATATATTTAAACACATATATATGTATATATAGTGGGACAGAGTTTCAAGTTTATAAGTAGAGTGTATTTGCCTGTCATGTTTATCAAATAGGAGCTTAGAAATAGTGGCAAACTAGATCAGAAAGAAAGCAGAAAGGGAAAATAAAACTCTCTGAATGCCTATTATGTGCTAGGAATAGGCCAATGGTTTTCATATGTTATTATCCCGCCAAAAACCCCATAAAATAAATGCCACTTTTATCTCCACTTTACAAATGTGGAGATTGAGACTGTCCAAAATTATGCAGTTTTCAAGCGGTAGAGCCTGGAATTGTCCATGGTCTTGACCACTATTTTGTCTCTAGACCCCAAGGTAGCTGGGTAGAAGAAATTTTGCATTGCTCCAGTAAAAGAAAATAAATACTAGCACTCAAGTATACAAGGTCCTACTGGGCTTACTTTGACTATTTCCAACTTTGACCTTTTAGAAGTTGTTTACAATGATTATACTCCATTGAGGTAGAAAGAAAATTAATTGGGGTAAGTAAAAGCTAATAAAAACATGCATTTAAAATTATTATTCTATTTATTGCATTATTATTAATAGCTACTCAATTGTTATCTACTCAGTTGTATAGAAACTAAAGAGAAGAAGAAATGTGCGGTGGACAAGATTTTAAAACTGAATGGATCTCAGTTCAAATCTCTGCTAGTTTACTAATCAGCTATGTCAGCTGAAGGCAAACAACTTATTTTTCTGCTCTTAAGTTTGCTTACCTGTTAATTGACACAAATGACACCTCCCTTAAAGGGTTCTTACGAGTATTACATACTCACATTTAAAGTATGTAAAACTCTTAGGTGCACGCAAGTGGCTGGAGCAGATCTGGGCTGCCGCTGGGGCTTCGTGATCCACTTCCTAGGTGCCAAGGGGCTGCTGGGCTGGGGCGAAGGCGGGCAGCAGCCCTCAGAGACAGCGGCGCAGAGGTGCCTCTGCCAGTTAGCACCACTGGAGACAAAACTGAGAACTGGGAAGAAGTACAGGGATTTCATATGAGAAAATGTTTGGATTATCAAGAGACACCACATATTACATCATCATCATCATCATCATGGTTATGATTATTAACTGTGGATGAATCCAGTGAAGTGTAAAAGAAAAGATACCCCAGATCCTCAGTGGAGAGTCTTTCAAGTCAAGAGCGGGAAAGAACGTCTGCCAGTTTCGCAGTAGCACGATTTCGTATCAGTTTCATGCTGTGTGGCTGACAGGGTCTTGGTGCTCCCACCGGGTGTCAGGCCTGAGCCTCTGAGGTGGGAGAGCCGAGTTCAGGACTTTGGTCCATGAGAGACCTCCCGGCCCCATGTAATATCAATCGGCAAGAGCTCTCCCAGAGATCTCTGTCTCAACACTAAAACCCAGCTCCACTCAACGACCAGCAAGCTCCAGTGCTGGACACCCCATGCCAAACAACTAGTAAGACAGGAACACAACACCACCCATTAGCAGAGAGGCTGCCTAAAATCATAATAAGTTCACAGACACCCCAAAACACACCACCGGACACAGTCCTGCCCACCAGAAAGACAAGGTCCAGCCTCATCCACCAGAACACAGGCACCAGTCCCCTCCACCAGGAAACCTACACAACACAGTGAACCAAGCTTACCCACTGGGGTGCAGACACCAAAAACAATGGGAACTACAAACCTGCAGCCTGCGAAAAGGAGACCCCAAACACAGTAAGTTAAGCAAAATGAAAAGACAGAGAAATACACAGCAGATGAAGGAGCAAGGTAAAAACCCACCAGACCAAACAAATGAAGAGGAAATAGGCAGTCTACCTGAAAAAGAATTCAGAGTAATGATAGTAAAGATGATCCAAAATCTTGGAAATAGAATGGAGAAAATACAAGAAACGTTTAACAAGGACCCAGAAGAACTAAACACCAAACAAACAATGATGAACAACACAATAAATGAAATTAAAAATTCTCTAGAAGGAATCAGTAGCAGAATAACTGAGGCAGAAGAACGGATAAGTGACCTGGAAGATAAAAGAGTGGAATAACGACTGCAGAGCAAAATAACGACTGCAGAGCAAAATAAAGAAAAAAGAATGAAAAGAATTGAGGACAGTCTCAGAGACCTCTGGGACAACACCAAACGTACCAACATTCGAATTATAGGGGTCCCAGAAGAAGAAGAGAAAAAGGAAGGGACTGAGAAAATATTTGAAGAGATTATAGTTGAAAACTTCCCTAATATGGGAAAGGAAATAGTCAATTAAGTCCAGGAAGCACTGAGTCCCATACAGGATAAATCCAAGGAGAAACACCTTAAGACACATATTAATCAAACTATCAAAAATTAAATACAAGGAAAAAATATTAAAAGTAGCAAGGGAAAAGCAACAAATAACATACACGGGAATCCCCATAAGGTTAACAGCTGATCTTCCAGCAGAAACTCTGCAAGCCAGAAGAGTGTGGCAGGACATATGTAAAGTGATGAAAGGGAAAAACCTATGTCTATAGTTAAGAAGTGCCCCAGGCATTCTGATGATCATCCATGCTTGGGAATTAAGACTCTAGAGCAGTGGTTCTTTCATTTTGGTGTACATCAGAACTTCCCGGGGCTGAAAAGTTTTACTGAGCTCTGACCGCCACAGCAACAGTCAGCTCTACCCACCACCAGAGCCTCCCATCAAGCCTCTTAGATAGCCTCAACCACCAATGGGCAGACAGCAGAAGCAAGAAAAACTACAATCCTGCAGCCTGTGGACCAAAAACCACAGTTACAGAAAGATAGACAAGATGAAAAGGCAGAGGGCTATGTACCAGATGAAGGAACAAGAAAAAACCCCAGAAAAACAACTAAATGAAGTGGAGATAGGCAACCTTCCAGAAAAAGAATTCAGAATGATAGCGAAGATGATCCAGGACCTCGGAATAAGAATGGAGGCAAAGATTGAGAAGATGCAAGAAATGATTAACAAAGACCTAGAAGAATTAAAGAACAAACAAACAGAGATGACCAATACAATAACTGAAGTGACAACTACACTAGAAGGAATCAATAGCAGAATAACTGAGGCAGAAGAACGGATAAGTGACCTGGAAGACAGAATGGTGGAATTCACTGCTGCGGAACAGACTAAAGAAAAAAGAATGAAAAGAAATGAAGACAGCCTAAGAGACCTCTGGGACAATATTAAACGCAACAACATCCGCATTATAGGGGTCCCAGAAGGTGAAGAGAGAGAGAAAGGACCAGAGAAAATATTTGAAGAGATTATAGTCGAAAACTTCCTTAACATGGGAAAGGAAATAGCCACCCAAGTCCAGGAAGCGCAGAGAGTCCCATACAGGATAAACCCAAGGAGAAACACGCCGAGACACATAGTAATCAAAGTGGCAAGAATTAAAGACAAAGAAAAATTATTGAAAGCAGCAAGGGAAAAACGACAAATAACATACAAGGGAACTCCCATAAGGTTAACAGCTGATTTCTCAGCAGAAACTCTGCAAGCCAGAAGGGAGTGGCATGATATACTTAAAGTGATGAAAGGGAAGAACCTACAACCAAGATTACTCTACCCGGCAAGGATCTCATTTAGATTTGATGGAGAAATCAAAAGCTTTACAGACATGCAAAAGCTACGAGAATTCAGCACCACCAAACCAGCTCTACAACAAATGCTAAAGGAACTTCTCTAAGTGGGAAACACAAGAGAAGAAAAGGACCTACAAAAACAAACCCAAAACAATTAAGAAAATGGTCATAGGAACATACATATCGATAATTACCTTAAACGTGAATGGATTAAATGCCCCAACCAAAAGACATAGACTGGCTGAATGGATACAAAAACAAGACCTATATATATGCTGTCTACAAGAGACCCACTTCAGACCTAGGGACACATACAGACTGAAAGTGAGGGGATGGAAAAAGATAATCCATGCAAATGGAAATCAAAAGAAAGCTGGAGTAGCTATACTCATATCAGATAAAATAGACTTTAAAATAAAGAATGTTACAAGAGACAAGGAAGGACACTACATAATGATCAAGGGATCAATCCAAGAAGAAGATATAACAATTATAAATATATATGCACCCAACATAGGAGCACCTCAATACATAAGGCAACTGCTAACAGCTATAAAAGAGGAAATTGACAGTAACACAATCATAGTGGGGGACTTTAACACCTCACTTACACCAATGGACAGATCATCCAAAATGAAAATAAATAAGGAAACAGAAGCTTTAAATGACACAATAGACCAGATAGATTTAATTGATATATATAGGACATTCCATTCAAAAACAGCAGATTACACGTTCTTCTCAAGTGCGCACGGAACATTCTCCAGGATAGATCACATCTTGGGTCACAAATCAAGCCTCAGTAAATTTAAGAAAATTGAAATCATATCAAGCATCTTTTCTGAAGTATGGAAATATGTATGGAAATATGTTAATATAAATGTTTCAGACATTACATGAAATTTCTAAAAATCTTATATGTTCTGGTATAATGTTATAAGTAATAATCCTAGTTATTACTTTAAAATGTATATCTCAGAAATAACTAATTTTCTTGTCACCTGCATTATTATGAACTTTCATCAAATCTTTAACAGTGGTCATTTTTAAGTCTTTTGTCATTTACAGACAGTTCTGGGTGTACTCTGATGATTTTGCAAATATGTTCCTATAAAAGGCTTTCATCTTCAAGAAATTCATGGAAAAGACTCTGACAAGCACAGGTTTCTGGTAACTGACTGTACTGCTGAACTGAATGAATAAGCATTTTCAGAACTCTAATGAAAAACTGATGAACTCATAAAAGTGCTAACAAAAGATCAAGATGAAAAAAAAAATTAATTACATGGGACTGAGTGAACTGATGAGGATGAGTATAATTTTTGTGACTTTCTGTCTGAATTAAAAAAAAAAAAATCCCACAAGGACTCAGAGGCAAAGAATATACAAATCAATTTTCACTGCAAAGTAAAGGAGCTGTTACAGTGGAGGATTACTGGACTGAATGTCAATATTATGACATAGTATGAGTGTGTTTCATGTTTGGTAATTGCAATCATTGTTGCTTTTGTTGTGGTCATCCATGTACAATGCTTGGTGTCAGTCTATTTATCTCTTGTAAAAATAAAATACAGTGTGTGTGTGTGAAAAAAAAAAAAAAAAAAGTAAGTTAAGAACTTCCCGGGGCTTAAACGGCTGAGCCCCACCCATCCCTAGAGTTTCTGGCTTGGTAGGTCTCAGGCAGAAATAGAGAATTTACTTTTCTACCAAGTTCCCAGGTGATACTCAAGCTGCTGATCCTGGAACTGCAATAGGGAAGAACAAATCTGACTCCATATTAGATCTGTTTCATTTACTTTAACCTTTGTATTCTATTGCTTTTGCTTCAAGTTAAGAATGTTGCCTATAGCCTGAAATATACAGGATAGCCCATTCTCAAGGCTCTGACCTTTAAGGGTATAACACTTTTCCATCCATATAGAGATAAAAAGTTGCAGAACAGAGAATAATATTTGTCTTGCTGGAGACTTACAGGAACATCGTGACCTGACCTACATAGACAGCTGCAAGAACAAAGGATTCCAACACCAAGAAGTCTGCAACAAGCAACCCCCTCCCTCACCTTGCCTTTAAAAAATGCTTTGCTGAAACCCTTCGGGGAGTTTGGGGTTTGGGGTGGGGGGCATGAGCCACCCATTTGCCTTGCATGGCCCTACAATAAAGCTTTCTTTGCTACAAACTCTGACATTTCACTACTGTTTGGCCTCACTGTGCATTGGGCACACAAAGTTGCATTTGATAACAGAAACCACACCTTGGGAATCAGTGATCTAAGACAGAGGTCAGCAAACTATGGCCTGTGGGCCAAATCCAGCTGCCCCTTGTTTCTGTAAGTAAAATTTTATCAGATCACAGCCATGCTCATTCATTTATATATTGTCTATGGCTGTCATCAAAATATAATGGCACAGTTGAGTAACTACAACCATATAACACATAAAGACTAAATTGATTACTGTCTGGGCCTTTACAGAAAAAGTTTCTCAGTTCCTGATCTGGGAGAGAATGGTCTGATCTTGGGCTTTTATTTGGGGATAGAATTGCCTGCCAGATAAAATACAGGGCACCCAGTAAAATTTAAACTTCAGATAAACAAGTAATTTTTTTAGTATAAGTATCCCAAATATTTTATGCATAAAACCAGTTTGGAAAACAGTCCAGAAGTTTCTTGCAAAGTTAGATACACATGTGCCATATGATGCAGTCCTTATACTCTGAAGCATTTACCAAGGTAAATGAAAAATAGGTCCATACAAAGACTTGTATATACATGTTTACAGCAGAAATAAAGCCAAAATAAATAAATATAGAATAAAACAAAATAAAGCAATAATTGACAAAATCTGAAAACAGCTCAAATATCCATCATCAGGTGCATGGATAAATAAATTGTGGTATACAATTGAATATTACTCAGCAACAAAAAGGAATGAACGACTAATGCATGCAACAACATGAGTGAATCTCAAAATAATTACCCTAAGTGAAAGAAGTCTGACAAAAGAGTATACATAGCATGATTCCATTCATGTAAAATTCTAGAAAATGCGAACTATTCTACAGTGACAGAAAGCTAATCAGTGGTAGCTTGGGGATTGGGAAAGCAGGGAAGGATGGAAGGAAGGATTTACAAAGGGGCACAGGAAACTTTTGGGGGTGATGGATATGTTCATTACCTTGTTTGTGGTATGGATTTCACAGGTGTATACAGATCATAAAACATATCAAATTGTACATTTTAAGTACGTGTAGTTAATTGTATGTCAATTATCCCTCCATCACACTGTGTAAAAACACGTTCAACACTTCACTTTCTAGTCTCATTCACTCTCCACAACCTCCAAGCCCTATCTGAGAATTAAGGCTGGAGCAGATGCTGAGTCACCCTGGCAACAACTGCATTTATCTGAACTCTTTTTAGCTGGGAGTCTAATCTCTCCTATTAGATTATAAGGTCCTGAAAGGCAAATTCTCATACTTAGATACCCCCAGTGCTGCACCTGCTGGCTTCCCACTCCCTGCTCTGCCACCTTACTAGCAGCTCCCATCTAGTGTGGGTCCTGAGTCTGCTGTGTAATTAGAAGTCAGCCTGACCCCACCCTGGCAACTGCCTTCTAGCCCTGCCAGAAATGCCTGCTGGCTGCCCAGAGTCCCCAGCTCTCAATCCCGGCCTGAACCAGCCTCAGGCCATGTCACTGAAAGATGCACATGCCTTGTGCCCGTATGTATTTGCATCTCCCCAGGGGCTTCTGTTGGCTTTCTGGGTCAGGCTTCTCTACCATGTCCCAGAGAGTAGACTGAAGAGCAACCCTGATCTAATTTGTCTGGGAGAGAGGTCTGAAGGTTCAAACTTGAGGCTGGTGTCGCTGAAATGATGTCGTTTCCCTTGGCTATTTGCCCTGGCTAGCAGGATCTGATGAGAGCAGAGAGATGTCTCAGTTCTGTCCCTGCCCCAGAAAGAGGCAGCCTGTGAGCCAGACAGACACGTGGGCCTATCTCTCCAGCAGCAACTGAGTCAGGGAATTCCAAGGCGAAAAGACATCACTACATGGGAGCAGTGTTTCCCCGGCTATCTTTCTGAAACCCTAATAACTTCCCTCAAAACTGATCTCTGTGTAGAGCTCATCATGATTCTCAAATATTAAATAAATAAGTACAAAATGATATAGAAGATTGAAAAAAAGTTCTCATAAATGAGTGATGATGTGATATTGATACATTCCTTGCACTACATGGAATTAGTAATCAGTACTGATGTCTAATTAATAAAAAGATGCCCAATCCAAATAGCCACACTTTCCTGTTCCGCAGCTCAGTTGTGCATGAATTGCTTGCAGCTCTCTGAGATCTTAAAGGGGTTTTCCCAGTTCAGATACTGGACCTCACAAAGTGAGGGAGACCAAGGTGGACTTCACTGGGGGGAGCAGGGGAGGGGATAGCTCAGCACGGCAGAGCACTGCAGCTCAACACACACTTGTTCTTTGCAGGGATCAAGGCCCCTTAAAAAGTACAGCAGACCTACTAGTGAATGGACTTGAGGATATGGGGAGGGGGAAGGGTAAGCTGTGACAAAGTGAGACAGTGGCATGGACATATATATACTACCAAACGTAAAATAGATAGCTAGTGGGAAGCAGCCGCATAGCACAGGGAGATCAGCTCGGGGCTTTGTGACCACCTAGAGGGGTGGGATAGGGAGGGTGGGAGGGAGGGAGACGCTAGAGGGAAGAGATATGGGAACATATGTATATGTATAACTGATTCACTTTGTTATAAAGCAGAAACGAACACACCATTGTAAAGCAATTATACTCTGATAAAGATGTTAAAAAAACAAACAAAAAAAGTACAGCAGAGACCACAGCCCCTACTCAAACCTGGGCCACAGGGAGACTATGTACCCCTCCCAGTTCCCGCTGGTGGGCTGGGAAGCCTGCTCCACTACAGTGCTTAAGTCTCAATGGGGCAGACCCCAGAGCCCTTAATGTGGGCCACCGCAGACTCCTGCTTGCTCCCAGGGCAACATTCATTGAGCAGAAGCAATAAAAATGTTTCCTATGTGCTCCGTTCTGCAGTAGACTCTCTGAGCATGTTGCCTTATTCAAGCCTCACACAACCCTGTAAGTTCGCAGTTACTATGCCCATTTCACTGCTGAGGAAGTTGAGGATTAGGGGCCTACTGATGCTTTTCAAACTTGAGTGTGTATCTGAATCACCTGGAGATCTTGCTAAATGCAGAGACTGGTTGGGGCGGGACTCAGGATTCTGCATTTCTAACCTGTGCCGGTGAGTACCACAGGCTCAGCGGTTGGGTATGTAAGCAGCCATAAGAGCGGAGCTGGGATTGAACCGGGTTCTGTCCGACTCCAAGACCTGGGCCCTTCTACTCGCCTGTCAGTCGTGTGAGGCACAGGGATGAATGAGGACATGCGCTGCCCTTGAGGACTCCCCACCTGGTCAGGGAGGCAGACACCTCCCCAGGCGACACAAGCCTCGAAGTGCTGTCTTAATGCTGGGAACAAATTCCTGCTGGTGGGAGCCACAGGTGAAGAGGGAGCGAGTCGCCCCGTCTGCGGAGCAGAGGGTCAGGGAGGAACTCAGGGAGCTTAGCCTTCAAGGAGGAGCACAGCTCAGCCCCAGAGGAGGAGAGAGCTGGCATCAAAGGACATTTCAGTCTGAGAGGGCAGCACAGGCAAAGGCCCGAAGCTGTGACAGCGAGTGCTGTGTTCCGGAAAGGTGAGAATTCTCCTGTGGTTGGAGTGTGTCCCCTGCTCCCCATCTGCGCAGTGTCTGGCTTTTGTTAACAATTTCTGCTCTCCTCCAGGCCCGAGTCGCTCACACTGCAGGCCCTGAGTAAGTAGGTCAGAAGGGTGGGGTGGGGCTGCAGCCAGGTGCTGGGACGGCTCAGGATCTGCCCAGCTTCTGCCTGGTTCTGGCCACTTGCCTGGGCCCATTCCCTCCTCCTTCTCTTCCCTGACCATCCCAGACCCAGTGAGACAGAGAGGAAGGCAGGGGCTAAGGATGTGCTCTCTGGGGCTCTGGCTGCTCCCCAGAAAGTGAGGGCTCTGCGGATCAGGGGGAAGGGGCTCACTATCCAAGGATTCTCAACCCTGGCTGCACAAGAGAGTCACCTGGGAGACTAACACACACACACACACACACACACACACACACACACACACACACACACACACACACACACACACACACACACACACACACACACCTTCTGCTTTAGCAGGTCTCGGGGGGCTGAGGCTCTGGCATCAGTATTTGAAACACTGCCCAGGAGATTCAAGCGTGGAGCCAGCACTGAGAAGGCCTGATGTGCACAAACTCAGAAAAGCTTGGGGCAGAGGGAGCCAGCACGATTCCTGGGGGAGGAATAAACATTTCAGACTCATACAGATGGAAAAAAAAACAAACTTTGCTTCTTTTATAATATAAAGGACTGAAATGAAAAAGGGTAAGAGGAGTGTGCCTAAACTATATGCAGTTTGTCAGGATTTTCTAATATCAAATTCTGTTTTTAATAATATTTATGGGTTTCATCTGATTATATCAGAAGTATATAGCTGCTACAGAATACTTGAAAATTTTCAAAAACGTGTAAAGAAGAGAATAAAAATCTGACCACCCAGAGATAATCACCCTTATGGTATGTGTCTTTCTAGTCTTTTTTTTTTTTAGTCACATATCCACATGTAGCTATCAATATAGGATCACATTGCCTATACAACTCTCACTCCCTGATAGTAGATTTCATGTTTGTTTCATTGTTTATGGTTCCCCCCCACATCCCAGAAGAAATCTCTGCAGGCAACAACTTTGCCTATTCTCCTCTCCTCTACATCCCCAGTGTCTAGAGGATCTAGCACACAGCCAGCACTCCATACTTACTTGTTCAGTGGTGAGTATAGTATTTGTTTAAGGTCAAGGGCATTGAAGTTGGACCTGGATCTGACCCCACCTTTGTCACTTACTTGAACAAACTACCTAAATCTGCTAACCCTCAGTTTCCCTCATCCATACAATGGGCATAAGAAGAAAACCAGCCCGACATAGCTTCTATAAAAATGCTTGATACAGGGCCTGGCACATAGCAAGTCCTGAGCAAAATGTTAGCTATCACATCATGTATTTTATATTAAGCAAATCCTCTCAGAAGTTTGAAAAGAAGGGATAGGCCACACAGTCTACTGGTATGGAGGGAGGATTTGTATATCTTAGGGACACAAATACCCAAGAAAAAGAAGCACTGAACTTCAATTGACCTTATCTACGAAGTTCATTTTTAGAAGTCCAAGGGGAAAAAAAAGCAAATTCAGAGTACCCTATTTCCTTAGATCCTAGGCACTTTCTTCGAGACATGTGAAAAGCACCTCGGGATAATGCTCAATACAAAGCTAAATGTAATTCTATAACCATTCTTTCCCCTTCTTCCAAATCCTTATTCAAAGTGCAGGATCGCGTCCTGGCCCCTTATCTGATACTCCTGAAGACAGCCTTGCTGGTTTACAGCGTCTCCCTGCAGGACTCCTTGCACCAAGAGGCAGGCTTTGGCCCTCGCTCTGGGGGAAAGCTGACTTGGATCCCATGTCATCCTTTAATCATCACCGGTTGTCTTTAATTACATTATGATCTGAGAACTATAATAGAAGCTTAAGTGGAGGAAAAAATCTCCATCATCTAGGACAGAGCTTTCCACAAAGTAAACTAAATAATAAATATTTGTTGAATAAAAGACTGAAATCATGAGTACTGATTTCATGTGACTGGGTTTCGTTTTACTAAATGCTACCTGTTTCATCTATACTGAACACAAATGAGTGGCCTTATATGAATGTTCATAATTCTATTTCACCCTGAACATGACATGCTCGCTCACATGTATCTCTTCTTTCTTTAAAATGTTCAAGACCTTTAACCTGGAAAGCAGAGAAAGACCTTGAATTTTTCCCTTGGTTAATCCAGACTGGTTCTTGTCTCAGTGCCTGGGAAGCATTCTTGATTTGTCACTCTTACTTTTGGAGAGACTGTCCTATAAGTTATCATCACTCTGCTATATTATCCACGGTAAGGTTGGAGGTTGTGGCCTCAAAGAGCTATGGAAACCACAACAGACTATAGCCTAGGACAGGTTGGTGGCAGCGGCCACTGAGTCAGAAATGCCAGTGCTTACCAAGCAATGTTTAACCTGCTCCTGTGGAAGCCACCACAGTGGTAAAGAGTATGAACTTCTGAATCAGACAGACATGAGTATAAGTCGTGGCACTGCCAGTTCCTTTTCTGTGACTTTGGACAAGTCATTTCATGTCTCTAAGCCTTGGCAATTGATGGAATGAATGCCAAACTTATAGGATCATTGTAAGGACTAAAGGGGATAAATGCAGAGTATGGGTTTAGCACAGCGTCTGGGATATTGAAAATATGCAATAATGGTAGTAATCATTCAAATTACAATTACAAGTTAAAGTAACTCTAGCCAAGGTCCATTCTTAAAGATGGTACAAAGTTTTTCAAATGGCTCCCAAAGACCTGCTACTTAGCCCTTCCTTTAGGTCAGCTGATCAGTATGGAAGTTAAGATCAGAGCAATGCAATGAAGAGACAAGAGCTTGGCCTGGCATGGAAAACACTCCCTCCCTTGGACACCACCCTCCCGAGGCAGCAGTGAGAGTGCCTTCCATATTTCCCTACCTCTGCTTTAAGTTTCATTTTCACTAAACCCCAAGGCTTCTGGAAAAAGAGGAAAGTAAAGCCCTGCATGATATTTCACCTAAGGTGAAAATAGTTTCCTGGGATGAAACCAGTAAGACAAGCTGTTTTTTCATTGTAGGTTAAATTCTTTTCAGATTCAATGTAGAATAAATTTAGATCATAACATTCAATAGCTAAACAGCTACACAGCCACTAAATTGAATAAAAATCTAACGTCAGGGCACCTCCAATGAATGCAGTCTTTGTGCAAGCCACTTTTTATCATTTACTAGCTCATCTTTTTCAGTGTAGAATTGCCTTCAGGTTGAGTCTTGAATCATTTTTTCCTCCCATGTATGAATGTTTCAAAAGCAAAGCTTGGGCTCAGAAAGAGATGCAGATGGAGAGAGGATCTGCCTGAGGGAGGCTGCTGAAGAAACTGGCCAAACTTGACTTCTCTCTCGAGAATGGACTCACTAAGCGCCCAGGGACTGATGTATACGTCAGAGCACCAACTTATCACTTTGCAGTGAAATTAGAAATCCTAAAGAGATTACACACGTTCTTCTTTTGACTTGCACCCCTCTCCCTGTGCACCCTCTTGTCATGCGAAGGTCGATAATAATCAGAAAGTGTCTTCTAAACAGGGGAGCAGAACAATTTATTCATTCAATAAGTGCTTATTGAACAGTTGCTATGAGTCTGGCTCTGTGCAAGGCACTGTGAATGATAAACAAATCATACTTCACTTTTGCCATCATATAATCCACAATCTATTAATGGACATAAACAGGTAGAGAAGTGAGTATGAAATGATGTGGAACTTGCATAATGTGACATGGAAGGTGTATGATGCTATGGGAGCCCGGGGCAGAGACCTCTCTCCCAGTAAGAGGGGCTGAAGTGGAGGGGAGTTGGAAAGAGTTTAAATGCAGTGATCCTGGAGCTAAGACCTAACGGATGGCTTAAGAGTAGCAGATGAAGTTAGGAGAAGGCTTGTAGGGGGAGGTAGGGAGAGGGAGGCAGGGAAGAGTGTCCAAGTCTTAGTTCTCTCGGCTCGTTAACCATAGGCCTTTTGCTCTGCAGGGTTGTTTGAAGACGGATGTTATTTCCACAGTAGAGATACAGTTTCCTCAAAGTCCAGACCAGGTGTCCTTGGGTACCTTTTCCTCTGGACGTTACTAGGAAGGCTAATTTCAGTGTCTCCCTTGGTGAGTATCCCATTGAGTAGCATCCTCTTTTTGAAAAATCAAACTAATCCCACTGGCCTAGAATATTTTCTAGCTTTGACTTTGTACATGACTACCCCGATCTATTATGTTTTGATGTTTTGCTCATTTCTCTGAAGGCAATTAGATATTTGTTATGGCCAAATTGTTTGTCCAGGGAACATATCCCTTGATGTATATCTATGTATTACCTATATGATGACTTTTGCAAGTTATAAGGAAGATTGCTTCAGATTTGAGGTCCAGTGAAATGTAACAGGTTAAGAGCACTCTTATATTTTAGTGGATACCACACCTCTGGACAATTATTTCTTCATTCTTCATTTGCTCACTGGTAAACGGATCATATAGGTATCCTGTCCCACAGAGTACAGATAAGATGTTGAGCAAAAGGCAGACATAGTCAGGTCTCTAATGGAATTCACAGTCCAGTGAAGGAGAGAGAGAATAATCAAGTAATCAAGGTCTTAAATATAAAATTAAAACTGTGATAACGTTATATATAAATAAGAGACTATAGAATAATGGCGGCAAGAGAGACAGGAGAAGCTAAAATATAAGGAATGTAGACATTTTCCACGTGATAGGAAAGGAGTTAGTTTCAGTCCAGGTAGGGTGAGTAGACCAAACTCAAATCAGAAAGAGGTTGCAGTTTTCTAAGAACTAGGAAAGGATGCAGAGCCTGACTACAAAATAGGGCTCAGCTTTTAAATCTGAGGCTCAGGTAGAATTATTCTGGACATGTAGCCAAATCCATCAATATCCCGTGTCCTAGGCCAGTGACCTCAGTTGATCAGAGATGGCAAATCTGCTCTGCTTATCTGGGTAAGTGTCTTTGCATTCTGTGAGGTCTCGAAATAAACCCAAGAGGTGGTAAAATATGTAAAACACACCCATAAGTATTAACACTTCTGTTATCTGGCTTTGACAGGTTTTGCAATCATAATAATTTGCATGTTTGTTATCTGTGGCAGTGCTTCCCAACCGTTACCATGTCATGAGACAAAATAATATTTCAAAGGAATACTGGGGTTGCTAAGTGGAGGGATTTGGAACCCCATATGAGGCTGTTCTTGGCAGGAGGCAATCCGGCCACGGACTCTGACCACCTGAAGCCCCACCTGCCTCACAGATTGAGGACATCAATTCCTGAGACACACTGGGCAGACTGGGGGATAAACGCTGATTTACACTGTATGAAATGGGTAAGCTGACTGACCCACTGGACTTGTTATTTTGATTTTAAATGGTTAACTGGTAACATGATTTTAATTGGAAATGTATAGGATAATGAGATTGATTGTATTTGTAAACTGTTTATTTGATACTCTGATCCCTTACATCCAAAATTTGAGATTTATTAGTTTTGAAAGTAGTGCTCAAGTGTCTAAGAAAATTGTGTTTGAGTTTTAGATCTGCCTATAACTGTGCCCTGGGAGAATCAGATCTATTACATTTGTGATTGTAATTTGAAACATCTAAGGAGATATGATTAATTAACTAAACAAGTTAGATTAAATGTTATGGAAAACGTAATCTGTTAAATTTATAACTAATACTACTATTAATCAAATTATATTAATCAAATAACAAACTAGACAGTTCTTATATTTATACAGAAAATAACTAGATTTGTAAATTTAAAAAGTGATTCATCCTTGAGATTAAAACTTATTAAGAGAAGCTAGTTTTTAAAAATTTCAATTTCAGTAATTTTAGTATTAATTAAAATATAAGTAATAGTAAATATTCCACTGAATGTGTAAAATCCACCCACATACATTACAAAACTCAACTGACAACATGAAGATAAGGGCATAATCAGTAAGAATACATGATAACAAAGTTTGATTTGGTCTAGGGGGCCAAAAAGGTTTTTCCTAGAGGAAGTGAGTTTAGCCTGGATCTGAAGATTAGGAGAAAAAGAGGTCCAGTGAGGAGAGGGGAGAAGAGCATTACAAGTACTGGAAGAAGAGAAAAAGAAGAAGAAGCAGGGGAATAAGAGGAGGTAAAGAGGAAGCGCTGGGGGTATGTGTAAAGGCCCTGGGGTAGCCTTAGGCATTGGGGAATACAGAAACTGTCAGCCAGTCTAGAGCACAGAGAACACGGGAGAGCAGAGAGCTAGGGCCCCAAGTATGCTCTCACCTCCTATAGTATTCTGCATGGGAGTTCTCTCTTTAAAGAGGCTTCCTCCACCTCCTTTCTAAAATTACTCCTAGCTAGTTACTCCCTAATCCCTTATACTACTTAATATTCCTTCATAGTCCTTATCACCCCTGAAAATAAATCTCTATTTTTTATACTTTTTAATTGTTGATCTCCCCCACTAGAATATATATTCCATGCCTCCATGAGGACAGGAGCTTTATTTGTTTTCTTTACCACTGTTTCTGTGGTGCTTTGAACAGTGTGGGCATTCAAAACACATTTCTTAAAGGAATGAATCAAGCAATGCAACAATAAACACAAGAAGGGCCTTATAGGGACTTCCCTGGTGGTCCAGTGGTTAAGACTCCGCCTTCTGGGACTTCCCTGGTGGCACAGTGGTTAAGACTCCATGCTCCCAATGCAGGGTGCCCAGGTTCAATCCCTGGTCGGGGAACTAGATCCCACATGCATGCCACAACTAAGAGTTTGCCTGCCACAACTAAAGAGCCGGAGAGCTGCAACTAAGGAGTCTGCCTGCCACAACTAAGAGCCAGTGCAACCAAATAAATAAATAAATAAATAAATAAAGACTTCGCCTTCCAATGCCGGGGGGTGCAGGTTCGATCCCTGGTCGAGGAGCTAGGATCCCACATACCTCCGGGCCAAAAATCCAAAACATTAAACAGAAGCGATACTGTAACAAATTCAATAGAGACTTTAAAAATGGTCCACACTAAAAAAAAAAAAAAAAGAAGGACCTTGTAGACCATTCTAAAGATTTTGGTCTTCCAGCTAAGAGTAGGCAGGAGGCCTGGTCAGTTTGCATTTAGAAAAAACTTGGCTAACCATATAGTGAAGACAAATGAAAAATGATGGCTGCTTGGGCTAAGATTGTGACAGTGGAAAGAGGTATGTACAGATTTGGAAGTTGAGAGAGCTTGTTGATAGACTGGATATGCAAGAGTGAGGGAGAAGGAGGTCAAGTCTGGCTCCTAGGATTCTGGCTTATGGAACTAGACACATGGGAATGCTACTCACTGAGACAGAAGACAATGGAAAGGGACTAAACTGGATATTGTGCATATGTTGAGATCAAGGTACCTAGAAGTATTCAAGTGTACATGCCAGGTAGACAGGTCTACGTGTTGGAAGCTAAGCTGACGATTTATATTAATGGTTCATCATGTGTAAGTAATAACTGAATCCATGGATGTCAGTGAAACTGAGGCAGAAAGTATAGAGTAAATAGTATGGAGTGCAAAGTAGAGGGGTCCTGTGATTAAGCCTTGACTAATTCTAATATTTAATGACCTAAAGAGGGATTGAACAGAGATGTTAGAGGAACATCAGGAAAATGTCATGTCACAGAAGCCAAAGAGAGAGTGTGATTCAAGAGGGTAGGGAGTGGTAAGTTAACACGAAGAAATGCTCCAGAGAGATTAAATAATGGAGAGCTGAAAGGTGGTCACTGAATTTAGAAACGTGGTGGTTACTGGTCATTTAATAAGCACTGTGATGTTGGCTTGATGTGATCATAAGGCATTTTGGACTGGGTGAGCAGTAAGAGGTGAGGAAATGGAGACACGAGTAAAGACAATTCTTACAAAACGACAGGCTGTAAAGGGAAGGAAAGTGGAGAGGGACATAGTATTAGGAGAGGAATTTTTAACAGGAGAATTGGTTTTGCTTGTTTGTTTTTTATAAGAGGCACTGGAACATGTTTAGATGTTGATGGTTTCAAGAAAAAGATTGAAAGGAGAAAGAGAAGGACAATCTATCGTCCACGTGCAGTCCTGGAGAAAAGGGAAGTAAGCATGAGAGAAGGAAGAGAGAGTGAGAGCAGGTGGAAATAGGTCTGTAGATTTAGGGTTGGGAACTGAGAGCATTTCCCATATGATAGCTGTACTGTCATGGATTATCCTCCAGTGATGTTATGTGTGTAATTCTTGTCACCTCCTCTATGAAGCCTTCCATGATACCCCTTAGGACTCCTTCAGACTTAACCAGGTAATCTCTGTGCTTCCCTGGTATCTTGTGCCTTTCTCTCTACTGTAGCAAGTAATACTGAATTGCATTTTAATTTACATGGAAATACCTTTTCTATTATACCATACCTTCTTGGGACTTCTTGAAGGCAGACTGTGCCTTACTCACATCTTGATTCCCAGGACTGGTACAGGATGGGTGCTAATGAACTGAACTGACCCATGCTCATATTATAAATCTTTAGAAGGTGGATACTGCTTTTTTTACTGTCTTCTGACTACTCTCTAATAAGGCTGAGTGTCCACGTGATAATGCTTTCTGTTTAAAGATGCCTCTTCCACTAGCCATCCTACTCATGTGATAACCACTGGGACACAAGTAAGGTGGAGGTTAATAAGTGGAACAGGAATAAAGTTTCCACATCAAAATAAGTTTAATAGAATAGGTAACTTTCCAGAATCTTTCATATGGTAATATTGGTTATGACTCTTCAAGAAAGGGGTATAAGTGAAACTCAGTGCTCTTTCTACTGTAGGAGTAGGGAGTGGAGTCTTGTTTTCACATCACATTATTTTAGGAACACTGCAGAGACCAACGCGGCCATAGCCCGTCAATGACATAATTCAGAGCTGCTGGGTTATTAGAGGCTGCTGACTTTTAAAATCACGTGGCTCTAATTTGTACGTTCCATTGAACTAGAGTTGTGATACTTGTAAGGCCATGGTTTACACACGTATACTCTATCTCTTGCTTGTTTCAGAGTTCTTATTGCTCCTTCCATCCCCCCCCTTCCCTCCTTTCTTTAATTTCCTTTCTTTCTCCGTAGCCTTTGCTTTCTTCTCCTTCTCCTTCTTCGCCTTCTCCCTCTCTCCGTCTCTCTCTCTCTCCCGCCCTTTCTCTCCCTTTTTGTTAATTCACTCATTGTGGTTCTCCCCCAACATACCTACCATGAGAGAAGGAAGTTTATCTGTCTTTATACCACCAAAATCCCAGAACGTCACCTAGTGTAAACTAAGGCCTTGATAAATCTTTAGAAATGAAAGAACTGTCCCTCTTTGATCATGTAAAGTTTAAATAAATGCTGATCCGACATCAGCCCTTGAGATCTGTTTGCTGAAATGACCCATTATTTGACTTTTTAAAGAAAATCACCTAGTTGTTTATGCACACGGCATAACAGTAGAGTAAATTTCCTACTGAAACACTGAATCAATTCCTAGACAAATTATATTTGCAAGAAAGGGAAATCCCTGAGGCCATGCATGGGGATGAAGCACAGACTCAGTGAAGCTAGGGTCTTGGGAGATGAGCCACGTGCCCATCTTGGAGAGAAAGAGAAAGAGGTACTTTTAGCGGAGACACAAAGATGTGACTGATGGGCCCATGAGGGATTTCTATTTTGCTTGAATTCCTTTTCCTAGTTTCAAATTTCATTTGGGGCTTTTTATAAGATGATTGATGGTAAATCCCTATTCATCTTGTTGGTAAGTCAATGAGTATTTGTATTTGTCACCGTCACTTAAGACTAAAGACCTAGTCAATCAGTGGATGGAA
Source organism: Eschrichtius robustus (assembly GCF_028021215.1). Lineage (NCBI taxonomy): Eukaryota > Metazoa > Chordata > Mammalia > Artiodactyla > Eschrichtiidae > Eschrichtius > Eschrichtius robustus. Next base: position 114,102,084 of record NC_090825.1, on the reverse strand, counting down.
ACACGATATGTGATGGTGTTCATATTCCATCACGTTGCAATAACACAGATAAGTCTTCAGGGACAGATTCCCCTGTCCTTTAAAGAGATTTCTCCTCACCTATGACTGTAAATGACAGCATCTAGCCTAACATCTCAGGAAACTGGCCAAAGTAATTCCTTTTTGTATCTCTTGTTATAATAGCTTGAATGGTCAGGTATTGAAACACGTACAACTTAGATTAAAGGAAATGGCAGCATTATATCCCAATGCCAGGGAAGCAATTATTGCAAACAAGGACATTTACTAGAAAATGCCTATCTCAGAATTCACCTTGGCAGGAAAAATGATGTAAGACCTTCTGCCAGAGTCTATTCCTTTTTTAATATCACAAAGGGAGAAAAAGCTTCTGGAGCTCACTAAGAAAGCATATTTCTAAACACCTCTAGGACATTTGTTTCTTCACCTAATAATATGTGTATTTTATCTTTGGGCCTCTTAAGGTCTCTTTAACTTTTCTGAATTGTTTAATTGGTTCTGTATGGTGAGATTTCTACTGTCAATATTTAATTCATGACAACAGCAGGGGCATTACCTGAAGAAGGCCAGCTGTGATCACCATGGCCAGTCCCCATGGATCAGAAAATGGGAGGCTTCATTACTTCAATTTAAAGTTTAATATGCAGAAGGAAATCTTGTTTCCTTATTTCTTAGTTATTTGGAGATGGAAAAGAGTCTTATATACTAAAATTTGGTATATTCAAAATCCATGTGTTCTAAATTATGTTGAAGTTTATATTTAATAGATTGCAAAGAAAAAAGATGATTTAGTCATTTTAAGTTGAGGACTATGAGGGCTGGAAAAACTTTGAAATCCAGATAATATGCATCATTGATCAGAAGCATCATGTTTATTGGGTGATGGTTTTCAACAGAAATATGTCAGACCTAATATTCTACCCCCCATACTCCCTCAATGCCTAGCACAGTGTTATAGTGAAGGTGCCTGCTGGTTTTTTTGAATTTTGTTTGTATGAAAAGTGTGTGAGTGAATGAATAAATGAATGAATGATGCAGCAAAGTAGAAAATGAGGTGTCTTTAAGTTCAAAAGTGGTTATTTTTATAGCCAGCCCCTATTGCCAATGACACATTATGGGATAGGGGAAAATGCTCTTAAGTTATATATTTGCTGAGAGGATTTTTCTCTGCATCGAAAGGGTTTGTTCCATGAAATGAAGACCTCATCTGTTCTGCTCACCATAGTTTTCTAAAAGCTCTAACATGATATTTTTGAATCAATGAATGGCTTGCTCTGCAATAGTCCATGAAAAAACATTACTCATTCTTCAATATTTCCTCCCAGTCCTCTACTTCTAAAAATGAACTAGCATCCATTCAAAGGCAATCTGCTCCCAGGTACTTTGTTTGAATCATCAGCCTTACTTTAAGGATTGTGATATGCCAAGTCTAGACTTAGTAGGGAACTTTTATGAATGGATGGCTGTCTAAAATCTTATGGGCTTTATTGTGAAAGGGGTTAGAGAAGATTGTGTAGAGTTTTAACATAAAATTAAGCCACAAATATTTTTGCTGACCTTACACATTCATTCCAAATTTTGGTCTCTAGGAGTCTACCTTTTTCAATTGCTCAGAGAAAGCAAATGTGGGCAGCAAATGTGCCCACCCAGAAACTGACGAACAGTGAGAACCTAACATAAAGGTAACCACGTGCCTAAAATCGGAGGCATTATGCCTCTTTCAGGTGCTTAATTCCACTTGGGGAGATAAGCTTATCATTTAGACACACAGGGAATAAAGTGAAAATAATTACAGAGCGATATATACACAAGCATGCCGTGTTGTCTTAAAATATTCTTATTATGATAAAACTAATGCATAAGCAATGTAAACATTCTGAAGAGAATAAAGAAGGGCAGGAAATTAAATGGTAATGCCATGATTCAGAAATTTTGAACTATTAATATCCTGACATGTTTCCCAGTATTTTTATGTCCATCTGCATGTGTGCATGAGGATAAGAATAGGATCATATTCGTGTTTAATTTTGTGACTTTTTTTTTTTTTTTTTTTACTGAGCATGATAATACAAACATTTGTCTATATCACTCATTCTGACCTCTTATAGTATTCCATGGCTGGAAAATGGATGTGTGGCTCCCAGTGGTTCGCCATAGTGGTCCCACCGAAAGACTCTCTCAAAGTATTTTTTGCCTATTTTCAAGGCTAGATGTGATATGAAAACCTAGTGGAATCTCAAAAGAGTTCATCCAGGGACACAGATCCAAAGTAGCACTGCAGAATGTGAAGATCACAGCTTTTTACTCTGGCATATCTAAGTCTTCAGCATGTGTGTTCATTATATCTGTAACTTGATGAGATCTAAGCCTGTTTCCATTGTCATTCCTCCTCCCGACATTATCCTAAGTAGGTTACCTGGCCTTCTCTCTGTTCTTCTTGTTATGGAAACATTATTTACGAAGAGTGGCTAAAATAGTTTCTTTACTCAGAAGCTGTCCTATACATCACTAATTAAATCCAAACATAAGTTACAACAGATCCCTTTTCATGTTGAGTAATGCCACGATTACACTACCCACTCCGTGTTCTGTGTCTTTTCATGGCTGGAATCTTGGTAGAGTCCTGAAGAACTGAAAAATGGAGGAAGGGACAACATGCTAACAATATAATCATAAAAATCTCAGCCTTTAAACTCAATGCTTTACTTAGTTCCATGTTCACTTTTTCTTACCATAAAGGTATGTTTTCATTCATTACCTCATAAACTTCCTTAAGCATAACAAAAAATTTGTCTGCTGCTTGTCCTGTTTCCTGGTGGAGAGCTTCTAAAACCCTTGATATTCCCTGAGCAATAGGAGTGTCTTTGTTATGCTAATAAGGTGACTCATGGTGCAGCCCTTAGCTTCAGTTGTGCTAGCTGGGCCGGTCAACAAAAAGACCTACCATGTCATTAGAGGTTTGGGACTTGAGCCAGCCCAAACTCTGGAGAGAAGAGGGAGCTAGAGATTGAGTTCAATTACATGACCACTGATCTAATGAATCGTCCTTACATAATGGAACTCCAATAAAATCTCTGGACACCAAAGCACAGTGGAGTTTGGTGACTGAACACATCAATGTACTGCGAGAGTGATACACTCTGATTCCATGGGGAAAGGGCACAGAAGGTCTGTGTTACCTCCCAGACTTTGCCCTATGGTCATCTTTTATAACCAAACTGTTAACATAAGCACTCTTTTCCTGAGTTATGTGAATGGTTCTAGCAAATTATCAAATCTGAGGGGCATTGCAGGAAACTCACGGACTGATAGCCTGTTGGTCTGAGGTGTAGGTGGCCTGAGGATCCCAGTGGCTAGTGTCTGAACAGAAGTCTTGTTGTGGACCATGCCCTAAACCTGTGGTGTCAGATGCTAACTCCAGGTGGTTAGTGTCAGAATTCAATTGTATTGCAGCATTTCCAGTTGGGATGGAGACAAGAGTAGTTCCCAACTTTTTGATGTAGGAATTATATTTCTAGTTTTATAGGGGAAAATGCTAATGTTTAGAAACATTAAGTAATTCTCATCAGGTAATACAGGTAGTAAGTGAAAAGATATAGAATTTAAACCCAGATCTATGTGATTCCAAGCTCTGTGATCCTTCTGTCTTATGCCAATCTTCTCTAACTTTCACAAAGTTCAGATATTATAAATGCTTATCCCAGTGCCATTACTGGGAATGGTGCTGAAAATAGAACTGCTAAGGGAAACATTTCTGGTCCTAGGTCTTCAGTCTCCTTAGTGTGAGAAGTGTTCAGAACAATGTAATTTTACAGAATAAACCTGTAAGCGCTCAGACAAAGGAGAATGTCCTGGGATATGGCCTGCATAAATAGCTTTCTTATGTGGCACAAAGGTTTCCTGATTTCCTCTAAGGAATGAGAGTCCCACAATCTTGAGTAATAATCAATAACTACTGAGCCCCTGATGTTCAAGGCCACTGTGTTAGGCTCTGAGGATACAGGAAGCAGGAGTTAAGGCCACCTCCCTTGAACAGCTAACAATCCAGTTTGGAAGATAGATTAAAGCAGAGCATGATAAATAATTCAGACAAGAAAGATCACCCAAGGAAGATACTGGGTAAGGGTGATTGTAGAAGGCTTCCTGGAGGAAGAAGATCTGAAACTCGGCCTTGAAATGTGTACATGACTTAAAAAGGAGTGACTTCCAAGACTGGAATAGAACAGCACATGCAATGTGCCTAGTACAGTGTCTACAGTGAAAATGATGATGATGATGGTAATTCAAACAATTCTGCAGCTTGTAGGTAGATACACTTCTTACAGTACCCAGGAATAAAACAGCTAAGTATACATTTTGAAATGAAACACAGACTATTTAATTTTGTTGCTGGAAGTCTTTGAATTAGAGGTACTTTTATACTTGACAAGAAGGGGAGGTCCCTGCTAAGGGCAAAACATACCTGTAGATGCCCTAAAAGGAGGCATCAGCTATGTGATAAGGAAATTCCCAAAGCCTGGGGTTTATAAAACAAGGAAAGGACTGAATGTGATGCAGTATTACACTTCTTAGGTCACCATCTCCAGACAGTGATAGCAAGATGCTAACACAGGTGCCAGGCCAGTGTCCCCAGACCACGGTGGGGAACCATCCCTCCCTGCCTTCCTCTGACACTCTGTGGTTCCGGTAGGGTTGACTCACACTAAGTTCCACGGCCAGGCCCTGAGGGATTTAAGCCAGACACGGTCTCCTCCTCCCCTAACCACCATGATTGATTCAAGAGGGACACATGAACAAATGTGAGCCAATAAGAGATAGGATATCTAAGGATTTAGGCAGGAACAACCAGAGGGGACCCGTCCTCTTCCCTTGGACAATGTAGTTCAAGGCTGGTCATGAGCTTGCAGCTAGCAGCAGCCAGCTGTAAAAAAGAAAAGAGCTGGGAATGGGGACTGGGCAGTGTGTAGAGCCTGAAGATGAAGCCAACACTACAAAAGATGGAGCAAAAGAGAAAAATCAGGTTCTGGTTACAACACATATGTTATCGGATAAAGCACTGCTTGAATCATTTCTGAATCATTCAGATCTGTGAGCCAAGAACTACCCTCCTCACTCCCATTTTTTGCTTAATTTGGTTGGAGTCGTTTTTCCTCTCTTTTACAACCAAAATATTCCTAACTGGTGATGACAGACAAGCAGGTTCTGAGATTATTCAATTTATTGCCTGAGAATGTTCACGCCAAGTATTAACCATTTGTGTAAAACAAATACCTAGCAATATTTTCTAAGCATAAGTCACTATGGATATTTGCAATTTCAGCTGATATCTGAAAAAATGACTTGCAAATATCTGTCAAATCTATCAGATCATAATGATCACTGCATAATGGCATATTCTAATGAGGTTTCATTTACATTCACATATGTCAAATTTTAAAGCACTATGCATATGAAACAATTTAGATGAAGCACTTACCACTACTCATTCTCATTTTGAATTCAGTGACTCTCTTTTCATTCAGGCAGTAGGACCCTGCCTGATATTAGAAGGCTTAGAGTCTCCTCAAATGAGAATCTCAGTTCAGAATATGAGCTGGCACTACCAGGGTGAGAGCCAGGGGTATGTGAAGCAAAGAGAGACGACAAGCATGCAAAGCACTGCCCTTTCTAATGCCAAGATACCCACACTTTGCACATCGCATCTTCATTCTCATTTCTGCCATAAAGGCCATAAGGCTATGTGATGGGAATAATGGAGGGCTGCTCAGAAAGACAGAGAGGACCATCAAAACCACCCCATCCTCACTGGTAGCTCTACAATTACATACCAAAAAAAATCTCTCAATCTCTCCAAGCCCCAATATTTTCACCAGTGGAGAGTCACTCCTGTAAACCAGATCATTCTTATCTTCAGAAGACCTCATTCTCTCTTTGCCTTTGCCCTATTCCATTTTCCTTGCAAAAGGTGAGTGATGGGTGGTATAAAGATCCATCCGTGATTTCTTATGCAGACTCACTGGATGCTAAAATTCAGACGGTATATCTTTCTAATAGTGTGCTGTGCAAAATCCCTGCTGAGCCTTGACAAAGAGCTTCCTGGGGCCATGGTAGAGAAGGAATGCAGTATGCCTATGTCTGAGCAGGGAGTAGTATTTTCTAAGCCCAGTGTTACATGGAAGACTGATTTCTTTCCTTTATAGGGACTTTCCCTTTGCACTTAGCCTTCATCTCTCTGGTTGTAACAGCTAAGGTTAGAAACTGCTGCTTTAATGGAGGCCAGAGTCAACAGAACAGTATGTATGACTTGCCAAATGAAACTACATCATATTTTTATTTACTTTTAATAACAGTAATAATGCATGTAGAAATAAATACGTTTATGTATTTTTATATTTCTTTAAAATACCATATATCTTTTAATTATACTTTTATACATAATTGCTTAAAGACTATTAACTTTTTCTCATTTTCACATATCTTTAAAACATAACTGACTATTTAGGGTAAAACTAATATCAATATACTATAGGGTTTATAAACATATTTATTTCTACATACATTATTACTATAGGGTTTACTTTATGTAAAAGTAAAATATATAGCAAAAAGAGCACAAAGGTCAGCTTGGGGTAAATGGAATAATAGTGTGGTAATATTCTTAGAATGTTCATAAGTGGTATAATATTTGAAGGTAGCTGTGAAAAGTTAAAGTTGCAGATAGTAATCTCTAGAGCAACCAACTAAAAAATAATACAAAGAGGTAAAACTAAGAAGTCAGTAAAAAGTATAAAATGGAACACTAAAAATGTACCTGATTTATCCAAAAGAAGGCAGGAAACGAGGAACAAAGGAACTAAGGACCTTTGAGACACTGTTATGGGCTGAACTGTGCCTCCTCGCAAAATTCATATGTTGAAGTCCTAAGCCCCAGTACCTCAGAATGTGACTTCATTTGGAGCTAGGGCCTTTAGAGAGGTAATTAAGTTAAAAGTGGGCCCTAACCCAATATGATTGATATCCTTATAAGAAGAGGACATTTGGATACAGACATAGGGATAGAGGGAAGACAATGTAAAGACAAAGAGACAAGACGGTCATCTACAAGCCAAGGAAAGAGGCCTGGAACAGATCCTTCCTTTATTGCCCTCAGAAGGAACCAACTCTGCAAACACCCTGATCTCAAGACCTTCAGCCTCTAGACTGTGAGAAAATAAATTTCTGTTACTTACCCAGTCTGTAGTACTTTGTTATAGCAACTCTAGCAAACTAATACAGACATATAGAAAGTAAATACCAAGAAGCTAAACTTAAAATCCAACAATATTGATACTTACTTTAGGTGTAAATGGATTAGCACTATATGTAAAATGCAGACACTGTCAGACTGAATAGAAAAGCAAGATCCAACTATATGCTGTTTTCAAGAAACATACTTTAAACATAAAGTCACAGACAGGTTGAAATTAGAAGGGTTGAAAAAGATATACCATGCATACCACAACATATAAGAAAGGGACACAGCCATATTATATCAGAAAAAGAAGACAGAACAGGGAAAGTTACAAGAGGAAAAATAAGGACATTTCATAATGATTAAAAGAGCAATTCACTGATAAATCATAACTATCATAATATATACCAATATATAATACATGGATTAATTGTATTGCATTATTCTGGTAATAAACAATTGGAAAATAAAATTAAATTTATAATAGCAATCAAAATATCAAACACCTTAGAATAAGCCCAATGGAAGATATGTAAGACCTCTACATTGAAAATTACAAAACATCCTCAGAGAAATTAAATAAGATCCAAATAAATGGAAAAGTATACAATTTTCATGACTCATAAATCTTAAAATTGTGAAAGTGTCTATTCTCTTGAAATTGACCTATAGATTTAATATAGTCCTAAGCAAAATCCCAGCAGGCTTTGTTGAAGAAAATTGCAAAGTAATCTTAAAATTTATATAAAAATTCAAAGGGTCTAAAATAAGAAAAAACAATCTTAAAAAAGAACAAAATGGTAAAACTTATACACTATGAATTCAAAATAAAGCTATAGTAATCAAGGAGGCATGGCCAAGTTGGTAGAGTAGGAAGACCCTGAGCTCACCTCCTTCCACAGGCACACAAAAATTACAACTATTTACAGAGCAACTGTTGATGAGAAAAGCCAGAAAACTCACAGAAAACATCTTCTACAACTAAAGATATAAAGAAGGAACCACCTTAAAAAACTAAAAATAGAATTACCATATGATCCAGCAATCCCACTATTGGGCATATACTCAGAGAAAACCATAATTCAAAAGACACATGCACCCCAATGTTCACTGCAGCACTATTTACAATAGCCAGGTCATGGAAGCAACCTAAATGCCCACTGACAGATGAATGGATCAAGAAGATGTGGTACATATATACAATGGAATATTACTCAGCCATAAAAAGGAATGAAATTGGGTCATTTATTGAGACATGGATGGATCTAGAGACTGTCATACAGAGTGAAGTAAGTCAGAGAACAACAGAGAAAAACAAATATCGTATATTAACGCATGTATGTGGAACCTAGAAAAATGGTACAGATGAACCAGTTTGCAGGGCAGAAATTGAGACAAAGATGTAGAGAACAAACGTATGGACACCAAGTTGGGGGAAGCGGCAGGGGGGTGGGGGTGGGCTTGTGATGAATTGGGCGATTGGGATTGACATGTATACACTGATGTGTATAAAATTGATGACTAATAAGAACCTGCTGTATTAAATAAATAAATAAATAAATAAATAAATAAATAATAAAGATATAAAGAAGGAACCATAATAAGAGGGTAGGAGAAATAGAGACATGGTATAGTCAAGGCCCATATCCATGGGTGGGCAACCCATAAACAGCAGGATAATTATAATTGTAGAGGTTCTCTCCAAGAAGTACGTGGTCTGAGTCCCACATTGGGGTCCACAGCCTGGGGGTCCTGCATAGGGAAGATGAGCACCCAGGACATTTGAAGCCCAGTAGAGCTTACTTTCAGGAGAGCTAGGGGCTGTGAGAAATAGAGACTTCACTCTAAAGGGTGCACATACAATCTCACATGCTCTGGGACCCAGGGTAGAAACAGTATTTTGAAAGAAGCCTAGATCATACCCACTTGCTGATTTTGGAGAGCCTCCTGGAGAGGCAGAAAACTGCTGGGGCTCGCCCCAGGGAAACAGACACTGGTGGCAGCCATTTTGGGGAGCATGTTCTAATACGAGCACACTGGTGCTGGCAAGTGCCACTTTGGAATTCTCCCTCTAGCTTATTAATATTAGGACCTAGCCCCACCCAATAGGCTCTTAGCACCAGTACCAGGTTGCCTCAGGCCAAGCAACACCTGAGCAGAGACACAGCCCCACCCACCAACAGGCCTGCTGCCCCAGGACCCAGCCCTGTCCACCAGAGGGCTTTGGACCTGGCTTTGCATGCCAGTGTGCTGAAACTAGCCCCGGCACCACCAGGGCCCTGCAGACAGAGACCGTGAGACCCAGCTACACACACCAGTGGGCTCACACTAGCCCTGGAACTAGCCTCACAACCCAGTTGTCAGGCACCAGCCCTGCGACCCCCTGGGCCCCAACCCTGACCACCAGTTGGCAGACACCAGCCCCAGGACCACTAGAACCCTTCAGCCAGCCACCCTGGGATTTGGCCCCACCCACTGGTAGGCCAACACCAGCTTTGGGACTCCCTGGACCCCATAGCCAGCCATCTCAGGAACCAGCCTTGCCCACCAGCAGGCTGACATTCTATCCGAGACCCCAAGCCCTACGTCCACCACTCCAGAACCTACATCTGCCCACCAGTGGGCCAGCACTTGTCCCAGGACCCCCAACCCTGGGCCCACAGCCAGTAGCCTTGTAACACAGTCCCACTCGCCAGCAGCCAGCCTTCACACAAGGCAGAATCTGGCAATCAACCAGACAGAGGACCAGCCATGCCTACCAGACCACCCACTGAGTAACCCTGCCACAACAGAAGAACCCATGCAGCCCAAATAAGGGGCACCCCTAGAGCATATAGCTCTGGTGACCAGAGGGGAGTGAGCTGATGGGACACACAGGACAATCTCCTACAAAAGGCCATTTCTCCAAGGTTGGGAAACATAAACTACCAAATGTTGATACAGAAATAAAATCAGCAAATTAGGCAAAATGAGGAGACAGAGGAACATGTTCCAAAGGAAGGAGCAAGGTAAAGCCCCCAAAGAAGAACTAACTGAAGTGGATCTAGGCAACATACCTGATAAAAAGTTCAAGGTAGTGACTGTAAAGATGCTCAAAGAAGTCAGGAGAAGAATGGTTGAACACAGTGAAAAGTTTAAAAAAGAGTTAGAAGAGATAAAGAAGAACCAAGTAGAGCTTAACAATACAATAACTGAAATAAAAAATATTCTAGAAGGCATCAACAGTAGATAAGATGATACAAAGGAATGTATCAGTGAGCTGGAAGACAGAATAGTGGAAATCACTGAAGCTGAATAGAAAAACTAAAAAATAAATAAATGAGGACCATTTAAGAGACCCCAGGACAACATCAAGTGTACTAAAATTCATATTATAGGCGTCCCAGATGGGAAAAGAGAGACAAAGGAGAAGAGAACATATTTGAAGACATAATATCTGAAAAACTTTCCTAACCTGGGAAAGGAAACAGACATCCAGGTCCAGGAAGCACAGAGTCCCAAATAGGATCAACCCAAAGAGGACCATGCCAAGACATATTGTAATTGAAATGGCAAAAATTAAAGATAACGAGAGAATATTAAAAGCAGCAAGGGAAAAGCAACAAGTTATGCACAAGGAAACTCCCATAAGGCTATCAGCTGACTTTTCAACAGGAACTCTGCAGACCAGAAGGGAGTAGCATATATTTAAAGTGATGAAAGGGGAAAACCTACAACCAAGAATACTCTACCTGGCAAGGCTTTAATTCAGATTTGATGGAGAAATCAGAAGTTTCACAGACAAGCAAAAGCTGGCACCACCAAACCAGCTTTATAAGAAATGTTAAAGGGACTCCTCTAAGTGAAAAAGAAAAGGCCACAACCTAAACATGAAAATTATGAAAGGGAAAGGCTCATTGGTAAAGGCAAATATACAGTAAAGGTAGTAAATCAACCATGTATAAAGCAAGTAGGAATGTTAAAAGACAAAAGTAGTAAAAATATCTACATACACAATAAGTAGTTAAGGGATACACAGAACAAAATGATGCAAAAGATGACACTGAAAACAGTAAATGTGGTGTGGGGGAATAAAAATGCAGGGTTTTTAAAATGTGTTTGAACTTAAGAGATCAGCAATTTAAAATAATCATATAGATATAGATATAAATATACAGATATGTACATATAGATAGATTGCTATCTATAAACCTCACAGCAACTACAAACAAAAAATTTATAATATAAACACAGAAAAAAGAAAGGAATCTGAAAATAACAATAATGACGGTCATCAAATAACAAGGGAAGACAGCCAAAGAAGAAAGGAACAAAAAAGAACTAAAAAAAATTTAATAAAATGACAATGAATACATACCTATCAATAATTACTTAAAATGTAAATGGACTAAATGCTCCAATCAAAAGACATAGAGTGGCTGAACAGATACAAAAACAAGACCTATATATATGCAGCCTGTAAGAAACTCACTTCAGATCTAAAAACACAAACAGAGGGAAGTGAGGGGATGGAAAAAGGCATTCCATTCAAATGGAAATAAAAATAAAGCCAGGGTAGCAATACTTATACCAGACAAAACAGACTTTAAAACAAAGACTGTAACATGAGACAAAGAAGGACATTTCATAATGATCAAGGGATCAATCTAAAAAGAAGATATAGCCATTGTAAATATATATGCACTCAACAGAGGAGCACCTAAATACATAAAGCAAATATTAACAGACATAAAGGGAGAAATTGAGAGTGATGTAATAATTGGAGGGGACTTTAACACCCCACTTACATCAATGGACAGATCATCCAGACAGAAAGTCAATAAGGAAACACTGGCCTTAAACTACACATTATTATCAGATAGACTTAATAGATATATATATATAAAACATTCCATCAGAAAATGGCAGAATACACATTCTTTTCAAGTGCACATGGAACATTCTCCAGGATAGATCACATGTTAGGACAAAAAATAAACCTTGGTAAATTAAAGAAAACTGAAATCATACCAAGCATCTTTTCTAACTACAACACTATGAGACTAGGAATCAACTATAGGGACAAAAACTGCAGAAAGCACAAGCATGTGGAACCTAAACAATATACTACTAAACAACCAATGAATCACTGAAGAAATCAAAGAAGAAATTTTAAAATACCTGGAGAAAAATGAAAATGTAAACATAACAATCTAAAATCCATGAATGCAGCAGAAGCAGTTCTAAGAGGGAAATTTATAGCAATAAAAGCTTACCTCAGGAAACAAGAAAAATCTCAAATAACCTAACCTTACACCTAAAGGTAAGAAAAAGAAGAATAAACAAAACCCAAAGCTAGTGAAAAGAAAGAAATCATAAAGATCAGAGCAGAAATAAATGAAATAGAGACTAAAAAACAATAGAAAAGACTAATGAAACTACAACTTTTCTTTGAAAGTTAAACAAAATTGATAAACCTTTATCCAGACTCACCAAGATAACAAAGAGAGAGGGCTCAAGTCAATAAAATCAGAAATGAAAAAGGAAAAGCTATAACCAACACCACAGAAATACAAAGGATCATAAGAGATTACTATGAACAATTATACACCAATAAAATGGACAACATAGAAGAAATGGACGAACTCTTAGAAATGTACACTCTTCCAAAACTGAACTATGAAGAAACAGAAAATATGAACAGACCAATTACCAGAAGAAAATTGAATCAGTAATTTTAAAAACTTCCCCAAAACAAAGGTCCAAGACCAGAAGCCTTCACAGATGAATTCTACCAAACTTTTAGAGAAGAGTTAACACCTATCCTTCTCAAGCTATTCCAAAAAATTGCAGAGGAAGGAAGCCTTCTGAACTCATTCTGTGAGGCCAGCATCACCCTGATGCCAAAACCAGAGAAAGATATCACACAAAAAAAGAACATTACAGGCCTAAAACATTGATGAACATAGATGAAAACATCCTCAACAAAATCCTAGCAAACCAAATTCAACAACACATTGAAAGGATTATACACCATGACCAAGTGGGACTTATCCCAGGGATGCAAGGATTGTTCTGTATCTGCAAATCAATCAATGTGATACACCACATTCACAAATTGAAGAATAAAAACCATATGATGATCTCAATAGATTCAAAAAAAGCTTTTGAGAAAATCAAACAACTATTTATGATAAAACTAACCTCCACAAAGTTGGTATAGAGGAAACATACTTCAAGATAATAATGGCCATATATAATAAGCCCATAGCTAACATCATAGTCAACTGTGAAAAGCTGAAAGCATTTCCTCTAAGATCAGAAACAAGACAAGGATGCCCACTCTCTCAACATAGTATTGGAAGTCCTAGCCACAGCTATCAGACAAGAAAAAGAAATAAAAGGAATCCAAATTGGAAATGAATTAAAACTGTCACTGCTTGCAGATGACATGATACTATACATAGAAAATCCTCAGGATGCCACCAAAAACCCACCAGAGCTCATCAATGAATTCAGTAAAGTTACAGGATACAACATTAATATACAGTAATCTGTTGGATTTCTAAACACTAACAACAAACTATGAGAAAGCAAAATTAAAAGTATAATCTCATTCACAATCATATCAACAAGAATAAAATACCTAGGGATTAATCAACTAAGGAGGTAAAAGACCTGTATTTGGAAATTGATAAGACACTAATTAAAGAAATTGAAGATGACACAAACAGATGGAAAGATATACCATGTTCATGGATTGTAAGAATTAATATTGTAAAAGTGACCATATTATTCAAGGCAATCTACAGATTCAATGTAATCCCTATCAAAATACCAATGGCACTTTTCACGGAATTATAATAATTATATAATTTGTATGGAAACACTAAAGACCCTGAAGAGTCAAAACAATCTTGAGGAAGAAGAAAAAAGCTGGTTTCAAACTATACTACAAAGCTACGGTCATCAAAACAGTATGGTACTGGCACAAAAATAGACACATGGCTCAAGGGAACAGAATAGAGAATCAAGAATGAACCCATGCTTACATGGGTAATTAATCTATGGAAAAGGAGGCAAGAATATTAAACGGGGAAAATACAGCCTCTTCAATAAATGGTGTTGGGAAAACTGGACAGCTATATGCAAAAGAATCAAACTGGACTTTCTCACACCATGCAGAAAAATAAATTAAAAATGGATTAAAGACTTAAATGTAAGACCTGAAACCATGAAACTTCTAGAAGAAAATCACTAATGATCAGAGAAATGTAAATCAAAGCCAAAATGAGATATCACTTCACACCTGTCTGGATGGCTACAATCAAAATGACAACAAATAACAAGTGTTGGTAGGGATGTACAGAAAAGGGAACCCTCATGCACTGTTGGCAGGAACATAAACTGGTGCAGCCAAGCCACTATGGAAAACAGTTTGAAGGTTCCTCAAAAAATTAAAAATAGAACTACCATATGATTCAGCAATTCCACTCCTGGATATTTATCTACAGAAAACAAAAACACTAATTAGAAAAGATATATGCACCCCTATGTTCATTGCAGCATTATTTATAATAGCCAAGCTGTGGAAGCAACCCAAGTGCCCATCAACAGAGGAATGGATAAAGAGTATGAAAAGATGTGATATATATATAACACATACACACAAACACAATGGAATATTACTAAGCCATAAAAAAGAATAAAATCTTGCCATTTGCAATAACATGGATAGACCTAGAGAGTATTATGCTAAGTGAAATAAGTCAGACAAAGGAAAACAAACACTGCTTGATTTCACTTACATGTGGAATCTAAAAAACAAAACAAATGAAGGAACATAACAAAACAGAAACAGAGTTATAAATACAGAGAATAAATGGGTGACTACCAGAGGAGAGGGAGGCATGGGGAAGAAAGAAATAGTTGAAGGACATTAAGAAGTACAAACTTACAGTTGCAAAACAAATGAATCATGATTACAAAATGTACAGTGTGGGGTATATAGGCAATAACTAAGTAATATCTTTGTATAGTGACATATTGTGACTGGACTTAATGTTGTGATCATTTTTAAATGTATAGAAAAAATCACTATGTTGTATAACAGGAACTAACATAGTGTTGTAGGTCAACTATACTTCAAAAACAAACAAACTCATAGAAAAAGAGATCAGATTTGTGATTACCAAAGGTTGTGGGTAAGAGAGGGGGAGTTGGATAAAGATAGTCAAAAGGTACTACGAACTTCCTGTTGTGAGATACATAAGTACTAGGGATGTAATGTGCAACATGAAAAATATAATTAACACTGCTGTATGTTATACATGAAAGTTGTTATTACTCAGCAATGAAAAGGAACCAAAGAATATATACTATGTTATTTCACTTAAATTAAGTACAAGAAAATAGAAAATTGACATATGGTGACAGAAATCAGAAAATCATTGCCTCTGGTGTGGGGGACAGTTAAAAATTGACTGGAGGGCTGCATGAGGGAGTTTTCCAGGGTGATGGAAACATTCCATATCTTACTTTGACCGTTAGTTACAACTGTCAGAACTTATTGAACTGAACACTTAAGATTTGAGCATTTTATTGCTTATAAATTGTACCTCAATTTTTAAAAAAAACTTGTTATTCTATGACAAAATGGCACATTGACAGAGCTTTATAATTTAATTATTTCGTACTTCTACCTTAAGATGATAATAAGACTTAAAGAAATGTAACAAAGAATAATATATAGTCTTTGCCATTAATGAATTAAAATCCAGCAGAGAATTGTACGGACACTAGATCTCAAGGTCAATGAGACATGTATCTTAACAGCAGCAATGCAGGTACACCAGTGGGATTCAAAAGAGGGAGACATGAATGTAATGTTAGACAGCCATGGAAATAAATGAGGTGGATTTATGTTTGATGTAGAATAATCTCCAAGATACATGCTAAAATGAAGGAGGGAAGGGGCAGAAAAATGTGCAGAGGGAACTTCTATTTGCTGGTATAGGTGACTATCTTTGGAGAGATAGTTAAGAAACTGAAAACAGAAAATGCCTCTGGGGAGAAGGTAGAGGGCTGGGGTGGTAGGGAGATATATTTTCATCTTATACCCTCCTAGTAGTGAGTTTTGATTTTAACCCTATACAACTATAACTTTAAAAATTAAGTAAACAACAACAATTAGTAAACAAACACAAAAGGATGTAGACATTACTGCTGGTTTAGGGGGATGAAAAATAAGGAGGTTAGTAATGGTTTTATGAAAGAATGGGCAATTGAGCTGCGTCTTATAGGATAGGCAGGGGGTAGAACTTACAGAGAGGAAAGAAAGGAATGATAAGAATCAACTTTCCACACCTTGAAAACCAGCAAACAGCACACCATCTTTCTCTCTGCACCACAAATACCAATGGAATCTTCCCTGTGTAATCCCAAAGCTAAGAAACAAACGCATGCTCCATTCCTTCGGACAGACTACCTATCTTACTTAGGAAGTTTGTATTCTAAATGAATTGCATGTTCTGATTGAAGTGTTTGCTGTAGGTAATGTTTTGTTACCTTCTTGACAACACGGACGGAGAGAAAAAAAATAAATCCACACAGTTGCTCTTAAATTGCCTCTCAATATGCAGTCCACCTCCCCAGGGCTTTTTCCCTGATGGAACCTCTGCCTGCTGGGCTGACTGCTGTTGATTGACCCCAGTGTAGCAGGGGCTCTGAGGGAAACCCTTTTGTCCTGCAGCCTGCCTCACCCCACCCCAATGTGAGTCCAAATTAGAGGCTGTTAAGGATTCTGCAGATTCGTTTCTGCTTCGTTCCCTTAAAACTGCCCTACTTTCACATGTGATTTCTGTACCATATCAGAAATTCCTGCAAGTTTCTGACATGGGTATGGTACCATCTCTGGTCTCCTGTACTGATGCAAGTTTTCTTCCCCCTGCTTTTGGATTCTTTGGTCTTTTTGGTCAGTTTATGGGAAGGAAGAGAGGGGAGGGAGGGGTTTGATTTCTAAACTCAAGTCACCACCTTTCCTAGACGCCAGCCTGAGTTACTAACGCCACATTATTAGACAATACTAGGAACCTGTCAAAACTGGCCTGGTGTTCATACCTTTTAGGCAATTAATATTATAGTATTGTATTGGAATTAAAAGAGAGGGTGTTTGAAATGTATAAACAGGGTTCAGATCCTGGTTCTTCCACAATCTCAAGCACTGAATTAACCATTCTGAGTCTCATTTTCCTCACCTGTAAAATGGTGATGTTAGTAGCATCTACCTCATAGAACAGTTAAAAGGGTAAAATGACATAGTGCGTCTAAAGCTGCATTCGGCACAGTGCCTGACACACAATAACTCCTTTATAAATATTTAAAAGAATTTTCCCAATCTTTCCTCATTTTTAGATGTGGTAATTAAACTCAAATGTTCCCACTAAGGTTCAGATTTCACACCTGAATTTTTTCAAGAATAGGTTTTTTTAGAAATAATGGTTCATAGTCAAATTGAATTTGATCGAATCTGAAAAGCAATATAAAAACCCTAGAAGGATGCATCCTAGCTGCCTAGATAGGGCTCTTTGGACTGTTAGAGTCCCAAGCCCTCTGGCTCTCACTTTCCTCATCTGGAAAGTAAAATTCCATTTTCATCAAAATTTCACAAAGCTGTACTTAGCCACACTCTTGTACAAATGGAACTACACTCTCAGGTTATGGAACCGTGGGTTTCTTTTAATAAGTGAGGGGATTTGTGTCTTCCCAAGCTTGATATGTCGGGAAGGAGCTGTGGATTAAAAGGGAGATACGATGAGGATTTAAGCAGATTTATTGCAAATCATTATTGGAGTGCACGAGTTACAGGCCCAAGATTAAGACAAGCCTCTCTCTCAAGAACATTTTCTTCAGTAGTAACAGAGAGGCAAAGCTTTTTTTTTTTTTTTTTTTTTAATCATTCTCTAATGAGAAATGGTTTAAAACGGGGAACTTCTCTGCACAGTAAAATGGACAGATTCAGGGACATAATGGAAAGATCATTCAGTAAAAGAACTAAAGCTGTTGGGCCTAACAAAACCTCATCCATTAGAAAAAGAATGAGAGGCTCACAGCAACTGACAACCAGCAGGCTGGAACATGTGCCAGAGAATCAGCCTTAGACAGATATACTCATGTTAAATCCTGCCCCTGATCTCTCCCCAGTGCTGCCCCTCTGAACTCTGCTTAGAACCCTTGAATGGATTCCCATTTCTCTCAGGAGAAAATAGCAAATCCTTAGCATGCTCTGCAAGTCCAGACCCTGCTTACTTCCCTAGTGATTCTGCCCTCATTCACTGCGCTCCAGCCATACTGTCCTCAAATGGAACAGACTTCACTGCCACAGGGCCTTTGCAAATACTGTCCTCTCTACTTGGAATGCCCTAGTTGGCTCCTCTTCATGCTTTAGATCATAGCTCAAGTGTTTACAATACCATTGGCCATCTCCATAACCTTTTAAATTGAGATCAATGATTAACCGTATAATTCATTTATTAGTATTAACTGTGTCTAAATTCCCCATTAGAATAAAAATTTCATAAGGACAGGTAGTGCGTCTAATATACTGGCCATTCTGTTCCTAATACTTACACAAGGCGAATGTTCAATAAATATTCACCGACTAAGTGAACAGATGGATTCACAAACTCCATCAACACCAGAAGCTTGGACTATGTATCTCTAAGTGCAACAAATCTTTGAGCTGAATCTTGTGACTCACTTGGCTCCATGAGAGCTGGCTGATGTAGACTTATGTGATATCTGTGGTATGCTCTGTGTGTATATGGATGGATAGCTATAGATATATGTTCTCACCCTTTCCCTCTGTTCTCTCTTCCCCTGGGTTGCCTTTGTGCTCCCAGGTCCCCTGCCATGTAGCCCTTTGTTTCTTCATTTCCTCCACTGTGCGCCTACTACTGGTCATTTTCACTTTTTCTCAATCCCCTCCTTTATAGGTCAGGACCTTCCTGTGATTCGGCAGCCTCACTGGTATTCACCATTCATGGCTCCCGGGCTCCTGATTTGATGGCTCTCTTACTTCCAAAGGCTCCCTAATTCCCTGCCAAGATATTTGGAAATTATTATTCCCAGAAGAATATTCAAAAGATAGATTTGTCTCTCTCTCTCGGTTCACAGGTCTTAGGGCCATGAACAAAGACGATTTTTTTTTTAACTCTGGGATGAGTTGTAGGAGCCGCATGATATTTTCCACTGAATATGCCATGTATCTCTTTAATAATCCCTTTTAAAACAATAATGGCATTGCTGGCTTTTCAAGAGGATGAAAATTGTATAACTAGGACTTTGGAAATGAAAGCTGTTTGGAAAATAATTGAAAATTTCATGTAATGTTATTGTGTCTGGGAAATCATTATAGTACAGTTATTCATTTATTTGTTCATCAATTTAATGAGCATGTTTTGAGTGGCTAACATGAGCCAGGCACTGTGTTTCTATCTGGTTGGTGATAACAATGATGTACAGGGCAGATGGGAGTTCTTCCCCCAGGAAGCATACATTCATATTGCAAGAAATAGACAGTAAACAATAAATTTACATTTCCGGCAAGTGTATTATGAGTTAGTTATAAGCACTGAAAATCCATTTTCTCTTCCACAGCAAGGAAAGCATTGTTATTCTGCTTTGGCCATGCTATGTTCACTGTCCAATTATTGCAGTGTCTTTCAGTGTGAATGAAGATCCCCTAGTGGGTCATGAAATTACATTTTACTAACATTTTAAACGAACAAAATAGAAAACATCAGAGATTATCTCACATATTAAAGGGAAGTACTGATTTTCGTTTCAGATTTAAATGTATGGATATACTGGTTCTTATGTAGAGTATGTCTTATAGCAGGTCACCATCAAAAATGTGTCAAAGCACGGCTTCTGGTGTCAGAATGTCAGTATTGTCCCACCCAGTATCAGGTGCTAAGAGACCATTTGATGGCAAGAGAGTTAGCTGGTTCCTTTGGGTGACAAGAAATAGACACATTCTAATTCAGTCCCATTTCATAGGACCTTTCAGTTTTTTAGACTACGAATCAGAAAATATTATTTGAACACATACTCAAGGAGAAGTGGAAATAAGTTATCACTCAGCACAGGCAATTTAAAAAATGACATTATGGGGGAGGAAGCATTGGTAGGCTTCCCTAATTATAGATATGCCACAGCATTACTAAATTCATTCAACAAGTCTTTATTGAGTATCTATCATGTCCCAGATACCATGCTAAATAAATCATGCATGGTTCTTACTTTCATCAGGTATATAATCTTACTCATCACTGTTTAAATTAGTGATCCTCAACCCTGGCAGCAAAATATAATCATCCGGGGAGCTTTTAAAAATACTGATTTTCATTCCCAGAGGTTCTGGTTTAATTAGTCTGGGGTAGGGACCCAAGATGAACATTGTTTAAGCTATCCAGGTGATTCTAATGTGCAGCCAGTATTGAGAATCAGTGGACGATAATGGTCAGTAAGAATCTTGCAAATCTGTATATTATTTAACTTTCCTTAAGACACCTAGAACATTTTCCGTCTCAGGATGGTAAAATAAATTCTTCTTACAAAAGTAAGGACTTTACAAATTCTCCAAAAATGTCAGCATCTATAAAACACTTGAATTATTTTTATCACTACTGTATTCTCTGGCTGAATACTGTTTAACAATCAGGTTTTCATTGTTTTAATCTTAAAATCTTTACTTTCATTATTGGTGTTGAATCCCATTTATGAAAGTTTTTCAATTCCCCATTATTAACCATTTCTCCTAAATGATTAATATTTAAGAATAGAAACTACCCTTTAATTTCCATTTTTAGTGTCAATAAACAAATTAAAATCCCATGCGTATACATTTCTAGATGAAATATTCAAATTGAAATCATTTGGATATTTGTTTCATTTTTGCTAACGTTTTGTCCCATTAATACATTAATTAATTGCTCATTCCTCTTCACCTACCAATAGTGAATCTCCGTACAGCCAAAGTTTATAAAAAACCTGAAAAAAAATCTCTACCTGATTCAAGTCCCCATTTTCCTCAGCATCCCTTGTGTTTCATCTTTTCAAGAATTTTCAAGCTCTTTTTTTTTTTTTTTTAAGCTATTCTCATCTCTAACACCATGTTTTGCCTTCCCTGAAGATAGGATTAAGGTAACTGATTGAAGAGCTCCATTTTTCCTTATCAAATGAAAATGAGCAAACCAACTGAAATATTCGGGAGTTTCCCACCAACTTAAGCTCACTGCCTACTGATGATATTCTTATTTATTCATTCCCTCCTTTGGAGACATCTAGAGGTAACTTTCATCTTCTCTCTTTTCTTGATTTGATCCTTATGACTGCATGTGGGCTATGGAAACATACAGTCACCTTGACTTGGGGGCTCCCAGCTCTGTGGTCTCAGCCCAGTCATTTAAATTCTCTGAGTCTCAATTTCCATATAGGCAAAATGGAGAGATAACATGGTTCAAGTATTAGACATAATGAATATGAAATATTCAACCCATATTTATTATACCTTCTAGGGTACAATAAATGGTAGATAGTATTAATATTGAAGTAGCAGACTTCCCACATTTAATAACAATCCATTATGTTGGGGTAGGGCATAGAGCATCCTTTCCTAGAGATAATTTCAGTCCATCTCTCACTAGAGAAAGAAGGCTTAAACACTGGAGAACTGGTTCCCTAGGAGCACATCTGTCACAGGAACATTTGTTCATCCATTTGACAAATATTAATCAGGTACTCTCCTGTGCCAGCCTCTGAGCTGGGAGCCAGGGCCCCAGCAGGGATCAGGACAGACACACACTCAGCTCCTTGGAACTTACAGTCTTGCCAGGGAGACTAAACTTCTCATGTGTGTGCTCTTGTGTGATATGAAAAGTTGCCTTTCAGTGCCCCAGGGGCTCTGGGATCGATGAGCCCATCCCTGACAAGCACAGAATCAATGATGATTGATGACAATGATGATGATAACGATGACCTGCATCTTTTATTTGAAAAGGTGAGGGCATTCTCTATTATCACCCCCCTTTAGGGAATGTTAAGGCTCCTTTCCCTACTTATTATTGTAGGAGTATTTGGACCAAGGAAGGAATGAGGTTTATAGACCCAGTCTACAGTGAACATGTAGCCTTAGAATGTGATAAGTGCTGCCTGCTGACTTTGCTGAGGAGCTCTCATTTCTCACAGGCTGATTGGAGAACGGTTCTCAAACATTGGTTTTCATCAGGAGGCATAGAGTTTGCATTGCTGAATTTTCTCCCAGGTTTTCTACTAGTCATATATATAACCATTTTAAACACTCTCATTTGTCTCTTGCTTTTTAAAAAAACTTAACACTATGGCACATATTTCAAGCATTGATGTTTATTACATTTTTTTCAAAAGCATCTTTTAATTTATTGCATGTCATTCAGCCTTTTCCTTTACATTTAGACATTACATATCCTTCTTTAGCTACTTTAAATGACACTACATTACTATACTGTAAATATATATTTATGTATAAATATTTTATCATGTCACTAATCATTCCTCAGACTTGATATCTGCAAGGAAGTGACAAAGAACTTCATAACTTTTAAGGTTCTTAAAATTTATTCCCAAATTTCTTTCCAGAAAAATAGTACCAATATATATTTCCACAAGCAGGGTATGAGTACCCGATCCATCATGTCTTAACTTGTTCTGAATACAAACTCACACACACACACACAGATTCAGACTCTATCAAAACTACAGGAGGAACACATGTCTGATGTGTCTCTCATTTTATGATGTTAGCAGCCTTTGATATTGAATGCTTAGATACATTTTTTTAACTGGGTGTTACAAACATTCTAAGTCTATCTTTTCATTTTAGTTTATGACGAGATCATTCTGAAGAGAAAGAATGGATCTCCATCCAAAATTGGTTTGGATGTCAAGACTGACAACATCACACACACATAGCGAGAGGGAATGAAAAGGCTTATTATTTACATAATGAAGCTTCTAGAGCAGCATGGCTGGTCTTCTCAGCTAGCCCAGAAATGACCTGAGAGACCAAGAAAAGGACACTGGCTTAGGGTTTTTATTTTGATTAGAAGGTGAGGCTGAGGTGAGGGTTTCTGTGCATGGATGGGACTTGTGTGGTTTGAACTTTCCATAGGTGCCAAAGGAGAGAGCACCCAGTCTTATCTGCTTGTCCAGATTCGGAGCAAAAGGTGAAAAGAGAAAGAATGAGGCTTAAAAGTTGACAGCAGTCAAACATCAAAAAAATAGAGTCAGACATTTTATTAGTTTATTTGTTGGAATATTTTATAAAGAGACACTTGTCCTCTTCTACTCTTTGACTACTTGTGGTACAGTTCATACGGGAAAGGAAGGAAGATGCTTGGTCCTTTTCATTTATTTACAGGTTTTCAATTCAATGAAGTAGTTTTCTGTCATTCTCTGAAGGTGATTAATTTTTTAATGCTATAAATTCATGGGTTTAAACATATTTATTGGGCTTCAACCCACTGTCATTTTTATCATTATTGAAACACAATTTGCCCCACCCTTATCCAGTGGGAGCCTCTTTAAGTTGGCTGGGAGAGTCCTTTTGTCATGACCCAAGTAGGATTTGGTAGCTTCCGAGCAGTCCCCTCTGGGCGTGAGACAAGATATTCCATGCTCATCTTAGCTCTCCTGCCCCAGACCTAGAATCAGCTATTTCTTTATGAAGCCCAAGTTACTTTTAGCAAAAAATTTTATTTCAAGGCCACAGTCTGGGTACTAACTCATTGCTACTGGGTTGGTCATTATCTCTAGGCTTTTTCATTAGTACACAGAACTAGGAAACACACACACACACACAGGACTTCATGAGTTCACTTTGCTACTTAAAATTCAAATTTAAGCCTGCAGAACTTTTACTTACCCTTTTCTATATTTCATATATATATATATATGTATATATATATATACACACATATATATATATATATATACCTCCTTTATTTCACACTGAGAATCCTGGCATTCAAGGACAGCAGGGTTGACAGAATAAGAATATTTAATAATTACTCATTTCTCTTTTCACACATTATACATATGACAGTATTGGAATGA
Organism: Eschrichtius robustus; assembly: GCF_028021215.1. Lineage (NCBI taxonomy): Eukaryota > Metazoa > Chordata > Mammalia > Artiodactyla > Eschrichtiidae > Eschrichtius > Eschrichtius robustus. The sequence goes on along the minus strand of NC_090825.1, from coordinate 114,077,702 downwards.
CAATACTGATATAATTATAAACTACAACCTCTCCTTAGCTCTCATTTCATTTTAGTTCTATACGTACCTATGTATCCAATACTCACTACTGGCCCTTAGATCTATTCTCTCTCTAGTTACTTGGTAAAAAAAGAAAGTTTATATGAAGACCACAAGCTTTTATATTACTTTTAGTCCTTTCCTGAGTTTTGCCACCTCATTTCTGAGTTTTTCTAATTCTGATTTGTACTGTTCTTTAATATCTTATATCTTTTTCTTAGTCTCTTTAAGTTTGTTTTAAAATAATAGGTTACAGTTTTATTCTATTTTGAGAGCATATCTTTCTGGCATGCTTTCATTGTCTGTAGGGATGCTACTCTGCTCCTTATTCTTTTATCTTATAATAACTTGGTATGGATTTGACTTCCATATTTTTCTGTTGCTGATTTTTGTGTGCAGTTGGTTTCCTGAACTTTTAGAATGAGGCGTGGTTCAGGATAGTGTTTAAAACTTCTCAGAGCACCCTTTTCAGCTGTGCTGTAATGTTCAGAAATAGGGCCGCTTACTTCTTGAGGCTTCCTGGCTCTTCCACTCCCTGGTTTTGTCTTTCCTTGTCCCTGTTGTCTCTGTCCTGCTCGGTTTTCATTCTACTTCCAGCAGTTACTCCTCAGCGTGGGACCCTGTCCTGATAGGAGCTCTGGCTGGCTGGTTTTGAGAATTCACAGGGGCTGGACTACTGCTGCTCCCTCAAACCTTTTCAGTGTAGACTCCTTGCACTCACCCAGTATTAGAGAAAGAAACACCCCTCCTCATTTCAGCTGCTGCTCTCAAATCAGCCTAGCTTGCTTTCCAGTGAATACCTATTGACTGTTTTGGGTTCTCCTATTCTCAGTTCTATCAGATGCTGCCCTGTTGTTTCCTTCTTCCACAAAAATGCCAACACCATGAAGATCTTGTGGCCATTGGTGGTTTGTCCCTATCTGCTTGTATTTAATACCTCTTAGGTATTAATTTGGCTTTGAGAGACCCAAAGCTTAGCTAAAGAAATGGGATCCTCAAGTTTCAAAGAATTGAATGTGCCACCTTCTGGCACACCTACGTACTTTATATTTAAGAGCTGTGGTCCCAGAAGCTGTAGATACCTACAAAAATGGCAAAATCTTACTAAGACAACCTCGAACGACAATGTCCATTATGGGGAATGTTCCAATTAAACAAGATCGTTCTTTTAAGAGGTGCACTTGAAAGCAAGTTTCCCAAATCAAATTATTTTTGGCATGCAAAAGCCTCCAAAAATGTTTCAAAATTCCAAAATAGCTTCATTGAAAAATTCATTGCAAAAGGCTAATGAAAATTAAAGACACAAGTGGTACCTAAAACAAAAGACTGTTAAGACTGGCATGGCTCCTACTACTCCCTTCTACCCTCCTTCCCCTGAGTACGCACAGTCTACAAATCCTCTAGCTCAACTGCCACTCCACTCTGAAGAGATCACAAGACTGTAAACAAAAGTCTGCCAAGTTAGTATCCTTACAGATGTCCCCATATCTCCCTTGAAGCAGTGACCCCATATGGGCCCCTCCCAGGGTTGATGGGACTCTGAGGGATTTTCTGCTAAATGGCACCAGTTATTCCCTTAAATAGCCAAGGGGAAACCAAAAATTAAATTAGTGGTAAAAACTGACAAATTCTGGTAGAGTCTGGGGCTACATTCTCTACTTTAAACCCCACTCTCAGATCCTGGGGAAAGTGGCAAAAGCCAGTGAAGCGTGTGAAATCTTACCAGAGTCAGCTCTCATGGATCTTTGTAGTGCCCAGTTGAGAGAGAAAGGTAAAATTTCAGGTTGTCCCTTCCTTTCCAAATTTAGACTCTTGGGAATTCAGTTTCGGGGTACCCATTGGTTGTTGATCCTTTCTCTCCCAGGGACAGCTCTTTCCTTCTTATCTGTCTTGTTTTGTATCCTGAGAACTTAGCCTGGCTTTCTGCCTGCCTGGGACATGCCAGTTGTTGGTTCTTGCATACACAGGCAGCTCAACCATCAGGTTGGGGGCCCAAAAATATGGCCAGATGGAAATGTGGGTTGCACTCCATTTGCAGTGAGGGTCCTACCACCTGTTGCCAGCTCTCAGGGGAACTAAGTCTTTCTTTCTTTTGACTGTCTTTGGGGAATGGCCCTGAATCTTGGGAGAGAAGTCTCCTTTGCACCCTCTTCGGGGATGCCTCTTTGTCCAAAGCATTGTTCAGTACTCTAGGAATATTTAGCATTTGTTCTGGCTGAAACCTGACAAGATATTTGAAAGGATTTTTTATAAGTAGCTCTATGGTCAGAAGTTGGCTATTAGGAAGGTGATATTCAGAGTCCAAGGGGAAATTATTTTAGACCTTCTCCCCTAAGCTAAATGAAACGATGTACCCAGAGGGAAAGAAAAACTTTCCAAAGACAAACAGCTCTAAATCTAGAACATAGGAACCACCAAGAAAATGATCTTCCTAAGACTAGAACCTTAGAAAAGGAACAAAGAATGACTAACAAAGAATGTGAACCCGATGTTGTGACCTGTGAATATCACACAAAGACTCAGCAAAACCTAAGCTACTGGGAGTAGCTTAGCTGGTAAGCTAATGCCTTAACTTTTTAAAATTAATTAATTAATTTATTTGGCTGAGTTGGGTCTTAATTGTGGCACACGGGATCTTTGTTGTGGCGTGTGGGATCTTTCATTGCAGCGCATGGGCTCTTCACTGTGGCAGACGGGCTTCTCTCTAGTTGTGGCGCATAGGCTCCAGACTGCATGGGCTCAGTAGTTGCAGTGCATGGGCTCCAGAGCGCGTGGGATCAGCAGTTGCGGTGCTCGGGCTCTCCAGTTGTGGCATGCGGGCTCCAGAGTGTGCAGGCTCAGTAGTCATGGCGTGTGGGCTCTAGAAGGTGTGGGCTCAGTAGTTGCAGCGCACAGGCTCAGTAGTTGCAGCGTGTGGGCTTAGTTGCCTTGCGGCACGTGGGATCTTAGTTCCCCAACCAGGGATCAAACCTGCGTCCCCTGCATTGGAAGGCAGATTCTTAACCCCTGGACCACCAGGGAAGTCCCACGCCTTAACTTTTTAATCACATCTCTCAGATAGGCTGAGAGTCTGATCGGGGGAAATTTTTTAAAACAAGACAACAAGCCCAAAATGGAGTCACTTATGCTAGGCCCCACATCACCAAACCAACTCTTAAAGATTCAGCTCTCCCAGAAATGCCATTTTAAACCAGTCAATCAGGAATCACCTAATCAGAGCTAGTTAGGTACTCTGCCCAATAGACCCCTACCATCTCCTAAAGGAAATAACCTTGCTATAGCCAATCGGTTTTTTTGTCCAATGTAACTTCCTTGTTCCTGCTCCCTCTGCCCATAAAAGTCTTTCATTGTGTACAGCTCCTTGGAACTGCTTTCTGTCTGCTAGATTGGATGCTGCCTGATTCATGAATCATTGAGTAAAGCCAATATGATTTTTAGAAATTACTCAGTTGAATTTTGTTTTTTAATAGTAAAGGACCTTCTAAGCATAAAAGCAATGGAAACAGTCAGAAAAAAGGTATTGATAGAGCTGTACATGTGAGAAGTATCCCTCTTAGATATTCAGTTATCATATTGCCATAGCATTCAGCAATGAATGATGTAGATAACACAACTTGTCTGATACTTAGGATGAAATGACCTGAAAATGTCCTCTGTTGGCCATAGTCTTAAAACTGTTTTGGATTCAGGCTTGTACTGGCCAAAACTTACCTCACGGTATACAAAAAAAAAAAAAAAAAAGAGATTAAAACCAAATGATTTGAATCCTGTTATCCAGATTGATATAGATGCCCTTATTTAGCAAGATGCTAAATCAAGGACCACAGAATGTGAGAATCCATTTCTCCAGGTGGTTAATAGTAGGTTCCCAATTAATTCAACCCTGAGAATACGGGATCAATTGGGTACTGTAAGACCCTTAAATACAGCATATAGCTTTGACCTAGAATGTATGCATGATGAATGGGCAGTAAGATGAGTCATGGTAACTCTTATTTTGTTTAGCTTCCTGGTTGGTTGGAGGGACAGTTAACTGCAAAAATCCAAATTTATCACAGGTGGTCTCAAATTGTAGAAAATCAAACAGGAAAACAAAATTATAAAACGGGTAAATTTGGGAGGTGATCATTAACACCCAAGATTATTTTTCTTTTACCAATTCATTCAATGTTAACTTCTTGCAGTGCATTTAAGGTTCTCTGCATGAAGCAATAAGGTAATTAGAAAATTAACAGGGTTGGGGCCCTTGCCAGTAGAAGTTCCTAAGAAACAGATCAAGCTTCTCAATATTTGTGAATAATATTTAGAAACATACCTACTGGATAAAATGGTGACCTAGTTGCATAAACTGTCAAGGCAGACATAAAGTGTCTGGGTGTTTGTGAGTAGAACACTGAGGTTCTGGGCAGGGGCCAGAATGAGGCACATGGGGAGCAAAATTTAAGGAGGCTCCTGGGGCTTACTCTGCATTTAAATAACCCTTAGAGTGAGTGCCTCCTTAAATTTTAGCCTTAGGCACCTTACTCACCACAACCTTGTACTGGCCCTGCTGAGGCTGATCTTTCAGCTGCAATGGCAAATGGACTCTCTTGATCTTTTATTCTGCCCTAGACCTTTATCCATGCAAATTTACATTCCATAGCTCCCTACACACCAAGTTGGAGTAAGCTAGTTATGTGTTAGCCTAAGAGGAAATTTCACTCAGCCTGACAGGGAAACACTGTGGGCTCCATTTAGTCTCTGAAGAACATCTTTTCTAAATTCATCCCCATCTCCCATGAAAAGAGCTGTTAATAGGAATTTGAACATTAAAAGTGAGAAAGAGAAAAAAATAATCCTATTAAGGAATGTGCCTTGATTTATAAGACCTGAAACTTATTAGGGAGGGGATATTTTGCATCAGGTTGTATCAAAAGGTAACTCCCACGTTTTAAGATTTTTTAGCTTATGAAACAAATACCTGTTTCCAGTTTGGGGGTGGAATTTATAACTGTGACCCATACTCCCCAGGTTCCTTTGCTCTCCTAGAGGAATAGAACTGACTTTCTGAAAGAAGATAATTTTGCTTGATGTCTTTCCTATTTCCTTCCTCAAAACATTTGTGGGCAAAGAGGGCTCACATATGGAGTACTTTATTTTGCTCTGTTTTCCATTAATTTGGACTCCTTCAATGTTGTCTAGGGTTCCTTGCCATCTGTGGGGAGGCATGCTGACATGGCTCACACTCAGGCTGCCTGGCAGCTTTCAGACCGAGATGGAAGAGCACACCCCATCCTTTCCAACAAAGGCTCAGTGAGAAGTGCTTTAGGGAAAAGGAGAGGAATTTATTGAGCTGAGAATATGGAACAAAAGTCTAGGGTGGCTCTGTCTCTGAGCCCAGAATGGGATATACAATTGCCAGGGAATCGATTTCTGTCACTTGATCCTCCATTTCATCTTGGGCCACCTTTTATCATCACCTAACTCAGCCTTTCTTTCCCTGTTACACTAAGACGAGAAAACAGTTATTTTCTCTGCTTCTACATTTCTTTCTTTAAGGAATGATGATCTTATTCTTCCCACTCACTACCTCTCTCCTGATTATTCTCAGCAGGTTCAACATCAAAACCTGCCTGAATCTGTCCCAGGAACTCATTCTTTTTCTGGAGAGTGTAGTTTCACATGTGCTATCTGCTTTTACAGCAAGCTTTGTGGTATATTTCTTGCTTAAAATAGCAGCCCAATTTAGCTACAAGGCCATAATCTGCAGTATTTCTTCAACCACGTCTTAATAATTCTAATGAGATAGCAATTAATCATTTCCTCTGTGTGTGTATCATGTCAAATACTTTTACACTATTTGCATTAGGCCTCCCACAATCTGGCCCACTCCTTTCTCCAGCCTGCATCTCCTAGTTCGCCTTTCCCGTAGCTGGCTGCTCCCATTTTCCCATAAACACCCACATACTTTCCCACTTGAAGCATTTCCCCATGCTATGCTTTGCCATTTCCATATCTCCACCTGGAGTGTATTAGCCCCCAAGTCCACCTTTCCCATGACAGCACTATGAAATCCTAGCCATTCTCATAGGCTGGGTCAAGATGTACCCTCCTCCATGGAGATGTTCCCAAGCTTGCATTACTCCCTGTAAACACAGAGTTCTGACTTTTGCCCTCAGGCTCTTTCCAAATTTACCTTGAAAGGCCACAATTTTGAAAGAACAGGATAAGCGCAGGAGACCCATTGTTCCTTGGGGCTACCCAGTGAAATGCATTTCAGTGCTAGATATTTGGAAATTAGAGTTTTTCACACAGGACATGATGATGTGGCCCTTAGTGTTACAGGTGGCAGGTAAAGATACACACACAGAACATCAGACCAACTCACCTCAGTCTGTTGTAGAGGTCAGGTGAAGAATGATTTAAATTCAACAAATGTTTGTTGAGTACTCTTCATCCATGCCCTGTATTAAGCACTGGGGATACAAGGCAGATGTCTACACTAGAAGACGGACAAATGGGATAAGCAATTTGACTTTATTTTCCTTATGATGAGTTAATGCAGTGATTCGCAAACCTGGTTGTGCAGCAGAACCACCTAGGGAACATGATTTATGTATTCGTTTATTTATGCATTAGTTTTGAATTTCATTTTGTGGGAATAAATAATACATTCACTGGATATAAAGCCAAAAGACTGAAAAAGGTATACAGGGAAAAGTATCTCTTACACCACTATTCCAGTCACCCAGTTTCCCTCCCTGGATACCTTGCCAATTTATTTGACATCATTGGAGAATAGCTTAACTCTTCCTGTCTCTTCCCCCAGAGCAAAGTTACTTTAACAGAGTGGAAAGGTGATTGGGAGTTTGGGAGGGCACCTGGGGAGTCTGCCCAAGCCAAGCACAAACTAGGAAGCCAGGCTGCAGTGACAGAGGTCAGGCCTGTGCCTACAAGATCTAGGCAAGACCAGAAAATGACCTCCTGAAGGTGTATGGAAACAGGAGCTCCTGGTCGCTGGTCTTGCTAAGTAGCCGGCTCCCCACAAAGTCCTCAAGGTCTGTCCCTACTAAACCCCTCAGAATCCAGTGCCACACATTCTTCCATCCTTCTTAAACATGGGAGCGTAAATGCATCCATATCTGTCACTGTTTGGCTATTCTGTGCTAGAATGTGGACATCAAGCATGATAGTAGAGCCGTGCAGATTAGAGCCAACATGTGTTCTCTCTTTTAATAATAATAATACAATATGTGCCTCCTCTGTACACAGATCAGTGTATGCAGTATCTCTTTTAGTCCTCACACATCCCTGTGACATAGATACCATAATGACACAGGAGGCAGTATGTAATAGAGGTTAAAAATATGGTGTGTAGAGACAGGCTGCTAGATGCAAGTTCCTGCTCCTCTACGTGTAAATGTGGAAACTTGGGCAAGTTACTTAAACCCCTGGTGCCTCAATCTCCTCATTTAAAAGGGATAAGATGGATGTAACACATTCTGCACAGCACCCACAACATGGTTTACGCTCAATTCATGTTACTTATTATTTTTGGAGGGAAAAATATCAACACCTCTATTGACATCCAAGATACCAGAAGCCAGATGAAATAACACTAAGCCAGGGCACCAGAAATCAGTATCAAAGACAAGATATAACAGATAGAATTCAACAGCACATTAAACAGATCATAATCATGATTAAGTTGTATTTATCCCAGGGATGCAACATACGGAAGTCAATAAATGTAATATGCCACATTAATAGAATGAAAGATAAAACTTACAAGCATCTCAACAGATGCTGAAAAAACATTTGATAAAATTTAACTTCTTTTCATGATAAAAACTCTCTACAAATTAGATATAGAAGAAATGTACCTCAACATAATAAAGGCCAATATGATAAGTCCACAGCTGACATCATACTTAATGATGAAAAGCTGAAATCTTTTCCTCTGAGATCAGGAACAAGATGAGGATGACCACTATTGCCACTTCTATTCAACACAGTACTGGAAGTCCCAGACAGAGCAATTAGGCAAGAAAATAAAAGGCATCCAAACTGAAGAGGAAGAAGTAAAATTGTCTCTGCTTGCAGATGACATAATCTTATGTATATAAAACCCTAAGGACTCTACTAAAAAACTGTTAGAACTAATAAATGAATTTAACAAAGTTGCAGGATACAAAATCAATACACACAAACCACGTGCATTTCTATACAATAACAATGAACTATCAGAAAGAGAAATTAAGAAAATAATCCATTTACTACAGTATCAAAAACAATAAACTACTTAGAAATAAATGTTCTTTCACCAAGAAGGTGAAAGATCTGAACACTGAAAACTATTAAGATACTGATGAAAGAAACTGAAGAAGACATAAATAAATAGAAAGATATTCCCATATTCATGGACTAGAAGAATTAACATTGTTAAAATGTCCATACTACTCAAAGCAATATAAAGATTCAATTCAATCCCTATCAAAATTCCATTGATATTTTCACAGACATAGAAAAAACTATCCTAAAATTTGTATGGAACTAGAAAAGACTCCAAAGAGCCAAAGCAGTCTTGAGAAAGAACAAACGTGGATGCATTACACGTTCTGACTTTAAACTATATTACAAAGCTATAGTAATCAAAACAGTATAGTACTGGCATAAAACCAGATACACAGACCAATATAACAGAATAGAGAGCCCAGGAAAAAAGCCACCATAAATGGTGAACTACTCTTGGACAAGGGTGCCAAGAACATATAATAGGGAAAGAATGGTCTCTTCAATAAATGGTGTTGAGAAAACTGGATATCCACATACAAAAGAATGGCATTAGACCACTACTTACACCACTCACAAACATTAATTTGAAATGGATTAAAGATTTAAACACAGTAGTCTCCCCTATCCATGGTCTTGCTTTCTATGGTTTCAGTTACCAACAGTCAACCGCAGTCTGAAAATATTAAATGGAAAATTCCAGAAATAAACAATTCATAAGTTCTAAATTGCATGCTCTTCTGAGTAGCATTATAAAATCTCATGCTATCTTGCTCCATCCTACCTGGGATCCCCAACCATCTACACAGTCTCCTCCTGACATCCAACCATCAACATCATCATGGCTCAGTGATCCAAAAACATCCAAAGACATATTGTCAGAAGGTCAGTAGTAGCCCAACACCATGTCACAATGCCTATGTAATTCATCTCATTTTATCTCATCACATAGGCATTTTATCATTCCACATCATCACAAGAAGAAGAGTATCATACAATAAGACATTTTGTGAGAGAGAGATCACATTCACATAACATTTATCGCAATATATTGTTATAATTGTTCTATTTTATTATTATTATTGTTAATCTCTTCCTGTGCCTAATTTATAAATTAAACTTTATTATAGGTATCTATGTATAGGAAGAAATGTAGCATATACAGAGTTTGATATTATCCATGGTTTTAGACATCCACTGGGGATCTTAAAATGCATCCCCCATGGATAATGGGGGACTACTGTATAAGACCTGAAATTGAAAAACTCTTAGAAGAAAACATAGGAAAAAAATTCCTTGACATAGGCCATGGCAATAATTTTTTTGGATAGGATACCAAAATCACAGGCAACAAAAAGAAAAATAAGTGGGACTACAACCAACTAAAAAGCTTGTGCACAGCAAAGGAAATAATTGACAAAATGGAAAGCTAACCTGTGGAATAGGAGAAAATATATTCAATATATAAGTTTATTATATATCCAAAATATATAATAAACTTATACAACTCAACAGCAAACAAACAAAATAATTCAATATAAAAATGGGCAAAGGACCCAAGTAGACTTTTTCCCAAAGAAGACATCAAATGGCCAACACATACATGAAAAGGTGCTCGACATCACTACTCACCAGGGAAATGCAAATCAAAACCACAATGAGTTATCACCTCACATCTGTTAGGATGGCTCTTATAAAAAAGACAAAAGATAAGTGTTGCCAAGGATGTGAAGAAAAGGGAGACATTTTGCACTGTTGATGTGAATGTAAACTGGTACAGCCTTTATGGAAAACAGTATGAAGTTTGCTCAAAAATTTTTAAATGACACTATCATTTGATCCCGCTTGTGGGTATATTTCTGAAGAAAATGAAATCAGTATCTCAAAGAGATATCTGCACTCCCATGTTCACTGAAGCATCATTCACAATAGCCAAGAGATAGGCAACCCAAGTGTCCATCAATGGATGAATGGATAAAGAAGATGTAGTGTGAACAGAAAGAGAGAGAATGGAATATTATTCAGCCATGATAAAGAAGGAAATCTTGCCATTTGCAACAAAATGGATGAACCAAGAGGACATCATGCTAAGCAAAATGAGCCAGATAGAAAAGACAAATATTCTATGATCTCACTTATATGTGTAATCCAAAAAAAAAGGTCAAACTCATAGAAACGGAGAGTAGAGAATAAAATGGTGGTTACCAGGGGCTAGAGGTTGGGGAAGAGGCTGCTCAAAGGGTCCAATCCTTCAGTTATAAGAGGAATAAGTTCTGGGGATCTAATGTACAGCATGGTGATTACAGTTAATAATAATACATACTTAAAATTGCTAAAAGAGCAGATATTAAGTGTTCTCAACACACAAAAGGGTGGGAGTAACTATGTGAGATGATGGATGTGATAATTAACCTGGTTGTGATAAGCATTTCACAAAGTTTATGTATGTTAAATCATCACATTGTACACTTGAAAGTATATAATTTTATTTGTCAATTATACCTCAATAAAGCTGAGAGGAAAAATGAATGTTTTGAAAGGTTCTCAAATAATCATCTTGCCCATTTATTCCCTAGGGTCCTAGGATTATAAGGATTCATGCACTGAATTTAGAGCATCACAGACCCAGGAGGAACCTCAGAGATGGTCAATCAATCCAGGACCTTTGTCTTACAAGGAGAGAACTCCAAGTTCCAGGGATAGGGGACAGACTTAACCAAGTCAAAACCAAAACTGTCATCAGCCACAGCTGCCACCTTTCCAGTCCTCAAACAGAGCCCCACACACCCTAGGGCCTCAGCATACCCTACTCCTGTATTAGTTGCTAGGACTGCCGAAACAAAATACCACCCACTGGGTGGCTTAAGCAACAGAAATTTTTCTCACAGTTCTGGGGGCTATAAGTCCAATATCAAGGTGTTGGCAGTGTTGATTTCCTGAGGCCTCTCTCCTTGGCTTGCAAGTGACTGTCTCACATGATCTGTGAGCCTGCACCGCTGGTATCTTTTTGTGTATCATAATTTCCTCTTCTTAGAATAACACCTGTCACATTGGATTAGTGTTCATTCTAATGGCCTCATTTTAACTTACTCACCCCTTTAAAGTCTCTGTATCCAAATCCAGTCACATTCTGAGGTACTGGGGTCTAGGCCTTCAACATATGAATCAGAGAGAGGGACATAAATCAGCCCATAACGACTTCTTACGTCAGGAATGCTTTTCCCGTTCACTTAACTAACTCCTAATCATCTTCTGGATTCCAACTTAAATATTACTTCCTTAAAGAAGCCCATCCTGACTGCCTCCTCACTCTCCAACGACAAGCTCTGGCCCCTTTTTAGGCACATTTTTTGTACCCTTTTACTTCTACTTGTCATTACTGTTACCAAAGAAATACTTGTGTAATTAGCCGATTAGCTTTTGCCTTCCTCCATGAGACTTTCATCTTCCACAGGGCGGGGATCTGGCTGGTCCTAGTCACTGCTGCATCCTTAGAGCTTAGCCAGGCCCTGGCACAGGTAGCAACCCAGCAAATATTTGCTGAATAAACAAGTAAATGAATACGGCTTTAAGGAAGTAATTAAAATCACAGAACCCTCTCTGGAATTATTATTTTCAAACTATTCCTATGTTTTCTCACTTTTGCTCATAATGCTGCCTCTGCTGTAAAATCCTCCTCGTGCCCCAAAGCCCAACTCAAACAGCCTCCCCACTTCATTCTCCTTACCCAAAGCACAATCAATTCTTTCTTCCTCAGAAATCCTGTAGCACATTATTCATGCAATTGGTCTCACACTTAACCATGGCTTATTAAGGGTAGGCTGTTAACAGGCTTATCCCTGAGCTATGATCGCCTTGAAGATAAGGACAGAGTTTCATTTACCTCTGAATCCCCGGCACACAGCATAATGCCTAGCATAATGAAGAGCTGATGCTTTTTAGTAAGCAAGACATGTCTATAGCCCAACTAGCATGGATGGAGTCAGTAGGGAAGGCTGTGCAGTCTTCATGATTCCAGAATCACTAGGGAGGCCCTTGGTTGCTCTGCCACCCTTCAGGCTTCAGCGGGTCTGGGTGAGGCTCTGCTCCCTGCATTTCCCAGAAACAGCTTGTGGAATTGGCTCTAGAGTAGGAAGGACTCAAAGTGACTAAACACATCAAGTCTCTGAGACCATTTTCCTAAAAAGGGAAAGAAAAAAAAAAAACAAGAGAAGAAGAAATCAAGCCTGTGAACCCTCTGAAATTTAATTTAAATTCTGACAAGAATTGGCACTGGTTCTTTGGCAGGGTTACACAGACTGAAGCACAAACAACTGAACCAGCCTGGAGAACAGAGAGGGGGCAGGGACCCAGCTAGTCCAATTCCATGTAGTTTTCTATGGCTCAGACTCCTCATCTATGAAAATGGAGTAATTACATCTGCATCATACTTCACAGCAGCATGGTGAGATGCAGATGAGACATCATAAGGAGAGAGCTCTTAGAAGGTCAGCGAGCTTTTCCAGTTGTGGAGGTCCTGGTTTAGCTTCAGAGTGGTTGATGAACGAAGACAAGAAAATCAGGTTTCCATATAGAAGGACGTATCCAGGTTTGACTGGCAGTGATACCCACCCCTCCAAGTATAGAGCTACCTGATGCACTAGAGTATTCGGAGGTTTGCAGAGAGCCTGGTTTTTATAAAACTTGAGGATCCATCCTTCCAATTCTCTGTCTCCAAACGTGCAGGTACCTCTGCCTCTGATTACCTTCACCTCCTAGTGAAAAGCACTCTGTCCTATACCGCTTTCCTTATCTCAACGTACAGATAGAGATGGGGACAGCATGCCACTTGGTTAAATTCATGGCTTCTGGGGTCACTCAGGCCAGAGTTCAAATCCCAGATCTGCTGTGTATAAGCTCTGTGATCTACAGAAAGTATCTGATTTTCAGTCTCCTCTTCTTAATATGATAAAATTAATAGTAGATACCTGGTCAGATTGCCAGAAAGCTTAAATCAGATACTGCAAGCCCTGGGAGCTGCACAGGGTCTGACAAGTAGTAAGTGCTCAAAAAACAAGAGTCCTGTTGTAATATTGTAAGCTCAGCTAGGGTCAAATGCTTTCTCTCCTTCCAGGTTTGCTTTATCAGTCCATTATATCTTCTCCATTCCTCCTCCTTGGACCTTCTTTCTCAACCCAGAATGAACCCAGTTCAGCCCCTGAATGACATTTCTTATTGAATTTCCTGTCCTGAGCACTGAGCAACTTGCGTGATAGATACATTTCTCAGACCATCTGAAGCTAAAGGATGAAGAAAACCAAATTCCCCTCCCTCTTATAGTAGGGGTACCTGACAGTGAAGGAACTTCATTATAGACACCCCAAGTACCAGCAGATGCCTACTTTTCTCTGCCGTCCACACCCAAGCAAACCCAGATGCTTTTCCTTTGTAAACCATGCTCAGAAAATGCATAGTCAGGATGTAGGAGCTTTTGGCTCATAGTTCTCAACAAATTCCCAACTCAAGATTCTTTTATTTTTCTTAGGTAAGCAGCGTAGCTATCAGCTGCAGGATATGTAAAGGGCATGGAGAGTTACTGAAGCATTGAGTTGAGAAGTGCAAATGTCAAAGGCAAAAAGAAAACTGTAAATATAGTCACAGACTTGAAAGTACAGGCAGCAAAACAGCTGTAGGATAAAATGTCCTTCGAAAATAGCTAAGATGCTGATTCAGAGTGTGGTCATTGACAATGGGCATTGGTACCTATAAGTCTCTTCCCGTATCCTGGCACATGGTAGGAGCTCAACAAAAACTAGTTGAATGAATGAATGAATTGTAGACAAAATACATATTTATTTTAATGATATAACTGGAATGGTGAAGCTGAAAGAGTTTAAAAGCTATGTTCTCACCTCAAGCTCTTTCTTTCATGATATATGAATTCTACATCATTCTCCTTTTTTACTATTTTATCAAATGCCTCTCTGCTTCTAGTTAGCACGACTATCAGGATGGCTGTCTCAAGACAATGCACTAATAAGGTCTGGCGTTTTGTGCACTTTATGCTGTAATGACCTCAGAATGCCTCACTCCCCTACAAGATCATAAAACAGTCTCAAATGCTAGAAGATGATCTAGGCTCCCATTTCTCTATTTATCTCCACCCCCTTGTAACTGTGATATGTGTTCAGATACACCATACTATTGTATTTCTATATAGAATCACCCCAGTCTCAGGTTTTTTTCCATTAAACCTCTTCACCCATCTCACTTTGTTCTGCTCTTTCATGTCTATGGTGAGCACTGCCTATAGAGCCTCTTTCTTCCTGGTCCTCATATACTCATGTATTGAGTGTACTGAGTACACTCCACGCACTGATCTCTACTGAGTGTCAACATGACTCAGGCTTCCATACCATCAACGCTTGACGCAAGTGTACTGCTCCTAGAAACTGCCTCTTCTTGAAGCTGCCAATGATGTTTCAATGACTAAATACGCTTTACTGATTATGAACCAAAAAGACAATATTTTCTTCCATGCTTGTCAATTAACAATACTACCTTCTTATTAGGAATCCCTGAATATTGCAAACCATTGTAGAGGCAGTTGAAAAGTGAAACTGCTCAGACCCAATAAAGGGCTGACTTGTCTGCCGATGTGAGATGAAGTTTTTCTGGCTAGATGATGTTCTCTCTCGCTCACTCTCTCTCTCTGTCTCTCTCTGTAGGATGAGATAAGATCATAGGATTTTTAAAAATTTAATGTATCTTCCTCTAGCAGTGATAGATAGGTTCTTTGCCTATCACACTGAGTAAATTTATGGTCATCTTGGCTATGATCCTTGAAAGGAAATGCGGTACAATGGAATACTACACAGAACAAAATAGAATAAACTAGTGCTACATGCAACATGGATGACTCTCACAGAAATAATGTGGAACAAAAGAAACCGGAAACAAAGGAATACACACTCATGATTCCATGGTTACAAAGCTTAAGGACAGGCAAAACAAATATATAGTGATAGAAGTTAGAATACGGTTACCTCTGAAGAGGTTGTTGGCTAAAAGGGGGCACAATGGAGCTCTCTGGGGGTGCTGGAAATGTTCTGTATCTTGATCTTGATGGTGGTTACACAGACGTATACATATGGAAACATTTACTGGATTGTTCACAGAAGATTTATATGCTTAACTATATACATGTTATGCCTCAATTAAGAAGTTAAAAACAAAACTTTGCAACATAGACGCTTGATAATTAAATCACAGGGACACCACAAAATGAGACATCTCCAAGATAAAATCCAGAATTTAGCTTTCAAATTTGTCTTCCAGGTGGAAAGGGTGCTTACTTCGGATAACTACCATATACTGTGGTTATTAGCCAAAATGGATGTACTGACTGTCCCTTATGGAATTAATTCTGGGGAGATTACTAAGCATTATAAAGTAGCTCTTTTTCCTTCTCAATCATAGTGCATTGCTGACAACATTCTCAGGGAAAACTGTATCAGGAACAAGTGACATTAGAGGCATCTTAATTCACATTTCCACTCACAGAACACTATTTCTAACTTTGATTTATTTCAAACTCAAATAAATGTTTCTTTTTTTTAATAACAAGAACTTATATTTCTGGTAATGTCGACCAAATCTGAAAAAGAATCCATCTGGAAAAACTGCATTAGCTGTAAAAATGACATTTCAATATTCAGAATGCAGTTGGTTCAAGAGGAAGATTCCCTCTGTGGCCACATGTAGGCTGTGTAGTTTCCAAACAGTTCAGCCTTTTGGAACTTCTGAAATCCATTTAGTCTGGCAACTACTAGGGTCTAGTTCAATCAAAAAATAAGCCTGGGTTGCTAAAGAGTACAAAAGCCATCATAGGAAAAAAATCAATTTTGGAAGGCCTTACATAGCTCTCAGCGTTGAAGTCTGAAAGCTCACTTTCCATGAAAGGCAGCAGCTACTGTCGGAGGACATTCCCAGGCACCCCTCTTGGACAGCTGTGCCTACCTGGGCAGCTGTTCTCAGAGGTCATGTCGTTTAGCACATTGGAACATGGAATCCTTAGTACCTTGTTTTCCATAATATTCGGTCCAATTCAAGTGACACTTTCCTTTAGTACTCACCATGGTGTGGTGGGAAGAGTACTGCAGGCTTCAGCTCACATCTCATCTCTACCACATATTACTATCTGTGACCTACAATTCAACATTCAGTTTCCTCATTTATAAAAAGGGCTGATATTCATACTTTTTTCAAAATTTCTGTGAACATCAGTGATTAAGGTAGAGTCTGTCTCTTGGAAAGTATTCAAAAATTTCTAGCTAGTGATATTATTACACAAACAGGCCTAATGAACTGTAGCAACCTCTGAGTATTGTTGATAGAAATAAGGATGAGTGAGTACTAATCTTTCAGTCAGATGGGCCACATTCAACAACTATCATTCATTGAGTACTACCTAAAAACCACTGTAGAGGTCACAAAGGCGATTCGCTCAAACTCTTTCCCATGAGGAACCCAGAGCCAAGGGGATGAGAAAGACGTGGTGTTAGCTATACCTAGTACAATGCCTGGCACATAAACATGCTCAACTATATTTACTGAACGACTTTCTCTATCATTTTTCTATTTGCTCTTTAATCTATTTCTGCTCTAATCTTCATTACTTGCTGCTTTGAGTTACATTGCTCTTCATTTCCTAGTTTCTTAAGATGAAAGTTTAGGTTACTAATTTGATATCTATATCCTTTTTTAAAAATACAGTCATCAACAGCTATACATTTCCCCATAAATACTGCTTTAACTGCAGCCTGTAAGTTTTGGTATGTTGTGTTTTCATTTTCATTCATCTCAAACTATTTTCTGATTTCTTTTATTCTCAGACTGGATAACTCAACTGACCTATAGTCATTCTAAATATTTGGTATTGTGGACTTTGCATCATTACTACTTAATTCCAGAGATTTTCAAGAAAAGTGTAGATAACTTATCTCTGAAGTCTTACCCACCTCAAGTTTTTCAAGTCCTTTTCTCAGTGATGTTTTGTTTTCCAGTCACATCTTTTATGATACCTCATTATACAAGAAAAATAAAATTTGCCTTGAGTGCAACTTTATAAAGACTAACACATTACCCATTAGTTGCAAAGAACAGAGCTTCTGCAAGTTTGCCGGAAAATATTTGCCAATGCTCACTTCCATTTTTCTTGCTGTTTCTCCTGCTAGAAGATCCATGTCCATCTCTCTGCACATCTCAATGGTTTTATTACCACCCTGGCAACTGTGCTCAGAGAGCAGCTTACTGGTTCCCACCAGCCCTTTAATCCAGTAGGCTGTTTACTCTCTCTTATTTCTTAGTAATCAGATTGTCAAACAAGAACTGACTTACCCTGTGCTCTTCAGCCTCCTTCCCAAAAACCTTCCTTCATTTTAGCATCAATCGAGTGCTGCTTCTGTGTGTTCTGTATTCCGTTATTCTCATTGCTAGTAGCTTTGTGGATCATGAGATTTTGGCCACTCTTACCCAACATCCTTTGAATTAATTTTTAAAAAAGCATTTTCCAGATGACTGTATTTGCATCTCTCTGATGAGAAATATCTCCAGCAGAGATGATCTGAAGGGGTCCTGTTTTTGTACCAACCCACTGCGTGCAGCACTCAAGCACTGTGCTTGCAATTATTGAGCAGTTACAACCTATTACTGCAGAGTTATTTTGTTCTGCAAATTCTATGGGAGGATAGTAATCAGAGAAAATAGAAGAAAGGAAGAGGCAGGGTATGAGTTGGGAGAAAAATTTTTTAAATACTCAAAGAACTGTATAAGAAATACAAATAAATTTTGCCTTTGAAATGTAGTTTATAAGAACTGAAGACAAAATTTTCTTGTCCTTTAGAAAAGAAACATGCACATTTATATACTAACCAGACACTGACCAAATCTAAAGGGAATCCTCCCACAGCTACTATAACAAATCTGAAGAGAAAGAAAAGCCTAATGTGTTTATAAGGAAGATCATTAAAAATATATACATATATATGTTAAAGAAACATCAAAAGATAAGCTCTTGATATGACCCTAATACTGATAAGGTCTCCCTCCTATTTTATCTGACGCCAAATTACTTTCTAAGTAAAGGATTTTTGCAATAAATTTTTCCCTGCTTAGGGAAAAGAGCTCAGCTACCACTGACATCTTGAAAGTTCTCTCTGCTCTGTAAACCAATGGCAAACACCTTGGCTTTTGTAGATCCCAGGCAACATTCTGACCAGGGCTGAGTAACAGTCACTTCCATCATAAACTTATAAATCTGTACCGAAAAAAAGCATGAGGAGAAGATATTTTCCTGCAGGATATATCAAGATAGCACTGAATGGTATGCTCATACGTTACAGTGCTAGAAAAGCCAGACCATGACTACAGATGGTCTAGCATCCTCAAAAAGGCCGCTCTCTACTCCTTACAAAATAGAGCTCTTAAACATTCCATTCACATTTGACACCCTCTGTATGTCTCAGAAAATGTACATCTGGGTTTTCTCCAGCCAAACATTTATAGTAGGAGCACAGTGACAGAAACAGCACCTGCAACATTCTTATACTCATCATGCAGTGGACAAGTCCACCAGCAGCCATGTTAAGTAGTTTGGAGCTTTCCTCACCTTTTAACTCAGTGTACAGAAAAGTGTTTTAGGCCAACTTCCACAGATTGAACATTACTTCTATTTTTTAAATTAAACCTCATTTTGAAATAATTGTAGATTCACATGCAGTTGAGAGATCCTGTCTACACTTTACCCACGTCTTGCCAAATCAGGGTATGGACACTGATCCAGTCAAGCTAGGGAATATTTCCATCACCATAAGGATCCCTCATATTGCCCTTTTGGAACCACACTCACCTCCTTGCTCCCTACTTTCCCTGACCCCTGACTTCTTCTATTTTGATACTTATATAGCCTTGTATTCACTCATCCATTCACTCAATCATTTATTAAGTGAACGAATATTTATTGAACCTTTATATGCCAAGTACTGAAGATACAATAATGTGCAAAAATCAGATGTGATTGAACTTCACAATCCAGTAGGTGAGGCAGATACTAACCAAACAAGTCTTCAAATAAATGTAAAGTTTAAAATGTGATAAATACCACAGTTAGGCAGTAAGTACTACGAAGCCATTAGAGTGAGATTTAATGGGGAGGAGGACAGAGTAAGCTTCCCAGAGGAAGCAAGGACTAGGCTGATATTTGAAGATGAGTTGAAGTAACTGAACAAAAAGATTGTACTGAGCATTCCAGGCAGAAGGAATAGATGCAAAGGAGAGCAGGCCCAGGATAACTACAACACAGCCTTCTCACCAGATTTCCACACTTTAATTATTCCTCTCACTCCCACTTTTTAATCTCATAGTGGAGAATTTTACGGAAGTTGTAGCAGAATCTTAGAACAGGGACACAGAGAGCAAAAGTAAGACAGCAAAGCCCATTAAAGAAATTATTACCAATCTCTGTGTAGGGTCTAATTTGTGAGACCAAGACACTGTCCATCGAATATGTTCCTGCCTCTCCTAGAAGAGAATTTCCAGTAGAGAGAACCATGGTGCTTCCTATTGAGAAGTTGTCTTTCACAGTCTGAGTTTCGCCTGAATTTAATGGGGGAGATTTAATAGTTAAGAAATGTCAAGTGCCTTAAAAAAACATAATGGCTTTTGACCCTACAGTTCTATAAGAATATGTCCTAAGGAAAAAGCCAGAAATATAAAAGAAAATTTATACATAACACCTTTTTCATTCCATTGTTATTTACTAGATTAAAAACAAGATAGTATCCATGATAATGTCAAACAATAGGGCACTGATTAAATGATTATGGAACATGCATATGACATAGTATCACTGCAGCATTTTATAGTTATATTTCCAAAGATTTTATAATAGCACTGAAAAATACTCCTGATCTAAGTTTAAGCAAAACAAGCCAAACAACAAAAATCATGATAAAAATCTGTATACACATATAATTCCAGTAATACTAAAGACAAGAAAAAAGAGCCAGCCAATGACAGAATGACAGTGGTTATTTCTAGGTGGTGCGATCTTAAATAATTTTTAGTTTCTTGTTTAGACTTTTATTTATTTGTGCATTTATTTATTTGATATTCAGAAAATGATCCATAGACTATTACATATTTTTAAAAGCCAGCAATATGACAGGTGGAAGGAATTATAACAGGGGTTTTAGCTTCACTTTTGACTTAACTAAATTTGTGATTTTAGAATAGCCTCATAGTCTCAGCTTCCTCACTCAGACGTTGGAGAAATTGCCCTGGCTCTCTCACAGAACTGGGAATTAAGAAAGGAATTACACGTAAGAATCCTCCATATAATAAAAATGTGAAGCTTCAAAAGCAGCATCAATGACAGCATACCGCTAAGTGTCACAAGGTACAAAAAGTAAGTGACTTTCCAAGAACCCTGCCTCAGATTCCTTGGTATCTGAAATGAAAAACTAGAGGAAGCATAGAAATGCAGTAGGTAAATAAATAATGTATCACTGTGGTCATTTTAAGGCTGACATTCCTTCACAGTTGGCAATAATGATCTCTGATCCCTCTATGTATCCTTGAACTTTCTGTCCAGTGCGGAGGCTCTGTTCGATGATTTAATTTATTCACATTTCGTTTTTAAAGCATCCCCTTAGTAAATTTTCAAGATTCTCAGGTGGGTGGGTAGAACGTCCCTTTTTTTTTTTTTTAAGATGACTATTTAACAGCTCAAACATGTTTCCAGCTGAATTCAAAACTTCATTTGTGCTAGAGAACCATGGCATGCATACCTCATTTAATAGGATAGCTAGATGCTATAGATTTCTGAAGGAAACGGGTTTAAAGAATTTCACTATATATGTTTAGAAGCCATAAAAGGTCCCAGTCTGCTGCTACCATTTTATAGTGATATGGCTATTAGTCCTGCCCTTCTGAGGGGTACCAGCTGTACATACCAATACTTCTCCTTGCAGTGCAGCCCATCTAGCTGCTGGTATAAAAGAGCCCACTGAAAGCACATGTGGTATTTGTAAGCACAACTCTGCGGTTAGGGAGAAGTGCATCCCAGACGAATGTGTGCTCATCTCCCATGATTCAGTGGTAGCCCTGAACCAGCACTCTTCCCCCTGAACCGGGGGAAGAACCAGCTTCAATCTGATCTCAAACATGATACTAAATAAGCAGACCGACCTCTTGAAATAAATGGAATTCCTCATTAGAAGAGCACAGGGGACAAGCACAGGACTTGAGGTGCCCCTGTTTCATAGCTGTGGGACCCTGAGTGAGTCATTAACTTCACTGGGCTTCTAATCCTTGATCTCAAAACAGGAAATGACACACTTCAAAAGCCTGTCATGTAGATAAATGAAATACAGAACATGAAAGCAATCTGTTAATTCACAAGCACTAATCAGATAACAAGAGATTGGACAAGGCCAGGGAAAGATGATTATTTTAGAATCAGAAGAGTTTATGCCTTATTGGTCCTCTATAAAGTGATGAGTTTGGGGGTTCCTGCTGTTATAGATTGAAAATGATCACAAATCTTTGCAGCTTTTCCCATCAAGAGATGGAGTCTATTTCTCTACTCCTTGAGTGTAGACCAGTCTTGTGACTTGCTTCGACCAACAAAATATGGCTGAGGTGACACTGTGGGACTTCTGAGCCTACTGTCCTCACAGCTTCCATCCTCACCGTCTTGTAACCCAGCATCCACAGGAAGAAGCTCAAGCTGGCCACCTGGCCTCCTGGAGGATGAGACCATGAGGTGAGAGAGAACCAGCCTTCCCAGCCATCCCCGGTGTCCTAGCTAAAGTCCCCAAGTGACACCAAGTGGAGCAGGAACACACCACCCCAGCTGAGCCTGATTTCTGAACCACAGAATCACAGACGAACAGACAAAGATTGTCATTCTAAACTCTTAGGTTTCAGAGTGGCTTGTTATGCAACAAAAGCTACCTGATCCATCTTTCACGTCTCCTCTCTGACAAGAGTGGACTCTGGTGTAAACATCTCATCAAGAACAGCCTGTAAGAACTCAGTGATTTCTACTGATTTTTGTCAAGATGATTAACAGTCCATTGGAGGAGGAAAAGCAGCTGAGGAAGTTCAGTAAAATTTGAGAGAAATAAAATTTGTTTCTGAGCACAGTAACGCCTCTTGTGTCTGGAGTTCAGCTCTGACAATCTTATCATTTCAGAATACAAGAGAAAACTTTTATAGGAGGAAAGGTGGTGCCACAAAGCCCATGTGCTGAGATGCATTTTACTCACAACCAAAGCCTTCACTCTTGCTTTACACTTAGTTCTAACCAGCTTGACTTTTTGGTTTCTAAGCTGCTAGAAAATTAGAAGAGTGATACAGTGTGCAGACACGCTTAGTGGTGAGAAGTGAGAAAAAACTACTCAAAGTCAAGGAAGTGGGGAGGGAGAGAACACTAAAAATGACAGAGGCACTCAAGTAGCACGGCAATTAGTACAGAGGCAAACATCTCCAGGGGGCCCAAGAAATGGGCACTGAGGGCACCGCTGCATTAGAGCTTGATGCAGAAATGTAAAACATATCAGTAAATTTTAGAAAAGGTTTTCAACCAAAGAGCATAAACTCAGTTTGGATGCTTAGCTGGGTGAGGCTTCAATGAGCTGATGAGCTCAGCACACACTTCCCTGCAGGGTCCAGCCAGCGAGAGCTGCTCCGGAGACGCTGGGTGAGTGCCACCCCGCTGCTCGTGCTGCCCACAGCTGGCTCCCTGGCTTACTTGTTTATGGGAGTTTTTTGTTTCTTTCTTCTTCTCTGGGGAATGTTCCCTTAAGCCTGGAAGCCTTCTGGAGAAGGACCAGAAGGAATGGAAATGGTGTTTGTAGAAAGGCCAAAATCAAAAATCCCTTTTCAGATGCCCATCAATCAGACAGGGTCTGAGTTTGGGTTCTTGATTAAAAGCCATAGAAACTTATTTTGGCAAACTTCAGCAGAAAGGGAATTTTCTAGAAGGCAATGGGGACACTTGCAGGATCTAAGTAAAGGCCGAAGGGTTTGGCATGGAATATTCAACTGCAGATTGGGGGGCACATGCCCTGGATTTACTACCACATCATGACTGCACACTGCGGAATGCAATAATTCCCCAAAGGAAAGTGGGGTGCTCTTAAGAATGGATTATGTGTGGAGAAAAAACCAAGCAAAAGCCGCACACACTCAGGATGGCATGTTTAGGCCCCGACTGTGTCCAACCTGGAATCCTGAGGAGGGTCCTGGCAGTGCCCACCTACCTCCAGGGCTGGAGATGGTGGATGAAGGCAGACTCTCTTTGCTCACACTGCAACTCAACCGTACACTTCAAAGCCCTCTGTTTGTAAAGCGTGCCTTTCCCTTTGGATCCGATGACTTGGACTAGATGCAGTTTTTCTGTTTTGGTCTCTGTGATGTCTCTGCTCTCAACTCCCCAGCTGCCCCTCCCACAGCCGTGGCAGAGGGGGATCTGATCAGACAGATACTGCAGGACTGTGGCGGACGGTCTGTCACACAGGCATCCAGTTCCAGTGAGAGGAAAGGCTTTTATCTCCTCGGCTGCCTTGGCTCACTTGAACCTGGGGGAGCGGCTCTGGCATGAAAGGAAACAGCTGGCACAGCAGCTGGATTGACAGCAGAGCATCTGAGAAGGGTCAACGGTTTGCCTGGATTACACAGTGCGATTAAACATACTTACGGTTTTACAGAGCTCAAAACAAATCCCCCTGTTATTGACCTAGTAGTTGGGGTTTAACAGACCTTAATGAAGCTTCCCGTTGCCTCTGCCAGGTGGTCCTCTTCTCATACCCTAAACTGATTTATTTCTCATTCATTCTTCATACGCTATTCCTCAGGAGCACTGATGGATATAGAATTTTCCAAATTTTATTTAGGTTGAGCCATTCAAAGAAATGGATATAGTCCCTATGACTCTTGTGTATTTAAATACGAATACTACATATACAAATATATACTAAAATATACTAAAATACTATACATACAGATAAATACTAAAAACACACACACACACAAGAACACAATCTTCTCACTTTGGCTCTACCTTTTCATTCTTTTGAGCTTCTGAGACCTTCACTCCAAAAAGGGCTGTAGGCGAGTTGAATATTAAAAAGGAAGAGTATGAAGGTACAAGAATTCCATTTGACAAATGTTCATTTTACCCATGGTGTGTGAGAGATTATGAAAAGCACTGAAGAGGATTTGAACAATGAACTAGACATGTTTCTTCCATGAGGGCGCTCATGGTATAACGTACAGAATAAGAAAAACAACAACAACAAAATATCAGACACGATAGGGTACTCGCTGTCCCCAAGGCACTCTGCTAAATGGTTTCCTTTACACACAGCAAAGCAGTAAATGTGCTACAAACAACCTGATGAGGTAAGTAATGCCTGGACTCCTGACCACGATGCTGTGCAGCCTCCCTACAGACAGCAAGATGAACAGAGCAACTGGAGAATGAGGGAAGCAACAAGGAAAGGATGATGGGGTGGTGGGAGGGGAACACTTCCCGCTGGAGCAATCAAAACAGTCTTCAGGGAAGAAGCAGCAAATGGCTTGAGTAAGGTTTCAAGAGGTGGAGACGAGGAAGGGTAAAGTAGGCACAGTATGAGGACACACCAACACACAGAGACAGCTGCATGGGTTGTGGGACAAACAGCAAGTCCACAGGTGTGGTGGAGCAAGGGCAGGCGAGACTGGAAAGAGAAGTTAAGAAGAGGTTCCGCAGATCCTTAAGAGCTGGCTGGCGAGCTAGGACTCTCCTGAAAGCAAGAGGGATCTTCCAATGTGTAGGACCGGGATCTGAGCGGCAATGTGGGGAGACGGACCCAGAAGCCTGTGTCTGACAGCCAGGCTGGGACAACCAGGGAGGGAGAGGGGTTCCAACCAGACGATGGGGGAGAGACTTAGGGAGAGCAGGAGAGCGCCAGCAGCAGGGCAGTGCAGGCGACTGGCCGGGGAGGTGGGATTCCAAGGGGACTGGAACCTGAGATGCTGCTAATAAAGAGAGGAAGTATGGGAGGAGGAGCAGGTCTGATGGGAAAGAAAACAACTCGGGCCTGCGGTACCAACAGGAAGTGACCGGGAGTTGTCCTTTCTGCACCTGGACATGAAAGTGAGTCCAGGAAGTGCTGATGGGGGACCCGTTTCAGTGAGGAGATGGCTGAAGCTGGGCGTGGAAGTGGATGCCCAGTGAAACTCCTGTCCTGTAGTTAAGATCTACAGTCTCTTGTCCACAATTCTGAAAGGCAAAGAGTTCTGAAAACAAGCCCATTTATTTATTTACTTATTTGTAGTCCCAGGCAAACTCACTTGCCACAAAAGACATGAGACTTCTTATCGTCTCTGCTTATCCCACTGAGAGTAAGAAGTGATACATTTTGCTGAAGAAATATTCCTGCATTTGATCGTGTGCTGTCCCAGGCCCCACCGAGGAAGCTACATCATAAAGCATATACAGTACAGACGCCCTGTTACTTTTCTAAAATCCCCCAAATTGTGCCTTCTAAAGCACACCTGGCTGCAAGACTTCTAGGGAAGAGATTTTGGGAATGTAACTTACTTTCTGAAAACAGCAAGCGGAGAAATAATTCTAATATCTAATTCTGAGGGCTAACTCGGTGCTCAGAACACTTCTAAGTATTTTAATTTTCATAATAATCGTCCAAAGTGAGAACCGTGATCACCTTTATTCTACACATAAAGGATCTGAGGGTCAGGCGGGTTAGCTGTAAGACGCAGAGCTGATACTGATCCCAGGCAGGCTTATTCCTAAGGCTGTGCTCTTTACCACTACAGCATACTGCCTCCAAATTAATTTGTAAAACTATTTAGAAATAAATCAAATCAATCCCTGTTTAGATTAGCGAATAGCAGGGAACAAATGCCTTTTACTACATTTCCACAAATGATATAAGGGCATGGTTCAGCCAGGTTAGTCTCTCATTTACATTCTGGCAAAGCATAGGGAACAATACTAGAGGACAGCTCAAGTAAGATGTTTCTGTGTGGGCCCTACAGTCCGTATACACAGTTTTCCATAGTTTTCCTTGCCAGGTAAAGAAGCTGGGCATTGAGTCAGCAAAGCAGAGCTGATAAGAACATAGGCTCTGGGGTCAGACTACTTTGGTTCTACCACCTTGTAGTTTGTGATTCTAGTCAAATTAATTAACCGCTTGGAGCCTCAGTTTTCCCCTCTTTAAAATGGGATTAATTAAAAACTATATCATAGACTCACTGGATGATTTAAAGTGAGATAACTCTTACAAGGCTTTTGGCAGAGTGCCAGGCTGATAGTGACTCCTCAATAAGCTTTGAATTTTTGTAATTGGCAAGACTCCTGCAGGGCCAGAGCTCCTTGTGGGAATTTCTGACAACCAGTAAGCTTTGTGGATTTCCCTGAAGGTAAGGTTATTATTTGCCAAGTGTCATCCTATTCTCTTCCAGCTTTTCTGAGCTTCATGGACATCAGTCCAATTGAAGGATCCTTTCCAATTCCACAGTCAAAAGACAGACTGATTTAGGTCTATCTGTGGATAGTGTAAGCCCTGACTTGGAAAGATGCTTTCAGCTTGGTTATTCTCCAGTGTTTTCTCTGGCTGTGTAGTCAGTTTGACACATGACAGTATCCACCCTAGTACTTTGGATTCAGCCCTGAGAGTGAGCTGAAGTGGGCCTGCCTGGAGCATCAGGACTAAGCCTAATGCGTATCGTCCCATCTCAAGTGGATACCTGGATAGTCTCTGGGCATGGAATGGAATTATATTTCTGCTCAATCTTATTCCTAAGGTACATTTTGAATTGGAAAGGGGGGTTAGGCTTTGTCCAAATTCTATTTAGTAATGATGAAGTTCATCACATGCTTTACACATAGTAGATATTCAATAAGAGTTAGAAGGCACAAGATGTGACCAATGAGCACAAAATGGGGCTGATCCAGAAGTTTTGTGCTCTGCAGTCCTGGGTTACCATGGTAATTCATTCCGTGGATAGTAGTTGGTCATATGTTAAGTGACACTGGTCTTCTCTGATCAGAGTAGGTTGTTTCTCGTTCAGGGAAAACTGATCGTCCCTGAGTCTGTTTTCCTTGTTTGGCTCTCCACTTATCTTCCAGTCTGCAGTATGGCTACTTGGCTTGTGATGCTTGCCTTGATTCCGACACAAAGAAGAAAAATAGAAGAATCCAGCAAACAGTTAATGGAATGCTTGGCAAAGTAAAACTAGGGCTTATTCATGCAGCAGAGTAGCTGATAATTGCCTTTATTATTCTAGGCTAGACTGAGGTCATTGTCTGATGAAATTGGACAATTTGAAAAATGGGGAGAAATGAACACAATTTAAGTTTATTTAGACACAACTTCTATATTTTCTTTTACTTTCTTATCAACGTTTGGCTTTTAGTAAGAGGGAACAGGAAAAAAGAGAGGAGATGAAGCAGAGTGGTAAATAAGGAGGCATGTATTAAGGAAAATAATCTTTGACACATTAAGTAATTCTTTCATTCAAAATAGCAAGTGGTAGAAAAGCAAATAAACATAGATAACTTTAAATCAGTACAAATACATCCTATTTTATTCCTGGAATCTAGCACAGTGATAGTTTTATGACACTGCCATTTAATTGTCTCATGTTGCACTCCCAATTCTGGCCTCTCAGACTTCATGAATATCTACCTCTGGCATAAGAAAGGGAAGGGAGGGAGGGAGGGGGAAGGGAGGCAGGGAGGAAGGAAAGGGAAGGGAAGGAAGGGGAAAAAGAAGGGAGGAAGGGAGGGAAGAAGGGAAGAAAACTGCATGGCTCACAGCTCTTCCTACAATGAATAAGACTCAGTGAACTAGAATTCAGTTAATCAGATTCTCCTCTACTCCCCACCTTAATTAATCATTTTGGCTACAGTCATTCTTAATTCCATCATCCCTTTCCTCTCCTCCATTCCACTGATACTCAAATCTTGTCAATTCTACCTCAAATACATTGAGTTTAAGAAAAAAACTTTGAGGGCTTCCCTGGTGGTGCAGTGGTTGAGAATCCATCTGCCAATGCAGGGGACACGGGTTTGAGCCCTGGTCCCAGAAGATCCCACGTGCTGCAAAGCGACTAAGCCCGTGTGCCACAACTACTGAGCCTGTACTCTAGAGCCCGCGAGCTGCAACTACTGAGTCTGTGTGCCGCAACTACTGAGTCTGTGTGCCACAACTACTGAAGCCTGCATGGCTAGAGCCCATGCTCCGCAACAAGAGAAGCCACCACAATGAGAA
Organism: Eschrichtius robustus; assembly: GCF_028021215.1. NCBI lineage: Eukaryota > Metazoa > Chordata > Mammalia > Artiodactyla > Eschrichtiidae > Eschrichtius > Eschrichtius robustus. The sequence goes on along the minus strand of NC_090825.1, from coordinate 114,049,068 downwards.
GCCCGTGCACCTCAACGAAGAGTAGCTCCCACTCACCACAACTAGAGAAAGCCCACACGCAGCAATGAAGACCCAATGCAGCCAAAAATAAATAAATAAATTTATTTTAAAAAAGAGAAAGAAAAGAAAAAAACTTTGAGAACAGCCCCTTGAGGCCAGAGTTCATGACTGATTCATCTTTGTATCTCTCAGCACATAATGCAGCCCATCTCACCTCGCCAGCCATCAATACCCGTGTTATTTATCACATAAAGATTTTAGGGAAGGTCAGTGTACATTTAGTTCCTTCTCTGCATTGGGAGAGGTATGTCCTCCGACTGGATTTTCCAGCACCTGTGTGACCCTAGGTAAGTGCCGTCCCCTCTCTGGTGGTCACTACAGCCTTCTGTGATGCTCAAGGATACTAGACCACCCCCGCCCCCCAAACTGCCGCTGGTGGCCAAGAAGCCCTGTTTACTGTGCTTTGAGACCTTCAGCTATCTCTTTTATCATGAGAACTCTGTCAAAAGCAAAGGCCATAACCCAAGCCACACTTTCTTAAGAGGGAGAAAAAGGAAATTATTTGCTATGGTAATTGAAAAGTCTGAAGAATGGTGATAAGGAAAGTATAACCACAGGCTTGTCTGAATTCAAGTGCTAAAACCATGTCACTGAAATCAGTCCCTCTCTGTCTCTGTATCTCTTTGTTTCTGTCTCTACCTCCATGTGTCTTTTTCCTCTTGTTTTCTCCCAGTGAGTACTCTCCAAGTAAAGGACAAGATGGCCATCAGAAACTCCAGGTTAGAGCAACTATGGTAGAAAGAGAATCTCTTTCCCAAATGTTCCAGCCAAAGTCCCAGGTGTGACTCTCATTACCCTGGGGAAGTCTCCTGTTTATCCTTTAACCAATCACTGTAGCCAGAGGCATTTGGTCCTGTGCCCGTTCCTGGGGCTGGGGAGAGGGCCAGCCCCATAAAACCATATGAGCTGAAAATGGGGCGAGGTGATTCCTGAAGTGAAAGAGGGGCACTGTCACAGGACACCAGAAATTGTCTCCTACAAGGCCCTTTGTGACATCATCAGCTAATGAACAGTGACCAGTGGACTTCTGACCACAGCCTCAGTTCTTTCCTCCACCCCCATCACCAGCATTCTGAAGCTGATTACAGCCGCGACAATGACCTTCCCCAGCTAGTCCCAGAAAAGGAGGAAAAATTCCTTGGAAAACTATACTTTTCCCAGAAGGACTAAAGACAGGCAAGACTCTGGGCCTATGCTTGACTCATCAGGTCAGTCCCCTGAACAACTGTTTTTGAGTTCTGAGTGGAGGTGTGGTGTGCCGCTCATACTCTCACGCAGCACCGAGGCACTCATTCCCCCAGCTGCCAGGGGTAGCGCCTGCCTGACAGCTCACAGCGGAGTCTCTCTGGGACTTGCCTTTGGGCAAATGGAGCTGCCTTATCCAAGGTTAAGTCACTATCTGGCCAGGGCCACATTCAATGACAGGGTTATGAAGGTCTGGCCTTCTGGCCCCAACTCAGGATGCTCTGAAGGACCTCCCACCCCAACCCTGGCTCCAGAACTCACTGAGGCCTTCGTCACAACTGCTTTGCTATTTAACTTCTCCCTCTGTCCATCTTGCTTCTCTGTCCCTGCCCTGAACCCATAGGGACTGTTCCCAAGAGCACTTCCCAATAATTCTCCTGCACACAGATCTCAAAGTCTGAATCCCTTTCTGGGGAATCAACTTAAGACAGATTATGTAGCATCTAAAAACTTATGCTATTGAAGCAGGATGGTTTTGTCAGTAAAAACTCAAACTTTGAAATCACACAATCCTAGTTTCAAATTTGCCACTTACTAGCTGTGAGAGTTTAGGCAAGTTACTCAACCATTCTTGTCTTCATATCCTCATCTAAAGGATGGGGATATTAATAACACCATCTCCCAGGATGGATGGGACTTTTAAGGGAAATGTTTGTGTGTAAAGCGTTCAGCTTAGGATCTGGCATCAGGAAGGGGCCAGTGTGTAGCTATTATTATTTTATAATCCTCTAGTGTAGCTAATTAATATGACTTCAAAACAGATATGAAAATGTACCAATGGTCAATATCTAGTGTTGGCAAAGGTTCAGTGACCAGACAGTTGCTCACACTGCTTGCGAGTCTGAAACTGAAGTCCAATTCTCTTTCTGGAGGGTAATTAGATAATATAAATAAAAAGTCCCTAAAATGTCAATAACCTTTGACCCAGAAAGTCCAATTAGAAGCATTTTCTCTAAGGAAATCATCATCGTGTGACCGCAAATTGATAGTCTGGGATATTTATATCAGTACTTTTAAAACAAAAATCTGGGAATTACCTAATGTCAAGTAACAGAGAACTGTTTCAATTATAATATATCCTTATGACAAAATAAAATGCAGCTATTAAAACTATGCTGTAAAAAAAAAACAAAAAAAACAAAACAACAACAAAAAAAAAAACTATGCTGTAGAAACAAAGTTAATGATATGTAAATAAATTCATGACAATCATAAGTGAAAAAACAGCCCACAAAATAGTAGTATGTAGGATGTGAGCCCAACTTTTATAGGCCTGGAAGAAGTATGTACTCACTCACTCACACACAATCTGGAGAAAAGGCTTGATGGCCACAAATAAAAATCCAAAATGTTAATAGTCATTATTCTTGAGTGGACTACTGATAATATTGTCTTTCTCCTTTGTGCTTTTCTGTATGTTGAAAATTTTCTACAGTGAAGATTTATTTATTTTGGAAAAATTTTTATTCCTTAAATGGCGTCTATTGGATTAAAAAGAAAACCAAAAGTACCAGTGGCTAAATGCCAGTAATTGCCCAATCTTACTAGGGGTCTCACTTCTAAAACTTTAAAGGCATTAGAAATGCCAGCTAAATAAGGCTCACACAGTCCCTAAGAAAAAAAATGCCTAAGCACAAGTTATTTCCAAGAAATCCCTGCCAACCATAATTAATTCAGAGAAGCAATCACCAGAGCTGATGTTGTCTATTGTAAGATATGTAACTCACTTACTCTCAATAATAGGTTACGTTCAATATGTTCACCAGCACCAGAAGTTGATTGTCATACATGTCTGTGGGGTCCATGTAACTTGGAGGGGCATCTATTGTCATGTGTTTTCCATCAGATGGCCATTTTTCCGAATTTAAATTTAAGATCCACAGCATGACAAAAAGAACAATGATTTAAAATCAAACTTTCTCTGGAAAATACAGGGCATAGGTCCTCATGTCCATTCAATTTAGGAAGCCAGAGAAGTTAAGGCTGCAACTGTGGACATCATTAGATGTCCCTTCCCTACCCTTCCTTATGACATGAATCTTTTTCTTGCCTTCTTTTTCTCCCTCTTCTCCTCATTCTTATTTTCATGCCCTTCTATTTTCTCTCCATTTCTTTTCCTCTTCTAGCACACAGTTGCTCCTGGGCACAGATTTTATCTGCCAGGGGCTTCTCAGGTTGTGGAAGCCCTTCATGAGGCTGTGCAGGTGCTCAGAGAAGCCTTGGGTATAGTTAGTAACCAGATCAAGTTTCATGCTCCTCTCCTCATAGCAACCATAGAGCTCCATCATGTACCACTCCTTCCTTCCTCATCAAGCACTTGGGAAGCAAATTACTGAACAATATTGGTACATGGTTATCCCTAAACCATTCTGATGCATGCTATGGATGGACCCTAACAACACTCTTCAAGACCCTGAGTAGCCAAAACAATCTTGAGAAAGAAGAATGGAGCTGAAAGAATAATGCTCCCTGACTTCAGACTATACTACAAAGCTACAGTAATCAAAACAGTCTGGTACTGGCACAAAAACAGACACATGGATCAATGGAACAGGATAGAAAGCCCAGAAATAACCCCCCACCCACTTATGGTCCATTAATCTGTGACAAAGTAGGCAAGAATATACAACGGAGAAAAGACAGTCTCTTCAATAAGTGGTGCTGGGAAAACTGGACAGTTACATGTAAAAGAATGAAATTAGAACATTCTCTAACACCATACACAAAAATAAACTCAAAATGGATTAAAGACCTAAATGTAAGACTGGATAGTATAAGACTCTTAGAGGAAAACACAAGCAGAACACTCTTTGCCATAAATCGTAGCAGTATTTTTTTGGATCCATCTCCTAGAGGAATGGAAATAAAAATAAAAACAAACAAATGGGACCTAAGTAAACTTAAAAGCTTTTGCACAGAAAAGGAAACCATAAACAAAATGAAAAGACAACCTATGGACTAGGAGAAAATATTTGCAAACAATGCAACCAACAAGGGATTAATTTCCAAAATATACAAACAGCTTATAGAACTCAATATATTAAAAAGAAAAAACCCAATCAAATATAGGCAGAAGACCTAAACAGACATTTCTCCAAAGAAGACATACAGATGGCTAACAGGCACATGAAAAGATGCTCAGGATCACTAATTATTAGAGAAATGCTAATCAAAACTACAGTGAAGTATCACCTCACACCAGTCAGAATGGCCATCATTAAAAAGTCTAAAAATAATAAATCCTAGAGAGGGTGTGGAGAAAAAGGAACCCTCTTCATCCAATTTTGATGTCTCTGTGAAGCCGTCCATGAGCAAGGAATCCATGCACTGCCTCTGTAATTCCCTTGGCTCAGGAGCATCCCTTGTTGCAGCGTGGGGAGTGGCATTGGGGCTTTAGACTGAGATGAGCAGGAAAGAAATCTGACGCTCCAGTTTAGCCACAAAAACAGCCATCAAGTTGACTTAGAATTGGACCAAGCCAGAATATACTGGAAAGCAGAGCAGTCACAGGCCCTGAAGATCTTATTCTCTCCACTAGATCAGAACCAGGGCAATAGGAGACTAATGACTGATGAAAAAATGTGGGCTGGCCAATTTTATTGCCTGTGCTCCTTGGCTGGAATGAATCTTGGGGGTGGGGGAGTACTTATTCACAAGACTGTTTAAATCAAGCTGTGAGTCTTTAATCCTGCTGTCATTTTTGCTGTGATTAAAATCCCAATGGGCTACATCAGATGCAATTTTTGTTTTCCAAGGCGGACCAAAATATCTTAATAAAAACAGACAGCCATGCATGTCGAGTCTGGGATAAAGTCAAGATTAAACCAATGGAGGAAAAAGGTCAGAAGGACCAGGAGTATTTAACTTAATGTGAAAATAACATAGAAAATTACATCTGTGTAGGTCCAAGAACCAAAAAGGCTTGGATGTGTATTAAACTCAACAGGCAGGGGGAATATGGATAAATATTAAAGAGCTCAGTAAATAGATTCGTCATTTTGTAATTAGGTTGGAATAAAAATTAGAGGCCAAGTGCCTTTTATCTGGGTTTGTTGTGATTGATTAAAAAAATGTAAATTGTAAATTTTTGAGAAATAACTTTTTCAATAAGACTCCACACTGTCATTCTGCATTTAGCTTCCTTACATATCTTATTTGCAAATGCAGCTGTAGCTATAGGAAGTGAACACAATTCTGCAAGCAATTAGCATCGCAACAGGCAAAATCTCCACTTGGTCTTCTGCAAGTTTCCCTAATTCCAAGTTTCCTTGATTGACTGATATGAGAAAATGCAATCTTCTCTTCCATGCTGTAGATCCTGTGTGTGGGACCCTTAGAGGAGGAAGAGTACAAGTCTCATTTCTGACAAAAAAAAAAAAAGTCCAGCTGAACTCTTTTACCCTACTGTTCCCAGGGATTTAAATATTTAAACACTCACCCTCATCTGCCACTGCTTACTGGAAAACCTTCTTAATCTCCTTTCTTTCTGCATCAAGCTGGAATATCAGCCAGCCCTGCAGCCTTACTAGGCCCATCACATGAGCCAGCCTGACTTTCCAAGACCTTACAAAGTGCATTCTTCTCTCTGGCCAGCTGGTCTCCTCCTGGTCCCCCACACGCATCTCTGCTACTGCTGCTCGTCTCCGCTGGAATGGTTCCTCCCCTCCACCTATCATGATAGGCAGTCATCTACCACTTAATCTTTGCAACAACCTGTCATATAAGATTATTATTCCTATTTTACAGATAAGGAAAATGAGGCTTAGAAAGATTCATCAACCTGCTAAACCTCACATGATGCGGAGTCAGGTTTTGCACCCAGGTCTGTTGCATGCCAGGACATGAGCACTTAACCAATGCCCCTCCTTCCATCTCTCTTGACTCTGGTTTAACTCTTCTTGGAAGCTCAGGCTAGTCAGCCTGGCCCCTGTTGTTCCCATCCATCCTATTGATCAGAATCACAGAGCTGAGCTATAAATTGTTATCTGATTGCTCTGTATGCATGTGTTTCATCTCCCAATTAAATTTTCAACTCCTCAAGGGAAGAGATTGCCTCCTATAAGACAGACAGACAGACACACACACACACACACACAGAGCTCTTAGCTGACTGATGTCCATTCTAGTAAGGATCTAGGTATGCTCCCTGAGGAGAGAGAATATTATCTGCTCCTCCTTATTCTCTCCTCTCTCCCCCTGAAAAAAGGAAATAGAAATCTGATTGGATTGGTTTCCAAGACTCTGACTAGGTCTTGTTCACTAGCAGGTGGGGTCAGTGTGAATTTCTGGGATGACTTCTTTTATTGTTCCATTTCTCCCCCTGGCTTAGGTGGTGAAGTAAGGCAGAGTCCACTCCCATGTGGGAGGAGACTCAGCCATCTTGCTCTCTCTTTTCTTCAAGCACATGGGCTGGGGTATTCTTGTTCACTTGTCTCCTGTCCCATGTGTCTGGCTGAAGGGTAGGTGGATTCTGGAATTTAGATTTGAGTTAAAGATTTTGAAGAGCCCATTAGGTCTTTAGTCTAGCTTGGGTGCTCAAGCCCAGCCCAGCCTACTAGAAAGCTCTTCATTGAGTTCAAGCCAGCCAATAATAAACATAATAAACAATAAATTAGTACATTATCACCCACTTGCTGTTGTTTCCTGTGTATGTTCTTCTCTTAAGGACCTAGAGAGAGAGAATTCAGGCTTCTTCGTTCCCTAGCCAAATATCACTTAACAGTGCCCCAAGCTTCACGATCTCCCCAGCAACTCTCTCCCCAAGTTCCTGGTTGTTCAATTCCCTCTCTTAATTCACAGGAATTTTAAAGAAAGACTTATTAGAACTGACCTCTGTGGAAACGTGTGGTGTGCATGTTTGTATATGTGTTTTCTTTGTAAGTGACAGTCAGCAAAGTAATATTAAGCATATGCTTTTGTGTCAGTCTTCCAAGAAGAAGATGCCAAGAAGGATGTGCAGGGACTTTATGAGGAAAATGCCCACGTAAAAGGCAATAAGGAAGAAGCCAGGATAGGCTGGGAGAGCATCAGACTGTGATGCAAGTCAGACCCCAGGTAAGAGAGAGGGGGAGAGAAAGTTGGGTAGAAGTGTCTGAGACTCATGAAGTCAAAGGAAAGTTCAAAAAACCCATCAGGGAGTTCTTGAACAGAGGTAACTATCAGAAGCAGAGACCTGCTCATGGGAAGTGTGGCCTCAGTGCAAAACCAAGACAATTTTCAAAGAGTAGCATCTGAGGCCCTCAGTCAGTTATGCTCGGTAAAGTAAGCAAATGGTAAAACACATTCTCATACTATCACAGCTTACTTCTCTCATCAATAACTGCTGCCTGCCTTAACCTTTCATTGCAAAACCATTCTCATTTCTTCCTTAGGCGTCTATTTTCAAGCAGCAGGAGGAAACACATCTTTGAGCAAGAAGTACTTGGGGGGCTTCCCTGGTGGCGCAGTGGTTGAGAGTCTGCCTGCCAATGCAAGGGACATGGGTTCGAGCCCTGGTCTGGGAAGATCCCGCGTGCCGCAGAGCAGCTGGGCCCATGAGCCACAATTACTGAGTCTGAGTGTCTGGAGTCTGTGCTCCGCAACAAGAGAGGCCGCGATAGTGAGAGGCCTGCGCACCGCGACCAAGAGTGGCCCCTGCTTGCCACAACTAGAGAAAGCCCTCGCACAGAGACGAAGACCCAACACAGCCATAAATAAATAAATAAACAAATACTTCAAAGTAGAGAGTTCTGTCACTGTTAAAAAAAAAAAAAAAGAAGTACTTGGAAAGAAAAACAGAACCACAGTTTATCCAGGAAGGCTTCAAGCTGAGCACATTCAGACTGTCCACAGTCTATTTTCTTAAGTCTTAGGAAAACTCTAGAGCATTACACCTCCTTCTAATGTTTCATATATTCTGAAAACAAACTGAGTTCTCATATCCCTCATGCCTATGCCTGACACCTAACAACTTCTACTGTTGTTGCAAAGGAGTGACCCAGGCCAGGTATTCAAGGGCTATATCATATCCGAGGCCTTCATTCTTCATAGAGGAAGCTTCTGTTAGCCTGTCACTTTGTGGTAGGACTCACAAACAGGATGCTGGGGTCCCTAGAACATTCTCATGGTGAAAAGACCCATGACCCCTCCAGCACAGTGCCTTGCCAGAGTAGGTGAAAGTTTGCTAATTTGGATAACTGTGTAGATTCCTTTTAGTTAGAACTGTGAGAAAGCTGGTCCTCACCAAAACTTGTGAGCTTCTTACTTCCTTGGCATAAAGCTTGGCATGAAGTTAATCTGGTCTTAGGACTAAATTCTGGCCAAAAGAAAGTGAGTGGCAGTGACATGTGTAATTTTCAATCTAGCCCTTACTTCCCATGTGTGTTTCTCTCTCTGCCTCTCCATTGGCAGGTGGGATGGAAAGAACTCCTAGAACCCAGAGGAGGGTGGTACTGGGGCCCTAAATGATCAACCCTCTCTAACCTGCACCAGGCTGCAACACGAGAAATAAACTATACTGTATAAAGTCACTGGGAATTCAGAGTTCTGTCACAGCAGCTATATTTATTTACCATTAATAATACAGCATTTTCCCTTAAGAGCCTTGACCTGTTACAGTCAGACTTTTCTATGTATCGACTGCATATGAAACAAGCTAAATTCTATACTTTATAAAAAGCAATCATACATACTCCAAAATATGTTTATGTGTAAAAAAGCTTCTAAAAGGGATTTCTTTAAAAACAAAAGAAAACAACTTTATTGCAGTATAACTGATACATAAAAAAATTTTGGATCTATTTAATATATACAATTTGATAAGTGTGGAGAGATGTGTTCACTCATGAAACAATTACCACAATCAAGGTAATAAACATATGCATCACGTCTATAAGTTTCCTTCTGCCCCTTTGCTTTTGTATTGTGGTATGAATACTTTACATGAGATCTATCCTTTTTCTTTTTTAACATTTTTATTGGAGTATAATTGCATTACATCGCTGTGTTAGTTTCTGCTTTATAACAAAGTGAATCACTTATACATATACATATATCCCCATATCTCTTCCCTCTTGCGTCTCCCTCCCTCCCACTCTCCCTTCCAGCTGGTCACAAAGCACCAAGCTAATCTCCCTGTGCTATGTGGCTGCTTCCCACTAGCTATCTATTTTATATTTGGTAGTGTATATATGTCCATGCCACTCTCTCACTTTGTTCGAGCTTACTCTTCCCCCTCCCCGTGTCCTCAAGTCAGTTCTCTAGTAGGTCTGTGTACTTACTCCTGTCTTGCCTCTAGGTTCTTCATGACTGTTTTTTTTTTTAGATTCCATATATATGTGTTAGCATATGGTATTTGTTTTTCTCTTTGACTTACTTCACTCTGTATGACAGAATCTAGGTCCATCCACCTCACTACAAATAACTCAGTTTTGTTTCTTTTTATGGCAGAGTAATATTCCACTGTATATATGCGCCATATCTTCTTTATCCATTCATCTGTCGATGGACACTTAGGTTGCTTCCACGTCCTGGCTATTGTAAATAGAGCTGCAATGAACATTGTGGTACATGACTCTTTTTGAATTATGGTTTTCTCAGGGTAAATGCCCAGTAGTGGGATTGCTGGGTCATATGGTAGTTGTATTTTTAGTTTTTTAAGGAACCTCCATACTGTTCTCCATAGGGGCTGTATCAATTTACATTCCCACCAACAGTGTAGGAGGGTTCCCTTTTTTCCACACCCTCTCCAGCATTTATTGTTTGTAGATTTTTTGATGATGGCCATTCTGACCAGTGTGAGATGATATCTCATTGTAATTTTGATTTGCATTTCTCTAATGATTAATGATGTTGAGCATTCTTTCATGTGTCTGTTGGCAATCTGTATATCTTCTTTGGAGAAATGTCTATTTAGGTCTTCTGCCCATTTTTGGATTGGGTTGTTTGTTTTTTTGATATTGAGCTGCATGAGCTGCTTGTAAATTTTGGAGATTAATCCTTTGTCAGTTGCTTCATTTGAAAATATTTTCTCTCATTCTGAGGGTTGTGTTTTCGTCTCATTTATAGTTTCCTTTGCTGTGCAGAAGCTTTTAAGTTTCATTAGGTCCCATTTGTTTATTTTTGTTTTTGTTTCCATTTCTCTAGGAGGAGGGTCAAAAAAGATCTTGCTGTGATTTATGTCATACAGTGTTCTGCCTATGTCTTCCTCTAAGAGTTTGACAGTGTCTGGCCTTACAGTTTGGTCTTTAATCCATTTTGAGTTTATTTTTGTGTATGGTGTTAGGGAGTGTTCTAATTGCATTCTTTTACATATAGCTGTCCAGTTTCCCCAGCACCACTTTTTTTTTTTTTTTTTTTTAAGAGAAACTTGGGAACACTAGTACTTTCTGTTGGGCTGATTTATTTATTTATGGCTGCATTGGGTCTTCGTTTCTGTGCGAGGGCTTTCTCTTGTTGCGGCAAGTGGGGGCCACTCTTCATCGCAGTGAGCGGGCCTCTCACTATCGCGGCCTCTCTTGTTGCGGAGCACAGGCTCCAGACGCGCAGGCTCAGTAATTGTGGCTCATGGGCCCAGCTGCTCCACGGCATGTGGGATCTTCCCAGACCAGGGCTCGAACCCGTGTCCCCTGCATTGGCAGGCAGATTCTCAACCACTGCGCCACCAGGGAAGCCCCCCAGCACCACTTATTGAAGAGGGTGCCTTTTCTCCATTGTATATTCTTCCCTCCTTTATCAAAGATAAGGTGACAATATGTGCGTGGGTCTATCTCTGGGCTTTCTATCCGGTTCCATTGATCTATATTTCTGTTTTAGTGCCAGTACCATACTGTCTTGATAACTGTAGCTTTGTAGTATAGTCTGAAGTCCAGGAGCCTGATTCCTCCAGCTCCGTTTTTCTTTCTCAAGATTGCTTTGCCTATTCGGGGTCTTTTGTGCTTCCATACAAATTGTGAAATTTTTTGTTCTAGTTCTGTGGAAAATGCCAGTGGTAGTTTGATAGGGATTGCATTAAATCTGTAGATTGCTTTGGGTAGTATAATCATTTTCACAATATTGATTCTTCCAATCCAAGAACATGGTATATCTCTCCATCTATTTGTATCATCTTTAATTTCTTTCATCAGTGTCTTATAATTTTCTGCATACAGGTCTTCTGTCTCCTTAGGTAGGTTTATTCCTAGGTATTTTATTCTTTTTGTCGCAGTGGTAAATGGGAGTGTTTTCTTAATTTCACTTTCAGATTTTTCATCATTAGTGTATAGGAATGCAAGAGATTTCTGTGCATTAATTTTGTATCCTGCTACTTTACCAAATTCATTGATTAGCTCTAGTAGTTTTCTGATAGCATCTTTAGGATTCTCTATTTATAGTATCATGTCATCTGCAAACAGTGACAGCTTTACTTCCTCTTTTCCAATTTGAAATCCTTCTATTTCTTTTTCTTCTCTGATTGCTGTGGCTAAAACTTCCAAAACTATGTTGAATAATAGTGGTGAGATTGGGCAGCCTTGTCTTGTTCCTGATCTTAGTGGCAATGGTTTCAGTTTTTCACCATTGAAGACAATGTTGGCTGTGGGTTTGTCATATATGGCCTTTATTATGTTGAGATAAGTTCCCTCTATGCCTACTTTCTGGAGGGTTTTTATCATAAATGTGTGTTGAATTTTGTCAAAAAATTTCTCTGCATCTATTGAGATGATCATATGGTTTTTCTCCTTCAATTTGTTAATATGGTGTATCACATTGATTGATTTGCGTATACTGAAGAATACTTGCATTCCTGGGATAAACCCCACTTGATCATGGTGTACGATCCTTTTAATGTGCTGTTGGATTCTGTTTGCTACTATTTTGTTGAGGATTTTTGCATCTATGTTCATCAGTGATACTGGCCTGTAGTTTTCTTTTTTTGTGACACCTTTGTCTGGTTTTGGTATCAGGGTGATGGTGGCTGCGTAGAATGAGTTGGGGAGTGTTCCTCCCTCTGCTATATTTTGGAAGAGCTTGAGAAGGATAGGTGTTAGCTCTTCACTAAATGTTTGATAGAATTCGCCTGTGAAGCCATCTGGTCCTGGGCTTTTGTTTGTTGGAAGATTTTTAGTCACAGTTCCAATTTCAGTGCTTGTGATTTGTCTGTTCATATTTTCTATTTCTTCCTGGTTCAGTCTCGGAAGGTTGAACATTTCTAAGAATTTGTCCATTTCTTCCAGGTCGTCCATTTTATTGGCATATAGTTGCTTATAGTAATCACTCATGATCCTTCGTATTTCTGCAGTGTCAGTTATTACTTCTCCTTTTTCATTTCTAATTCTACTGATTTGAGTCTTCTCCCTTTTTCTCTTGATGAGTCTGGCTAATGGTTTATCAATTTTGTTTATCTTCTCAAAGAACAGGTTTTTAGTTTTATTGATCTTTGCTATCGTTTCCTTCATCTCTTTTTCATTTATTTCTGATCTGATCTTTATGATTTCTTTCCTTCTGCTAACTTTGGGGGTTTTTTGTTCTTCTTTCTCTAATTGCTTTAGGCGTAAGGTTAGGTTGTTTATTTGAGATGTTTCTTGTTTCTTGAGGCAGGACCATATTGCTATAAACTTCCCTCTTAGAAGTGCTTTTGCTGCATCCCATAGGTTTTGGGCCATCGTGTTTTCATTGTCATTTGTTTCTAGGTATTTTTTGATTTCCTCTTTGATTTCTTCAGTGAGCTCTTGGTTATTAAGTAGTGTATTGTTTAGCCTCCATGTGTTTGTATTTTTTACAGATTTGTTTCCTGTAATTGATATCTAGTCTCATAGCATTGTGGTCAGAAAAGATACTTGATACGATTTCAATTTTCTTAAATTTACCAAAGCTTGATTTGTGACCCAAGATATTATCTATCCTGGAGAATGTTCCATGAGCACTTGAGAAAAATGTGTATTCTGTTGTTTTGGATGGAATGTCCTATAAATATCAATTAAGTCCATCATGTTTAATGTAGCATTTAAAGCTTGTGTTTCCTTATTTATTTTCATTTTGGATGATCTGTTCATTGGTGAAAGTGGAGTGTTAAAGTCCCCTATTATGACTATGTTACTGTCAATTTCCCCTTTTATGGCTGTTAGTATTTGCCTTATGTATTGAGGTGCTCCTATGTTGGGTCCATAAATATTTACAATTGTTATATCTTCTTCTTGGATTGATCCCTTGATCATTATGTAGTGTCCTTCTTTGTCTCTTGTAATGGTCTTTGTTTTAAAGTCTATTTTGTCTGATATGAGAATTGCTGCTCCAGCTTTCTTTTGATTTCCATTTGCATGGAATATCTTTTTCCATCCCCACACTTTCAGTCTGTATGTGTCCCTAGGTCTGAAGTTGGTCTCTTGTAGACAGCGTATATACGGGTCTTGTTTTTGTATCCATTCAGCCAGTCTATGTCTTCTGGTTTGAGCATTTAATCCATTTATATTTAAGGTAATTATTGACATGTATGTTCCTATTACCATTTTCTTAATTGTTTTGGGTTTGTTATTGTAGATCTTTTCCTTCTCTTGTTTTTCCTGCCTGGAGAAGTTCCTTTAGCATTTGTTGTAAAGCTGGTTTGGTGGTGCTGAAATCTCTTAGCTTTTGCTTCTCTGTAAAGGTCTTAATTTCTCCGTCAAATCTGAATGAGATCCTTGCTGGGGAGAGTAATACTGTTGTAGGTTTTTCCCTTTCATCCCTTTAAATATGTCCTGCCAGTCCCTTCCGGCTTGCAGAGTCTCTGCCGAAAGATCAGCTGTTAACCTTATGGGGATTCCTTGTATGTTATTTGTTGTTTTTCCCTTGCTGCTTTTAATATTTTTTCTTTGTATTTAATTTTTGATAGTTTGATTAATATGCGTCTTGGCATGTTTCCCCTTGGATTTATCCTGTATGGGACCCTCTGTGCTTCCTGGACTTGATTAACTATTTCCTTTCCCATATTAGGGAAGTTTTCAACTATAATCTCTTCAAATATTTTCTCAGTCCCTTTCTTTTTCTCTTCTTCTTCTGGGATCCCTATAATTCGAATGTTGGTGCGTTTAATGTTGTCCCAGAGGTCTCTGAGACTGTCCTCAGTTCTTTTCATTCTTTTTTCTTCATTCTGCTCTGCAGCAGTTATTGCCACTATTTTATCTTCCAGGTCACTTATCTGTTCTTCTGCCTCAGTTATTCTGCTATTGATCCCTTCTAGAGAATTTTTAATTTCATTTTTTGTGTTGTTCATGATTGTTTGCTCTTTAGTTCTTCTAGGTCCTTGTTAAACGTTTTTTGTGTTTTCTCCATTCTATTTCCAAGATTTTGGGTCATCTTTACTATCTTACTCTGAATTCTTTTTCAGGTAGACCGCCTATTTTCTCTTCATTTGTTAGGTCTGGTGGGTTTTTGCCTTGCTCCTTCATCTGCTGTGTGTTTCTCTGTTCTCTCATTTTGCTTAACTTACTGTGTTTGGGGTCTCCTTTTCACAGGCTGCGGGTTCGTAGTTCCCGTTGTTTTTGGTGTGTGCCTCCAGTGGCTAAGGTTGGTTCAGTGGGTTGTGTAGCCTTCCTGGTGGAGGGGACTAGTGCCTATGTTCTGGTGGATGAGGCTGGATCTTGTCTTTCTGGTGGGCAGGCCCACGTCTGGTGGTGTGTTTTGGGGAGTCTGTGACGTTATTATGATTTTAGGCAGCCTCTCTGCTAATGGGTCGTGTTGTGTTTCTGTCTTGCTGGTTGTTAGGCATAGGGTGTCCAGCAGTGTAGCTTGCTGGTCTTTGAATGGGGTTGGGTCTTGGTGTTGAGATGGAGATCTCTGGGAGATTTTTGCCGTTTGATATTATGTGGAGCTGGGAGGTGTCTCGTGGACCAATGTCCTGAACTTGGCTCTCCCACCTCAGAGGCACAGCCCTGATGCCTGGCTGGAGCACCAAGAGCCTGTCATCCACACGGCTCAGAATAAAAGGGAGAAAAAAAGAAAGAAGGAAGGAAGGATGGAAGGAAGAGATAAAATAAAATAAAATAAAAGTTATTAAAATAAAAAACAAAAAATTATTTTTAAAAATTTTTAAGTAATTAAAAAAAAAGAACGTAATTAAAAAAAAAATCCACCAATGATAACAACCACTGAAAACTATACTAAAAAAAAAAAAAAACACACCCCAAAAAATGGACAGACAGAACCCTAGGAAAAATGGTAAAAGCAAAGCTATACAGACAAAATGACACACAGAAGCATACACATACACACTCACAAAAAGAGAAAAAGGAAAAATATATATATATCATTGCTCCCAAAGTCCACCTCCTCAATTTGGGATGATTCGTTGTCTATTCAAGTATTCCGCAGATGCAGGGTACATCAAGTTGACTGTGGAGATTTAATTCGCTGCTCCTGAAGCTGCTGGGAGAAATTTCCCTTTCTCTTCTTTGTTCGCACAGCTCCCGGGGTTCAGGTTTGGATTTGGACCCGCCTCTGCGTGTAGGTCGCCTGAGGGCGTCTGTTCTTCGCTCAGACAGGACGGGGTTAAAGGAGCAGCTGATTCGGGGGCTCTGGCTCACTCAGGCCGGGGGGAGGGAGGGGTACGGATGTGGGGTGAGCTTGCGGCGGCAGAGGCCGGCGTGACGTTGCAGCAGCCTGAGGCGTGCCATGTGTTCTCCCGGGGAAGTTGTCCCTGGATCATGGGACCCTGGCAGTGGCGGGCTGCACAGGCTCCCAGGAGGGGAGGTGTGGATAGTGACCTGTGCTCGCACACAGGCTTCTTGGTGGGGGCAGTAGCAGCCTTAGCATCTCATGCCCGTCTCTGGGGCCCGCGCTGATAGCCGCGGCTCATGCCCATCTCTGGAGCTCGTTTAGGCGGCGCTCTTAATCCCCTCTCCTCGTGCAGCAAGAAACAAAGAGGCAAGAAAAAGTCTCTTGTCTCTTTGGCAGCTCCAGACCTTTTCCCGGACTCCCTCCTGGCTAGCTGTGGTGCACTAGCCCCTTCAGGCTGTGTTCACGCCACCAACCCTAGTCCTCTCCCTGGGACCAAAGCCTGAGCCTCAGCTCCCAGCCCCCGCCCGCCCTGGCGGCTGAGCAGACAAGCCTCTCGGGCTGGTGAGTGCTACTCAGCACCGATCCTCCGTGCGGGAATCTCTCCGCTTTGCCCTCCGCACCCCTGTGGCTGCGCTCTCCTCCGTGGCTCCGAAGCTTCCCCCCTCCGCCACCCGCAGTCTCCGCCCGCGAAGGGGCTTCCTAGTGTGTGGAAACCTTTCCTCCTTCACAGCTCCCTCCCACTGGTGCAGGTCCCGTCCCTATTCTTTTGTCTCTGTTTTTTCTTTTTCCTTTTGCCCTACCCAGGTACGTGGGGAGTTTCTTGCCTTTTGGCAGGTCTGAGGTCTTCTGCCAGCGTTCAGTAGGTGTTCTGTAGGGGTTGTTCCACATGTACATGTATTTCTGATGTATTTGTGGGGAGGAAGGTGATCTCCACGTCTTACTCTTCCGCCATCTTGAAGCTCCTCCGAGATCTATCCTTTTAACAGGTTTTTAATTGCACATACAGTGTTGTTAACTATCGGCAACATGTTATAAAGCAGATCTCTAGAACTTATTCATCTAGCATAACCAAAAATTTATACCCATTGAACAACAACACTCCATTTCGCCCACATCCCAGCCCCTGGAAGATGTCACTTTATTCTCCGTTTGTATGAGTTTGACCATTATAAATAACTCATGTAGACGGAATCAAGCAGTATTTGTCCTCCTGTGGCTGGCTTATTTCACTTAGCATAGAGTCCTCCAGGTTCATCCATGTTGTCACATATGACAGGACTTCCCTCTTTTTTCAGGCTGAATACTATTTAATTGTATGTATAGACCACATTTTCTTTATCCATTCATCTTGGCTGTTTTTAAATCATGTGATAAATGGGGTTTCTTTAAATATTCTATTCCCCAGAAATGCTGAATTCATTCGCAGGTATTTGGCACCATACCTATTTTCTGGAGTGAATTATCTCCGTAACTGAAAAAAAATGATAAATTTCTCTCATTTACCCAATTCTTCATCTTCTTTCTGACCAGAGCCTTCTAAACAAATGAAGTTTATGGCTTGCCCAAAACATACATATTTTCATTATTTTGTGGAGGCAGACTGATTGGGGAAGACTGCTGAGCTGTGAGTGAGGAGAACTGATTTGCAATAGATGTTCAGGACCTTTCTATCTGAAAGCCCAAGAACTTCAGAACAAAACAGATATTGTTTTAGTGTGTACCCACCTTTCCATAAAGCTCGCCAGAACATGGTGGTCAGCAGATTTAACTTCCAGTGCAATCATTCAAACACCAGTCACTACCAGTACTTATGTTTCCAATATGGGCTCCCCTTTACACTGTAAAAATCTCATTTTTAACCAGGGCTCTCTAATGGGCTCTACACAAGAGAAAAACAAAGAGTAAAATCCTAACTCTAATGTTTATGTCTCACTTGCTAAATGAATGACAGCTTCCAGAAGTAAAATTTCTACACATTTCTGAAAAGAAAGAACCCTAGGCACGGATCATCTACAGCAGAGCCTCCCAAATGCTGGATTGTCGCACTCACCACAAATGGATTATAAGGTCCCAACATATCAATCCCTCAGCTCTCTGTGGAGCTGATGTTGCCAGAGACCCTGGGGCCCTTTCCCTCTGATTCTGAGCAGTATTATCCATTTACACCAGTATGTTTCAGGTTTGCCATTTTTCTATTATAGCCATTAGATCAAAAAAAAAAAAAAATGAGGAAGCATGGATCTATATTAGTAACCTGTATCATCCATACTGAATCCATCATGATACTTTGGACTGAAGTGGCAGAGACGCCAACTTATAATGCCTGGTAGGAAATGCATTGGCTTGTGTAACTAAAAGTCCACTTAGAATTGGTTTAATATTTAATGCAGATTTTGCTGAACTTCTCTCAACTTTATCCTCACCATGGGGGCTGAATTTGTCCTCTGGCTGCCTGCCTTTATGGTACCAAAGTAACTATAACAGTTTCAGTTTTCTTATCTGCAGCGTCAACATCCAGAAAAAGAGACAGAGGGGAGGCCATCACTTCTGATGGCTGGCTCTTCAGAGTGAGGAAATTCTTTCTCAAAGTCCCTGGTAGACCTCTTCTCAATGGACTGAATTGAACCATGTGCCTCTCCCTGAACCAGTCTGGCTAAGGGTGTGTGACTACCCCATTTATATTCTAATGATGCAGAATACCTACAATTATTCAGTCTGCATAAGTGAGATACTGTGGCATTACCTGCTCTAGACTAGCCTGGACAATGATATCCACAAAGTCATGAGTGTGATGTGATAATCTGATTATTCTATAAAACATATTTATTAAAAGTTTACATATTAAAGTTTGGTCTACCACCTAATCATATCGTGGGACACCAGAGATACCCATATCACATGCTGTCAATACTGAGCTTGGTAGAAGAGGGAAAGAAAGTGAATGGTGTCAGAAGGTGAGCCACAGAAAAACAGAGGGTGTAGCTTGTTAAAGGGAAAAATGAGTCCCCTAATTTGACTGTATGTAAGAATTCACTGAAAACCGGTGGGAAATGAGAATTAAAAAACTGATGGACTGTAAAGGACCTTAACTTCCAGGGTGAAGAATTTTTGTATTACTGCATAGGTAGATGGGAGGCTTTTTGAGCTTTTCATCCTAAAATGATAAAATAATTGCTTAAATGATATTAAATTGATTGGAGTGGGAGATCTTTGCAGTAACAAAGGAATAAAGGTAGCAAGAGTCAAAGTAAGAAGGGAAACACCAGATGGGAACATTTCAGAGATAATTGACTCGAGTGGAGAAATATGATATGCAGCATGAAAAGAATGAGTAGTCTAGAGTGATTCCAAGATTTATTAAATAGATTCTCTAATGCAAGACCCACTTAGCCAATTTAAAGTCACTGAACTTGCATGCGCACACGTGTATGTGTGTGTGTGTGTACTCTGGTTCAGATTTTTGGCTAGCCCAGACTCAAGTTCCCTATCCAGCAGACTCTTGAGCCTTTCCCAATACATCACTTCTCTAAAATGAAGAAGTCAGGAGTGGGAAGGCTTGGCCTTAAAAGGACAAGGAATGTGGTGTCACATCCCTCCTCCCTTTAGGAGTTCCAGCCCAAGGCCCTGCCCCATGAAACCGTGATGGGCCATTCATGTAGAGAACTACCAGAGTCCTGCAGAAATCTTCCTGATGCCTTCTGGGCATCTTCTTAGAAAAATGGACAAAAGAAACAGGTGCTGAAGAGAAGCTGCTGTGGGATCAGTCAACCCTGGTGCAGAATTTCATCGGCAGCCTTCCTGCTCACTCATTGTAGGATATTTTACAATAATTTCCACCCTGTATCCTGGATTCCATGACTCATGTTTCTCAGTATTGCTGGCTGCCAGCCACCATAGTCCTCTGGGAGCAGAGCCTGGCAGCTGCATCCCAGCGCGATGGCGAACAGAGGTCCAACTGGATGTGGCTGCCATGCTGCTACCACAGCTGTGGTCTCAGAAGTCAGGAGCACGCCAGGGGCTATGCCTGGAATGAGGGCAACAGAGCACTTGAGCGCCCCAGCCAGGTGGTGGAGAGCTCAGGGTTCCAACCACTTTGTGTGAGATGCCAAGAAATGTAAAACTGTCAAAGTGACCTGGGAGGTCCTCTCTTGACGATGCCACTCAGGCAAAACTGAGTCTTGGTTTATAAACAACTTGATTCTCCTTTTATGAGACTATTCCACTATTTCCTGATGTGGGACATTACTGGAAAATATACAAGTATAGATGGTCAAGTCTAACTTCCTGCTTCCTAATCTTTCTCACTGCTATGATTAGAAAGGAAATTCTGAGTACACATAACAGTAGTAGTAGTAATAATAATAATAATAATAATAATAATAATAATAATAATAATAATAATAATAATAATGTAATAGCTACTATTATATTCAGTTTTTCTCTGAGCCAGACAAGGTACTAGGCACCTTAAATATGTTATCTCAACACAACAATCTTACGAATTACATGCTATTTTCATCCCTGTTTTACAGATAAGAAAACAATTAGAAATGTTAAATGCCTTGCCTAATGTAACACATAAAATAGGTGGCAGAACCAACTTTTGAACTCAGGTTTGTCAGAGCCCAGAGCAAAAGCACTTACTGAGCACACCACTCATACCATTTGTAGGAACTTAGTCCATAAAACGCGCCCTGTTTTTGCAGTAGTCAAATGTATGGATTTCATGTAGTTAAATATATCTTAACATATCTTTCCTCTCTTAAAAGTTAAGAGAAAATTGTCATATACTGTTGGTAAGAGTGTAAATTGGGACAAGCACTTTGGAAAACCATTGGCATTATTTACTAAGTTGAAGATCTGCATATTCTATGATCCAGCAATTCTACTCCTGACTGTATGCCCAAGAAAGATGTGTGCACATGTGCATCAGAAGAAATCAAAAGAATGGTCATGACAGCATTATTTGTGATAACCCTAAACTGCAAATAACCCAGAAGTCTATCAACAGGAGAATGGAGACATAATTGGGGTATATTCACACAATGGAATGCCATACAGCAATAAAAAGTAATGAACCCAGTTACACACAACATGGATGAATGTTATGCTTAGGAAGCTAGACATAAAGAACACATGTTGTGTGATTCAATTCATTTAAACTTCAAACAGACAGACTAGTACAGTGTTTAGAGATTCATACTTAGGGGATAAAATTATGAAGTACAGCAAGGAAATGATTACCATAAAAGTCAGAAAAGTGGGGAGGAGGAGGGATGTGGTCATAATGGGTAGAGGCTGGGAGAGGCTTTTGGGGTGCTGGCAATGTTCTGGGGGTGTTGGCTTGAGAAGGTAGTTAAATGTGACTTGCTTTATAATAATTTGTTAAACCAAACATGTATATTTTATGTTTTTTCTGTATGTGTACAATATTCTACAATACAAATGGTTTTAAAACAAGTTTAGAAGAAAAATGCAAAAAAAGTGCAACTTTTGCTTTCAAATTCAGCCTAAAATATCTTGATAAGCAGCCCATTTTAAGACAGATTTTAACTGACAAAATCCGCCACCTCTGGAGTCACTTCCAGCCTCTTTGCTGATCTGAAGCTCCCCCATTCCCACTCTTTTTAATCATTAATATTTTTCTTGTTAAAGAAGTATTTCCTTGCTCCCATTATAGTTGACTGCACTCGAATGTTATTTCCCTAAGAAGGAACAGATTGATTTTTCTGGTCTGCTACTGCAGGAGTAATCGTGAACCTTCTGCATCATCCTTGACTCAAGGATGCTTCTACAAAAGGATAATGGTAACAGCAAGGTTTATGGTTTTAGTTAACACATCTGAATAAAGGCTTATCAGAACTACAAATGCAGTATCCATGATACTAGGAAAGATGCTTGGACAGAGCTGGGATGGAGATGGGATGAGAGGAGGGACTGAGTCTAGTCCCAACAAATGACCAGCTGAGGTACCTCAGGCCAGAGCATGCAATGGGTTGAAGCCCAGCTTCTAGGGGTTTCAGAGGTCTAAGTAGATAGCATATCAAGATATTCAGTTGGATTACCCTAAACTCTCAATTCTAAAGGACATGGCTTTTAAGCTAGGAGAATTCAAGACATATTAACGGTTTTTTTTTTTTTTAGTTCCAAGTTCAACAACAGAGAAAAGTTAAGTAGTAGTAAGAAACTATGTCTCATGTTCTGAGAAGTATCTTGACGGATTTGCACTCTCCCTTCTTCTGTTAGTAATCACCTCCACGTTCAAGGGCCTAATTGAACTAAACTTAGTATCACTGTTCTCCTTGGTGAGGAACAGGAATGAATGAAACTTTTGCAAAGCTATATATGGCCCTGCATACTTCATTCTGAATAACAGAAGTACAGGTAGTAAACACTGACTGAACCCTTACTGTCTTCTAGGCACTTCTTCTGAGCTACTTAGATATAGAATTTCATTTAATCTTCACAATACTATGAAGTTGGTTCTATTTTTATTATCTCATTTTACCAAGGACAAACTAAGTAAGGCACTAAGAAGTTAAGTAGTTTGTCTTATTGTAACCCACACTACAATCCTCTGGGGAAGAATGTAGTGTGCAAATTAAACAGTCTGAGTTTTTCTTTCTTCCCTTTGCTTTTCTAGATCTTACCCATCTTTCAAGACCCACCTAAAATTCTACTTCCTTCATGAACCATTCATTCATAACTTATCTTTCTCTGAAGTACATAATATCTTCTCGAACTACACATCTTGACAATATTTGTGATCCTGTCTTTGCTTTATCTCCCCTAACAGCCTACAAGCTCATCGAAGACAAGAGCTGTGGCACACATGTCTGTACACCCCCTGACCCCATTTGCCTCACTTCCCAAATGGTGGTGCTTGCAGACACAAGGCATGGAATTTAATTGTTGAGCTGAACTGAGTTGTGTAATTAAAGTATATTTTTGTTATTTTCTTAAGAACCAACAGCAGAGCTATACCCATACATAAAAATTTCACAAATGAGGAATCAGAGAGGTTTTTACTCCATGTACTTTTGTATTATTTAGATTTTTACAGCAAAAGTTTTACTTATAACCCTGAGCTTAAAGTTTCTGGCAGGAAGAGAAGCGCAGTGAGTTGGATGAGCATGAATTGGAAGTAGAAATGTTGATTCCCAGTTTTGGTTCTACCTTGAACAAGGTTCAAAGCTTCCCTGAGCTAAAGAGAGGGGACTAAGCAGGGAGACTGTAAATTGCTGCCCCTGCCCCTTGACTTTAAGCCTGAGAATATATTTAATTCTCAAAATTTCATTATTCATACATATTTTAGGTGGCATAATCCCATAACTTGGTACATTTTAGACCTTTCATATTTGTTGTCAATGTTATTCACTGTGTGCACGGGTGTGTTTGTGTGTATGTGCATGTATATGTTTCCTTCGACATTCTTAGGAGGAAATAAGATTTGTCAGGACCTCAGGGTAAATTTGTTACTGGAATTTAGGCACCAAAATTTTGCCCTGAGTTTTCTGACAGTCAAACCCAAAATGTAAGTATTTTAAGCCATAATTGTTTAGAATTGTTATTTCTATTCAAAGGGTATTAACACACAGCATTTGCTTCTTACAGAGGAACCAGTTCTGTAGAATGTGTTATTCCAGTCTGCAAACTTTCTTGGCCAAATGTTTGAGCTTGTTTAAAATGAGAATCTTGATCATCCACCAGTTACCTTCCAACATAGGTCTGAGTTTCTAACACGCAGAAGTATAAGGGAAACCAGAGATATTTTAGGGGTTTTGAAACTGTTAAAGACTGATGTCCACATAGCACTTCTGCTTGTATTTTATTCATGGACGGTCATCCAAGAAGTGATAAAAAAACATGTGAATGTGTGTCCACAATATAAGTATTTCAGATCAATATGCTTTTTCTATTAGCTTTTAAAATCTGTTTGCATAAAAGTTTCTTTTCCAACCCAGTTCTTTTGAGGGCTTTTGTGGGCAGAGTGACTAGAGACATGATCTTTGCAATATTTCATTTTGTTATCTCTTATTGTTACATGGTGGCCCAGAGTATGGCATGAATAAAGCTGTCTTGTCATCAAAATGCATTCATTCATTTAACAAGTTCCTGAAAATAGTGGAACGGTTGCTAAGCAATGGAGAAATTATACATTCCCAGGGATCTGTGCAGATTCTAAAAGCAAAAGTAGTTCTGGGAATAGGTTAGTGTCTCCGGACCCCAGCTGAATTAAACTGAGAAACTGACATGCTCTACCTAATGGTCAGGAGGCAGTATCTTTTTATTTTTCCTTCTTTCTGACCCAGGTTTTCAAAGTAACAATATAGGTAGAAAATTACCTATCAAAAAGTATTCTGTGTCCACTTATGTATTACAGATAGCTGGCAAGCCTGTATCAATTTATTTTAAAAGAACTATGGTATGAAAATATATTCTTTTAATTAGGAAGTAAATTTATCTTAGATATATTAATCATACTTTAATTGCAGAAGTACATGCTTAATGCAGAAAACTTAACACATAGATACACATTTTTAAAAGCACAAAGTTAAAATTATTTTTTAAAAATAAATCATCCATAATCCAATCCTTCTCCAAATAGCCAACGTCAATATCTGGGGATATGTTTATCTGTCACTTTTATCGCCAAATGCAAAGTTATTATTATTTAACATACTACACACACACTATACACACATGCACTCATTCTGAAGGCTATGGATATATCACTCTTTTTAGAACAGTGTTTAAACATTTAGGTTGTTTCTACTTGATCACTCCTTAAATAACTCAATTATACCATACAAACATTTTAAAAAGTAAGTACTTTTTTCACTGCAAAGGTAATGCATGTAGAGAAGAACCTCTGGAGTGGCAATAAACACCTTGGGGATATTGAGCAAGCTCTAAGGTCAAATAAGGACAAATGCTGTGAAGGGGGATTTTCCAAAGAGCAGCCAAATAAGTGAAATAATGACAATCTCTGGAGATGGGGCTTTTGGGGGAGCTCCAAACCCATTTTACCCCCTCCAGTGGCTGCGAGGCTGCTGGGTTTTCAGCATCTGTGATTGTGAGGCTGCTGTATCAAGGTTACTGTAACATATCTGGAGAGAAGGATGGGAAAAAAGCTGGCTGTTCTAATTGAGATTCAGTCATCTTTCTTAAATTGACTGTTGTTGTACTGTTCCAAGTCTTTGGTTAATTTCCAGAATTCTCCAGAGAAACAGAGCAATTGGATATATAGAGATATAGATTAGAAGACTGATTATAGGAATTGATTCATGTAATTATGAAGGCCTGTCAGTCCTACAATCTGCTGTCTACAAGCAGGAGAACCAGGAAATCTGGTAATACAATGCAATCTGGGTCTGAGAACCAGGAGAGTCAATGGTGTATGTCCGAGTCCAATGGCCCAAGAACCAGAGCAGGAGCTGAGGGTCAATGAGGTAAGTCCGTGGCTGAGACCAAATGCCCAAGAACCAGAAGCATCCAAGTCCAAGAGCAGAGGATGGATGTCCTAGCTCAGGCAAAGGGAGCAAATTTTCCCTTTCTCCACCCTGTTCTATTTAGTCCCTTAACGGATCCGATGATGCCCACTCACATTGATGAAGGCGATCTTTACACGGTGTACCTATTCAGATGGTAATCTCTTCCAGAAACACCCTCACAGACACACCCAGAAATAATGTTTTACCACCTGTCTGGACATCTCTTAGTCAAGCTGACACACAAAATTAACCATCACAGTTGTCTTAACATCCAAAAATCATTTAACGTAATACACCATATTAATAGGCAAAAGGACAAAACCCACATGATCATATCACTAGAGGCAGAAAACACATTTGACAAAATCCAACACCCTTTTATGATAAAAAGTCTCAAAAACCTAAGAACTTAGAGTTACTGCCTTAATCTGATAATGGACATCTACAAATTATGACAGCTAACGTCATAGCTAATGATGAAAGACTGAATGCTTTTCGGCTCAGATCAGAAACAAGACAAGGATGTCTAAGTTTGCTCTCATCACTTCTATTCAACATTATACCAGCACTTCTATCCAGGGTAATAAGGCAAGAAAAAGAAACAAAATTCCTCCAGATTAGAAAAGAAGACGTAAAACTATGTTTATTCAAGAAGACAAGATGTTGTGGATAGAAAAATCAAGCAATACACACACACACACACACACACATACACACACACGCACACACACAGCTATTAGAGCTAATAAACAAGTTCAGCAAGGTTGCAAGATACAAGACCAACATACAAAAATCAAGTGTCTTTCTCTACACAAGCAACGAACAATGCAAAACAAAATTAAAAAAATTTTTTTCATTTAAAATACCGTCAAAAAAGAATAAAATATTTAGCAATAAATTTAACAAAAGAAGTGTAAATTGAAAACTACAAAACACTGGTAAAATAAATTAAGAAGGCCTAAATAGAGAGACATCCCATGATCATGGATTGAAAAACTTAATACTGTTAAGATAGTAATAGTCCCCAAACTTGATTTTCAGATTCATCGTAATCCCTATCAAAATCTCAGCTGGAATTTTTGCTGAAATTGACAAGTTTATCCTAAAATTCACAGGGAAACACGTGTGACACCAAATAGCCAACAATTCTGAAAAAACTAAAGTTGAAGAACTCACACTTCCCTATTTTAAAACTAGGTTACAATAATCAAGAGAGTGTGGTATTGACATAAGGATTAACATATATATCAATGGAACTGAATTAAGAGTCCAGAAATAAACCCTTACATTTATGGTTAATTGATTTTGACAAGGTTGCCAAGATACTTCAATGGAGGAAATAAGTCTTTCAACAGCTGGTGCTGGAACAACAGGATACACATATGCGAAAGAATGATGTTAGATCATTTCCTCGCACCACATACAAAAATCAATTCAAAGCAGGATGACAGGCCTCAGTGTAAAACCAAAAAGCCTTGAAGAAAACTTATCAGTAAATCTTTGTAATCTTGGGTTATGAAAGCCTTTTAGATAAGACATCAAAAGCACAAGCAACAAAAGAAAAAAACAGATAAATTGGACTTCATCAAAATTAAAAACTTGGGACTTCCCTGGTGGCGCAGTGGTTAAGAATCCGCCTGCCAATGCAGGGAACATGGGTTCAAGCCCTGGTCTGGGAAGATCCCACATGCCGTGGAGCAAATAAGCCTGTGCGCCACAACTACTGAGCCTGCGCTCTAGAGCCTGCAAGCCACAACTACTGAGCCCATGAGCCACAGCTACTGAGCCAGCATGCTGCAACTACTGAAGCCCGCGCGCCTAGAGCCCGTGCTCTACAACAAGAGAAGCCACCACAATGAGACGCCTGCGCACTGCAACGAAGAGTAGCCCCCGCTCGCTGCAACTAGAGAAAACCCGCGTGCAGCAATAGAGACCCAATGCAGCCAAAAATAAATAAATAAATAAATGTATTTTTTAAAAACTAAAAACTTTTGTTCTTCAAAGGACATCACCAGAAAATGAAAATACTACCCACAGAACAGTGAAAAGTATTTTCAAATCATACATCTGATAAGAGACTTGTATTCAGGATAAATAAAGAAGTCTTACAGCTCAACAACAGAAAGACAAATGATCCAATTTAAAAATGGGACTATAATCTAAATAGACATTTAACCAAAGAAAATTTTACTCACTGATCATTTTACAAAAGATCAGTGAGTAAATGAAAAGATGCTCAACATCATTAGCTATCATGGAAATGCAAATCAAAACCACAGTGAAGTACCACTTCACACCCACTAATATGGCTACATCAAAAAGCCAGATAATAATAAACGTGGGGAAGGATTTGGAGAAATTAGAATTCTCATACACTTCTGGTGAGAATGTCAAATGGTACAGCCATTTTGGAAAACAGTCTGGACGTTCCTCAACAACTGAACATAGAGTTACCATATTACCCACCAATATCATTCCTTAATTACATACCCAAGATAAATGCAAACATTTGGCCACACAGGTATTTGTACATAAATGGTCACAGCAGCATTATTCATTATAGCCAGAAAGTGGAAAACAACCCAAATGTCCATAATCCCAATGAAGAGATAAATAAAATGTGGTATATCCATACAATGGAGTATTATGCTGGCTCAAGTAGGAATGAAGTACTGCTACATGCGACACACAGATGAACTTTGAAAACATGCTAAGTGAAATAATCCAGACCACATATTGTATGATCCCATTTATAGGAAATATCAAAAACAGGCAAATCCACAGAGATAGAAAATATATTACTTGTTGCCAGATGCCAAGGGAAGGGGGAAATGGGTATAGGGTTTCTTCTGGGAATGAGGAAAACATTCTAAAATTAGACAATGGTGATGGTTCCACAACTCTGTGGATATACTAAACCCACTGAACTATATACTTTAAAAGGGTGAGTTTTATGGTATGGGAATTATATTTCAATAAACTATTATAAAGAAAAGCATGAACTTGACTTTAAAAATCAGATTCTATAAAAATATATACAATGAAAATTCCCCATACCACCCCAAACCTGTATTGCCCCACCCCCTTTCCCAGAGACACAGTCAACACTTTTTTTGTGAGTCAGTCAATACACCTTCTCTGCATTTTCAAGCATATATAATTGCATAAATTTCTGAACACATTTCCTGTTATAAGATAAATTTCTAAAAGAATTGTTGGAGCAACACGATTGAACGTTTTTAATTATCTACATACCTATTTATCATTAATATACAGCCAAATCACCTTGCAGAAATATCGTATCAACTTCCTTTAACTTTAGCCATGTTTAAGAGTTCACAATTCCTTATACCTTCTATAGTCCCAAATACTGTCATTCATTTTAATCTTTGGCAGTCACATGTGAAATACTTGTATCTTTTAATCTGTATTTCTCTATGCATGGTTAGAAATTCCATGTTTATGTTCTTTGCCCATTTTTCTTCCAGGGTGATTGTCATTTTCATATTGATTATTTCATTATGAAATTTTAAAAATACAGAATAATGCAGAGGATAATAAACATCAATGTATCTGCCACTCAGAGAAATAAATGCTAACATTTTTGTCATATTTGCTTCATATTTTTTAAAGAAAACTCTAAAAATAAAGTTGATGTGTCCCCTGTTCTCTATATTACATTCCCATTCTCCTCCCCTGGATGTAACCCCTAACATAAACTTGGCATGAATCCAGGCCATTTTATACTTTAACTATGTATATATGCTTTAACAATATATTTCTATATAAAACATATTATACTGTACATGGCATTTGGCAATCTGGGTTTTTTTGTTTTGTTTTAACCCAATATTGTTTTTGAGATCTACCTATACTGATCAAATAGATCTATTTCTTCTTTTTTACTGCATCATAGTATGTCATTTTATGAACATACTTGAGTTAATTTCTCCTTTCCTCTAATGAAAGACATTTGGGTTGTTACCTGTTTTTGCTGAAACAAATAATTCTGTAATGAATAGATCTTCATTTAGGTCTCTTAGTGCATATGTGCATGAATTTCTCTACGATATATTCTCAGGAGTAGCGTAGCTGGCTTATAGGTTTTACTTATCTTCAATTTTAGCAGCTATTGCCAAACTGCTTGTTCAAATTCACACTCCCATTTGAACAAGCAAGGCTCCTGACCTTACGGAACCTACATTCTGGTGTGTGTCTAGAGAAGGACGGGAGATGGCTGAGTCCTATCTCTTTGCCATCTTGACCACCCCTGGCACTGCCAGGCTTTGAAGCATCTCATTATTGTTTTAGTTTATTTTATTCTGATTACCAGTAAGATTGAGGGTCTCCTTCATTTGTTTACTAGTATTTTATTGATTATAAAACATAACTCCCATTTTTAAACATACACCTTTACGATTTGATACCATTCTAAACGAGCCAGACACACAGATCCAGCTGTAGAAAAAACTATTTTGTAATAGGCATATGATTTTGCAATAGGTTATGACTGTCATAAACCAAGAGAGATGTTTTTCAGACATCTGGCCTTTTGAAGTAGTAATCACTGACAAAAATAAAGAATCAAAGTTTCTGATTAAGAGCACAATTTAGGAAATTGATTTCTAAAGAGAGTGGCCTACATTTTTAGTTCCTTTTTGATTGAAAGGATTTTTTTTTTAATCAAAGAAATAGGTCTATTCAATTCTGAAAAAGTCTTTCCAAAGGATCTTATACCTTGAAGATGATTGAACTATTTAGAATTGGGGTAGTTTGGTAAGAGTTACTTGGGCACAGTTGGGGATGCATAGTATGTAGTCTAGAGGATTGGGAGCATTCCTGGGAGTGACCCAGACCCCTCACGTTTCTGAAAGGAGATGGGGAGGAGAAGAGTTTTCAGATAAAATCTCTCAAACTCAAGTTCATCCTGGAAAGGACTTCCTCATTTGAACACTGTACAGAATTCTGCCCAAAGCCACTTAACTAGTATTGTGAAAGGATCTTTAATTTCAATCCATTTCAAATAAATGGGCTAATAAATTAGGGGGACTCAGTGCATAGCCCAGGATCCTATCCATGTCTTATCAATCATGACTTCGTCATGATTTATTAGAACTTTTCATGACAATATTAAATTGACGGATTACAGCAATTATAAAGCAGTGATCACAGAACACAGCAGTGTGCTTTTAGAAGTATACTTGAAGGATCCTTCTGCGTGCCTTCATCCTCCCTGGCTGTTACATCCTGATGGGTGATATATACACACCCTTGCAGTTCTTAAGATTAGGCACACATTAGGGTTGAAGTAAAATTTCCTTAGAGCATGTAGATATTTCTACTGGACTCTTACATGTGGTTATTGCTTTATAAAATAATGAATACTCTTTCAATTTTCTCAACCACCACTTTCAGACCTTTGAGGGCACGACATTCTGCTGCTTCTTCCTTAAAGATTTGCTCATCAGAAGCTCTGCTTAATACTCTGTCTCTTCACCCTATACTGCCAAACGCCTTTTTGAAAATGCTACGCTCCAAGAGGACAGAACTCACTTCTGCTTTTTTTCCCCCAAAGAAGCCCAGCGAGCAGCTCATTCTGTCTCATAACTAAACTAATCAGATATTCATTGGTTTTTCCCTGACCCTCAGTGTGACTGGAGTGTCCCGTTCTTACTCCCTGACTTGCCCGGGAACCTTAATTATCTAACAGGCTGCTGCCAACAGTTGGGGACATTTTTGCAATGAAGGCAGCCAAACTCCCCTGCCAATATGTCTCTAGGATCCTGTCCGAGTCCTGCTGTAGTGGATGCTGTTAGAACCATCCAAACTTCCTCAGATTCCCTTAATGGTTCTGTGGATCCATTGCTCAGCTTCTGTACTGTTTGCTCCTAGTGGCTCATATCTTCTAGAAATCTTCATCAGAGAACTAACTGCTGGTTACTGAAGCTGCTTCACCCAGATACTGAGAGCCTAAAATCCAGGGGAGTCACATGTTCCTAGAGTAAACCTTAGCCAATGACTGACTGTTGCAAGAAGATGAAAGCCCAGCTCCTTTGAGGGGAGAAAGACTCTCCCACCACTCTGCTGGGGAATCAGAGGAGGCTCAGACTTGACCTGAAATTGCCCTCTTGCCTGGGGAGAGGGACAGGAGGTCAGTGAGGTAAGGAAGACCCGGTCAGGTGAGGATTTATAGAACATGTGTCCAGCCCTTTAGATATTCTGCACATGACAGAAATCCACCAAAGGGTTTTGAGGAAGGGAGTGGTATAATTTATGTTTTGGAACAATCATTCAGACAGCTAGATGGAAACAAGTTTTTAGACAGCAATTTGGAAGCATGGGACCAGTAAGAGATCCTCTGTGGGGACCAAGCCACCTGTCTTGAGCAGGGACACTTTTTAGCACATGAGAATAGCTGTGACAACCTATGAGAAGCTGAAACACAAGGAATATTGCTATTGGGATGGGCATCCAAGTAAGCTGGGTTGCCAGATAAAATACAGGATGCCCAGTTTAAATTGAATTCCAGATAAACAATAAATAGTTTTTTCGTATAAGTGTATCCCTAATACTGCATGGAGGAAAATTACATGGGACATTCTTACATTAAAAATTATCCATTGCTTATCTGAAATTCAAATTTAGCAGGGTATCTTGTTGTTGTTGTTTCCTATGTCTAGCACCCTACAAGTAAGGATTTCTAAATAAGGAGGCTGAGTTAGCTAACAAGTAAATAGTTGGAATGTACAGAAATCTCTTAAATCTCAGTTTTTTGTGTTTTTTTTTTTTGGTCTGGGTCTATAGGCTAGAGTCAAAATAAAAGCATCATGTCACTGAAGTTAGAAATAAGTCAAAATTATTTACATGCTATGCTCAAGTGCATATAAATAATCATAATTTATTCTACTTTATGGGAAGACTTAGGCCACTAAATGAAAAAGAAAAAAAAATCCCTGATGATTCAGATTCTATACCATCCAAATATGTCTCTAGCCTGACTTTCCGCCCAACAGAAAAGTTCTGTCATATTTTCTTTCTCCTACAAAACTGTGCTGAGCTGAAAACAAGGGTAGCCCTTTAAAAGCAACTTGTGTAGATGTGAGTGATCCAGCAGAACACTGAGTCACACACTGCCTTGGCCGGTCAGTGCACGTGCACCTTAGACTGTGCCCAAGAATGCCCCCAGGGTGCTGAGAAGAACTTCTGACCCTGCTGCAGAGCTCACCAAGCCTCTTATGAGGCAGAGTAGCATTGTGGTTACAGAACTTGGGCTCTAAAGTCTACTAGACTTGGCTTTGAATCCCACTTTGGCCACTGAGAATCTATGTGGACTTAAGGAAATTAAGCTTAGTTTTCTCCTCTGCGGATAAAAATAGATATGCTATAATATGTGGATTAGATGAGTTATTATGCGAAAAAACATTTAGTATAGTGCTAGATTCACAGTAAAGTCTCAACAATGTTAGTTACTGTAGCTATCATTAGCCATTAGAGCTCACAGTATGAAGGGACCTTCCTTGACATAATAGTATAAGTTCTAGATGTTGGTATATGTGCCTTAGGGGGCATTCCCCAGAGGCCCATCCAACAACCAGCATTTGTGTAAAACTGATGTAATGGTAAATATTCTCAGTAAAGTGGAGAAGGGGAAGTGGTAACTGAGAAGGAAAGAGGTCAGGCTAGGGTGTAAATCAAGCCAAGTCCAATGGAGGGTAGGTTTGGCAGTTCCACAGCAGAGCTACTAAGATGGGACAGGTCACACTGCAGACTTGCCCATCTCAGGGGACAAGGGGGCTGCACAGCCCCAGTTGTTGGTTAAGTAATGCCTCTAGGCGTGTGTCCACAGGTCCCTGCAGGGAAAGGGAGTTAAGACAGCAGGAGGGCAGCCCTTCCACCAAGAGACGCAGGTGCTGGCTGTCTGGAGTGAAAATGCCCTGGGAACTAGGGTGCATAAAAAAAGGTAAAGGGATCTAACCGGATGTGGGAGAAGGGCTAATAGCATCCCTCCATTCAGCCTGAAGCAAAAAGCCTATATGAGAGAAGAAGAAAGATCTGTGGTTCTCATTTATTTTACTATAGTACGCCTACTGAAAGAGAGATGGGGAGGCGGGCACAGATATTTTCTGGGATGGTAAGCTATGGAGAATTCCTTGTAAACTCTGCTTAATAAATGACAGTTATTAAATTTCAAATATTAATATAAACATCTTTAGTGTTCATTAACTATGAGTCCAGGATGGTTGGCTCACATAGTTTCCTCTTTAACTCTAACTTAACTCTTAAATAAATATTACATTGAAAATCATCTTGTTATCGATATCCCCCAAAATGATGACTACTTCAATAAGAGAAAGGTAAACATATCAATAGAATAATGGACAAAGGACATGAACAGGTGATTTACAAAAAAAAAAAAGGGTAAAAATGGACAATAAACATAAAACTATTGCTTAAACTCACCAGTAACCAAAGAAATTTAACCTATGAGATACTAGTTTTCACCTATCAGAACTGATAAGGATTTTTTAAGTAATAATACTTAAAATTGTCAAGAATGTAGAGAAAATGATCACTCTGACACAATGTTATTGTAAGTGTAAGTTGGTATAACTTTCCTAAAAGACAATTTGACAACATATAACAAAATACATAAAAATGCAGACCCTTTGACAAAGCAATTAAACTTTAAGCAATTTTTACTAAGGAAGTAATCAATGTGTATAAAAACTTTATTTCAATAACGTTTACTGCAATGCAATTTAGTTTATCTAAAAATTGAAAATACTACAAATGTTTACCAATGGAGGGTTCAAATAAATGAACAGGGGTATACAAAGTATCATAACGGACTATGTAGCCATTTGTAAGTGTTATAGAAATATATCTATCAACAGAGGAAGTTTTTAATCATACATTACTAAACCAAAGAAAAATCACATTGTAAAACATGAACAGCATGATCCAATCAAAACATAGAAATAACACTGTAAAGATATATATCAAGATGTTAGTAACAGCTACCTTTAGGTATCAAGGATGACTTTTAATTTCTTCTTTCTGCTTATCTGTATTTTTCTAACTTTTCTACAGTAAATATGTATTGCTGGAATAATTTAAAAATGTTGTAAAATAACAAGATACTTCTTCTCTGTACTTAGTTTAAAATGAAGTACTCTCAAAGACTGGGCAGCAATACATATTTTTCCATTGTGTTAATTTCCTGTCCATTAAGCATATGTAATGAACAGTCTTCCATGACTCCAACTGGCTGGAGGAAAGCCAAGTGCTACATAACAAACAAAGCAATGGAAACCATCCATTTGGCCTTGGCCAGAAAACCATGGCCTTGGGACTGAATCTACCAGCCTTCACAGTTAGAAAACGTCTTCAGTCATGTTAAGGACTTATGTGAGATAAAGTAGTCCCTGGAAAGGCACCCCTTTCTAGTAGTTGCTGCCTCACGAAATTCAGAATGTTATCAATGATTCACAGTTGGGAGAACCTAGCAAAAGGCCCTGTATGTGGTAGATGTTCAAGAAATGTTTGGATTGCAACTTAATGACCTTCATCTTAGGAGTAACAGAACCAAAGTTAAAATGCTAAGATGATAAAATACTTTGTATATACCACTGTAAAGCCATCAAGTAGTCACATTAGTAAAGGTTTTCTTTTTTCTACATTCAAAAACTGTGAAACAGTTCCTGCCCATTGCTACTGTTGCCCAACACATTGCTGCTTATTTCAAACTACAACAACATCTTAGTGCTTTAGAAAAGCTGTAGGCTAAGAAGCACAGGAATAGACAAGGTCATGAAAATCAGAAACAACCACAAGGCATATCCCAGTGGCAGCGTCTGAAGTGATCCATGTGATCACCTCCTTGCCCAAAGTACACATCTTCTCATCCCCACCACCACCCACATTGAGTGGACATTTACACGTCTGAGAGTCTTCTCTGTCTGTTATCCTTCTCTTTTTTAAAAAGGTGACCTTTCATCAATTTCCCAGCCAAGGTCTTTGTGAACTTTATATCTAGAATGAATTAGAGCTGTATTTTGCCCACTAAGTACTGAATTTCAAAAACAATTTCATCTCCAGCCTACGTATAAATACATAAATTTCTTTGAGAAGTATTTTGTTTACCTAGCGAGCCAGAATGGAACCTATTAGAAGAAACTGCATTCCTCTATGGTGGCTTAACTAATAAATCCCATCACAAAAATATTTCTGTAAGTAAGGCATTGCATTTTAACCACCCCCCCTTTTCCATTCCAATAACCTGCAGGAATGAAACATTCCATTAGCATGTCATCTATATATGGGTGTCTAAGTTTTGAAGTTTTAGTGATCAGTTTTCAGATGGAAAAGCAAACAGATGTAGACTGTATGACACCCACAGTGTAATCCAACTGTGATCCTGTGCCAGAAATCTAGGTTGGCAGCCTGAAGTGACAATTTGATACATACTTAGAATTAAATAATGGGCGTGTTCCATCCCCCAAAATATGAGTGGATGAATGCAGATGACTTGGGAATGACCACCAAAACCATTACATGAGAGTACTTGGAAGTATGTCCAAAAACACAGAGAACTTTTGAAAGTTCACAAAGACAACCATGAATACTATGTAACACTGGTCACAGTTTCATTTGACACTGTCCTCCTTTCTCTTCTACCACCCTTCCTTCCCTTCCCTGGTTCAAGATTCCTGGGAGTGTTTGAACAGGAATCAGAAGAGCCCAGGTAAGGAAGTATCTTGGGATGCAGAGGTGCTTTAAAGACAGACACAAGCATGCACCTGCACCAAGAAATTTCCGTCATGCTTTGCTTCAGTCCACCATTGTCACTTCCTCTAGTTAATGAACTGGTTTTCTCAAATTCTCTTGTCTTAAGGTATTTTTTCTTTAAGGAATTAGACATATTTGGAAAATACGAATATCTGCAATGAATATTTTACCCTCCATGGCTAGATTAGTTTTGCCTGCTTTAATAAGGCTATAAGTTAAGGTCTTTCATTCCATAATACCTCCTGTTATTGGAATATGTAGGAACTCAGTAAACAACAATCCCTTTAAGTTAAAACAATCCCCTTCCCTCAATACTGTGCATTATTCCTCCCCACCTTGTATGATCAGGAGTCAAGTGGTCTGTCTGCTGTAACATCCCAGAACACTTGCTCCAAGTCAGTTTCCTCGCATCTAGGCCCTGTTTCCAGTCATCCCATATCCTCTAGAAACAAGGCAGAAGCTGCTCTCACTTATTCCCACCAAAGCCTCAGGCATAGCTGCTGCCGGGTCAAGCCTCAGCAATATAGAGGAGTCTGACAAATACACCAAGCAGAGAGGTAGCTCTCTACACCTCACTTCCTCCAGGAAACTTACCTCTCTGCCACATGTCACAGGAGTCCCTGCCTCATATGTTATTTCTTTTATTAGTGGGGATATCCAGAAACTTCATCTCCCTGGAGGTAGGGAATAGAGTCTGAATGGACAGTAGTGGGCCGTTTTTAAATCTGGTTATCACATAATTAATCCTCGTATCTGGGCAGAACTCTTATTTTTTACCAGAACTATTTGGCTTAATTAAAGTTACTTATGCCAGGATATGTACTTTCAATGATAGAGAGAAATGAATAGCACAATTAAGAAACTGAGATTTCTTTAAGAAAAACAATTCACTCGTATACATCAATGTAGGGGACCACAGAAAAAAGTGATGGCACTAGCTAGCAGTGTGACGTCATGACTCCTTACATGGTTTTAGTCCTAGAACATTTTGTTAGATTTATTCATAAATATTTCATGTTTTCTGGTGCCGTTGTAAATCACAGTATATTTTTTAAATGTTCACTTGTTCATTGCTAGTACTCACTTATACAATTCATTTTTGTATATCGACTTTGTATTCTGTAAACTCCATAAATTCACATATTAGTTCTAAGAGATTTTTAAAATACATTCCTTGCGGTTCTCTACATATATATTTACATCATCTACTAATAAAGACAATTTTATTTCCTACTTTCCATTCAAGATGTCTTTTATTTATTTTTCTTGCCTTATTGCAACTGACTAGAATTTCTAGTACAATGTTAAATAGAAGTGGCAAGAGAAAACACACTTGCCTTTTTTCTGACAGAGGGAAAGTATTCAATCTTTCACCAATAGGTATAATACTATCCGTATATTTTGGTAGATGCATTTTATCAGATTGAGAAAGTTCCTTTCTATTCCTAGTTTGTTGAGGGTTTTTATCAGAATTTGATGTTGAAATTTATCCAATGCTTTTTTTGTATCTGTTTTTGTGATTAGAAACTTTTTCTTCATTTGTCTGTTAATAGATGGATTATATATATTGATTTTTTACTGTTGATTTAGCCTTTCATTCCTGGTAAAAACCCATCTGATCTTTGGGTCTTATTTTTTATTCATTCTGAAAACCTTTGTCTCTTAACTGATATTTATATGTGTTACATTTTATATAATTATTGATATGATTGAATTTAGGTCTACCATTTATTCTTTTCTGTTTGTTCCCCCTCCTTTGTTTCTATGTTCCACATTTCTTGTCTTCTTTGGGCTTATTTGAATATTTTTATTGCATATTTATTTATTGGCTATTTAACTATGTATCTTTGCATTATTTTTAATTTTAGTGGTTTTTTTCTCAGGGAGTAAATATACACAATTAAACTTTAAAAGTTCTACTTAGGGTTAATATTTTACCACTTCAAGTAAAATATGGAAGCCTTCCAAATTTATAGTTTCCTTTATCCTCTTCCTTCATGTTATGGTTGTCAGATCATTACATCAAAAACCCCACCAGACAACATTATATTTTTAATTATCAATGGTAATATTATTTTAAAGAATTTAAGAGAAGAAAAATGACCTTTTATATTTACCATTTCTGCTACTATTCCTTCATTCGTGAAGTTCTAAGCTTCCCTCTGGGATCATTTTCCTTCAATGTTTCTAGTAGAACAAAGATGTACGCAACAAATTCTCTCATCTTTCCTCCATCTCATAATGACTTTGGATTTGTTCCTGATGGTATTTTTATTGTTTATAAAAGTCTGGGTCTTCAGTTGTTTCCTTTCAGTACTTTTTTTTCCTTACAAACATCTTCATTACAAGTGTTTTTTTTTTTTTAAATAATGATCCTCCCTTCCTTCCTTCCTTCCTTCCTTCCTTCCTTCCTTCCTTCCTTCCTTCCTTCCTTCCTCCCTCCCTCCCTCTCTCCCTCCCTTCCTTCCCTCCCTCCCTCCCTCCCTCTCTCCCTCCCTTCCTTCCTTCCCTCCCTCCCTTTCTCTCTCCATTTGCTCTTCATTGCTGTGTATGGGCTTTCTCTAGTTGTGGTGCACGGGCTTCTCTTGTTGTGGAGCACGGCTCTAGGTGCACGGGCTTCAGTAGTCGTGGCACGTGGGCTCAGTAGTTGTGGTGCACAGGCTTAGTTGCTCCATGGCATGTGGGATCTTCCCAGACTAGGGATCGACCGTGTCCCCTGCATTGGCAGGCGGATTCTTAGCCACTGTGCCACCAGGGAAGTCCACAAGTGTTCTTAAACATTTCTGTACATGCATTACAGAAAGGCTGTCACATCCATTCACTGATATAATACTGATTGTTCTCAACATGGCAAGCAAGTACCACTCTTACAAGCACCTTTTTATATGTGTTCTTAAACGCTTCTCTGCATGCTTTCTTTTTATAGCTTTTTTTTTAACATCTTTATTGGAGTATAATTGCTTTACAATGTTGTGTTCGTTTCTGCTGTATAACAAAGTGAATCAGCTATATGTATACATATATCCCCATATCCTCTCCCTCTTGCATCTCCCTCCTAGCCTCCCTATCCCACCCCTCCAGGTGGTCACAAAGCACTCGGCTGATCTCCCCGTGCAATGCAGCTGCTTCCCACTACCTTCTATTTTACATTTGGTAGTGTATATATGTCCATGCCACTCTCTCACTTCGTCCCAGCTTACCCTTCCCCCTCCCTGTGTCCTCAAGTCCATTCTCTACATCTGCATCTTTATTCCTGTCCTACCCCTAGGTTCATCAAAAACTTTTTTTTTTTTAAGATTCCATATATGTGTGTTGGCATACTGTATTTGTTTTTCTCTTTCTGACTTACTTCACTCTGTATGACAGACTCTAGGTCCATCCACCTCACTACAAATAACTCAGTTTTGTTTCTTTTTATGGCTGAGTAATATTCCATTGTATGTATGTGCCACATCTTCTTTATCCATTCATCTGTTGACAGACACTTAGGTTGCTTCCATGTCCTGGCTATTGTAAATAGTGCTGCAATGAACATTGTGGTACATGACTCTTTTTGAATTATGGTCTTCTCAGGGTATACGCCCAGTAGTGGGATTGCTGGGTCATATGGTAGTTCCTAGTTTTTTTAAGAAACCTCCATACTGTTCTGCATAGTGGCTGTATCAATTTACATTCCCACCAACAGTGCAAGAGGGTTCCCTTTTCTCCACACCCTCTCCAGCATTTACAGTTTGTAGATTTTTTGATGATGGCCATTCTGACCGGTGTGCAGTGATACCTCATTGTAGTTTTGATTTGCATTTCTCTAATGATCTGAGGTGTTGAGCATCGTTTCATGTGTTTGTTGGCAATCTATATATCTTATTTGGAGAAATGTCTATTTAGGTTTTCTGCCCATTCTTGGATTGGGTTGTTTGTTTTTTTGATATTGAGCTGCATGAGCTGCTTGTATATTTTGGAGATTAATCCTTTGTCAGTTGCTTCATTTGCAAATATTTTCTCCCATTCTGAGGGTTGTCTTTTCATCTTGTTTATGGTTTCCTTTGCTGTGCAGAAGCTTTTAGTTTCATTAGGTCCCATTTGTTTATTTTTGGTTTTTTCCATTTCTCTAGGAGGTGGGTCAAAAAGGATCTTGCTGTGATTTATGTCATAGAGTGTTCTGCCTATGTTTTCCGCTAAGAGTTTTATAGTGTCTGGGCTTATATCAGGTCTTTAATCCATTTTGAGTTTATTTTTGTGTATGATGTTAGGGAGTGTTCTAATTTCATTCTTTTACATGTAGCTGTCCAGTTTTCCCAGCACCACTTATTGAAGAGGCTGTCTTTTTTCCATTGTCTATTCTTGCCTCCTTTATCAAAAATAAGGTGACCATATGCGCATGGGTTTATCTCTGGGCTTTCTATCCTGTTCCATTGATCTATACTTCTGTTTTTGTGTCAGTAACCTACTGTTTTGATGACTGCAGCTTTGTAGTATAGTCTGAAGCCAGGGAGCCTGATTCCTCCAGCTCCGTTTTTCTTTCTCAAGACTGCTTTGGCTATTCAGGGTCTTTTGTGTTTCCATACAAATTGTGAAATTTTTTATTCTAGTTCTGTGAAAAATGCCACTGGTGGTTTGATAGGGGTTGCATTGAATCTGTAGATTGCTTTGGGTAGTAGAGTCATTTTCACAATGTTGATTCTTCCAATCCAAGAACATGGTATATCTCTCCATCTGCCTGTATCATCTTTAATTTCTTTCATCAGTGTCTTATAGTTTTCTGCATACTGGTCTTTTGTCTCCTTAGGTAGGTTTATTCCTAGGTATTCTTTATCTTGCAATGGTAAATGGGAGTGCTTCTTTAATTTCTTTCAGATTTTTCATCATTAGTGTACAGGAATGCAAGAGATTTCTGTACACTAATTTTGTATCCTGCTGCTTTACCAAATTCATTGATTAGCTCTAGTAGTTTTCTGGTAGCATCTTTAGGATTCTCTACTTATAGTATCATGTCATCTGCAAACAGTGACAGCTTTACTTCTTCTTTTCCGATTTGGATTCCTTTTATTTCTTTTTTTCCCTCTGATTGCTGTGGCTAAAACTTCCAAAACTACGTTGAATAATAGTGGTGAGAGTAGGCATCCTTGCCTTGTTCCTGATCTTAGAGGAAATGGTTTCAGTTTTTCACCATTGAGAACGATGTTGGCTGTGGGTTTGTCATATATGGCCTTTATTATGTTGAGGTAAGTTCCCTCTATGCCTACTTTCTGGAGAGTTTTTATCATAAATGTTGTTGAATTTTGTCGAAAGCTTTTTCTGCATCTATTGAGATTATCATATGGTTTTTATCCTTCAATTTGTTAATATGGTGTATCACACTGATTGATTTGCATTTACTGAAGAATCCTTGCATTCCTAGGATAAACCCCAATTGATCATGGTGTATGATCCTTTTAATGTGCTGCTGGATTCTGTTTGCTAGTATTTTGTTGAGGATTTTTCATCTCTGTTCATCAGTGATATTGGTCTGTAGTTCTCTTTTTTTGTGACATCTTTGTTTGGTTTTGGTATCAGGGTGATGGTGGCCTCATAGAATGAGTTTGGGAGTGTTCCTCCCTCTGCTATATTTTGGAAGAGTTTGAGAAGGATAGGTGTTAGCTCTTCTCTAAATGTTTGATAGAATTCACCTGTGAAGCCTCCTTTCAGTATTTTAAAGTTAGTGAGTGGACTAACCTCCACTGAGGTTAGTCTGCTAACCTCTCACCTCCATGTTTTCTCATAAGAGATCTATAGTTGGTCAAATAGTTGTTTTAATTCTGATGAATTATAATTAATCTTTTTGTCTTATATCTACCTGTACTTCTGGTATCATATCTAAGATGGCTTTGCCTAACCTAAAGCCACAAATATTTACTCTTATATTTCCTACTAATTGTTTTATCATTTTAGCTCTTATATTTAGGTCTACAATCTATTTTGAGTTTATTTTGTATATGCTGTGAGGAAGGGGTCCAACTTCATACTTTTGCATGAGAATATTCAGCTGTTCCTGCACCATTTGTGACTAGATTATTCTCTCCCCATTGAAATCTCTTGGTACCCCTGTCAAAAATCAATTGACCATAACTGTGGAGGTCACAACAGACTTTTTAAGAATGGAAATCTTTATAGTTACCTCCATAGGCAGTGAGATTGGCAGTGGCACAGGTACATGTTGAGAACGTTTTTGTTTTTTTTTTTACACTTTTGTATCATTTATATGTGTACAATGATCTTATATGATTTATAATTTAAAATTTTAGCTTTTAAAAATACCACATTTGATGCACGTTTTCTGATGAATAAAGCCTGTTGCCTAAATAGGTATTGTACCTCAGAGAGCGATATTTTCTAAAAGGAATTTTCTAAGATGATTTAAAGGTATTTTAAGATTAGTTTTTTATATTCAAATGTGAAAATATTTTGCAAAGCCACACAACAACACTTGTATTTTTACTTTTTGGTCTAAGAATCACAACTGATGATACTGGAGGGGCGTGTTTATATTCTGACAGTAGATAAGAGAAGGGGTTAAGTATTATTTGAAGTGCCTGTTGTGGTTCTCTTTGGTAGACCCTTCTGGTCTTTTGGATTTGTGTTGCCTGTTTTTATTTCTGAATTAGAATATTTTGGTTGATGCTTTTTGCTTAAGAATTTCCCAATCTCTCTCTCTCCTTTCATTTTATTTAATGAATTTAAAGTGATTTAATTTGTCCAATGGTTTCCTAAGGAAATCTGGCATAATCAAATTCTTTTAATAATAGCACAGAAAGCTTCTTTTATCACCTAAGAGTAATGATGCCTTTCTTGTATTTATGGGCTGCCAGGAGCATCCAGCTAATTACGTTTCTTCTGGAACAGAAGAAAATCAATATGGTTTACCCAATACCTTTTCTCTTATTTTCTGAGCTCATAACTCTGTAACCATTTTCCAGTCCTCCCTTTTACCTTCTTACCAGAGTGGGAGGTATATTTGGTAACTACAACATGAAGGAGATATGGAATAATTGATTTAATAAATATATATTGTTCCCCTAAATCATGCCTTGTCCTCTTGGGATACAGTGGTCACTGAAAGCAGCTACAGTCCCTGCTTTCAAGGGACTTAGATCATGGAGAGACAGGCATTAATCATATTATGACATAAGTAAATGTGTTTGTACAAAGGGAGGCAAGAGGTTTGAAGGAAATGAACAGAGTGCTGCAAAAGTCTTTAGGGAAGCCTTCCCCAAAGAAGTGATGAGATGGAGAAGACTGATGAAGAAGGAGTCAAGAATATGAAGAGGGACAAAGGTTGTTTCAGAGAGAGAGAAATGCATGTTTCTGCAAAGGCCCTATGGTAAGGGAGTGTAGACTGAAAGAACGCCAATATGACTAGAACCCAGAAAGGTAGGGAGAAGGTGGTGTGAAATGAGGCCACATAAGTGAGCAAGGGCCATTAAACTGCCAGCCTTGCAAAATTCAAGTCCAGCTCTGCCACTTTCTACCTATGTGACCAGGGCCTAACTACTAAACCACTATTAAGCTGACTTTCCTTATCTATAAAAATAGGAATAATAATATACCTCAGTGATGTTACAAGGAAGTCTAAATGAGATATTATACATAAATATACATGAATACTCAATAATAATGGCTCAATAATTCACATAGTTTTCGAGGTTATTCCTAACTGGTCTTCCTACTCCTCTCTCCTCTACGATCAATCCTCTGGTCATTGATCCTCCTAAAGCATTGTTAATCATATACCTACATTGCTTAAAAAATAATAATCTTCCCTCATTGTTTACAGCAGGAATGGCAAATAGGCTTCAGCTCAAGAACCAATCCCAAGTCAATTACAGTAGATTTCTGGGCTGAGATTTCAGGACTCAGCAGTAAATATTCCTACAGTTGACTGGCAATCTCTGCCATGGGCACTGAATGCAACATGCAGCAGGTATGCCACTCCTCAGCACAGAACCCAAGTACTTCGTTGATCTACCTCTTTCCTGTTTTTCAGTCTCCTCTCAACCACCTCCTGTCCTCTTTCCCAATTAGAAATGTACCCAAAAAGATGTACAAATTTATCCAAAAATTGTGTACCCCCAAAATACCAACGTGTTACTCCTTACACATACCGTGAGTACCCTTCATTCCACTGCACATTGGTTGATGATGTTTCATTTGTCTGGAATATTCTTTCCAACTCAGAGAACTCTTACTCCTCCACAAAATCCTTGTGTATCCTATTTGAGAGGTCTATGCCCCTGTTGTTCTAGGTCAGACCTCTTGAATAGATGCTGTCACAGAAACATACCTCTTCCCTTCAGAGACTGTATGTATCTTAGTTTGAAGTCACAGAGTTGGCAATGTGGTCAAGTGATTACCATCTGTGTCCCTCTTCACACTCCTAGCTCACAAGAGAGGGAACCGTACCTGTATGTGCCTTCTCCATCCACTTCTGTATCTCCAGCACCAAGCACCTAGTCTGCCATAGGTGCCCAATGCACTGGTGTT
The DNA here is from genome assembly GCF_028021215.1 of Eschrichtius robustus. NCBI lineage: Eukaryota > Metazoa > Chordata > Mammalia > Artiodactyla > Eschrichtiidae > Eschrichtius > Eschrichtius robustus. The sequence continues at coordinate 114,004,477 of NC_090825.1, read as the reverse complement.
AAATGAACTGATAGCCCTAAGGTACTTCCTTTCTCATGTACCCTTTAGAAAATTTCTCACCAACAGATTCAATATCAGTGCCAAACTTTAGGTAAGAAAGGAAGGAAAAAAACAGGTGAGGTACTTATTTAAAATTTCAATGATCTCTTAGTGGTTCTTACATTTCAGTGAGTAGCAACTGCTGTATACTGACCCTCCATGGCCTAAACTCTTCCATTATCCTTGACTAAAAGATCTGTCTAAATTCCCCAAATCATCACTGGAATGCATGTGTCAAAATAATCCAGAGATCTAAAGGAAAAATTGAGATGTCTCTCCTTTTCTCCTATTAGGCTCTTTTGATGTGTTCATTTGTTATATGCCAAAGTCAGAGGTGTTGTTTTACAGTGACTGCTAAAGACCAAAACGAGAATTCTAGTCAGTATCCATTCCTAATTCAGGATTTACACTGAGATAATTTTAGGTAGTGTATGGAGTCTATGACTAATATCCAGAGGTCTGATAGATTAAAATCTAGGAGAGAAAAGATAAAGAACATACTCTCCTCAGGAGAATTCTTGTTCGGTTCCTGTGTTTGCCAGCTAATAAAACCCCTCTACCAATAAATCTTAGACTTTATTGACAATAGAGTTCCAGTTCTTAGCAGAGAAAAATCAATTGGAATATTGGGTGAGACTTTATTGGAAAGTATAGGTTGAGAAGAATTTTGCTATTTTATACACTTAGGGTCACCTTGAGAATGACTTCCTCCAGCAGTACATTTTACATTATATGCATGTTATTTTGAAACTGACAGGGATCTCAGAAAAGTTCCAGTCTAATAATATTTTTATTCCATAGATGAGAAAACCTGGAAGAAGGTAACTCAATGTGGGAGACACTCTGTTAAACAGCATTTTTGAAAGAGTATTCCTTGGAGACTAAGTTTTGCCAGCTGTTAATATTTGTTTCACAAAAGAGGGAGAAAATAATGTCACTGAATTTGTCTAGGAAATGTTGACTTAAGCAAAGTCCAACAGTACCACTACAGGAATTCTCAGAGCCTTTAATTTGTTAGTAGATGATGAAAGTCTCCAAGAGGGAGAATACTGCAAACAGTTTCACGATTAGAATCATTTTTCGTAACTGTTTCTCAGAACTGTGGTTGTTGAGAAGGGTTGGGCAAGAAATGCTGCTCCAGCCCAAGCTTAAAGGGATTACACCGGGAGAAAAATGAGAATTGGAAAAGGGAAAGACAGTCAAATTAGGTGAGCCTCTGAACAGACTGACCAGCAAAAGAAGACAAAAATAAAGAGAAAAATCTTTGGTTCACCAGGGTAGCCTGGGCCCTGGGGTCAAATGAACAGCTTTCAACATAGGGACTAGCGCCACCTACTCTGATCCCCCCAAAAGGAGTCGGGATGGAACCCAAATAGAGAGTTGTGTGCTAACTGGACTCCTTAATGTCCCTTCACATGGCATGTAAAATGGAGATCAGGAGCGTCTGAGGTAATTGCATCCTGCCTAAATCAATTCTGCCTTTGGTTACTATTGGATAATCCTCCCTCAAATTGTTCTGTAACATATCCGTGGGTTGTTAGACAGCAAGTGCCTTTCATTTCATAGGAAATGGCTTTTGACTACATAAAGCAATCTTTGTGGGACATTTGTACTTCTCTTTATGCTTGTGAAGTGCTTTGGGACAGAGGTCAGTATAAAATCCAGATTTATTACTACTATTAGCAAAAGTAAAAGTGTTATGAAGCCATTCATTCTGCCTTTGATACTGATAGATGAAAAAAGCCAATTCTCCTATGTGGAATGGGAGCTCAGCCTCAAAATATAAACATCCATATTCTCCATGTGCGCTAGCTTCCAGCTGCAGGTATGTAGAGAGGAGCAAGGGTTTTAGCAACTGAGCTCTAGGGCTTGGGCTTTCTACAGTTGAGACCCACACCTCCCTAAAGTGCATGGAGCCATGGGATACATATACAGAAATGGAATATCAGAATGTATCCAATCCAATGCTCATTCTAAACTATCAGAAGCAGTTTTGTTTTAGGGCTCAGATTTTTTTCTTTCCATATTTATTTTATTTAGCCTCACTAGAATGATGTTAATTAAGTTAGCTATAGGCTTTTTAATACAATTCAGAGTAGAGAGACAAAAAGTTATTTTACTGACTCACTGGAAATTAGATTTTAAAAATTCTATTCTTCAGATCTTTTGAGTCCAGGCTGGCCACGAACCATGCACTCTGACACTGGTTTTTCTTACGCATTCTTCAGCTTAAATTCTTACCTATCCTCCATGATTAAGTGAATACTTCCCATTCAAATGTGTGCTACCGGGCTTCCCTGGTGGCACAGTGGTTAAGAATCCGCCTGCCAATGCGGGGGACACGGGTTCGAGCCCTGGTACGGAGAGATTCCACATGCGGTGGAGCAACTAGGCCCGTGTGCAACAACTACTGAAGCCCGCTCCCTAGAGCCCGTGCTCCGCAACAAGAGAAGCCACTGCAATGAGAAGCCCCCGCACTGCAACAAAGAGTAGCCCCCACTCGCCGTAACCAGCGAAAAGCCCACATGCAGCACTGAAGACGCAACGCAGCCAAGAAATAAAATAAAATAATAAAATAAATTTATAATAAATAAATAAATTAAATAAATAAATTTATTTTTTATAAAAAGTGTGCCATTCAGGAGAAACAGATATGTCTTGCATGAAGGCCAACTTCTAGCAGCTTTTAATCACTTAATTTGTTGAGCTTGTTAATGTTGTCTACAGAAATGGAAGGGCCGTTTCAGTATATACTAGCAAGCATTTTCTATACATCTCAGTCCATGAAGTCTTATAGTTCTTCACAGGAGTTATTAAGGCTGAAAGACACACATTTTCCTCAAAGTCCAGCTTGCATTAGCTACCTCAACAAAATCACTGTCCCTTACTTGGCATTATAGTAAACTAGAGGAAGCATAGTGAGGCTGGAGGACTGTTCAGGAAGAGTTGTTCTTAATTTGGGAGAAACCAGAACACGTTAAAGTGCTGCCAAGAAGATCGAGACATATCACATTGATGATACTGGGGAGAGGGGGAGTAATTAACAGCACACGGTTCCTGAGAAGACGGAAGAGAGAGAACGCAGACTACAAGTAGAGTTGAGAGGAGGAAGGCAAAGAGGCTTGCAGATAAGGGGCCAGGGACTCCTCTCCCATGCCTTCTACTTTCTCTTTAAGAGGAGATCATCTGCTGAGAGGGTGAAGGGCATAGAAGCAAATTTAGACATCTTATGCAGGTACGAGAACTGGATGGGCCAAGACAGGTCCACACTGAAGGCAGCTGAAGCTGTAACCATGAGTTTATAATGGAACCAACTGGTATAATTGCCAGATGGTATAATTTCTCCAGCCAGTTCTTGGCTGTCCAGGTACCAATCCACAGAATACAAGTGGATGGGTTACCGATTTCCAGCAGTACTCAGGGTCAGGAATGTTCAGTAAAGGAATGTCAACTTGCAGAGGTGTGAGAAGTGGACCAAAGTGAAGTGGAAAAGAGGGGAACCCTCACCTGTCTTGACCTTGAGAGTCTGTCTCTGACTCCACTCAGCAAGGGAGGCCATGGGACAGAAGTCCCAAAGCCAGAGTTCATCAATGAAGAACCCCAGAAACTTTTTCCCTGCTCTGAAACTCTACCTCCCTCCTGGTGTGGATATGACAGGGAAAACGCTTAGAGCTTAGCACACAGTAGGTGCTCAAAAAACAATGACTGAATGAGTAACAAGTCTGTGATTTTTTTTAAAAAAAGCAACAGTAGACACTCAGAATTTTTAAAATTATTTAGTCTGAGCAAGGGATTATTTATATAGCAGCATTTTACCTTTGCTGTAATACTTCTTAAAAGAATCATGCTTTTTCTCCTTTGCTGGTAAAAATAAAAGGAAGGAAGAATAGTAGAAACAATGGAAGGAAGGAAGGAAGGATGGAAGGAAGAAAGGAAGGAAGGGTGGGGGGAGGGGAGAAGGAAAGGAAAGAGGAAGGAAAGGTGAGAAGAGGAAGGGAAAAAGAGAGGAAAGTAAAAGACAATTTCTATATGTTTTGAAATATGCCTAAGAAAATAACTAATAAAATGGTTACATGAATTCTTAAGTAATTCCAAGAACTCAAACGGTCACCATTCATTATGGGTTTGGATTCGTTTTAAAGTCCTGTAAAGCTCTTGCTTGGCCTTATTACTTCTCTTTATGTACTCCATTTCTTGACAATATAGCTTTTCCCACATGGTAGCCTCTATTGCGTGTCAGCTGTTTTTATGTGAATTTTAAAGATTTAGAGCCACAGGAGTTTGCTGGATAGAGAATGGTCCAAAAACTAAGGTGCATTAGATCATGTAAAGGAAATTCATATTTTATTAATTATGTTTTGATATATTAGCATATGAAATATTTTTATTGCCAGAGCAGCTCCTTTACCCTGGCCCTGTATTAGGTATAAATATAATAGATAACCAGACATTTAAGTACTTAACCATAATTCAGAACATTGCAATTTTAAAATATAAATGTGAGTATTTTTATTTTCCTGATGGTAAGGGCATTTTTTTCTTTGGCATGCCTTCCTTAGGAATTATTTTGAGTTACAGTGATGAGCAAATCAAGGAAAGCACTTTAAGAAGACACAGGATGCCCATTTCAAATGGGTTATAATTGCAGGAAAAAGAGTTGGCTCCACTGGATCTGTTTTTCTTTTCCATTATAGGTTATTATAAGATAACTAACATAGTTCCCTGTGCTATACAATAGGTCCTTGTTTTTTATCTATCTTATATATAGTAGTGTGTACATGTTAATCCCAGACTCCTGATTTATCTCTCCCCCCCTCCCTTTCTTAACCATAAGTTTGTTTTCTATGTATGGGAGTCTATTTCTGTTTTGTAAATAAGTTCATTTGTATCATTTTTCCAGATTCCACACATAAGTGATATCATATGACATTTGTCTTTGTCTGACTTGCTTGACTTAATATGGTAATCTCTAGATCCATCCATGTTGCTGCAAATGGCATTATTTCATTCTTTTTTATGGCTAAGTAATATTCCATTACACATCTACCCACCCACACCCACACACCCACACACACACACACTCCACATCTTCTTTATCTATTCATCTCTTGATGGACATTTAGGTTGTTTCCATGTCTTGGCTATTGTAAATAGTGCTGCTATGAACACTGGGGTGCATGTATCTTTTCAAGTTAGAGTTTTCTCCAGATATATGCCCTGGAGTGGGATTGCTTGATCATATGGTAACTCTATTTTTAGTTTTTTTAAGGAACCTCCATACTATTCTCCAAAATGGCTGCACCAATTTACATTCCCACCAACAGTGTAGGAGGGTTCCCTCTTTTCTACACCCTCCCCAGCATTTATTACTTGTAGACTTTTTGATGATGGCCATTCTGACTGGTGTGATGTAATACCTTATTGCAGTTTTGATTTGCATTTGTGTAATAATTAGCAATACTGAGCATCTTTTCACGTGCCTGTTGGCCATCTGTATGTCTTCTTTGGAGAAATGTCTGTTTAGGTCTTTTGCCCATTTTTTGATTGGGTTGTTTGCTTTTTTGATATTAAGCTGTATGAGCTGCTTGTATATTTTGGAAATGAATCCCTTGTTGGTCACATCATTTATAAATATTTTCCCCCATTCCATAGGGTGTCTTTTTGTTTTACATTTACTATTTTTTAATGTAAGATAAGAAGATGGTTTTTATGAGAGTTACTGGGTTTTTATAATTTATTGTACTATAGTTTCTAGTTTATTCCAGCTAGGTAGAATGTCTTGGTATTTGAGTGGTGAGTTTCATTGGTTCCAAATATCACTTTTATTTTTTTCTGGTTATAAAAACAATACATACCTGTGTTTTCATCTTTTCATCAACAATGACTGTATCTGTTTTGTACAGAAAAACTAACCATAGTGACTGAGAGCAAAAACTCTGGAGTCAGGCCAAAATTTGGTTAAGATCATGCCCCGTCATTTATTAGAGGGGTTACTTTAGACAAACAAGCAACTTTATCTTGCCAAGCTTCAGTTTCTTTATCTGTAAAAGTAGGCAAAAATACCTATCTCTTGGGATTATTGTGAATCCTCAGTTAAAGTGCTTAGCACATGCTGAGTAGTACGTGATGAGCACTCAATAAATGCCCTATCTTAGCAGGGTTGGGGAGGAGTTTAGAGGAGCTTTTACCCTTCCTTTATTGAGCCGTCTAAGAACAACTTGGCAGGTTCTCCCTTCTTGGCTTCTCCAAGTATCTGGGATTCTCAATTGAAATAGCAGGGATGTGTCTGTCTTCTCAGTTCTGCAGCTTAAATCTGATGGGCTCTAGACATTAAGCCACCTTTTAGACATGAATAATCCCTAATTCATTTTCCTACTTGTTATTAAAAGAGCAAAATACAATTAGCATTGACTAGGCTGTGCCTGCTTTCCAATGCTATGCTGTTGATTTCCATCTTGATTCAATATATGGTCTCAGAAGTTCCCAATGTCCCTAGAGAAAAGCTTCCCCCTCCCCCCTGCAAACGATATCTTAACAAGACCACAATATCTTGAAATGCAAAGTGTTTTTCAGTTTATGAAGCATTTTCACATTATTTTATCACAACAGGTCTGAGAGGTAGTGGGAATGGTTGTCACCAAAACCACTGAAGCCATGAGAAATCCAAATACTGGAACTAAAGTGACTAGCTCAGGATCCCAAAGCTAATGAGTGGCAGGCAACACCAGGCCCTATCTCAAGACCTGTGAAATAAGTTTTCTAATTTCTTGTTCACTACCTCTCTCCTCTAGCCCTTCAGTCTTAGGTCAACATCTTGGCCAGAAGTTCTCAGATTTGGGTTTATACAAGGATCATCTAAGGAGTCTGGAAAAATGCAGATACACAGGCCTTACCTCCAGAGATGCAGATTCACTAATTCTGGGATGAGACCTGGGAATTTGCAGGTTTCACCAGCTCACAGTTAATTCTGATGTGGTACCACACCTGGAGAAACTTTGAATTCTTACAACTCTGTTGTTCTCTATCTAAGTCATGACACCACTCCTCTGAGAATGTTCTCTGAGAAGACCAGCCTATGTTTTCAATACTCCTCACAGATACAGAGACAACAACAGTCAGCTTAGGCTAAGTTGTGCAACAATAACACGACTTCCAACATTACTGGCTTGCAAAAACAAAGGCTGATTCACTGACTCACATTTATGTCCCTATGAAATGGCTATGAATATACTACGTGCCCCTTCCATTTGGGGACCAAGGCTGAAGAACAGTCCCTATATGGAACATCCTGACGTCACGGTAGAAGGAAAAGAGAAATGGCAGAATCTCATGATGGCTCTTTAAGCTTTTGCTAGTGTCATATGTCATTTCCGTTTACATTTCACTGACCAAAGAAAATCAGATGCCCAAGCTTGCTGTCAAGGAGTCAGGAAGTAAACTCCTCCCTTAGAAATAGGCTGGGAGTTAGTTCTAGTGCTTATTTTCACAATAATACAATGAATGGATCACAGGAACCTTATCTAAAGTCTTGAATAGGTCTAACTGTCCATTTTTCCTGAACTAACCAAGATTCCTTCTCCAAACTAATTATTTGCTGACTAAGCTTAATATTTTGCCACCCATAACACCCTCCCATTTTTATTTAGTTATTTGTTTATTTTTAATTAATTTATTTATTTATTTTTGGCTGCATTGGGTCTTCGTTGCTGCACGCGGGCTCTCTAGTTGTGGCGAGCAGGGGCTACTCTTCGTTGCAGTGCACGGGCTTCTCATTATGGTGGCTTCTCTTTGTTGCGGAGCATGGGCTCTAGGCACGAGGGCTTCAGTAGTTGCAGCACGCGGGCTCAGTAGTTGTGGTGCACGGGCTTAGTTGCTCTGCAGCATGTGGGATCTTCCTGGACCAGGGCTCGAACCCGTGTCCCCTGCATTGGCAGGTGGATTCTTAACCAGTGCACCACCAGGGAAGTCCATCCCTCCCAGTTTTAATTTAACTATCCTTTTCAGGTATTATGTTCTACCTTGTATTGTCTTATGTCTGAACACTTTTGATTATTTAAACATCTAAGCATCTAAATTCCAAATTCTAAAAATTCATAGCATTGTTAATATTTCTCCATGTTAAGAAATGTGCTTTAATATATTTAAAGATAACCTGGGTCAAACAGTGATCCTCTGTATCTTATAATGTCTATTTCTGCTTTTACAGCATACCAGTGGCTGCTGGCCACAAGCTTCAATCAAAGGCAATTTTCCTCTCTCTGCTTAGCTCTGGTTCCCAGGCAGCAGAAAGAATAACTCTGAAGCTTTCCCATTTTTGTAATAAACAGGCACTTCAAATGCTAGTGTCCTGTTCATCATTATAATTCATCTTATATTTTTCCCCTTCCCTGCACCCTCCCAGGTAGATGATGATTGGTTCATGGTAAAGCTGAAGTGCCTGTTTTGTCCCTGGGTCCACAAAGAATGAACTTTGCAAGAGTAATCTTTCTTATTTTCTCTACGGAGTAAATGGTTGTTGGATTATATATGACTCCAAAACATCTATAGACATCTATACAGAATATGATTAGTACAGCCAAGACTTACAAGACATACCATTAAATGCACCTCACTTCAGACCGACTGATACATTAAAAGAAAAGGCAGCTGACAGGGAGTCTATATGAGTTTTCATGTTAAGCTATATTTATTCACAATTTGATTTTCTGTTCTTGGGGAATTGCAAATTTTGTTTGAAACTGTAGCTCTAACCTAATAAACTATACATAATCTCTGTAAAACCAATGTAAAATGAAAGTGAGCTCTATATACAAATACTTATTCATTCTCTGTCTTGTTCTTTCTTCTCTCCCTCTCTTCATCTCTCCTTTAAAAACCTAGTAATATTTCCAATCATTTTATTAATGAGCTCTGATCCATCCAATTCATAAAGGTATACTGAATGTCTATTATGTATCAGGCCCTCTTCAGGGCACCAGGGACCATGTGACAAACAAAACTCAGTTCCTGCCCTCATGGAAATTACATTCTAATGAGTACACATGTCATCTTGGTTTTTCTATTCATAATACATATTTTTTTACAATACATTTAACACACTTTTACTGAACACTTACTATGAGCCAGGCATAGTTCCAAATGCTGGAGACAGAGTGGTGCATAAAACCAACAAAAATCCCTACATTCTTGGAACCTGCATTTAGTGAGAGAAAACTGATAATGAGCAAATAAATAAAGTATAAAATATGTAAGCGGTATGTAAGCGCTATGGAGAAAAGTAAATAACGGGAAGAGAAATAAGGATTGCTACGGAGTGCAATTTAAATAGGATGCTTGAAGTTGATGCGGAAGGGAATGATGCAAGCATCTGAGCTAAGAACATTCCAGGGAGACATACAAGCAGGTGCAAGGGCCCTGAGGCAGGAGAGTGTCTGGCTTTTTCAAAGGGCAGCTATCAAGCCTTTTAGGACTGACGATTACAGGTATATAATTCCTACAGTTTTATCAAGGAAACTAATAAAAATATCAGGAGACCACAAAGCATTGTTTAAAAAAAAAAGTGTGCCTTGAAAATGGACCAGAATTTGGATGCCAACACTCACACTTAGAAGCTGTTTAACCTTGGCAGTTGCTCAATTCCTCTGAGTGTCTGTAAATTGAGGAAAATCATTATACCCGCCCCATAGAGTTACAGAGGAAAAGGGAATATTACCTGTAAGATGCCCTACATGATCCCTATGTTCAACGGATGTGAGCTAATATTATGAATAAATAACTTAGAGATAGATGTTCATTTACACAAGGATCTGGCCAAAAGCCACATATGAGGGATATTATTTTTACATATATCTTTCTTTGGGCCATCCTGGGGTTTTTTTGGGGGGAAGAGAGGGGTCAGAGGGCAAGGAAATCCTTCTGGGTTTCATGAATAGGACATTGAGCACTGTATTAATTTCACCTTGGGCTGCTGATCACCTGAGTCACACTTTCCCAGACTTGGTTTTGTCCTTCCAGTAGCAACACATTTCCACTTTGTAAAAATGAGATTTGCCCTTTGTTAATAAAATTCTACTGTATCTCAAATCAGAATTCTAAAGTGTATTAGTTTTTAAATGGTTAAATCATTTCTTCAATAGTTTAACTTCTTTTAGGCAGAGAGCATGCGAGAGGAGAACCATTATTAAACACTCAAAAGGAAAAAAAAGTCTCTCAAAGCAGGACCGGCTGTTTAATAAAATAATCCATTGAATTCTTGCAGCCCTTTCTTTCAGATAAAAAGCAGCAGCAAGGCCTGTTAAAGAGACCCATCACGGCAAAATCCACACCCAACAGAAAGTGCTTAACAGAGTGAGATGACAGCACAAAGGGCTCGAAGAAGCTCATCTTTGTAGAGAGAACAAAGATGTCTCTGGCAATTAGAAGCACATTTGTCTGCTTAACTGTGCTCGATGGGAAGTCAGGGGAAACTGTAGTGTTTGGGGTGCTGCTGGGGTGCCCTTGCTCCAAGGCAGGTGGCGGGAGCACCTTAGTGGAGGAGAAAATAATGATCAAATCAGCTAGCTTGGTATGGGACTATTTTAAATGCATTACAGCGTAATTGTGGTCTCATGATTTTTATTACCCAGCTGTTCTAATGTTTTATCTTTATCTATTATATGGATATATTCTTGTATGCTGATGTTGAGATAAGCCTCAATAGAAGTAAAATTCTAAAACAAATTCATCTCCTGGGGACTTTCATTCATCTGGCAGCCAAGACCCTTCAGATCTAGGACTGTTCTCCCATTTTAGAGTCTCTTGTCTCTACTTTCACATCTGTACCCTACACTCTGGCCAGACCAATAAGTTTGTGGTCTCCAAATAAGACATGCCCTCTGAGAGTTTCAGCAGCTGTTTCCCCTCCTGGTCGCCTTCCTCCCACCCACTAGTATGCTGTCTTGCCAGGTACACATCTACCATCAGGAGGCCCTCCCACACCTCCCCACACAGAGTTCCTTGTTCCCTGCTTTTCCCCATGGTACCCAGTGCCACACTCTCCTCAGAGCTCAGAACCCCATAAGCCCTGTAACTATTTACTCATGTCTCCCCATGAGACTGGAGATAGTCACCTCCCTGTGCCAAGATCTAGCGTAACCTTCACACAGAGAGCCTCAGTCAATATGTAAATGAATTAATCAATCAATGAATATAAATTAATGTATAAAATCTATCTCCATAAAATAATACGGTGCCTTTGGTTTGTCTTTATCCTTCCTTAAATTGGCATTAGCACTAGCAATTCCTAGAGGTAAAGATGCTGTACGCTGTTTGGTCTGGGCATTTGAGGACCTGCGATTACCGCTATCTTTTCCCATTCACCCAAAAAACAGAAAGACCAGGTCAGAAGCTGCTATCAGGGAGGGGTCTGGGACAGCGGGGCCAAAGCCAACCCTTTCTTTTCAGAATAGGTTTGAAAAAGCTCATTTGTGAAATGGAACAGAATTCAATCTGTAGTAATTGAGTTGTCCCATTCTGTTCACTGAAAAAAAATGTGTATCCAAGTCTTCAATAGATGGGTATAAATTATCAAATATACAAAATAATAGAATTTCAGATGTAGGACTGCTAAAATGAATAACTTCAGGTCAAGAATGAAAGTCTTGAAAAATGAAGGATAAAGGCATTCACCCGAAATCCAATCTGACTCATGTGTAGCTCTCAAGCCTCAGCCCCTGAGAGCACATGGCAGCTGGTAAGCAGATGTCGGGCACAGACATTAGAGGCCAGCTCAGAAACACCACCCCAACAATGTGTCCTAAAACTGGGAAAGCCACTGACTGCTCTGGTGAAGTAGAGGGACTTCCTCAACACAATCCTTCCTCACTCCAGAGAAAAGTATTAGAAAAGGGGCCAAGGTTTAAAATGTTAGCTCTATTGACCACCCTGTTTTTCAGTCTACCCAAAAATCCTGGTGGTCTTAGTATTTCACATAAAAATATTTATTCAATATCTGCCCCCAAGTGCAAGCCCTGTGATGCCACCACCACGTGGTTGCCCTCTGCCCAGGAGGGGCTGTAAGTCTAGTAAGGGGAGACAGACAAATGAACAAGGTTAACGTAGTAACATGCCCTGGAAAACATTATAGAGTGGGTTCAAGTTGCTGTGGGGCCATTAAGAAAAACTCAGATATTTCATCAGGGTGGCTTAGAGGGTCAGGAAAGGTCCAAAGAGGAGACACGTCCAGAATGAAGGTTTGAGAAATGATGACGGTTGCTACAGAGCAGGGCTCGGGTGGAAGTAGGGTGTGGGTGGGTGTGGGGGTGCCACAAGGCAAGGTTTGCTCTCCAGGAGGGCATGTTTAGGGGACGTCCAAAAGTCGACGGGAATAGAGCACTGAGTGTGTGGGAAGAGGAGCTGGAGTAGGTAAGAGGCTGGGTGGGTAGGTGAGCCTGATATTTAAGGCTTCCACGTGCCAGACTGGCGGGGTCTGGCCTCTTGCCTGTAAGTGGTGGCAGTCCCTTAAAAGGATCAAAAAGGTGAGAGGGCCCAGAAATGAAGGAATTTATTGTGACTTCCCTGGTGGCGCAGTGGTTAAGAATCCACCTGCCAATGCAGGGGACACGGGTTCAAGCCCTGGTCTGGGAAGATCCCACATGCCACAGAGAAACTAAGCCCGTGCGCCACAACTACTGAGCCTGCGCTCTAGAGCCCGCAAGCCACAACTACTGAGTCCACGTGCCACAACTACTGAAGCCCACATGCCACAACTACTGAAGCCCACACGACTAGAACAGGTGCTCCACAAGAGAAGCCACTGCAGTGAGAAGCCCACGCTCACTGCAACTAGAGAAAGCCCGCATGCAGCAACGAAGACCCAACGCAGCCAAAAATAAATAAATAAATAATGAATTAATTAAAAAAGAAAAGAAATTTCTTTACTTTTTAATTCACATGTCAGCCATTGGCCCCAGACTCTCTTTTATAATAAGAATTTGAGGTAAGCAAGCACTTGTGCTAAGCACCAGAAGCTTCCAATACCTGTGACTCATTTCCACTCACTTCTTTCTGTCCTATTTAATCTGCTTGACACCTATATGCTTTTTTTTTTGACCTAAATCTTCCTTCATTTTATTTTTCTAGATAACAAAAATCTCTATTGAACAGTTTTTCAAACCAAACCTGTATATAAATTTTTTTTTTCAGCATATGAAAAACATACAAATGGTTTAACAGAACCAAGCATTGTTTAGCTGGCTGACAACATAGAGCCCTGTGGAATAAGCCATGATACCATACATTAATTAATCAATAGAGTTTTTATCCCTCTCTCCCTTTTTTTTTTTTAAACATCTTTATTGGAGTAGGACACAGGGAGGGGGAAGGACAAGATGGGACGAAGTGAGAGAGATGCATTGACATATATACACTACCAAATGTAAAATAGATAGCTAGTGGGAAGCAGCCACATAGCATAGGGAGATCGGCTCAGTGCTTTGTGACCACCTAGAGGAGTGGGATAGGGAGGGTGGGAGGGAGACGCAAGAGGGAGGGGGTATGGGGATATATGTATACGTATAGCTGATTCACTTTGTTATGCAGCAGAAACTAACACAACACTGTAAAGCAATTATACACCTATATGCTTTTAATTGTCTGAGATATTTGACTAGCTCAGCACCAAACCTGTCCCTTCCTGCATGATGGTATGGTATCCGATTTGGTCATGGAATATTAGAGAAGATTTATCTTCCTCCTTTTGCCTCAACACCCAATGACATAACTTAAAGACTACTATGCTAAAACCTTGGCATGATTTTCAAACCCTCACATTTCACTAACTCTGAGTCCAGCTTGCTCCATAATATATCCAAATCCATGTACCAGGCATTTTATCCCTAGATGCACCTGCATCAGCATTAACTGGCCCCAGCCCAGACTTCCTGGACAAAGATGAATGGGAATTAGGGCCTGGGATTCTGCATTACAGCAAGGTCCCTAGGAGGTTTTTAATCTCACTGATGTATGCAACCAACTGATCTAGATTTAGGTGAACTTATGGAAAAATATAGCCTCCTGAGTATTTTGAAAGTGAGTGGCTCCAAATGAAGTAAAAATGATTTAGGCATTTTAGGGAAATACATGTTTATAGTGCCCCAAAATATGAAGTTCCTAAGCTGAAGACATATTATAGTAACTGCTATAAAAGCTTGTGTGTTGTTTTGCCAAATTAAATGATCCTTTGGTATCTCACTTCACCCTCCCTCACTACCCTCGCTTCTTTTTTTTTTCCAGGATTTGTGGCAATGCCTTTTTTTTTTTTTTTCAACATCTTTATTGGAGTATAATTGCTTTACAATGGTGTGTTAGTTTCTGCTTTATAACAAAGTGAATCAGTTATACATATACATATGTTCCCATATCTCTTCCCTCTTGCGTCTCCCTCCCTCCCACCCTCCCTATCCCACCCCTCTAGGTGGTCACAAAGCACCGAGCTGATCTCCCTGTGCTATTCAGCTGCTTCCCACTAGCTATCTATTTTATGTTTGGTAGTGTATATATGTCCATGCCACTCTCTCACTTTGTCACAGCCTACCCTTCCCCCCCCCCCATATCCTCAAGTCCATTCTCTAGTAGGTCTGTGTCTTTACCCTCACTTCTGATGTTGAAGTTACTGACTTGACACCTCTTCTTTCCAATGTCAGTTTCTTTTACCAGAAGCCTTAATTGAAAGCATCGGGAAAGCACTGGTCTCTATTCTCTCATGGCAAAAGTCACCTATTCAGGAGGCTGTCGTTAACTCAGTCGTATACTCTTGGCTCAGCTAGCCAATAAATAAGCATGGGTGGGCATTAAGGGGGTTTAGGAGCTGTGAGTGACTGGGAGAATAAAGAACCTGGACCTTGGGGGGATGGGTTGGAATTCACTGAGAATGAGGAACGTGGGAGGACCCTGAGAGCTCATGCAAAGGAGGCGCCCTGGCCAGGGGAGGACTGAGAGTATTGACCTTAAGATAGAATGTGGCATAACGGGAGTTAACAGAAAATTTAATATTGTTCAGGGTTCAAAGAAGCCTTTTTCTTTGTGGAATGAAAATGAAGCTATTTCACTGGATATAAAAAATGGAAATATTTCTGACTGTCCCTGTGTATTTTTAGCTGTCGAGATGAGATGACTATCTTATAACCATAGTTAATGCATGATTTTCAATGGTTCAGATTTTCCATGTTGCAGACTTGGGTATGACATTTTGGGATCTCTTTGTGTTGAGAGAAGATAGATGTCTTTCTTTGTTAATGATTTAGAATAAATTTTATCTGAGTTCTAACAGATTTTCTTCTCTTTGAAGACACTTTTTACTTTCTAAAATGACAAAGGAGGAGAAAAAATAGGGTTAGAAGGCATTTCAAAGCCATCTTGTCCAGTCCCCTTCCCACCTATTTCCCTTTGAGCCATTTCGGACGCTAATTTGTTTGGACACAAATGCCATGACATGCAAACAGAACATCCAAGTCTGGGTTGCTCCAGACACCCAGACACAAGAGGTGTTAAAATGAGGAACACATGAGGTCTTGAGCATAAAACATGTCAAGGCAAAAAGGCATAAAAATACTAGTTTACTGATTTTAAAGAGTTCATGCTCACTTCCAAGAACTGTGGTAAAAGGGCATCACTGTGTGATCAGTCATTCCAACAGACTGATACAATTTGGTATGCATCTTCGCATAGCACAATGTTGGGACATTGGGAACGATTTTATTTTGCAGTTCAACAAATGTGTATGAAAGATTTTTAAAGGCATTTTGGAAGGAGCCGATTCATATTAGATAAAAGACACTCTCATATTCTGCTTGCAGGAGGATAAATCAGACAAATTCATGAGATTATAAGCTTTGTGAGGATGGAGACTGTGTGTCTCATTCACATGATTTTTCTTTAGTGCCTACTGCTGCCTGAAAATAACAGGTGCTTTAAAATATCTGCTAAATAAATATGTAAATCAATGGGAGTTCGGCTCTAAGTTTGGACCCACCATTTCGCCTTTAGAAAGCTATTCTAAAGAAATAAACATGGATGAGATCAAAGACTTGGCTCTGCAGATTCTCATCATGATGCTGTTAGTGATGTCCGAAAGTGTATGAGGGATAAATGTAAAAACTGGGGGGGGGAGTAAATTATGGTACATCTGTGTAATGGAGTACTAATGAAGTTATTAAAATGGTATTATATAAAAGTATCTAATGACAGGAAAAGATGAAATAGGTTGATAAAAGTAGATTACCAACCTTTAACAACTACAATATTTATCAAAAATGACTGTAGCATTTACCACAGGGTCCTGTAATATTTCCTTATTTTTGTTTATTCTCTACTTTCTATCAAGAATATGTATTATATATATTTGTAGCAATAAAATATTATTAAATGTATAATACAATTTAAAATTTTCCCCCTCTCTCTACCTCTCACCTGAAAACTACACCATGATACCTGCAATTAATACCTCCACTGATTAAGCTGTATCAGAGGTCATTAATCAACTCCTTAGTCATTATTAGTTTCTGTTTAGTTTATCAATAGTTTAAAAACAATTCCAAGAAAGACTAAGAGTGTTTAAAAGGTACAAAGGGGCAGATGTTTTAATTTATATCAAGAAATGGCACTTCTGAAGTCAATTGCAAATTTTGGTGTCACTGGGAAACATAGTAAACCAAAATTCAATCAAGCAAAAGGAGGTCTGACTGTAATTCAGAATGCTGAGGAAGGGAAGACTCCACTTTGTGCGGCATGCGCTAAGAACAGCCACTCTGGTCAGCCAGGATCTGAAGCCCCCACCCACAGGATGATGACTCCGGTGGGGAGACATGGTTGTGAAGACCGCTGTTAAGATACCTGGCGACTATGTGGGAGGATCGCTGTGCTCAGACCAATGAAATGGATGGATCAGCACCGATGGCCATCCGTTCTTATCAGATGGCATCAAGCTCACTGGCCTCGTCAGCTGGGGCTACTGTAACAAAGTGCCATAGACTGGGTGGCTTAAACAACAAACACTTCTTTCTCACATTCTAGAGGCTGAAGAGTCCAAGATTAAGGAGCCGGCAGGTTCTGTTTTTGGCGAAGGCACTCTTCCTAGCTGTAGACAGCCACTTTCTCCCTGTGCGCTCACAGCTTTTCCTCATTGCATACGAGAGAGAAAGTTTTGGTGCCTCTTCCTCTTGCGGTGAGAGTACTAATCCCACCATGAGGGCTCCACCCTCACGACCTCATCCAACCCTATTTACCTTTCAAAGGCCCCGCCGTCTAACGTCATCACACTGGGGGTTAGGACTTCAACTCGTTAATCTGGGGGGATGTAAACATTCAGGCCATAGCACTCACCCTTCTTTTTGCTACTTTCTAGTCAGTTGTAGTTGAAAATACAACTCTGAGGAAGGGATGAATGAATTTTGCACAATGGGCACAGAACAAAGTCTAGGGTATGGAGCTGGCTGGTGTACAGCAGAGAGCAGGGAAGGAAGGAAGCCACTGCCTGGGAAGAGTAGAAGGAGGTAGCTTTATTGAGGACCTTGTCGGTGCCAAGCATGGATACTTGCATCATTTGTTCCAAACCTCACATCATTTCTATGAGCTGGAATTATGGTTTTTATGGTCCACGTTTTACCCGTGAGTAAAACAAGGCTCAAACAGGTTAGGTCCCACAGGTAAGAAGCAGTGGAATTGAGTTTAGAACCTAGAGCTGGCTGGCTCCAAAGCTAGTGCTCTTTCCACTTAATAATGTAAATCGCTGGAACTGAATGTCTATGAGAGCAGGGATCTTTGTCTGTCTTGTTTACCGATGTATACCAAGCATTTAGAACTATCCACGTAGTGAGTGTTCGGAACGCGTTTGCTGAATGAATGAACAAATGAATTAATCAGGACAAAACTACAACTGGCATGGAAACATCAACCGTCTTACATCTTTATTCTTGAGCTGAGTCTTCACAGACATTGCAGCTTGAACTCATGAAAAATGGGTGGTGTGTCTTGGTTTGCCAAGTGTTCAGAAATGACGAAGCACACATATCTCAATATTGTTCACAAATATAATTAATTGCTAAAAGATGACTTGGCTAGAGGAGTATTCATTCTGGTTGGAGGGATGATTCCCATCTGACAGTGATAACGGGCCACTCTGCAGACTCTTCTTCTCCTGAGGCAGCTCATTCAGACTTTCACCTGTCCTCCCTGCAGCTGCCCACTGGGACAGGACTGCAGCCAAGCAGAGTTAAGTCCAGGGCAAGCTGCCATCACTGATGCAGCTGACCTCATGTCTTCCTCCTTTGCAGCTGGCTTTACACTTTTTATTTCAGCCCTGTCCTTGAATATGGTTCAAGCAAAAGTGGTTTAACATTTTAGTCAGTCCCTAACTCAGCACATTCTCAATTCAATTTAAACGAAGCCAAACATTATTTATAGTCATCTCGCATAAGCAGCTCCTCCAAGCAACTTCATTGGAAATATTCCCCCATGCACTTTCTATTAGAGACTTTAGGACTATAGGAAAGACCAGAATTGACTGAATTCTGATAGATTAGTTCTCCTATATGTGTCTAGGACAAGGCTAGACCTCTCCAACTGCATACATTTGCTTTGGGCACCTAGAATCAATACCAAGAGCAAATTTTCTTTATGCCTCTGGATGCCGAAACACAACTCAACTGTGAACAAAGCACTTGAACTCTATAAGCTTCAATTCCCTATTCTATCAATTAGGGCCAAGATAACCTTATAAAGTTCTTGTCAGCATTAAATGAAATAATGCAGTGCCTGGAGTCCTCTCATTACAGGAACAGTCATCAAGACCCTGAGAGGACACATGGCTTCCTCTATTACACAGCAGTAGGTGGCACCTCTGGAATTAGTACCCAAGTCTCCCAACTCTGTGTCCACTTGTCATCCTGTTACACTTCCCAGTTTTAGACAGGAATTAGAGCACATTTTGTACCTTTTCCTGGCAATTTTCAATCTAAAAAGCTGATCTAGTATTTTTTTATAGAAAGAATAATATACAAATTATATTTAAAATAACTTTGTTCTTTACTCTCAGGATGTTGAAATAGAGTCGGCCCTCCGTAACCAATTCAAGTAATATTTTGGATCAATGCAGATCCAAAATATTACTTAAAAAGAAATCCTAGGAAGTTCAAAAAAGCAAAACTTGAATTTGCCATGCTCTGGTTAACTATTTACATAGCATTTACATTGTATTTACAACTATTTACATATTAGATATTTTAAGTAATCTAGAGTCGATTTGAAGTAAATGGGAGAATGTGCTTAAGTTATATGCAAATATTATGCCATTTTACGTAAGGGATTTGAGCATTCACAGATTTATTTAGTCATCCTTGGGCAGTCCTAGAACCAATCTTCTGCAGATACCAAGGGACAACTGTACTTCACCGCCCCTCATTTATTAGTCATAATATGAGCCTGGAGTATAATTATTATTTGTGTTTTTCATGGGATAGTAACTTGTCCTTAACTCAGAAAGTAGACATATAGAACTTTTCTTATTTTCCTACAAGAAAAAAAGCTGTGATTTTTTTTTTTAATTCAAATAAATGATTCCTAAGCCTGAACCTGCATTAGAGTAAATTTGTACTGCCAGATATTTTAGTAATTATTTTCATTCAATCAAAATTATTACTCTAGGGACTTCCTTGGTGGTCCAGTTGGTAAGACTCCGTGCTCCCAATGCAGGGGGCCCGGGTTCGATCCCCGGTCAGGGAACTAGATCCCTCATGCATGCTGCAACTAAGAAGCCCACATGCCACAACTAAAGATCCCACATGCCACAACAAAGATCCTGTGTGCTGCAATGAAGACCTGGCACAGCCAAAAATAAAGAAATAATAAATAATTTTAAAAAAAGGATATGGTTATCTTTAAAAAAATTATTACTCTAATAGGCTCACAAGAAATGGCTTTCAGTTAATAATAAAAAGAATCCACCATGGACTGTTCAGTTTTGTTGGTGGTCAGCGTCACTGCAGAATTCCCAAATGAAGTGCCAAGTCACTTAGCATTTGAAATCATCAAGGAAATTCAAGGAACACAGGAACAGGATAAACATGGAAGTGGCTGCCAAGGATGATCATCTGTGGAGCTCTCAACGCTGCCTTGGACTTTGCAACTAGCAACGGTGCCCTCATATCTGAAGGGTAGTCTGTTAACATAGTCAGCAAGTAGATAGTACTCTGAGGTTAGACAGGCCTGGATTCAACCCTGGCTGTGCTTCTAACTAGCCCTATGACCTTGAGCAAATAAGCATTTAAATGCCAGTTTCCACACTCCTAATGGGGATTATACTGGTAGTCTTACAGGGTTACTATGAGAATTAGATGAGATAATATGAGATAAAACTTAAGGAACCTGTTAGCATGTGGCAAGTGCTCAAGAAATGCCATTATGTTTATTTATTTGATGTTTGTTTGTTTAAATAGCTGCTAAATACCAGGCTGGTTATAAATCCAGCTAGTATGTTCATGAAACACTGATGGATGACCTCCAACCATCCTGCCCAGGTGGTTGGACAGGATGAACTTCCTGCTCCAGAGTCCTACCAATGCTCGCTGACTTTATGGAGTGCCGCCTCCAGCATTTGAAAGGTGTTTTGGCACCAACTAGTATCAATTTACTTTTTGCTGGTAACTTACTAGCTGTTGCTGGGGCAGGTCATTTAAACTCTGAATTCTGGGTTTCCTCATCTGTGAAAATGAGGAAAGTCTCTGAGACATGTTCTGAAGATTGATCAAAATAATACATACAAAGAACCTAGAACAGTGAAAACATGGTTAAGTTTTGTCAAGCCCTCTTCCAATCTTTTATTAGCATTATAATAAGAGTCACACCTGCATTATTTCTTTAATGCTTTCAACCATCAAATATCATGACTATTTTACAGGAGAGGAAATGAAAGCTCAGAAAGGTTAATTTCCATATCCGAGGACACATAGCTAATAAGCACCAGGACTAGAAACTGAACCCATTCTGTCTCACTCCAAAGGGCAGTGCACATTACCATCTCCTTAGACCACCTCCCCTGGGTCACAGTTCAATTCAGTGTCTACAATAGTAGATTCACTAGGCCTCTGACTGATTCTCTAAATTGTGTCCTCTACAAAATTTCTTCAGTCTGAAACCAATATCAATCTTTGGACCAGCGGAGGGTGTGCACCAGGACTTTCTCACTCTAAGTCTAGTCACAGTATTAAGTATAAAAGATGTGTCGGACTTCCCTGGTGGTGCAGTGGTTGGGAATCCACCTGCAAGTACAGGGGACATGGGTTCAAGCCCTGGTCGAGGAAGATCCCACATGCCGTGGAGCAACTAAGCCCATGCGCCACAACTACTGAGCCTGCGCTCTAGAGCCCATGAGCCACAACTACTGAGCCTGCATGCCACAACTACTGAAGCCCATGTGCCTAGAGCCTGTGCTCCACAACAAGAGAAGCCCACGCACCGTAACGAAGAGTAGCCTCTGTTCGCCACAACTAGAGAAAGCCCGTGTGCAGCAACGAAGACTCAACACAGCCAAAAATAAATAAATAAAATTTTAAAAGATAAAATATGTGTCATTCCCTTAGTCTGGGTACGTGAAATACATCATTATCGTATTACATCTAACAACTAATCTATTATGGAAATGCTGGGAAGGGGGTCTCTGGAACTGCTTTCAAAATCAGTGTAGCACCAGGATGCACCCCCCACCACACACACACACACACACACACACACACACACACACACACACACACACACTACAATGACTAGGGACTGGTTGAACTCATGGAAAATGGTACTTGGAGAAAGCAAATGCAATTTACTAGAGCTCTGGGAATCAGCTAAATTTCCTCTAAAAATCCTTCAGCATTTAGGATAAATAACAGGTTGTAGGATAATGAAAAGGTAAAATCTTCCTTCTACCGTGGAAAAATGTCACTGTCTATCACTGGTGGAGAATGGGAAGGGCTTACACTACATAAAAGATGTTCCTGTGTTCTTAGCTTGCTTCAGTTTGGAGCACAGCAGTATCTGTTTTGACCAGAGGAGTTTTCCCCCCTCCCCTTTGTACCCTCTGGCAGGAAAAAGATGGAGTTCTTTGGAGAAATACTGTACTGAAATTGTTTTGATGTATTAGGCTGAAATGTCTTATTGAATCTTATAGCTCCATAAAACCTGAATTAAAGTATGAGTACTACCTGATCCATCTTCCTGGAGAAGGACAACATTTTTCCTGGTCATTTCAAATCTCTGCTGTTTTTCCAGCAATCTAATTTGGAAGCTTTGATTGCAAACAATCAGTAAGAATTGGGCCTCTGTGGTTCTGGGTGCAGCCACACAACCATAGCTTACTCTGACAGCTTAGAATCCATCAAATGGAAGATTGTGGAAGGGTGGCCATTAATCCCCACAGGGCTTCCTTTTCCAAAAAGTTTTAGTTCTGGCATTAACACCTTGGTTCAGGATATTGTATGCAGCCAGCTGGAACGACCAGACAAACCCCTGCAGGGTGTGTACACATTATGTGCATTGGTATAATATTACTCCCTGTAAAGGTAGAGTGAAACATTACCAAGTATAAGCTATAAACTGTATGTAATTTAACAAATATCTGATGACTACCTACTAGCTCTGATACCAACCAGGGTTCTTGGCCTTCCCAAATCAATAGAAATTGACTAGAGGCCAGACAAGAAATCCAGGCAAGGCTTTACAGGGGCCCCTGCTATAGCAGGGGGGAGCGAGAACAAGCAACAGGTTCCCTTGTTCCCTCCCTGAGGGGGCGGCGAGCTGGTTTCTTATATGGGGTGAGGGTAGTGGTATGTCCAGGGGTCGGGCTGGAGGAGTGGCATAGATGTTTTGCCCACCCCTTTGGTGGTGTTGAGTGCAGGGGAGCATGCGAAGTACCCTACTTTTGCTCCTGACACCGTTTTTGCTCCCGGTTCTTCAGCAATGGCAGTTGGGTTTTGGGGTCTTTTTGTATCTTTTTGTCCAGAATTTGCACCAACTGTATATGCATGCAGTTATTTTTAGTCACATATAGTTTCTTTGTAATTTGTAGCTCAAGGAGACATTTGTCCAGGTGCAAGCACTGCATGCAGCAAAGAGTCCCAGGTCCCAGCCTGTCTCAGCTGTACCCCACCTATTAGATGTGTGAGCACTTGAGAAAGTTACCTAACTTTCCCAATCCTCAGTTTTCTCAAATATAAGATGGAGATAATAGAGCTCCTCATAAAGTTCTTGTGTGGCTTAAATGAGATGATCTGTGTACATAAATTAATACTTGTAAGTCCTTAGAATAATACTTGGCACATGGTAACTGCCATACAAATGACTGTTCATTAAATAAAATGCTTAGTCTAGCATTTAGTCTAGTGCCTGGCAGATAAAAAACACTCAATAAATGTTTGGTGTTATTCTTAATTTTCATCATCGTCACTGTCTCAAGCACTACGTTAGGCATAATGAGAAGAAACAAAGACTAAAAACATATAGTTCTTCCTCTTAAGAAGCTTCCCTTTAGTGGGGGAGCAAAACATGCAGCATGTGAGAATGCACCCTGCTGGTCACCGACCCTGAGAGTAGAACAAGACTATGACAGCCCCTCCCCAACCCTGTTAGCCCCCAAAGACAATAATTAGCTGTAATACAATGACGGCACCCCTCAAATAACTAGATGTAGGACGTGATATATCTTTCATGTTTCATGGTGATAACAGAAGTGCAAAAAACAATGGACAAGAAAGGGAGAAACAGATTAATTCTGACATTATCAGGAGATACTTCAAGGAAGAGGTGGCACTTAAGAGAGTCTTTCAAAGATGACAAGAATCAAAACATACTGTCATGCTGGGATTTCTTTTTCTAGCTATTATGGAGTTATTGGATTTCAGTGGACCCTCCCACTGACAACAACTATAAAACTGGACAAAATATATGAGGCAACAGTTTACAGACACAGGCTGACAAGCAGTGAAATTCTGTGATCCTTAAGGGAAGGAGAACTTATGAGGTGAGTCCCATGACAGCCCTAGTCATCTGCGTAGGAACGATTTCCTGACCACCGCATACTGAGCTAGGGTACAATCAGAGCATGGCAATCCCACTGGGCTGAGGAGAAAGAGATCACAGTTTGGGCATCTGGAGCTACTGAAATCTGAAGAGCAGAGTCCATATATATGGGAATTCTGCAGGAGGGTGCCCTGCAAGCCTCTTGAGAGTTTTCCACAAGGTTTTAGCTGAACACTGCTCTGTGATTATATAGGTAGTAGACAAAATGAGACTTATGGCTGCTACAGAGTCAAAATATAAAAAAAAAAAGATAATAGCAGTCAAGCATACTAGAGGACATTGGTCAAATCTAGCCTAAGAGGACAAAATTCATTAACATCTCAATAGCATCCCAGATATTCAGCTGAGACACAAGAAAGGCTGAGTCTAAAAAGTAAAGACTGCATCCTAAAATAAAGTATATTCAAGACCTATCCTAACAAAGCCTAAGACCAGGACCTGACAAGATCAAAAAGGGAAGATAAAATTTGGAGGCTGAGTCTCACCAAGTTAGAACAGCTAAGAAAACACCTCAGGCTTTTCACAGATCCACACTAAATAAATCATAAAATCAAGTCTACACAGGTTGAAGGTGATCAACCAGTAAGTGAATCGCCAAATGGAACAAAAATTAACACTCCTCAGAGGAAGATTTCAGACTCCAGAGTTGCTTAAACATATCATTACCAATATCCAGCACACAATCAAAACTTACACACCCAAGGCAGGGAGGTGGGGGAGGAAAAATGGGAATGTGTGACCCATACTCAGTAAAGAAGCCATCAATAAAAACCAGCTCCAGACGTTGAATTCAGCACACAAAGATGTTAAGACACACATGATATGTTTAGAGAATTAAATAAAAATACATTTAAAGAATAAAACAAATACTGTGTTAATAACTAACTCTTATTAGAAAATAAAATCCATTCTTATCAGTTGGCACCAAGCACTGTTAAGAGAATCAAAAGACAAGCCACAAATTGGGAGAAAATATTTTCAAAATATATATCTGATAAAGGACTTGTATTCCAAATGTACAAAAGACTCTGAAAACTCAACAATAAGAAAATAAACAACCAAATTAAAAAGTAGGCAAAAATTAGAATACCAAAGATTTACAAATAACAAATAAGCAAAATAAAATATGTTTAGGGACTTCCCTAGTGGCGCAGTGGTTAGGAATACGCCTGCCAATGCAGGGGACATGGGTTCAAGCCCTGGTCTGGAAAGATCCCACATGCCACGGAGCAACTAAGCCCATGTGCCACAACTACTGAGCCTGTGCTCTAGACCCCATGAGCCACAACTACTGAGCCCACGCGTCACAACTACTGAAGCCCGCGTGCCTAGAGCCTGTGCTCCACAAGAGAAACCACCGCAACGAGAGGCCAGCACACTGCAACAAAGAGTAGCCCCCCACTTGCCGCAGCTAGAGAAAGCCCATGTGCAGCAACGAAGACCCAACGCAGCCAAAAATAAATAAACTAATTAAGTAAAAAGAACACAAAAGAGCTTTAAGTTTAAAAACAAGGAAAAAAAAGAAACGAAAATATGTTTAACATCATAGGTCATTAGGGAACTGAATATTAAAACAACAGTAAGATACCACTATACACCTATTAGAGTGGCAAAAATAAAAACTAAAATTAAATTAAATTTTTAAAGCCTGACAATACTGATGGCTACTGAAGACATGGAATAAAAGAAACTCTCATTCATTACCGGTGAGAAATGAAAGTGGTAAAGCACTTTAGAAAACAGCTTGGCAGTTACTTACGAAGCTAGCTATAGTTACAATACAATCCAACAATTATACTTCTGAGTATTTACCAAATTAGAAACTTATATCAACACAAAAGCTACACATGAATGTTTTTAGTAGCTTTATTAATACTCACCCCAAGCTGGAAGCAACCAAAATGTCCTTCAGAGGTAAACAAACTGGTACATCCATACAATGGAGTATTATTCAACAATTTTAAAAAACGAGGGTACAGGAAACCTTCAAGAAGGTGGAGGAGTTAGACGTGGAGATCACCTTCCTCTCCACAAATACATCAGAAATACATCTACATGTGGAACAACTCCTACAGAACACCTACTGAATGCTGGCAGAAGACCTCAGACTTCCAAAAGGCAAGAAACTCCCCAGGTATCTGGGTCCAGACATTTTACCGGACTCCCTCCCGGCTAGCTGTGGCGCACCAACCCCCTTCAGGCTGCGATATTATCCACCAATGATAATAACGGCTAAATACTAAACAAAGATAAACAAAACCAAAACCAAATTACATGCAGAAAGCAAACCCCAAGTCTACCGTTGCTCCCAAAGTCCACCGCCTCAATTTTGGGATGATTCGTCGTCTACTCAGGTATTCCAGAGATGCAGGGTACATCAAGTTGATAGTGGAGATTTAATCCGCTTGCTCCTGTGGCTGCTGGGAGAAATTTCCCTTTCTCTTCTTTGTTCATACAAATCCTGGGGTTCAGCTTTGGTTTTGGCTCCGCCTCTGCATGTAGGTTGCCTGAGGGCATATGTTCTTTGCTCAGACAGGACGGGGTTAAAGTAGCAGCTGATTAGGGGGCTCTGGCTCACTCAGGCCGGTGGTGCCAGGGGTACAGAATGCGGGGCGAGCCTGCGGCGGCAGAGGCCAGCGTGACTTTGCAACAGCCTGAGGTGCAAGAGAAAACAGAGACAAAAGAATAGGGGCGGGACCTGCCCCTCTGGGAGGGAGCTGTGAAGGAGGAAAAGTTTCCACACACTAGGAAGCCCCTTCACTGGCGGAGATGGGGGGTGGGCAGGAGGGAAGCTTCAGAGCCATGGAGGAGAGCACAGCAAGAGGGGTGCAGAGGGCAAAGAAAAGAGATTCCCGCACAGAGGATTGGTGCCGACCAGCACTCACCAGCCTGAGAGGCTTGTCTGCTCACCCGCCGGGGCAGGTGAGGGCTGGGAGCTGAGGCTCGGGCTTCGGAGGTCAGATCCCAGGGAGAGGACTGGGGTTGGCTGCGTGAACACAGCCTGCAGGGGGCTAGTGCACCACAACTAGCCGGGAGGGAGTCCAGTAAAAAGTCTGGACCTGCCTAAGAGGCAAGAGACGATTGTTTCGGGGTGCCCAAGGAGAGGGGATTCAGAGCACTGTCTAAACGAGCTCCAGAGATGGGCGTGAAACGCTAAGGCTGCCACTGTAGCCACCAAGAAGCCTGTGTGCAAGCACAGGTCACTATGCACACCTCCCCTCCCAGGAGCCTGTGCAGCCCGCCACTGCCAGGGTCCCGTGATCCAGGGACAACTTCCCCAGGAGAACGCACGGCATGCCTCAGGCTGTTGCAAAATCACACCGGCCTCTGCCGCCGCTGGCTCGCCCTGCGTTCTGTACCGCTGGCTGTTGCAAAATCACACTGGCCTCTGCCGCCGCAGGCTCGTCCCGCGTTCTGTACCCCTGGCACCACCGGCCTGAGTGAGCCAGAGCCCCCTAATCAGCTGCTACTTTAACCCCGTCCTGTCTGAGCAAAGAACATATGCCCTCAGGCAACCTACATGCAGAGGCGGAGCCAAAACCAAAGCTGAACCCCAGGATTTGTATGAACAAAGAAGAGAAAGGGAAATTTCTACCAGCAGCCACAGGAGCAGCGGATTAAATCTCCACAATCAACTTGATGTACCCTGCATCTCTGGAATACCTGAATAGACGGTGAATCATCCCAAAATTGAGGCGGTGGACTTTGGGAGCAACGGTAGACTTGGGGTTTGCTTTCTGCATGTAATTTGGTTTTGGTTTTGTTTATCTTTGTTTAGTATTTAGCCTTTATTATCATTGGTGGATTTGTTTACTGATTTCGTTGCTCTCTTCCTTTTTTTTTTTTTTTTTTTATAGAGACTGCAGCTTTAAATTTATTTTATTTTTATTTACTTATGGCCGTGTTGGGTCTTCGTTTCTGTGTGAGGGCTTTCTCTAGTTGCGGCAAGCGGGGGCCACTCTTCATCACGGTGCGCGGGCCTCTCACTATCGCGGCCTCTCTTGTTGTGGAGCACAGGCTCCAGACGCGCAGG
Source organism: Eschrichtius robustus (assembly GCF_028021215.1). Classification (NCBI taxonomy): domain Eukaryota; kingdom Metazoa; phylum Chordata; class Mammalia; order Artiodactyla; family Eschrichtiidae; genus Eschrichtius; species Eschrichtius robustus. The sequence goes on along the minus strand of NC_090825.1, from coordinate 113,976,306 downwards.
CTCAGTAATTGTGGCTCACGGGCCCAGCTGCTCCGCGGCATGTGGGATCTTCCCAGACCAGGGCTCAAACCCGTGTCCCCTGCATTGGCAGGCAGATTCTCAACCACTGCGCCACCAGGGAAGCCCTCTTCCTTTTTTAAAAAAATGTGTGTAGATATATATATATTTTTCCTTTTTCTCTTTTTGTGACTGTGTATGTGTATGCTTCTTTGTGTGATTTTGTCTGTGTAGCTTTGCTTTTACCATTTGTCCTAGGGTTCTGTCTGTCCGGTTTTTCTTTGGTTTCTTTTTGTCTTTTTCAGTATAGTTTTTAGTACTGGCTATCATTGGTCGATTTGTCTTTTGGTTTGGATGCTCTCTTCTTTCGTTTTTTTCTTTTTCTTTATTACTTTTTAATTTTTTTTATTTTGAATAATTTTTTTTATTTTAATAACTTTATTTTATTTCATTTTATTTTTTTCTTTCTTTCTTTCTTTTTTTCCTCCCTTTCCTTCTCAGCCATGTGGCTGACAGGGTCTTGGTGCTCTGCACAGGTATCAGGCTTGTGCCTCTGAGGTGGAAGAGCCGAGTTCATGACTTTGGTCCAGCAGAGACCTCCCGGCTCCATGTAATATCAAATGGCAAAAGCTCTCCCAGAGATCTCCATCTCAACACTAAGACCCAGTTCCACTCAACGACCAGCAAGCCACAGTGCTGGACACCCTATGCCAAACAACTACCAAGACAGGAACACAACCCCACCCATTAGCAGAGAGGTTGCCTAAAATCATTATAAAGACACAGACACTGCAAAACCCACCACCGGACATGGTCCTGCCCAACAGAAAGACAAGATCCAGCCTCATCCACCAGAAAACAGGCACCAATCCCCTCCACCAGGAAGCCTACACAACCCATGGAACCAACCTTAGCAACTTGGGGGAGACACCAAAAACAATAGGAACTACGAACCTGCAGCCTACGAAAAGAAGACCTCAAACACAGTAAGTTAAGCAAAATGAGAGAACAGAGAAACACACAGCAGATGAAGAAGCAAGACAAAAACCCAACAGACCAAACAAATGAAGAGAAAATAGGCAGTCTACCTGAAAAAGAATTCAGAGTAATGATAGTAAAGACGATCCAAAATCTTGGAAAAGAATGGAGAAAATACAAGAAACGTTTAACAAGGACCTAGAAGAACTAAAGAGCAAACAAATAATGATGAACAACATAATATATGAAATTAAAAATTCTCTAGAAGGAATCAATAGCAGCATAACTGAGGCAGAAGAACAGATAAGTGACCTGGAAGATAAAATAGTGGAAATTACTATCGCAGAGCAGAATAAAGAAAAAAAAAATGAAAAGAATTGAGGACAGTTACAGAGATCTCTGGGACAACATTAAACGCACCAACATTCGAATTATAGGGGTCCCAGAAGAAGAAGAGAAAAAGAAAGGGACTAAGAAAATATATGAAGAGACTATAGTTGAAAACTTCCCGAACATGGGAAAGGAAATGGTCAATCAACTCCAGGAAGCACATAGAGTCCCATACAGGATAAATCCAAGGAGAAACACGCCAAGACACATATTAATCAAACTATCAAAAATTAAATACAAAGAAAAAATGTTAAAAGCAGCAAGGGAAAAACAACAAATAACATACAAGGGAATCCCCATAAGGTTAACGGTTGATCTTTCAGTAGAAATCCTGCAAGCCAGAAGGCAGTGGCAGGACATATTTAAAGTGATGAAAGGGAAAAACCTACAACCAAGATTACTCTACCCAGCAAGGATGTCATTCAGATTCGATGGAGAAATTCAACCATTACAGACAAGCAAAAGCTAAGAGAATTCAGCACCACGCAACCAGCTTTAGAACAAAGGCTAAAGGAACTTCTCTAGGCAGGAAACACAAGACAAGGAAAAGACCTACAATTAACAAACCCAAAACAATTTTAAAAATGGAACATACATATCGAAAATTACCTTAAATATAAGTGGATTAAATGCTCCAACCAAAAGACATAGACTGGCTGAATGGATACAAAAACAAGACCCGTATATACGCTGTCTGAAAGAGACCCACTTCAGACCTAGGGACACATACAGACTGAAAGTGAGGGGAGGAAAAAAGATATTCCATGCAAATAGAAATCAAAAGAAAGCTGGAGTAACAATTCTCATATCAGACAAAATAGACTCTAAAATAAAGACTATTACAAGAGACAAAGAATGACACTACATAATGATCAAGGGATCAGCCCAAGAAGAAGATATAACAATTGTAAATATTTATGCGCCCAACATAGGAGCACCTTAATACAGAAGGCAAATGCTAACAGCCATAAAAGGGGAAATCAACAGCAACACAATCATAGTAGGGGACTTTAACACCTCACTTTCACCAATGGACACATCATCCAAAAAGAAAATAAATAAGGAAACACAAGCTTTAAATGATACATTAAACATGATGGACTTAATTGATATTTATAGGACATTCCATCCAAAAACAACAGAATACACTTTCTTCTCAAGTGCTCATGGAACATTCTCCAGGATAGATCATATCTTGGGTCACAAATCAGGCCTTGGTAAATTTAAGAAAATTAAAATCGTATCAAGTATCTTTTCTGACCACAATGCTATGAGACTAGATATCAATTACAGGAAACAAATCTGTAAAAAATACAAACACATAGAGGCTAAACAATACACTACTTAATAACCAAGAGCTCACTGAAGAAATCAAAGAGGAAATCAAAAAATACCTAGAAACAAATGACAGTGAAAACACGACGGCCCAAAACCTGTGCGATGCAGCAAAAGCAGTTCTAAGAGGGAAGATTATAGCAATACAATCCCACCTTAAGAAACAAGAAACATCTCAAATAAACAACCTAACCTTACACCTAAAGCAATTAGAGAAAGAAGAACAAAAAAACCCCAAAGTTAGCAGAAGGAAAGAAATCATAAAGATCAGATCAGAAATAAATGAAAAAGAAATGAAGAAAACAATAGCAAAGATCAATAAAACTAAAAGCCGGATCTTTGAGAAGATAAACAAAATTGATAAAACAATTGCCAGACTCATCAAGAAAAAAGGGGAGAAGACTCAAATCAGTAGAATTAGAAATGAAAAAGGAGAAGTAACAACTGACACTGCAGAAATACGAAGGATCATGAGAGATTCCTACAAGCAACTCTACGCCAATAAAATGGACAACCTGGAAGAAATGGACAAATTCTTAGAAAAGCAGAATGTTCCGAGACAGAACCAGGAAGAGATAGAAAATATGAACAGACCAATCACAAGTAATGAAATTGAAACTGTGATTAAAAATCTTCCAACAAACAAAAGCCCAGGACCAGATGGCTTCACAGGCGAATTCTATCAAACATTTAGAGAAGAGCTAACACCTATCCTTCTCAAACTCTTCCACAATATAGCAGAGGGAGGAACACTCCCAAACTCATTCTACGAGGCCACCATCACCCTGATACCAAAACCAGACAAAGATGTCACAAAGAAAGAACACAACAGGCCAATAACACTGATGAACACAGATGCAAAAATCCTCAACAAAATACTAGCAAACAGAATCCAACAGCACATTAAAAGGATCATACACCATGATCAAGTGGGGTTTATCCCAGGAATGCAAGGATTCTTCAATATATGCAAATCAAACAATGTGATACACCATATTAACAAACTGAAGGATAAAAACCATACGATAATCTCAACAGATGCAGAAAAAGCTTTCGACAAAATTCAACACCCATTTATGATAAAAACCCTCCAGAAAGTAGGCTTAGAGGGAACTTTCCTCAACATAATAAAGGCCATATATGACAAACCCACAGCCAACACTGTCCTCAATGGTGAAAAACTGAAACCATTTCCACTAAGATCAGGAACAAGACAAGGTTGCCCACTCTCACCACTATTATTCAACATAGTTTTGGAAGTGTTAGCCACAGCAATCAGAGAAGAAAAAGAAATAAAAGGAATCCAAATCGGAAAAGAAGAAGTAAAACTGCCACTGTTTGCAGATGACATGATACTATACATAGAGAATCCTAAAGATGCTAGAAAACTACAAGAGCTAATCAATGAATTTGGTAAAGCAGCAGGATACAAAATTAGTGTACAGAAATCTCTTGCATTCCTGTAGACTAATGATGAAAAATCTGAAAGAGAAATTAAAGAAACACTCCCATTTACCATTGCAAGATAAAGAATAAAATACCTAGGAATAAACCTACCTAAGGAGACAAAAGACCTGTATGCAGAAAACTATAAGACACTGATGAAAGAAATTAAAGATGATAGAGGCAGATGGAGAGATATACCATGTTCTTGGATTGGAAGAATCAACATTGTGAAAATGACTTTACTACCCAAAGCAATCTACAGATTCAATGCAACCCCTATCAAACCACCAATGGCATTTTTCAAAGAACTAGAATAAAAAATTTCACAATTTGTATGGAAACACAAAAGACCCCAAATAGCCAAAGCAATCTTGAGAAAGAAAAACGGAGCTGGGGGAATCAGGCTCCCTGACTTCAGGCTATACTACAAAGCTGCAGTAATCAAGACAGTATGGTAGTGACACAAAAACAGAAATATAGATCAATGGAACAGGACAGAAAGCCCAGAGATAAACCCACGCATATATGGTCACCTTATTTTTGATAAAGGAGGCAAGAATAGACAATGGAGAAAAGACAGCCTCTTCAATAAGTGGTGCTGGGAAAACTGGACAGCTACATGTAAAAGAATGAAATTAGAATGCTCCCTAAAACCATACACCAAAATAAACTCAAAATGGATTAAAGACCTAAACGTAAGGCCAGACACTATAAAACTCTTAGCGGAAAACATAGGCAGAACACTCTATGACATAAATCACAGCAAGATCCTTTTTGACCCACCTCCTAGAGAAGTGGAAGTAAAAACAAAAATAAACAAATGGGACCTAATGAAACTTAAAAGCTTTTGCACAGCAAAGGAAACCATAAACAAGACGAAAAGACAACCCTCAGAATGGGAGAAAATAGTTTCAAATGAAGCAACTGACAAAGGATTAATCTCCAAAATTTACAAGCAGCTCATGCAGCTCAATAATAAGAAAACAAACAACCCAATCCAAAAATGGGCAGAAGACCTAAATAGACATTCTCCAAAGAAGATATACAGATTGCCAACAAACACATGAAATGATGCTTAACAACACTAATCATTAGCGAAATGCAAATCCAAACTACAATGAGGTATCACCTCACACCAGTTCAGAATGGCCACCATCAAAAAATCTACAAACAATAAATGCTGGAGAGGGTGTGGAGAAAACGGAATCCTCTTGCACTGTTGGTGGGAATGTAAATTGATACAGCTACTATGGAGAACAGGTTCCTTAAAAACCTAAGAATAGAACTACCATATGACCCAGCAATCCCACTACTGGGCATATACCCTGAGAAAGCCATAATTCAAAGAGTCATGTACCACAATGTTCATTGCAGCTCTGTTCACAATACCCAGGACATGGAAGCAACCTAAGTGTCCATCAAAAAATGAATGGATAAAGAAGATGTGGCATGTATATACAATGGAATATTACTCAGTCATAAAAAAAACAAAACTGATTTATTTGTAGTAAGGTGGATGGACCTAGAGTATGTGATACAGAGTGAAGCAAGTCAGAAAGAAAAACAAATACCATATGCTAACACATATGTATGGAATCTAAAAAAAAAAAAAGGTTCTGAAGAACCTAGGGGCAGGACAGGAATAAAGATGTAGATGTAGAGAATGGACTTGAGGACACGGGGAGGGGGAAGTGTAAGCTGAGATGAAGTGAGAGAGTGGCATGGACATATATACACTACCAAATGTAAAATAGATAGCTAGTGGGAAGCAGCCACATAGCACAGGAAGATCAGCTCGGTGCTTTGTGACCACCTAGAGAGGCAGGATAGGGAGGGTGTGAGGGAGATGCAAGAGGGAGGAGATATGGGGATATATGTATATGTATAGCCGATTCACTTTGTAATAAAGCAGAAACTAACACACCATTTTAATGCAATTATACTCCAATAAAGATGGTAAAAAATAATAATAATAAATAAATAAATTTAAAATTGAGGGTAACTCCCAGGCTCCCCCAACTGGAAAGTCTGGGAAACTAAGAGTTGCCTTAAGCCACTACTCTCCTGACCACCCAAGCAAAGGAACTGAGACACAGACCCACCACTGTGGCTCTTGGGCCCCATCTGACCAGAAAGACTGGTGAGAACTCCTAGAAGCTGTGCAGCCCAGTGTCACTCAAGTAGAGTTGGTAGCCTACAGACTTCAGAGCAAAGCCAGTGGACTACAGGTCCACTGACCAGGAAACTTAGGACATGGGTCCATTTGACAACAAACAAAGAGCTTTACCAGCTTTAGAGCTGCTTCCCCCACTGCACCCAGGAAGGGAAACTAATTTCTAGGCCCAGTCATTTCTGAATATATCATCCAACTGCCTGACCAGGGAAGCTAACCAAAGCACACAGGAAGCTGCATAGCCCATGGAACAGCCCTGCTTACAGTGGCACTTGAACAGAGAGCACAGCTCGTGGCTTCCCCAAACTGCAGAGCAAAACCAGTGACCTCACCTGACCAGGGAATTCAGTGCACACTCTTGCCCAATTCAGGTCCCCAAACAATGAGCTGCAGAGGCCCTGGGTTCTGTCCCGATGCCCCACCAGGGCAAGGAATCTAATTCATAGCCCCACCTACTAATGAATATAGTATCCAATTCTAACTATGTGTTACGTCTGACCAGAGAATCCATGCAACCAAAGAGCCCATCTTACAGCCTCACTTCAGAAGGGACCCAAGCCAGATGTCGTATCAAACTACTATCAGCCATGGCACACTCCCTGCCACCCCCAATCTCAGAGTTCAGTTGCCTTGACCAAAAATATACCATAATAGCAGGCCTCACCTACCCAAGGACTTACCAGGAGCCATGTCCAGAAACCCAAACTGAGTGGACTGCTGAAAATCTGTCTCTTCTAAAGCAAACCTGTAAAGTCTCGAAAAGGAAGAAAGGCAATTATTCAAATGTGCAGATGTCAATATAAGAAACCAAGGATCACAAAAAAACAGGTACATATGACAGTGTCAAAGGAAACAAATAAAACTCTAATAACTGATCACAAAAATATTGGAGATCTGTGAACTGTCAGACAACAAATTCAGAATAATCCTCTTAAAGAAGTTTAAGGAACTACAAGAACACCCAAGCAACTAAACAAAATTTGGAGAATAATGCATGAACAAAATGAAATGTTCAACAATACAACAGAAATCATCAAAAAACAAAACAAAACAAAACAAAACCCTTAGAGAAATCCTAGAGTTGAAAAATACAATGAATGAACTGCAGAATTCAATAGAGTTTCAAAAGCAAACTCGACCATGCAGAAGAAAGAATCAGTGACCTAGAAGATAGGACATTAGAAATTACCAGTCAGAAGAAAAGAAAAGAATGAAAAAGAGTGAAGAAAGCCTACCAGATTCATGGGACACAATGAAAAGAAAATATCTGCATTATGGGAATTACAGTAATAGAAGAGAAAGAGAAAGGCACAAAAAGTATACTCAAAGTGATAATGCCTGAAAACTTTCTGAACCTGGAAAAAGAAATAAACATCCAGATTCATGAAAAGAATATAAATAAAGAATCCTAAATAAGTTAAACTTGAATAGGACTACATACACCAAGACACATTATAATAAAACTGTCAAAAGTCAAAGAGAAAGAAAGTATTTTAAAAGCAGCAAGAAAAAAACCAGAATTTTCATACTGGGGAACACCTATAAGACAACTGGTGGATTCTTCAAGAGAAATATTTTAAACCAGGAGAGAATGGGATGACATATTCAAAAGCTTGAAAGAAAACAAGCGTCAACCAAGAATACTATGCGTGGCAAAGCTGATCTTCAGAAATGAAGGCAAGATAAAGACTTTCCCAAACAAATAAACAAAGAAAGCTCAAGGAGTTCATACCCTCTAAACCTGCCTTACAAGTAATGCTTAAGGGAATTATTTGAGTGGAAGTAGAAGGACACTAATTAACATCATAAAAACATAAAAAGGTAGTGTAAAACTCACTGGTAAATATATAGTCAAAGTTAAGAGTTTATATCTTGGTAATGGTGATGCATAATTTGCCTACAACTTTACTTTAAACTTTTTTAAAAAAATGAACATAGTAAAAATAACCATAACTACAATAATCTGTTAATAGTTACACAATATAAAAGTATGTAAATTTTAACAGCAGTAACCTAAGATGTGAGGGAGAGGAGAAGAAAAAGTGTGAGGTTTGGGAATTCTATTAAAGTTAAGTTGGTATCAGCTTAAAATAGGGTGTTATAATTTTAAGATATTTTATGTAAGCCTCACAGTAACCACAAGGGAAAAACCTATAGCAGTTAAACGAAAGAACAAGACAAAGAAGTCAAAACATATTAATACAAGAAGACATCGAAACAAGAAAACAAACAGCAGGATAAAAATAAGGAGCAATGGATCTACAAAACAACCAGAAAACAATTAACAAAATCGCAATAGTAAGTCTGTAGCTATCAATAATTACTTTAAATGTAAACAGATTAAATTCTCCAATCAAAAGACAGAGAACAGCTGAATAAATTTTAAAAACAATATCCAAAAACACACTGCCTACAAGAGACACACTTTAGCCTTAAAGACACACATTGATTGAAAGTGAAGGGATGGAAAAAGTCATTTCAAGCAAATGGTAACAACAACAAAAAAGCAAGAGTAGCTATATTTACATTAGACAAAACAGACTTTAAGCTAAAAATGGTAAAAAGAGACAAAGAAGGTCATTACGTAATGATAAAGTGGTCAATCCATCAAGAAGATATAACAGTTGTAAACATTTGTATGTCCAATAACACAGCATCTAAATATATAAAGCAAAACTTAACAGAACTAAAAGCACAAACAAATAGTAATACAATAATAGTTGAGGACTTTAGTACCCCACTCTCAATAATGGATAGATCATCCAGACAGAGAATCAATAAGGAAAAAGAAGATTGGAACAACACTATAGATCACAGGTACCTAAAAGACATACACAGAACGTTCCAGCCACAACAGCAGAACACACATTCTTCTCAAGTGCACATAGAACATTTTCTATGACAGACCATATGTTAGGTGACAAAACAAGTCTTAGCAGATTAAAAAAGACTGAAATTATACCAATTATCTTCCCTGACCACAGTGGCATCAGACTAGAAATCAATAACAAGAGGGAAACTGGAAAATTCATGAACACATGGAAATTAAACAGCACTGTTCTGAACAACCAATGAATCAAAAAAGAAATTAAGGGGGAAATTTAAAAGTTTCCTGAGACATATGTGAATGGAAACACAGCAAACCAGAACTTATGGGATGTAGCAAAAACAGTTCTAAGAGGGAAATTCATAGCAATAAATGCCTACATTAAGAAGCAAGAAAGATCCCAAATAAACCTAACTCTACTCTTTAATGAACTAGAAAAAGAAGAACAATCTGAGCCCAAAGTTAGCAGAAGGAAGGAAATAATAAAGATCAGAGCAGAAATAATTGAAAGGGAGAACAAGAAAAAACAATAGACAGGATTAATCAAACTAAGAAGCTGGTTCTTTGAAAAGATAAACAAAATTGACAAATCCTTAGCTAGACTAACCAAGAAAAAGAGAGAATCCAAATCAATAAAATTATAAATGAAAAACAGACATTACAAGTTATTCCACAGAAATACAAAGGATCATGAGGCTACTATGAACAGTATATGCCAACAAACTGAATGACTTAGAAAAAAATGAAAAAAACTTAGAAATGCACAACTTACCAATACTGAAACAGAAAAAAAAAAAAAGAAGAAAATCTTAATAGAACCATTACTCGTAAAGAGACTGAATCAGTAATCAAAAATCTCCCAACAAAGAAAAACCCAGAACTGGATGGCTTCACCGGTGAACTTAACCAAAGCTTAAAGAAAAATTAACTCAAATGCTTCTCAAACTCTTCCAAAATATTGAAGGGGATGAAACATCCCCCAATTCATTTTATAAGGCCGGCATTATCCAGATACCAAAACGAGAAAAGGACACTACTAGAAAAGAAAACTAGACCAATATCCCTGAACAATATAGATGCAAAAAATTCTCAATAAAATACTAGCAAACTGAATTCAGCAACACATTAAAAGGATCATTCAACATGATCAAGTGTGATTTATGCCTGGGTTGTAAGGATGGTTCAACATACATAAATCAGTGTGAAACATCACATTAATAGAAAGAAATAAAAGAATCATATTGTCATCTCAATAGATGCAGAAAAAGCATTCAACAAAATTCAACATACATTCATGATAAAAATTTTTAACAAATTAGGCATAGAAGGGACACATATCAACATAATAAAAGTCAATGTATGACAAGCCCAGAGCTAACATCATACTCAATTGTGATGGTCTGAAAGATTTTTCTCTAGGATAAGGAACAAGACAAGGGTGGCCCACTCTACCACTCCTATTCAGCATGCTACTGGAGGGCCTAGCTAGAGCTGTCAGGCAAGAAAAATAAAAAGTATCAGGATCAAAACAGAAGAAGTAAAATTGTCTCTATTTGCAGATGACATGATTTTATTCATAGGAAATCAAAGACTCAACCAAAAAAACTGTTAGATGTAATCAATGAATTCAGCAAGGTTGCAGGAAACAAAATTACCATACAAAAATCAGTAGTCTTCTATATACTAACAACAAATTTTCTGAAAAATAAATGAAGAAATTGATCCCACTTACAATAGCATCAAAAAATAAAGTAAAATAAAATGCTTAGGAATAAATTTAACAAAGGGGATGAAAGATCTATACTCTGAAAACTACAAGACAATAATGAAACAACTTGAAAAAGACACAAATAGAAAAGTACCCCATGTTCATGGATTAGAATAATGGATTGGAATAATTAATAAAATGTCCATACTATAAAAAACCATCTATAGATTTTGGCTTGTTTTTGTTTTTTGGTCACACTATGTGGCATGTGGGATCTTAGTTCCCCAACCAAGGATCAAACCTGAGCCCCCTGCATTGGAAGCATGGAGTCTTAACCACTGGACCACTAGGGAAGTCCTAAAAACCATCTATAGATTTATGCAACCCCCATCAAGATTCCAATGGCATTTTATAGAAGTAGAAAAAAACAACACTCCAAAAACGTATGTGGAACCACAAAAGACCTTGATAGCCAAAGAAATCCTGTGAAAGGACAAAACAGGAGGCATCACACTTCTTGATTTCAATCTATACAATAAAGCTACAATAATAGAAAGAGTAATAAAAACAGACACATAAACCAATGGAACAGAATCAAAAGCCCAGAAATAAACCCAAACATACATGGTCAACTAATATTTGACATGGGAACCAAGAATAGTCAATGGAGAAAAGACAGTCTCTTTGATAAATGATGCCGGGATAACTGAATATTCACATGTAGAAGAATGAAACTAGATCCCTATCTTACACCGCTCACCAGAATTAACTCAAAATGGATTAAAGACTTAAATGTAGGACCTGAAACTATGAAACTCCTAGAAGAAAACATAGGAATAAAGCTCCTTGACATGGGTTTTGGTAATGATTTTTTTTTTTAGATATGACGCCTGAAGCACAAGTAACAAAATCAAAAATAAACAAGTGTAACTACATCAAACTAAAAAGCATTGTACAGCAAAAGAAACCATCAACAAAGTGAAAAGACAACCTAGAAAAGGGGAAAAATATTTGAGAACCATATATCTGATAAGAGGTTAATGTCCAAAATATATAAAGAACTCATACAACTCAATAGCAAAATAACAAATAGCTCAAGTAAGAAATAAGCAAAGGACCTAGGCATTTTACAAAGAAAATATGTGAAAGGTCAACATGTACATGAAAAGATGGTCAACATCACCAGTCATTAGGGAAATGCAAATCAAAACCACAATGAGATATTACCTCACGCCTGTGAGAATGACCATCACCAAAAAGCAAGAGATAACAAATGCTGACATGGATGTGGAGAAAAGGGAACTATTGTGCACTGTTGGTGGGACTGTAAATTGGTACAGCTACTATGGAAAACAGTATTGAGAATCCTTAAAATTTTTTAAATAAAACTACCATATGATCCACCAATTCCACTTCTGGGAATACATCCAACGGAAATGAAAGCACTAACTTAAAAAGATATCTGCACCCCCATGTTCAAGGCATTATTTACAGTAGCAAGACTTGGAAACAACCTAAGTGTCTGTCGATGTATGAATGGACAAACAAGTTGTGGATATATACACAATGGAGTATTATTTAGTCATAAAAAATGAGGAAATCCTACCATTTGCAACAACATGGATGGACGGTGAAGGCATTGTACTAAGTGAAATAAGTCAGACAGAGAAAGACAAATACTGTATAATCTCAGTTATATGTGGAATCTTAAAAAACAAAAAACAAAACAAAACAAAATTAAAAGAACTAACAGGAAAAGAGATCAGACTTGTAGTTAAAAGAGGCAGAGAGTATGGAGAGGGGGAATTAGAGGAAGGTGGTCAAAACGTACACTCTTCCAGCTATAAGATAAATAAGTAGTAGGGACGCAATGCACAACATGATGACTATAGTTAAGACTACTGTATGACATAGAGAAAAGTTGCTAAGAGTAAATTCTAGGAGTTCTCATCACAAGGAAAATTTTTTTCTTTTTTCTTTTCTTCTTTTCTTTTTATGGTATCTATATGAGATGACAGATGTTAGCTGAAGTTATTTTGGTAATCATTTCACAATATATGTAAATCAAACCATCATGCTGTATGCCTTAAACTTATACAGTGATTTATGTCAATTCTCTCTCAATAAAACTGGGGGAAAAAAAGCAATGAGTTATCAAGTTATGAGAAGACATGGATGAATCTTAAATGAATATTGCTAAGGGAAAAGAGCCAGTATGTAAAGGATTCCAATTATACGACATTCTGGGTAAGGCAAAACTATACAGGTGGTAAACATATCAATGGTTACATCCAAGAGGAGGGAAGAGGGTTAAACAGATAAAGCAAAGGGGAATGCATGACATTACGCATTTGTCAAAATCCATAAAACGTTTCAGCACAAAGTGTGAGTCTTAATACATGCAAATTTCAAAAAAAATCATGCAAGAAATTGGGAGAGTCCCAAGATGAACTGCAAAATATGACAAAACAATTAAATGTATTACAAATGTATGTAACAACCTCACTGAAGGGGTTGGGTTGAACGTCCCTGACTTAAGTAACTTTTAAATGAGTGAAATGTATAATATAAGCCTAAAGGCAAAAGAAAACTATACATAAGCACTGTGCTCCAACTGATAAAGTTGTTCCCCATGGGAGTGCAGGTTATGATACTGCTACACATGTATACTGGAACCGAACAATTAAGTAAATTGTTGGTGGATTGTGGGATCCAAGTTTCTCAGTGTTGGAGTGGGAAGTTACAGATATGCAAGGGGAAGAGGCTAGAACATGTAGTAATGAATCAGAGTTGGAGACATCAGTGTGAACTCATGTTTACCTTAAAACGGTTAGAGATGGCTACATACAGATATATTTATAGATATGTATATATACACGTTACTATACACATCTATTTCCTTGTTCTATTAGCCGAGAGGATCTATAAACAACAGCATCCAGCAGCAGTGAATACACCTAGTACCCAGATCTCAGAATTTAACATCCTTCTCCTTAAAAAATCAGTACTCTTTGGAGAAATGATTTATTCTACATCTGAGGCAAGAAATACACAAAATGAGCCTTGATCATCTTGTAGCACCAGAACATAAAGAAGTACTTTTTTAAAAAAAAGTACACAATGATGGAGTTATGTCAAAGGGACACGGGAGCCAAATGAAAGACCTCCCAAAGCCCAAGGCTGAATGAATTTGAGCAACAAAATAAATAAAGTAGTATTGGATTATAACCTGAAGTTTAAAATAAATATCCATAAGTCCATACTGGAAAAAAATAATTAAATAAATAAATGTAACAAGACACAAATCTCCTGTGCAGTACAATTCCAAATAATGCACATGGATACTTCACCCTCAAGGACAGAGAGCAAAGCTTCCCACTCCTTATGTATGGGCTGCAATAGTGACTTCATTTCTAAGACTGCAGTATGGAAAGAGGAAAAAAGAGTAACTTTACAGTAGAGAATCTTGACACACACTATACACACTACCTCCGCCAGCTGATCAAAGTCAACATTAACAGGGACAAATATGTTGATCATAAGTACACTTGGTAAAATGTGATTTTTATGGCAATTTATCTCTATGGTTTTCCTTCCAAGAACACGTAACCCCAAACTAATCATGAGAAAAACATCAGACAAATCTCAATTGAGGGACATTATATAAACTATTTGACCAATACTCATCAAAGCTGTCAAAGTCATTAAACAGGCACATGAAAAGATGCTCAACATCACTAATTATTAGAGAAATGCAAATCAAAACTATTTACAATGAGGGATCATCTCACACGGGTCAGAATGGCCATCACTAAAAAAATCTACAAGTAACAAATGCTAGAGAGGGTATGGAGAAAAGGGAACCCTCCTACATTGTTGGAGGCATTGTAAGTTGATGCAGCCACTATGGAGAACAGTATGGAGGTTCCTCAGAAAACTAAAAATAGAGTTCTCTATGACCCTGCAATCCCACTCCTGGGCATATATCCCTCCAAAACTATAACTCAAAATGATACATGCACTCCTGTATTCATAGCAGCACTATGCACAATAGCCAAGACATGGAAACAACCTAAACGTCCACTGACAGATGAATGGATAAAGAAGATGTGGTACATTAATACAATGGAATAGCACTCAGCCATAAAAAAGAATGAAATAATGCCATTTGCAGCAACATGGATGGACCCAGAGATTATCATACTAAGTGAGGTAAGTCAGAAAGAGAAAGACAAATACCATATGATATCACTTATACGTGGAATCTAAAGTATGACACAAATACACTTACCTACAAAACAGAAACAGACTCACAGACATAGAGAACTGACTTCTCATTGCCACTGAACAGAAAGGGGGAAGGAGACGGATGGACTGGGAATTTGGGGTTGGTAGATATAAACTATTACCTTTATAATGGATAAACAATAAGGTTATCCATATAAACTTACAGATACAAACTATTACAAATAGTTGGTAGATACAAACTATTACATTTAGAATGGATAAACAAGTTTATCCATATAAACTTATAAACTTTATAAACTTCTAAAGTTCCTACTGTATAGCACAGGGAACTATATTCAATATCCTGTGATAAAGCATAATGGAAAAGAATATGAAAAAGAAAGCTATATATATATATATATATATATATATATATATATATATATATATATATATATATATATATATATATATATATATATATATCTGAATCACTTTGCTGTACAGCAGAAATTAACCCAACATTGTAAATCAACTATATTTCAATAAAACAAATTTTTTAAAAAACCACAAAGTGTGAGGGAAGGGAATCAAAATGTAAACCTTTTAGAATGTGTTTGAACTTAAGGACTACCTGTTTAAAACAAGTAGATATAGTTATATAGGCTGACATATATGAACACCATGGTAACCACAAATGAAAAACCTACAATAGATAACACAAAAACAAAAAGAAAGTAACACAAGCATACCAGTAAAGAAAATCATCAAACCATAAGGGAAGAAACTATAAGAAAAAGAAAAGAACAGGAAAGAACTACAAAAACAACCAGAAAACAAGTAACAAAATGTCAGTAAGTATATACCTATCAATAATCACTTTAAGTGTCCTTGTACTAAAATCTCCAATTAAAAGACACAGGGTGCCTGACTGGATAAAAAACAAAACCCATCTATATGCTGCTTACAAGAGACTCATTTCAGAACTAAAAACCCAGACTGAGAGTGAGGGGAATGGATAAAGATATTTCATGCAAATAGAAATAATGAGAAAGCAGGGGTAGCAATACTCAGATCACACAAAATAGACTTTAAGACAAAGTCTATAACAAAAGACAAAGAAGGGCATTATATACTGATAAAGGGATCAATACAAAAAGAGGATATTATACCCATTAACATAAATTTGCCCAAAACATGAACACCTAAATATATAAAGCAAACATTAATAGACATAAAGAGAGTAACTGATAACAACACAGTAACAGTAGGAGACTTTAATACGCCACTTACATCAATGAACAGATCATCCAGACAGAAAATTAGTAAGGCAGCAGTGGTCTTAAATGACACAATAGACCAACTGGACTTAATAGATATCTATCAAACATTCCATGCAAAAGCAGCAGAATACACCTTCTTTTCAAATGCAGATGGAACATTCTCAAAGACAGATCACATGCTAGTCCAAAAAACAAGTCTCAAGTCCCTCAAAAGATTAAAAATAGAATTATCATATGATCCAGCTATCCCACTTCCAGGTATATACACAAAATAATTGAAAGTGGGAACTAAAACAGAAATCTGCACACTCAAGTTCACAGCAATACTACTCACAACAGCAAATAGGTGGAAGCAACCCAACTGTCCATCAATATGACACCTGGAGAAACAAAATGTGGCCCATCCATACAACGGAATGTTACTTAGCCTTAAAAAGGAAGTAAATTCTGACCTATCCTACAACATGAATGAACACTGAGGACATTATTAGGTGAAAACAGCCAGTCACAAAAGGAAAAATAGTGTATAATTCCACTCATGTAAAGTACCCAGAGTAATAAAATCCATAGAGCCAGAAAGAAGAATGGTCAATGCCAGGAGATGAGGGGAGGGTGAAATGGGAAGTTGAGATTTAATCTGAACAGAGTTTCAGTTTTGCAAGATGAAAAAGTCTGAAGTGGCTGCACAAAACTGTAAGTATACCTAACACTACTGAATTGTACACTTAAAAATGGTTAAGATGGTGAATTATGTTACATGTGTTTTACAATTAAAAGAATATAAATAAATAAATAAATATCAAGCATTTTTTTTTCCCTGACCGCAACAGTACAAAATCAGAAATAATTTACAGGAAGAAAAATGGGAAAAGCACAAACATGTGAAGACTAAACAATATGCTACTAAAAAACCAAAGGATCAATGAAAAAAGCAAAGAGGAAATCAAAAAATACCTGAAGACAAATACAAATGGACACACAACTTTCCAGAATCTACGCAATGCAGCAAAAGCAGTTATAAGAAGGAAGTTTTCCTGCTTCAGGAAACAAGGAAAATTTCAGAAAATTTTTCCTGAAACTACTTCAGGAAACAAGAAAAATTTCAAATAATCAACCTAACCTTCCTTCTAAAGCAATTTTAAAAACAACAAACAATACACAAAGTTCACAGAAAGAAGAAAATTATAGAGATCAGAGAAGAAATAAATAAAATAGAGACCAAAAAGATAGAAAAGGTCAATGAAACTAAGAGCTTATTCTTTGAAAATATAAACAAAATTGATAAACCTTTAGGCAGGATCATCAAGAAGTGAGAGAGGACTCAAGTAAACAACATAAGAAATGGAAGAGGAGAAACAACAACCAATACCACAGAGATTTTAAAAAATCATGAGATGTGGCACATATATACAATGGAATATTACTCAGCCATAAAAAGAAACAAAATTGAGTTATTTGTAGTGAGGTGGATGGACCTAGAGTCTGTCATACAGAGTGAAGTAAGTCAGAAAGAGAAAAACAAATACCATATGCTAACACATATATATGGAATCTAAAGAAACCAAAATGGTACTGATGAACCCAGCTGCAGAGCAGGAATAAAGATGCAGACATAGAGAATGGACTTGAGGACACAGGGTGGGAGGGGGAAGCTGGGGCAAAGTGAGAGTAGCATCGACATATATACACTACCAAATGTAAAACAGTTAGCTAGTGGGAAGCAGCAGCATAGCACAGGGAGATCAGCTCGGTTTTTTGCGATGACCTAAAGGGGTGGGATAGGGAGGACGGAAGGGAGGCTCAGAAGGGAGGGGATATGGGGACATATGCATGCATATGGCTGATTCACTTTGG
Organism: Eschrichtius robustus; assembly: GCF_028021215.1. Taxonomy (NCBI): domain Eukaryota; kingdom Metazoa; phylum Chordata; class Mammalia; order Artiodactyla; family Eschrichtiidae; genus Eschrichtius; species Eschrichtius robustus. Next base: position 113,958,088 of record NC_090825.1, on the reverse strand, counting down.
CGTACAAAAGAAATGAACACCATGTTGTGAAGCAATTATACTCCAATAAAAACCTATTAAAAAAATCATACAAGAATAATACAGTTATAAGCCAAAATATTGGATAACCTAGAAGAAATGGACAAAGTTCTACAAACATACAACCTTCCAAGACTGAATCAGGAAGAAACAGACAATCTGAGCAGACCAATCACTAGCAGTGAAACTGAATTTGTAGTTAAAAACAAAATTCTCAGCAAACAAAAGTCCAGGACTGGATAGCTTCACAGGGGCATTCTACCAGATAAAGAAGAGCTCTATCCTTCTCAAACTATTCCAAAAAGTTGAGAGGATACAACACTCCCAAATTCATTCTATGAGGTCACAATTACCCTGATACCAAAACCAGACAAAGGCACTGCAAAAAAAGAAAAGTATAGGGCAATATCTCTAATGAGTATAGATGCAAAAATCCTCAACAAAATATTAGCAAATTGAATTCAACCATATATAAAAAAGATCCGACACCATGATGAAATGAAATTTATTCCAGGAAAGCAAGGATGGTTCAATATTCACAATTCAACCAATGTAATATACCACATTAACAAAAGGAAGGATAAAAATCACATGATCATCTCAATACACACAGAAAAAGCATTTGACAAAATTCATCATCCATTCATGATAAAAACGCTCATCAACACTGATACAGAGGAAACATATCTCAACATAATAAAGGCCATTATGACAAACCCACAGCTAACATCATACTAATGGTGAAAAGCTGAAAGCCTTTCCCCTAAAATCAGGAAAAAACCAAGGATGTCCATTCTCGCCAATTCTATTTAACACAGTAATGGCAGTCCTAGCCACAGCAATAAGACAAGAAAAAGAAATAAAAGGCATCCAAATTAGAAGGGAAGAAGTAAAACTGTCACTATTTGTAGATTACATGATACTATATACAGAAAACCCTAAAGTCCCCGCCAAAAACTATTAGAACTAATAAATGAATTCAGTAAAGTTTCAGGATACAAGATTAACAGACAGAAATCTGTTGCTTTTCTCCACACTAATAACGAATTATCAGAAAGAGAAATTAAGGAAACAATCCCATTTATAATCACATCAAAACAAATAAAATACCTCAGAATAAACTTCATCAAGGAGGTGAAAGACCTATACTCTGAAAACTATAAAACACTGATGAAGAAATGTGAAAATGATACAAAGAAATGGAAAGGTATCCTATGTTCTTGGATTGGAAGAATTAATAACATTAAAATGTCCATACTAACCAAAGCAATCTACAGATTTAATACAATCCTGTCAAAACACCCATGACATTTTTCACAAACTACAACAAATAATCCTCAAATTTACATGGACCACCAAAGACACCAAATTGCCAAAGAATCTTGAGAAAAAAGAGGAGAGCTGGAAGTATCATGCTCCCTGACTTCAGACTATACTACAAAGCTATAGTAATTAAGAGAGTATGGTACTGGCACAAAAACAGACACATAGATGAAAGAGAATAGAGAGCCCAGAAATAAACCCATGCACTTACAGTCAGTTAATCTACAATAAAGTAGATAAGAATATCCAATGGAGAAAAGACAGTCTATTCAACAAGTGGTGCTGAGAAAACTGGACAGCTACATGTAAAAGAATGAGATTAGAATATTTCCTCACATCGTGTACAAAAATAAACTCAAAATGGATTAAAGACTAAAATGTAAGACCTGAAACCATAAAAGTCCTAGAAGAGAACATAGGCAGAACACTCTTTGACATAAACTGTAGCAATATTTTTTTGGATCTGTCTCCTAAGGCAAAAGAAACAAAAGCAAAAAAAAAAAAAAAACAAATAGGATCAAATTAAACTTAAAAGCTTTTGCACAGCAAAGGAAACCATCTACAAAATGGAAAGACAACCTACTTAATGGGAGAAATATTTTCAAATGCTATTAATGATAAGGGGTTATTATCCAAAATACATAAACAGCTCATAAAACTCACTGTCAAAAAAACAAAGAACCCAATTAAAAAATGGGCAGAAGACCTGAACAGACTTTTCAAAGAAGCTACACAGACAGCCAATGGGCACATGAAAAAGATAATATTGTTAATCATCAGAGAAATGCAAATCAATACCACAATGAGTTATCCTCTCACACCTGTCAAAATGGCTATCATCAAAGAGTCTACAAATAACAAATGTTGGCGAGGAAATGGAGTAAAGAGAACCCTAGCACACTGTTGGTGGAATTGTAAATCGGTGCAGCCACTGTGGAAAACAGTATGGAGGTTCCTCAAAAAACTAAAAATAGAACTACCATATGATCCAGCAATTCCACTGCTGTGTATATATATCTAAAGAAAATAAAAACACTAATTCAAAAAGATACATGCACCCCAATGTTCATAGCAGCGTTATTTATAATAGCCAAGATAGGGAAGCAACCTAAGCATCCAATAATAGATGAATGGATAAAGAAGATGTGGTATATATACATAAAAGATGTGGTATATATATGAAATATTGCCATCTGCAGCAACATGGATGCACCTAGAGAGTATTATGCTTAGTGATTTGTCAGACAGAGAAAGATAAATACTCCTTGTTAGCATTTATATGTAGAATCTAAAAAATAGAACAAACAAATGGATATAACAAAAAAGAAACAGACTCACAGATATAGAGAACAAACTAGTGGTTACTATTGGGGAGAAGGGCAGGGGACGGGGAGAGAGAAGTATGCGATGAACACAAGGGTCCCCAACCCCCGATCCGCAGCCTGTTAGGAACCGGGCCGCACAGCTGGAGGTGAGCGGTGGTCGAGCGAGCGAAGCTTCATCTGCCGCCCCCCACCGCTAGCATTACCACCTGAACCATTCCCTCCCACCCCCACCCCCGTCCGTGGAAAAACTGTCTTCTACAAAACCGGTCCCTGGTGTCAAAAAGGTTGGGGACCGCTGGATTAACAGATACAAACTACTATATACAAAATAAATAAGCAAAAAGGATATATTGTACAGCACAGGGAAATAGAGCCATTATTTTATAATAACTTTAAATGGAGTATAATCTGTAAAAATACTGAATCTCCATACTGCACACCTGAAATTAATATACGATTGTAAATCAACTATAATTCAATAAAAAACAAACACATACATACAAACATACAGTGAGAAAACTCCCTGATAGGACTTTTATAGGTATTATGGGGACACTGCAGGGAGTGGCTGTGCCAGCAGGAGGGCTTCACAGGGAAGGTTTTGAGATAAAAATCAGATATATTCGAGGAAGGAAGGGCAAGTGTGGTAAAGAAGAAAATTACTGAGAGAGGTGAAGGAACAGAAAATAACATAACTTGCTTGGGGAACAGAAGGAAGTTGAAGACAGATGAAGGAAGAGATAGTGACAGAAGGAAAAAATAGACAAGGACTGTGTGAGGCCAGGTGCCCTGCAACAAGGAATTTCAATTTTACTCTGCAGTTGATTAGGAGACATTCACCTGAGAAGAGCGTGGTCAAGTTTTGATCTTGGAACGCTCACTCTAGCATGGATTAGAGAAGGAAGAAGGAGAGAAACTAGAGGCCACAGAAGACCGAGACGCTAACAGAGGCAAGGAGGAATAACTGGAGCATGGATTGACAAGGAAGTAGTGAATGGAGGAGGGGCAGAGGTCAGCACCTGCTAAAATGCCTGAAGCAGGTCACAAATTCTACGCCATGATCTCTTCCAAAATGAAATTTTTCCTAAAGTCTCTACCTCTGAGCTATTAAAAGCCAATTCAGTGTATCAGTTATATTGATAAAATTGTAATTAGCACCAGAGCCTTGTGATTGGAAAGGAAGGGATATGCCTCCGAACATCAGCTCATTCAAATTTCCCTTTACTACAACACACCTGGCAGGAGTTTCAAAATGGTGCTTGCCCTCATGTTCTTGGGAGTGACTGCCTATCTACAACATGTTGGATAGGACACTCTTGTTTATGACCATGCTGCTTGGTCTTTCTTCTCAGTTGATTACAATTCCTGTGCACCTAACAACCTTGTGATTCATCTGTCTCCTACATCCCCAGGATCAGACCAACTCTCTTTATCCTAATGAGATCCAATTGCAGAGCACGCCACTCTATTGAGTGTCTGGTGGCAGCTTGGACAAAAGGCTAAACCCTCATGCAGGACAGGTTTAACTACTCAGAGGAAAATGAGAAGAACAGACTGGGCACTCACTGTCTGAATATTTAGTGGGGATGCAAATGTTCCAAATCACCCCTCCACTAAGAGTCCAATGAATGAAGAAATAATCCAGGATTATTTTAGATGGGGAACGTGGTAATGATTCCACCTCCAAGATTCTAGTATTCATTCGTCTCAGAACTAATTACTGAGCCCTGCAACGTGCCAGGGCCTACACTGTGTACTGTGTGGGCGCCCCTAGAGGAGGGGTCCTGAGGAATGATGAAGGGACAGTAGAAGGCAGTTCGCATACTCGCATCACAGCTCTCTGAGGGCACACCAAGCACCACCCATAGCTCTTGCGGAATACAGGTCTGGCTGGGACCACCAGGCAGATTAGGGCAGAGGCCTGATGGTTGCTCCTGGCTCTCAGGGTGGGGGAGATTCTCAGATCAGAGACTCTGATGCCCTAGGATCCTGGCATGTAGGAGCAGAGGGACCCTTCTACTCTCAAAGGCCTGCAAGGGAGATGAGTCACTGACCCGCAAGGTTCTGATCTCCTGGACTCTAGGAAGAAGCCAACAAGAGTATGCCTTTCCCCTCCCCTGACCCTCTTCACCTGTAACAGTTCCCCTCCTTCCTCCTAGAGAGCCTTCTCTCTCTTCTCTACCTCTTAATCCACCCAGATGCAACTCAAACAGCACTTCCTCCATGAAGCATTTCTGATAACCCAAGGCAGAGTCAGATCCTCCATCCTCTGTGCTCACACAATTCCTGTATGTCACGGAGATGGTGGCACTGCAGCTTAAAGAATGGGTAGTACCCTGGAAGAATTATGTACATGAAATATATATAAGGGTCAGTCACAGTGTGAATTTTGGGAGGAGTGAATACAGTCACTTAGTTATTCACTCACTCAACATATATTATTGAACTCTGACTAGATTCCAGGCTCAGTGCTCAGTGTTGAGAATTCAATCAGGAGCCTTATTGACATGCTCCTGAATTACACAAAGAGGCAGGCTGGGGAACAAGCCCTGGTCCCTCTCACATGAACACACTTGTTTTCAGAAAACAATGATCTGTTGCATTGGCAACTGCAGCATCTGTCATTTTGACCTGCTGGTTCAATCTCAGGAAAAGAACTGGGATTTAATAGCAGATTAATAGCAAGACCCTATAGGATTTGCATACGGCAGAGAGAACCAGTCTCTATCTTATTTTTATATACAAATGAGGTTTTTTCTTTTCTGTTCTTGCTATAGGATAGATAACAACCTTCTTAGAAATTTTATATCTCTGGAGCTAACAGTAGGATATATTTTTCTGGATTTCTTTCCATTTATTTCTGTGGAGAAAGAAATGTTTCCAAAAGAAGAAAATCTCCTGATCAGTTACATAGCCCCTGGAGATACTGATGAGCTAGATTATTTTGATCAAGTTGAATGCCACAGTGTTTATCACAGTGAGAGAAAAAAAAAAAAAAGATTATTTGGAAGTGGCCTCTCTTTAAGAAAATACAGAGAAGGGATTTTCAGATATTCATGTCATTTTCCAGGGCTGTAGTCCCCCATATTTCAGTGGTTCTGACCTCAGCTTGATTTTGTTAAAGCTGTTCTCAGCCTCCTGCTCAATGAGTTTTATGACTTCTTAACCTTCAATAAGTGAACTAAATGTATTTTCTTGTGAGGAACATGTGATGCTCTCTGGAGTAAGGGGTAGTTCCCTGGAGACGCAGAAAATGGTCAGAGGGTGAGAGGCTGTGGGTCTAAGAACCCAGAAGCCAACCTTGCCAGGTTGGGGGGTGGGGGGTGGTTAGAGGTCACCAACCACAGCCCCGTGAAGGACTAGGCTCAGATTGGAGACAGAAACATCTGGAGACTCTCATCCTTCATTTATCTGACAAACACATTCTGAGAGGTCCCAGAGGCCATTGGCCCCAGTGGGGAACAACAGAGTCTCCTGTCTCATGCAGGAGACAGATAAGGATCTGGAGGATCTCTAATGTGCCACAACCACAAGAGAAATGAGCTCAGGGTGGGGCAGGGGGGTGCAGTGAATGGTAGAAGGAAGAGAGAATACTTGGATAAACCTCAAAGGGCAAGTGGAAGTGAGCCAGGTGATCAGAGTTCAAGGCATTGCATAGAGACAGGAAGCAGCATCCATGTGCAAAAACGTGGGATGGGAATGGTTCACACAAATTGCTGGTCACTCTGCCTGGCAGGGTTAGTGGGGGCTTAAGGAGTGCAGGGGATAAAGGGGCCTGACGGTACCTATTAACACTATGCTTCGACTTTATTAGGAAAAACCAACAATCCATTCTAGTCTCTCTGGATGAACCTGGGAAAGTTACTCCACCTCTCTGAGCCTCAGTTTCCTCATCTGCAATTTGGAGATAATAGTAGCAGCCACATCATAGAGCTGTGAATGCAAAATAATCACCACAATACTCACAGCCCTGCCCTCGTAGACTTTACATCCTCGTAAATGACACATTCCATCAGTCAAGTGACTAGCATAGTTTAAGTCCTGAAAATATGATAACTGTTCTCTCTCTTTTAAAAATAAAAAAACTTTTTGCCACCATCGTCATCATTATCACTCTTTGGCTTTTCTCAACAGAGAATGTTCTTTCTACCAATCTGCATTTTCTGGGGACTCAAAATAGAACCTTGTGTAAAAGCCAAACAGATTATTCTAGCTTTTTAAAATCATGCTCCAGTGTAAAGGTTTGCCTTATGTGACTATTCAGTGATAATTAGAAGCACATTTATTTCTCTTTTAATTGGTAAATAAAAGACATCCCATGGGGAGAGACATGAATGACACAGATAGTAAAACTATTTTCTACAAGAAAACCGACCTCTATAAATTAACAAGGAAATTAAATGGACTGGAAAGAACTTCCTATGTTCCCTGAGTTTTAAGGAAATAGTCCATCCATCTGATACTAATCAAAGTTATAAATAGAATATTAGCAAACCAAATCCAGCACTGAGTTTAAAAAGTGAAAACCGATGTCAGTGCCAGAATGATTCCATATTAGGAAATGTATTAATATGACTAATCACATCAACATATAAGAGGAAATGACTGTTTTGATGATACGGGAACAGCTTCCATAGAGTGATTAAGAGAGAAGCTCTGACTGCAGTGGGTCCAAGAGTGAATCAGATGATGAAGTGGAGACAGCAGTTATAGAAGAGTCTTTCAAGGTTTGCTGGAAACAAACACAGGAAAGAGAGATGGGGTGGTGACTTAAGACAAGGCCACAGAAACAAAGGCTAGTGTATGGGGGGGGGGTGTCTTTTAAGGTGTCTAATATTACAACACATTTATAGCCTACAAGAAAGGAGATAATGTAGCGGGAACATGTAAATATTAGGAAAGGAAAAAAAAAGAGGTGAACTACCCAACTATCCATGATAGTTAGTTGCATAAGTGGTTAAGAGCTCAGACTCTGGAGCCAGATTGATGCGTGTGAATCCTGTCCCCATCATTTACTAGCTGTGTGATCTTGCACAGCCTCTCTGTACCTCACCTATAAAATGAAAATAATAATGGTGCCTTCCTCACAGAGTTACTATAAGGATTAAATGAATCAATATTTATAAAATGCTTAGAACAGTCCCTGATGGTGTGTTAAATAAGATAAATAAAATCAAGGTATTCTACTTAGTATAGAATACTTAGTACATAAGCATAATACTTAATACCAAATATAGAAGAGATATTAAATGTCTATACTGTATTATATGTATTATTTCTTTTTGACTGGGTATGTAAAGAAGCATGGAAACAAGGAATTCAGAGGATGTCAGACAATTAGAGGACCAGATGAGATCAAGAGCTGTTGACGTCATCCATATGCACCAACAAAAAGATGATGAGTCAGCCAGAAATCCCAAAATTCTATTTTGCCCCAGGATGACCCTGACCATTATAACAAGATAAGGAAGAGGTATAGGGGAAGAAGGAGGTACACAAACCAGAGTAGGGCCCAGATGAGGAGAGAGTCCAAGAGAACAAGGTTTGAAACAGAACTTCATGCTTTGTTCTGTATACTTCAGTATTACTTGAACCTATTACAACAAAATGTATTAACGTAATATTTAGGAACTTAAAAAAATTTTAAAGTGTAAGATGTTACCATCAGGGGAAACTGAGTGAAAGGTACATGGGATCTCCCTGTATTATTATGTACAACTGCATGTAATCTATATATACCAAAAATTTCAATTTAAAAAAAAAGAATAATAAAGAAGAACATGCTTGAAATCTAATGTTACATTATCTTCCTCACTCTGATTCCAGCCACCACTGCAGAGAGGGCCAGACGAGCATGTGTTTTATACACAGAAATTAAAATGATGACAAAAGGCACATTTCTTTCTGTACATGTGGTGATGTGCAAAGGGAGAAGCTGGCTGACAGGCCCTCTCCTGTCAGAGTATCCTTTGCTTTGAACTCTTTCCCATGGTCCATGGTCTTTCCTCAGTTTCACAGCTCAGAATCTTGGCATTGCCAGTGCACCAAGAACAGGCCCAACACATCTACAAAAGAACCCATGACTTCAGGACAGCCTTGTAGCTAGGAACATGGGTTTTCTCAAAAGGCAGCCTTGGGTTTAAATCTCTGCTGTCACTAACTCTGCAGCTTTGGGCAATTTTCTTAACCTCTCTGGACCTCTGTTTCCTCCTCTGTAATAATTAGATTATAAAAGTACCACCTTATTTGGAAGATGAAGTGTCATGGAAACTTCAAGATAAACATAGTGGACTGAACAAGTACACTGATGGCTACCTCCACCCAAAACTAAAAATAATAGTTAAGGAATAAAAGAAGTATGAGGTGCAAGGCTAAAGAGAACAGAGAGTAGGTAAAAAGGGAGAGAGACATCAACAATATTTTTATTACACAGAACACTGTTGCAGGAAAGTAACAAACTGGATTTCACAGAGAAGAAAGTGAAACCTAAAAGTATCTAGTCAGCCTTCCTTGTGAAATCAAAGTATCAAGAAACTAGAAGAAATTTTAGCAATTCAAAGTTCTTTTTTTTAAATGCAGAACTAAGACCTAAAGAAGGACAGCAATTTGTCCAAGGAGACATGGCAGTTGGCAGTTAGTGTCAGAGCCGGAACTAGATCTACTTTCTGACTCAAATCCTAATGCTTTGCCATTAGGCATTTCTTCTTCCTCGATTTGATATCTAAGAGATTTTCCAGTGTGCTGACCAAAGTCAGGATTTTCTCTTTTTCTGTTTGTAGTTTTAGAGACCTGAGGATGAAATGAGGGTCACTGAGATGGGAAGGAAGGAAGAGGTCACGGGAACCAGGTGGGGCACCGGGGTACCTTCTGTGGCCAAACAGCATTTTGCATTCTAGCTGTTTGATTTTTCCAGAAAGTATCTGCAAAGGCAGAGAAGCACTGCAGAAGACACCTACACAAAGGAGGCTGCTCTTGATGTTTTAAAACTAGCAGAGGTTCAGAATTAATTTGCTGCTTGTCTGGTCCCAGGTGACGGCACTGCTGGAAGCCTGAATGAAGTTCAGCAAATTAATCTTGCATATTTATAGGTCCTGAATGCTGTATACACAGCATTCCTGACGCTGATTACTGTCTCAGTCAGTGCAGGGGGGATTTGCTTCATAATGATTTCAATTACAGATAACTGTTATACCCAGAATCACACATCAGCTACTTGTAAACTAGAATGTGATATTACACCTGCAGCCGAGGGCCAAGAGCTGCCCAGAACATGCTTTTAATTTAAAGCTGATGATAAAACAGCTCTGTTTCTAGAGGAAGCTCTGTTCCTCCCATGTTTTGTGTGCTTTCCTGTTGGTCCTGTCCCTGCTTTGGATTCGGAATCACGCAGAAATGACAGCACTGCTGCCTTATGCCCCTTTCCTGTTTTCTTTTGGGAATAAGCAGCATTTGAGTACTGTTATTTGGTACGCGAAGTTGAGCAGAGGGAAATGACCCAGCAATCCTGACACCCTCAAAATGAGTTCCCAGCATTGTATAATAGGTTCCTGGCTTCCTGCAAGTGACCTGGGAGGATGCCTAAGTAGAATACAAAGCCCAGGAACACCAGGGGGCACTGCAGGGAGACAAAGGGCCATCAGGCATCCATCCAGGCTGCCTGAGTAATGAAGGCCTTTTCACTTTGTCACACTCGGGCACCTGAAAGCCAGTCCTCCTCTACTCAAGCCATCAGTGTGTGTGTAGCCAAGGGCAGCGCTCTAAGCATCTCAATTTGTGATAGACCAATATTTCCATCAAGTGGTGGTCCCACCGTGGAGGGCTAGAGCATCACAGCTGGAGAGGATCAGATGCAAGCTAAGCCTGACCTCTTATTCCGCTGGGTGGAAACTGAGGTCCAGAGAGGGCTGAGCTCTCCTCCAGGTCACAGAGAATTGGATTCTCATCTCAGACAAGAATCAGACATCAATGCTCTCAGTTCAGTGATTAAATTTAGAAATGCATTATTTCTATTTTCTTGCTCGTTCCTCACATTTTAGTCTCTGAAAACGCAAAGTGTTTCCGAACTTGTTCTTACAGTCACACCTTCCAGCTCTTACATTTCTCCACAAAATCCCATCTTGAATAATGCCATACTGTTGGGTTCTCTTTCACAAACCTGGCGGCCAGCACTGTCGCTGTCCGACCCCACTAACGATGGTTTGCGGTAAAGCAGAGAAGCAGAGAGGCAGCCCCACGACATTCCAGAATGTGTACATCTACAGAACAAATTTGTCTCCCCTCTTCTGCCTTGCCTAGGTTAGACCCAGCACACCTAACACCTCTCAGTCTTTGTCTTTCCAGTCCAGAGTACTCCCTGTGTTTTCCATTCGGGGCCCTGGCATGAATCCCTCACACTAATGTGATTTTAATTTTTATGAAGAGAAACAATGTATTGTTGATATTTGTGGGAATCCCCATAGAAACCACCAAGTTTACATTCTCACTGGCCCCTGACTATAAAACAAAGTTACCTTTTTTTTAAAAAACTCAAATTATTACAACATAAGCCCCACTTAATGTAAGTCCCTCTAGCAAATCCCCAGCAATTTCTCCAGGCTCTTCCTCTGAAACCTGCTGGTCTGGCCAGACATAGCTGCCTCTTCCCCCTGGTCTCTGCCAGTGATCACCACACCATCCCAACTTCAGCGGGAGAGCCCTGTGCTTTCTAATTTCCCAGAGCACAGCTGAGATGTTAACAAGACAGCATAGGTTCAAAGAAGTATAACTTCTTCCTGAAAGGTAACTATGCTCTCCTTGAGCTGGCCATTCGAAAGGCCCACGGGCTCTCTCTCTCACTCAGGATGCCTATGGCGGCCAGTCCTGGCCTATCTCCTAGACTGTCCCAGATGGCAGGGCCCAACTCACTGCCTTCAGCAGGAAGCGCCAAGCATCTTCATACCCATGGCCTCCCCAACACTCTCTTCCCTCCTGACTCCAAATTAAGGAAGTCCTTCCACACTCCCATCTAACACCAGTGTCTTTCCTGCTCTAGAATTAACTTCTCAGGTTGACAGTGGAAACCTCAGTTTCCTCAGGAGGAAACCCACAACCGTACCCTGGAAAAAAGGGCCGTAATAGTCCTAATAGGCATACTCAGCAACATGTGGCCTTTTACTAGATGAAATAACAGCATGAGATGTACCAAGGGTCCCATCCGCCCTGTCCAAGCCTGATCCCAGTCCTCTTCTCCATCCTTCCTCACCAGAAGGAGATGAGTTGACACCTGTGCCCCCGCCCCTTGTCTGGCTCGAGCTGCCCTTCTTCTGTGAGCAGATGCTGGAATAAGAAGACTGTGTTTTCTAAGAACACGCATGGGCAGGCCAAATCCAGAGGTGAGAGCAAAGCAAAATGAAACATTTAAAATAGGTCTCTTACCTCTTCAGGGACAAAACACACTGTCAGCTGCCTTCTCAGAACAAAACACTTCCCATCTCAGTCTGCAGCACTTCCACTTGGCTGTCTGCTGCATGTGGGGCTTCCCCAAGGAAAAGGAGGGATTACTATTGCCCTACATCTGCATGACTGAAAGGGTCTCACCAAAGAGACAGTCCTCCAAGAAAGTTAAGAGGTTCAATTCCAAAAACGAATGGCAGCATTCATCCAGAAATGTTCAAACTGTCTTCAACTCCGCAAATGGTAGAATTTCTAGCTTCTAAAAAATGTTTAGTGTCTGTCAGACTTCCTGCTGCCTTCAGTTGACAAGCTCGATGCTGTCACATAGAGATCCCAACATGGATGTATCTAGGCTCTTTAGTCCAAAGGGGTTGCTGGAAATGCAGCTATGTGTTTAAAAAAAAAAAAAAAATGAGGTCACAAGAATGGCAGGGCCACAGCAGGCACAGGTATTAAAGCGCAGTTTTTGGTAAACTGAAGTCTTTAAGGAAAAACAGTATAATAAATCTGATGGCCCAATTTGGTAATCATTTCATGACGTATGTAAGTCAAACATTATGCTGTACACCTGAGATTTATACAGCACTGTATGTCAATTATATCTCAATAAAACCAGAAGAAGAAAGAGAGAGAAAGACCAGGATTCAACGATGTTACAAATGTTAGGAAGATGCTCACTTCGTTTAAAAACATAGGAGAGTCAAATCTCATCATCAGGACCACACAGCCCTCTGATCTGGGTCAAGAACCACCCCGTGAGCTCCACTTCTATTTCCCCTGGATACCACTATGACCCCTGGGCAGTGCCACGTAGCTAGACATAGCTGTGGCCTCTGAGGGCCCCAATGCCTTGCACAGACCTGGCTGCCATTTCTAAGTGGATGTTGCCCTCTGAGTGTTTCCTGCGGTACTCAAAATGGCACAGGGGTTATGAAGTCAGCAGGGCTTCATATGCTCTCACAGGGGTCCAGGAACAATGTTCCTTGGTCACCTCCTTTTTAGACTCATCTCTGGTTCCCCACTCACCACAGAACTTAGTCATTCATGAAGGAGAAAGCCCTTCACTTCTCAAGTTTGCCCTGCCTGGTTCCTTCTGCCTTCAGGATGAGTTTTCTCCAAGAGTCTCCTCAGGCCCTCAGGAAGAGAGAGTTTTAGCCAGTTCACCTAGCAATCTAGCAGCCATGCCGACATGAGACCGATGGCCAGTGGACATTAAGCTCCCATGCTCCACAGACACATCTCATATATGACACACCAGCATGGAGCATGGGGCTGCTGTGTTGGTCCTTTGCAGTCATCCAAAATGTTTCAAGCTCAATGACCACCCACTCTTGGTGTTAGCGACCATTTCTATCTCAGAACATGACATATGCTGGCTGAATGGAATGTTCTTTAATAGAGAAGTCCAGAACAGTTGGAAGAGGGGTGGCCGACTGCTGGATGCCCCTTCTGCCAACAGTTAGGACTGCTTCCCTCAGGATCCTGTGGCGGGGAGGTGGGGGTGGGGAACAGGTCATTCTTCCCTTCCTCTTTTCTGCTGATTCTCTGTGGGTTACCACTTACATGGTGGCTGCTTCAGGAAGAGATAAGGGAGACCCTACACAGAGTGAACTCATCACCAGGAGTTCATAACAAGCCCTGACCCTAATATGCCCAAACTCAAACATGTCCATTCATTCAGAGATCTCTTGCATTTCTTAAGCCCCACGGGTACCATATCATAGGCAATCCCAGCCTCAGGGAAATGAGGATATAAGAGACACCACAGACAAAAAACACACAAACATATATAAACATCAAGAGGACATCTTCAAGAGAAGCAAGCTCCAGTGCAGCCAGAATGTTCTCCTTCACACTAGAGGTAGCCACTGTCCTGGGTGTCCGGTTCCAGGCCCAGCTTTGTCCATTTCTTTGGTGAATTTACCTTTGTCCCTTTCATTTATGGATTGAGGTGCCCTTCAGCACCTCCTGGTTGACAAGGAAATGAGTTGATGAGGTATAATCTTTCAATAGAAAAAGTACATATGGGAACATATGTTGGCTCTATAAATCAACAATCTCCACCATGACCATTAAATAATTATGTCCTATTTTTTCTCAAATGCTCCACGAGGAAGCTACAAACAGGACAGATAGGGCATGTGGGTGGAAATCAGACCTGAGGCAAAGCTAACACTCTCTTCCTTTGCTTTTCTTGCCAATGTCACTAAGTTTATTGATGGCACAATTGGAAAGTTTGGCTTGGAGCCAAGTGTTGCCTTCTGAGTGAGGGGCAGGGGTTGGAGGAGCCATAAAATGTTAACTGCGACAAGCAAGCTCAGGGCTCCCTGCCCTCCGCTCCTATGCCACATGAATCACTGCAGCCTCTAGTCCAAGCAACTGATGAGGCCTCCCTAGTAGACTCCCAGAAGAGGAAAAATAAACACTGACCTCCCCTGGTGCCTGGAGCTCCTGACTACATAACTAACATTTACAATATGGGCATGAAGTTATTTCCAAGGCTCTGGAAACACCATTTCCCAGACTGAGAAAATGAGTGCAGAAAAAAGCAGTGGCCAGGACCACCAAGCCATCAGTTAGACAAGGCAGACACCACGTCTGTCACTGCTGAATCCCTAGCCCACTGCTCTGGCACTGAGCAGAAGCACAGTAATTATCGGTGGTGGCCCCTTTCTTACTGTTGCCTTTGCGTCTCCCCCTCCTACATCCACAGACACATGCAGGTAAACACAGACACTCAAAAACACACATTGAGAGACTGGTTCAAGATGGCAGAGTAGAAGGACATGCTTTCACTCCCTCTTTCGAGAACACTGGAATCACAACTGACTGCTGAACAGTCATCAACAGGAAGACACTGGAACTCACCAAAAAAGATACCCCACACGCAAAGACAAAGGAGAAGCTGCAATGAGACGGTAGGAGGGGTGCAATCACAATAAAATCAAATCCCGTAACTGCTGGGTGGGTGACTCACAAACTGGAGAACACTTATACCACAGAAGTCCATCCACTGGAGTGAAGGTTCTGAGCCCCGTGTCAGCCTCCCAAACCTGGGGGTTCCGCAACAGGAGGAGGAATTCCTAGAGAATCAGACTTTGAGGCTAGCGGGATTTGATTGCAGGACTTAAACAGGACTGGGAGAAACAGATTGCAGGACTGCCCTCCCACTCTTGGAGGGCACACACAAAGTAGTGTGGGCATCAGGACACAGGGGAAGGAGCAGTGACCCCATATGAGACTGAACCAGACCTACCTGCTAGTGCTGGAGGGTCTCCTGCAGAGGTGGGGGGTGGCTGTGCCTCACTGTGAGGACAAGGACACTGGCAGCAGAAGTTCTGGGAAGTACTCCCTGGAGTGAGCCCTCCCAGAGTCCACAATTAGCCCCACCAAAGAGCCCAGGTAGGCTCCAGTGTTGGGTCGCCTCAGGCCAAACAACCAACAGGGAGGGAACCCAGCCCCACCTATTAGCAGACAAGCAGATTAAAGTTTTACTGACCTCTGCCCACAAGAGCAACAGCCAGCTCTACCCACCACCAGTCCCTCCCATCAGGAAGCTTCCAAAAGCCTCTTGTATAGCTTCATCCACCAGAGGGCAGACAGCAGAAGCAAGAAGAAGTACAATCCTGCAGCCTGTGGAACAAAAACCACATTCACAGAAAGACAGACAAGATGAAAAGGCAGAGGACTATGTACCAGATGAAGGAACAAGATAAAACCCCAGAAAAACAACTAAATGAAATGGAGATAGGCAATCTTCCAGAAAGAGAATTCAAAATAATGATAGTGAAGATGATCCAGGACCTTGGAAAAACAGTGGAGGCAAAGATCGAGAAGATGCAAGAAATGTTTAACAAAGATATAGAAGAATTAAACAACAAACAAACAGAAATGAACAATACAATAACTGAAATGAAAACTACACTAGAAGGAATCAATAGCAGAATAACTGAGGCAGAAGAACGGATAAGTGACCTGGAAGACAGAATGGTAAAATTCACTGCTGCGGAACAGAATAAAGAAAAAAGAATGAAAAGAAATGTAGGCAGCCTTAGAGACCTCTGGGAGAAGATTAAACGCAATAACATTCACATTATAGGGGTCCCAGAAGGAGAAGAGAGAGAGGAAGGACCCGAGAAAATATTTGAAGAGATTATAGTCGAAAACTTCCCTAACATTGGAAAGGAAATAGCCACCCAAGTCCAGGAAGCGCAGAGAGTCCCTTACAGGATAAACCCAAGGAGAAACACAGCAAGACACACAGTAACCAAATTGGCAAAAATTAAAGACAAAGAAAAATTCTTGAAACCAGCAAGGGAAAAACGACAAATAACATACAAGGGAACTCCCATAAGGTTAACAGCTGATTTCTCAGCAGAAACCCTACAAGCCAGAAGGGCGTGGCATGATATACTTAAAGGGATGAAAGGGAAAAACCTACAATCAAGATTACTCTACCGGGCAAGTATCTCATTCAGATTTGATGGAGAAATCAAAAGCTTTACAGACAAGCAAAAGCTAAGAGAATTCAGCACCACCAGACCAGCTCTACAACAAATGCTAAAGGAACTTCTCTAAGTAGGAAACACAAGAGAAGAAAAGAACCTACAAAAACAAACCCAAAACAATTAAGAAAATGATAATAAGAATATACATATTGATAATTACCTTAAACATGAACGGATTAAATGCTCCAAGCAAAAGACACAGGCTTGCTGAATGGATACAAAAACAAGACCCATATATATGGTGCCTACAAGAGATCCACTTTAGACCCAGGGACACAAAAAGACTGAAAGTGAGGTGACGGAAAGAGATATTCCATGCAATTGGAAATCAAAAGAAAGCTGGAGTAGCAATACTCATATCAGATAAAATTGACTTTAAAATAAAGAATGTTACAAGAGACAGGAAGGACACTACATAATGATCAAGGGATCAATCCAAGAAGAAGATATAACAATTACAAATATATATGTACCCAACAGGAGCACTTCAATACATAAGGCAACTACTAACGGCTATAAAAGAGGAAACCGACAGTAACACAATAATAGTGGGGGACTATAACACCTCACTTACACCAATGGACAGATCATCCAAACAGAAAATTAATAAGGAAACACAAGCTTTAAATGGCACACTACACCAGATAGATTTGATATTTATATGACATTCCATCTAAAAACAGCAGATTACACTTTCTTCTCAAGTGTGCATGGAACATTCTCCAGGATAAATCACACCTTTGGTCACAAATCAAGCCTCAGTAAATTTAAGAAAAGTGAAATCATATCAAGCATCTTTTCTGACCACAACGCTGTGAGATTAGAAATCAATTACAGGGAAAAATCGTAAAAAACACAAACACATGGAGGCTAAACAGTACGTTACTAAATAACCAAGAGATCACTGAAGAAATCAAAGAGGAAATCAAAAAATACCTAGAGACAAATGACAATGAAAACACGACAATCCAAAATCTATGGGATGCAGCAAAAGCAGTTCTAAGAGGGAAGTTTATAGCTATACATGCCTATCTCAAGAAACAAGAAAAATCTCAAATAAACAATCAAACGTTACACCTAAAGGAACTAGAGAAAGAAGAACAAACAAAACCCAAAGTTAGCAGAAGAAATCATAAAGATCAGGGCAGAAATAAATGAAATAGAAACAAAGAAAACAAAAGCAAAGATCAATAAAACTAAAAGCTGGTTCTTTGAGAAGATAAACAAGATGGATAAACCATTAGCCAGACTCATCAAGAAAAAGAGGGAGAGGACTCAAATCAATAAAATTAGAAACGAAAAAGGAGAAGTTACAACAGACACCGCAGAAATACAAAGCATCCTAAGAGACTACTACAAGCAACTCTATGCCAATAAAATGGACAACCTGGAAGAAATGGACAAATTCTTAGAAAGGTATACCTTCCAAGATTGAACCAGGAAGAAGTAGAAAATATGAACAGACCAATCACAAGGAATGAAATTGAAACTGTGATTACAAATCTTCCAACAAACAAAAGTCCAGGACCAGATGGCTTCACAGGTGAATTTTATCAAACATTTAGAGAAGAGCTAACACCCATCCTTCTCAAACTCTTCCAAAAAATTGCAGAGGAAGGAACACTGCCAAACTCATTCTATGAGGCCACTATCACCCTGATACCAAAATCAGACAAAGATACTACAAAAACAAGAAAATTACAGACCAATATCACTGATGAACATAGATGCAAAAATCCTCAACAAAATACTAGCAAACAGAATCCAACAACACATTAAAAGGATCATAGACCATGATCAAGTGGGATTTATCCCAGAGATGCAAGGATTCTTCAACATATGCAAATCAATCAATGTGATACACTATATTAACAAATTGAAGAATAAAAACCGTATGATCCTCTCAGTAGATGCAGAAAAAGCTTTTGACAAAGTTCAACACCCATTTATGATAAAAACTCTCCAGAAAGTGGGCATAGAGGGAACCTACCTCAACATAATAAAGGCCATATACGACAAAACCACAGCAAACATCATTCTCAATGGTGAAAAACTGAAAGCATTTCCTCTAAGATCAGGAGCAAGACAAGGATGTCCACTCTCACCACTATTATTCAACATAGTTTTGGAAGTCCTAGCCATGGCAATCAGAGAAGAAAAAGAAATAAAAGGAATCCAAATGGGAAAAGAAGAAGTAAAACTGTCACTCTTTGCAGATGGCATGATACTATACATAGAGAATCCTAAAGATGCCACCAGAAAACTACTAGAGCTAATCAATGAATTTGGGAAAGTTGCAGGATACAAAATTAATGCACAGAAATCTCTTGCATTCCTATACACTAATGATGAAAAATCTGAAAGAGAAATTAAGGAAACACTCTCATTTACCATTGCAACAAAAAGAATAAAATACCTAGGAATAAACCTACCTAGGGAGACAAAAGACCTGTATGCAGAAAACTATAAGACACTGATGAAAGAAATTAAAGATGATACCAACAGATGGAGAGATATACCATGTTCTTGGATTGGAAGAATCAACATTGTGAAAATGACTATACTACCCAAAGCAATCTACAGATTCAATGCAATCCCTATCAAATTACCAATGGCATTTTTTACAGAATGAGAACAAAAAATCTTAAAATTTGTATGGAGACACAAAAGACCCCGAATAGCCAAAGCAGTCTGGAGTGAAAAAAACAGAGCTGGAGGAATCAGACTCCCTGACTTCAGAGTATACTACAAAGCTACATTAATCAAGACAATATGGTACTGGCACAAAAACAGAAACACAGATCAATGGAACAAGACAGGAAGCCCAGAGATAAACCCATGCACCTATGGTCCACTAATCTATGACAAAGGAGGCAAGGATATACAATGGAGAAAGACAGCCTCTTCGATAAGTGTTGCTGGGAAAACTGGACAGCTACATGTAAAAGAATGAAATTAGAACACTTCTTAACACCATGCACAAAAATAAACTCAAAATGGATTAGAGACCTAAATGTAAGACCAGGCACTATAAAACTCTTAGAGGAAAACATAGGAAGAACACTCTTGGACATAAATCACAGCAAGATCTTTTTTGATCCACCTCCTAGAGTAACGGAAATAAAGACAAAAATAAACAAATGGGACCTAATGAAACTTCAAAGCTTTTGCACAGCAAAGGAAACTATAAACAAGACGAAAAGACAACCCTCAGAATGGGAGAAAATATTTGCAAACAAATCATCGGACAAAGGATTAATCTCCAAAATATATAAACAGCTCATGCAGCTCATTATAAAAAAAACAAACAATCCAATCAAAAAATGGGCAGAAGACCTAAATACCTGGACCTAAAACCTGGACATTTCTCCAAAGAAGACATACAGATGGCCAAGAAGCACATGAAACGATGCTCACCATCACTAATTATTAGAGAAATGCAAATCAAAACTACAATGAGGTATCACCTCACACCAGTTAGAATGGGCCTCATCAGAAAATCTACAAACAACAAATGCTGGAGAGGGTGTGGAGATAAGGGAACCCTTTTGCACTGTTGGTGGGAATGTAAATTGATACAGCCACTATGGAGAACAGTATGGAGGTTCCTTACAAAACTAAAAATAGAATTACCATATGATCTAGCAATCCCACTACTGGGCATATACCCAGAGAAAACCATAATTCAAAAAGACACATGCACCCCAATGTTCACTGCAGCACTATTTACAATAGCCAGGTCATGGAAGCAACCTAAATACCCATCGACAGACAAATGGATGAAGAAGATGTGTTACATATATACAATGGAATATTACTCAACCATAAAAAGGAAAGAAATTGGGTCATTTGTAGAGACTTGGATGCAGCTAGAGACTGTCATACAGAGTGAAGTAAGTCAGAAAGAGAAAAACAAATATCGTATTTTAACGCATATATGTGGAACCTAGAAAATGGTACAGATGAACCGGTTTGCAGGGCAGAAATAGAGACACAGATGTAGAGAACAAACGTATGGACACCAAGAGGCGAAAGCCATGGGGGGGTAGGGCTGGTGATGGTGGTGTGATGAATTGGGCGATTGGGATTGACATGTATACACTGATGTGTATAAAATTGATGACTAATCAGAACTTGCTGTATAAAAAAATAAATTAAATTAAAAAAACGCACATGTATACACAAATAGAGGCACACACATGCATGCACACTCACATACACACACACAGACATTTCTGTTAATAACCAGGTTTGGGGCTAGAATTACCAATATTTCTTTCATCAGTTTGATACTTCCCTTTGCCGGTGAAAATAAAGCCACTTATACCTTTGGGACTTCCCTGGTGGCACAGAGGCTAAGAATCCACCTGCTAGTGCAGGAGACACAGGTTTGAGCCCTCGTCCAGGAAGATCCCACATGCCGCGGAGCCACCGCAATGAGAAGCCCACGCACCACAACGAAGAGTAGCCCCTGCTCGCTACAACTATAGAAAGCCCGCGCGCAGCAACGAAGACCCAATGCGGCCAAAATATAAATAAATAAATAAATAAATAAATAAATAAATAAATAAATAAATAAATAAGCAAGCAAGCAAGCAAGCAAGCCGCTTAAACCAGTAGCGCCCTGCTTTGTTTCATTAAATTTCTCAGTTGCGTTCAAGGAGTCATTAAGAGTTTTTCTAGACCAATGTCTTCATTTTAAAGGTGGGAAAACTGAGGCCCAGATGGGGAGGGGAATTGCTTAAGAAAATTAGTGATGGTCAGGAATGAATCTGGTCCTTCGTCTTCTAAGCTAAATGGTCCTGAGTTCTTCCTAGAGATTACTTTTCAGCCATCTTCCCCACCAAGATTACCTGTATAACAAAAGCGGCTGCCATTTATTGAGTGTCCCCTTCCTGCCAGGCATGGGACTAGGTCTTTGACACACATGATTTCTAATCTCACTATCAATACCTCAGGGTGCATATTATCATCTGCATCTTAGAACTGAAAAAATCAAAGTTCAGGGAGGCAAAATATTCAGTTCAACCACTGAAATGAACAATATTCAATTATACTTGTCTGATAAAAATGGCAAATTAGTAATTTCCCCAGGCCTCAGATCAGGTAAGTAGCCAAGCCAAGTTGTGCCTCTAGGGCCCTTTCCTCTCTGCTGCAGCTCCCTGAATACGCAGCCCCTCCTCACACCAGCCTGTGAGCCAGGCCTGCTCCTCTACAAGCCATCCTGCTGGTCCTGCTGGCCTCCTTTAATGCTGCTTTAGACTCACCTGGGACCTGCTGTCCTCCACTCTACACACCGAATCTCCATTACAGCTGTCCTCTGTCTTTTCTAATCTCAACTCTTTTTGCTTTGGGATCTTTCCTGTCTCATCTGACCTCTGACTATCCCTCTGACTCTTCTTTTCACCGTGAGGGCCCTTGTGCCTACGCAGAGCCTCCCCTCCCCACACCGGTCAGGACAGCTTCTCTCCTCTCCTGGCTTGTCTGTCCTTTTCCTCATTTGGAGTCTACTAAGCATTTACTCCTCATGTTTTTGCAGTTTACTTTAAGCACGGGCAGTGTCTTGGCCTTAAAAATATGTCCACAAATGTTTTGATACTGCTGCTTTCAAGAGGTAAAGCTTACCTTCCTTCCTCCTGAGTGTGGGCTGGACTTAGGGACTGGCTTCTCACAAAAAGAAAACAGCAGAAGTGATGGCTTGCCACTTCGGAGATTAGATTAGTGAGGGAAGCCATGCCATGCGGGGCCCGACGGACAGGGTGCCATGGCAGTTTCTGTCCAACAGCCACATGAATGAGCCTGGAAGAGGAACCTCCAGCCCCAGCAAGTCTCAGTGACTGCAGCCCTCGTCAACAGCTTGATCAGAAAGATACCAAGCCAGAAGCACCCAACTAAACTGCTCCTGAATTCCTAACCCACAAAAGCTGTGAGATAATCAACACTTGTTGCTTTAAGCTGCTAGTCTGAATAACTAACATAGGCACCTTTGGCCTTTATTGGCAGAAAGAGGTCACTCCCCTATCGACAATCAGATATTGCAGATGGGCTACCTTATTTGTTTTCCCTAATCATTCTCCACACTGCCTCTTTAATTGAAAACTGGCCTATACTTCTCCCTTCCCAGCATCTCTCCTTGCCAGGGGCCCATTGCTTCCAAGGGCTTAGCTAATGGGTATTTTCAGGCTAACCTTTGTTGTTAGTTCCATTTAGCTAAAAAGCAAACAAACAAATGAAGAGTAAAAGAAAAACAAGAAAATCTCCAAAGGTTTGCTGTATTTGTCTGACTTAGGCAGCTACGGCTCAGAGAAAACATTCCAGTGCTTTGTTCTTGGTCTCTGACTTTGAGCTACAAGATGAGAATTTTCCAGTCCAATGAAATGCATATTGACATTAAAAACATGTCAGAGAGCTGACAGAGACAAAAGACTTGAATATCTGAAAATTGAGTCCAATTCTCAGAAGTGTGCACCTTGCCCTATGTGGGTAAATTATTTGAAACATTTATGCAGGGATACAATCCTACAGCTGTGAACATGGAAGGTCTCTGGGTTTTTGGCATTCTACTGAATAGAAGTTGCTCTAATGTAAGTGGACTTAGAAACTCTGTTGGGAATTCAAAGGTTTTTACCACAGGACCACGACTATGGTAAGACAGAATGCGCATTCTTTAGGTCACTTAGGCGGATGCACGTGGTATTTTCTCTCTCATCTCCTTTGCTCCTCTTGTCCCATCCCAGTGTCACACTCCCTCGTCTGGGTGTTAAACCACTCCAGTCTTTTCAGAAGAATTGGGGACAGGTTTCGTTACTTGTAACAGGTCTATCACTGTGGAACCAAGGCATTATCCTTTGCTTGTTTGTGGCATGCTTACCAGGTCTTAAAATTGCCTTGGAACAATATCATTTCTAACCTTTGGAAATGGACAAGAAAATCAAGTTGAGCTTTCTAGCTATTTCACAAATAGCCTATTGCAAATAGCTTTGGTTGTGGGTACCATCGTTCCTCATCCTTGCTCCATTAAATTCCCCAGCTCTGCCTGCCCCTGAGTGAACAGTTAATAGTTATGTGCATCTTCAGGAATCCAGGACACCAGGTAGGAGCTGCTGTTAAGGATCTGCCCATCCTTGAAACCACTAGGCTTAAGCCTCTTCTCATAATAGGGCTGCGTTGAGAACACTGTCTGGATGCAAAGTTAAGCCTCTGCAGTGTGACAGAAACCAGGTCCTGGGCTACCGAAATGGAAGGCTGTCCTATAAAAGAGGTGACATCATCTAAAGTAAGACATGGCTAGAGGAGGTCATGTGATGTGGATAAAAGCAAACCTTAATTAGAGACAAAAATAAGCCTGTTGGATTTGCTTTTGAAATTACAGATAAGGGAATTTCAAAATATAGGCTGTATGGGCTTCCACTCACCAATTCCACTGACTAAATGGATTTCTGAAGCAGCCAACTGGAAATGTAATCTGTATTTCAAGAAAGCAAAATCAGCTTTCATCACTTAAATTTGGTGATTTAGTGTTTCCACACACGCTAAAGCACAAAAAAGAATAAAATAATTTGAGATCAAAACCTGAAAACAGGTGCATGAAAGAAAGAAACAACTGCAACACCTTTCATCGTCCCAACTGTCATAAACTCTAGGATCTAGCTGTGGGACTTCAGTTTTGTTTCATCACCTGTAAAATGTAGATATTAATAAAATATTAATAAAATCTTCCTGGACTTCCCTGGTGGCACAGTGGTTAAGCATCCACCTGCCAGTGCAGGGGACATGGGTTCGAGCCCTGGTCCAGGAAGATTCCACATGCTGCAGAGCAACTAAGCCCGTGTGCCACAACATCTGAACCTGCATTCTAGAGCCCGAGAGCCACAACTACCGAGCCCTCATGCCACAACTACCGGAGCCCGTGTGCCTACAGCCCATGCTCCACAGCAAGAGAAGCCACCACAACAAGAAGCCCGCATGCAGCAACGAAGACCCAATACAGCCAAAAATAAATACATAAATTAAAAATAAAATAAAATAAAGTAAAATCTTCCTCATCAGATTATTGTGAAGATATTATTTAATATCAAATCACACAGAACAATTCCTGGCACATAGGAAGCACTAAAAAAAATATTAGCTATTGTTGTTGATGTTACTTTTATCATCCCATTCTGTCTCTGTAAGCAAATCCACCTGGTGAAGCCACATCATAAGCATAGTGTTGCTTGGTGAGCAAGGGGTTTGCACATGAGGATGAATCCAATGTTGACTGGCATCAGCCAAGATGCATGGTACCTACCCCCTTTCTCCATTACATAGGGAAGGTTTTATCAGTGAGGTCAGAATATTCCAAGTTTGTTGCTTAAAGCTCCCTCTACTCTGGTCAGGTGAACACTGCTTATGCACCCTTTTACAGTTCTCCTCTGCCTTTCTCTCTCCTTTTTAATAAGTCAAACATTCTAGACAGTGTTTCTGAATGGAGAACCAACGTTTCTCCTTCAGGTCTCTATCTATCTCTGCTATGATCAGCATGCATCAACTGTAACTTTTACCTCTCCAGGGGGTTCTCTTAACGTCCTTCACTTCCTAGTTCATGGTGGGCACTATAGCCGCCAAGAATTTACTGTCTTTCATTCTTTTTTTTTTTTTTTTTTGAAGACTTTTTTGATGTAGGCCATTTTTAAAGTCTTTAATGAATTTGTTAACAATATTGCTTCTGTTTTATGTTTTGGATTTTTGGGCACGAGGCACGTGGGATCTTAGCTTCCCGACCAGGGATCGAACCCGAACCCCCTGCATTGGAAAGCAAAGTCTTAACCACTGGACGACCAGGGAAGTCCTATGAATTTACTATCTTTCTGACAGATCTTTCGCCCACAAAAAAATTTTGGAAATCTGTAGAATTACCCAATAATTCAGTTTAGATACTTCATATGTTTCCAGTAGTTTGACAAAATATTCTTTTCTGAGTTTGATGAAGGCAATTTGCCCTTGATGCTTAATATTGTTAGCTATTTTTGTTATTTCATTTAAATTGAAAGAAGGAGATCATCCACAAGTCTAAGGTGACTTGAAATTACAGTCATTATTATGTATAACCCTGCAAGAGTTTCAGTTTGCCTAAGCTGATCATGGACATTATAGCCTAACTGCCCAAGGGGCCACATTTGAGATTAGCAAAGGTGACTGAACAATAGCAGTGATAATAGTTTTCATTATTTTTTCTAATGTTATTTTTCATTAATTTTTAAAACTGTCCTTATAAACAAATACATGATCCTACTTAATTATGTTCAAGGGATACTTCAAGCCAGATCTGATTTCCATATTAATTACAGGCAATGAATCCACTTTCTCTGAAATGTCATCCTAACATATATACTGCTGATTAGGTCAAAGGTTCCCAGCTAATACTGGAAGAGATCTTTCCATGTGCACCACTGGGTTTTCACAACAAACCTTTGAGCTAGGTATTATGCTGTTGAGGCATAGATAGGTCCATTAACTTACCAGACGACCAGAACTGGTAAGAGATAGAGTTGGGATTTTTTTTTTTAATATATAACTCAATATAAAAGCAGACACCCCTCTAGACATTTTCAGTGGAGGGATTAAATACAGAGAACTAAGTTACAACATTGTTGGGAGGGCTGGAGGAGCAAAAGGGGATTCTCACTGTGACCCAAAAATAAACTGTAGGGAGTAACTGCCCCACCTGAGAGCCTGCCCTTTTCTGATCCATGGCCCTTAACCCTTGAGCTGCCAGTACAGCTGCCTCAGGAGCTCATGGACCTCCTCAGTCATTGGCTGATGCCACTGCCACCAGGGCTAGATGAAGAAGTCCATTTCTCCCTGTCTGCACCTCCCAAGTGAAGTGCCCAAGCATTCTCCCACTGGAAGAACATAAAGGAGATCTTCACTGGAAAATGTATCTTATAGACTTTTAGCCCCTATGGAACAGAGGACCAAATGTTCCTACGAATAGAATTCATGGGACCCATGAACCTGGATGAGAGAAAATAATTACATCACCATTTATACTAACTTCTTACTGAAACTTAACATATCTTTCAATTGTGAGCATAGGTAACTATCCACAGAAGAACTGATAATACTGTAACATATTTACCTATAGAAGGCACAGACATCTTTATATCACTTACAGTCGATATATTTCAAGAATGCATCACACATAAAAATTAGTAGCTATTAAGTCCATCATTAGATCTCATTATTTAAAGGATTAATAAAGAAGTATATATATGACTATATCAAAATTTATTATATTATATATTTTCATAGCCAATATAATTGGTTTCCTATGAAATACTATGTTTTCTATTTTAATCATTTCAAAATCAAAATTTGAAAAGAAGTTCATGGGGGAATTCCCTGGCAGTCCAGTGGTTAGGACTCCGCGCTCTCACTGCCGAGGGCCCGGGTTCAGTCCCTGGTCGGGGAACTGAGATCCCATAAACCGAGCGGTGCAGCCAAAAAGAAAGAAAGGAAAGAAAAGAAAAGAGGTTCATGGGCTTCACCAGATGATAAAGGGTTTGGGGTGCAGCAACGTTAATTACCCTTGGCCTAGAAGGACAGGGCTGATTCCTATCGACACACAGAATCTGGAATCTGAACCCCTTTCTATCAGCTATCAGACTCCACCATTCCTGCTTTAATCATCACACTCTACTGGGCTTTGAGAGTGAGAGTAATTCTTTCAGGTATTTCGAATACCATCAAAAACCTGAGTGTTCCTGGGAACACTCCTGGCACTGATGTAGCCTCGGAAATCCCCAGTGCACACTAGAGGAGTAGTTTTTTCATCCAAAAGACCAGTCCTTTTCGGGGAGAGGGGTCACCTTTCATCATCTTTGAAGAATTTCACTCTATTTCCCC
The DNA here is from genome assembly GCF_028021215.1 of Eschrichtius robustus. Lineage (NCBI taxonomy): Eukaryota > Metazoa > Chordata > Mammalia > Artiodactyla > Eschrichtiidae > Eschrichtius > Eschrichtius robustus. The sequence goes on along the minus strand of NC_090825.1, from coordinate 113,930,595 downwards.
ACACACATTGCCTTTTCATTTGCAAAGTGCCTTTTCCAGTGACTTCATTAAGACATGTCAGAAATATGCAGCTGACTCCTGTCTCCATCAGGCAGAGTAATGACATGTACAAAAATTAAACGTTTGGTGTGCTTACAGGAAGATATAAAGATGCTATCTTAAGACTTTTTCCATGAAACATCCAAGTCAGAAGACACCTGTGTGGTATTTTCTTTTCTGACAGGGCTTCCATCTGTGAGTATGGCTAAAAATATGGATGGCCTGTTTGTCATCATGTATCTGCGAATGACATAAATAGAAGAGATCTCATTTAACAGATAAAGAGACCAAAAGAAACAGTGTCATGGCTAAGGGCTCAGCTGTAGAGTCAAAAGGACTTGGGTTTGAACCCAACTTCTCATACTATTTGTGTAACAATGGGTACAAACCCTGGTTAGAGAGTCACTTTATCACAAGTTCATCATCTATTGGCAGGGGCCGGGGCAGGGGGAGCGGGGGCGGTAGATTTACTTCTCAAGACATTTTCTTTTTTTTAACAAATGAGATAAAATATGAGCTGACTAGCACACACAATGAATATTATTAACACAAAAGAGACAAAATTACTCAAGGTCATAAGACGGGATGGTACAAAGCCAGGTCTACAACCCAGGCTTCTGGCTCTTTCTGCAGTGTTCTTTTCTGCATGAAGACCTTCTATGTGACAGCTTTCTATCCTCTAGGACTTGGCTGGGCAGCTGGTGAACTGCATGACGCCTTTCTAGCTTGTCCTTAGAGAAGGAAAAGTGTAAAAACACCTTTTATGTTTATGTAACAAGCAGAGACTCCGTAAGTATCACTTGCTTCTTCTATCCCCAGAAAATGAAAGAATAATAGCAGAACAGCTGAAAATAGATGTGAGGGGAGCTTTTAATCTCGTACCTGCTAGTAATCAGATTTCTGGACTCTAAGCTCTCTCTGATAAACTGGCTATTCTCTTTTCACATCTCCATGATCCATTTGTAGCACCTGCTCAGCCAAGGCTTCTGTTCAAATCATAATCATCTCTGGCAAACTCATTTGCAGGTGATTCAACAGATTTCTGAGAGGTGACATGTTCCAAAGTTGTCCTGGGGGCTGCCTTTACCACCCGCTTGGCTGAGGTGGCTCGTAGAAGAGCACCTCCAACATAGCCCAGGTCCTCAGGGACTCAGAGTACAGGGGAGAGCACAGGCCACAAACTGATAAACCCAGGATTCTGGGGAGCACGTGGTAGGAGGGCTGATCTTCATGGAAGAGGGAGTTAGGGAGAGCTGCCTGGAGGGAGTCACGTTGAGGAGCAGTTCAGCAGGTGAAGAAAAGGATAAAAGCCAGGCAAAGGAAGTAGCATATTCCAAGGCCCAGAGGTAAGAGAAGCGGAGTGGGTTTGAGAAAATAAAATAAACAATTCTATGAGTTTCTGGGATTGGTGGACCTTCAATAATCCTTTTCCCTTAATACCCTGATACCAAAAAGAAGTTGTTTATGCTACACTGAGATGGAGCCAGCTTTTTTCAGGGTGGAAGAATCACTTCTGTAGACCTCTAGTTCACAGCTGAGAAAGCACTGATGAGCACTCAACAGCTGCTGAGGTTCGTGGGAAACACAGCAAGGGCCTTAAAGAGACCCGTCAGGCTGGGCCTGGCAGCCAGGCTGGACTCACTGTACACTGACCACCCAATGAGAATGACCCATGCAGGAAGAAGACAGCATTCCCTCTGATACAGCCACCAAGAGACTCCCTAATGGAGGGTCTGACCAGAGGTGGGACTGAATTTCCACCGGGCATTCCACTTATTCTCTCAAGTTCTTGATAGCCAAGGGCAAGACAGAGAATCAGTATTAGGGTTCTGTTTTCACTGATTCAGCCTAGGGTGTCAACCATTCCAGTTTGCCTGGGACTCAGGACTTCCAGGACTTCAGAACATGGGAAGGTGGGTGCCAGGAGGGTGCCGGATGAACCAGTGACAAGTTGGTCACCCTAGTTCAACCCACTACAAGTGCACCTACTCTGTGCTGGGCTCCTAGGTGCTAAAAATATGGAGATGGATAAGACACAGTTCCTGCCCTCAAGAATTTCACAGCATAAGGGAAAAACAAACATGTAACCAAAATAAGTCCTGGGCCCACCATGTACCCCTGTTTGATTAAGTGGTGAATTCAAAGAAATAAGCCCAACAACTAAAATGAATTAAAACACAATTCTGATTTCTATTCATATCTCTCACAAAGAATATCACAGGAGATCCAGTTCCTCACCCACATTCCTCTTCTTTTTTAATCCCCCTTTCTCTCATCTCATCTCCAAATCTCTTTAAACCTCAATGTGTCTGAGCCTCTGGGGCCTTCCTCACACTCAGCTCCCTCCCCGAGGTTTCCCTGGCATCCTAATTACAGGGATCTTCTTCCTTCTCCCTTCCCTAAACATGTAACACTATTTCCCAACCAGAAGTGGCTACTGGGACTCTTTCTGGGTCATTCCAGAAAGGCCAGAGACCCAATGACTCCATAGCCGCAGTCTTCCTCTTGGCCCAGAAAGGAGCAGAGCAGTTGTTTTCTCATGTGATTGCTTTTCTTGCAAGAAATTCTCCACCTCATTTCTCTCATATAAGCAGATCATTTCCAACTGCTCTGGAAAGGGCCGTGATGAGGGTAACGTGTGTACAGGGAGGTGTGCGGCCACAGAGGTGGGCACTTAGCTCAAGAACAAAGCAGAAACTTGCTCGTTGGAACCAACTCAGGCTTTGTCCTACAGATTGGGGCTTTCTCTCTGTTCCAGACCCAGAGGAACTAACTGTGTGTGTGTGTGTGTGTGTGTGTGTGTGTGTGTGTGTGTGTGTGTGTGTGTGTGTGTGTGTGTGTGTGTGTGTGTAGGCGAGTGGAGATGAGGCTTTAAGGCTGCATCGAACCAACCCACAAGCAAAGTTGAAAACAAAGTGAAATGCACAAACCAAGCCCATGGTCCTCTATTTTCCAAATCATTTAAGAAAAAGAGTTTCTTAGAAAGGAGTTAGGGATAGGGGGTAGCTAGGTCTGCCTGGGATCATCTATTTGGTCACTAGAAATGTGGATTAATTCTGTCCTGAAAGGAATAGAGCCTCACTACAGTAAGTGCTAGCAACATATTGTTTCGGGGGAGGGGGCTTTTTCATTATAGTTCGTATTTATACCTTCAAGGCCCTCTGTCATTGTCCTTTATGGAATATCATTATAACCATGAGGCTGCACAGACTGATTTGGAGCCAAACTGCCTGAGTTTAAATCCACTGACTATTTGTGGGATCCTGAACAAGTTATTTCACCTCTCAGTGCCTCAGTTTCTACCTCTGGAAAGCAAAGACAATTATATTACCTACCTCATAAGAATAATAAACAAGATAATATCTGCAAAGTACTTAGAACAGTGCCTGGTATATAGTAAGCATCACATAAATATTTGTTAAATGACTATCATTTTTAGTACCATTTAATTGGTACTCACTGCGTGCCAAGCACTATTCTCACAACTATTCTCTCCAAAAGGCAGGCAGTTTAAAATTATCTCTTGTTTACAGCTGAGGAAACTGAGGCTCTGAAAGGAAAGTAACTCACCCAGATCACATGGTTGATAAATGGCAAAATCAGAAGCTAACTGCATGTCTGCCTGGCTTTGGAGCCCATGCTCTGGGCTCTTTTGCCATCCTAACTCCCCAAACCAAGTTTTGGAGAACTATCCCTCCGAGAGTTTGTCTAAGACCTGCCTCCCCACCACAGTCCCTCAGAAATCTGGGGATGGACTTGGAAGAACCTCTGGGAGCTACAGTTTGTCCGAGGAGAGGCAGAGACATGGGGCTGGACAGCCTCCACCTGGTTCCGGGCAGGTGGGGTCTCAGGCAGGACTCCACTGCCTAACAATCAGCACATGCCCCCAGCACCCGTGTGGGACCCAGCACCACCATCACTTCTGCTGGAACAACCTGCTCCCTGGGAAGCCCTCGCATCTTCAGGGCCAAGTGACTCAAAGAAAACCTTAGCTCCCCGGAGCCTGCTCTCCTCTGGCCAGTCCTCCTTCCTCAGGGGAGGAGTGCTACCTTTGACTCTGGGGACAACTCAGAGAGGCTCAGGCAGGACAGAGGACAAGGTGATTCCCCAACCTAACGCCACAGCTGTGTCCACAGATCAACAATAAGAATAGTAAATGTAACAACGAATGTAGTGGTTATTACACATGGAAATGGGAGCTAACTGAAGGAGTTACTGTGTGCAGGGAGCTATTCTGAACAACTTACACACATCATCTCATATACTCCTCACAATAACCCTAAAACATCTGTAATATACCCACCTTACAAATGTGAAACTCAGACCCAGAAACAGGAAGTTACTTGCCTAAGGCCCCACAGCTAGTGAGTGGCAAAGCAGGGGAAAGGGCCCAGGTCATCTGATTCCAGAGTGTGTAAGTCTCTTTCCCCTGCTCCACAAGACCTGGCCAAGTTGAGGTACCACCAGGCCATTTTTCCCATAACTCTGTGGATCTAACTTCTAAGCCATATGTTTCGTTTCTCTGTCCCGCTCCTGCCCCGCGTCTTCCTGGCCAAGTTGAAAGTGCCAAAGAATTCTTCAGCGCACATCAGACTAAAGTATGGAGTGTCCAAAGCAAATAACGTTTCAGGATAATTTAGTAAAATAAATGTTCCAAAGTGAGAAACCGTATCAAAGCTTCCCCTGGGGAACATCAGGCCAGCTTGGCAAGCTCAGCAATCAGGTAGGATCCTGCTGCTCTGTAACTGCCTCTCTTTCTAAGTGCTTCTGAGTATCACCCAAATGGGCCTCATCAGGGCATCTGCACCTTGCGGCGGTCCTGGGCTGAGAGGCATGTCCCTAGGACGGCTTGCACCCTCTGCTTTCTCCCGCAGTGCCATGGCCTATGCCGTAGATACCTTTGCTCTTCTTTGGCTGGTCCACACTGAGAGGTTTCTACCCAAGGCTTTCCTGGGGGTACTGAGGCACACTGCAGCATGAGCATCCCTGACACTGGCCCCCTCTGCCTGGTGTGTTTAGAACTGGAGGGTCCAGCCCCTTGGTGGTGGCCATGAACTGCTGTCTATGACAGGCCAGATCATTCCTCCAAAACAAGAAGGCGTCCATTAGGTAAGGGAATAAGTCCTCACAAGCAGTTTCTCAGAAGATAGAACCACTACTGGGCCTCTTCCTCTCCCCTGGGGCCAACACCCCAACTCCTTGCTTACTCTCCTGGTATGCCCCAAGGCTGGGTGGCTTATGGTTAAGAACAAAGGGTGGGAGGGAGGGAGATGCAAGAGGGAAGAGAAATGGGAACATATTGTATATGTATAACTGATTCACTTTGTTATAAAGCAGAATTTAACACACCATTGTAAGGCAATTATACTTCAATAAAGATGTTTAAAAAAAAAAAAAAATATATAACTGAACTGATTCACTTTGTTATAAAGCAGAAACTAACACACCATTGTAAATCAATTATACTCCAATAAAGATGTTAAAAAAAAAAAAAAACAAGAACAAAGGCTTTGAAACCAGATAAAGTTAAGTTCTGATTCCAGCGAGGCCATGTGCTGATAGTGACCTCAAACAAGCTGCTTTGCTTAGCTTCTCTAGACCTCAGTTTCTTCACTTATAAAACAGAGGTAATAATAAACCCTACCTCAAAGAGTTGCTACAATGGTTGAGTGATTTAATGCACACAAAGAAATCAGCACAAGGCTGGAACTCTTTAGCACTCAAAAACTGGTGTCTGTCCATTCCATGTTGGTTGATAACTTCTCAAGGTACCAACCTCCTCATATAGGCTGGTGACTTGAAAGTCTGTATTTTCATTACTCACTGCCTCCTGGGCCTCCATGTGTGAGGCTACAGATACCTCAGTTTCAAAATATCCACAAAAGAACCCTCCTCTTCTCCCCAAATTAGTGTGACACATAAGACCTTCACCACCTCATCCATTCCCGTCCCTGACATACATAGCTTTAACTCTCACTTCACAGGACAAGTTACATTTTTCCAGAAAGAAAACAGCATGTTTCATGCCTCTGTACCTTTGTGTGGCTTCTCCCTCTTCCTGGAATACCGCTGCCTAGTTTCTTGGGCTAACTCACTCCTACTGCTTTCCATCCAAGCATCACTCTCTGAAAGCCTTCCCTGACACCCCCTCCCTCCCACCCCAAGCTGGGTCAGGTGACCTCTTATGAGCTTCCATAGAGCCCTGTCCTTCCCCCATCATTGCCAGTATCACACTGAATCAGAATGGCCTGGGTGGCAGATAAGTATCTCAGTCTACAATCTAAATTGTGCACAAAAAAAAACCACCTTTCCTCTGTTGCTTGACAATTGAACTTAATTTCCTTTCAAGCTCCCAAATCATAATCTCAGTCACTTCAGGTAATATTAGTTAATTTAAGATTTTCTCAGCCAATTTGGCCCCTCTCCCAATCCCCACATTTCCCCAGCTTGAGTATGGGCTCTGAGAGCCTCATAGAGTGCAGAAGCACGGGCGGGGTAGGGAGAGAGATGGATGGGGCATCTGCTCCTCAGCTGCCATCATTAACTCATGTTGACATCTGCTGAGATGAAGCCCAAGCCGCCTCTGATCCTCTGTTATCAATCTACAAAGGTCTTCGCTCTGCCCCATGATCTGTCTTTCCATGTCCGGTATTATCTGGTTCCTTCTGTGTTTCTTTGGGTACATGGGAATCATTTTCCTTTTCTCCATGCAATGCTGAGCTCTAAGAGGCCGTCTCAAGGCCACCTGCCCCAGACACTGCACATACCCATCCCCACTGCCCCTGTGACCTTGAGTGTTAAGGAACAACGCAGGAGTCTTGTCATCCTCCCAGGCTCCACCAAGAAAATTAAGTGCAGATACCCTCCCTGCCAGGTTGTCCCCAAACCAACCTGGATATACTGTCAGTTTTCTCACCCATCCTCCCTAGAACTCAGCCCTGAGAGTCTTGGGCCCCATCTGAGGGAACAGCACCAGTGTTCATTTCTACTGTATTCCCTCCAATTTTCCTCTTTTAGACCAGAAAATCTTTATCATTTATGGAGGACGGAAAAAAAATCCTAAACTCTGATTGGTTTTATATCTTCTAGCCTCTGAGACTTCAAGGCGAAGATTTTTGGAACCCTAAATTCCTAAGCTTTTGGAAGACCCTTTGAAACTTTTGGAAGTTTCCTTTGAAACTACTGTCTGTGCCTTGAGTTTTCAAACAAATTTTGAAACTCAAAAGCCAAGACTTGACTCCTATCTTTCTGTGTTCTGCTGTAAAAACCCTTCCCTGAGGCAAAGAATGCCTCAAGGTCTAGTTTGCATAGGAAATGTGCCATAGGACCAAAAAAAAAAAAAAAAAAAACCCCACTAACCAGACACAGTAGTAAATACACCACGGAAACAGTATCTCACTCCCCTTAAATTGTCTGATTGTTCACCAGACTGAGCTCTCTGAAAGCAATTATTTCATTTCTTTCACTAATACCTACCATGTGCTCAATAAATTTTAGTTGAATAAATAATATGTCTATTTCTGTTCACAGTGTTTGGAATTTCAAGAAATAAACAACATACTGGACTATCAACTAGCGTGTGGAAAAGTGATGCAGAGCGAGCAAAGCTCCCTGTAGCAGAATGGTAAAGCCAACAGAATGGATCTCTTGACTCTTCCACAGGACTTTTTTTTTCCAGCATTTACTAAGCAGTTATATGATCAGACATTGTTAAATATTTTACATACATTATCTCACTCGACTCTCTCGTAGAAATGAGAAGGTGGAATCTTTTAGGCGGTTAAGTCCTAGTGCTTGGGGCTCAGTTTTTTCACTAGAAAATAGAACGGCTCTCTTTTCCCACAGAATAGCCACCAAGCGCAAAGGCTTATCAGTACAGGTATAGTGAGATGGGGAACATGGGAAGTTACAGAAAATGAGCCTCTTTCCTGGCATCTGTGGCTCCGCAAGTGAGAAACCAGGGAACATATTTATCATTTCATGTTCTGTATTATCAACCCTCGCACTGAGATAAATTCATGGACGGTAATATGGGGAAACTGGTAACAATTTCAGGAAGGCTCTTGGAAACCTCATATTGCCTTTGCCCTGAGGCTCATAATTTGACTTTCAATCAATGAAGCTGAAATACGTGGCATGAAAATTTTATAACAAAAGGAAAATGTGTGTGCCAAGAGGTAACCGCCTTTATGGGTTAATTATTTACCTTTAGAGGGAAAATATTGCAGCATAAATCACAGGTGCATTGTTCCTCAGGGTCTGGCTGGAGTGTGGAGGTGACTATGCTCTCTAAAATCAAATGAGTCATTTATTCAGATTCGTCCTAAAGCTACTGTTGCCCAGCTGTATTGCCAAAGTGGAAATTAGGAAGGAGGCAATCTGGTGCAGGGGAATGACTGCTAGACTTAGACAAAAGACTTGAGCTCGAGCCAGGACTCTCTTTCTTCACTTGCTAAGTCACTTATGACCCTGACCCCGTTTTCTCATCTTCTGGGAATAATAATATCAACACTGTCTACAGCATACGCTTGCTGTGAGGACCAAATTAGTTGTTACATGTGAAAGAGCTTTGTAAACATTATGCCCTTGTGAAAGGAGAGAAGGTAACCTGGCGAACAAGCTTACACGCTTCCTGTTCCTCTTACAGAAATAACAGCTGGCACCCCTGTAGTGCTCACCAATGTACAGGCACTGTTCTAAGTGACTGAATATTAACTCATTTAGTCCTCAAAAAACCCAATGTGGTAGGTTCTACTAATATTCCCATTTATAGATAAGGAAACAGAGTCAAGGAGACGCTAAATCCCTGGCCCAGGAGAGCAAGCTGTAAAGCTGGGATTTGAAGGAAGGCCATCTGGCTCTAGAATCTCTGCTATTAATACCCTTGGTAAGGATGTCTTCCAGCCCACCTTCAAGCCTCCTCTCAGATATCTTCATCCTTTGATCCTACTGTAAAGCCATACTTCTTTGGGCCATAAAACAGCTACAAGAAGTACATCTCTCCAGGAAAGAGTCTGCCTCGGGATCTGGTGCTCCTTCCCCACTTAGTACTATATTTGTGTGTCCTACAGAGATGGAACTTCTGCTTTCCAGTCCTCCCTCTGCCCTCTGAGCTCATGCAGAGTAAGGTGAACCCCTTCCACATGGAAGCAGTTCAAATCCTGAAGACAATCCTCAAATCTACCACAAGTCTTTTCTAAAAGCTAAATGACTCTTCAACTCTTTATCCCATGGAACAGTCCTAGGAATTTTCCAGATGCTCACTGCCCACTTCTGTATTCCTGATTTTCTCCCCTAGAAATGGGCTGTCTGTGATTGGGACTTTAACCACAAGGGTGGTCTGTCCAGGGCAGAGGCCAGGACTGGCATTTCCTATAGCCAGGACTATACCCCCAACACTAAAGCACAGCTAAAAACTATGCTTAATTTTCACATGCTGCTATATCTGTCTGAGCTCAGCTTCCCTCCAGCCTGGTGTTTGAAAATCCTGAGATATGGAAACTCTTTCTGCAGAGGACAACTTTCCTGACTGAGGAACACTCAGCCAACTCCCATCACCCAGAGATAGACTATTACTATTTTAGATTATTCTGCTCCTGGATTATTCTTCTCATTCTCCTTCATTTAGGCCCCCTTTTTTCCACTTCTCTAGTCATTTACTAATTCATTCGTTCAACAAATATTTAGATTCTATGAAATAACTGGTACTCCAGAAGCTGGGGTCAGAAAATATTAGAACTGTTCAGTAGCTCTGAAGAAGGTGGAGACTCAATACATCTTTTGGAAGTCTTTTGGGAATTTGCACAGATCTCATTCAGACTCTCTCTCTCTGCTTATACAGATATGATTCTACCTTTACTTATAGTAGGTGTTCAACGAGCACTTGCCGAATTGAATTAAAGGTGTATAGAGGTATGATATACGTATGTATGATGGTCCATGACATGTCCAAGTGCCTGCTCCAAGGAAGGCAATGGAGAGGTATATCCACCTTACTTTGTAGGTCCTAACATTTATGTTTTCACCTTGCAACTGCATTAAGAGAGTTAACAAATTGGGTAATTTAAAAGGAAATGTCTAAGCAAAGGAAATCATCTGTACATTTTCTCAAGGGCAACTTTTATTCTGGCTTAGCTGTTGACTTTGGGGAGATTTTAGGTACCAAATGGTTAGTTTTAATAATTTCCATAGATGAAGGTCCTCTTTGATTTCCTTGGTATTTATGACATTTCTCTGTGTAATAAGTTGTTTAATTCTCAGCCAAGAATTAAGAGTGGAATTGTTGTGAAGTCAACCTTTACTTATAAAGAGTTATGAACAATTATAAATAAATGTTTTAGGCCTTGACTTTTAATAGAATTTTCCTCTGCCTTTATATAGTGCATCACTTATCCACTGCTGTATCACACACCACTCCAAGACTCAGTGGTTTAAAACAACAGCCATGTTGAGGCTCACAATGTGGGTTGGCTGGGCTCAGAGTGGATGGCTTTTGTCTGTTCCACATGGAGCCAGCTGGGATGACTCAGCTAGCAACAGAAATCCAAGAAAGCCTCATCCACACATCTGGGAGCGTGGTGCTTGCTTGCTAGCAGTGGGCTGGGGTGCCCCAGTTCCCCTCCAGGTGACCTCCCTCTCCAAGTGGGCTCTCTGCAGCAAGACGGTCTAGATTTCTTTACATGGTGGTTGGGTTTTGAGAGCACAAGCAGAAGCTACAAGGCCTATTAAGGTCTGGGCTGCAAAATTCCAGAACAACACTTCTACTAGATTCCTCTTGGACAAAGCAAGCCACAGGGTCAATCCAGAGTCAAGGGGTAGAGAAAAAGACTCCACGTCTTGACAGGTGAGACAGCAAGTCACATTGCAAAGGGGTAGAGACACAAGAAGGCATAACTCACTGCATGCTATCTTAAAGAATCCATTACATGTAGGCGCGCCAAAGAGACGGAATGATATCACTCAGATGACAGTAAGAAGGACTCTTTCTGCCAAATCCCGGTGAGAGGGTGACCTGGAGTGTTTCACTGAGCCCAAGTACGCCCACCAGAATCAAAGCAGTCAACAAGGAGGAGTGATGTGACTGAAGAAGGTCCTCCTTGAGGTCCACCCTGAGTCTAGTGGATGAAATGAGGACTACTGTTCAAAGCCCAGTGCATGGACTGGGCAGCCTAACAGACATGGGTTCAAATCCCAGTTTTGCCATTTGCCAGTCCTGGCGAGTTCTCAACCTCTATGATCCTTTTTCTCTTAAGCACGAAACAGGCATAATATTATTAGGGGCCTCCCAAAGACGTTTGTGAAAATTAAATAAAGTGTTTCAGACAAAGTGCTTAGCACAGAGCCTGGTAAAGAGTGAGTGCTTAATAAACAAACAATAGCTCCCATTTCACCTGGAATGGAAGCTTTTTCTTCTCATGAAAATGCCCCTCCTATCTCCGCGGAAGAAGGCAAGTCGGGCTTTCCTTGGCCAGGAAACAAGAGTGAGATTCAAAACCCTAAACAACCTGTGTGGCCCTGGACTAGCCATTCAGAACTGAAGCCAGTCTTAGGGCTCTGCCGGTGCTGAGCATTAACCCTTTGGTTGCTGGATTAGGAGAGATTTAAGAGATCCCAGGGGACAGGCCAGGGCAAGCAGGGTGGCAGGGAAGCCCACGAAGGGCTTGGAGCAGTGGCTACTTACCAGTAAATACAGAAAGATTTCAATGTTATAACCCCAAGGATGTACACACAGGTGTGGACCAGCTAAAACAACAGCCTTATCTAGGAGAAGAAGTGCCAAGGCCCCTTTTCTGCAGGTGATTTGATTAGTACAGCCAGCCTGGAAAAGAGCCAAAATCTCATCCTTCCTGCCTGAAGGACTGGGGTTTAAAAAGCAATTGATACTCAGCAGTGATTCAAAACAGGGAACAAAAGTACAATTCTTCAAATTTGTTTGCGTCCCACTTACATCCAGTGGCCTGGCAGCCGGTGCTGGAAGCTAGACAGCAGCCAGGAAACAGCACGTGAAGCTGAGCATCAGAGGGAGCAGGTAAGGAGTGTGTGAAAGCTCTGATACAAGTAGACACTAGTAAGGCAGGAACACAAGGTCTGCATCCACAAGTGTCATTAAGCCAGGTCAACCAAAGAGGTGGCGCTCTTTAAACTGAGTAAACGGAAGGAGAAGCGGGTTCCGCGGGAAATATCCACACAACTGTTGTTCGTCCAAAGGTCTGCGCTTAGTGCTGTGGGTGCTGAGACAGCGAGACTGTGCCCGCCCTTGCGGGGCCTGTGTGCACCGTGACCAGAGAGCTCACTGCCCCAGCCTGAGGTGGGGGCACCCGGTAAGGCCGGTGACTGTGATAATGACAAGCAGGAGGCTGAAGGGGGGACTCCAGAGAGAGCGGGCACAGGATGGAGGACACAGATGGACGTGCTCTCGGCAAGAATATGGTAAGTGGGTGACGGAGCCTGCCCTGGCTAGACCTTGGAGGCCTGGGCAACTGGGACGGCCTCGAGAGGGATTCACCCAGTGGCTCGGGTAAAAGTCTCCTAAGCCAACCGAATAAGGTCCTACTTCCCAAGCCTACAGTCAAGACCCTCCAAAACTGGCTCCAACTTACTGTACCAGCATTAAGCCCCCCTAAGTGGAATTGCATGGGATGCGGAAATGAATAGCACATCCGTCATAGGGCAGTTATGAGGAGTAAGAAAGTTATTATATGTGTGAAGCATTCAACACAGAGCCTGGTCCTCAGTGATAAATGTGATGATTCTTTCTACCACCGTGTACACTTCAGCAGTTGTGCACTGCACAAGGCTGTCCAGTCGCTCCAAGTCACGTTCCCATGAGGTGTCTGCCATTTTCTCATTCCCCAGAACTACCGCATAGGCTAGCAGAACCCTGATTTCCTCATAAGGTTTTGTGGGAATGAACTGAGATTAAAACTATTGTGTGTTTAGCTCAGTGTTTGACAAGAGTTATATGTCCAGGAAGTGTTCATTGTCACTGCTTTGTTGTTGTTGATGATGATGTTTGATGTCCAATTAAAAAAAATAGTTCCTTTCCTATTAGACCAGTTTTCCCATTGCCTGCTGAACACGGAGTGTGCACTGCCCTCCCAAGTTTCCCATAGGCCTGTCTAGTGCACCTCCAACGGTCAAAGCTTTCCCGTGCCCCAAATTCCTCTTCAGTTCCTGCATCCTCTGTAAATTCCCTTACAAGTTTTGCCTTCCTCTTTTGAACCCCCAGAGCATCAGCCGTCAGCATAATTCACTTGGCAGTTAATTATTCTGTGCTTTGCCACGGCTCTCTACTGTGGGTAAGCCGAGGGTGCTGAGCTGACTTTGTACCTTCCTACCGCCTGTGTCCTCACACACCCCCAACCTTTGGATGTCCCTGAAGCGCCTAGTCCAGGATCTGGTTCCTAGGAGGAGCTAGGGATATTCATCCGGAGAATGAGATGAGACATGGCAGTGACTTGAAGAGTTAAGAGCAAAGTGCCTATGGAAGCTTCTGGGATGATTATAAAGAAATGTGCAAAAAAGAGACTCAGCACTTCAATTGATCAAAATTATCTACTTCAGGGGCTTTGTGTGGACAGAGTCTAAACAGGTGTCTAAACATGCCTATGTGGTGCTCATCTCCCAGGCTGCTCCCACATGAAACTCAGAGTCCCAGTGAGCCCCTGTGAACTCACAGTGTAGTTCCGAGAAACTGTTCGCTAGCCAAGGGAAGAGGGGAGCCTTGGGCCTAACTTAATAATCCTTTTGAAACTGGGGAGAAATGAACTCTTGCTTCACACATTGTGACCCTCTCCCTTACCTGGGACCCTATTCATTAAGTAAGAATGTACTGAGCATCTGGCAAAGTATGGAAGATGACACAGGGCCAAGATGCACGAGTCACAGAGCCTGGCCTGAAGGGGCTAAGGGACCACAGGGAGGAAGTTCACGCAGGAACAGTAGATGACTCTTGCTCAGCCAGTACCAAGTGCCAGAACCCACCTACATCAGGCGCCAAATGTGCAGGAGGGCGCAGAGGAGGCAGATGGTCCATGTGGACCTCACTCCGTACCCATACCTTTCACCAACAATCCCTTCCCCACCTCCAAGACTCATTCCAATACCAACTCCTTCTGGGTTTTTTTCTGGATTTTCCAGTCATAGGAATTGCTCCCCTATTAGGATCATTCAGCCCTTTTGGTCAATACTTGTAGCTTCCAAACTATCTCACAAAACATTCTGCATCAATGTTGCCAAAATCCCACCAAGGTTTCCTTCTAGTTTAGTAAGATGCTGAAGTAAATGTGAGCCTGGGAGCACCACCATAATGCCCAATTTCAAATATTTATGTTCCTCAAAGTGGCCACACCAACTGACTATATAAATGTATAAACAAATGGTATAAGCATAAAATCAATCTGTATTAATAAAAAGATTTTATCCATCTTAAAATGTATGTGATCTTGTTTGAAAATGGGTCCCACTGCTGAAAACAAAATAAAACACAAGTCTGAAAAAGACTGCTTCCTATCATACATCTGGTAATTAACCCTTAATGTTCTAAAAAACTCACTGGCATTGTTTCCCTATACTTTCAATATGTGTTGACCACATATTAATTATTAATTATGGTGGGGTTTTTTTTTAATGTTCTAGAAATTGAGTTCAGTTCCAGAAGCAGCAGGGAGCTGAAGCTGGGCATTCTGTCATTCTGACAGAAGCAGTCCAGCTATTCCTTGCCTTTCTCCAGTTTGAGGAACTGGACTCAAACACTTCAGCGGAGTGTGCACCGAAGACAGGAAAGGTGTTGATACCATTTTCTAAGCTTTTACACAGATGATGTTCATCTGCTCTGCTCTCCAAATCCATCCTAACACTGATAAAATCAGTGATCCCAAAGGGGTCACTGATGTTCCACCTCCCCTGGCTGAGCTAGCTCTTCTTGATCAAACTGGTATTCTAGATCTCCTTCTCCTAAGGAGCCTGCAGTATGTTGCCAGGTTTGCGGAGTCCCATTGAGGACTGTTGGGATTTGTGGGCTGTCCAGAGTTCTTTCAGTCACAGAGATCAAACACCATGGGTTGCCATGATCTATTGTCATGGATGTTTCAAATCACTTAGAGGAAACAGTTTAAGTTAGAGTTAAAATACTAGAAGGCAATTTAGCATGGATGATAAGCACATTCTGGAATTCAAGTAATTGTTATCCCAGGCTTCCCCACTGATTTGCTGCATGACCTTGGGAAAGTGACTTAACCTCCTTGAGCTTCAGTTTCCTCTTTTTTTTTTTTTTGGCTTGTGGCATCTTAGATCTTAGTTCTCCGACCAGGGATTGAACCGGGGGCCCTCAGAAGTGAAAGCGCAGAGGCCTAATCACTGGACCGCCAGGGACTTCCTGAGTTTCCTCATTTTAAAAAATATATAATATTAATACCTGCCTCTTAGGCATTTTGAGGATAAGTAGGACAATACATATAAAGTGCTCAGAGAGTGTCCATCATTCAACAAATGTTAGCTGTTATTTTTAATTAGTAAAGTTTATACATTATTTGCTTTTAAAAAGTTAAATGAACAAGGCCTCACTCTCACTGACCCACTTCTAAAATGCATTCCTGAATGCCAAGGAAAGGCTGGAGGTGCACTTAGGCTATGGGAAATTGCTCACAATATCAGGAATATCAAATAGTGTGCCATGCGCTCATAAACATTCACCATGTATTGGGGAGGATTCAGACATGCTTCTATGCCTAAAGCCAAAGGCATTTCTTTAGGTGTGAAAATCTCAAGGCTTAGTGGTGGTGATTGTTTCTTTTTAAAATGTAAGGACTTGGAGATCATGTCTAGAGCCCAAAGATGTCAAGATGTACAGCAGTAAGAAGACACAAGCTTTGGAAACACAGAGATATGTGTTCAGAGCCTAGCTTAACCACAACTCATGTGAAGGCGGGCAAGTTACTAAATTCTATTGTTCTCTGTTTTGTTTTGGTTTTTTTTTCTGTAAAATGGGACAAGGAAAAGATATCCTTGTGAATTGCTATAAGGATTCAGTTAAAAAATGCAAAGCACTTAAGCTGGATTTTTTTTTTCCCTATGTGACATTAATCAAGATAACCGCTAAACATCAGTTTCTTCATCAATACATTGAGGATGAAAATAATCTCTCCACGTTGGTTTTTTTTTACACATTTATTGAGTCATAATTGACATACAATAAACTGCATTTACTTCAAGTGTACAATTTCATCAATTTTTTTTTATACAGCAGGTTCTTATTAGTCACCAATTTTATACACATCAGTGTATACATGTCAATCACAATCTCCCAATTTATGACACCACCATCCCCACCCACCCGTCGCTTTCCCCCCTTGGTGTCCATAAGTTTGTTCTCTACATCTGTGTCTCAACTTCTGCCCTGCAAACCGGTTCATCTGTACCATTTTTCTAGGATCCACATATATGCGTTAATATACGGTATTTGTTTTTCTCTTTCTGACTTACTTCACTCTGTATGACAGTCTCTAGATGCATCCAAATCTCTACAAATGACCCAATTTCGTTCCTTTTTATGGCTGAGTAATATTCCATTGTATCTATGTACCACATCTTGTTCATCCATTCGTCTGTCGATGGGCATTTAGGTTGCTTCCGTGACCTGGCTATTGTAAATAGTGCTGCAATGAACTATGGGGTGCAGGTGTCTTTTTGAATTATGGTTTTCTCTGGGTATATGCCCAGTAGTGGGATTGCTGGGTCATATGGTAATTCTATATTTAGTTTTTTAAGGAACCTCCATACTGTTCTCCATAGGGGCTGTATCAATTTACATTCCCAACAGTGCAAGAGGGTTCCCTTATCTCCACACCCTCTCCAGCATTTGTTGTTTGTAGATTTTCTGATGAGGCCCATTCTAACTGGTGTGAGGTGATACCTCATTGTAGTTTTCATTTGCATTTCTCTAATAATTAGTGATATTGAGCAGCTTTTCATGTGCTTCTTGGCCATCTGTATGTCTTCTTTGGAGAAATGTCTATTCAGGTCTTCTGTCCATTTTTGGAAGGGGTTGTTTGTTTTTTTAATATGGAGCTGCATGAGCTGTTTATATATTTTGGAGATTAATCCTTTGTCCGTTGATTTGTTTGCAAATATTTTCTCCCATTCTGAGGGTTGTCTTTTCGTCTTGTTTATGGTTTCCTTTGCTGTGCAAAAGCTTTTAAGTTTCATTAGGTCCCATTTGTTTACTTTTGTTTTTATTTCCATTACTCTAGGAGGTGGATCAAAAAAGATCTTGCTGTGATTTATGTCAAAGAGTGTTCTTCCTATGTTTTCCTCTAAGAGTTTTATAGTGTCTGGTCTTACATTTAGGTCTCTAATCCATTTTGAGTTTATTTTTCTGTATGGTGTTACGGAGTGTTCTAATTCCATTCTTTTACATGTAGCTGTCCAGTTTTCCCAGCACCACTTATTGAAGAGACTGTCTTTTCTCCATTGTATATCCTTGCCTCCTTTGTCATAGATTAGTTAACCACAAGAGCATGGGTTTACCTCTGGGCTTTCTATCTTGTTCCATTGATCTATATTTCTGTTTTTGTGCCAGTACCATATTGTCTTGATTACTGTAGCTTTGTAGTATAGTCTGAAGTTAGGGAGTCTGATTCCTCCAACTCCGTTTTTTTCCGTCAAGACTGCCTTGGCTATTCGGAGTCTTTTGTGTCTCCATACAAATTTTAAGATTTTTTCTTCTACTTCTGTAAAAAATGCCACTGGTAATTTGATAGGGATTACATTGACTCTGTAGATTGCTTTGAGTAGTATAGTCATTTTCACAGTATTGATTCTTCCAATCCAAGAACATGGTATATCTATCTGTTGGTATCATCTTTAATTTCTTTCATCAGTGTCTTATAGTTTTCTGCATACAGGTCTTTTGTCTCCCTAGGTAGGTTTATTCCTAGGTATTTTATTCTTTTTGTTGCAGTGGTAAATGGGAGTGTTTCCTTAATTTCTCTTTCAGATTTTTCACCATTACTGTATAGGAATGCAAGAGATTTCTGTGCATTAATTTTGTATCCTGCAGCTTTACCAAATTCATTGATTAGCTCTAGTAGTTTTCTGGTGGCATCTTTAGGATTCTCTATGTATAGTATCATGTCATCTGCAAACAGTGACAGTTTTACTTCTTCTTTTCCGATTTGTATTCCTTTTATTTCTTTTTCTTCTCTGATTGCCATGGCTAGGACTTCCAAAACTATGTTGAATAATAGTGGTGAGAGTGGACACCCTTGTCCTGCTCCTGATCATAGAGGAAATGCTTTCAGTTTTTCACCATTGAGAATGATGTTTGCTGTGGTTTTGTCGTATATGGCCTTTATTATGTTGAGGTAGGTTCCCTCTATGCCCACTTTCTGGAGAGTTTTTATCATAAATGGGTGTTGAATTTTGTCAAAAGCTTTTTCTGCATCTACTGAGATGATCATATGGTTTTTATTCTTCAATTTGTTAATATGGTGTATCACATCATATGGTTTTTATTCTTCAATTTGTTAATATGGTGTATCACGTTGATTGATTTGCATATGTTGAAGAATCCTTGCATCTCTGGGATAAATCCCACTTGATCATGGTCTATGATCCTTTTAATGTGTTGTTGGATTCTGTTTGCTAGTATTTTGTTGAGGATTTTTGCATCCATATTCATCAGTGATACTGGTCTGTAATTTTCTTTTTCTGTAGTATCTTTGTCTGGTTCTGGTATCAGGATGATGGTGGCCTCATAGAATGAGTTTGGCAGTGTTCCTTCCTTTGCAATTTTTTGGAAGAGTTTGAGAAGGATGGGTGTTAGCTCTTCTCTAAATGTTTGATAGAATTCACCTATGAAGCCATCTGGTCCTGGACTTTTGTTTGTTGGAAGATTTTTAATCACAGTTTCAATTTCATTCCTTGTGATTGGTCTGTTCATATTTTCTATTTCTTCCTGGTTCAGTCTTGGAAGGTTATACCTTTCTAAGAATTTGTCCATTTCTTCCAGGTTGTCCATTTTATTGGCATAGAGTTGCTTGTAGCAGTCTCTTAGGATGCTTTGTATTTCTGTGGTGTCAGTTGTAACTTCTCCTTTTTCGTTTCTGATTTTATTGATTTGAGTCCTCTCCCTCTTTTTCTTCATGAGTCTGGCTAATGGTTTATCCATCTTGTTTATCTTCTCAAAGAACCAGCTTTTAGTTTTATTGATCTTTGCTAATGTTTTCTTTGTTTCTATTTCATTTATTTCTGCCCTGATCTTTATGATTTCTTTCCTTCTACTAAATTTGGATTTCGTTTGTTCTTCTTTCTCTAGGTCCTTTAGGTGTAAGGTTAGATTATTTATTTGAGATTTTTCATGTTTCTTGAGGTAGGCTTGTATAGCTATAAACTTCCCTCTTAGAACTGCTTTTGCTGCATCCCATAGGTTTTGGATCATCGTGTTTTCATTGTCATTTGTCTCTAGGTATTTTTTGATTTCTTCTTTGATTTCTTCAGTGATCTCTTGGTTATTTAGTAACATAGTGTTTAGCCTCCGTGTGTTTGTGTTTTTTACCTTTTGTCCCTGTAATTGATTTCTAATCTCACAGCATTGTGGTCAGAAAAGATGCTTGATATGATTTCAATGTTCTTAAAATTACTGAGGCTTGATTTGTGACCAAAGATGTGATCTATCCTGGAGAATGTTCCGTGCGCACTTGAGAAGAAAGTGTAATCTGCTGTTTTTGGATGGAATGTCCTATAAATATCAATTCAATCTATCTGGTCTAGTGTGCTATTTAAAGCTTGTGTTTCCTTATTTTCCGTTTGGATGATCTGTCCATTGGTGTAAGTGAGGTGTTAAAGTCCCCCACTATTATTGTGTTGCTGTCGATTTCCTCTTTTACAGCTGTTAGCAGTTGCCTTATGTATTGAAGTGCTCCTGTGTTGGGTCCATATATATTTATAATTGTTATATCGTCTTCTTAGATTGATCCCTTGATCAGTATGTAGTGTCCTTCCTGTCTCTTGTAACATTCTTTATTTTAAAGTCAATTTTATCTGATATGGGTATTGCTACTCCAGCTTTCTTTTGATTTCCATTTGCATGGAATATCTTTTTCCATCCCCTCACTTTCAGTCTGTATGTGTCCCTGGGTCTGAAGTGGATCTCTTGTAGACAGCATATATATGGGTCTTGTTTTTGTATCCATTCAGCAAGCCTGTGTCTTTTGCTTGGAGCATTTAATCCATTCACGTTTAAGGTAATTATCGATATGTATGTTCCTATGACCATTTTCTTAATTGTTTTGGGTTTGTTTTTGTAGGTCTTCTTCTTCTCTTGTGTTTCCCACTTAGAGAAGTTCCTTTAGCATTTGTTGTAGAACTGGTCTGGTGGTGCTGAATTCTCTTAGCTTGTGCTTGTCTGTAAAGCTTTTGATTTCTCCATCGAATCTGAGTGAGATCCTTGCTGGGTACAGTAATCTTGGTTGTAGGTTCTTCCTGTTCATCACTTTAAGTATATCATGCCACCCCCTTCTGGCTTGTAGAGTTTCTGCTGGGAAATCAGCTGTTAACCTTATGGGAGTTCCCTTGTATGTTATTTGTCGTTTTTCCCTTGCTGCTTTCAATGATTTTTCTTTGTCTTTAATTTTTGCCAATTTGATTACTATGTGTCTCAGAGTGTTTCTCCTTGGGTTTATCCTGTAAGGGACTCGCTGTGCTTCCTGTACTTGGGTGGCTATTTCCTTTCCGATGTTAGGGAAGTTTTCGACTATAATCTCTTCAAATATTTTCTCTGGTCCCTTCTCTCTCTCTTCTCCTTCTGGGACCACTATAATGTGAATGTTCTTGCCTTTAATGTTGTCCCAGAGGTCTCTTAGGCTGTCTTCATTTCTTTTCATTCTTCTTTCTTTATTCTGTTCAGCAGCAGTGAATTCCACCATTCTGTCTTCCAGGTCACTTATCCGTTCTTCTGCCTCAGTTATTCTGCTATTGATTCCTTCTAGTGTAGTTTTCATTTCAGTTATTGTATTGTTCATTTCTGTTTGTTTGTTCTTTAATTCTTCTAGGTCTTTGTTAAACATTTCTTGCATCTTCTCAATCTTTGCCTCCACTGTTTTTCCGAGGTCCTTGATTATCTTCACTATCATTATTCTGAATTCTTTTGCTGAAAGGTTGCCTATCTCCACTTCATTTACTTGTTTTTCTGGGGTTTTATCTTGTTCCTTCATCTGGTACATAGCCCTCTGCCTTTTCATCTTGTCTATCTTTCTGTGAATGTGGTTTTTGTTCCACAGGCTGCAGGATTGTAGTTCTTCTTGCTTCTGCTGTCTGTCCTCTGGTGGATGAGGCTATCTAAGAGGCTTGTGCAGGTTTCCTGATGGGAGGGACTGGTGGTGGGTAGACCTGGGTGTTGCTCTGGTGGGCAGAACTCAGTAAAACTTTAATCTGCTTCACTGCTGATATGTGGGGCTGGGTTCCCTCCCTGTTGGTTGTTTGGCCTGAGGCAATCCAACACTGGAGCCTACCTGGGCTCTTTGGTGGGGCTCATGGCAGACTCTGGGAGGGCTCACGCCAAGGAGTACTTCCCAGTACTTCTGCTGCCAGTGTCCTTTTCCCCACGGTGAGCCACAGCCACCCCCGCCTCTGCAGGAGACCCTCCAACACTAGCAAGTAGGTCTGGTTCAGTCTCCCCTGGGGTCACTGCTCCTTCCCCTGGGTCCCGATGCGCACACTACTTTGTGTGTGCCCTCCAAGAGTGGAGTCTCTGTTTCCCCCAGTCCTGTCAAAGTCCTGCAATCAAATTCCGCTAGCCTTCAAAGTCTGATTCTCTAGGAATTCCTCCTCCCGTTGCTGGACTCCCAGGTTGGGAAGCCTGATGTGGGGCTCAGAACTTTCACTCCAGTGGGTGGACTTCTGTGGTATAAGTGTTCTCCATTCTGTGAGTCACCCACCCAACAGTTATGGGATTTGATTTTGCTGTGATTGTGCCCCTCCTACCATCTCATTGAGGCTTCTCCTTTGTCTTTGGATGTGGAGTATCTTTTTTGGTGAGTTCCAGTGTCTTCCTGTCGATGACTGTCCAGCAGCTAGTTGTGATTCTGGTGTTCTCACAAGAGGGAGTGAAAGCACGTGCTTCTACTCCACCATCTTGGTTCAGGGAATTTCATAATTTTTGACATATGTATACATCTGCAAAACCATCACCACAATCAAGGTAATGAACACATATTCACCCTCAAATGTTGCCTTATACATCTCTGTAATCCCTCTCTCTTGCCCCTCCCGAGTCTACCCCCACCTATGAATTCAGGCAACCAACCATTGGTTTTATTTCTATCATTCTACATTAGGTTGAATTTTCTAGAATTTTAGATAAATGCAATCATACAGTATGTACTCTATTTTTGTGTGACTCTTTTCACTCAGCATAATTATTTTGAGAGTCATAATAGTGTGAGTCTGTAGTTCATTATTTTTATTACTGAGTAATATTCCATTGGATGGATATAGCATAGTATGTTTATCCTTTTGCTTGTTGACAGACATGTGGGTTGTTTTCATTTTTAGACTATTCCAAATAAGTTGTGTGGAACATTTGTATACAGGTCTTTGTATGGACATATGCTTTCATTCCTCTCAGGTAAATTCCGCTCTTAAGAGCAGAATGGCTGGGTCATACGTTATAGGTAATGTTTAACTTTTGAAGAAACTAAAAAACTGTTTTCCAAGGTGCTTTTACCATTTTACATTCCTACCAGCAGTGTATGAGAATTTCAGTTCCTCCACATCCTCACCAACATTTGATATGGTCAATCTAATATTAGCCATTATAATCAGTGTGTAGAAGTACTTTATTGTGATCCTCACTTGCATTTCCCTAACGACTAGTTATGTTGTTCAGTTTTTCAAGTGCTTATTTGCCATGCATGCATCTTCTTCATTGGGGTGTATGATTAAATCTTCTGCCCATGTTTTTATTGGGTTGTTTTCTTATTTTTGCATTTTCAGAGTTCTTCACATATTCTGGATACAAGACTTTTATCTGATATCGGTTTTGCAAACAGTTTCTTAGACTCTAGCTTGTGCTTTCAGTCTCCTACAGTGCTATTCAAAGAGCAGAAGTTTTAATTTTGATAAAGTCCAATTTCTCAATTTTTTTCTATTATGGATCATCTTTTTTGGTGTCATATCTAAGACATTTTTGCTTACTTCAAGGTTACAGAGGTTTTCTTCCATATTTTCTCCTAGACGTTTTATAGATTTAGGTTTTACATTTAGGTCTATGATCTATTTTGAATTAATTTTTCATATGGTGTGAGGCAGGATCAAAGTCCTTTTTTTGTTTGTTTAGTTTTGTTTTGCGTATGGATGCCCAATTGTTCCAGCACCATTTGTTGAAAAGACTACTGTTTCTCCACTGAATTGCCTCTGCACTTTTATTAAAAATCAGTTCCTCATATATATGTGAGTCTATTTTTGGATTCTCTACTCTGTTCCATTTTTCTCTTTGTCTATCTTTGCAGTGATACCATACTATATTAGTTACAGTGGCTTTATAATAAGTCTTCGTTCACCAATTTTGTTCTTCTTTTCAAAATTGTTTTGCCTATTTTAGGTCCTTTGAAATTCCATTAACATTTTAGAATCAGTTTGTCAACATCTACCATTAAAAAAAAAAAAAAAAAAAGAAAGCCTGCTAGGATTTTTATTGGGGATTAAGTCTATGAAATAATTCAGTAGAATAGTCATTTAACAACAGCTGATGACCAATGGTATTATACTAACAATGGTATTATATTTAGTTGCCTAACCCATAAATACAGTATACCTCTCAACATTCTTAAGACTCCTTTAGTTTTTCCTGATGTACTGATTTTTCACCTCTTTTGTCAGACTTCTCCCTAAGTATTTTCCATTTTTTGATGCTATTGCAAACAAAATTTTTATTTCAATTTCCAATTGGTTTCTGCTAATATAGAAAAAGAACTGACTTTTGCATATTGATCTTGTATTTTCAAACTTGCTAAGCTTACTTGTTAGTTCTAGAAGCTTTTTGTATATTCCACTGCATTTTCTACAAAGACAAAAATGTTATCTGTGAATAAAGACAGCTTACTTTTCAATATGGATGCCTTTTTTTTTTTTCTTGCCTGTTTGAACTGGCTAGAACATCTTGTACAATGCTAAAAAGACAGGATAAGAGCAAACATCCTTGTCTTGTTTCTGTTTTTAAGGGGAAAGCTTTCAGCCTTTCATCATTAAGTATTTGTCTTTTGTAGGTATTTTTGTATATACCTTTTCAGTTGAGGAAGTTGTCTTCCACTTCTACTTTGATGAAAGTTTTTATCAGGAATAGATTTGGGATTCTGTCAAATGCTTTTTCTCATATATTGAGTTGATCATATGGCTTTTCAGTTTTAAGATATTAATATGATGAATTACATTGATTTTTAAACACTGAACCAGCTTTGAATTCCTAGGATAAAGCCAACTTGGTCTCTTTTTATATAGTGTTGAATACAATTTGCTAAAATTTTGTTTAAGATGCTCATATAAGGGATATTGGTCTGTAGTTTTCTTTTCTTGTAATGACTTTCTCTAACAAGAGAACTTGTTTTGCTAACAAGTTAAGGCTAGCCTCAAAGAACTAGTTGGGAAGTGTTTCCTCCTCATCAGTTTTCTGAAAGAGTTCATATAATATTAGTACAATTTTTCCTTGAATGTTTAGTAGAATTCACCAGAAAGCCATCTGAGCACTAATTTTTCTTTATGGGTAAGTTTTTAAGTAAAAATTCAGTATCTTAAGTAGGGTTATTCAAGTTTATTTGCTTCTTATTAAGTGAATGTTGGTATTTTGAGTCTTTCAAGAAATTTGTCCATTTCAACTATGTTGTCAGATTTATAGGCATAAAGCTGTTAATAACATTTCCATATTATCCTTTTTTTAAAATTTATTTTATTTTATTTATTTATTTTTGGCTGCACTGGGTCTTCGTTGCTGTGCGCGGCTTTCTCTAGTTGCGGCGAGCAGGGGCTACTCTTTGTTGCAGGGCGTGGGCTTCTCATCGCGGTAGCTTCTCGTGTTGCAGAGCACAGGCTCTAGGTGCACGGGCTTCAGTAGTTGTGGCACACAGCCTTCAGTAGTTTTGGCACGCGGGCTCTAGAGCACAGGCTCAGTAGTTGTGGCACACGGGCTTAGTTGCTCCGCGGGATGCAGGATCTTCCCGGACCAGGGCTCGAACCCGTGTCCCATGCACTGGCAGGCGGATTCTTAACCACTGTGCCACCAGGGAAGCCCCCATGTTATCTTTTTAATAGCTGTAGAATCTATAGTGATGTCATTTCTCTCATTCTTGATACTGGTTAACACATGTCTTCTTTTCCTCTGATTAGTCTGGCTACAGGCTTAATTTTATTGATATTTTCAAATACATGTAGTATTATATTTCATTTTGATTTTTCTCTCTTTTTTTGTTTTCTTTCACTGATTTCTGCTTTAAACTTTATTATTTCCTTTCTTCTCCTTACTTTAGTTTAACTTGCTCTTCTTTTTCTGCTTTTGTTTTTAAGGTGGTAGCTGAGATCATCGATTTGTGGTTTTTTTCTGCTTTTCTGCTTTTGTTTTTAACGTGGTAGCTGAGGTCATTGATTTGTAGTTTTTTTCCTAATATAGATGTTTAGTGCTATAAATAGCACTAAATAAAATACTGTTTAGCAGCATCCCACAAATTCTCACATAGCGTTTTTTTTTTCACTTTAATTCATTTCAAAATACTTTCAAATTTCTCTTTTAATTTCTTCCTTGATCCATGTGTTATTTAGAAGTATGTTATTCAGTTTTCAAACACTTGGGGATTTTCCACAGATCTTTCTGTTACTGATTTATAATTTAATTCTATTATGATCAGAGATCATATTGTAATCCTTCTAAATTTATTGAGACTTATTTTATGGCCCAGTAGTCTATCTTGGTAAATGTTCTGTGTGAATTTGAAAATAATGTGTATTCTATTGATATTGAGAGAGCCATATAAATACCAATCAAGTTAGGTTGGTTGATAGTGCTGTTCAAGACTACTATGTCCTTGAGGAATTTTTGTCTGTGTGTTTGAGTGGGGGCATTAAAATCTCTGACAATAATTGTGCTTTTGTTCATTCTTCCTGAAGTTTTATCAGTTTTTGCCATGTGTTTTGAAGCTGTGTTGTTAGGCATGTAAACATTTAGGATTGTTATGTCCTCTTGATGTACTGACCTACTTATCATTATGAAATTACCTTCTTTGTCTTCTATCCCTGGTAATAGTCTTCACTCTGAAATATACTGTGTCTGGTATTAATATTGCCATTCCAGCTTCCTTTTGACTACTGTTACCAAGATATACATTTTCCCATTCTTTTACTTTTAACCTATTTGTGCCTTTACATTTCTTGTAAGCAGCATATTACTGGGTCTTGCTTTTTTATCCAATCTCATAACCTCTGCTTTACTGGAGTAGTTACATTTAATATGAATATTACATTTAATATTAGGTTTAAGTTTTTCATCTTGCTTTTTGATTTCTATTTGTCCCCTTTGTCCTTTGTTCGCTTTTCTTCTTTTTCTGCATTTTTTTGGATTGAGTATTTTTTTATAATGTAGTTTTATCTCCTTTGTTGGCTGCTTAGCTGTTACTCTTGCTTTGCTGTTTTAGTGGTTTCTTTGGAGTTTATAGTACATATCTTTAACTTATCATAGTTTATCTTCAAGTGATATTATACCCCTTCATACAGAGTATAAGAACTTAACAAAAGCACAATTTCATTTCTCACTGCTAGGTTTTTATGCTATTTTTGTCATATATTTGCATATGTGTGTATGTATTATAAACTCCCCAATTCATATTGTTTTTGCTTATGTCATCAATTATCTTTTAAAGAGATTTAAATAATAAAAAATCATATATATTTACCTATGTAATTACCATTTGTTGTGCACTTTTTCCCTGGATATACGTTCCATCTGGTATCACTGTCCTTCTGTCTGAAGGACTTCTTTTAATATTTCTTGTATTGGAGGTCTGCTGGTGGTGAATTCTTTCAGCTTCTGTATGCCTGAAAACATCTTTATTTTGCCTTCACTTTTTCCTTAAATATCGATATTCTCCATGGAATTTATTTATTTATGTCTTTTTTTTTTTTTTTTTTCTGGCCATGCCACACAGCATGTGGGATCTTAGTTCACCGACCAGGGATCGAACCTGCGCCCCTTGCAGTGGAAGCATGGTGTCTTAACCACTGGACCACCAGGGAAGTCCCTATTTTGCCTTCATTTTTGAAAGATACTTTTACTGGGTATAGAATTCTAGGTTGACAGTATTTTTCTTTCAGTTCTTTAAAGATGCTTTTCCACTTTTTTCTCACTTTCATCGTTCCTGATGAGAAATTTTCTGGTGTCTTTATTTCTCTGTACACAAGGTCTCATTTTCCTCTGACTGCTTTTAATTTTTTGTTAATGATTTTGAGAAAACTGATTATGTGCTGTGCTGTAATTTTATTTATATTTCTTGTGCTTGCAGCTCATTTATTTTCTTGGATTTGTGATATCAGATGAGGAACATCTAATCTGGAGTTTAAAATGAAGTAGTAGTTTGCATGACCCAAAAGGTCTCAAAGATAAGGCAACTTTTAATACACCAACAGCTAATCTGAAAATTTTTCTTTTTTAGCCATCCTGGATCAAAGGCTAGAATCAGGGATGGTATCTGGCAAATAGACTTTGTGGAGAAAGTGTCTCAAACCTCTGTTTCTGGGGTCATTCAAGTATCATAAGGCTTTCTATTAATGGGAGATACTCCAGGCAGATTCTTGTGTTTTATGAAAAGGAAAGAGTGGAGAAAAAAATAGAGACTGGGTATAAGGAAATGAGGGAGTTTCAGCATTTGACACACCAAATTTGGAATGGAATTTCAAATGGAAACAAATTTATTGTATCAAAGATGTCTCAAAAATGCTTCCCCACAATGACTAAATTTACGTAATTCTCAGGTGGATGTGTTCTGTGGTCTACACTTTTCTAAGAGTTTTAGATTTTAGAGTGCACTAAAAAATCTTAATGCAAAAAGAAGAGAACGAGGTGAAAGAGGAGTATAAAGGGGAGGGGAGGGGAGGGCAAATGTTCAAGCTTATTCTAAAATCTTGGTTTTGCAGAGGTAATTTAAGAATACCTCTGCTGTCATTCCGGTCTCCTTTCACAACTCTACATTCAGCCCTCTAGAAGAGCTGAAAATACTTCTTCACATGCACCAAGATACCCGATATAAGAAAAGCCTTTTGAAAATGGCTTTATCGTGGTAAGTCATCATACGGGCTGGTACGGAAGTAACAGAGCTAGGTCTAAAGGAGAGGGGAAATAATTATATTTCTAAACTGTAAACTTTGTGTGTCTTTTTGAGTAAGAGGAACAAACTTATAAATAGAAGAGAACTCTAAAAGGATTTCATGAAGAACACATTCCTGTCTGCTGGCAGACTGAACAGCCGAACTTGGGCAAAGCAACATGATTTTATAGCAAAGCACTGAATCTTAGAATAGGCATAGTCAATACAGATGGGTGGCAGTGGCTTCTTGTGACACTGCTGATGCATAGAAGCCTCCTTCTTCTATAAAATCATAGAAATGCTTGATAAAACATTCTTCACAAAATGTAAAATTCAACATGTAAAATTCTTTCACAAAGATCAATGTCAAAGACACAAAAGGAAATCCCCAAGGGTCAGAAATGAATAAGCAAAGCAGTAAGGGGAAGGAACTGTCATGGTGGATTAAGGGAGTGCAGGACCATACATAGGCTTTAGGGACTGGGAGTTGCGGTTTTAAGATCCCCTCAGGAACCCAGGGTTCCTGAGGGGGACACAGCCCCATATTATAGGGATACAGTGTTCCATGGAACAGAGCTGTCACAGGGATATAGAATCCCCGCTACCTAGTATTCCATTGTATAATTACACCAAAATTTATTTGTTCATTCTCAATTGACAGACATTTGGGTTATTTCTGGTCTTTATGAATACAGACATTGCTGCTATGAAAAGCCTTATACAAGTCTCATGGTGCACAAAAACAAGCGTTTTTACGGTATATATACATATGCCTAGGAGTGGAATTGCTGGGTCATAAGGTATTGTAAGTTGTTTACAAAATGTGATGTTTTCAGATGTTTTAATTTTTACTAACTGATGGATATAAAATGGTATTCATTGTGGTACTAATTTGCAATTGTTTGATTACTAATAAGGCTGATCATCATTTCATACACTTATTGGCCACTTAAGGTTCCTCTGCTGTGATATATCAGTTTATCTTTTGTCCATTTTTCTACTGAGTTTTTGAGCAGTTATTTATATATTCTAGATATTAAATCTTTGTCAAGTACATGTATTGCAAATATCCTCTCTAATTTTGTTTATAGCAGGTTTTGATGAACAAAAATTTTTAATTTATTGTAGTCAAATGTAACAATCTTTCCTTTTTAGTTTGGAATTTTTGCTACCATTTTAAGAAGTCATTTCCTACCCCAAAGTCATAATATATTCTCCAATATTGTCTCCTAAAGTTATATGGTTTGAACTTTCATCTTCACTTATTATCATATTTTAGGAAGGAAATCAATATGCGAATGAGCCCAGTACCAGTTATTGAAAAGCTTATCCTTTCCCCCACTGATCTGCAATTCCAGTCTGTCTGAAAACAAAGTCTGTTTCTGGATTTTCTATTCAGATTCACTGGCCTATTTTTCTATCCATATACTAATAACTCACTAAATTACTTTTTATAACTTTAAGATAAATCTTGATATCTGCTAGGCCAATCCCCACCTTTGGGATGTTTTAGTTATCGCTGCCTTTTTGCTGCTCTGCATAAATTTCAGAATTAACTTAAATTCCCAAAACCAAGCAAAGCACCCCACCACCACACATACACACACACACACACACACACACACACAGACCTGTTTTTATAATATTTTTAAAAGTTTGGTAAAGAAAGATAAAGCAAGAAAATATTAACAGAAACATGATATAATAATACTGATATCAAATTATACTAAGGCAAAATGCATCTTTAGGGATAAAACAGGATCTTACTTAACGATGAAATTTAAAATTCATCAGGAAGATATGACAATCCTGATCCAGTATAAATGAACCACACAGTCACTTATTTTTTATAAGAAAAATAAGTAGACTCACGATGAGAAATTGATCAAAGAATCACCATGGGATATTTTATCTCATCTCGGAAACTGATAGATCAAGTAGGCAAAAATAAATAAATAAGGTGATAAAAGATTTGAACAGCAAAATAAACCAAACTGATCCAGCAGACATATCCTACAAATAAAGTAGATGCATTATTTTCAAGTACATATGGATAATTCACAAAAATTGACCATGTTCTGGACCACAAAAGAAGTTTCTACCAAGCTATTGATACAGAACAGTGAATTCTCTAACTACAAGACAATAATATTAAAAATCAATAGCAAAAGGACAACTTTTCAAAGTCCATACGTACAGCTCTCACAGGTTTTTCACAGCTTGCCAAGCTCTTGGAAAGAGAGCCAGTGAATGGCCTCTCCCACGACAGTAAAGAAAAGTCACCTAACAATGTAGACTATGGACTCAACCAGACCCTAATGGGGATTCTAACTCATTATACCAGCCTGTGACCTCGGGCAAGTGGAACAGTCTTTCTGTGCTTCTATTTCCTCATAGTTAGAATGGAAAGTGCCTTTCTCATAGGGCTGTATGAGGATTAAATAAGATAATACACAGTACTATGCATAAAGACTACAAAGAAATATCTAATGTTTGGGGTGTTTTTAGGTTTTACTTGATTTTGTTTAGTTATTACCGTTGGTATTATTAATTTACGAACATTTGCTTCTCAGCATCACAAAGTGAATTTCTCTTATGCTTTCTGTCCTGGCATAGGCACCCTTTTTCAAATCTGAGCCACTGATTAAAGTTCAAACACAGCATTACAGTAGAACAGGCCAACCAAAGTAATAGCTTCTAGTTTCTCCCACTTGGTTTCTCTGGCAATTCATGGCTCCCAAGGAAACTCTCTCTCCAATTTCCCTATTTAAAACAGCTAAAGAGATCATTCAGATTTGACTACCTTTTACCAAACATATGGACGAATGATTTTTTTTATTATATTTTATACTGCATATCTTATCTTGTAAAAGGTACTATTTTTACATGTTATGTTCAAAATGTGAAAATTGGCAGTTTGACACACACGTTGTATAAATCATTCAATGTCTGTATTAGAAATTACCAAAGTAACACCTGCAAAGTTTTGTGATATTTTGTCACCACATTAGGAAAGCCTATCATTATAGCTTGTAATCACTGATGGAGCGAAAACACCATCTTAGAATTAGTCTGATTCAAAGGAGTTAGAATTGAAAATAGATATATTTCCACATACTACACAAGGAAGGAGATCTTAAAGGCCCAGGGACAGAGCCTCATTTCTTACACCCCAGGAAATGGTCATCTTTTACTGAATTGTCCTCGTAACTGAGAGATATCAAGCCTGATCTATGCAGCTCTGATGAAACTCATTACCTGTTATATCTGACAAGGTTCTATTAGAGAAGCAAAACCACTATGACAGATCAGATACATTAAAAGACGAATCAGGGATTTGACTTTACACAATTGGTGGAGCAGGTTGAAGAGTCTATGTGAAACTATTCTACCTTCTTCTGGTACTAGAGCCTAAATCTGCAGACAAGACCATCAGAAAGAGAAGACAGATGGGAAATGGGGGAAGCAAGGAAAAGCTGGAACCTATGAGGATGAGCAGAAAGGACTAGTACCCACTGCAGTCTCTCACTGCCTCCAAGCTCCTACTCTGATGATGGAGGTATCCTGCAGGGGAAGCTGGCACGCTTCATCAAAGAACTAATCACATGTCTGGGTCCAAGAGTTAGAGAAGCATGAAGGCGGAAATGCAGTAGGAGCTGGAGGTGAACCAGTAGATCAGCTACAGCATGTGAGAAGATGCAGCGGGCTGTACCAGTACCATGCCCTGCACTGACCTTCTAGGCATAAAGAACACGGCCGCTGCTTCATTTCCACCCACCACACCTCCTGTGAAATGCCTGACACGGCCCAAATGATTTAGAATTATACAGGGAAAGGAATTCTGGGAACTTTAGTTTTAGCTAAATTGACACAATACAAAACTACCACACTTACTTTTGAGGGCAGATCTAGCACAAGAGGGGAGTGATCAGATATTTCACCTGAGAAAATGTCACCTTCGATCTTCTCAACGCAGTTATTAGCATTCTGTAGGCAAAGACTTATTTTTTTTTTCAAAGAAATGGTGATAAGTTAGTAAATATCAATACTGACACTGTGGATTTATATCCATTACCTTAGTTAACTCTTATGGTTAATATTATATATATTAGTCCTATTTTGGAAACAAATGCAATGAGGCTCAGAGAAATTATCAAGCTTACTCAAAGCTACACAGTATGTTGCGAATTCCATAACTCCTGCCCATCACCAATTCACTCTGCTACTCCTGCGGCGTAAGTTAGAGAAAATCTTTTCAATCACTGCCTTTTATGAACATCTGAGAAGAGCTAGACTCTTTATTGCATTGGTATAGCCCTACTTCCCTTTTCCTGAGTGGATCCTGAGAGAGAGTCAGAGACCCATAGAGACTTAGAACTGGAAGGGAGCCAAGAGATGGCCTACACCCAGAAAGAATGAAGGGGAAGAGGAAAGAAGAGGATTAAAAGTTCAGGAATAAAGTAAGAGAAGAGAATCACGGGCTTGTAAAGGGAATATCTTCAGGCAGAACTAAGGTGGGAAGAAGAAAGATGTATGAGCAGAGGAAGAGAAGTACTTCTGCGTTTTCAAAAGGAAAAGAAGGATCTGTGTAGAGTCATGAGCAGACCAAGGGAAAGTCGGGAATTTGAGCGAGGGCTGGCGTGAGAACACAAGGTGCACAGCTCTCAGTCAGACCTCTGTAAATCTGCATTGTCATGACCAAAATGGCCTTATAATTCCTCCAGCTTAACTGAACTTCAGACAGGCTTCCCTTTTCCTAGAGCATTTACTTTTGAAAACTTATAATTGCAAACCCTTTCTCTGCTTCTTTGAGATGTAAATCTTTTAAAAAGCTTCTTAACCAATTTTACAAGCCTCTACTATCCTTCTCAAGGACCTGGGAGCCATCCCTTTGAAATATAAACATCAAGGGAGACAGCTCCCTTATCTCCTAGTTTCTGTGGGAGGATGGAGTCTAACCTCCCATGGACACCCTGCTCCAAGCTGTAAAACTACTTTCTGCCACGAAGATACAGAAAGTTTACTTTTCCTTTGGGTAAGGTCAGTTAGCAAACATGGATGGCCTATGATCCTCCCCACCCACCATCCCAGCTCTTAAAAACTTTCCAGCCCTTTGTTTCAGTGGAGTAGAACTCACTGGGTTCTAGTTTCTCTTTCTTACTGCAGTAACCTTGAATAAAGTCTCTTACCTGTTTAATTTTTGCTCTGACAGTCATAAGCCCGATATGGAATGGGCAGAAGTTTAACTTTAGTCTACCTAATGGGCAAAACATTTATTATGCAAAGGAAGGTAATAGTATCAACCAAAAAACGAGGAATTCAAGCACTTGGGATGTCAAAGTGAGAGAAAGATGGGGTAGAGGTTTGGAGCTCAGGCTTTGGAGTTCATCAGACTCAAGTCTGAGCCCCTGATCCCCCTCTTACTGCTCTTACTACTCTTGCAGTGCTGGAAACATTCTTTAACCTTATTTTTCTCTTTGACACAGCAAAACAGTCATGGTAACGATAGTACCGGTAGTGCTGAGAACTAAATCAATGTACCTGACGCTTGTATGAGTAGGGTCAAACTAGGAATAATGAAAATTACCCTAATTATTTACACAGAGGGAGGTTTTTTCCCCCAACTTTTCATTCTGAAATATTTCAAACCTAAGGAAAAGTTAAAGAATGGTACAATGAATAACCACATTCTCTTTACCTAGATTCACCAATGTTTATACTTGGCATCTCTCTCTCTCTCTCTCTCTCTCTCTCTCTCTCTCTCTTTGCCATTTGAAAATAAGTTGCAGACATCATGCCTAAATACTTCACCCCTAAATACTTCAGCATCCATCTCCAGAGAACAAGGATATTCTCTTATAACTATAACTGAAATGCATTATCACACCTAAAAAGATTCAATAATATCATCTGTTATTCAGTCCATATTTAAGTTTCTTCAACTTTTCCCAAAATGTCTTTCATTGTTTTTTTACTTTCTGATCCAGGATCCACTCAAGGTTCATACACTACTCTATACTTTCATTGTTTTTCTACTTTCTGATCCAGGATCCACTTAAAGTTCATATACTTTACTGTTTTGGCTCCTTAGTCTTTTTAAATCTAGACAAGTCTGAATGTTTTTGTGTATTAACTGTTTTTTACACCATTAACTTTTGAAAAGACTCCAGGCCAGTTAGTCTGTAGAATAAACCAGATTCTAAATATGCCTATTATTTTCCTCATTTTAGATTTAAGTTTCTCAACAGCTGCAGAATACACATTCTTTTCAAGTACACATGGAACATTTGCCAAGCTAAGTTATATGTGGGGGCCATAAAACAAGTCTCGAAAATGTCAAAGGACTGAAATCTTACCCAGGATGTCCTCTGACCACACTGGTATTAAATTAGAAATTAATATCAAAAGATATTTTAAAATTTCTCAAATATTTGAAAATTAAGCAATACACCTAAACAATCCATAGGTCAAAGACAAAATTCTAAGATAAAATAGAAAATAAACTGAATAACATTGAAAACACATCTCAAAATTTGTGGGATACAGCTAAGCACTGCTTAAAGGGAAATTTATAACTGTGAATAGTTATGTCAGAAAATAAGAAAGGTCTTAGGTCAGTAACCTAAGGTAAAGTCAAACCCAAAGTAACCAGAAAGGATGAAATAATAAATATGCATAGAAACTGATAAAACTGAAAGAGAGAAAATTAATAGTTAAAAAGTACTTGAAAAAAATAATAAAATTGATAAACATTTACTAAGACTGATCAAGAAAAAAAGAGAACACAAATTACCAATATTATTAATAAGAAGTATTATACATCACCGAAAAATCTACCAATGTTAAAAGGATGAGAATATTATAACTTTATGCCAATAAATTTGACCACTTAGATGAAATGGACAAATGTCTCAAAAAATGCAACTTACCAAAACTGACCTAAGATTTAGATTAAATGTTTTTAGCAAATATACTACCTAGATGATGTTTTATACATCTCAGTTTATTACTTCAGGAGGCACATAGTGTTAGCTTATTCCATTTTTAGAGATGCCAGGTTTGATTACTTGGTTAAGGTGTGAAACATCAGATACGTCCATTATAAAAGTATATTTTTCCTTTTACTCCAAATAATCTCTGGGATGTACTTTTAGACCACATAAATATCCTATTCCTCAACAATCTCTAACCCGATAGTTTCAGCATTCACTGATCATCCTAGTTTGAATAACTAATAATTAATTGATAACTAACAGTTTATTACATTGGAGTGAAAACACTTATTTCCTAATAGTGTTATCCCACCTACATTTATTAGCTAGCATTCTTTTATAAAAAGAGCTTTTCTTCTCTCTCAGTCTCTCTTTGTATCTCTCTCTTTCTCTCTTCTCAACATGAGGAACTCATGAATTCAGTTTACTCAACATGTTATAATCAATTATCATCATTCTTTTTGATGTGTAACTTGTCTCAAGCCAGCTTTTGCACTTTTCTTTGTAAGGAACCTATTAGTCTTTGTGCACTTACTTGCTTTTTGATATGAGATTTTTCAGGTTTACCTTGTAAGTTCCCTGCTCTGGGCCTGGAAATACCCATTTCTCTAGGAAACACTTTAGTGGTGACTGGTATTTAGAAATCCAGATCTAGGTGCCAGCTGTACTCATTGTTACCTGAAGCAGATTCGCTTAAATTCCTTTCAGCAAACAGAACTAGGAAGTGTACACACATGTCCCTGTTATCTATCAAAATATATACTATACTATACTATACTATACTATACTGTACTATACTATACTATAATACAATACATTTTGTTGGCCAAAAAGTTCATTCATTTGTAAGATGTTACTGAAAAAACCTGAATGAACTTTTTGGCCAACCCAATAGTATAAATAATGAGCTCATATTGATATCTCTTATTGAAATCCAACACTATATTATTTGTCCTCACTTATGAAAGTAAAAACTCTGCTTCCCCAAAACATCAATACATTTACTCAATTGCTTTATCCTATTATACACACAAAACAATTTCAGAATTACACCACCAAATACTACCATCAAGAACAAAGCTGCTAAGCAAATGTCAACAGTTCTTTGTACCGATAGTTCTTTTTTACTTTATAATACATTCTGTTTAGGGTATACAGTCAAAGTCTTGTGTTCAGGTTACTTAATTCTTTTCTCTGTGTGACTGTTATCAATTTGACATAAAGTAGGTTATTTCTCACTTATTCAAATTTAATGTCCGCCTTTTCATGTTTTGTTAGATTTTTTAATATTTACAATATTCACATGTTCAAAATTAAAACCACATAAAAATGGTCTACTAAGAGAAATCTCACATTCATCCCTATACCCTCTCCACACCATCCCAACATACCCTGTAAGTAAATATTTTCATTGCTATCTGGTTGATATACCCTGTTTCATTTTGGAAGAATGAAGAATTTCCCCTTCTTTCTTACATGACAGGTAGCCTATTATACGCACTCCATTATATCCTGGATTCATAGACAGCTTCCTTATTCTTCCTCTTTGGCCACATCGTATACCATTGTCTGGAGCACTGTATTTAATTTGATTACTTTCCTTTGAGTGGTCATTTAGATTAACTGGAATGTTTTGCTATTACAACTCATTCCTGAATGCAAACCTTACACATATGCTGTTTCATATTTGTGGAGGTGTTTCTTCAGGACAAATTTCCGGAGCTGGGATTTCTGGTTCAAAAGGTAAATGCATATATAATTTTGTTAAATATCATCAAATCCCCTCTAGAGGGGTTGTTGTCATTTTGCATTCCCACCAGAAACGTACGAAAAGTATCTGAATTTCCACAGCCTTGACAAATGTGTTATCTAGATTTTGAAATGTTCTACCATTCTGATAGATGAGAAATGGTCCCTCAATAAAGTTCTAATTTGCATTTTATTATGAGTAACGTTGAATATCTTTTCCTGTATTTAAGGGCCATTTTATATTTTTTGTGAACTGTTTGGGGGTTTTTGTCCACTTTATATCATATTTTGTGATTTTTTTTATTGATTTTTAAGAATTCTTTATTATTAGAGAAATCAGCCCTTTGACCATAAATCTTTTGATTCTTTTATTGGTCTTTTGACTTTGCATGTGGTATTTTGCCACGTAAAATTTTTTTTATTATTTATTTATTATTTATTAATTAATGGATATTATCAATCTTTTCTTTTATTGTTTCTAGATTTGGGACTATAGTTTGAAAGTTTCTTCATGCCCAGGTCAAGAGATAAATCACCCTTGTTTTCTTCTATTATTATATGGATTCATATTTTACATTTAGATCTCTGATCCATTTGGAATTTGTTTTGGCAATTGGTATGAGATAGAGGCTATTTTTTTTTTCCAAATGACTATTCAGTTGTCCCCAAACAATTTATTTTAGAACTCCATATTTTCCAAAACAGAGGGAATTTGAGAATTAGTTTTATGAGTGATGGATGAGCTGAGAAGTCAAACAGGGGGCAATGAAACAGCTCAGAGATTGGTAACCACAGGAAACCATCATCAGCTCTGGGTTAAAGCATCAAAGGGAAAAGGAAATGTTCCTGAAACCCAGGGTTTAGGGCCACCAAGCAAATACAGAAACCATAGCAGTCTGTCCAATGAGACCTGAAGCCTTCCAAGAGCTGCACTTGCTGCCTAAGCATAGAGACAAGCATAGAAATGTCCCTTTACTCCTGCCCTCAAATCTCCCACCAATGATTCTGATTGGCCACACCCAGATGGAAGCCAGCTAATGGGAGCCTGAGAAATGCATCCTGCAGAGATTAGATCCCTTGCAAAATAAAACGGAGATGGAAAAGGGGGAAGAACTGCTCTGAGGGCAAAGTCCCAGCATAATAGTGAAAAATATAAGAATTCTTTATCTTTTCATTAAAATAAATTTCCAGAAGATACCATGTAATTTATTAACATTCCAGCAATATGTAAAGTAAATAAATGTAAAGGCATACATGGGTTTGAAGACAGACTGTAATACAATCTTCTTCTTAGTTCGAACCATCGCTCCTGAAATTAATCTGAATCAGTGAGATTTTTATTATGTATAATTGGCCCTCCATATCCTCAGGTACCACAATCGCAGATTCAACCAAGCAAGGATAGAAAATACTCAAAAGAAAAATTCCAGAAAGATCCAAAAAGCAAAACATGAATTTATTGCATGCAGGTAACTATTTACAAGGATTTATATTGTACTTACAACTATTAACCTAGCATTTACATTGTATTAGGTATTATAAGTAATCTGGAGATGATTTAAAGTACATGGGAAGATTTATGTAAATTATATGCAAATACTACACCATTTCATATGAGGGACTTGAGCATATGTGGATTTTGGTAACCCTGGGAGTTCTAGAACAAATCCCCTATGGATACCAAGGGACAACTGTATATGTTTTGGATAAAGAAGGATTGGGAAAATCAAGAGTGTGGGGATGGAACTAGAAAGATTTAAAAAATAGAATTAGCTCTGCAGAAATCAGAAGCATCCAAGAAACTGAAAATGAGATAAAAAAGTAATAACTGGAAACAACTGAATAAAAAAGATTTACTTTTCGTTTTAAAAGAATTAAAACTGAATTTAAAAAAGAAAAATTATAAGCCATATACAATGAAGGCAAGAGTTTAGATACTCAGAGGAGGCAAAAACTTCTTTTTAATCATTTAAAATTTCTCTTAGGTGCTGCATTTTAATGTAATATTTTTAGAAATATGAACTTTAATCAATCTAATGATCTATTTTATACCTCAAGAAACCCATTACACTATTTATACATCTAATCTAGCAAAATCCAAATATAACCCCAGTTTTGAAGGTTTGTTAGTTGCCATAAAAGAAATACTTTGATTTTTTGAAGGAATCATTTATTCTCAGAATTAGTCCAATGAGATAAGATCACTTTCTTGTAAGGAAACCAGTAATGTATCTCTGTTCAATAGAAAATCAAGGGCTCAAAATCAAACGCTTTGCTGACTTGTGATTCAGGTACTCAAGAAAGAATTCTCCAGCTGTAGGATTCTCTGGGCCTCTCAATGTTCCACTTATTCCTTCTCCTTTTTCTCCTCTTCTTTCCTCCCTTCTCCTACTTGCCTGTGTCCTCCTCTGCACTGAGTAGCATCTCCGTTTGGGGGAAGGAGAATCAAAAGGGTAAATAAGTCAGCTCAAGCAAAAACATTCTGGTGCATAGGAGGATGAAATAAATAATAATGCGTGAGGCACCATTAGTCATCATGGTTCTGCACGCTCCATCTCCAATAAGACCATCTTAATCAAACACCCTTGGATAATTGGTCCCAATGACTAATACATGCCCACTGATCCAGAGCCTGAGGAGCGTGAGTGACAAACAATAAGCCTGCTTAGGATAATGTGATTGATTGTAATTCCATTTAAGATAAATGTAACAAATGGTGATGCACCACCTAGTTAACCATGCAGCACAACTGTAATTGTTAAGGTTGCTCATTTCATTACACAGTGTCCTTTCTCAAAAAAAAAAAAAAAAAATTTCTACTCTTAGGATGAGGAATTGTTGCCCTTCATCTGATCGCATGGTTTCCCCTGGCTACTTGGCTTTTTATTTCACTCTGGCTTCTAGAAGACCTGGAGCCTGTCTATAGCCTGTGAATAGGACTCAGAGAGATATCTGCATGTTAGCTTAAATCAAGCAGTTTATGTCCTATCCTTATTATGCCCTATTCTTTTTCGACTATCTCTAATTTTGATTCGTGATTTATTTATCCCTGTAAATCATCTGTTGCAGATTCTCTAGAAACAGATCAGAGATAGCGTTTGGGGTCCAAGATGTTTATTTGTAATAAATACTTGTGAGGAGACGAAGGAGGAAGTAGGACTGGGCAGAGGGAAAATGCAGGCCTGATCAAACCTTTGCCAGCCTAGCAGGGCTCTGTGAAGTGGTGAAGTGAGTACAGTCCTGTGCCAACCCATAATGGCTGGTATACTCTCCCCCAGTCAGTCACCAGAAATAGGTCCCCTCCGCCCCCCACAAGGACGGGAGCTCAGGCAAGGTGGGCCTCTAGAGCTGAGGGAGACTCTGATGGAGCTGAAATGTGGGGACTGCTGATTCTAATACTCTCAGCCAGCAGCAAGTCCTGCCTTGGGGAAGCTGCCATCCCTACCTTTTTCTACTCCAATCCCCTACTGCACACAGGATGGAAGAGAAGCTTCTCCAGGGGTCTGGGGTGCCTCTCCTCCTAAAAGAAGCTTAGAAGAGAGATATTAATGCGATAACTACAGTGCCTGAAGTAGAAGTGGGTCTCAGAGTCCCAAGAGATACTCATTATTTTCTCCTTCCACTATCCTTTTTAGATTCTATTAAACATCAACCACCACCTCTGCTTACCTATTAATGTGCTTCAGACCTTCAGCCATAAAGACCTGAACCTACGGTCACCATGCCCTTTGGCTGGGGTCACTGTACCAGCTCACTTACAGAGGCCCAAGTGGACCAGTTCAGTTCCACCCATACTCCTCCCTTCCTCCTTTGTGTAATACCAGCCCATCTCCTCCAAATGATCAGTCAATTACCCCACCAAGATTGGGACTCCTCTTCTTGCTTTTGGTCCCTAAACAGAAGGAAGTCAAAGTGCCCAGGTGAAAACTAAAGCTTATAATTCAATGGGGTTCTTTCTGTGTGCCCTTGAGAAAGTGTGCTCCCTTTGGGAAGCAGGAGCTCTAACCCAGCAGAACCCAGAATTGTGGGGAAAAGAAACACAATGACCCTCAGTAGGTCACTGAGAGTGATGGTAAATGGGGTCACTACTGTTTCCACCCCTTGATTCCTGTGTTCATGTATTCTTCCTACTGGACACAACACCATATAAAGGTCATTAATTCAAAGCATGCTAAAAGATGGCATCTCACTCCTGTAGAGCATTGCCTCTGAGCTTCCAATGATCTATCAGGCTAGCAGTTTATGAGTGGAGTAGAATGTGATATGGCCAGTGAATCTCATGGTCAGACCCATTCATGAACCTCCTTTGCTAAAAAGGGGGGGTCCTTTGGTCTGAGGCTATGTTACACAGGATCCCATGCCAATGAATCAAACCCTCTATAAGCCCTTGGACAGTAGTGCTGGATGAGACCATACGGACAGGAAAGGCAAACTCATACCCAAAATACATGTCCATTCCTGTGAGACGTGAAAATAAACAACAAATCCTTCCAGAATAAAATGAGTTCAACATAGTCTACCTGCCAGCTACAGGACCATTGGTCTTCTTGATTAATGGTGTCATTTTAATATTCTCTGTTGCTGGCATACTGGATATTAAGCAGTAGCCACAGCTAGACAAGCCTTGGTAAATGGGAGTCCAGGCTGTTGAGGCCTTGCATATCCTTTGTTACCATCATTTATGTGTCCATTGTGTCAGCACTGAGATGGCCGATGACAGAGGCTGGTTGCTATCAGCTGGACAGGTCATTTTGTTTACTTGGTTGTTTAGTATCATTGCCATGGTAAATACTATCTGGTGGACATCAACATGTGGTACGATGATCTTCACAATTCATACCCACTCTCGTACGTCCATTCATACCCCTCTAACCCAGACTTTCTTGTCATCAATCTTCCATTCTTTCTCCTTCCAGGCGCCTGATCAGCTGGCCAAGCCATTCCTTACTGTCCATGAGTTTGCATACATTTAATCTCAGGTTAGTTCTCTTTCCACGCAAAAGGGGTAACCAGGTCCACCAATCCTCTGTGCACCGAGAGGACTTCCCTTATCTTCCAAGGCCAACTTTGAATGAGATTCTGGTGTAGCTACCATTTTTGACTTGTACCCATACATGAAGCCAACTCATCTGTATACTGCATTCAGGTTTTCTCCTCCTCTTTCACCTGGTATATTAAATTCTCCGTATAGCCATTGGTATAAGCTGAGGAAGGATCACTTGTGCCACACTGGTGGATGCCATGGGGATCTGAGCTACCTGCTCATGCTCATGCATTTTGCTTGTGTCTTCTGGTCCTGATATTACTCAGTCCTAGATATACCACTTTCATTTTTCAATGAATTGTTCCTGGGCCCATCTGACCTTATGATTTGTGGATCTGACAGGACCCAGTTCATGATGGACAGTTCTGGACATAAAGTCAATTAGTTTGGCCATGATCCAAACTAATGGATCCAGATGATCCATCACTGCCAGGACCCAGTAGCATGCCAGAAGTTGTTTTTCAAATGGTATAAAATTTTCCACTGCAAATGGCAAGGCCATGCTCCAGAACCCGAAAGGTTTACATTATGATTCCCTCACTGGGGCTTAACACAAACTATATATGACATATTTTCCCATCAATGATAACCCCTAATCATATTTGTTCTGCCAGAGTGTGCGGTCCAAGAGTGCGGCTACTTGCACTACAACCTGGTCCTACTGTAGACTTTTCCTGCTCTGGGATGCACTCAAAGCTGTCAATGTTTCATGCATCCTGGGATATACTAGGTTAGCAAAAAAGTGCCTTCTGTTTTTAAGTAAAAATAAAAGACACATTTTTCATTTTCACCAAGAACTTTATTGAATGATGTATTCACCCTTTTGTTCCACTACCTTCTGACATTTTTCAGGCAACTTCATAATTCCATCTTCCCAAAACTTTTTATCTTTTTGAGCAGAGAACTGTTCCAGGTGCCTTTTACAGTCTTCCAGGGAATTGAAATTTTTTCCCTTAGGAGAATTTGGTAAAGACCTAAACGTATGAAAATCCGAAGGTGCAATGTCTGGTGAATACAGTGGATGAATCAGAACTTCCCAGCCAAGCTATAACAGTTTTTGCCTGGCCATCAAAGAAACATGCAGTCTTGCGTAATCCTGATGGAAGATTATGTGTTTTCTATTGACTAATTCTGGACGCTCTTCATCAAGTGCTGCTTTCAGTTGATCGAATTGGAGGCAGTACTTGTTGGAATTAATTGTCTGGTTTTCTGGAAGGAGGACTCCCTTCCAATCCCACCATATACACAAAATCACCTTCTTTGGATGAAGATGGGCCTTTGGTGTGGTTTGTGGTGGTTCATTTCGCTTGCCCCATAATCTCTTCCCTTCTACATTGTTGTACAGTATCCACTTTTCATTGCCCGTCACAATCGGTTTTAAAAACGGAATGTTTTCATTACTTTTCAGTAGAGAATCGCAGGCGGAAATGCAGTCAACAAGGTTTTTTAGCGATGAACATTACCAAGCTGATGCAAATGATTTTCAACACTTGATTTGGATATTTTGAGTATGTCAGCTATCTCCTGCGTGGTATAACGTTGATTGTTCTCAATTAATGTCTCAGTTTGATCGTTATCAACTTTAACTGGTCGACCCGACCGTGGAGCCTCGTCCAGCGAGAAATCTCCAGCACAAAACTTTGCAAATCAGTTTTGACATGTTCGATCAGTCACAAAACCTTCTCCATACACTGCACAAATCTTTTTTTTTTTTTTTTGCTTTTCAGTTGCATTTTTACCCTTCTTGAAATAATAAAGCATAATACGCCGAAAATGTTGCTTTTTTCTTCCATCTTCAATATTAAAATGGCTACACAAAAATCCACCAATTTTGATAAGTCATTTTTTAAATGCATGCTGATATGACAGCTGTCACATACAATCTAACAAAATTATTTCGAATGAAGTTAAAGACAACTAAGTGCTACTAGAGCCATCTTACGGAAGAAGATGAACAAACCTTCTGGCCAA
Organism: Eschrichtius robustus; assembly: GCF_028021215.1. Classification (NCBI taxonomy): domain Eukaryota; kingdom Metazoa; phylum Chordata; class Mammalia; order Artiodactyla; family Eschrichtiidae; genus Eschrichtius; species Eschrichtius robustus. Next base: position 113,886,460 of record NC_090825.1, on the reverse strand, counting down.
CCCAATACGTTATAGCAGAATCCTCAGATGTGGAACTTGCTGCCTCCAGAACCCAAAGTGGCCTACCAGTCAATGTGCTTCTTTCTTTGGATAGAAGATCACAAGACACAGTAATTTGTTTTTACTTGAGAAGGGATGTACCAGCATGCTCCTGATTCCAGGACCCTTAAATATGTTACAGACATGGAAAACCCATAAATCTTCACAGTTTTCATCTTCTACCTTCTGGAGTACATGTGTCTTACCAGGACCTCCAGCATGCTGACCACCTGTGGTTCATCTGGCCCAGTAAACATAATATCACCAATCCAATAAATCAATATGATGTTCTGCAGTATGTTTAGGGAGTCCAGATTACTTTGTTCTACGTTACGGCAGACAGCAGGAAAGTTAATATAAGTCCTCAAGCAAAACTATAAATATATACTGTTATCTCTTCAATGTGAATATCTGATCCTCTTTCATGATTTGGGATAGAAAATAATGTATTTTCCAAAACAATGACAACATATGTGAGGCCTATTAATCTACCCCAATTAAGATACCACATCTAGTACAGAGGCTGTGATTGGGACTACTATTTGCTTGAACTTGCAGTAGCCTACAGTTGTCACCCTGGGACCATGGGCTTCTTCAGGTGCTAGACTGACCAATTAAATGGAGGTAGCTTGAGGGCTATCACCTCTGTTTTTTAAATCCTAAGGAGTGCTACTAATCCTCACTACTTTTCTTCTCCAGGATGCCCTATTGCTTTTTACTTTACTATCTGTGTAAGAGGTATGGGGGATAGCTTCAAGAGCCTTCCAATTGATTTTCCCTGGCTGTGATAGTTCTTACCCCACATGACTACAGCCTAATGTGGAGGTTACATCTGCCAAGTATGCCAAACTCACTTAATATCCTGGGACCAGGGAAATGGCCATCAGGTGGGTTCATGGACCCAGTGGATCTCCTGTAAGCTCAGTGTTGGCCAGCACTCCATTGATCGCCTGGTCATTGTATACCACCTCTCTAACAAGGGGGACATGATGAGGCTTTGGGTCCCTGGGTGTTAATGTCAACTCAGACACTGCATCCAACAGATCTCAAAATGCCTGGACATTCATTCCCATTTCTCTTTTCCCTAGTGCGAAGCTGTTCAGGTAAATGACCATAGGACCCTTTGGGGAAGGACGAGAGGAATCATTACTATGTAAAGATCCTAGGTGTTCTTTCCCACCTCTTTAATCAGTGGGTTCCGGGCCTGAAAACTGGATCAGATCCAGAAACTGGGTAAGGAATCTTGACCTTGTTTTAAAAAAAAAAAACTATATTTTCTAAAGCAGTTTTAGGTTCACAGCAAAACTGAGCAGAAAGTACTGTGTTCCCGTACATCCCCTGCCCCCCACACATGTACCGCCTCCCCAACCACCACCATGCCCCACCAGAGTGGTATATTTGTTACCACTGATGAACCTACACTGGCACATCATTATCACCCAAAGTCTACGGCTTACGTTAGGGTTCACTCTTGGTGTCATATATTCTATGCATTTTGACAAATGTATAATGACAAGTATCCACCATTACAGTATCATGAAGAATAGTTTTACTGCCCTAAAAATTGTCTGTGCTTTGGCTATTCACCCCTCCCTCCCTGCTAACCCCTGGAAATCACTGATCCTTTTACTGTCCATATAGCTTCGTCTTTTAAAGAACATCATATTGTTAGAATCATATAGTATGTAGCCTTCTCAGACTGGCTTCTTTCACTAAGTAATACACATTTAGGATCATGACTTTTTATTAAAGTAACACTCTCAGCCTACCAGTTATCCTTTCTTGATTGTTCTACAGGCACAAACTGAATAGCATCTTAGTCAGCTACCCATCTATTCTGCCCTTACAGGTACTGTTTTCTATTAACAATTCCTATAACTCCATAGGTTATACTCTTGACTGACCCTCCAGTCTTGCTGATCGTTACAATATTGCAACAGCCTGGCTTGGGATGTTTAAGTACCCCTGACTCCATCGTTTCAGGGTTCTATTAAGCCCACTGCTATCAGCGAGCCAAGTTCTGTAACAACTATCCTACCACCAGCCTTGGTCTACAGAAAAGAACCACGCTGAAAATTTTAGTGATGCTGGTGCCCTTCTAACAAATGCACTTCTTATGCCCTTAGTAAACGATGTGTCCTCTAGGTCAGGTCCCACGAACACAATCATATCATGCGCTTTCTGCCCAAACAATAGTTACGGCATCCCCACATCTACAAGCTTGGTATTCCTTTCCTCCAACCTCTGCCATGGAAATTCTGTCATTTCAACTTTGTGCATTGTGAGCCATTGCTTTTTTCATGTTTCCAGGGACCAGCCTAGTAGTAACTTCATGCCATCTCCTGGGATCCTTGCCAGAGTGTTAAGCCCTGTAATTCAAGAGTCAATAAACTCTTTACTATCCAATTTCTACTTCAGGCCCCCTTGATCAAGCACCCTCAGAATGCAGTCCCACACGTACTCCCCTGACCCCCTCCAGTATCTGTTGGCTAGTTCTGGTACCTCCTTTGGAGCATCATCCCTTTCCTGCCTTCTCTGTCTCAGAACATCCTCTGCTATGTTATGGGTCTCTAGAATTAACGTCAACTCAGAGCCTGTGTATAACTTAACCCTAGTTATAGGCCTTGTGGGCAACAGGGAAGGTGGTGTGAGTCCTGAGGCAGGCATATGGTACCCTCAGGGGTGAGAGGGCTATATATGCCTTCCAGTGTGAGATGGTGGGTACTTGCTCTTAACAGGGATGAGTGGGCCATGTCTGCAGTCTCAGAGGGTTCAGAGGTGTATGAGAAGTCAACATCTTCAGAGAAATTTATGCAGACATCTTTATCCCATCAGAGTCCTGGATTTTCCCAACCAAGGTGCTAACCTCAGCATGACAGACCTAATTTGGTTGGGCATTTAATCATCTCTGAAACTCAGTCTTCTAAGTATTAACTGTTAGGCTCAGACCTTGACTTTCTCTACCCTCCCACTAGAGTTCATAAGGGCTTCTTTGTATGCAACCAAGAGGTCCTCTGGCTTTTACACCTGGATTTCAATTGCCTATTATACACCCTCAACCACTCATTATCTTTTTGTTGGGCGTCAGTGGCATTTATTAACAGCCATCCAATACCACTGTGCTTGTCATTATCATTTCTCCTGTAAGTTTCAAATACATTACACATCACACCTGTTAATGTATTCTCTTCTACCAGTACAACCTCCCAATTCAGCACAGGTGAAGTTTAGGACCATTACCTTGTTCCAGGAGTTGATGTGCTTCACATGTGACCCATGATGGGGTCCACACTGCTATCTGGATAGTGGTGATACAGCCTGAAAATCCATTTTATCACCTACTTTCTTAAACCACAGTTGGTACCAATTAGTGCAGGCTGTATTCTCTGGACACTGAGACAGAGTTTGAGGTAAAAGATACTTATTAGGGATCAACATTTATGAAAGGAAGAGAGAGGAAGAATGACTGGGCAGAGGGAGAAATCAAACTAGGATAATTTGGCCGATATACCAGTGAGCTATGGAATAAGTATTGCTCAGAAGAGTGCCCCTAAAATGGCCTGTATACTCCCACCTTGCTCAGTCACCAGATAAAGGCTGCTGAAGAAAATATATGGCCTCAAATAAGATGGCTCTTTGCAGCTGAGGCAGACCCTGAAGGAACTGACAGCTGGACTCTGTCAGCTGACTGCTATCTCCACGCAAGTCCTTCCTTGAAAGAGTATTCCCATGTGTTAATAATCATTTCATACTAGTTTCTGTTTGGTTTTTAAAGAAAACTTTCAGAGGCTACTGGTCAATTATTGCTGATATATATCCTGTAAAGGTACAACCATTGAAATCCAAAAGTTACAGCTCAAACAGGAAGGTCAGTAATTTTCCATAAAATGCATAAATGAATAGGATTAAATCAGCATTATTCTTATCATCACTTTGAGATATTGTGTCATTTCTAGTCACTTCCCACCTGCTTGCAAATAAAGACACAATTTTCATGACTTGAGAACAGTCTAGAACGTAGGATTTTGACTAGATCTTGTGCTCACTCTGCAGAAGTTTTGTAGTGATACTGCCATCAACCAAAACAAGAAAGAGATCCCCTGTTCTTTTTGAATATGAGCTTAACATAGTGATTTCTGGCAATTTCAACCAGAATTTTTTTTCTATGAGACTGATTTGCATCACTTTCTTAAATCAAAAGTATAAGAAGACGTATGCTTATATTATATAACAGTATATTGCTGTTCCTATCAAGGATAAATAGCCAGGTCTGTCCAGCAACCAAACAAAGTAGCATGCACTATTAAGGAACATTCTGAAAGGGGGGAAAAGAGAGACAATGTGTGTCTCAAAGAATTCAATCATTTGAAATAGACTTTCATATTCATGGCTGTGGTTTCTGAAACAGCTTAGTCTTCCAACAGACAAGAGCAGTGTTTCCTCAAAGTATGATTTATGAATCACCTGCATGAGAATCACCAGAGGATCTTGGGGAAAAATGCAAATTCTCTGGGGAAGGAGCACCAGACATTTGTATTTTTATATTTTTAACAGGCTGGAGCACACAAAGTCTGACAACCACAGATCAACAGTACATTCACTGCTCAGTTATAGATTGAGCTGTTAAGCAACAATGAAAGCTGACAGGAGGGGTCCAAGATGGAGGTGTAGGAAGACCCTGAGTTCACCTCCTCCCACAGACACACCAAATCTACACCTACATATAGAGCAATTCTTCCTGAAGAAGAACTGAGGGCTGACTGAACAGCTAGCTACTGCACACAGAAGAACCACATAGAAATGGGTAGGAAAGATGGAGGCATGGTATCCAAAGGAACCCCATCCCTAAAGGAGGCAACCTGCAGTAGGGAGGAATATTGCTGAGGGGCCTGAGTGCAGACTCACTCACCCTGGAACACAGAAAAAAAAAAAAAAGCGGTTTAAAAGGCACTTAGACTTCCTGGAAGGTAATCCATTCACTAACCCCAGAGCTTCTGCCAAACAGGCAGGGAACTGCTAAAACCCTCTCCAGGGCCAGAGGCACCAGTAAGCACCATTGTTTGAGTGCCCCTGCAACTCCCCCCAGCCTGTGCCCACTCCAGCTCCATCCATCCCATCAAGGTGGCCTTAGGTGCAGCACTCCCCAGCAAATGCCGCTGGCCCCGGCCCCTAAAATGCTCTATCCAGTAAGATTATCATTCAGAATTGAAGGAGAGATAAGGAGTTTCCCAGACAAGCAAAAACTAAAGGAGTTTATCACCACTAAACCAGCATTACAAGAAATGTTAAAGGGTCTTCTTGGAGTGGAAAAGGCCACAGCTAGAAATAAGAATATATGTAAGAAGGGCTTCCCTGGTGGCACAGTGGTTGAGAGTCTGCCTGCTAATGCAGGGGACGCGGGTTCGAGCCCTGGTCTGGGAGGATCCCACGTGCCGCGGAGCGGCTGGGCCCGTGAGCCACAACTACTGAGCCTGCGCGTCTGGAGCCTGTGCCCCGCAACGGGAGGGGCCGCGGTGGTGAGAGGCCCGCGCACCGCGATGAAGAGCGGTCCCCGCACCGCGATGAAGAGTGGCCCCCGCTTGCCGCAACTGGAGAAAGCCCTCGCACGAACCGAAGACCCAACACAGCCAAAAATAAATAAATAAATAAATAAAGTAGCTATAAAATTAAAAAAAAAAAAAAAAAAAAAAGAAATACCAACTGGGCAAAAAAAAAAAAAAAAAAAGAATATATGTAAGAAAAAAATCTCACTGGTAAAGGCAAATATATAGTAAAGGCAGTGGATCCACCACTTAAAAAGCTAGATTGATGGTAAAAAGGCAAAAATAGAACAATCAACTCTAACTACAATAAGTAAAGGATTGAAAAAATAAAAAGGTATACAATATTACATCAAAAACAAACGGAAGGGAGTAAAAATGTAGTGCTTTTAGAATGCCTTCAAACTTAAGTGACTACCAGCTTAAAACAGATAGCTACCTATACAGGTCTATACATATGCAACAAACCAAAAACCTATAATGGGTACAGAAAAAGATAAAGAGAAAGGCATCCAAACACAACATTAAAGGAATCCATCAGACAACAAAGGAAGAAACCAAGAAGACAGGAACAAAGAAGAATGACAAAGACAACCAGAAAACAGTTAACAAAATGGCAATAAGTAGATACCTGTCAATAATAACTCTAAATGTAAATGGACTAACTCCTCCAATCGAAAGAGAGTAGCTTAAGGAACAAGAAAAATAAGACCCATCTATATGCCACCTACAAGAGACACCTCAGCTCTAAAAACACACACAGACTAAAAGTGAAGGAATGAAAAAGATACTCTATACAAATGGAAAAGAAAGCTAGCAATACTCATATCAGACAAAATAGACTCTAAAACAAAGACTGTAACAAAAGACAAAGAAGGGCATTATATAATGATAAAGAGGTCAATCCAACAAGAGGATATAACATTTGTAAACATTTATGAGCCCAGAGGAGAAACATCTAAAAATATAAAGCAAATATTAACAGAAATACAGGGAGAAAGAGAAAGCAATACAATAATTGTAGGGAACTTTAATACCCCTCTTACATCATTGAACAGATCATTCAGACAGAAAATCAACAAGGAAACATTGGCTTTAAATAACACATTAGATCAGATGGACTTAACAGATATATATCCTAAAGCAGCAGGGTATACATTTTTTTCAAGTGCACATGGAAGTTTCACCAGGATCTTTCACATGTTAAGCCACAAAATGAGTCTTGATAAATTTAAGAAGACTGAGATCACATCAAGCATTATTTTCTGACCACAGCAGTATGAAACTAGAAATCAAATATAAGAAGAAAACTGGAAAAAACACAAACATGTGGAGACTAAACAACATGCTATTAAACAATCAATGGACCAATGAAGAAATCAAAGAGGAAATCAAAAAATACCTTGAGCCAAAAAAAATGAAAACACAACTTTCCAAAATCTATGGCATGCAGGAAAAGCAGTTCTAGGAGGGAAGTTCACAGTACTAAAGGTCTACCTCAAGAAATAAAAAACTCAAATAAACAACCTAACTGTACATTTAAGGAAACTAGAAAAAGAACAAGCAAACATCAAAACTAGTAGAAAGAAAGAAATAATAAAGATCAGAGCAGAAATAAATGACATAGAGACTAAAAACCAATAGCAAAGATCAATGAAAGTAAGAGTTGATTCTTTGAAAACATAAACGAAATTGACAAACCATTAGCCAGGCTGACCAAGAATTAAGAGAGAGCCTAAATAAATGATATCAGAAATGAAAGAGGAATTACAACTGACACCAAAAAATACAAAAAAATCGCAAGAGAATACTATGAACAATTATAAGCCAATAAATTATACAACCTAGAAGAAATATATAAATTCCTAGAAATATATAATTTTCTAAGACTGAATCATGAAGAAATAGAAATTTGAATAGATGAATTACTAGCAACAAAACTGAATCAGTAATCAAAAACTCCCAAAAAATCCAGGTCCAGATGGCTTCACGGGTGAATATACCAAACATTTATAGAGGAGTTTATACCTCCCCTCAAATTATTCCCAAAAAAAATTGAAGAGGGAGGAAGACCTCCAAGCCCAGCATTACCCTGATAACAAAACCAGACAAGGACACCACAAAAAAAGAAAATTACAAGCCAATATCCCTGATGAAAATAAATGCAAAAATTGTCAAAAAAGTATTAGCAAACCAAACTCAACAATACATTAAAATAATCATAAACCATGATCAAGTGGAATTCATTCCAGGGTTACAAGGATGGTTTAACATCCATAAATCAATCAGTGTAACATAGCCCATTAACAAAGGATAAAAATCATACGATCATCTCAACAGATGCAGAAAAAGCACTTGACAAAATTCAACATCTGTGTTTGATAAAAACTCTCAACAATGTGGGTATAGAGGGAAATACCTTAACATAATAAAGGCAATAAATGGCAAACCCATAGCTAACATCATACTCAATGGTGAAAAGCTGAAAGCTTTTTCCCCAAGATCAGGAACAAGACAAGGATGTCCACTCTCACTACTTTTATTCAACAAATTATTGGAAGTCCTAGCTACAGCAGTTAGGCAAAAAAAAAAAGAAAAGAAAAGAAAAGAAAAGAAAAGAAAAGAAAAGAAAGAAAGAGGCAACCGAATTGGAAAGGAAGAAGTAAAACTGTCATTTGCAGATAACACGATACTGTATATAGAAAACTCCAAAGACTCCACCAAAAAACTATTAGAACTAATCAATGAATTCAGTAAAGTTGCAGGATACGAAATTAATACACAGAAATCTGTTGCATTTCTGTATGCTAATAATGAAATATTAGAAAGAGAAATGAAGAAAACAATCCCATTTACAACTGCATCAGAAAGAATAAAATACCTAGGAATAAATTCAACCAAGGAGGTGAAAGATCTTTACTCTGAAAACTATAAGACACTGAGGAAGGAAACTGAAGATGACACAATTAAATTGAAAAATATGCCATATTCATGGATTGGAAGAATCAATATCATTAAAATGCCCATACCACCCAAAGCAATCTACAGATACAATACAATCTCTATCAAAACACCAATGGCATTTTTCACAGAACTAGAACAAATAATCCTAAAATTTGTATGGAACCACAAAAGATCCCAAATAGCCAAAGCAATCTTGAGAAAGAAGAACAAGGGTGGAAGTATCATGCCCCCAGACTTGAAATTATACTACAAAGCTACAGTAACCAAAACAGTATGGTACTCACAAAAACAGATACAAAGATCAATGGAATAGAATAAAGACCCCAGAAATAAACCCATGCTCATATGGTCAATTAATCTACAACAACAGAGGCAAGAATATACAATGGGGAAAAGACAGTATCTTCAATAAATGGTGTTGGAAAACTGGACAGCAACTTCCAAATGAATGAAACTGGACCACTTTCTTACACCATATACAAAAGTGAACTCAAAATGGATTAAAAGCTTAAAAATAAGACCTGAAACCATAAAACTGCAAGAACAAAACATAGGCAGTAACCTCTTTGACATCAGTCCTAGCAATATTTTTTGGATATGTCTCCTCAGACAAGGGCAACAAAAGTAAAAGTAAACAAATAGAAGTACATCAAACTAAAAAGCATTTGCACAGTGAAAGAAACCACCACCAAAATGAAAAGGCAACCTACTGAACCGAAAAAGATATTTGCAAATTACATATCTGCTAAGGGGCTGAATTCCAAAATATATAAAGAACTCATAAAACTCAACTATCATAAAAGTAAACAACCTGATTAAAAAATGGGCAGAGAACTTGAATAGACATTTTTCCAAAGGAGACATACAGATAGACAACAGGCACATGATAAGGTGCTCAACATCACTAATCACCAGAGAAATGCAAATCAAAACCACCTCATACCTGCTAGAATGGCTATTAGCAAAAAGACAAGAAACGTCAAGTTTTAGTGAGGATGTCATGCACTGTTGGTCAGAATGTAAACTGGTGCAGCCACTATGGAAAACAGTACAGAGTTTCCTAAAAAAAAACTAAAAATAAGGGGGCTTCCCTGGTGGCGCAGTGGTTGAGAATCTGCCTGCCAATGCAGGGGACATGGGTTTGTGCCCTGGTCTGGGAAGATCCCACATGCTGCGGAGCAACTAGGCCCGTGAGCCACAAGTACTGAGCCTGCGCGTCTGGAGCCTGTGCCCTGCAACAAGAGAGGCTGCAATAGTGAGAGGCCCGCGCACCGTGATGAAGAGTGGCCCCCGCTCGCCACGACTAGAGAAAGCCCTCGCACAGAAATGAAGACCCAACACAGCCAAAAATAAAAATTAATTAATTAATTAATTTTTAAAAAAAAAGCATTAACCTAACATTTATTTAAAAAAAAAAAAACTAAAAATAAACTACCATATGGTGCAGTGAGTCCATTTCTGGGTATTTATCCAAAGAAAAGAAAAACACTACTTTGAAAAGATATATGTACCCCCATGTTCACTGTAGCACTGTTTACAATAGCCAAGATATGGAAGTAATCTAAGTGTCCATCAATAAATGAATGGATAAAGAAGATGTGGTGTGCATATACACACACACGCACACACACACAATTGAATATTACTCAGTCATAAAAAAGAATGAAAACTTGTCATTTGCAACAACATGGAGAAACCTACAGGGTATTATGTAGGTGAAATAAGTCAGAAAGAGAAAGACAAATACCATATGATTTCACTTACGTGTAATCTAAAAAACAAAATAAATAAACAAAACAGAAACAGACTCATAGATGCAGAGAACTGGTGGCTGTCAGAGAGGATGGGATGGAGGAATGGGTGAAATAGGTGAAGAGAATTAAGAGTTATAAAAAAATAAGTCACAGGGATGTACAACATAGGGAAAATAGTCAAGAACAGTGTATCAACTTTGTATGGCAATGAATGGTCACCAGACTTACTGTGGTGAGCATTTATATAAAAATATCGAATCACTATGTTGTACAGATGAAACTACTCTAATATTGTATGTTAATTATAACTCAAAAAAATCTTTGTTTAAAAAAAAGAATGAAAGCTGACACATGCTGAGTTCTGACTTTGTGCCAGGCATTGCTATAAGCACTTTATGTGAGTTCTCTCATTTTATCTTCATTGTAACTCTACAAGTGAGGGACTGTTATTACCTTCATTTTATAGGTGATAAAACTAAGTGACACATTGGGGAATGGAATATTTGGAATTAAAACACAAGAAGTTTGACTAGAAGTGCTATGTACTCTGCTATGAGCCTAGGAAAAAACAAAGCTCAAGACCTTACACAGGAACCTTAGACATCTAACATCTTCTGAACTTTCACTGTTGATAGTAAGAACCTAATTACTTCTGCATTTTACATATTGAAAATATTTTGATATGTACATAACTTTTTTCAGATTACAAGTATTTACCCATTGAACCAAATGTTGTGTATAATATCCTCCAGAAGTGATAAAGCTCTCTAATAATGTGTACACTGCAGGTTGGATTCTTCATAAAACATCATCTTATCCCATCATTTCTGAAGAGCTGATTCTGACCTATCTTCAATTAATATATCTATAAAATAATTAGCTCATTTCCTCCATATATATGACTGTTGTACTGTCATTAGCACACTTTTTAAAATATGCAGGTTTTTTTATGAGCTCATCATAAGTGGAAACAAGTACATAGTTCATGTCACAATTTATCTTGGTTATGTATTCAAAACAAATATAATAAGAATTCATCTCCATCATTATCAACTAAAAGCCAAAACCTAGTAGTCTTCAGAAAGTATTTTATAATTAAGAGTATCTTATTCTGTATTGCTTCACTAATCATGATGATGAGGATCCCAATCAAAGGAGTATTATCAGTGTCATAGCTAATCTTCTAACTCTGGGATTGTGTAAGACACTTTTGTTGGCTTCACATTTCTTTTTCTACAAAAAAAATGTAATACTAAATAGCTCTAAATTTATTAACATTTTATTCAAAATGAGTTAAATGTATTTGTTGCTGATTCTAATTAAAAATAACATTCCCTTGTCCTCAAGACTGCAAAATTTTTAAAGAAAAAGTCTTAATCTTAAGGAAATTTCTTTTTAAAATAGTATTTTATCCAATAAACCAGAATCATTAACACTGGAGAGCTTGTGTAGAGGATTATAGGAATCAAATTAGTTTGTTGTCAAACTTTTTAGAGTTTTAACTAGATAATTAACTTCTCTTGAACAAGGAGGGGAGGAAGAACAGTCAAACTTATTATGCATCTCTTAAATGCACGCATTTGGAAAAAAGCATTGTTACCCATTTTCACCCACCATTTACATACGAGAAGACTGAGATTCAGTAAGGTTATTATGCCCAAGGTGACACAGTTAATAAGTGAATCAAAATTCCGGGGTCTTTTCCCACATACCATGTTATATGCAGAGAAAATGCTAGTAGCATGTTAATGAACCAATGTAATCTGATTTGGATATAAACCTAGAATGACATTGTGCAAAATATATTGAAGCCAACTCTCTAATCCTAAGTATACAGACTGTCAGTTGTTAACCATGAGTTGGTTTCAAAGAATAAGCCTTCTGATTTATTGTTCAGTGACCCAGATAGATCCTGGGAGTAATCCTGGTTTCTCTCACACAGGTAATATTTCAATTAAGGAGGTTTCTCTCCAATGAGGCCATCAAAATACCTTGGTGTTTAAAAATCATAGATCATTTGTTAACAAAGCAACTGGTGAGAGGGGGGAATGTGGGGAAATGGGTTTTTGCATTATGAATTTCCTTTCAAAAAGTGGAAAGTTACAAATGAAAGCTAACCCTTTTAAAGTCTTTTTACTAGTATCAGACTTGCTCTACATCACTGACCTCTTCCTGATCCTAGGCAATGCTAAAAGATCATGAAACAAAAGGTTAAATTTAGAAAATGCATCACTCACAGAAGACAAAGTGGGGTGTGACCTTAAAGCTTATTAAAGTAAACTACTTCTGTTATTCTTAAGGTTCCTCTGGTTTTAGTTTTCTTCTCAACTCCTCCCCTCTGTAAACACACAGATACAACAGGTAGAAAACCAGTTCATTCCTTATTTTTCATTTAACAGATGAATATTCTGCTTCGGGAGCCAGAACCTGCTACCTTATATAATTGAGGTGTGTGTGTGTGTGTGTGTGTGTGTGTGTGTGTGTGTGTGTGTGTGTGTGTGTGTGTGTGTGTGTTATGCGCCGTTCTGGGGCTTGAGTGGGGGCCGGCAGAAATCCTAAGGAGCTGTGGTAGGAAGGCAGAGTTGCTACCTCCCTTTCAAAGCTACTGGAGAGGGGGTGGGGACTATAAGAACCCATCACCACACCGCGTGCCAGTCTCACACACGGATCCCTCTCCGTCATGTTCCCTGGGAAATTTCCCCCAGATTAGGAAAAGAACAGTAAAGCGGGTCTGCCACGGAAGGCGAGTTTTTACTATTACAACACAAAGGACACTGGAGTGCGCTTTCACATCCTTGCAACTCAACTCACTCGACCAGCTTCATACTTCAGCACCACGGAGAGTGGCATCTATTCGGCTACCACCCATGGGGAGCCAGAATCCCACGACTCAACACCGGATTCCAGTCATCTAGAGAAGGACAAGCCTGCGTATTTCACCCTCAATGTAAGCAGCTATGATGATTCTTTCATAATGATTTTTCCTGTACAGCTTGTTTTTCGCTGAAATATGGAATTAAACTTTGATTAGCCCTCTCCCTCTTGTGCATTGCTTAAGATTTTTAGATGTAAATCTGGATCTAAAGTCTCTTATTTGCTGGGTTGGTAGAGAATTTTTTTGTTTACTTTTTCACTGAAAGTCTAAGTTTACAAAGCCTTTTAGAAATAGGCAACTCATCTTGGTAGCCCAGCCGTTTTGTGCTAGAGTGTAGTTTTATTCCTGTAAGAGAGTATGCGTGTTGTCTCTTCTCCTCCTACTTCACTATTGAGAGCTTTTTAATTTGATTTTTTTTTGTGGTTGTATTTATCTTAATATAAATACAGGGGTAGGAGGAGGAAAAAGCTATATCCTAATAAGTTGCCACCACTAAAGAACTACAGGTGGGAAGAAGGAGATTATTACCTTTCTTTCCTTTCCATTGTTGAAAGCATGTCCTTTAGACAACCATTTCAGCATAACAAATATGCTTTTAATAAAAGAGATGTAATCTGTCAGGGCTTTGACACAAGCTTGGAAACTCTGGAACACAGAACCTCCCTCTTTAACTCTGAAGTTGTAAATTCACTTAAGTATAATTGGGTAGACATAACCAGGATACTACTGCCATTAATTGCGACTTAAAGCCTTAATGGATTTAGGGTAGATTTGAAAGAGGCAATAATGAATGACCCTGTCTGGTGGCACTCAGTGAATTTTTGCCTCAGAATGCCACCTGCTGGTGGGTCCTATTTCTGAAGCACTGGGCACACATCAGATTTATGAATGAATTCACATTAAATCCAGAATATTCATTATGGATATGATTCAAACTCACTCTCTAAGATCTTTTAAACAATGACATTGGTTCAATTATTTAACAATTTACTAAGGTTCTATGTCACAATTATAAGTTCAAAACAATTATTTCTAAAAACACTTGAGCTAACTCCTTTAGGCGGTAATTAACCCAGAAAAAATTCAAAACTATGTGAAGCCTCATTGAGGCTAATTACACATGCATGTGGTATCCTGGATGAGAGCATCTCTTGCTTAGGAAAAGCAATCAACACTGCCCCTCACCCCCAGATAAATATTCAGCATGTCACTTTTCTGAGTATTGCATTTCATAATTTAAGAGCCTCTCTTACTTTTTTGGTACTAGATGTTTATTTCAGACTCTTTTGTCACAGAGGTCAATAAACAATCAAACGGTTACACATATCTATTGTATTCCAAGACAAATCTTTGGAGGAAAAAAAATATGTAACTATTAGAACTTACTGTTTCAGCTCTACCTGGAGCTATACACAATGAGATATAGATATTCAGCTTCATAACTCCCTAGTTCCAAATAGACCGCTAAGGATCTAAAAAGAAAAAAGAAATAAAAGAAGCACACACAAAGCACTAGTTATACTTGCATGGCTAATACACAGGGTAGTTTGAAAACACTAAGAGTAACCTCTTCCCTAAATGATGTTATTTGGTGAAAGATAAATGGATGATACAATCATTTATTAACATTCAGGAACACTGGATAATGTTTTTCAATCCAAGATGCAATGGCAAAAAAAAATCCCACACTAGCGGAAGTGTTTGGAAAGTATGTCTCAATATAATGTATTGTAATGAGTAGCAGAAGAATACTTTGCTTCTTTCCTGTAGGACCTGACTGGCAAGGAATATGAATTCGTGTATATTCACGGAGTAAATAAATGAATATCTTTTTTATTCAAAATATATGTGTTGCACAAGCAAATTATTTTCACTAGCTTAGGTGGGAACTTGAATGCTTTGAATCCACAGTTATTATAAATGTATTAAACTGAAATAGTTAATATTATCCAATTATCACTAGAGCACTTACTAAACACTGTAATTTATATGTACTATCTCACCTCAGCTTTGACAAAATAAGGAAGATTATACTTTAGAAATAAGTTGGATGCCTTTAGAAATACATTAAAAAACATTTAGGAGTATTCTGAAGCAGTGGGAACGCTTGCTTCAGTCATCTGCCCCAGTCACCCACAAGACTTAATACACCCTCTGATATTAGCAGTCTCACCTAGCAACTTATAGGCCATTATTTATAGTGGAGCTAACTGGAAACTAATTTTCCTTTGCAACTCATACCTTATTTTAAAAGTTGTCAGTTACACATAGGAAACAGTATTTATAGGATTACATGGCTCCTGTATTTGTAAGAAAGAGGACACTAGTAAACATTAATACCTCTGTTTTATTGGCCTTCTTTAATAACCAACCCAAATTCAAGTATTTAAGAATTAAGTTATTTGACCATGCACCATATGCCAAGCATCGGGTGCCAGGTACATATACCATAAAAACAAGTAATTCCCCTGCCCTCAAGGATCCTGCACTCTAGAGGGAAAATTTACTATCTAAGGAAACTTAGAAAAAACGCATGAGGAATATGGATGGCAGGGGTATACCAGCTAAAAGCACAGGCTTTGAAATCAGACAGATTAGACTCCTAACAGTAGGTCTACCACTCACAAATTATGCAGCCTCACAAGCTGTATAGGCAAAAGCGGTTAATTTACCTGAGCTTCACTTTATCACCTGTTAAATGGGAATGACAGTAGCAAATATATCATATAGTTTATGAGGATTTAAAGTGATAATGCACGTAAAGTACTCAGCATGGTGCCTGCAATGTGGTTAATGTGTAATAAGTGTTAATCATTATGATCAGTCATTAAGGACAACAGCCAAGCTTATCATACGATTTGTGTGAATTTAAAACAATTCATATAAAGCAGTTAGCACAGTATCTGGCACATGGCAAATGTGTAATATATGTTACCTCTAGCTATTATTTAGAAGAACAGCTAAGCTTTATATATCAGTGTAGAGTAAAATGTGAGCCAATTTATAATCATTTACTTAAATGTACTGATATGTAAGGTGTTCATCATTATTGTCATGGACATTTGTATAAGGCTTTACAGTATCCAGGGCATTTGAAACACATTATTTCATCTTGACTGTAGTCTTGAGGTCCATGGAGGGTGGATTTTGATACTTCCTTTCTACTGGCAAGAGAACTGAGGTTTAGGAGAAAACTCGAAATCACCTGACTATTTCATCACTGTTGCTCTGAACTAAAACTCACAATATGTACACCTGACAGAGGATGTACAGACCAGAGCTAGGTTTTCCTGGATGACTGACCTGACTCCTGGATTTTATTTGGTTCTAAGTTTAGTTGTGGAATGGTACAGACTAAACTGGTTTCAGGCTTGGATAATTTCTACACAGACCTATGGTGCATGTAGCAATTTTATAAAAACTACAACAAATATCGCTAAAAAGACATTGTGATTAAGTGTGGCCTTTGCTTCATCAGTAATTAACCACAGTCCCTGTCTCCAAAAGGGGCTGTGGTCACGCTCTTTTGCAGCGGGACTTAGGGTGCAGAATCCCTACTTTTTACGGATCACTGGCATCTGGCTTCCTTCAGACTGGCTGATGCATCTGTAAGAGCAGCTTGATAAAAATAGCAACCAAGGGGTCAAGAGGGAGTTTAATAATCAGTCCTCCTCTCAAATATGGTTTTGTTTCCACTGAAACCCTTCTTCTCAATGACATCAAATGTCAATGTATGCATTTATGGAAAATGGAAAAGATACACAGTATCTTAATTGAGGTGTTTGATGAGTTTGATCACTTGTTATCTCAGTAATATATGCAAATAAAGAGGCATTTGCATTCAAAGTTCATTTTTAAGAAAAAAATTAAAGAAGGGGCAATTAAATGCTAACTGCATTTTGGGGAGAATCATTTTGCTCATTATTGGCAGTAAAACTGACAGGATCCCCAGAGTCCAACAGAGCAACACATCTGATTCATGAGTGTGAGCTTTGTCCACCAGCTATTGTGGACCAAATGACTATCTTTCTGACATATCATCTTTTGTGGAGTCTTTCCAACCCATATGAAAAGTATGGCTAAAGCCTGACTATCTATTATGTCAAGATTAAATGGCAAGGATACGGTGGCTAAATATTTTCATAGGTATATAAATGTTTAAATGGGGGAAGTAGGAAGAGGTTGGTAAAAGGGTACAAACTTTCAGCTATAAGATGAATAAGGTCTGAAGATCTAATGTAAAACATGGTAACTATAGTTGATAACACTGTATTATATAATTGAAATCTGCTAAGAGAGTAGAACTTAAATGTTCTAACCAACACGTATAAATATATATCAAATCACCACAATGTGTACTTTAAATATTTTATAATTTTGTCAATTACACCTTAACGAAGCTGAAAAAATAAAACAAAAGTTTTGAAAGTATCATCAGAATAGAAATCGGAGCTAATAAGACTCTCAGTGAGGTTAAAAGGCCTCCATCAATACCTGAATCAATTCACGTAGCTCCAGGGTTTGCTGTGAAACCCCTTATGTTAAGAGTAATCTCATGCAGTAGCAATGTCCCAGTATACTCTTGTATACGTACATGATTTGAAGCCCCATAACGTTTCATCAATGCCAGATTCTGTAAGGAAAGGAGCTGAACTGACAATTCTGTGAGCATCCAAATGTAAGTCAAAGCTGAGGTATTTAAGGATGGGAAAGAAAGGCTTGTTTATTTCTTACTATATCTGAGCGTCTGCTTTCAAGGTCATTCAGGAAAACGCATGGGAAGTAATAAAGACATTTTAACTTCTGACAAATACTAGCCACACACATTTTTTTTCTTTGATAAAACATGATTATTACAGAAACATCAAGATTTATATGATGTGCAACTCTTGCACAGAAATTATCTGCCCTGAGGTTTAGTCATTTTGCTTCATCTACCTCAGTTTCTCCACCTGAAAATGAGAATGTTAATACCTTGTTTTTTATGTT
The DNA here is from genome assembly GCF_028021215.1 of Eschrichtius robustus. Classification (NCBI taxonomy): domain Eukaryota; kingdom Metazoa; phylum Chordata; class Mammalia; order Artiodactyla; family Eschrichtiidae; genus Eschrichtius; species Eschrichtius robustus. The sequence continues at coordinate 113,868,299 of NC_090825.1, read as the reverse complement.
TGTTTGTTTATTTAATGAAGGGAATTAACAAACGATGCTTTCACATCCTTTAAGTTTGTAGGCTACAGCGTCTATGACATCCATATGGACTCTGAATTTAGATTGGGTACTTATGTGTTCCTTGAGAAATTTTTCTCTGCTCTGACTTGGTTCAGTCGTTATTATACTTCCTTTGAATTAATCTCTCCATGGCTCACTGCTGTGTAACAGTTGTGTACTCTTGACCTTGGCACCTGACCTATTCTCCCTCCTGAGCAGACCTCCAGTGGAAAAGTGATGTGGAATCAAGCTCAAGCTCCGGCTCCTGCTGGGGCAGTTACTGTTACATCTCTGACACACTGCTCAGGTGCTCTTGAGTCTTTTCTCAGGTTGAGTTGTGACGGCAAGTCCAGAGAGGTGCTCCTGAGAGGGGAGAAGCCTCATCACAGGACAGGCCGAGAAATTCCATGAGAAAGAGTTTCAGTCTTTTGTGGGCTTAATTCCCACCTGAGTGTGTGTCCCCAGGCAACAGACCCTGAAACTGAGTTCACATCATCTTCTGAAACAAGGCCCTTTGGGGACACAAATGAGGTGACTGCTTAGCTTTCAACTCAGTTACCTCCTCTCCTTCTAGAAGAACTTATAGTAATAAACACTGTGCCCAGTTTGTGAGTCTTTCCCTCTCCTGTAAAGATCTCGTCGGGAATCCCAATCTACGGTCTGCGTCGGCATCAACGAGCACCCTCCCTCCCTGGAATGGTGGCATTGTTGAGAGAAATGGGCTCAGGAGGAGCTCATAGACTTGAATTCTGGGAATCTTCCCTAGCAATTTTTTATCAACGTACACTTTAGGAAAGTGGATGGCGGTTCAGAAGCTCCTCCTAAAGAAGGGAGGAGCACTCTATCAGGATTTATCACCCACAGCTGCCTTTTGAAGGAGTTGCCCATCATTATTCCTTTTACTTTTTTGCAGATGAAGAAGCTGCTCTACTGAATAGCTTAGCAGCTTCTCCCAAGAAGTGTGACTCAGGCCTAAGCAGGATCAGAGTACAAAGTCTGACCTCCAAGTCTCTGCTTTTTACCAGACTGGGGCCCCAAAAGGAGCTAAAACCAGAAGGGTTTGAGCGTGTCAGAAGGTAAAATGAGCAGAAAACGAAATAGAGCCCAAATTTTTAAAAATCACAAGACTGAATGACAATACTTTTTTTTTTAATCTCAAAATACTAGGTATAATTTAAAAGCCTTCCTCCGTGATTACTTTTGTTTATCTTTCACAAATGACTTCAGTGAAGTACTCAATGCATGGACACATGACCAATAACAAAAAGACAACTGGGAAGATGGAAAATAGTTCAAAACCAATCCCCAAGTGCTTATTACTCTTTAGAACAGATACTTTCTTATTGAAATGTATGCCATTCTAATATTATTTGAATAATATGAGTGTGGGTAGACTAGAAAAAGAGGCTAGATAATGTGGGTAGGGCCAATTGCAGAATAAAAAAGTCTGAGAGGTTCAAGTTTGTAGAGACGTAGGGACCTGGTCCAGATTCTCCATTTTACAGTTAAAGCATCTTGAACTGGGAACCTGATCAAGGAGTCCAGGTGAGCTGGAGATGGGATATCCAGCTCAAGCTCAAATCACACGACAGCTATTATTCTCTCCTGTCTGCCATTTTAAAACCCTGACAAACTAAAAGGTTCAGTAACTTGGCCAGAGTCACAAGGCTGGCAAAAGGTGGAGCCAGGATTCCAACTCTAGACCTTTTAACTTGAAAGCCTGTCTCTCAGCCCCACTTGTCTCAAGATCTTCGTCTGAGATTGCTGTGAGCAGGAGCGGGCAACACGGAGGCTCAGAGCGCGGTCGGAGCCCAGACCTGCCGGAGCCGGGCGTGGGGCGGCAGCCTCGGGTCTCCCGGAACCATGGTGAAGCTGGGAAACAACTTCGCGGAGAAGGGCACCAAGCAGCCGCTGCTGGAGGATGGCTTCGGACACCATCCCCCTGATGACGCCCCTTGATGTCAATCAGCTGCAGTTCCCGCCCCCAGAGGAGGTGGTCATGAAAACTAAGACTGAAAATGAACCTGACCGAAAGAAAGGCAAAGCACGTCCTCCCAAGATAGCCGAGTTCACTGTCAGCATCACTGAGGGTGTTACCGAGAGGTTCAAGGTGTCTGTGCTGGTCTTCTTTGCCCTGGTCTTCCTCACCTGTGTCATCTTCCTGGTCGTCTACCAGGTGTACAGCTATGACCGTGCCTGTCCCGATGGCTTCGTCCTCAAGAACACCCAGTACATCCCAGGAGGCTTGGAGAGCTACTATGCGGAGCAAGACTCCAACGCCCAGGAAAGTTTTACACCGTCATCAACCACTACAACCTGGCCAAGCAGAGCATCACCCACTCGGTGTCACCGTGGATGTCAGTTCTGTTGGAAGAGAAGCTCTCAGAGCAGGAGACTGAGGCTGCTGAGAAATCTGCTTAGCGAGATGGGCAGGTTCCTTACAGTTGGAAGGTAACAAAGGGACTTTGAGGGACATTTCATTAAATATAATTACTGATAATTTAGAGGTTACTCACGTATGGTGCAACTGCTTCTGTTTGCTAATGCTGCTTTGCAAATACAGCTTGCTGCAGACCACCCTGGGCGTAAAATCAAGTGCATATCAGCATTGCTTAAAGAGCTCTGACACCGCTTGCCATGTTAAAGAATCTTAATTTAGCGACTTTACTGGGATTTATTGGATGCTGTCAAAAAATAAATTTACACTGGATATGCAAGGGATTCAGACTTCAGATAAATATGCATTTTGTGGGATTGATTTTTTTTTTTTTAAACCACCTTGCCTTTTGCAAACCGTACTCCATAGCCATATCTAGAGTGATCCCTTGCTTTGCTAAGAGCAAGCTGTACTGCACGTTTCTTCCCACCTCCCGCCAATGGCAATAGTGCCAATGGTCAAGACGCACCATAGTGAGCGGCAGAGGGGAGGAAGGAAACATGCCATCAGGTTGCAGTTGTGCCCTCGCCTGCCCCGTGGCTCACTCCTGAGTGCGCAGGCGCTGCAGCAGGTCAGCTCGGGCCGGGGTCACTGCTGCGGGCAGAAGGCTGCCTCTCAGTACAGAGGGCGCCCGCTGGGCAGGGGAGCCGTGTTTCCCTCAATGCATGTGGACTCGGTCAGAGCACGTGAGGTGGGGACTCTGGGAAGAGGGGACCCGGGGCCACAGGCTGCAGAACCCAACTCCCTGTAGCTAGTCCGTCTGCTCTGTGATGGGCTGAGTAGGAATGAAACCTACTGGCCCTTTTGTTCACATCTATTATGAATAAGTTTGCACCAACAGCCGTATTCGCTACTTAGTTTTAAAACAGTTAGCTGGGTGAGAAAAGCGAAAGTGTAATGGCTGGTAAGCCAAGGCTACTTTAATTTTTATTTTGTGGGACAGACGTAACTCCTTTGATGTAAGAAACAGGCAGGAAAGGCTAGGAGGGGGGGCTGGCGTCGCACTTTGCAAGTCCAATTATGACATTTTCATTCACAATCTTTTTAAGACAATTATGTTTCAACCTGAATCTTGACAGTAAAGTATATGTTTACGAAATTGCCAGTTAGATAAACTAAGTGTGTAAGATGATTAAACAGAAAAAAGACATCCATGGACATTTTTTTCCACGTTATTTAAATGTGTTGTTTCTGGTGGACATGTCAAAAGTTTCACTGTTTTTTTAGATCAAAAATAAATGACAAATAGTGCAAGATCTGTTGTGAAGAAGCATGGTGGTCATGGCCAACTCCATTACTGTTTCCTGAAATGTGCCTTCAAAACATACAGTATTTTATTGTCAAGGGTGTTTGGAAACAACGACCATGACCTCGGAGCAGTGGGTGGGCGTAAAGTCATGGACGTTGTGAAGCTGTGGCGACACATAAGAGCAGTAACTACGTGCTAAAACTTCTTCTGTGTAGAGATATCATCTATCAGCAACTTCCAGCCCATGTCAATGCAGTGCCAAGGCAACCCTATTTGTATTTTCTAGTAGACGTGTATTTTATTGACTGTAAGTTCATTCACATGTAACTTTTGACATTTTCACTCTGTGCAAATAAAGAACACAGGACCCTCCCCACAAAAAAAAAAAAACAAACGATCTTCATCTGAGATAAGGATAATAATAGTACCTACGTCATAGGGTTTATGCACGAATTCCACAGGCAATATATGTGAAGTATATTAACCTCTTAGTATAGTTCCTGGCATATCAGAAGTGCTTAATATATGTTGACTACTACTAATAGTATTAGTATTAATGTCTACACTATGGCACAATGGCAAAGAACAACGTGTTAGAAGTGAACCATCTGTAGAGATGTGGATGGACCTAGAGACTGTCACACAGAGTGAAGTAAGTCAGAAACAGAAAAACAAATATCGTATATTAACGCATATATGTGGAATCTAGAAAAATGGTACACATGAACCGGTTTGCAGGGCAGAAATAGAGACACAGATGTAGAGAACAAACGTATGGACACCAAGGCGGGGAAGTGGGGCGCTGGAGCGGGGGGGGGGGGGATGGTGGTGGTGGGATGAACTGGGAGATCGGGATTGAAATATACACACCAATATGTATAAAACTGATAACTAATAAGAACCTGCTGTATAAAAAAATAAAATAAAATAAAATTCAAAAAAAAAAAAAGAAAGAAATGAACCCAGCATATAAATTAACCTGTTTTTCCATCCACATAAAAATCCAGGTTTGATCTTAAGAAACCGCAGCTGAATTTCCTCAGGAAGGCGGCTTCAGTGGCCATCAGTAAGCGGCAACGAGTCTAGGCCTGCTCCGTGCAACACCATGCCCTTCAGTAGGTGCTCAGGCTGCACGGGGACGAGCAAGAAAGCACAGTCCCACCATAGTATAGCACTGAAACAGAGGTGTGTGGCCATGCCTGCATGTTGCTGCAGTTTTGTCACAGTGTGGGAGCTCAGTGGGGGTAATACACCTGAAGCAAAGGCAGCAGTATCCATGGTGGCCATTTCTATGGCAGAACCCCTGAAGAACTAGGCACATCAACAGGCAGGAGGGGACAGAATAAAACTAACGTGGACTGAGTACTTTCTACATGCACGTTACCTCCTTTAATCCTCCTACAGACTCTTTGGCACACAAAAGTTATCTACGTTGTACTGGTAAAAGCACAGAAAAGCATTGCACTAAAGCACAGAGAAGTTAAGTGACATTCTCAACTTTGCACAAATGGAAATAAAACGGACAGCCCTTGGCCTGTTTCAGCCACATCATGACCTCACACTCTCCACCTCCACCATTAGCTTGGCCTAAACCCACATTTCAGCTTTTCGGACACTCCTCCACCCAAGGCGGATAGACTGCTGTGTAACTTAACCAATATTCTTCCACTAGTATAAGAATAGCTCAGGTTATTAAATTGGTATTAATCTCAGTGACAGGACAATAATTTCTAATAAGATTTCATAACTTCTCAAAATACTCCAATCACGATATTCTTTTTCATCTCAACAATTTTTGTTTGCTCTGCCCCTGGGGAACCTGCAGGATCCTGGGAGAGTAACTAGCATCTTTGCCTTATCACCCCACAGGTTGGGGAGCAGCACCTTCAGAAACATGCAGCGCCGGCACACGACACTGAGGGAAAAGGGCCGCCGTCAGGCCATCAGGGGTCCCGCCTACATGTTCAACGAGAAGGGCACTAGCCTGACGCCCGAAGAGGAGCGCTTTCTGGACTCGGCTGAGTATGGCAACATCCCGGTGGTCAGGAAAATGCTGGAGGAGTCCAAGACCCTCAACTTCAACTGCGTGGACTACATGGGGCAGAACGCGCTGCAGCTGGCCGTGGGCAACGAGCACCTGGAGGTCACGGAGCTGCTGCTCAAGAAGGAGAACCTGGCGCGGGTGGGGGACGCGCTGCTGCTGGCCATCAGCAAGGGCTACGTGCGCATCGTGGAGGCCATCCTCAGCCACCCGGCCTTCGCGCAGGGCCAGCGCCTGACGCTCAGCCCACTGGAGCAGGAGCTGCGCGACGACGACTTCTACGCCTACGATGAGGACGGCACGCGCTTCTCCCACGACATCACGCCCATCATCCTGGCGGCCCACTGCCAGGAGTATGAGATCGTGCACATCCTCCTGCTCAAGGGCGCCCGCATCGAGCGGCCCCACGACTACTTCTGCAAGTGCAGTGAGTGCACCGAGAAGCAGCGGAAGGACTCCTTCAGCCACTCGCGCTCCCGCATGAACGCCTACAAGGGACTGGCAAGTGCTGCCTACTTGTCCCTGTCCAGCGAAGACCCTGTCCTCACCGCGCTGGAGCTAAGCAACGAGCTAGCCAGACTAGCCAACATTGAGACTGAATTCAAGGTAACGCTCCCACTTACCGCCCTGCAGGCAGACTGCCCTGTGGGCTCTTCCGGGTGTGTCCAGGAGCCAAATGGGTTGTCTTCTGGTCTAACACTGGGTCTTGCCTATTCAGGCTCACAGGGAGGAAGGGGACTTCCTCAAGCTGTGGCAGATGTAGGCCTGAAGGAAAAGCAGCCCATTAGGTGAAATATTTGAAACCACATAAATGTGGTATAAAGAGGTGACTTAAATGCAAATCCATATAGTAAAAGACATGCTGCACACAGGCAAGATTATACTGTGGTTCTAGTATAAATGTCTCAGCTCTGCCCCAGGCACCTCAGGAATGTCTAGGATACTTCTGGTTGTTTCCTAGTCCAGGTCTTGGACTTCTCGATTGTCTCACCTGTACAGTTTTCACATTTGTTTTGTTCATAGCTCTAACCCATCCTAGACTCTGTTGATCCTAGATTCAATAGCAATAGCTTGCTGAATTGAGAAAGGCTTGCAGTTATGTCAAAGGGCTGAGGAGGAGGTACACCAAAATAAAAATAAAACTCTCTCTGCTGAGCTGGGCTTGTCATCTCAGTAGATGGGCCCAAGGCAACACCCCCTGAGAATACTTGGAACTACCAGGTTAGTCCAGGAGATGGAGACCCATCTCCAAAGTCCATTATTCAATAGTGGTCCTGTGCTTTTACTGTCAACTGTCACTCCCCCTGAAAGAGAAAACTGGGACCTAATTCTTTTGACAGTTTAATAATAAATTAAAAGCAAATATTTAGTGGGCACTTACTGTGTACCAAGCACTAACTTCCTTACCTATATGATGTTGTTTAATCTCCTCAACAACCATTGGTGTGGGTACCATTATTGTCCCCATTTTATATGAAGGCACAGAGGTGGAGAGGTATCATGTAGCCAATAAGTAGTAAAACCATTGTTTTAATCTAGGCACTCAGACCCCAGGGCCAGCTCTTAGCCATTCTGGGAAGTGGTGAGTCAGAGGCCTTGTTCATACATTGGGCTTCTCAGAGTTTCACTTGTCTCTATCTGAAAGATACCTTCCACTATGGAAGGTGTGGCTTAAAGAGTAGAAAATACAACTGGGCTCACAATTTCTCATCCTGCCATTCAGTCAGAGCCTATGATGCCATGAAGCATGCAAAAAGGTTTCACATGTTGGGCTGACACAAGATGTCACCAGCAGGAAAGGAGTTCATTGTCCAAATAAGATGTCAGGGCAAGAGTTGCCCCTGCATGGGACACAATTAGGTGGCGAAGGATTGGCACCAAGTCACAGCAAAGGAGGCCTCATGGACCATGCTGTTCAGGAAGCTCTCAAAGGAGGAAACAGAATTGGGCTAGGCTTTAATGAGCAGAAGGAACTGAATCAGTGGGAAGAGAGACGTAGGCATTCAGAGGAGGCAAGTGAAGGTGAGGTCCAGAATGGCCCACAGCAGGCAGGGGGCTGATGAGATACTCCATGTGACTACAATAAAGACTTCCTGTAGGGGCACCAGAAGGAAAGCTGAAGAGATGAGTGGGCAGACCTCAGAGGGCCCTGCATGTCAAGCTGAGCAGTTTGGATATTACCCTCTTAGAAATGGAGAGCCCCTGAAAGTTTGTGATTAGGAGACTAAAATGAAAGCTAGGGTTTTGGAAATTTACTTGACTGGTAGGTAACATGAATTAGTGGATTTGGAGTGTGAGACACTGAGACTGAAGAGGGGGACAATTTAGTTGTGCATGCATGAGGCCATTGAAGCCTCTCTGTAGGAATGGGATCACCCACAGCCAGGCACTGAAGAACCAGGCTTACAGGAAGCTGCGGGGCACTGCAAATTATGAATAGATGAAAAATCCTGTAATTAAACTAATTTTACTCCATCTGTCCCCTTATCTTGGATCCATCTACTGAACTGGAGCCACTTCCATAAACCCTGTAACATTCATAGCCTCATCTAGAAAAATTGGTGGATGTAGATGTAGAGATTAACCAAAGAAGCTCCCAAGGAATGTGGCTATTGCCTCTCATTTCCTTGTTTCTGTGCAATAAACTCCACCTGCCAGCAATAAGTCCAGTGATGTCCCAAGGAAGCTTAGTGGAATTTTGCTTGTTCCCTAGGCTTCAGACTGAATATGCACAAGCATATAAAAGAAATGGCTAAGCCAATTAACTTAGATATTTCTGCCCAAGAAAAAAACAATTCAAGCAAAAAAATGTTTTTTGGATCAGATTATCTGGATAATTGCCCAATTCTCTATTTATCTGGAATCTGGGAGCATGCCAGCCTTACTAAATAAAATGATGCTAGACTAACATTTGGAAGTACATCTGAGCCATTTGTTTTCTTTACTAAAACCCAAAGTCTGGCATATTTTAGTATATATAATAATCTAAAACTGGAAGTTTGTTGAAAGCATCTACTACGATATTTTGATTTAAAAAGTAAATTATGAAAATTATGTACATTGAGAACATGACTAACATAATGACAAATCTTTTCTACAATGCAATGAATAAGAGTTAGCATAAATACATTTGCTGGCTATTAACATCCCCCTAGTTACCTTTGTTTGAAATAATGTCTTTCAGATTGTCGACAAATGGTGCATTATAAATTAACATAAGCCTTCCTTTAGAACTTTATTATTTATTCAACTGTCCTTGCATGTGCATTCCTGACATTATAAATCTTCTCAGAGAAGAGAGCAGCTTATTAGCAAGAGGGAAGTCAAATTGCAATAAAAGAATAAAGAGCAAGTGATGTGTCCTAAAATGTACTCTTCAGGAGTCTGTTCTGCTTTAGAGGGACTACACACTGATGAGTGCAGCCAGGTGTCGTGGAGATGACCCAATGCCATCAACTGTGTAAAAAAGCTATCAGGTTCTCACTGCAGATGTCATAAGTCGTCCTTCAGATCCTCTAGAACACTCATTCTGGGAGTGACTCTTCCTGACTAGAAAATATCATGCAGGAAAACCTGGATTCAGTTGCCCAAGCTATTGTTTTTAGAGTCTTTTTAATTTATCACCAGAAGAAAGTTTAGTCATTAGCAATAAGTAGAGCCAATGTCAAGGTCTTCAGTAAATTCTGGCTGGAGTCAGATGCCTGCTAGCAAGCCATTATTTGTAGTGTGGAAATTATGCACATATTTTCTTACGTCTCTCTAATCTTCTTGGGTCTAGAAAGACATTAAAACTTGATGCAGCAGTGAGGTCTCCCTAATGCCATGAATGGTGCCCAGTGATCTAGCAAGCACTCCATAAATACTTGAATAAAGGAAATCCTGAAAGGATAATCATATCACTGACGAAGCAAGTGATTACTTTTATCTATGATTTAAACTCTTCCAACAACTATGGATTTAACAGAGGTATTTGATGGACCTGGTGAAATGAGGAAGCTCTAAAGATTACAAGGTGGTTGAAAACGAACACACGTTAAATAACTGAAGACCAATCATATGCTTCACCGTCTGGTGTCAATGACCACTCAACTCCTGGAGGGCAGAGAGTGTTTTCCTGGTCTTGCCCACACAGAACAGAACATGTGGCATCTTGGAGCACTGCCCACAAATGGCATTTTGGTTAACTGATTTATCTACACGGTAGGAGACAAAGAAAGGGAAAATCTATCGGATAGACTTTTCAGAGGTGTTTCATTCTGATGGAACGGGCTTTCTGTGTAGAGGTGCCTGGAGTAGCCTGGAAAAATAAGGAATCTGCCTATCTCAGTTGAGTTACAGCTCTGCCACCATGAACACAATGTAAAGACCTGAACACAGGTCTTTACATTTCTCTTGAATTAGCCTGCGTGGTTTTCTTCACTGATCATCCTTCTGATAAAACTGCTCAAGGTCCCCTTTATTTTGCTGGAATCTTCTCAGTCAAATTCCTGGGCATCCTGTCTAGGCGTGTTGTTTATCTGTGGAGCTGTTGTTTCAGAAGGATTACAGATTTGTTTCAAAAGGATTTCTTTCTTCCAACTTAGAGTTATGCCAACAGCAATGTCTAGTGGGGGTGGGGAGGGGATGGGGAAGGAAAGTATGACAAAGGAATATTGTAGAGGGAAGTTTAGGGGTTTGGAAGGAAAGGGAAAGCAGGATCAGGATTGGAGGTATTCCTCTTGCTTTCTCACCTTTTGCTTACATTGAAAAAGTACCCAGTGTTCCCAAGTCAAGAAACTGGGGGAGCCCAACAAACACTTTACCTTAGTTATTTAAGATTTGGTCATTCTGAATAATAAGCTGCAACTAAGAAGGCTTTTCCTGTTGACAAAACATCAGCATGGCGGCTGCAGACTGTGCTTCAGATACAAGCAATTTATTCTTAGAGACCACAGAGGGGAAGAGTAGGGGGGGGAAGAAAGCTAAAGCTATAACTTCATCTTGCTTGAAGTGCTGATGATTTTTCTGTTTGTCGATGGGTTGTTAACTACATGCATTATGAAAAATAGATAATGAATTATGTATCAATGTTTCTGTTGCCATTTTAAGACCCATAAAAAACTCTCTGGGCCTAAAATACCACAAATTAAAAATGCAAATAATGATAAATCGGACCAATTTGCCACCTGCTACGATCTCTAGTGAGATCCCATTGTGAAGGTAAAGATGTTGAGATGACAGTTTGCAATTTGCTTGCAAACTTATCAAAATGGAAAAGGGAAGAGGAGGGGAGAAGGGGAAGGAGTGACTTCGTATTGTGGAACACATCTGAACCCTGGAGTCTGGAGCCATGAAGCTTGAGTAAAGCCTACTCTGGGCCTGGGGCAGTACCGAAAGCTGAACAAGCCCATTACCCCCAGCCTCCGGAGGAATCTGTGTTCGCACTTGTTTCTCATATGCTTTGAATATTTTTAGTATTTTTAAATTTTATACACCAACATCCTGGGAAAATACATTTCCTTGAAGTCTGAAAGCTTGGCTGGTAATGTAAACAAATGCCTGCTTAATATGCAGGAAATGACTTGAAAATTGTTTCCTTTTCCTTTGGGAAAATATTTTTAAGCTGTGAAGGCTACAGGTCCTAAAAGCAAGTTGTTGTTGCTGTTGTTTAAGAGAATCAGGCAGAAGCCTCCTCAAAGCACTCATTCATATATCATCCAAAAGACCCTCAGGGATCTGTGTCACCCAATCCCTCTGCTTGAGCATCTGAGGATGCAGAATGTAAGCACAGAAGAGACAGATCACAGATGTCAGGTGATGAGCTATAATGGGACAGCCCCCCCCCCCACTAAGCACGCACAGGTAAAATGTGGCCAGAGCATGTGCGCTGGTCTCCATACCTGAGAGAAAGATCCAGGGACTGGCTTATCCCAGGAGAAGAGGCAGAGGTGATTCTGCCCACGTTAGCTTTGTCTTTTTCTATTTTTCTACCTAAGTGTCTGGAGGAGCACTTTCACCAGAGCATTCATTAATGAGTCATCACAGGAAAATGAGCTAATTAATGTGTCCTTTAATGACAGTTTTTCATTGGGTCACAACTAATGCCTTAAATTAAATGATTTTTCCTCTTCTACTCTTATGTCAAGAGTATTAGCCTCTAAAATACAGGGAGACAGTGTAAGCTGGGTGACAGGTATTCAGATGGGAGAAAGGAGGCCACTATGCTAGATGAGGACAAGGACAGGGGACAGGCTTTGGGTGAGCATCCAGTGCAGCCATGCTTCATTTTCTCAAGGCTAATGGAGTCGAAAGCACAGAGCTTGGCTCCGGAATCAGAATGACCTGGGTTCCAGTTCAAAGTCTTCTCCTAGCAACCATACAATCTTGGGCATCTATTGGAAGTTTGTTTTCTTATTTGAAAAATGGAGATGGGGGAGGGAACAGGTGTTAGGAAAGAATTGCAACGTGTCGGAAATGGAATGTTTGTTTTCCCCACCCAAACACTTGCCCTTACCCTAATCTCTGTAAATGACATCTCCATCCACCCCATTGTTATGAGCTTTCAATGCCTCATCCCATTCAACCTCCAGAATGTCCTGGCACATATTAGGTACTCAGTAAATATTAGTTCAGTAAATAAATGAGTCAGTGAGTGAATTAATGAATAATGACCTCCGAGGGTGTTGGTGAGGATTAAATGAGATGAAGAATATAAAACTCTTTGAAGAGGACCTGACCCAGAGTAAGTACATAATTTTCCCCAGAGATCGCAGTGGGGATCCCTTTTTGTTCCCCAAAGCCCACTGGATTTTCAGCACCACAACTTTTCTTCCCAATAAACACAACTTAAATTTCAACACCTCCTCTGTTCAGAGGGTCTTCCCGATTTCTGCTAAGCTTCCCTCCCCAATCCCAAAGATATTTCCAGAATAAGAAAAAGTACAGGCTGTACGTGTGAGCTCCATGATTAACAATAGGTCAAGGGAGTATTTTGCAATTGGAAAAATGCAGACCACTGAAACTGAAGAAGCCCGGCGTGCTGCTGAAATATTGCTGTGAAAAGAAGCAACATGGGCAGGAAAGACAGAGGCTGCAAAGAGGGGGAGGGAGAAAATGGGCAAGCAGAGCTCCTGCCAAGTACAGATGGAGATTATTTTTTGAAAAATATCTCTGTGTTAAAGATTCATCACTATACACAAAAAAACTGGGAAAAAATCATTTCCTATACAAGTGCAACTATCAGTCTGAAATATCAGAGATATGGAGAAAATGGAGGCAGTTCTTAGAGGATATCAGTCAATGAGTAGTAGCGCAAATTACATCAAAAGGAAATGATGAAAATGTAGAGTTTTTCTCTGAAAAAAAGTTACAATTCTATATATAAATTAATCATAATATACCAACAACAGCGAGGCATGTGTTTTACTAGCAGCAAATTCACATGTAGATTAAATGTGGAAAATATGTGTCAGGAGGGTGGATGGAAATATGGTCTGTAGACCCGTAGAATATCAGAACTGGATGGACCCTAGTTACAGAGCTATCTGAAAATTCAGCATTCATGCAAAAATCACTTAATTAAGACTCTAGTATGAGCCAGGCTCTGGGTTGGGTGCTGGGATGAAATGATGAAAAGATAAAGTTCCTGCCCTCAGGACCTTACAGTCTAGTGGAGGAGACAGGCGTTCTTCATATAATCACACAAACAGCTTTACAAATCATGCTGAGTGCTAAGCAGTAAAAGAGCAATTTTAAAAGCACTGACTTACTGGGACAGCTGACTCTGTGTGAGTGTGTGCATGTGTTTAAAGATTTCTCAGAGATGACAATATTTAAATGAAAATGGAGGGTATGAGAGAGAGAGAGACAGCAGGGAATGGGAAAGATGGTTCAAGGCACAGCAACTGCACATGAAAAAGCCTAGTGAAGAGAGGGAAAAGAGAGGCCTGTGTAGAGAACTGTGACTAGCTCCCTATCATAGGGAGTAAACAGAAGAGGTGACAGGTGATAGAGGTGCTAAAGAACCACTCAGCCATGGCCTTACCACTTGGCAGCCTCGGTAAGAAGTTGGAATTCACCGTAGGGTGAATGGGGAGCTATCTGAAGGTTTCAGCAGGTGAGTGAGTGACGCAGCTTGGAAAGATCCACTCTGCCTAGTGTACAAAGTGGCCTGGAGGGGACAAGACTGGCAGGAGTTGGACAACTGCTGTAGGAAGGGGCAGTCCTCCCAGGAAGGGGGGGTGGGGGGAGTGGCAGAAGGACCAGCGCATCTCAACCAGCAGGTGACTCACTGCAGGTGGAGTGACAGCACAGCCAGAGAAGGTGACGGCTCCTGGCTGTTTCCAGGACAGCTGTCTTATCTAGGAGTTCCCAGGAACTTCTTCTGTCCCTAGGGCCTCTCAGTGCTCTCCAGAGAGACACAGGGAGGGGAGGGAGAAGAGAGCCAGCTCTTTATTTCTTCTCCAAGGTGGAAGCCCAGTGGAGAAGCAGGAGGGCAGGACAGTGATGAGGATTTGGATTTTCTACCTTGAACTTTGGAGGTACAGAAGGGCGTGCCCCAGGCTTGGCCAAACTATTCACGGCATAGCACGGCCGGCACAAAGTATCGGAAAGTGGGTTCAGAAGTGATAACCCCAGTATAAAAAGCTTTCCACTAGATTTCAATCTTTCCACTGCGTTTTTCCAGATTCTCAAGACATCTTTCTCCCTGTGTTTGCTGCATGGCCCAAGTAAAGTTTACATTAAAGTAGAGGAAAATCTCTAATCTCATCTCTGATTTGTGTTCAACTGGAGCTCATTTTAGCATAAACAAAGGCACAAAGGAGACCGCTCCCTCGTCTTCCTCCAAGACTCTGGATGTTGAGAATACCAGACCAGGAGGATACTGGAGGCAGATGAGGCTCTTCTGGGTACCCAGAATCCTCCCTGGTGAAATCCCAGTTGAGTCTAGGTGGATATATTAATTTCCTAGGGCTGCTGAAACAAAGTACCACAAATGTGGTGACTTAAAACAACAGAAATTTATTTTCTCACAGTGCTGGAGGCCAGAAGTCCAAAATCAAGGTGTTACCAGGGCCATGCTGGCTCTGAAGGCTCCAGGGTAGGATACGTGCTTCCTTGGCAATCCTTTGCTTATAGATACGTCACTCCAATCTCTGCCTTTGTTGTCACATAGTGATCTCCCTGTGTGTTTGTTTCTTGCTGTCTTCTTATAAGGACATTCTTAAAAGGACCAGTCATTCTGGATTAAGGGCTCACTCTATCCCAGTAGGACTTTGTTTTAACTAATTATACCTGCAAAACCTATTTCCAAATAAGGTACCATTCTGGAGCTCTAGGAAGGATGTGAATTCAGTGGGGACACTACTCAACCCTATACAATAGGTAGCAGCAGGTTGAGAAACTGAGGAAGGCTGACACCAGGAATCTAGGCAGACCCACAGAGCAGGGCAGGATAAGAGCGCAAAGGTCAGTTATTCTGGGAACCAAAGACAGTCCTAAAAGTAGGAGGTCATTCTGGAAGAAAGGACAGAGACTATTGATGCTTTCTACTGACCAAGACACAAGCTGAGACAGAGACAGGCTAATTCTGTAAAAGCCTGTGTGTGTGTGTGTATGTGTGTGCGTGTGTGTACGTGTGTGTGTGTACGTGTCTTCGTGTGTGTGCACGTGTGTGTGCATCTGTGTACATGTGTGCGTGTACGCGTGTGTGCATGTGTGTTTAGGTGTGTGTGTAGGTTGTGTATGTGTGTGTACGTGTTTACGTGTGTGTACGTGCGTGTGTGTGTGCGTGTGTGAGTGTGTGCCTGTGCGTGTGTGTGCGTGTGTGCATGTCCGTGTGTGTGTGCACGTGTGTGTGCATGTCCGTGTGTGTGTACGTGTGTGCGCATGTTCGTGTGTGTACGTCTGTGTGTGTGTGCGTGTGTGTACATGTGTGTGCATGTCCGTGTGTGTGTGTACGTCTGTGTGTGTGTGCGTGTGTGTGTCTAGGAGAGGCAGGGTGGCTAAGAAGTGGGAGGTAGCTGACAGAAGCAATGGGGGAGACAGTAATGGGCCACGACCCCTTATGAAGTAGGAGAAAAACGTTTTCAAGTGTTGGGTTTGGGGATAATGAAAATAAAACACACAGATTAGAAAACTTTTAGAGAATATAGAAAAGTAGAGGGAACAAAAAGGTCAGCGTTAATTCTGCCACCTAAGAGTAATTTATATTTGGTATGTTTGCCCCTAGTCCTCCCTCTACCCCCAGGTACAAAAATTGAATTAATACTATAACCACTTGATGCATCATTACTATCATATTTTTGTTTCCCTTCATACTTTATCCCCTATTCTCCCTCACCCCCAAAAACAGCACCCACTTCAATGTATTTAATGTATTTACACCGAATATTGTGGCATTCCCCCATGTGATAGCAACACATTACAAATAACAGTTCCTAGAAAATTTTAGTGTCATGTGTCCTGAGGAAAACTTTTCCACTACCATCTTAGGTTGCAATGGTTGGGGGCCTGTGAATTAACTAACAAAAGACAGATTAACAGGAGAAAAGACAATTCACATGCATACAGAAGGGCATAAAAGAAGCGGCTCCCTAAACAGCTAAAGACAGGGGTTTATATACCAACGTAGAAGGGTAAGGAAGAGGAGAAAAGAGTTTAAGGAAAAACAGGATGTTTAGGAAACACATGGGCTTTTAGGGTAACAAAGGGAAGGCTTGAGAGTTCATGAAGTTTGTTCTCATCCTGGTGGTCAGTCTCCTTTCTGGCTGTAAACCACGCCCCCAGCCCCACCACAGAGGGGATTTATGGCAACTGTATTTTTGGGAGGCTCTCCTCAAGTTAGCAAAAGTTTAGCTACTGTTTGTTCAGATGTTTTTAACTTAAAATAATCTTCATGTCATTTTGATGATTTTGAGAGTCCCTACACATAATCATGAAAACTAAACCTCTGAGCCCCATCACAGAACTCCTGTGGACCAGTATGAGGTGAGGCTGGGCCCCAGGGACTAAGGAAGGGCCATGTGAAGCAGGGTGTCTGAGTCGTGCCCAGGGAGAGATAGATTTGCCTGTGTAGGGGAGGAATTTTCCCTCCACCCTTCTGAGTGCATAGCTGAGACCCCTGTGATAAAGATTAACAAAAGAAAAACAAACACAAGTACAGAAGCACGTATACCTCGTGTATACATGAGAAATACCCAGGGAAAAATGAGTAACTCTCTGAAGCGGCTTAGAATTCAGGATTAAATACCATCTAACAGGGAAAGGTACGGAGGATGGGGGCAGTGGTGCAGGCCTTTTAGGGGAGAGTAAATGAATTTTAGGAAACACGAATGGGCGCGGAGAAGAATAGATGGGAGGTATGATAGTTTGTGACAAAGTCTGTCTGGGTATAGAACCTCCTCTCCTGTGACAAGAGCCCATCTTCCCTGGCTCAAGAAGCTCCCAGGGAAGGGATTTATGGCCATCAAGTTCCTTTTGGAGGATCTGTCTTGAGGCAGAAAAGAGGCATTCAGAGAAAGTCTCTCTCTGTATTTGCTGTTTTTTTTTAAGTGTATCGTGCAAACAGATGAGAGAACCCAGAGATGAGTAACTCAAAGGGGTGGTTAGAACTTGGGCTTATATAACGTTGTAACAAAAGGATAAATGTTTAGACACATGACAAGACAACAGAAAAGAACTCTGAGCTTCTAGGGGCATCAAATTGTGGGAAGGTAAATATATGGGGAAACTAATGGTAGATGAGAGCTAGTTTTAACAAGGTTGTTGTGTAGATACCTCTGGTGCTGTCTCTGGGCTGGTGAGCGTCTAGAGTTGTCTCTGGTGATTAACATCTGTTTTCCTTGGTAGAGAGCGGAGGAGGGACACCCTTTACAAATTTATGTTCTGCTTTTAGCCAAACAGGGGAGGGCAGAGAGCTTTTCTTGTATCTGCTTCTTCTTAATTGTCTTTAGCTCAAAAGAATCCTTACGACAAAGTGGCACATTTTAGGGTGGCAGATTCTGCTACCCTTCAAGCCCATGAATTGTAAGAAGCTGGAAAATACCATAGCAGCTCTTGGATTCCAGGTAGAGTTCCATTTAGTACCAATTAGGAAAACTGAGAGAACTGCATTTGATTGCAAAGGGAAAAAAGTTTCCATCATTCAGAAATCTCGCTAGGCATTGATGAACTAGTGTCTCTCTCTCTCTTTCTTTCTCATTTATAAACTATGTGATCAGTACCTACCGTAAGTGTTATACACTCAAACACAGTGTAGGGATAATAAACACTCTTTTAATATCCTGGCACAGGCTTCCTTTCAAAACGTGTATTACCCTAGCACTGGGAGGCCATGGACTTTTCCATCAGCTCTCAATAAGACAGACCAGGTGGTATGGTACCGTCTGCACTCTTGCCAACCCCAGGAGCCTGGAGGAGTTGGAGTACAGGCTCTGGTCACTACAGGTGCAGAATGGTATAAGGCCCAGGAAAAATAAGGAAACTAATCTTGTGTACCTAGTCCTAAAATTACAGTGATGTAAGAATGACTGAGGCTAAAATTTTCTAAATACTATCAATTCTCAAACAGAAAAGTGCTCCCCAAATGCTTGGTAGCATGATTATCTTTCATATTATTATGTTCTTTCCATCTCCCATACCTACAGTGTGAAATTAATAATAATGACCTGTTTTTTCCGGGCTGCAGAGCAGGCTTACTAATTACTGATGGATAAGTGCTTTGCACATTAAGAAGGGCCATGCTGAGATGCCTAAGCTTCTCTCTCTCTTCCTCTCTTCACCCCCACATACACATCCTGGAAATACAATACACTTCCATTTACCAGTAATACAGGTGCTTGGACCGGGGGCATCAGAACTCACGTTTGCATTTTGGGGAAGGATAGCATGCCTTTTACTGATACATGTTGAAGACCAGGGCTTTGCCTGTTGAGTTAATAGCTCTCTCCAGCTTCTCCTACATATACTTTGAAAGCAGTAGCTCAAGAATCTTTCTGATGACAAGTTCTCTTTTCTGGTGATTATTAATTCTGCTTAAAGTTTATACTCCAAAGAATTCACCTAATACCTTCCTGCAGCACATCAGAAACTTGACTTTTTATGTGCTTAAACCTGATATTTTAATGTAAGCATGGAGATGAGAGCCAGGAAATGTGGAAAAAAAATGTTCTAATTTGGCTTAAAAAAACTAGGAGCAAGAGTTTATTTCCCCAAATGGTATTCCCTCTAAGATTACAGAAGTAGAAAGCAGATTTTAAACACAGGGCTGGATCTTTTCTTTACCTAAAGCAAGTGTGTGTGGAGTGTGCTCACGGTAGTCAGATTTCAGAGATTACTTGAGGGAACCAAATAGCTTGGAGCCTCGTGGTCACACTCTGCCCAGGGCATGGCATATGTCACACAGGTGATTTGCCACCATAAAAGACGATCCTCTGGGGCAATGCTAGCATGGGGGGCACTGAGTGAGGAGACCCGGGGCTCCACCAGGAACTGACTTGTGACCTTGGCTCAGTCACTTTACTTCTCTGCAGCTCATCTTCCTCATGCATAAAGCCAGGTACTTTTACTAACAATCCCTTGTTGAGGCCCCACTTCTCTAGGCCTTTCTGCTTCTCATTCCTACAGGGCATTTTCATAAACAACATCTAAGCTGAGGTTTAAGAAGAGATGATTATTCCCATTTTACAGTTGAGGAAATGGACTGAGAATGGTTAAATGGTTTTCAGCAAATGGTGGTCTTCTTTCTGTGTGCCAGATACTGTACTAGGTACTAGGTCTACAAGTGTGGAAGAGACCTGAACTCTGTCCTCAAAGCAATGGGGGAGACTGGAGTGTTGAGGGATAAATACAACATAGTCGAGTAGGAGCAATATGCTATGAGAAGACAAAGCAGAGCGCAGCAAACTGCCTGGTGATGTGAGACAAGGATTCCTGGAAAAGATGATATTCTGAAGTGGTTCTTGAAGGATGAGTTTGGCAAATGGAGAAGGGAAAGAAAGACATAAAGGCAGACGAATACCATGTGCAGAGGCGTGAACGGCCCAGTGTTCTTGGTGGACAGGTGCAGCTGGATGGGTTTAAGGGAAGGGGGCTAATCTTAGGGAGGTATATTGAAATATGGTAATAAAGATGCATGGATTTTTTCCTGTAGCTTTTTAACCAAGGGGAGAGTGGTTTGGCATCCGGGTAGAAGGAACTGTTGTCGGTAAACAGTCCAATCAGGAGGCTAATTCAAAAGTCTAGACACTAAATTATAAGATCACGACTGTGAGTGTGGGCAGTAGGGCTCAGACAGTAGAGATTCTTTAGATCAGAATCCACAGATCTTGGTAACTAATTGGCAAAGACAAACATGAACCCAGGACTTCTAACTCAGGAGGCTGAGTGGATGGGGACTCTATTTCCTGAAGCAGAAAGCAGAACGTCGGGTTTGGAGGTTTGGAAGACCCAGGTGTTCAGCTTGGGGCACGCAGAGTTTGAAGTGTCTGCGGGACTTACCAGTGTAGATGACCACTTGGCAGTTGGATACTGAAATCCGCTCCTTAGAATACAGGTTGGGGTTGGAGGTAAAAACCTGGGAGTCATCAGCACATAGGTAACAATGGAAGCTGTAGAGAGAAATGAAAGCATATCAAAGCCTTGGTCTCTCTTTTTTTTAATTTTTACAAAACAGCTTTAAGTCCTACTTCCAAGTGTTATTAAGTCATTCTTTGGATAAACCAGTCAAAAAACTAGAATCTTATTTTCCTGATTAGATTTGAACTTATTTAAATGCAATCACTTACTCACCTTTTACCCGTGTCTTCTGGGACTTTTAGAAAGTCAGTGCAGTTTGCTATGCACAAGATAATGAGCCTTTAACAGGCAGGTTTGGCTCCAAGACCATCTCTGAGAGCCAAGAACAGACCCCCATTCGCACCTCCTAGATCTGTTCCCTGGTAGCCACACACCAGCACTTACTTGTGCCTCAGCTTCCCGTAAATAAAATTCTTGAATCAGAGTATATGTATGGTCATTTTATGCAACATTTATCAAGTCCTATAATGTGGCATGCCCTGGGCTGAGACATACAAATGAATGAAGTTAATTAGTCAAGTATGAACGTGTCAGAAATACAGAGAGCACTTTGACAGGTCTACTGGACCCTAAGAATAAAATGCAGTGGGTGCCCAAGCATGAAACAGTGGATTTCCCCAGGGATACCAGGAAAGCCATCCTGGAGTTACCTTCCGCCTGGTCTTAGGAAGAGTAGAGGTTCTTAGAGGAAGTAAAGAGGAGCATCAGTCCAGACTTGGGAACACAATGGACAAAGGCACTGAGGTGAAAAGAACGGTGTATGCTCTTTTGATCAGAGAAATCATAAGTACTGATTTGCCTAATTTGGTTCTGGGGTTTTGTTTTATAATTAGCAGGGCTCTACATTTTTTTAATTCCTACCTTGCCATCTAGTCTTTAGCCCCTCTTAATCAATAGCATTTTCCAGCAATCACAAGTAAATTTTTTAAAAATTACTTCTATACATATGCTGTGCTGTAATTACTCTTTAAAAAAAGTTTCCTGAACATTTACTATTCTGAATCTATAATCAGGTGAATCATGACATAATCCTCTGGAATGGTATGTCATCTGGTGATGCCAATTCTAAATTAGAGTTTCTCTGAAATGTTTTCACAATATACGGTAAGTACAAATAAGATGCATAGGTCATATATGCTCTGAATCTCATTTTGGATCTTCTTTTAATTTGATATTTAAAAAAAAACAAAGTTATTAGATATCAAGTAGACAAGACTGCAGTCCTGGCCAAGACAGCACCAAGGGTAAATACTCCTCTCCAACACTGAGATTTAAGGGTTTAGCAAATTCACCCAAAGGAAAACAGGCAGGTTTAAACATCATAACTCACTCAAATTTTTTTGCTTACGTTGGTAAATGTGCAATTAATGTAGAAAATGAAACTGTTTATAAGAAAAAGAAAATTTACCTATAATCCCATCAGATACTACCATGTTATAATCCCATCAGATACTAATTTCCTTCCAGCGTTTGATGTCCAAAGCACACCACATACTGAGTTCTTGCTTTCCTTCTGTACCTTAAATCCTGCTGCTACTAAAACTTAAATGTATCCCCAATCCATTTCCATCCCTGCATCCTTACCACCACTCTTCTTGACCAGATGATCACAAGAGCTTCCACCACACAGGTGAAGCTGTCCTCCACATAGGGCCAGAAGGATCCCACTGAAGTGCAAATCAGACCGTGCCTTTCTCCCACTTAAAAAGCTTTGGTGCCACCCCACTGCCTGTGGAATGAAGTTCAAGCTTATTATCATGGAAGACAAAACCTTCCATGGCCCTCCATGGTCCTGTCTACTTCCCCAGACTCATCTTCTGCTGCCCTGTGCCTCTACTTGCATAGTTTCCTGTATATTCATATAGCATGTTTTTTGTGCTTTTGTTTATGCTATGTCCTCAACTTGGAATACGCTTCCTCCACTTCTTGAACTCGGTAACTCTGATTTATCCTTCAAGATCCAGTCACAACTTATTTTCTCCAGGGCAACTTCCCTGAATACCCAGGCAGGGCTAAGAGCCCATCTTTGATGTTGATGTCCCAAAGCACTCAGCCTGCTTCTGTCCCTTTATCATTCAGTTATTGCCACAATGATGTTGTGTAACAAACCACCCCAGAACGCAGCAGTCTAAATGTCAACGTTTACTGTCATGTTCACAAGTCTTCGGGTCAGAGAAGGAGGCCGCTCTCCATGTCTCATTCTGGGATCCAGGGTGGATTGACAGTGGAAACCGAGGGCACCCCCAGGGCAGAGGTCAGAACTCCCACAGAGACAAGGGAAAATACGTGACGCCTCTTAAGCCCTAGGCTTAAGGGTCACACACTGCAATTTCATGAACTAAAGCAAGTCCATGACCAAGTTCCCTACCAATGGGGAAGGAGGCGTGCTCGTCTCAAGGAGATGGGGAAGCAGGAAGGAAACATCTGCTAAACAAGGAGCTCATCTAACACAGTGCTCACGTCACAAATGGTAACTATCCTTCCAGCTGCTTGGTCCCAAACCTCATTCATCCTTAACTCTTCTCTTCTTTTTTCTTGATGTCCAATCCATCAATAAATCCTCTTGGCTCTATCCTTCGAAGACATCTAGAATTCTATACTTCTCTCCCCCTTGACCACTTACTTTTCTGGTCCAGGCCACCTTCATCTCTCCCTTGGATAATTGCAACAACCTCTTCCTTGGTCTTCAGGCTTCTGCTCTTGCCCCTTATAATTCATGCCATCCCAACAGCCAGAGTGATCCTCTTCAAGCATACACCAGATCCTGCTAACGCCGCTTCTTGAAACCCTCCAATGACTCCCTGTCTCACCAGAGGAAGAGCCACAGTGCTACAAGTGCCTATTAGGGCTTTGGCCATCTGTCCCCTGCAGTTCCTCTGGCCTCACCTCTTCCCTCGCTCTCCTCCTCACCCACTCTGCCCCAGCAGTTGGCCTCCTCGCTGGTCCTCAGAAACACCAGATGCTCTCCCTCTTCTGCTTTGCACTCTTCTCCCTCTTTGTACCGGTGACCCTCTGTCTGGAGCGCTCCTTCCTCATATATCTACACAGATAGCTCCCTCCTTCACCAACTCTCTGTACAAAATCACCTCCTCAGGGAGTTCCTGCCTAACCATCAATGTAAAACAGAAACCTGAAGTCCCCAGGCCCCCAGTAAAACATAAGCTCCACGAGGGCAAGGAGTCTGTTTTGCTTATGGCTGTATTCAAAGACTGAGAACAGTGCCCGGAACAGGGTAGGAACTCAATGACTATCTGTTGAATGAGTGACCAGCACCGCCACATACTATGAGAACAACTGGGTTACGTCTAGTCTCACCATGGCTAGGCAGTGACCGCGTCTCACTCCTCCCTGCGTCTCCAGTGCTGGGCACAGCTTCTAGGACACAGAAAGCACAGTAAGCACAGGCTGAACTGGCTGGAACATTCTGTAAGGATGGATTACTGGAAAGCACTCAAGCCTTCCATCTAACAGACTCTTACTGTTTCTACTGCTTGCCAACTGGGTTTATTTGGAAGGTAATGTTTTCCCAGTAATTACTATGAGGCTGAATGTAAAGAAACTCAGGTCTAATTTGCACAGAAAGGGGAGATCCTCATCACACTTAGCTGCAGGACCTTCACTGTCTATCTTCCTCTCTTCTCTGTCGGCTCCCTGGGGGCAGAGACCATGCCTGCCTTGCTCCTCATTTATCTCCAGGGTGCTAGCACAGTGCTCAGCGTGGGGTAAATGCGCTATTCATTTTTGCTGATTAAATGAATAAATAAATGAATACATGAGTTCTTCTATGAGCCAATCCAAGGACCAAAGTGGCTTAGGTGTGCTTGTGGACGAAAGCTTTGGAAGGAGCCAGGAACAGAGAGTTGGTAACTCAGCTTCACTCTGCAGCTATACGGTATGCCTCAGCTCCAACACAGCAAACAGACCCAAAAATCGTGCTTGCTAAAAGCCCGTGCACCATGCACAGCAGTCACCGCGCTGCCCCCTTTGGAATTCAGATGGCAAAAGCAATGCAGCCTCATCCCGCCACTCTCAGTTTCTCTGTGTATCTGAGGAGTGAGCTGCAAGGTGTCCCAGCCACCGCAGGGGGAAATTCTGCAGACCCTCTGCTTCCCACCCATAACTTCTCACCATGAAGACAGTGATCCTGCATGGGGGAGGGGGACCTGTTACAGAATAGAGGTGGATGGCCCCTTGGTGAAAGTCATAAGACTGAAAAGGATGTGGGGGAGTGGACAGACTGGCACTTAAATAAGAGGCTTAGGGCCTTGGGAGCAGTAGGATGGCACATCCCATTAGGGATGACTTCCCCCAACATTCTGATGCCAACGCACCTGCTGGTAACGTAGAGCACGGGGCAAACTCAGCTCTCTGGGCTCAGCCAGTCTTACTCCCGGCCTGCCCCTGGGTGTGGATACACAGGGTATTGCCTCACGCAGTTTCAGCACCTTTGCCTCTTACCAACAGGCCCTCATCTCTCTCTTCCTCTTCACCAGGAAGGACCCTGAACCTGCCCCTTCAGGGTCGTGCTCAGGGTTTTAGAGCACGTGTCAGAGCAGTTGGTATTTTTATCAGATGAGCACTTCCCAGTGTTAGTATTAAGGAATTTGGAGCCAGCCATACTCAAGTTCAAATCCCAGCTGCTACTGAAGTCTCTGGGCCTCAGTTCCCCTTTCTATAAAGAGGAATGATAATTGTATCTACTTCCTAGGTTTGTCATGAAAATTCAATGAGCTAAATATGTAAAGCATTCAGCCCAGGGTCTGGCACATAGTGAGCATTCAATAAATGATAAATAATACTGCAGTAGTAAAAACTCTAAGCGTCATATGCTTTAATACTGTCTCCCATTCTAATGGGTACAGAGACCAACCAATCATGCTTAGGTCGACCCCACGCGGGGGCAGGACAGGAAGGCAGGGGAAAGGTGGGGCTGCTTCTATGTAAGCGAACCATGGGGCTTCCTGAGGGTTCCTCCTTCTCTTTCAACTCACACCTCCTGACTAATTTCCTGAGTCACAGCTTTGAGCAATCCCTCTACCATGGAGCACTGACCTGTGGTTGACAGAGTGATGTGTGAGAAAGAGAGAGAAAGGGAAAGGAGAAGGAGATAGAGAGAGAGACAAAGACAGAGAGTGTGCAGAGCGAGGGAAGAGAGCCCTGGAGCCTCCAGGGAGGCCTGGAGCTGTGAAGTGCCGGGGTGGGGCAAGGTTCACACAGGCGGACCTGCCTTCCTGTGTCTGTTCCCTGTGGTTCCCGCAGTAAAAGCAGAAAGCTGAGCAAAGGCTCTTCTGGGAGCTCAGCAAATGAGAACCAAGCAGCATCTTTAATCTGGATAAGGATGTGCAGAGAGCGTATGTGAATTCCTCTCTGGATACGTGAGCGCGTTCGTGTTTATTTAATTATGAGAAGTTATGTAAGACGCTGGATAGTGTGCATAACCTATGCGTAACCCTCCGTGGTTAAAGTAGCTGACACCCATCACAGTCTACCCGTTGGTGAACGTTCTCTGCCCTCTGGGCCTTTGCACTTGCCAGCCCCTCTTCCTGGAATGTCCCTTCCCTGTTACTCTCCTCCCCACACCTGCCTCGCCCCTGTGAGCTTCTAGCCATCCTCAGGGCTCACACTCTGCCTCCTCTTGGAAGTCCCGCATATTTGTAGCTGGGTGGCATGTCCCAAGACACTTACGTCACCCTGTGGTCCTTACCTAGTCACTTGTCATTCTCTCTAGCAAGACCCTGAGTCCCTCAGAGGCAAGGACTGTATTTTACTTAGGTCTCTATCCCCATTGCCTGGCACACAGTGGGTACTCAAATATACCTGCGGAATTAGAATAAAATACTCGAGTTGCTCATCTGTTTCCTTGAAAGACAGCCTCTATTCTCCTGAGGCAAGCCTCTGAATCCATCAGGGGGACTTGTTATAAAACCAACAAGCAGAGCAATCCATTACTTCTGGGACTTCACAACGTCATGGTGATGGCTTAAGGAGCCCCTTAACGATGTCAGTAGCTGCCAATTAAGTAAACCAAAAATCAGGATGGAAACCAAAGTATCAACAGAGACACTGTCAACACTGCCTGGCTAAGAAAGGCGGTGCAGTCACCTGCAGACTCAGCTCAGCACCCAGGGGCCTGCACCTTCACTGTGAATTATCAAGGGCTCTGCTCCAATGCCCTACTCCAAGCTTCTGTCCTGCTACCTGCACCTTCCACCTGAGGACTGACACAGGTGAAGCTGCGAAATTATATCCAACAATGGGTATGTCTGCTTTGTTAGAAAAGGCACTTGAAGACCAACACCCTGAAAGAGACAATGTTTACATGTTTACACTCTCTGCTAACCTACAAGCCACATGTATCTTAATGTTGGCTGATACTGGTTACATATTGTGTTAAGCAACTATATAAGTTAATAATAAGGATTATTAAGTTAATAATAAGTTAATAATAAGTTAATAATAAGGATTATCTTATTTAGTTTACAACAACTCCATGAGGCAGAAAACAGTATCATCCCCATTATACAGATTAAGCTAGAACACAGAGGAAGCTTAAGTTATACACGCAAACACAAAGACAGTATGCAGCAGAGCTGGGATTTGAACTTGGACACTGATTCTAGAGCCCAACCAAACACTAACCACCCAGTCATCTCTCTCATGCAAAGACCGATCAGCCCCATCCCAAGAAATTCTAAGATCACCAATGGCTCATATACAATCATCCTTCCCAAATTCTGAAACACTTAGGACACAGAGAACCCATTAGGAAATGTACGGAGTAAGTCTAGGATGAATAAGGGAAGGCCTCCTGCAGAGAACAGATAATAAAGTCAAGGAGGGAGTGAGTAACCAGTGTCGGAGTTTGAGAGTCGCGCCTTTGAGAGGGTCACTAGAGCAGGGAGCCAGCCCTACCCCCCCACCCTGGGGTCAGAACCCTGGATTCTGAGGACCTAGGGGCTGTGTAAATCCCCCTGGGAAAGCCAAGGCAAGAAATGCTGGCTAGCTGATTCATGTACTGGACTTGAACCACCTTTCTTGGATCTGAGTTCCTAAAGGGAAATTAAATGCTGAAGGATATTTGCCTTTTATGATCCTCTGGAGCCCGGGCTTATTTATATGGTGAAGGTTAATGAAACAATCAAGTGTGTGCATGAAAGCTAAAACAGGGATTGAAACTCTTCAATTTTCCTCTGCAATAACGAGCACTAGGCTCAGGCTCTTACCCTGCATTTCACATCCACTGATTATTTCAGTGACTTCAGTTACAGTTAACAAGGATTCAGCCATGTGTGTTAAATCTTAACATTCAGTTTTCTCATCCATCAGCTGAGTGGGGGATGTGCAGAAGGGAGGGCTGGAGGGCAGGATGAGGCTCTGAAGTCCTTCCTTAGCTAAACGGTACTGATCCAGACCTATGTGCCCAACGCACGCTATGTGCTTCACCTGCTTCACCTCACTAAATCCTCACAATATAATTTCAGTAATTGTTTTAAACTCTCTTATGTCATCACTGCCTCCCAGGTAACCCCTCAGAACCTGTACTTGATTCTCCACAAGGCTCCTCGTATGCCCCACTCTGTCCTCACACCCCGCTGCTTCATCTCCAGATACGCTCCTACTTCACCCTCCAAAAGGCATAGTCTCCCCTCAGCAAAACCCCCCGTGTCATTGCCCCCTCCTCTTAGAGATGCGCCACCTTCTTGCTCTTTCTGCGGACAGGCTCCCCTAAGGACACACTTCCCCTGCAGTCCTCCCAGGCGGGGGGCTGGCTTTCCTCTCACAGTCCTCGTACCACTGGGCCTAGAGAAGGCGGGGAGGGAGCACATATCTCTCTTGCTGTTCCTTATGACTCCCAGACCTTTCTCCTTCTCTCCTCCCTAAGAACACTGAGTTCTGAACCATATTTCATCAGACTATGTCACCCATTATTCCATATCATTGGAATCTGCAACAATGGGTCAATCCCTGTCATCTCTCCACGGTTTTAGTTCCTGCTATTTAAATTCTTGACACTTTAATATATACATAGACCATCCTTTTAACGCCCTGACTCAGTTTTATGAGCTCATCTCCTCCAGTGGTCTTACTTTAGTCACGATGAGCCTACCTGAGCCCATACCTGTCGTGATCAATAAATGCAAACTCTCCATAATCTCTGACTACTAGCTGAAATTTTTATATCTCCCTCTAATATCGCAACTCTGTCAATCTTTTGCCTACCCCAAGACTGCCAACTCACTAATCTAACCATCTTTTTTTTAATAGACCTTATTTTTTAGAGCAGTTTTCGGTTCACAGCAATATCGAGCAGAAGGTACAGAGTGTTACTATACACCCCCTGCCCTCACACACGCATAGCCTCCCCCATTATCAGCATCCCCCAGCAGAGTGGAACACTTGTGACAACCGATGAACCTACACTGACACATCATTAGCAGCCAAAGTCCATACTTTATATTAAGGTTCACTCCAGGTTTTATACATTCTGTGAATGTGGGCAAATGTATAATGACATATATCTACCATTGTGGTATCATGCAGAGTAGTTTCACTGCCCTAAAAACCCTCTATGCGCCACCTATTCATCCTTCCCACTCCCCAACCCCTGGCCACTGTGATCTTTTTACTGTCTCCATAGCTTTGCCTTTTCCAGAAGGTCATACAGTTGGAATCACACAGTATTTTTTAGCCTTTTAAATTGGCTTCTTTCACTTAGTTATATGCATTTAAGGCTCCCCCATGTCTTTTCATGGCTTGATAGTTCACTTCTTTTTAGCACTGAGTAATATTCCACTGTCTGGATGTACCACAGTTTATTTATCCATTCACCTACTGAAGGACATCTTGGTTGCTTCTAAATTTTGGCAATTATAAATAAGGCTGCTATAAACATCCGTATGCACGTTTTTGTGTAGACATAGTTTTCAACTCCTTTGGGTAAATACCAAGGAGCATGATTGTTGGATCATATGGTAAAAGTATATTTCATTTTGTAGGAAACCACCAACTTTATGTTTAAAGTGGGTTTCTTGTAGACAACATATAGTTGGGTCTTTCCACATTCCTTCTCCCCTGGAAGTCCTGTCTCCCTTCATACCAGCCTCAATTCCATGGACTATCATTATACTCTCCCCCACATACATCTCAGTTCCTCTGCCCCTCTCTTGATTTCTTGTATCTTTTGGCAAAAAAATACAATCCTGGTAAAATCTAATTGTCTGCTGGCACCCAGGGAGGTGAATGTGGTTACAGAGAATCAACCACATTAGCTGGTCTCATTTTAAATTTCTAACCATGAACTTCAAATGGGCTCTTACTGTTCTTCAGCAATAATATCCTGTCTCCTTAATTAATTCACTCTTAAATCTCCCTAAAATCTATTTCAGACCTCCTCTCCTCAAACTTCCATCACCTTCTCCCCAATTCTTACTCTCAGCTGATAATTTTTCTTCCTATTTCACTAGAAAAAAAATTGAAACAATAGAAAGAAAATGTCTACAGAGTCCTACCACCAATGCATCCATCTACTAGCCTCCTCACTCACATACTTGACCTTCCCTCCCACCATAGATAAACCGTATGTGATTCTATCCAAATTCATTCCTCTATTTATACACTATACCTAATCTTCTGTCATATACACTGTTGAATTACTGGATTCATACAATGATATACAGATATCATATACAATGACCAGCATAATTATCTACTGGAAAATTCCCATCACCATAAAAAATATTATGGTTTCTCCCATAAGGAGAAGGAGAGAAAGAAGGAAGGAAGGAAAGAAGGAAGGCATGCAGGCAAGGAGGGGGGAAGGGAGGAAGAGTGAGAGAGAAGAAAAGAGAAAGCTTCTCTTGATTCCACTTCTCACACCAGCTACTTATACATTTCTCTACCCTCCTGTTTAATAAAACTCCTCAAAAGGGCTGTCTGTTTTACTGGCTTCAATTCTTCTCTCTCTTCTCATTCTTTAATCCTCACCAGTCACACCCTCCACTCAAAATTGCCCCCATCAAGGTGACCAATGACCTCCAAGTTGCTATATCCAATGATCAATTCTCTGTCCTCCTCTTATTTGGGAATAATATTATACTATCAGCTTTATAAGGTAACTGTGACCATTTAATGAAATACTACAATGTTTAGAAACCTGTTATTGTAATCATTTCTTAAAAACTCAGCCTAAATGTCCAAAACAGAAAACCTCCTAGGTTTACAGCATGCACATGTATGTTGATTTATCTCCGTTTGTATTTCAGTTGGAGCTTTCAATAAACACTCCTTCCCCATAACTGGGTCTCTGAAGGGAAGAGAGGGGGCTGTGGATTTGAGGCCCACACTCTTTTTCAATCTAATTTCTAAGGTCTCCATGGAGGAATAAGTGTTAATTATCCTGTACTGTGTGGGTGCCTCCACAGCATCAGTCTGAGAAATTCATTTAACTTTTCACCAATCAGAATAATGAGCTTCTCTCTCTCTCTTCTGATTTAAGTTTGTCAGTAGCTTTGAAAAAGTTTGAGAATTGGGGTTTTTAACCAAAGTCAAACAAACTAATAAGTTCCTAAAATTGGTGTTGTCAAAACAATAGCTTGAGCACCAAAAATTCAAGGTATCAAAATAACATGTTAGATCATTTTGGTTTGTCTTCTGTGTTAAAGCCAGAGATTCATCTCAGTAATAAGTGAGTTTGTGAAATTTATGGACCAAAAGGAAAGGGAAGAAATTCTGGGCCAATCAAAAATCAAAGAATCTCTGTTAATATCTGTGTTGAGCAGAGCACAAGAAATAAATGGTGGATGAATATTCTAAAAACTGTTCAATACATTGACCAAATAAAACACTCTGAGCAAATAATTTTGGGTTGAAAGCCAGCACAAAATTGTTAGCAACATTTTGTTCCTAGAAATAATACTCTGTAAATCTTCAAACCAACGTAAAAGCATCTAACTGACCATTTTATTAGTCATATTAATAAATGCTTCTAAGCTTAAGTGTTCAAGAGTAAACAATCCATATGTGCAAACAAGATGCTTACCTATGTAGAAAATTCCAAAGAATCTACAAAGCACAAGTAAGTGAGTTTAGCCAGGTCATAGGATATAAGGTTAACATACAAAAATGAATCATATTTCTATATACGGTAATGAATAATTAGACACCAAACATTTAAAAAATATTTCCAATAGTTAAAAAGTGAAATATTTATACAAGTCTTACAAAACATATGTAGACTCTATAGGCTGAAAGCTATAAAACACTAATGCAAGAAATCAAGGAAGACCTAAAAAATGGAGAGATAACACCATGTTCATGGTTTGGAAGATTCAACACAGTTAGGATGTCAGTTCTCCCCAAACTATCTATAGATTTAACATAATTCCAATAAAATTCATAGCAGAATTTCTTGTAGATATGAACAAGCTTATCCAAAAATGAATATGAAAAAGAAAGGAATGAGAAAAGCCATAACTGCTTTTTTAAGAATGGTAAAGTTGGAAGACTCAAAGTACCTCATTTTAAGACTTAACAAAGCTATAAAAATAAAGACAGTGGGTGTTAGTGAAAAATAGATATACAGATCAAGGAAACAGAATAGAAAGCACAGAATTAAACCCATACAAATATGGTCAACAATTTCTGACAACTGTGCAAAAATAACTTGATGGAGTAAGAATAATATTTCAACAAATGAGGCTGGAACAAATAAATATCCATGTGCTATAAAAGGAACCCTGGGGCTTCCCTGGTGGCGCAGTGGTTGAGAATCTGCCTGCCAATGCAGGGGACACGGGTTCGAGCCCTGGTCTGGGAAGATCCCACATGCCGCGGAGCATCTAGGCCCGTGAGCCACAACTACTGAGCCTGCGCGTCTGGAGCCTGTGCTCCGCAACAAGAGAGGCCGCGATAGTGAGAGGCCTGCACACCGCGATGAAGAGTGGCCCCCGCTTGCCACAACTAGAGAAAGCCCTCGCACAGAAACGAAGACCCAACAGCCAAAATTAAATAAATAAATTAAAAAAAAAAAAAAAAGAACCCTGACCTGTACCTTACACCTTATGTAAAAGTTAACATAAAATGGTTCATAGACCTAAATATAAAATGTAAACTATAAAACTTCTAGAGGACAACACAGGAGGACACATCTGAGACCTTGTGTTAAAAAAGATTTCTTGGGCTTCCCTGGTGGCGCAGTGGTTGGGAGTCTGCCTGCCAATGCAGGGGACACGGGTTCGAGCCGTGGTCTGGGAGGATCCCACATGCCGCGGAGCAACTGGGCCCGTGAGCCACAATTACTGAGCCTGCGTGTCTGGAGCTTGTGCTCCGCAACGGGAGAGGCCGCGATAGTGAGAGGCCCACGCACCGCGATGAAGAGTGGCTCCCTCTTGCTGCGACTGGAGAAAGCCCTCGCACAGAGGCGAAGACCCAACACAGCCATAAATAAATAAACTCAAAAGTTTAAAAAAAAAAAAGATTTCTTAGCTTATGACACCAAAAGCATAATCATAAAAGAAAAAGTGATAAATTTGGACATCACCAAAATTTAAAACTTCTATTTTTTGAATGATACTGTTAAGAGAATGAAAAGATAAGCCACAGACTGAGAGAAAATATTTACAAACCCTATCTCTTACAAAGGAATTATATCCAGAATATATATAGGAACTCTCAAAACTCAATAATAAGAAACTCAGTATTTTAAAAAAACTAACAAAGGATTTGAACAGACACTTCATCAAAAAGATACAAAGATGGCAAATAAGCACATAAAAAGATGTTCAATATCATTAAGCCATTAGGGGATGCAAATCAAAACCACAATGATATACCAAAACCCAGAAAATAAATTGACCATGGAGAGAACATGGAGCAGCCAGAACTCTCATAATTTGTTGGTGGTAATTGGCAGCTCTTATAAAATTAAACATATACTTACTATATACTCAGCAATCCCACACTTAGGTATTTACCCTGAAGAACTAAAAACTTATCCTCACACAAGAACCTGTACATGAATGTTTATAGAAACTTTATTCATAATTGCCAAAAACTGGGAATAACCAAATCCTTCAATGAGCGAACGTATAAACAAACTGATACGTGCGTGCAGTAGATGTGAAATAAAAAGAAATGAGGGCTTCCCTGGTGGCGCAGTGGTTGAGAGTCTGCCTGCCGATGCGGGGGACGCGGGTTCGAGCCCTGGTCCGGGAGGATCCCGCATGCCGCGGAGCGGCTGGGCCCGTGGGCCACAATTGCTGAGCCTGCGCGTCTGGAGCCTGTGCTCCGCAACAAGAGAGGCCGCGACGGTGAGAGGCCCGCGCACCGCGATGAAGAGTGGCCCCCGCTCGCCGCAACTGGAGAGAGCCCTCGCACAGAAGCGAAGACCCAACGCAGCCAAAAATAAATAAATTAATTAATTAAAAGGAACAACAAAAGAACAATTACTAAAACTTTAAAAAAAAAAAAAAAAAAGAAATGAACCATTAACACACACAACAATATGGATGAATCTCAAAGGAATTATACTGAGTGAAAGAAGCCAGTCTCAAAGGATTATATACTATATGATTCCACTTATATGACATTCTGGACAAGGCAAAACTCTAGGGCCTCTTTGTTCCATGCCCAGCACAGCTACAGCTCGTGGATCCAAGAAGCACTGCAGCATGTAGCAGCTTCAAAGCCCTGAATCTGGACACCCTGACTTGTCTGCTAACTCTGTGTCCATCCAGCAGTCCCCACAAGCTAAGAATGGCGGTCCCTTGTCACTTTCTTTAAGAAGAGACTTGAGTATGCCCTAATAGGAGATTAAGTAAAGAAGATGTGCATACAGCAGTTCACTGAGATGGATGGCAAGGTCCACACTGATATAACCTACACTGCTGGTTGTTTGGATATCATCAGCACTGACAAGACTAGAGAAAATTTCCATCTGACTATCACACCAAGGGTCACTTTGTTGTTCACTGTATTACTCCTAAACAGGCCAAGTGTAAGTTGTGCAAAATGAGAAAGATCTTTGTGGGTACAAAAAAAGATATCTCATTTGGTAAGCCGTGATGCTGACACTATCCACTACTCTGATCTCGTCAAGGTGAACAACATCACTCAGACTGATTTGGGGACGGGCAAGATGACAGATTTAATCAAGTTCAATACTGATAACCTGTGTGTGGTAACTGGAGGTGCTACCCTGGGAAGGACTGATGTGATCACCAGAGATGAAGAGAAGTGAACAAATTCAGAGTGTATTTTTAATATATGGATTAGACATGAGTGAGAGAGAGAGAAGAATCAAGGGTTTCTCCAGCATTTTGTGTTCTCCTCTCCATGGGCCAGTCTTGCCCCCAATCCAGTAACTAAAAACCACAAAAAGCAAGAGGTCTAGAGTTTGAAATCAGTGGTCAAAATAAGGTGGTAACTCATTAAAATTACCATTTACAGGCTTTATATTTATTATCAGTTTTAATTTATTTAGGTTTTTATTTATTTTGTTATTTGTGTTATTTCCTGTTAGCTACACTAAGCATTTTACATTGTTTTGGTATTGATTCTCCCAATCATTATATGGTACGTATAGTATTACAGGTTAAAAACTGAGATGCAGACGAGTTACATGGCTTGTTCTATTTCCCACAACTGACAAGTAGTAAAAAAAAGAAGTTCAAACTCCAGGTCTTTCTTACTTCAAAACCTGTGCACTCATCTACTACACTACAGAATCTGTTGGGTATTCAAATATCCATATCCCAGCCCACCCTTTATTTCTCCAAGTTAGTTGAGCGTCAGCCCCAATTAAGTCTCTAGTTTTAAGTGTGCTAAGTAGAAGGGAACACACTGCTCACCAAGGGGAAACATGGTGAGAGGGAAGAGCACAGGATTTGGGTCAGACCGACCTGTCTTGAATCTTGGCCCTACCACTGAGTCGCTATGTCATCTTAGACAAGTACACTGCTCCAATAGATTCAACAAGCATTTATTGAGTGCCTATCATGTTCCAGGAAATATTCTAGGCTCTAATGATATATTTGTGAACAAAACAGCAAAGATTCCTGCCCTCGAGAAGCTTACATTCTAGTGAAAGATATGGACAATCATTATAATAAATAACATGTATAGATGTCATAAAGTTGTAAGTACTATGAAGAAAAGAAAAGCAGGAAAGGGTGATTGCAAATGGAGAAGGGTTACAATTTTTTAAAGACAGTCAAGGAAGGCTTCTGAGAAAGTGACATTTGAGCAAAGACTTGAAGGAGTTAAAAAAGTTGTTCATGTAGATACCTGGGGAAAGAGCATTCCAAGTAAAGAGAATAACTAGTACAAAGGTCTAGTCCATGCCAAGTGTGTTTGAAGAATAGCAGGGGGGCCAGAGTGGCTGGAGTGGACTGAGGGAGGGAGAAAACCACAGGAAATGAAATCAGCGAGAGAATGGAGAGGCTAGATAATGTATGTCCTTAAAGGACAGTATAATGACCCCACTTTTACTCTGAGTGGATGGGGAGCCACTAGAGGGTTTGAGCAGACCAGTGCCATGACCTGACTACTTTTCCTAAATGTCTGACTGATGTATGGAGAATAGACTATGGAAGACCAGGATAGAATCATAGAATCAGGGAGGCCAGTTCAGAGTCTCTTGGTTAGTCCAAGCAAGAGATGATGATGGCTTAGACCAAGGTAGAAATAGTAGAATTGGTGAAAAGAGGTCAGATCTTCTATATATTTTTTTTTAATTTTAATTTTTATTTTATTTTATTTTTTTAGAAGGTAGAGCTGCTGGATCTGCTACTAAATTATATGTCGGTTTTGAGAGGAAGAGAGGAATCAAGGATAAATCCAAGATTTTTTGTCCTGGACAACTGAAAAGTTGGGGAATACTAACAAGGTGGAGAAGACCAGGTCCAGAGTTAGTTTCATTAAGTTTAAAATGCCTATTTGGCATCTAAGTGGAAATACCAAGATGGCAATTGGATATATTTGACTCAAGTTCAGGAGAGAGGGCTGAGCTAAAGACATAAAATTTGAAGTCATCAGCATATGGATGGTATCTAATGATCTTAGATAGGATCACTAAGGCAATGAGTGTAAACAGACAGGAGAATTCAAAAGACTGGGCACATCTTTGGGGCATTCTAAAACTAAGACATCAGGGACACGAGAATTAATCAACAAAGACGCAAAAGTACTCATTCAGGAAGAAAAACCACAGAAAAGTATGTTATGCTAGAAGCCAAGTGAAGAATGTGTATCAAGGAGGAGGAAGTGATCAGCTATTTCAAAGCACCTAACAGGTCATGTAAGATGAGGACTGAGAAGCAACCACTGGATTTAGCATATGAAAGTCACTTGTGACCTTGAAAGGACAGTCTCAGTGGAGGCAATGGGTAGAGTGTGAAAGCCTTACTGAATGGAATAAGAAAGAGTGTAAGGAGGACAACTGTCAACTATGAGTGTAAACAAGTCTAATGAGGAGTTTTTCTATAAAATGGAACAGAAAGCTAGAGTAGTAATTGGAGAGGGAAGTGGAGTCAAGAGGAGTTCCTTCTTAAGACAAGACAATAGCAACATGTTTGTATACTAAGCCAACGGAGAAAGGGAGAAATTAACAGTGCAGGGGAGAGAAAGGAAGAGCGCAGGAGCCATGTCCTTGAGTGGCGTAAGGGACTGATATCCAAGACACAAGTGGAGGAGCTGGCCTTAGATAGAGCAGGAAGAGTAAGAAGAGGGAAAAGAGTCCATGAGCACAGATGAAAGCAGGCCATGTGGATGGTGCGACCATGTGAAGCTTCTCTTCCGACGAGCGCTATTTTCCAAGTAAAATAGGAAACTAGGAGGGGGATGAAGTGTTAGAAAACAGACTAGAGAGGTATGAAATGCTTGTTTGGGACAGGGAGGAGGGTAAATTGCCCAGGAGCACCGCGGACTGCTTGAGGTTGGAGGTAGTGAGTTCACAGCACGCCTGCTCAGTGCAGGTGTGTGCCCTCCAGCCGCGTTAACTGTGCAGAGGCGGGAGCAGAGTAGTGGAGAGCTAGACGCAACCAAGGTCAGGCTTTCATCCAGTGAGGAGGACAAAATAAGAGGAGGGTAAGAGAGCTGATGTGTGCAAGGATGATGATAAAGTCTACCCATAAAAGAGAAGCTCTGCGAGGAGGGAGACAGGGGCCTGAGGGGGACGAAAACCAGTGAAAAGGTGGTGTGGTCAATGGCTTGTAGGTTTGGTGGAATCAAAGGACTGCTAGAATTGGGGTCCCGGGTGAAGAAAGCTGGACATATAGGAGGTAGTGGTCAGAGAGAGGGAGACCTAAAGTTAGGGTCGTGGAGGAGCTGCAGTTACTGGGAATAACTAAGAGAATGAATGGTTGAGTTGGAGTTGAGGATAAGGTCACTGGAAAAGATGGTGTCAAGGAAGTGAGAGGGCAGGGTAATGGAAGGGACATCTTCTTGGATACTGAAACCACCAATAACAACAGCAGTTAATGTTGGGAGAGCAACAGTAAGACAGAAGCTAAAATCTTCAAGGAAGGTGAGAGAGTAACCAGAGATGAGTAAGTGACCAATATAAGGAAAAGTGGATTCAGCCTGTTAGTTTATCTCTCCGAGTCTCAGTTTTCTCGCTTGTGAGCTGGAAATGCTGACAGTCCTTCTAACATGAGGTTTTAATAAGGATTAAGTAAGATGATGGAGGTAGAACAGCTGTCACCCACTGGGCCTGGCAGACTTCAGTGTGCAGGAATATGGAATTAATTGTAAAAGGGCACCTGTGAAGTCTTAGGTATATGTCTCATCTTTCCAACTAAAGTTGAGGAGTGTGGCTGAAAGGCTCGCTGAGCTCAGGGTTGACCCATTTCTCCTGATCATCACAACTCCGCAGAGATGTGCGCCCATGGCTCTCTCTGGGAGGCCTGGGCCTGGCATGACCCTCCCGTCTGCATCTATCCATACCCATGTCCATATCATCTCTGTCTTCCTGGCAGGCCCAGGCCTGCCTCCTCCAGCCACCTGCAGACACCAGGCATGTTGCCTTCCAGACTGAGCGTCTAACACAGAAGGCAAAAAGCAAACCAGCTGTTTTGGCTGCTCTGGTGTGTCTCCCTTTTTTATGGCCCGGCTAGCTGAAAGAGCCCAGGGAAGTGAAAGTCTCTAATGAAGTGGTACCTTCCATTCTGAACTGCACTGAACCCAGAAATGCGCAGAGGCTCTGGGACGGCACAATCTGACTTGCCCATGACAGTCTGCCTGAGCTGAGCGTCATTTTTCTACCCAGCATTTCCAAAGCACCCTGCTTATCCCTAAATTCTATATAGAAATGAAGGGTAGCCACTCTTGTCTGAAAACATTTTCTTGACCCTTCCCCTTTTCTTAGCGAACAAACACTTATCAACACTTACTTCTTAACGCAAAGGGGCATTTTGAAGCAGCAGTGCTGCAAGGAGAAACGAATCATTAATTTAGAAAAATTGTTGAGCTTCTGCAGTTTGCCAGCCTCCCATCTATTTGCTGAGGAATCCAGGTTCCGGAAAAGCAAAACTGCACTCCTATTTACCAACTACTATTTACCACTCTCAGGGCTTTTGACATTGATTAACACTGAAAGTGACATTTGGTTCTTGTGTTGCTTCTGAATAGACTTGTTTCAACTAAGAAACCAATAAAGAAGCCTTTAGGGGAAAATATTTTTGGGGCGTAGTGGTTTGAAGGTGACATGAAACATTCTTTTGTCCAACATTTTGGATCATTATCTGGAATTGAAGCAGTGTGTTTTAGGGGAGAGAGAAGTTGGCATGTCACTAGGAAAGGCAGTCAGCCTCTGAAAGATAATTTAGAAACGTATGCCTAGGGAGGAGACGAGAGAAACCCAGAGGCAACTCACTAAAAAAAACAAAACAAAACAAGAAAGAGGTCAAGGTCTGAAAATGATTATTCAACAGGCAAGTAATTTAAGGTGTCATGATTTGCTGTACAAAAGGATCTGTGGTAAGAAAGGATTCTATTAGATTTAAATTACATTTGATTTTTAAATTTATAATTTACAAGCAGATTTTCCAGCACGTTAAAAGAAAGCACACCTGTGTACATTTTTTCCCCAAATTTAGCATATCAGCCATATCTTTCCAGTAAACTTCCCGCATAGAGCAGTTGCCATTACAGATTGGTGGTAAATGAGTTAAGTGATATTTCCATCAGCCTTAAAAGTGCATTTCCTTATCACTCCTCCCTCAGATTTGGCTCAAAATTAGGCAAGGAGAACTGCTGCTTTCAAAGAGCTCAGGGTGGGCTTTGGTAGGCATCAGAATTACTTAGAGAACGAGGTTAAAAGACAGATTCCTGGGCCTCATCCCCAGGAATTCTGAGTCAGTAAGTCTGCAACAGGGCCTGGGAATCATAGTTATAGCATGCACCCAAGGTAACTCTGATACAGGTGGCTGAGGAGCACACCTTGACAAATCTTGGCTTAGAGAAGATGCCCTCTAGATTGTTGTGTCAAGAGAAGTTGCCCTGCCTTCTGGATCCAGCATATCCTCTGGTTCCAACGCACTCTATAAGCTCACGCTTGGTGGACAGTTTTGCTGATCGACACTGCTATGCTAGGCAAGCCCATCTGTGGGGCTCAGTGTGACACACCCCTGATTTCTCTTTATTCTGTTAGAACGATTACAGGAAGTTATCTATGCAATGCAAGGATTTTGTGGTGGGCGTGCTGGACCTATGCCGAGACACAGAAGAGGTGGAAGCGATTTTAAATGGTGATGTGAACTTCCAAGTCTGGTCCGACCACCACCGTCCAAGTCTGAGCCGGATCAAACTCGCCATTAAATACGAAGTCAAGAAGGTAAGCTTCCCCACCGCTCCCGGCCTTCCCAACTCCAGGGTTGCTGGTCTACCTTTGTGTTCATGCTTATCTTCTGTTCCCACAAGAGGACGGTGACAACGCTGATTACCCGACTTGCCTCTAGACAGGGAACTTCCAGACTTGCAGGACTGCTCAGAGCTCCTTCCTTCACCCCCAGCCCACCAGGAGACAGAGACGAATCATGACAGTTACTCCATGAACAGGCTTCAAGCCTGGAGAACAAAAGAGCAGATTTTCAACCTCCAAGCCACTAGCAAGGACAAGACTACAGTGACTGCTCCCATCAGCTAGCAGGCCAATTCCCAAGTTTTCATGAAAAACATATCACTCAGCTCTGTGAACAGCATTTATTGAGCTTTCCCTGTGTGCCTGGGGACTTGTGTAGAAAATGTCTTATTACTGTAGAGGATTTGTGGGATCCATGGTTCTGGGAGGCTCAGAGGAATTTCACTCGCAAGGCTTATGAAAACCTTTAATAGGAAGCATGACTAGACTTTCAAAAGAGTAAGTCCCACCTCCTCAATCAACCTCAAGGTGTCTTTAATGGCCACCAGCACCCAGTAGCCCTCACACCCACAGTGGCTGGTCAGATTGAGTCCCTAAGGAGCAAAATTCAATTATGGTTCCACTTTGGATATACTCTGGATTCTTTAGAATCTGCTCTTATGTTAGGTGACTTCATTCATCCTGATGAAAACTGCAGAGCCCCAAAGATCCATATGCTTAAACACCAATGTGCTTTCCACATAAGCAAGATGGCTGATCAGTCTTTAAGGGTTTGTTTGTTTTTCCAGCTCTTTTACAGGGTGACTACTGGGGGGATTTCCAATGCCCCCAAATTGGCCTCTTGGCATTTCTCCTCTTGTCTGATTATCTTAATTTGTGTGGGATGAACCATCCTTCAACAAACCACATATATCTGTGCTATTCATCTAGAGAGAGCTTCCAAGTTTGATAAAAATCTTCCTGTCCTTTTAATTTTAATAATGATCAAAAATTCTAGGAAAAATAGTTTTTTTCAAAGACTCTGAGTCCTGAAGATGAAATTGATAAATCATGGGAAAGGTGGCCTTAGATTAATATTCAAAAGCATAGAATTACAGGAGGGGAGGAGTCAGGCTGCAGTTTCAAGTATGTACAATCCTATTTACTTAGCGTAGGGAAACTCACTTTTTAGCTTATCTCAAGAGCTCACTGAGACGCTTCAGCAAAGCACAGCAATCCCTTCCTAAAGGTGCTGAGATATCCATGGTCTTGGGGTTCAAAGAAACCCTGCAGAAGAGACTGCTTGGTAATGAATGGTAACAAGCCTCAGTTTCTAGCATTTCCTTCCTTCCCCAAGCCACAGTATTCTCCTGCTTCCCAACACAGGGTGAAAGGTGAAGATGTATTTGACACCCCAAAGAAAAGATGATGTTTGGCATTTGCAAATTTACATTCACAGTTTTGGCTATTCACAAGCAATTCCAACAGCCCATGAAAATGCAAGCATTCACCGTTTTTCTGAAACATAAATCCAACTTAGGAACACAGTCACTGAGGGTAAATCACTGAGCAAGTCCAGAGTCTGGCTACCACTTCAGAGCCTATATGTATGTTCCTTCTCATTGTCAACTACCAAGTACAAAACAGCCCTGGTGATGAATGAGAAGAAAAAGTGAAAACACTCTATGAACATGACAGTTTTGGTCAGAATAAAAAGGTTTTGTGAGGGAAATTATTTACTCTAGTGGTATTTGCTAATTAGGAGAATCATAAAGGTCTCAAGAAATACTCATCATGAATGTCAAGTGTCTGCTGCAATCCATAGGTAGGAAGATGATAAATGACCGGCATAAAATGTCAGCCTTGCTCATTTCAAAATCTCCAATAGGTAAATTCTCTCAAACCACATATGCCATCATTCGAGAGCAGACAGACTCATAGTTTTCCTTGACATTTATTCTATCGTGAATTATCAGCGAAAATACATAACATTTAAAAATCTTATTGATATTATAATGAGATTTCATTTTTAATTTATGAACTTTAGAATGCTTGCATGGGCACAATCTAACCCTGGGTCTTTGAATTATGAAACAACTAGCACCAAGGCTTATTTACACCTGACATATATATGTGTCATAAGGCTGGAATATAAAACCATAAAAAAATTCCTAAGGCTCTGCCACATATCAAATCAAACCATTAATTCAGTGATTAAAACAAACTAGTTGTTCTTGGCAGTTCCATGAGCTGCTAATAGGTGACCTTAAAAAAAGTTTTTGTGTTCAAATAAATTTAGAGACCTTGAGTTAAGCAGAGTCAAAAAGACTTCTTTGCTTAAAGACATTATAGAACCTTGATCATGCATTGCTACTCTAAAAGAAGAAGGGTACAATGTGTATGACTTGACCACAGAACTCCCTTTCTCATGGAACATCTGGTAAAACTAGTTTTCCATGTAACAGTATTTGGGAAACTCTAATATAGAATCAGCCTTTATATTTCTGAAATGCATAGATCTGAGTGAAATGGGTGCCACTCTGTGGCTGGTACTGCACCCCAGATCATTTCCTTCATTTGAATGTTTGCCTCTCTTCGGGCATCACCCTCATGTCTGGTCCTCTGGCTGCCTCAGCCATAATGTCAGCCTCCGTTACATAAAGACAATTACCCCACCATGGCACAAGGTAAAGAGGAAGGAATGATGAAGAGGGTGTCAGGAGATTTCTAGCA
Organism: Eschrichtius robustus; assembly: GCF_028021215.1. Taxonomy (NCBI): domain Eukaryota; kingdom Metazoa; phylum Chordata; class Mammalia; order Artiodactyla; family Eschrichtiidae; genus Eschrichtius; species Eschrichtius robustus. The sequence goes on along the minus strand of NC_090825.1, from coordinate 113,825,410 downwards.
TGATTCTTACATTTAATGACCACATGGTCTTGGATAGGTCTTTGAAGCTCTCTGGGCCTCATTCCCCTTCTGAAAAATAGGCATATACGCTTTTGCTTCACAGGGTTTCTGTGAACTTTCAAATGAACTGGTATGACGGGAAATGCTTTGGAAACTGAAAAGGTCTCTACAGCTCCACAGGGAAGCATCAGCACTGTCACTGAGTGATGCTATGCTCCCCCTTCCTTGGGACTAGAGGGGTCCTTTTATCCCCAGAGACATTCCCTAGCTTGTCCTTTGTTATCTTCCCCGAGAATGATGGAAATGTCCCCCTGGGTAAGGACATCATCCCTATAGCCTAAAACTCCTCCCCCAAAGACCAAAAGGCCTTGTGAGGATACGGCTGCTCTCCATGACTTCTGCCTTAATAGGGTGACTCAGCCTTCCCACCGTGTTTGGAGGGCAGTGTTGGAGAAGTGGCTAAGATGGTACCCTTAGAGGTTAATCACGGTCCAACCACTTATTAATGGGGTCACTTAAGCAAGTCACTTAGCCTCTCTGTGTCTCACTTCCCTCATCTATAAAGTCTGGTTAATAATGCCTACTTTATTGAATTGTTATAAGAATCAAATGGAATAAAGCACGTGTGCCTCAAATAGCCCCAGGCCTCACCAGCCTGTGGGTATAAATGAGGCAGTGTTAATACACACATTGCACTGGCTTAGAGTCAGTGTTCACATTACTTAAGACATTTCTGTTATCCATCTCAGTCCCCCGCAGCCTTTACAGGCCACAGTCCCTTCAGAAGCCAAGCATGCCTCATGAAGAAGCAAGGATGCTTCTTCCCCATACTGAGTCACAGTTAAGCCCAGAAGCAACTCTACTTTTGCTTCACAGATAAAGAAAACAATCCCTCCAGCTTTGGCCTACAGCCCCAGTATATATACAGGCCTTGGTCTTCTCCCCCAGGGCCAACCTGAGTGACAGACATCTTGCCGACTCCTCCATTTCTAGCTCTGTCTCCAGGGAACGTGCATAAATATCCTTCTTAAAGACTCTCCCCTCCCCCTGCACATCAACTCTAAATAAATGCTTGGGGACTCTGAGTCACACCAACTGGGAAGACCTAACCAGTCTGTGATTCATTCAGGTGCAGCTGGCCCAGTCTGCACCCGTAAAGAAAGATCAGTGTCTGGCACATGGTCGTTGCTGAGTGACTGGTTACAGAGACAAGATGCTTAGTGCTCTTTTCGGCTTGTCTAACTGAAGACCCACATCGGGGCCCTTCACTCTCATCCCTTCCTCTCTCTCCTCTTTATCGCTTCTTCATTTCTAGGCTTACAGGGAGGCTATCTCCCTTTCTTTCCCCTGTGTCATCTCTTCCTCCTTCCTGACTTCAGGTCTGCCTTAATGAGGATCAGGTGCATCTCCATTCACTGAAAGAACTTTGTGGGCGTGTGTCCTCCAGGTTCAAAGCGCCAAAGGAGAGTGAGACAGGAGACCCGGAAGGTCCTATTTTCTACAATAGAAGCCTTAACTCCACCTGTAGAGGAGATGGAGGCCCCTCTGGACATAATTAAGCTAAGGTCTGCTACCAAAAAACATGGGAACACATGAATATTTTGTCCAAAATTATATCACTGTCATTGCAGAAAGCAAGTCTATTATTAGGCAATATCACCAATAAGGGTGGTTAGTTTAACCTGACAAGTTGTTTTAGCCACGGCCTGGAAGCCCTACAGTCACTGATCAGCCTGTGGGGGATCCTGAGGAAAGTAAGACACAGTCTCGCCCTCAGAGAGCCATCAGTGTGGCGGGTAAGGTGCGGACAGACAGGCTCTGACCACAGCAGCAACAGCGTCTGCACTTCGCTAGCTGAGCAAAGTAGAGTTCATAGCATTTGCCTCTTTCAGACCCCAGGTGGCCCCCAGTTCTAGCGTCTTGACATGTGGCTTGATTTGGAGGATGCAATCATGGTACCAGCTATCTTTCCTTCCGGCTGATGAGACCCACCCACTCACCTCAAGAAGCAGCGCCACTCAGCAGAGCCTTCCAGATCCCAGAATTTCAGAGGTGCCCTTTCCTGACTCTGCCAAGCTCCTGGGTGATTCCTGGACCAGAAAGCTAGTATCACATGAAATAAAGACCTGGGACAGGACCATGGGAGGGGGAAGAATGCAGGCGGAACCCTCACTAGCCCTACTTAGTAACACAGTTCCCTTTTTCTTCACACTGCTGTACTAAGGAAATAATATCCCCTGTGATTTTCATTCACTGGCTGACTCATCATTTAACTAACATTCACTGATGTCTACTACATCACCAGCTCCGTGTTCAGCACTGGAGAGACTGAGAAGACCCAGGCCTTGTCCTTGAGCGGGGTTCATGCAGCACTGGAGAGAGATGTGTGAACAAAGGGTCACAATCCTGTCTGAGCAAGGCAAACAGGAATGGGAAGGGGACAGCATGGGGGTCAGAGGAAGCACTGACCAGCTCAGTCTAGACCTCAGGAAATGATTTTTCCCAGAGGTGGAAATGCTTCCCAGAAGTGGAAATGCTTGAGGTGGGGCTTAAAGGATGAGAGGTTCTGGAAGGGATGGCAATTTAGGTAGAGAGAGGTTAAAGTTAAAAAGCCACAGATATCTTAGAAAGAGTGGCACGTTTATGAAAGGAACATGTTTAGAGGGGCATGTGGCTGAGGCTGTACTATTGAGGGAAAGAAACAAACTGGAAAGTTTGTCAGCAGCAGACCCCTGAGGGGATCATATGCCATGCACAAGGAACTTGGACTTTATCCTGCCAGCACTATCCTACAGAATTTTCTATGATGATGGAAATGTTCTGTTTTCTACCGTCTAATATGGTAGCCACTGGCCTCATATGGTTAATTAGCACTTGAAATGCGGTTAATGTAATTATGAAACTGAATTCTTAATTTTTTTAATTAATTAAAATTTCAATAGGCACATGTGGCCAGTGGTTACTAAACTGGACAGTATGACTGTATACCCTCATTCATGCATTTAACAAGCTTTCTCTGAGTGACTACAAAGTATGCTGTGCTAATCACTGGGGATGTGGTAGTGAATAAAAATGACGTGATACGAACCATGGTGGGGAAGACGGATATTCATCAGAACATCACACCAATACATTGTAATGTTCCAACTGAAGTCAGTGTTATGAAACAGAAAAACATGGTATTACAACTTCTAAAGGCAGATATGACCTAACTGGGAAGGTCAGTAAAGGCTTCTCGGAAGAACTCATGTTTGCTCTGAGAAAAGTTTACCAGAGGTGGGGAGGACATTTCTGGCAGGAAAAAACATGTTCAAAGCTGTACAAAGGCCCTGTGGTGAGAAGAAATACAGCCTATAAGAGGAACTGAAAGAATGTGAATGTGGCAGAGTCAGAAGGCATGAGGAAGAGTGGGGTGTGGGATGAGTCTAAAGAAGCATACAGGAACCAGACCACGCAGGACCCAGAGGCTGTGGACCACGCTAAAGGATTTTGTTTTTGTTCTTTTTTAAGGAACAATAGGAAGCCATCGGAGGAGTTTAATCAGGGGTGGTTTTCTCAGCATAGAAAGCCTTTGAGAAAGGCTGAAAGGCAAAAAGGGTGGGTATGGATGCAGTGTAATTGTTGAGCAAAAGGGACAGACTATTAATCAAGGCAGGTGAAGTTATGCTGCGTTAACAAGCAAAACCAAAGCTGTATTGGCTTTTAACAACAACAACAAAAAAGGTTTACTTATTGCTCATCCTATTTCCATCTTGCAACAGAATTCAGAGGAATTCACTCAGGAACCCAGGCTGATAGAAATGCCACCATCTCAAATGTTTCCACCCTGCCGAAGGGAAATCCAGCCCTGGAGAGTCTCACATCAGCAATTAAATGCTTTCACCTGGAAGTGACACATTGTTTCTGCTTACAACTCACTGTCAACAATTAGTCACATCACCCACCCCACCACAAAGGAGGCCAGGAAGTGCTGAATAATCCTGCCATGTGTTTGAAAGGAGAAAAAAAAATGGAGCTATTTAGTGAATAGCACTAATGACCACCAACAGGAAAAAAAAAGTTGAGGAAATTCATATTAAAAGCATCAATGTCTCCATAAATAGGAAGCAGAATCACCCTCTGAGGTAGAAGGCACCCTGAAAAAACATTTTTAAAAAAGGTTTGGGAAAAATTCTGTGGGAGATGGGAAAGAGAGCTGAACAGTAGACCCAATAGCCCAGCCAATACTAGAGACTGTAAATTCTTTGCCACAGCCTGTGTTCTTAACAAAAATGGGAAATCTCTACAAAAAATGGTAACATACCAGGTCAGTGCCCTCCATGAACCTCAATTCCCTGCTGTGAACTTCATTTCAAGATTCTTTCACAGAGATGGAGCCCAGAAGTGCACACAATGTGCCCACACATTGTGAATACGAAGGAGGGAGGGGCAACCTTAGAGGGGAGGGGTGTGGGGGGAACATTCCACCGGCATCACCACCCTGTCTAAAGGTGGGCCAGGGCCTCTAACAACAGCAGAAGTCTGTTTGTTCCTTCCTCCAAAAATCACCATCCTGTGCACATTTTACAGTCATGCCATAAGTTGGCCCATTTTTCTACCTGGAAAAACTCCCATAAGAAGAAAACGGAACCTGTTGTGTAGCAATTTATAGTGTCATGGCCAGGAGTGTGCCTGCTCACGTTCTCCACTTACTAGGTATGTGGCTTTAGTAACCGGTCTCAAGTTACTAAATCTGCTGGCCTGCAGGAGCCCCTTGGATAAGGCATATGCTACTCCAACCCTCAAAAGCCTCCTGGCCTAAACCTGTGCTAAGAAAGACAATGAGGCCCAGCAGTAGATGCACAACTGGCTGAAACCCCTCACCCTAGTGTGGTGACCTAGAGACGGCAGCTGACCTCTACTGGGGTTCTGTTTCATCTCCTCCGTCTGCAGAGAGCACAGGGCCAGCGAGCAAAGGGAATGTGGGGACACTGGGGCTTTCTAGAGGACGCCTGAGAGGCCAATCAGACGCTCACATGCTCTGAGCAGACATTCTCCCACTGTGTTTTCCTGCTGAGGCATCATTTCAACAGATGCTCAGAGTTAAGGAGACCAGAGCTGTCACAAACACAGTCTGGCTGGTCAGGCACTACCCCAAACTGTGCTGCAGGACGCCCAGGAGCTGCCAAACGCTGCTGGAATCCATCGGTATCGAAAGCGTCAATCAGTGTCCTCTTTGGGGAGTCCTCTCAGCACTTTCGTGGCCCCAGCTGGCACAGAAATGACCGACGTCCATGAATCTCTTGGCTCAGAGCGGCTATCTTTTGCCTAGGAAAAGTAGTCTTGTTTTTCTCAAGCAACAATCCTAAGAAGAACTAACGCAAGTATGTATGTACCCCGTTTCCGCCTGGAAAAACTCTCAGGAGAAGAAAAATAAACACTGTTGGGCAGCAGCATACTGTTATGGCTAGAAACCTGACTACACATGTGCAAATCCCAAGTCCTTCGTTTACTAGACAGGTGGCTTTAGATAAGTTATTTCATCTCTGGGGCTCAGTTTTCTCATCTGTACAGTGGGGACAAACAATAGTACCTAATAAATGATAATCAATGTTTATTAACACATAATGTAGCTAGAACACAGTTAGTGCATAATGCTAGCTAATGGAAACTATATGCCATGTTGGTTTCACAAGCAGAAACTACCCTTAAGACAAAACCAGCCTTTTTCAACCTCAGCACTGTTGACATTTGGGGCCAGATCATTCTTTGCTGTGGGCACTGTCCTGTGCGTTAGAGGATATTTAGCAACATCCCTGGCCTCTACCTACTAGGTGTCAGTAGCACCACCCTCCTCACAAGTTCTGTCAACCAAAAATGTCTCCAAGACACGGTCTCTAATGTCTCCACAGGAAGACATGGAAACAAAATCATTCCCTGTTGAGAATCTCTGGGATAGTTCAGGATCTAGGCTATAACCCCTTAACTGTAAACCACTGAGGACAGGGATTGTTCCCCAAGGATGCACTGCATCTGTTCCCCTTGTTCCCCAAGGATGCACTGCATCTGTCTAGACCAAACCCAACGTTAGATCGAAATCAAACTCAATGTATCTCTCTAGAACAAATTAAGTTCTCATACTTCGCTGCATAAAGGAAACCACTTGGGAGCTTTGTGAAAAAAAAAAAAAAAAAAAAAAGTCAGTACCCTACCCACAGAGCTTCTAATCCAATTCTCCTGGGTGGGAGCCCAGGGACTGTGTTTTTAAAAGGCTCTCTAATGATTCTAAATTTTGTAAAGACTGAGTTCCTGGCAGGTGGGACCTCTCCTCATTCATCTTGGTCTCTGAAGACAGAGGAATAGTACTCACACTACACATCATGTGCAGTCTCCATGGTGAGCAAATGAATAGACAGATGGGTGTAAAATGTGAAGCCACAGGCTTTAATGTACTTCAAACATCTGTAATTCCCCTCATGATCAAAAATCCATACAACAGAATTCAGATGATGTTCCAGGCTGGCCTGAGAGTATGGGGCCATCATCTCCATGCCCTCCATTGCTGACCTGTGTCCCTTTTGGGCTTGTAACTCTGGAAAAGAGCTCTTACTATGCAGAGATGCTGTAACAGTGGTTCTGGCCTGGCAGTCTTAGGGATGGAGGAGAGCCGCAGGTGGCTCCCGGGGTGGCCCCGCACAGCAGGGAGAGGCAATGGGGCCCGCTGTCCTCCACAGGGGAGCTCAGCTCACTGAGTGGTCCACAGTGGGTCTCAGGAGTGCTCCTCCACTCACTGGCCTGAGTTGCTGACCTGCCCCCCCACCCCCACCCCCGTCCTGGCTCAGCTTTAAGAGGGAAAAGCAGAGCACCTGATGCCTCCTCTCTGCCCTTCCTCAGGCCTGCTGTTGAATCATCTGACACAATTTTCTCTAAAGAGCAAATACTACTGCACATTTGCAAAAGAGATTTCACTTCCTCAAAGTCCGCACAACCAGACAAAACAACTACTGCCTTTTTGGTTATTCTGCTGCCTTCTGTTCAGCAACTTGAATATATAAATATTTGCATGGAAGGATAATCCTTTAAAGCATTTTTCTTCTTCTCGGTTATCATGTTTCCTAAGCTGTGTAGCCTTAGCTTACCTATCCTTATATCTATCATGTGCTGCATTTGTTAAGGTATTCAGAGGCTGATTATTAATACATTCTGAGTTAGAGACTAACAAGAAGAGAGGAATTTGAGGAGCATTCAAGGAAGGAACATAAATCGCCACTGCCTCCAAGAAACAGATGCAAACCAAATGCATTTACTAGCCCAAAGTGGAAAGAACAAGAGTCATTTTCAAATTGTCACTTTTATCCCAGAGTCAAACAGATCTTAGAAATTATAGTCCCCCCAGCCCAAGGACCTGTAACTAACTCCAGCAATTAAGCTAAAGACCAACTACACATTTCCGTCTCATTATTTCTGTACTAAATGCTCATATATGGATTCAGAGTTTTAACGAGCATTTGATCTTTTATATATTCCTCCCATTATGTGCCATAATGCATTATTCTTTTATTAACATTCATCTGCCTAAGGTCACCTGCAAATTTCTTGATGGAAGGGGAGTCTTGTAAGTATCACTGTGGATGAAAATCTTTGCTTAATAGAGATGCTTTAATTTATATAATCCAAGCCATAGTCCTGTCTTGCCTGGATTACTACAGTAGCCTCCAACAGATCCATCTGCCTCTGACCTCACCCTCCCCTCCTCCTCACCAACACGCACAAGCAACAGTCAGAGAACTTTTTGAAACAGTCAGATCACATCAGCCCCCCACTTAAATCTTCCATCTAAAAGTGAACAAGAAAGGCACAGTCCCTGACTCCAGGGAGTTCTGAGTCTAATGATCATCACTTCCAGAAGCAGAGCTGGAGACAAGGGTCCTTGTACAAGTGAGTGAGAAGCCTGCAATGAAGGGGCAGAAGCAGGACGAGGCAGGAGAAGCTAAGCTAAGGCGTGGTTTCAGTGAAGCCCCACTGAGTAGCACTGCAGACGTGCTGCCCTGTGACTCCCTCCCTCATCAGCCACTCTCTATCCCAGTGTCCTCTTCTGTAGCAAATATCATTTGTCATTTGTTTACTTGTTTATTGTCCATTTCCCTCAACACAGTAAGCTCTGTGGTGGCAGCTCACCAGTGTATTCCTAGCCTAGAGCGGACCCAGGCAAGCAGAAGATACTCAAACATATTTACTGAATAAATGAATGACTGAGTGAATGAATGCACCATACCTGAGTTTTCCTCCAGTTTTCATTTTTCTCAAATACAACAAAATCCCACGTTCAAGGTGAGATGCATTCCTAAAAGCTGTTGAGGAAACTCAGGGTTCTCTTGAGAAACAAAATGAGATAAATAGGAAATGAGTCCATGATGAGCTACTAGACATTAGGCATTGTTTGTCTCGTTCTTAAAGCCCTACAACTACTGGCACAGAGTCCATGGAAACTCAGATCATGACTAATAGCCTTATTTTATTTAAAAATAAAAAGAAAGGTCATTTAAATACAAAATACCATTGTTTGATTAATAAAATCAGTAGCAATTTGGCCAGCAAGTTGCATCCTGAATAAATTACAAATCAATTAATCCTTTTATATGTATTACTCCATAATAAAACCATTGGATATATCATCATCTGACTGCTTTGCTTGCTTCCCCTCTGATAGGTGTTAGCTCTTCCTGAACAGGCAGACTTGCAAGCTTGAAGGAGGGAATAATCATGTGACACCTATTATCAGCTAAATCTGTAGATATTAAAAGACCTAGCCCCTAGAAGATGTGGTACATATATACAATGGAATATTACTCAGCCATAAAAAGGAACGAAATTGGGTCATTTGTAGAGATGTGGAGGCATCTAGAGACTGTCATACAGAGTGAAGTAAGTCAGAAAGAGAAAAACAAATATCATATATTAACGCATATATGTGGAACCTAGAAAAATGGTACAGATGAACCGGTTTGCAGGGCAGAAATAGACACAGATGTAAAGAATAAACGTATGGACACCAAGCAGGGAAAGTGGCGGGGGTGGGGGGTGTGATGAATTGGGAGATTCGGATTGACATATATACACTAATATGTATAAAATGGATAACTAATAAGAACCTGCTATAAAAAAAAATTTTTTTAATAAATAAATAAAATAAAAGACCTAGCCCCTGCCATCAGAAGCTTACATCCTAAAGGGCTACACACTTCTGACTCCAGCCCTTTGTCTAACAAGGAAAGGAAAGATTAATTTAGACAAAAAATGATGTGGGAAACCCTCAGGGAGGCAAAATAGGTAGCTTCTGAGTCAGACCTTGAAAGGTGGGTCAGAGCTCCAAAGAAAAGGGGATTCCAGATGGAGAAAACGGTGGGACAACGCACAAAGCTGTGATAATGTTTGGAGAATCAGAGGTGGTCAGGGTAAGGAGACATGGGAAGAAAGCCTGGGGTGAAGGGGACAAAAATGAGCGGGGGGGGGGGGGGCGGGGGGGGGGGCGTTGTTTAGGAGACTGGGCTTGAAGGAAATACGACCTGCTGGGGAAGCAGGGCCAGCTCTGATGGGCTGTGAAGAAGCCACGCTGAAGTGTTCCACATTCATTCCGTAACAGAAAGGGAATCCTTGAGTTGTCTTTGCAGTTTACCTTGATAATTTTACTTATTGTACAAATAGCATTTTAACAATAAGAAAAATATTTGAAAGGAAAGGAATAGACTACATTCATATGCCCCATATATCAGTTGCTTTCATTTGTTTAACATTCTTCCCATTCTTTCCCATAGTAGGCATGTATTTATAATACATATTTATAGGGTAAATAACTTTGTGGTTGGATTTACCAAGCATTAGAAAGTAAACAGTTTCCTATAATTATCATGTTTATGTCAGCACAACATTGATGTACCATTGTTTATATCTTCTCTACTGGTAAACATTCACTCTTTTTTTAACATCTTTATTGGAGTATAAATGCTTTACAATGGTGTGTTAGTTTCTGCTTTATAACAAAGTGAATCAGCTATACATATACATATATCCCCATATCTCCTCCCTCTTGCGTCTCCCTCCCACCCTCCCTATCCCACCCCTCTAGGTGGACACAAAGCACTGAGCTGATGTCCCTGTGCTATGTGACTGCTTCCCACTAGCTATACGTTCACTTTTTATTATTTATATTTTACTATCATCTCCATACATATCGCTTTCTTTCCTTCTTTTCTGTTATTTCCTAAAATTGGATTTCTGACAGTGAGGCTACCGGGTCAAAGGACATAAATATTTGTGAAACACACTGCCAAATTATTTTCCCGAAGGGCTATACTATTTCTCAATGTCAACAGTATTATACAACGAAACTGGTTTCATCAATGCTTTGCAAGCATGAAGTATTATTAGGATTTCTTCCTCTATTTTAAGAGATGTAAAATACTATCTTACGCAAATTTTAAAATTCATTCCCCTGGTCACTAGGCAGATGAGCATTTCCTATGTGAATTCCCCTTGCCCACAGCCACTCACTACACCACACCACCAAAATCCTTTAGCATTTCCATACTGGACCCTTGATCTTTTCCGTGTTGACGTGTATGACTCTCGTGCAATACAGAACCTTTTACACATGTGTGGCCAAGTCAATGGTATGTCAGGACTGTAGGTAGCAAGGTGTGATGGTGTATACAAGAACGGGACTACCTAAGATGCTTTTAGAGGAGTCCAGGGGGAGGTGATGAGGGCCTAAATAAAGTAAGGTGGTAGCTATGACCAAGAAAGGAAGGAATCTGTGTAACTGCTCTTTTGGAGGTAAAAAACAGGACTTTGTAACCCAGGGCACAAGTTCAACTTAGAAGCTTCTGCGGGAGTCTGGCCTACCATAGGATAAATTGCTTTACTCAGATTCTAAGTTGCCCTAACAGAGATTTCATTTAGGTGAGGGATGAAATTGGAGGCTATTTAGGAGCTTGGAGGACTTTGCAGTAGGACGGGGTACCTCAGAGCCCTGGGCCCACATGGATGGGGGGAAGGACTGGGCAGAGGACAGGGAAAAAAGAATCAGGACCCAGAAGACAAGCAGAGAAGATGCTCATGAAGAAGGCACGTAGAGTAGCTCTCTCGCATTGAGTGCCAGTCCTGTTCCCACTCGTCATTTGCATGCTGCATACTCATAGCAGCCTCAGTCATGTTTTCCCCATTTAAATGATGAAGGAACCAAGGCCCAGAGAGGGAGAGTAAGTCACTGAAAATTAGGCAGCTGGTAAGAAGCAGGCAGGGACTTCAACTTACATGCCTGGTCCCAAAGCCTCTGTTCTTAACTACCACACTGTGCAGAGACCGACAGGGCTAAGACCGGCTCTCTCTGCCTAGGAGGCTGCCAGTGGGATCCCCAAAGGGGAAGAGTGGGGAGCACTCTTAAACATTAAAAGAAATTTTTTAATGTTTGCTAATTTGGAAGCTGCTTTCAGTGACCATCAGGCTGGAATTTAGTAAAATTAAGACCCATTAGGGAGGATTTATAAAAACAAAATTCCAACAACCAAATCCATTAGCACTAGTTACAGATCCTTAGCTGATAACAGACCACTGCCCAGTGAAAACCGACAGGATGGGGAACATATACATTACATATACATATACGTATATGCAGTGCTCTATTATAATTGTATATTCGTAAACAGTGTACACATATCCTAAAGGTTCTTTACGTGGTTGTTAAAGACTTCTTCCTGAAATAATTGACTCCCTTCCAGATAATCAAAGAATGAATGATTCTACTGAAAAACAGACCTTTCCACATGATGTGCAAAAAGCATTCTGTGTGGTGCAGTGGTTAGAATCATGAGCTGTGGAGTGAGACAGCCTGGGGTCACCCTGGCAAATCACTTAACCTTGCTTTTCCTTCATCTCTAAAGTAGGCGTAATAACACTTGCCTTATAAGGTTCCAGTACATAGTAAGTACTGTATAAATGTGGGCTAGTAGCACATTACAAACGTTATCTTTCAGGAGTTATTCTGATCTGTATCAGGTACTAGTAGTTAGGGAGCTGGCTATGTAGTACCTGGTTGGCAGACAAGGCACAGCTCACTCCAAGTTGTTATACTCTATTACTAGAAAACAAATTATCTACTTCTAACCATAATCTGTTCTGTCAGAATTATTTCATTATATTACTAAAATTTTACATACAGTATTATACAAGTATATACAATATTAAGTTATGTAATTAGTGAAGAAACAAGTATAACCAGTATGAATTTGCTTCATGACTCTCAGGGGTAAGAAATCTCACATCTTAACTGCTACTTGGTATAGAAGGAACTCTGGAGTGAGAGTTCCTGGGTGGTTCACATCCTGGCTGTGTGATCTTAGACAAGTCACTTAGCCTGTCTATGCCTCAGTTTCTTCATTTGAAAAAAAAAAAGAAAGTTAATCATCGTATCTATCTCATAGGATTATTGTGAGGATTAAATTAATCACTTAAAAAATGTCTGGTGCATCATAAATGCTCAATAAATGTTGGCTCTTATCATTTTTAAATTTTTCTAAATCATGTCAAATCTAACCCACTGTCTCCTACACCCAGGTTGCCAGGAAATCCTGCCTCAGTCAGTCTAGGGCATCCTCCTCTGTGTCATATCACAGTCCTGAAGACTCACCTGTATACCCAAAGAGGGCTCTTAGCCTGTGCCCTTCTCTTTGTGGATACCTGATACCCCTAAGACGCACTGATCACCTCCATCTGTCCACAAGCTGTGGCTCCATCTTATTCATTCAACAGTTTGTTTTTTGAGCACTGTATCCCAGATACTATAGCAGGTGCTGGGAATATAATAATAAAAAAAACAGACAAGAATCCCTGCCCTCATGGAGCTGCCAGTGAAGTAAGATCTCTAGGTCCGACTGGTGCCGGGACCGTCTCCTGAACTTCCATTAAAAAAGCCTCTTGGCCACTGTCAATACGAGCACTCCGAAATTACCCCTCTTGGGGGTCCTTCTACCTCCAGAGCAGAGAGTTCAAGTAGAATCTGATGCCTACACCCCACAGAGAACTCCCAAAGCCCACTCCCCTCTCCTAGTCTCAGGAAGTATCTCTCCACCACCAGGTACCCTCCTCCCCTCTAGCCCTTCCCCTTCACTGGGCCTTGCTCCGAAAAAAAGGCCAGCATATGGTCTTCAAAGCCATCCCTAAAGCCCCCAGAAACTGTGAATTTCCTCCTGAGCTAGGACCCCTTGGTTCACTAGAGCCCTCCTGGCCACCTCCTCTGGAGGTAGAAGGCAAAACGCCACTCATTCTCCCGTGATGAGCCTTCAGGCAAGAAAACAAGACAGGCTCGATTCTCCCAGGCAGGTTATATAGACACCCAGTGATACAGAGGGGGTCAAGGGAGAAGGCATTTATGATTCAGCAGGCGGTAGGCTGCACCTGGACTACAGAGCTGTCAGAGGGAAGGAAGACACAGAACAGACTCGCAGATCTGACAATCAGAAGAGATTTTGAGAAATCCAGTGCAGCAGGGTTCAGGAGCCAGGCTTCAGACTGTCAGGGAGCCATAGGGAAGATCAGGAACACAGGTGAGAGCCCAGCTGTGATTAGGAGAGAAGCTTCTTCCTCAGAGAAGGGAGAGGAGCAGGGATGAGCATCAAGGCAGAGAAGAGGTGAGGACCGAGGAGAGAGCGCCTGTCCAACACTCAGTGACCTGAGGATGAGGGTGCAAGAATGATGGTGGATTCTGTAACCTCCCCTCCCCCATCTCCCCAAGAACAAGGAAGAGACATTATCTGGCCAGGAAGGATGGATTTCTGCTAAGAACTGAGCCTCCTTCAGCTGGACAAGAGGCCAGACCAATAGTGCCCACTATGCTTAGACAAACATCACATTTCTTCCCATGTCTATCAGACTTTTGATAATCTAGTTCTTGCCTACTTCACATCCTGCCACTCTCCTCTTTGTTCATTTTGATCCAGCCCACTGGCAGCCTCATTCTTCCTGAAACACACCAAAGCCTTCCTTGACCACCCTGACCAAACAGAGGTCTTCGCTCTGCTTACCACTCTGTCCCTTCCTGTCCTTTTACCCAGGTCACCTGGCTTCCATTCTAGATTCTCAGACCTTAGGGTAGTGTCTTTGCTATACATTTGACATTACAGTGACTAGAAGCTATCCAAATTTGGTATGGAAAAAATGTAAAAAGTATTCTGCATAGCTCCAGATGGCTTTGTAAATTAAATTAAACCCATAACTGGCCCAGGAACTTTCCCCATTATTGATCATTAACATTTAAAGAGGTTGCAAAGTGAATCCTGGACATTGCCATAAATTATCATTGTCTACTAGGCAGGTTCCATGAATCAGGTGGCCCTGGAGCCTTTTGAGACTGTCTGATGATGTAATTTAAATGACGTTGTTTTGCTCTTTGGTAAATGAGAGGACAGCAGGGGCGTAAGTGGGGGTAAATGTGTGTGCACGTACAATCTACGCTATGGGCATCTGGCCCATATATCTAAAAATGAAAGTCTATTACAACTCTCTCTAGCTCCCCAGGTACCTGCTTTTCCAAGTCATATTTAGTTTCCATCTTAGCATGAGGCAAGACCCCTTCAGGGGCTCCCATTTCCCATCACTCCCCAATGGTCCATTCACCCTGAGATACCTACACCTCTCCTGACACACCAGGCTCCAAGGCATCACTAATAATAACAACAACAATAAGTTATAAGTGCCTAATCTGTCCCCTTCACCATGTGAAGTGTTTTGAATGCATTCATCCCGTGTAAACCATCAGTACTGCCATCCCCATTTACATATGAAACAGATTCAGCTCAGAGGCAGAGGTGAGATTTAAATCAAGATCTATCTAACTCCTGAGCCCAAACTCTTTGCAACTGCTTCTCTTCAACATGCCCTTCCTGACTCTCTCAGTGGCCTGGTTATAGCCTTCATGGCTCAGCTCAAGAATCTTTCTTCCAGGAAGCCTTTTCTCACTATCCCTCCATATCCCCTCTTGGGCTGGGTGCCTCTTCTCTGCTATATCATGGCATGCACGGCTAACCCCTGTTATGGCACTGATTGAGCTACACTGAATTTGCCTGCTTACCTGTCTGTTTCCCTAAGTAGACTTTGAGGGTCATGAGAGCAATACTGAGAGACATTATTTGCAAACTTTGTGTTTCTGCTATCTGGCTCAGTAGGTATTTTCTGGATGGATGGATGGATGGATGGATGGACGGACGGATGGATGAACATAAATTTATGTATACATAGGTGTAACCTTAAATATATCACGATAACTTATGAGACTCAGTTTCCACTTCTAAAGAATATGAACATGCTTAAAGAGAGATTTTATTTGCCAGAGGTTGATAAAAACCAGCATTCAAAGTATGACCAAAATTAACTCAACCTATCAAGAAATTTTCTGTATATATATATCACTAGCCCCTGAATGACAAAGGAGACGACTGTCTCTTCAAATACCAAACACATTGTCAAGGGGACCTTTGCACTGGTTGCTGAATATTCATACCCCTCATTTGACATCTAAGAACACAGAGCCAGCGGTCACCTGCCTGACCAGAATGTGCCTTCACCAGAAATAAACGCTGCATGTTTCCCAGTGTTTGGGGTGTGATGGATTTCCACATTTCCGAGAGAAGTGAAAGGACCAACTGAGGATGTTCAGGCTGGAAGCCTTGGGTGACAGCAGGCACCAAGAGAAAAGAAACCAGCATTTACTAATTATCTAGCTAAGGTATGTGCCCGGCTTTTTGTCTATGTACCAATGTCCTTTAAAGTATCAGAGGACAGAAAGAAGCAGTAGTGACATACGGGATTAGGAGACACCCTTTAAAAGTTCTCTGTGTGCTCTAGATGGCAATAATTACGGTGGTTGTTGGGGAGGGGTGCTCATAACAGACACACCCTATTGTCTGCACAGGGCCCAGAGCCACATGGAAGAGCACTTGAACACCGTCTACACGGGACTTGACTTTGTTGGCCAGGTCGGTGCCAGAAGGTGGAAGAGCAGGAAATCAGGTTAATTTTTAAGGAAGGTTTGAGAGAAAAATTCCTAGAAGAGAGGAGAAGTCTGGCCAAGACCTGAGTGTGAGGGATAAGCAGGGGTTCTGGGCTCAGCAGACGGTGGTCCTCAGATCGTCCGTGGCCTCCCCACAAGCCAAGATGAGCTGTGTGTAGGGAGCTAAGAGTACTGGCTCAGGATTAATACCTCTCTCCATCCAGCTTTCGGGAGGCTAACTCATACAGCCAAATGGAGGTAAAATGAAATATGACAAGTGATCCTCCACTTAGGATCTCAGAAGCAGAATCAGGCAGGCCTGAACCCTGAGAAGGAGAAACTGTGGGACAATGGAAGGTATTACTTCACCCTAGGCATCACTTCCAGAGACTGTTGGGGTGCTGCCCTCTAGAAAAGATGAGCATGAGAGGAGACAGCCATTTCTAGAGTAAACAGATGGAGATCTGGAGACAGGCATGATGGAGAGCAAGTGGTCATCTCTGCCAAGGAAGCAGATGCCCCATCTGCCAAGGAGACATTCAAAGTCTGGAGGAATTCAGCACCCACCACCAGGTGGGAGCCCATCAGTCCAGAGGCAGAACTACAGGAGAAAGTCAGCCCTTGAGAGCAGAGCAGAGAGCAGAAGGATAGACACACTCTTCAGAGGCAGGGACCAGCCAGGAGGCTTCAGTGCAAGCAGAACAGGAGATCAGACAGCTGATGGTGGGGCAGCCAGAGCAGGACTACAGAGGCCCAGGAACAGCTGTGCCTGTGCACTGGACCAGCCACCGAGGAACAGTTCAGAAAACATTTAGTGACGGGTAAGGTGACTTGTGTAGGATACTTGAATCAAGCAGAACTATATAGGAAGAGGCAATCATAAAAAATAATCCCTGCCATCTAGCTTGAAAGGGCTACGAACCATCAAGATCTGGGAATTAACAAGCTTCCCAAAGGTAGAGGCCTTGACCATCTTGCTCACTGCTGTGTCCTCTGTGTCTGAAAATGCTTGGTGCACAGTATCAACTGGCACTTACTATCTGTCTGGTGGATGGATGCAAGCATGCCTACCAATGGGGCTAGGTTTGTGCTCACCAGCTGCCAATATCTGGAACATCTGGGTCACAAACATGCTATTTCTAATTCTCGAACCAATGGTTATGCCATTATTTCAGCATTTCTCATTATCATCAAAATACTGGTAATACTAACATTCTTTAAGTGTTGAGAATTCAAAATTTTAAATTTAAAAAAGTGACACAAAATCCTAAGCATGTTTCAAATTTAAAACTATATAGAAATAAAAACATCAAGTAAAATGAAAACATGGGCAAAATACATGTTACACATACATCAACAATATATTTATAGGAGAGAAATTAATTTTAAGTGTTATTTTTAAATAATTACATAAGAGTAAAACGTAAAGTGTGATTTTAAAAAGTAAAGTGGGGGCTTCCCTGGTGGCGCAGTGGTTGAGAATCTGCCTGCCAGTGCAGGGGACACGGGTTCGAGCCCTGGTCTGGGAAGATCCCACATGCCGCGGAGTAACTGGGCCCGTGAGCCACAAGTACTGAGCCTGCGCGTCTGGAGCCTGTGCTCCGCAACAAGAGAGGCCGCGACGGTGAGAGGCCTGCGCACCGCGATGAAGAGTGGCTCCCAGCTCGCCGCAACTAGAGAAAGCCCTCTCACAGAAACGAAGACCCAACACAGCCAAAAATAAATAAATAAATAAATAAATAAATAAAATAGGGGGAAAAAAAAGACAGTGAAAGAGAGAGAAATTCTTACAAAATTCGTTCAGGGGCTGTGATAAAAAAAAAAAAAAGTAAAGTGTATCAAATAAATCACTGCTGAGTTATATGCACATTACTCTACAAGAGAAACCTGGAAATTTGGGAATCATAATAGAAAGTTATAGGTAAACTCAAGACAGTTCCCTCTGATTCTTTCATCTGCAACTGATCTAATATTTCATTCTATAATTGGAGAAAATCTTCTGGAAAAATGTATGACTACTTCACCCTGCCACTTAGCACTAGCTCCATCAACCTAGGACTACAATTTTTTATTGGCTGGAAGCTGTGTTTTATAGTTCAAGAAAGCATTTCTGGTCTTTGTCTTCTTTTGTTTAATTAAGTATATAAATGTTGATTTCCTGTGTCAATATCAATACCTTTGGATGTATGTTCTCCTAGTTGATGAAGTCTTTGAACTTGAGTTAGAATTGTTCTTGCAAGAAAATTTTGCTGTTATTGATAATCAAATTTCTTTCTCTACTTAAGAATCATAAAAAATATATAGATGAATACTCTGTGACATACTTTTGAATGACTAAAAATTTTAATGCATGACATAACTCTTTGGACAGGGCTTAAGATAAAAATGATTTACATTTCTGACTTTTATTACAGAAATATTATATCGACAACAACAACAACAAAACAGTATTGTGGCACTTGTAAACTGAACCATAAACCAAAAACTGGAAGTGCATTTTCTGAACCCTTGAAACCTCCTTTGAGTTAGTCATGCTTATGGTCATTTTATAAATGGAGAAACTGAGGCCTGAAAACTTAAGCTACCCTGTCCCTTAACAGTCAGTGGTAAAGCCAAGACTGGCAGCCAGGTGTGCTGACTCCAGACCCTGTGCATGTTCTACAACCTTGCACCTAAGGGACAAGAGTTACGGATCCAACTTGGAAATATAATCAAGATCTCAGGCTCAAAGAATTATCTGAAACTACAGCTCTTCCTAGTAAAATGTCAGCATCAGGTGGGATTTGGCAAGAGGCCGGAGATCCTAAAAAGATCCTTTAGCAAAGTGGGTTTTTGGCCGGAGTCTGTATGTTTCAAGGCTGTAAATCAGGGCTTAGGTGACCTCCACATTAACCTGGTTCCTAGCAAAGTGCTGACCAGGCAGTTAAGCCACGGCTGAATCAGTTGTTGCCACTCTTGTCTGTATGCAGGAGAGAGAGCCCAGGATTTCATCTTTAGCATGATGACTCGCTCCTTTTAGGAAGATGAGGTTGTCGAGGAAACTGGCTTCAAGCCTTTCCCCTTGCGTATTCCTGATTTTTATCTCTACTGGGCCTTGGCTGGCCCACAGGCAGAAGCACAGAGATGAGAGTTCTAACAACAACTTGAATCGGGAGGTCCCCTGGCTTCTGTAAGCTTGGAGAAATCACTGTGGTTCCTCATGCTTTGGTGTGTCTGCCTGATTTAAAATCTACCTTGTGGAAATACAGGATAATAGTTCAAAATGGCTTCAAGTCCATACCCTGTTATATCACCTTCATGTTTATAGGCAAGTTACTTAATTTCTCTGTGTCTCACACTCCCATATTTAAAATAGGGATATAACAATATCTATCTCAAGGAATTGATATGAGGGTTAAATAACACCGATTGTTAAGCAAAGAGCCTGACGCAGAATAGATAATCAATAGACATTAGCTATTCTTCATAATGATAATAGTTATTACTATTTTTAGTATATAAATATTTTCCGGATTGATGTCAGTTTGGTAATGCCATACAGAGAAATTAAACAACCCTCATTCAATCCAAAAGAGAATCCTCAAACCCTATTTCAGCCTCCCATTTCAATCTTCTCCTGCACAAGAAGACAAGAGCCTGGTTTAGTTTTCATCATCTCTCCCTGTCTGCCCTCTACTAAAGATGTGAAGACAGTTAAATGTTCATCAGACCCTGAGAGTAAGAGAGGATGTGTTATATTTAGAAATCATTCTGGGAATATGAGTCACAGAGAAAATGATGGAGCAGATCTTAGAGGCTTCGGAAGAGTACAATTTATCACTCAAAATATGTTCACTGAGTACCTACTACGTGCAAAACATAAGGCTGCACACTCCTGGGGAAACAAAGACAGTTGGTTCCCTCAAAGAGCTTAAAAATAGCAGAAGGGATCAGATGTAAACACAATAATACAGCTATTCACAGCTTGACCCATGACCATGACTGTCAAGTGAGTTGGCTGTACAACAAGACCCAGAAGAGTCCAAGGTATCTCAGGGGGCTGAAGGACTTGGTAGGACTTGAAAGTAAAGAGAAACTTGGATGTTGAAGGTTAGTTAGGAACTGAACCAGAGAGAAGCAAGATGGACCTTCCTTGAAAAAGGCATGAGGGCTACTACACAGGCCATGTTTAGGAACAGTGTGTAGAGCAGTTTGGGTGGAGGGGAGGGATCAGGAACGTGAGTAGTTAAAGATAATCCAAGAAGGTTTGCTAGAAGCTGCTTCCATTCCTCCTTTAGTTCCAGGCTAGGGCACAGCCCTAAGTGGGGTGGAGACAGTCACTGCCCAGGTATGGAGAGTGGCCTCTTTGTGACACTGTGAAAGAGCAGAGGCAGTCATCTGGAGCCAGCTGGAAGCTCACTCTGCGTCCACACACAGTGTGACTCTGGCCATGACAACGCGGCCAGACTGGAAACCAAGTCGCTTCATCAGCACCCTCGGGGCTCAGTGCTGTGGGAGGACTGCCGGGAGCACCGCAAAATCACACAGTCAGCATTCGCCTCCAGGAGGGCCAGCCAAGGCCCGCTGCCACTGTGTCTGCACTCAGGAAATGGCTCGCTCATAGCTCTGGGAGAAGCCCAGAACCATCTGTTTGGGTCACTGCACCCCAAAGACTGAAGCACAGGCTGCTTCCTGAGAAAATCATTCTTTCCCTGGCAAGAGAGACGCTGCTGAGTCACAGATACAGTCCTCAGAACCTACCAATTTGGGCCATTTGTGTAAGTAATCCCTATTGATCTGGAAAATTCAAGGTTTGATTAATTTGAGGTCGAGGAATTTTTCACGTCCTGCTGTCCCTGGGAAACAGGGACAGAGTGTTATCTTTGGGAACAACAAGCAAACTACTCAACTGAAAAGACAATATCAAATCTCTGTCTCTGTGGGCGCGAAGAGTCTTCAGAAGTGCCCATCTCCTCTTGCTGCCCTGTAGACTTCCAGAACGGCTCAATCAGCAGCTACCTGGCAGGACCCTCCGCTATGTAAATAACCAAGAACACGCCAGGGTTGGCTGGGCTAGCACATGCACAAGTGGAAGAGAAGGTAGGGGAAGCTGGAACCGAGCGAGAGCCATCGCTGCAGGCATCCAAATGGAACCCCCAGCAAAGAGGGGAGTGTTTAAAACACACTCAGTCAGCAAATGGGGGATTCTGAAGACAGCGCTGCAGAACAGGTGAGGAGGGGGAGGCAGTGTGTGGAGGCAAGGCACGTGAAACACAGCAGCAGAACTCCCCAAGAGCTGAGCTCCAATCCCTGCCTGCCTCCCTGGCTCCGTTCTTGGGCACCTCCTGCAGATGATGGTATGAATTTTCTCCTGGTAAGATCTTTGAACTCCTAGCTCAGTTACCTCTGGAAATGAAGGAGTTGCTGTTGTTGCTGCTGTTGTCGTCGTTTTCCAATCTCCTGGCACTTCTGCAGTGAGAATAACTTCAGTGGAGACATGAATTCAGTCATCTATCTGCTCATCATGTCTCCTGGACAGCAAGCAAACTTTCAGCCTCTTGTACCCATGTGCGTCTTCCAGATGTGGTGACATGGCCACAAACGCTGGACTCTGCCACACCACAGGGACCATGTTTGGAAGGCCACTCTGGTCCTCTAGATGGCACCAGGTTTGCAGTCTGAACTCGGAGAACTTCTTGCTGCACCATTCACTCATTCAGACGACACTGCCTGAGTACCCATGCATTCAGCACCACCCTAAGGACCAAAAGAGCCCTCCAGAGGGGTTTTCTCTCCAGTAGAGGGTTATACAGGCATTATAACTATGATTAACGAGAGAGACTACAAATGACTTGAGAGGAGAGAAAGAAAGAGTCTCACCTGAATGGGCAGGGTAAACTTTCACGGAAGAGACAGTTATTGAGCTGGACAAAACTTGGCTATGGGGGGATGAGAAGGAAACCACTCTGGGTTGCAGCGATACCTTGACCAGAGGCTCAGAGATGGTCAAGCTTGGGAAGGCTCTGCGAACAGCTTTGCTGGAGTTTGGCCAGAGACTAGGGATGGGGAGGAAATGAGCAGAAGCTGGAACAGCAGCTGGAAGTCAGGTTTTAAACTCTATCTCTTACTCTCCCTTCCTTTGCTCTGTTCTTCTGTTTCCTTCCTTTCCCTCCCTTTCACTTGCTTCCTTTCTCCCCAACCAAAATCCCCTCCATCTAACTCTAACCCTCCATCCTCCCATCCAACCCAAACAGTGCAAATGGAGTGGATGTGGGATTATCATAAAACATCTACTGCTCTGGAGAAGGAAGTCAGAGATCAACTGTCCTCCCCAAGAGGACACAGCCCACTGCCACAGGGTGAAAGGAGACACCCAACACTCTGGCTGGGGGTATGAGCATCTCTGCAGCACATGTGAAATCTGTAGGCTCACAGAGAGGTCCTCCTGCTTGGCAGATAGAATATGCCAGAGACCTGACCCAGAAAAGACGCAGGAAACGTCAGTTGAGAGAGGCGGTATAAGGAAGTGGTTAAGAAATGTCCACTTTGGATCTGACAGTCACAGCGCCATCAGCTCTATAATGGGCATAATGGATTAAATCAGACAATGTTCATAATGTGCTCAGCACAGGGCCTGATCCATGTGAGTGCTCAATAAGTGTTTGCTTTTACTGTTTTATTTATGACAAAGAACTAAGACCGGGAAGGGCTAGAGTCCAAGCCAACCAAATCAAGAGAATTTCAGAGGGAGCTTACACATGAAAAGACCTCAGGCTTTGGAATCAGACAGACCTGAGCTGGAACCCTGACTACACCATTCTCTAGCTGTGGGACTTAAATTGACCCAGCCTCAGTTTCCTCAACTGCAAGATGGGGTTGATAATACATCCTCGTTTGTATATGAGGATGTAGATAATACATCCATTTTGGGGAGGGTTATTGTGACGCTTACAGATAACATAACCAAAGTTCCTTCATATACTAGGTCCTCAATTATTAACAGTAAAAAACACTCAAGCTGTGATTTTAAAACATTTTACTTGGTCTAGTGCCCATGCTTAGAGGCTCCTTGAAAGAGGTATGAATTGTGGGGCTACCCACCCAAAGCTCCAAGCCCCACACCTTTTCCTTCTCATCCTCCACCACCATTTACCCAGGACTATCATGGATTACACTCCTGTGGTGGCCGCTCAGGAGCCGCACGGCTAAATAAATAGGCTCAGCGAGCATGCTGGCAATGTTGTTCCCTACTAGAAGGCTCCATTGATTTAAAACTTAATAAAACAATGGCAACTTCTGCTTTCTTTCTTACTGTAATTAAGCATACTAAGTTCTTCAGGAATGTTTAACTCTAATATCACACGGGCAGGCAACACTCTGCTGATGGATAAACTCAGCAAAGGGAAGAGCAAAGAGAACTATTTTAAGCCCTGGAGGGGGAGGAGAAGTGTTAGTAGGAACAGCAGCAGCAGTAACACCGACGCCCACCTTAAATCGTAAGTACCAGGCCATGTACTGAGCACCCAACACACGTTTTCCTCTCTCACAGATCACGAAGCTAGGAGCAGTGAAGTGGCTTGCCCAGGGCCACACAGCTAGAAAATGTCGTATCTGGGATTTGCACCAGGATGGTCCAGCCTCAGAGCCTGTGCATGTAACCACTCCGCTAACTGCTTGCACGGAGAAGAAGAGTCTGAAGGTTAAGTTATCAGTGTAGACAAAGCAACTAGCTGTGCCAAGGATGTGGGGCTCTCAATAGTAGGTCTCACAAGAGGGAGGGAACCCAGGAGAAAGCACACTGATGGGATGGGCATTTGGTGTTCATTCATTCATGGAAGGCTTACTCCGTAACTGGTGGGTGTTACTGCTCAGCCCTATTCCATGCACAGACTCACAGAGCTGGGAGCTCCCTGTGGATAAGGATTGCAACTTCTCTGTATTTCCAGTGCTGAGCCCAGTGCCTGGTAAGGGGCAGCAGTGAAGAAAAATATGCTGAATGAATGAATGAATGAATGAATGGACAAACCAACAAACTAAACTAGTCAGCAACTGACATTTCCATTCCTCTTCTTCCCTCCTCAACTCCCATGACTTGAGAGCTTTGCCAAGACAAAACGGGAGGGAAGAACATTAGCACCATTGAACCAAATCCTATGAGATGCACCAAACAGGAAGTGGCACCACAGAACTATACTAATTCAGTCTGACTGTCCACACTAAGAACAGCCACTTGACAACTGGTACAGTATCTGTCTCTTTTTGCCTATGTAGACAGTTTCCAGAGGGAGGAAAAAAAGATTTCTAGACGGAAAGGCTAGCGATGAGCTAAGTGGAAAATCTTGACCACAGTCACACTGGACATCAGCCTTTGATGGTTTATCTGTATAAAATAAGTCATTTTCTCTATAAGCATTGGATTTCATAAATTTTTCTCCAGCTGATTTATTCTTCAGCTTATCAAATCATGCATTGCCACATCTCATTATTCTGTAAATGAGGCCCAGTGTCAGAGAAAGAAATCTGTGTTTAAGGATTATGGAAATCATGCAGCCTCAAAGCCTCAGCTCAAATGTAGCCCTCTTCCCCTCCCCACTAAAGAGGAAATGCAGGATTTAACAGCTTTTAAGGTGGAGGAGGGGAGGGGCATCGAGGACAGAGGAGAAGTACTTCTGCAGGTTCAGGAACCTGTACTGCACCTCACTGCCGGAGGGCTCCAGAGTGAAGGGGGAGCATCAACATGGAGCTGAATAGACTTGATGGTGGCCCTGACTGCCCTAGCAGAGACCAGCCCATTTTTACCTAATTGCCTGGATAAAGCACTTTCACTGGAGGATAAGGAGGGAGGCGCTGGATAGAGAGGGAGTGGCCTCATGCACCTGTTAGGCTACATGAACCTTTCCAAAGGCAACAACACTTCAAGAAAATCTGCCAAAACAACGTGGAGGTCAGAATAAAGATAAGGAGGGTGGAGTAGAACCTCAGGGAGTGGGGAGGAGGACAGAGAAACAAGAGGAAGAGGGAAAGGGAAAATAGGAAAGGAAAGGAGAGTCACAGGCTTATTTTTATTTATCAAATACTAATACGGCGCTTACTATTTGCCAGGTACTGTCCTAAGCACTTTACAAATACTTACTCACTCAATCTTCATTATTAGCCTCATTTTTCAGAAAAAGGAAGTGAAGCATGGAAAGAGTCAATGATCGAAGAGCATATGGCCAGCGTGTGGCAGGGCCCGGACTTGAACCCAAGCAGCCAGGTACCAGTCCACACGCTTCAACACCCCCCATCAGGAAAGTCTTAGCCCTGTTGTGATAAGAATATATGGCCCAAGGGTGTTAATATTCCATGAAACAGCCCTAAAAATACTCAATAGTTAGTTAAGGAATGTTGATAGCTCTTCAACAACTATCTATTCTTAAAATATCAGATATTTCCTTACAAATGAATATAAAGCAGGGAAAAGAGTGAAGGGGATAATTTTCCTTCAGGCTATAAAAGAAAAATAGTAGCACATGGACCAACTGAAAGCAAAGTAGGAGCGAAGATTTGGCCAATATGCCCAAACGTTCCCATATGCCAGCATTATATTCTCACTAAGTCACCAGGGTCTGGGAGGAATAGGAAGTTTAGGTGAGATATTAACAGAAAACCAGCTTTGGGCACAAATGTTGTTATACTAAACATGAAGGCTGGTCAAACATGCCACCAGAATAACCGGCTTGAGATGGACTCAAGAACCGGCAGCCACAGGAATTCTAGTCCCTCCTGACCCTCAGGTCCTGTTTTCCAGTCTCCTTCTCCATTATGGGGAATTCTGTCTCAGAGCTCCCTCCTACCCCTCTTTGCAATTTAACTTCTTAGCTCCCCGCCCCAACCCAGTCCTCTGGAACAGTCCATCCCAGCTGTGGGTATGGTCTGACGTGTATTCTCTTGAGAGGCTGCTCTGCTCCATGTAAGCCTACCTTAACAGTCTCAGCTCCAGGCCATCACTCCCTACTAGGAAGAGTGTGAATCATGTCGATGGGAAAGCTGAGGTGGTCAATCCAGTTCTTCCCTTGAAGAACTTTCATAAATGTGTACCATGCTCTCAGTCCAGAATGGTTTAGGGACAGGAATGGCCTGGGCAATCCTCTTGTTAGGATCCAGATCATTCCATCCTTTTGTGAGCCAGATGCCAAAGAAATCTGGCCCAAGACAACACTGATTTTCTGAGTTCCCATTCTGTTCTATCTAGCTGTGGGCTTTTCTTCCTCTGTTCCTCTCTGACCCTGCTTTTAAAAATCCTCCCCCTGCTCCTGCCTTTGCTCCCTGACTGAGTGCCCTTCTGGTTAGGGTGTTCTTTGTGTCTTGATGGTGCGCCTCATGTTACTCTCATCTTCCTTGGGTCAGGAATGATGTTTCTCTGTGCTTCAAAAGCACAGTGGAGAAAAATCCTCTGATACACATTGAACTATGCGTCATGAAGTTATCTTCGAAGTCCTGCTACCAATACAGAAAAGTGCCCACGTAAAGATGAATAACAATCTGGGCTTCAGCTATCAGCTGCCATCAGCTTACTGGGAGCATTATATTATAAAGTCTGTCTACAAATAAATAGCATGTCTGGAGCTAGGTTGCTTTATTATGGAGGAAGAAAGGCTACTGTGGAAATTAACAAAGGTCTAATCAGAGGACAGAGTCTCAAGAGAGACCCCCCTGTTTTAGTCGGGACCACTGTCCCCTGAGGCAGGTAAGGGCGAGTGGGAATGGTTCCTACTGTGTTCTCTCTCAGAATTCTTCCCCTCCTGCTCTGCTGCCCAATTTGTTGTGCTGATTTGTCTGCAGGAGGCAGCAGAAGAAGCATGGATGGGCTCTCCCCAGATAAAGACAAAGAGGCCAATGGCAGGGATCAGGACGGGAGTCCTTCCAGAGCAGCTACAGTGCAGGGAGCCACAGGGCGAGCCAAGTGGTCTTCCGCTACTTCATGAGACTGTGTGTTTCTCCAGAGCAGGACCATTTCAGCACCGAGGGAAGGCTAACTGTTGAAAAACAAAACCGACTGCCCCCCCATGCCTGCAAGTTGACCTGCAACGGGACGACTTGCCGTGATCAGGCTCTGAGAATTACTGAAACATGTGCATGATGTTCTGTTATTTGCTCCACTTTGTTGTGAGCCAGAAAGGGCACAGGAAAGCATATGATGGCCTGAGGGTTCCTACCTGGGTTGAGGAGAATCTGTTGCTCTTGTTCTTGAAGGGAAAAACCACAATGGTTGACATGAATCCAATAACGTTACCCCAAAAAAGCCTCATTTGCAGCTAATGATTGAGTAATAGTATCACCAGGGGCTGCTGCAGGGCCAAATAGAGCTTTGATAGCATCCTCGCAAATCACTTGGTTGCTACTGTGAGTTCCCAGAAACTGGAAACAAGAAGCTGTTGCCATCTGCGTTGAGAATTTTTTAAATAGCTCTATTTATATTGTTCTTATAATGAAAAGGGAATGTTTTGCATTTCCCAGAAATTGCTGCATATATCCTCTTAATACCCAATGAGGCAAATGGGATGAAAATTGGGACATTATGATCCAGGGTAATCCACTGAAAATGCAATCTCTTTGAAGAATGCCCAGTCTATCTGCTCTAGTCCATGGGTCCCAGCTCCTATGGCATATGGCTACCCTGACAGGGCCAAAGAGCAGGCTGCCTAAAGCAAATACTGGCTTCCCTTTGTCACAGGGAGGAAATAAGCTAATGAGCATAATTTTCTCAAGTGTAAACTTTATTCCCATAAATGTTACTTACATATTGCCTATTACCAGTTTCTACTGGCCAAGACTCAGAATCAACTAAAAACAAATGGCCAAGTAGCACCAAATATTTGCAGAAAAAGGATGTTTGGTTACAGCAACTCAAGTCAACCTGCTGAATCAATCAGAAAAAGGAAGATGCTGTATATGAATCTAGGGGTGTCTCGTGGACCATACGTGCAGAGTGGAGCTGGACCTCAGAGAGGGAAGGACACTAGAGAACCTCTTTCTATACAACTTCATTCTTCTTTCTCTCTTTTTAACTGGCTTGTCTTGCTACTTAGTCTACACAATGGAAGGTAGCTGCCCAGATCCCTGAAGGTTACATGTTAACTCCTCAGTAAATAAAAAGACTGCCTCTCTCGATCACAGTCTCAAGTAGCCTGGGCATATACCCTGAGAAAACCATAATTCAAAATTATGTGGAGACATGTACCACAATGTTCACTGCAGCACTATTTACAATAGTGACAGGACATGGAAGCAACCTAAATGTCCATCGACAGATGAATGGC
This sequence comes from Eschrichtius robustus, assembly GCF_028021215.1. Classification (NCBI taxonomy): domain Eukaryota; kingdom Metazoa; phylum Chordata; class Mammalia; order Artiodactyla; family Eschrichtiidae; genus Eschrichtius; species Eschrichtius robustus. The sequence continues at coordinate 113,797,108 of NC_090825.1, read as the reverse complement.
TAAAGAAGATGTGGCACATATATACTATGGAATATTACTCAGCCGTAAAAAGAAACAAAATTGAGTTATTTGTAGTGAGGTGGATGGACCCAGAGTCTGTCATACAGAGTGAAGTAAGAAAGAGAAAAAAACAAATACCGTATGCTAATGCATATATATGGAATCTAAAAAAAAAAATGGTACTGATGAACCTAGTGGCAAGGCAGGAAAAAAGACGCAGACATAGAGAATGGACTTAAGGACACGGCGGGGAGGGGGAAGCTGGGGCAAAGTGAGAGTAGCACTGACAGATATACACTACCAAACGTAAAATAGACAGCTAGTGGACAGCAGCTGCCTAGCACAGGGAGATCAGCTCGGTGCTTTGGGACAACCTAGAAGAGTGGGATAGGGAGGGTGGGAGGGAGGCTCAAGAGGGAGGGGATATGGGGATATATGTATGCATATGGCTGATTCACTTTGTTGTACAACAGAAACTAACACAACATTGTGAAGCAATTATACTCCAATAAAGATGTATAAAAATAAATAAATAAATAAAAAGAGGAATAAAAAAAAAAAAAATAGCCAGCTGAGAAAACCTAATGGACCCAGTTTAAGTCTGGGTTCCAACCCTACTCTAACATATATCAAGAAGGGTGAGGTCAACAATACAAAATGTCCACAAAAGGCCCATCTTGTAACCTGGCATGAGGGCAAGGCACATCCAAGAGAGGGAGGTGACAGTGAGAAGCTACTGCATGGGGATACAATGTGTCAGCGCTCCAGCATGCTACAATAAGCAACAGGGATCCAAGCCAAATACCACTGAAATCCGGTGGGGAAATACTGAGGAGTTTTAACATGTCCTCTGGAAACTCCACTGCAAGAACTTTTTCTTAGACAACATAGGAAAAGAGAGAGGAACTTTTCTACAATATCTCATTTAACCCTACAAGACAATGTGACAGGCTCTGTCTTGCAGAGGACAATATTGAGGCTCAGAGAGGTGAAGTAGCTGGCCCAAGGCCACCTGGCTAGTAAATGGTAGAGCAAAATTCAAACGCATGTCGACTCTAAAATCCCATTCATGCTCCATCCATTCCAATATGTTGACACCCATGTGAACTCTGCCCAGAGATAAGTGTCCTTGGATTGGAGACAAGCAGCTACCCAGAAGCTGACTGTCATTTTCTGTGCCTGAGACTTCTCAAGGCCCTCAGTTTACCAAGCCCTGATGCAGCCGGTCCTATGAGGGCCAGTCCTATGAGGGCTCATAGCAGAGAGACCCCCAGCGTCTCCAAGTCAGAAGGGCCCAGCAGGTACCTGACCTAGCTGCTCTGGCTCCAACACCCAGGCCACCCTCCCCAGGGGAACATGTCAGCCCCGAGCTACTCATAGGTCATATACTGTTCAAGTGCTACCGATGCCATTTTCCTGTTTGCGTTTTGTTTTTGTTTTTGTTTTGTTTTTACAGTTCGTTGCTCATCCTAACTGTCAACAGCAATTGCTTACCATGTGGTATGAAAATCTCTCAGGCTTACGTCAACAGTCTATCGCTGTGAAACTCCTGGCTGTCTTTGGAGTCTCCCTAGGCCTCCCTTTTCTCGCCATAGCCTATTGGATTGCTCCGTGCAGCAAGGTACAGACTGCTTAAGGTGCATGTCTTTGCGGTTATTTCTTCTCTCTACTTAGCATAACCTAAAGTCCATTTTGTCCAAATATGCAGCTGATCATTTCCCACATTTAAAGAAAATAGCCCTGAGAGACCCAACAAAAGTAGAAAACCACTTAAGAGGGAAAATGCTAAGATTTGCTTTTTTAAATCATTTTCTTAAAAGACAGAGGAGTGATAAAATGGAAACTTTTATACACACAAGGCATAATCTGATCAATAACAGAATAAAGGGGGAATAAAGGCACTGTTCCTTTTCTAATTATGCAATGTCCTAAACACGGCCTCCAAACCCATAGTAATAATAATAATGATAATAGGAATAGCCAACATTTATTGAGTACTTTCTTTTTGCTAAGCCCTTTTCATGCAACACCTCATTTCACTCTCTCAATCACATTATGATGCACATACTTTATAAGTAGGTTCAGAAAAGAGAAACAACTAGGAGCTGAGAGTCAAAGGCTTCTCCTACTGGGGCACTGCAGACCCATCTCAACATCTTCCTGGTTTCCTGGCTTCCTTGTCTGGGTTCTGGCCCACATGGGCAGCTAATTAGGTCACTAGAAGGAAAAAAGACAAAGGAAAAAGGAGGAGAGCTGGAAAGGCGCAAAGCTGGGTTCTTTTCTCACAGGAAGGGGGAGTGTCTGGTGCCCGCCTGTAATGAAAGGAGTGGAACCTGCAAGAGCCAAGCTGCCGCACCTCCTGTTCCACCCTCCCTACAGCCCATCTGACCCAAAGCCACAAAAGGCATCAGCAGTCACTCCAGCTTCAGGCAAGAGCTAGCGCCTATAAAAACAAATCATGTTGAAATTCTGAAATATGTTTCGTAGGTTAAGTGGTCATTAAAGTCTCCAAAGCTGCATTTACTTGGTGATACAGTAAAAAAGCAATTAAGCTTAGGGAATCAACATTCAATAGAAGAAATATGACTACAGGGAGATTAGTTCCACAGGGAATTTGATCAGCTAAGGCAGTTAATAAAAGTGTCATCAGTGAATGGATCCTCTTGTCAACTCCACCAAGACAAAACTCATGCCAGGACGATGGGCCCAAGACTTCAGATCTGCTAATGAGGCCACCTAACCAGGCAGGCAAGGAACTGACTGCCTTAGAGTAGGAGGGGTGTCAGAGAAAGAAATTAGGACTCAAACTCCTTCTTCTGTAGAATAGTGTTAAAGATAAAAGTCCTCATACTGAATATTTGTGGTGTTCAACCTCATATCTATTGAGGATTTTGTTTCTATGGCAGTCTACCATGACACAGACTTCTAAATCGGTATTCCCCAAATGATACATATGTAGGGTAAGGCTATTTTTTTCTGTCCTTTATCATGAGCTGGAAAAAGCACAGTGAGTGAAAAAAGACTAACCAGATTGAAAGCTGGATTAGCGCTGGTCATTGGTTTTAGGCACTTGTTTTCATAGTAGTATTATCTAGTCTGTGCTGCAGGTTAGATCATTGCCTTCGTCCAGAGATGGACAGGGGTGCTGCCTCCACACTCTCTAAGCCACAAACTAATTCTAGGACATCAATCATTAAAACAACAGCCGAACACTGCCAATCCTCACTTTTGCTGTAAGACTAAATGTGACAGCTTCCAGGGAACTGGGACTAAGCAACACCAGCAAATTGGTTTGCCTCTACCTGCTTGGGGAAACGTTCAGAAAGAGATGATATGCCAGTTGCTGACTAAATTTTTTAGATTTTCAGTAGGTCTGAGAAGAATCTTGGCCAATATCATGCAGATGTGATGCAAAAAAAAGGATGTGTGGAAGGGGGAGGAATCCCGGACTTTCTGGGGACCCAGTAGATTCAAGAGACTGATGCCACCATGGAACGTAGGGGTCAGACTTATGGTGTCTTCTGGAATATTCTAGAAGTAATGATTGCAGGAAAGTTTGGCCCCATGGCTGCAGCTTCCTCTCCTCTGTTCAGAGACTTGTCTGACTGACATTTTGTGTCCCTGGAATGTCCAGTAAGACAAAAAAACAGCTTGTACACTAAGCCCTTGCTTGTGGCCACTGGCAGCTGGCGGCAAGAGAGGGTGGCATTTGATGAGGAAGACTGGAGGTTCAGACTGGGGAGAGATGCTGGAAACTCTCTGGGTGCTCTACTGCAGCCATGGCCTACCTTGTGGGCAAGTGGCTACCAGGTCCCAGTTAGGTGCTTACACTTGTGGGCTAAGAGCCCAGTGCCATAGAACACAGAGGTGTGTCAACAAGTAAAAGCAGGTGTCCACCCTGAGGACTTGAGAATGCAGTTCATTTGGAGCTAATTCAGGAGCACTACTCAGTTATTCTCACATTCACCTATTTTCCAGAGTAAAAGAAAAGTACCCAGGAAGTCTGGGCTTGAGCCAGAGACTGAGTACAGCAAGCCTGGACTTCCCGATATATTCTCAGCTCCTAAGGGCCAAGTAATGACAGAGCTGCTTTAGCCCATGTTTCAGACTCACCAGTTTTCCTCTTCAGGCAGAGGAGAACAAGGCCTATGTCTCCCAAAGCTCTACCATCTCTTTTCATACCTAACGCTGTTACCTGACTCAGCGTTAATGATTCCCCAGCTAAGAACTGCTGGTATATATTGGCTGACTTTTCTCCTTTCTTTTGGTTCACCTGGTGACCTTGTGAAAGGAGGAAGTTTACCCCAAGCATAATTTGCTTCAAAAAATTGAGATAAAAATGGAATGTCACAAAAAAAAGAAAAAGAAAAAGAAAAAGGAAATCACTGAAATGATTTGATCTCATCTGACCTTTATCAAAGTTTTGCCAGTTAAAAAGATGCTTTCGGGCTTCCCTGGTGGCGCAGTGGTTGAGAATCTGCCTGCCAATGCAGGGGACACGGGTTAGATCCCTGGTCTGGGAAGATCCCACATGCCGCGGAGCAACTAGGCCCCGTGCGCCACAACTGTTGAGCCTGCACGTCTGGAGCCTGTGCTCCGCAACAAGAGAGGCCGCGATAGTGAGAGGCCCGCGCACCGCGATGAAGAGTGGCTCCCAGCTCGCCGCAACTAGAGAAAGCCCTCGCACAGAAATGCAGACCCAACACAGCCAAAAATGAATAAATTAAAAAAAAGATGCTTTCAAGCCCAGAAGAAATATAAGAAAGGTGCATCAATTCCTAACCTCATTTTTCCTCCCTATGGCTTAAATCAAGTGGGACTGAGCCCAGGGTAACCTTCTACATCACTGCAGGGCCTTATCAGGGTTTTTTCTTATCATCTGCAATAAATACAATAATTTTTACAGATGCATCTTCTGCCGGAAGATAACAACTGGAAGGAGGGAACAAAGACAACATTAAATTCCTCAAAGCAGCTCTTATGGGGAATCCCAGGGCCAGCATGGGTGCACCTGCGTGCAGATTCCTGACATCAGGTGCCTTGCCTAGATGAGAAGATGGAGAGGTGTCCCCAGGTCCTCATCCAGGTAGTCACTGGAAGATGTTACATAGAGCTCACTGATAAAGGATTGAGGAAACTTGGCCATAAATCCCTTAACAGCTGTGTCTACCTCCGTGTTCTCCACCTTTTTCTGACATTTCTGGGACCCTGCTGGGACACACAGATCTGGTATCCCTTGCCCTCTCCTCAACCTTTCCTCTCCCCACTCTGCAGTCATTCTCCAACTTTCCTCGCCTCTCACCACTACCTCAGCTAGGACACAGTGACAGGAAACAATGCAATGACTATCTAAGGATGTTGCCTGTATACACCAAAGTATCCCAGCATCTTGGTTGGGAAATGGGGCTCCAAGATGCCAACACAGTCAGATAAAATGTTGAAAAATTCAAAGTATGTATTTGACATCACATAAGTCAATATGAGACATCGTTTGATTCCGTTTTTTTTTTTTTACTGAGTTTATGTAAGGTATTTTATTTGTCCTTATATTTAATCTCTACATTCTGAATTTAGTACATCTACCTATGGCTAAAAATAATCTACAGTCCCTATTTTGTAAATAATAAGGTTAAACATTACTAAGAAATGTCATTTGTAAGATGTTTGTGGGCCCCCTAGTTTTCAGGTAAACACCTTTTTCAACACTTCTGAAGTTATTTTAGTGCCATATGACAATTTGACAATGCAGGTGAATCCGAACAAGTTCTTTCCAGCACAAATAGGGATTTCCAACGTTCAGACTTGAAACGCAGTCTTTTTTAAAAAAAGATTAAAATTATCTTTTTAAATTTCAACAGATGGGTTCTATGACATTAGAACGTTACAATAATTACTGGCACCATTAACGTGGATGATTAGCATACTGAAGCCTACTGAAAGAACATTATCAAGCCATCTGATTTATAAATGTTATGTTGAACATAGTCATAGTTAGGGAAATTTTACCAGGAGAAACTCCTATAGCTGATCTTTTGCTGAACCAATACTCTACATGCTGGGTGACATTTCACTCTAGGACTCCTGAACGAGGCAGAACATGAATATCAATTAACTAGTCACTGGCTATAACTGAACATTTGCCCTGGAGGAGGAACTGAGATCCAGAAAAGACTCCCCTCTTTGCTCTTGTCTTATCAGTATACCTGGTGAGGTGTTTAGGTGAGGGTGTTTAGGTGAGGGTGACAGCAGTGACCTGGAAGAGACCCAAGTGAATTCATTTACAGTGGTCAGCAAAGACTGACTGTGCAGCCCCCAAGTTAGTCCTCAAAAGATCCAAGTGGCCTTTGGATGGCAAGCCAGGGATAAGAAGATATGACCAATACCTACTCCCTAAAAGGCATCTTTTGGATCACTTCAGGCTCACATGGAACAACTGCACAAGTTAATCGTGTACTAGGCCACAAAGAAAATCTCAATAGTTTTAGGGTAGTATCACAGAGGCTATGATCTGAACACATGCTGCAATAAAAACAGGATTTTTTAAAGCAAGGGGGGAAAAGTCCTGTATATCTGGAAACTAAATAACCTCTGAGTTAAAAATGAAATCAAATGGGAAATTATAAAAATATTTATAACTGAATACAAGGAAAATGCTACATGTCAAAATTTATAGGAACATAGCTAAAGCAGTACCTAGTGGGAAATGCATAGCTTTAAATAAATTTACCAAGATATACGAAATGTGGAAAATAAGTCATCTAAGCTAAAACTCAAGAAAATAGACAAAAGAGCAACAGAGCATATCCAAAGTGTTTTTTTTTAAATTCTGAACTCTACTGAAACAGATTTTTTTCCTAGATTCATAAAGCATAAAACTCACATCCACATGGTTGGAGGTAGCTGTGCAGTCAGATTGTATAATGATGTTGTATTAGTGTGTTCTACTCCTTTCTCTTACCGCTCCCATTAAGTCTTCTAAACAGAAAAAATTAAAGTGAGTAGAAAAATGGATTTGGTCAAGCAGCCTCTCACATAAAAGCTCTAGAGAAAATGTCTGGGTTCAATTAGCAGCTTCTGTCCAAAACTGAGGATTCTCTGGTTCAACTTTCAGCAAAAGCCTTTTAAAGAGAGCCCTGAACTTGCCTGGAGCTGCCAGATTAACATGTCTTGTATATATTTTGTTTCCAGCTAGGACGAACCCTGAGGAGCCCTTTCATGAAATTTGTAGCACATGCAGTTTCTTTTACAATCTTCTTGGGATTGTTAGTTGTGAACGCATCAGATCGCTTCGAAGGTGTTAAAACCCTGCCCAATGAAACCTTCACAGACTACCCAAAACAGATCTTCAGAGTGAAAACTACACAATTCTCCTGGACAGAAATGCTCATCATGAAGTGGGTCTTGGGTAAGCATGTCACTCTTTTAATGTCTCCTCCCCTAATTATAATAGGACATTATTAAACCCTGACTTCAGAAGCTCTTCCTCTCCTCTTGAATGCATTCTTGGCAGACAAAATGGTGAGGAGATGACCAGCAAGGAAGCCAAAGTCAACTTCTGTATGTGCTGGTGTAAAAGATGCACAGACCTGTAATATAAATCCCAATTTTGAAAGGAGGTGTTTGGGGGAGATTGGTTCTGTACCTTTCCTTATGTGTGTATTGAAAGTGACTGTAAAGTGTGTGGGGGAGGGGGGGACATATGGTTTTGCTCATTTAAATACAGTCTACTAGAAGCCTTAGGAAATCAAGTTCTGCCTCTGAAAAAAAGTATAAGATTGCATAGCTTCAAAGATATTTTTTGTTACCACTGAATACTGATACAGAGTAGAATAGTAATAATACAAATCTAAAAAGTTAGGGGAGTAACATGTTCTCATTATTTGTGTTAGTGAACGTAATGAAGCTGTGGAATTCCTCTTTGTGGTGCTATTTTGTGCTGCCAAGGTCTGCCACTGGAATTGCCAAGGAAATCCTTCCAAATTGCCTCACTGACTAGTCAAGAAAGGCTATCTCTCTTTTGCCTAACTCACAAGAACTATTACTAGTAGAAACAAGCAAGATAAGATAAAACTGGCAATGGCTAAAATGGTACATAGCCAACTGTGTTGCAGATTTTTCTAACACTGAAAACTGCAAAATTTATTGGTAAAAAATCAGATTTGGTAGGAAACAATGAAAACCTGCAAAAACTATAATCAGTGATATTGTAAATAACCAAAACCTGATCAATAAATTATAAGATTTACATCAAAAAGATTTGAATTTGATGGGAATGTTTTGAGTAAAACAAAACTGAAAATAAAAAAGGCAAAAAATGTATGCAGTATCAAGAGTTTATCAATTAATTAAACTGTCCTAATGGTATTCACCCCCAGTTGCTTTTCTTAACAAAAATTCAATATTGGCGTAATATTCATTATGTTTATGTTCACAAACATTGAGTCAAAACGTATTCAGGGTCAAAGTGTCTGTACTTTCAATCAACAAATTCACAAAAGAACAAATACCTGAAAAGACAGCCCAGTACATGCCCTGTGCTAATTAAATGATATTGCCTAAGAGAGCCACAAGAGTTGAACCATTGGAGAATATCCCACAGATCCCCAAACTGAGAACAACTGGGAGTATGGTCTCTAAGCTGGATCTCTCAATAGGCAGAAGGTAATGAGGAGAAGAATGGTTTGACCCAAAGGGCAGAGACAGGAAAGCACACCATGCTTCCCAGGAGCTTTTAATCAACCAGCAAGTCTGTAGCCAAAGGTTCATTTTGTAGAGTCACTGGTACTCAAGTTGGAAAGGAACATTAAAGCCTGCTGCAGAGTAAGTTCTGTGGCTTCACTTTCACAGTTGAGTCTATCCCAATTCTCCCTAGTATACCGGCCCCACCTCCAATTTAACTAAATTAAGCACTTTAACACTAGGCACTTTACAATGGACTGAATGTTTATATCCCCCAAAATTCATATGTTAAGACCCTAGTTCCAAAGTCATGGTATTAGAAGTGGGGCCTCTGGGAGGTGCTTAGGTCATGAGGGTGGAGCCCTCATGAATAGGATTAGTGCCCTTTAAAAGATATCCCAGAGAGCTCTCTCATCCTCTCTGTGCCATGTGAGGACACAACAAGCAGTCTGCAACCTGAAAGAGGGCTCACACCAGAACCCAAACATGCTGGCACCCTGATCTTAGATTTATAGCCTTCAGAACTGTGAGAAACAAATTTCTGTTGTGTATAAACCACTCAATCTGTGTGACTTTGTTATAGCAACTTAAACTAAGACACGGTTAAAAAAAAAAAAAAAAACTCACATGTTGGGTTTATGGATAAAACAAAGTATTTATGGCACCAATCACTCACCCATCCCATTTCCCCACCTGGGCTGCAAATAGAAGGCAGGTGAGTCCAAGCATACTCCCCATTCAGTGGGTGCTACCATATGTTAACCATGGTACTCCTACTGAGCCATGACTTCTTCCTGCATCCTCATATTTCTCTTCCTGGGTGTCAGAGCATTATCCCAACAAGAGGGGAGCATCTCTAGCTACAGAGGTCCCAGCTTTTGTAGTCTGGTCCCAGCTTCTACCCATCAAAGCAAAGCTGGGTTTTCAAGACCATTATATAAGAAGTATTGTAAAGGGGAAGACTTATTTTTCATTGACCTACTTCCTGTCACGTTTTAGACAGAATAAAGATTCAAACTACTTTTTCTTACTAGATTATATTTTTCAAACTTTTATCATGAATAATTTTAAGAACTGCAAATTTCGAGAGAAGATTATACTGAACCCTTTGTACCAATCACTCATCTTCAACAATTAGCAAATCAAAGCTAATTTTTGTTTCATCCTATTTCCCTTCTCTCAACCCTGTAGAATTTTGAATCCAATCCCAGGTATCATAAAATTTCATCTACAAACATTTTTGTGTGTATCCTAAAAGATAATTTTCCTTTTACTTTTTTCTAATCTTTCTGTGCTGCAAGTTCACTGACATTTTTTCTCCATTATCTGTGACTTTAATCCCCAACCACTGAATTTTTCATTTCAAATATTATATTTTTCAACCCTTTAAGTTCCACTTGGTTCTCTTTTATATCTTTCATTTCCTTCCTCGTGATGTTTGTATTTTCCTTTAAATCCTTGAACATAATGTACATATTTATAGTAAGAACTGTTATAAAGTCCTTAACTCCTAATTTCATCATCTCTATCATTTCTGGGTTACTGACTAAACTTTCTCCTGACATGGATCATATTCTCCGACATCTTGGTGTGTTAGTAACTTTTGATTGAATGATGGGCACATTACATGTTATATTGGTGAGCATCTAGATTTTGTTGTCTTCCTTTAAAGAGTTTTTTTGCTTTATTCTGACAGGCTGTTAAATTCTTACAGATGAGTTTGGTCCTTTTCAAACTTTCTTAGAGTGGACCTGGAAAAGCTTTACCATAAGGATTGATTATCCTTGTACCATAGAGGCACACATCTGGGTCTCTACTAAATGCCCAGGGTAATCAACAAGGATTCTCAACTGTGGATGGTCAGAGCTCAAACATCTTTCCACTCTGGGTGAGCTCTAGAAACTGTTCAGCTTGCAGCTCTCTGGCTGTTGTTTGTGGAGTTTTACTCTATGCATTCATGACTTAGCATTCAGGGAACATTCAAAAGGACATCTATGTAAATTTCTGGACTATTTTAGTTTGTGTTTGGTTTTGGGTTTTGGTTCTATAGTACCTTTCTCTCTGGAACTCTGCCATATAACATCTAATCACTTCAGCCTTCCTGAACTCTAATCTCTGTGTATTCAACTCATTGGGACTGCCTTCTGTGCTTCTGGAATCCCTCTCCATAGCCTGCAGACTGAAATGTGCTTCCAGAAAAAAATAAAAGACGGGGCTATCATGTGGCTTACCTTGCTTGTTTCTCTTAAGGATCACAGTGCTCTGCTATTTCCAACATCTGAAAATAGTTTCTTTTTTTTTTCCAGTTTACTGCTACATCATGACTGGTAATAGAAATCAGGATTCTTTTTCTAAAACAGAACTACAAACATAAAAGAAAATTAATAATTTCTTTTCAAATACCCAGTCAGTATTCAAGTTTCTTTGACTGAGAAGACAAGTTGAATAAATATCTGCCTACCTTGCTTTCTCTCTTCCTTCAGGTCTCTGTTCACATTTTACCTTATCAGAGTAGCTGAGCAGGTAAGGGCAAGCTCTCTTACCTCCCTCCTTTGATAAGGTGAAATGTAAACAGAGACCTAAAGGAAAAGAGAAAGCAAGCTTTGCAGACATCTGGGTGAAATGCATTCCAGAAAGACAGATCAGTATGTGTTAAAGGCCTGCATTCAGGAGCAAGCTGGACAAGTTTGAGGAACAGCAAAGAAATTAGTGTGGCTGCAGCAGAATAAATAAGGGGGAGATGGCAGAGATGAGGTCACAGGATAGGCAGAGTCAATCATGCAAGGCATTGGAGGCCATGGTACAGAGTTTAGATTTTACTCTGAGTATGACTGGAAACAACTGGACGGTTCTGAGTGCAGAAGTGACATCCTACGACCTCATTTTCTAATGGATCACTGGCTGCTGTGTAGAGAACAGATGATTCTGGGGCAAGAGCAGAAGCAGGGAGACCAGTTAGGAGGCCACTGCAGTAATTCAGACAGGAAATAGCTGGTTTTGAGGAGGTAGTAGACGGTTATTATATTTTGGAGGTAAAATCAATAATATTTACTACTGGATTGCCTGTGGGGTGTGAAAGAAAGAGAGCAATCAAGGAAAATTCCAAGTTTTTTAGCTCAAGTAATGGTATAATAGAGAGTTCCTCTAAGGCAGGAAAGACCAGGGGAGGAGCAGTTTGGAGAGAGAGTATATATGGAAATCAAGAGTTCGGTTTGAGATTATCTATTAGATCTCCAAGTGGAAATGTCAAGTAGCAACTACAGATGCTGAAGGTCAGAGAGGCTGGGGCTGGAAACATAAATTTGGAAATGTCAGTCTACTTAAAGTAAATTATATGCAATACCTCAACTGTGAATGTGGACCTATGAACCGAGGACCAAGCCGTCGGGCACAGCAATATTTCAAGGATGGGAAAATGAGAAGTATCTTACCCAGCAAAGGAGACTGAGATAAGAGAGTGGTGTCCCAGAAGCCAACCAAAGTCACTGTGTCAAGACCCAGGCAGTGATCACTTATGTCGAGTGTTGCTGATAGATCAAGTAACATGCGGCCTGAGACTTGACCACTGACTTTGGATGCAAAGTTCCTGAGTAGCAAGAGGGGATGGGATCCAGCAGGCAAGCAGAGGACTTGCCCTTAGCAGGAGTGTGGACACTTCATCTACTCTAACAGGAGGAAGGTGGAGTTGAGGGCACAGAGCAGGTAGCTTGGTAAATGCAGTGCTGAGTACAACGTGCAAGTTTTCTGCTAGTGTTGTTTCTATTTTCTCAATTTTTTTCTCCATAAATATTCTGTAGTTATTAAGCATTGTATTATGTACCAGGCACTGTGCCAGATACTGGGGAAGCAGCTATAAAATAAGACTAATATTATCTTCTCTCTATTTTCTGGAGCTCTTTAATTATAAAATACTGCTAATAATAATAACAACTTTTAAGAGAAAGACATTGAGCACTGTGTTCACTGCGTTCTTTGGGCTGGCACACCCTAAGGTCCACAACCTGATATACTCTGCTCAGACATGGAGAGCCTCGAAATGGTATCAGGCCCTTACTGAAGGAGTCCTCATATGCTACTCCCGAGCACTGCCGGGAAGGCCTTGGAGCAGCCAGAAACACAACACACAGTTCTCTCCCCCCATGACTCATGAATGTAGTCCTTTAGACAGACTGGCTATACAAACCATGATTCCCTTGCCACCAGGAGCAGCCCTAGAGCTAAACAGGACTTTAGGACTCTAACAAGTTCAAACTGGTCCCCCAGTGATGGAGAGAGAGGTGGACCACTAAGAGATGAAGGGCCTTGACCAGGTGTCCTTGCTTCTGTCCTTCCCACCCTGTGCCTCAGTAGATGCTCAGCATAGGAGCTAGAGATCCATTTAAAATGTAATCAGGTTTTGTCACTCTTTGCCTCAAAACTCTTCAGTGGTATCACATTCTCCCTCAGCATGACAGACAATGTCACTATAAAGGCCAACAAAGCCCTCCACCTCTCTACCCCACCTCTATGCCCTCATCTCCCATCACCTCCCATCTCATTCACTCACTTTCAGCCCCACTGGCTTCCTTGCTTCAAACTGTTTCTGCCTCAGAAACTTAGCTTAGGCTGTCCCCTCTGCCTAAGAGTTCTTCCCACGGGCAGCACCATGGCTCACTCCCTCACTTGCTCAGGTCTATGTTCAAAAGTCTCCTTCCACCAACCACAAGCACTGAAATTGAAACTGTGATTTAAAATCTTCCAACAAACAAAAGTCCAGGACCAGATGGCTTCACAGGTGAATTCTATCAAACATTTAGAGACGAGCTAACAGCTATCCTTCTCAAACTCTTCCAAAATAGAGCAGAGGGAGGAACACTCCCAAACTCATTCTACAAGGCCACCATCACCCTGATACCAAAACCAGACAAAGATGTCACAAAGAAAGAAAACTACAGGCCAATATCACTGATGAACATAGATGCAAAAATCCTCAACAAAATACTAGCAAACAGAATCCAACAGCACATTAAAAGGATCACACACCACGATCAAGTGGGGTTTATCCCAGGAATGCAAGGATTCTTCAATATACACAAACCAATCAATGTGACACACCATACTAACAAATTGAAGGATAAAAACCATATGATCATCTCAGTAGATGCAGAAAAAGCTTTTGACAAAATTCAACACACATTTATGATAAAAACCCTTCAGAAAGTAGGCATAGACGGAACTTACCTCAACATAATAAAGGCCGTATATGACAAACCCACAGCAAACATCATTCTCAATGGTGAAAAACTGAAACCATTTCCACTAAGATCAGGAACAAGACAAGGTTGCCCACTCTCACCAGTATTATTCAACATAGTTCTGGAAGTTTTAGCCACAGCAACCACAGAAGTAAAAGAAGTAAAAGGAATCCAAATCGGAAAAGAAGTAAAACTGTCACTGTTTGCAGATGACATGATACTATACATAGAGAATCCTAAAGATGCTACCAGAAAACTACAGGAGCTAATAAATGAATTTGGTAAAGTAGCAGGATACAAAATTAATGCACAGAAATCTCTTGCATTCCTATACACTAATGACAATAAATCTGAAAGAGAAATTAAGGAAACACTCCCATTTACCACTGCAACAAAAAGAATAAAATACCTAGGAATAAACCTACTTAAGGAGACAAAAGACCTGTATGCAGAAAACTATAAGACACTGATGAAAGAAATTAAAGATGATACAAACAGATGGAGAGATATACCATGTTCTTGGATTGGAAGAATCAACATTGTGAAAATGACTCTACCACCCAAAGCAATCTACAGATTCAATGCAACCCCTATCAAACTACCAATAGCATTTTTCACAGATCTAGAACAAAAAATTTCACAATTTGTATGGAAACACGAAAGACCCCGAATAGGCAAAGCAATCTTGAGAAAGAAAAATGGAGCTGGAGGAATCAGGCTCCCTGACTTCAGACTATACTACAAAGCCGCAGTAATCAAGACAGTATGGTACTGGCACAAAAACAGAAATATAGATCAATGGAACAGGATAGAAAGTCCAGAAATAAAACCATGCACATATGGTCACCTTATTTCTGATAAAGGAGGCAAGAATATACAATGGAGAAAAGACAGCCTCTTCAATAAGTGGTGCTGGGAAAACTGGACAGCTACATGTAAAAGAATGAAATTAGAACACTCCCTAACACCATACACAAAAATAAACTCAAAATGGATTAAAGACCTAAATGTAAGGCCAGACACTATCAAACTCTTTGAGGAAAACATAGGCAGAACACTCTATGACATAAATCACAGCAAGATCCTTTTTGACCCACCTCCTAGAGAAATGGAAATAAAAACAAAAATAAACAAATGGGACCTAATGAAACTTAAAAGCTTTTGCACAGCAAAGGAAACCATAAACAAGATGAAAAGACAACCCTCAGAATGGGAGAAAATATTTGCAAATGAAGCAACTGACAAAGGATTAATTTCCAAATTCTACAAGCAGCTCATGCAGCTCAATATCAAAAAAACAAACAACCCAATCCAAAAATGGGCAGAAGACCTAAATAGACATTTCTCCAAAGAAGATACACAGATTGCCAACAAACACATAAAAGGATGCTCAACATCACTAATCATTAGGGAAATGCAAATCAAACCTACAATGAGGTATCACTTCATTGTCAGAATGGCCATCATCAAAAAATCTACAAACAATAAATGCTGGAGAGGGTGTGGAGAAAAGGGAACCCTCTTGCACTGTTGGTGGGAAAGTAAATTGATACAGCCACTATGGAGAAGAGTATGGAAGTTCCTTAAAAAACTAAAAATAGAACTACCATATGACCCAGCAATCCCACTACTGGGCATATACCCTGAGAAAACCATAATTCAAAAAGAGCATGTACCACAGGCTTCCCTGGTGGCACAGTGCTTAAGAATCCACCTGCCAATGCAGGGGACATGGGTTTGAGCCCTGGTCCAGGAAGATCCCACATGCCACGGAGCAACTAAGCCCATGCGCCACAACTACTGAGCCCACATGCCACAACTACTGAAGCCCGTGCACCTAGAGCCCGTGCTCCGCAACAAGAGAAGCCACCATAATGAGAAGCCCACGTACTGCAACGAAGAGAGGCCACCGTTCACCGCAACTAGAGAAAGCCCATGCACAGCAACGAAGACCCAACACAGCCAATAATAAATAAATTTTTTTTTTTTTAATTCAAAAAAAAGAGTCATGTACCACAATGTTCACTGCAGTACTATTTACAATAGCCAGGACATGCAAGCAACCTAAGTGTCCATCAACAGATGAATGGATAAAGAAGATGTGGCACAAATATACAATGGAATATTACTCAGCCATAAAAAGAAACAAAATTGAGTTATTTGTAGTGAGGTGGATGGACCTAGAGTCTGTCATACAGAATGAAGTAAGTCAGAAAGAGAAAAACAAATACCGTATGCTAACACATATATATGAAATCAAAAAAAAATTGGTTCTGAAGAACCTAGGGGCAGGACAGGAATAAAGATGCAGTCATAGAGAATGGACCTGAGGACACGGGGAGGGGGAAGGGTAAGCTGGGACGAAGTGAGAGAGTGGGATGGACATATATACACTACCAAATATAAAACAGATAGCTAGTGGGAAGTAGCCGCACAGCACAGGGAGATCAGCTCCGTGCTTTGTGACCACCTAGAGGGGTGGGATAGGGAGGGTGGGAGGGAGACACAAGAGGGAGTGGATATGGGGATATATGTATAGCTGATTCAGTTTGTTATAAAGCAGAAACTAACACACCATTGTAAAGCAATTATACTCCGATAAAGATGTTAAAAAAATAAGAAAATTTAAAAAATAAAGAAATAAATTTTAAAAATAAATAAATTTTAAAAAAGAAGAAACTGAGAATGAAAAAAAGAAAAAAGAAAAAAGTCTCTTTCTCAAAGTGAAGACTTTTTTAACCAACCTGTTTAAAATTGCAAGTTTGTCCACCCTCACTGCCCTCCTATTCTCCCTTCTCTTTTTCTTCCTAACAATTAACATCTCTGACAATAAATACTACACGCTTTCCTTTGTTTCCAGCCTGTCTCAATTAATATTAATATTTCTCTAATCATAGAAATTGTAGTTGGTTCTTTTCATCTTCTGTTAGATCTTGCTGCATGTAGGTATCTGGTTTTCCCAAGGCCCTCTCTCAATGGCCACATAGTGTGACAATACGCTATTACTTCCCCAAACCCCTACTGGATATGTAGGTTGTTCCTCTTCTGCTGTACAATTCTGTGGAAGGGTCAAACCCAATCAGAAATATATTCTTCCTGAACTCCATATGCTTTACTTGATTACTAGCAGAATTTTGAGAAACTTCTAGATTGTAAATGCAGGAGATTTAAAGCAGGGGCAAAGGAGGTGGAAGCCACAAGGAGCCTAAGACTACATGCAAAGGTAGAAGAAAAACCAGGACACAGTATCAAGGAAGCCAAGAGGCACTTCCCCAGCGGCACAGTGGTTAAGACTCCGTGCTCCCAATGCGGGGGGCCCGGGTTGGATCCCTGGTCAGGGAACTGGATCCCACATGCATGCCACAACTAAGAGTTCGTGTGTCACAACCAAGGAGCCAATGAGCCACAACTAAGGAGCCTGCCTGCCACAACTAAGGAGTACACGTGCCGCAACTAAGGAGCAGACGAGCCACAACAAAGACCTGGTGCAAACAAATAAATTTTTTTAAATTAATTAATTAATTAATTATTTAAAAACTTAAAAAAAAAAAAAAGTAAGCCAAGAGAAGAGCGTGACTGAGGAAGGAGGGGTGAATTTGCTAGCAGACGTGTGTGTTCTCTAGAGCTGTAAGACAACTTGCTTTGGGGAGGACCAAATGAACCAGAGATCACAGATCCTTCTGCCTGGTGAATCTCCAACATCAGTTCATACCACAGGAATATATCTTTCTCTCCTGTATCATGAGCAGCCACTCTGGGGTAGAGGAAAGAGCTTATAATACAGCTTGTGACTTGGAGAGTGTGTCTATACAGACGCTCACCAGAGGACTGGGACAACATCAGTGGTTCGCACAAAGCCATGGAGCTTGGAGGGCAGGAAGCCTCTTCACCACGCATGTCATTTCTCCATCTAGGAAGAGAATTATGTCATGAAGACCCTCTCAACCCAACTCTTACAGAGAACCTGGCAGTGTTTTCTTAAACAGATGCCCCAGTTGAAAGCTCAATTGATGGAGTGCGATGTAAATGCCTAGCACAGTAGGAAAATACACTTAGAGGGAGAGAAGGAAAGAGATTGGGACTGGTTATCAAGAAGCCCAGTCCTGACTGTGTCCCTTCTCCCTTGGTGGCTCTGCCTCTCTGAACTTCAGCTTTCACATGTGTAAAATGCGAGGATCAAGCTGCTCCCTCACGTCACCCACCAAGGATTACAAACTCTTTGAGGGCAGTGCTAAGTCTTAGCTCCAGAATCACACATCTAGGTTTGACCAAGAATAAAACTGCAAAATCAAATGGGCTGTGTTCCTCACCTAAATCATTCTTTTGATGGTTTCCTCATTTATCTAGGTAAGATTTCCAAGTAGACTACTCCAGCCAACCTGCCAAAATTTCTCTCAGCAAGTCAGACCACGTTGCTGCTCCACTTATCACCTTTAGGAGCTAACTAGCTTAGGGTGACATCCAGCCTCCTCCTCATGGCCTGAAGGAGGGCCTTTCAGGATCTACTGGGCCTTCACTAACCCTCCCTGCTGCCGACCTCCAGCCCCACCCACAACCCCCACCAACCCTAAGCCGTACTAAGCCTCTTGCAGTCCCCTAGAACAGCCTGTTCTCCCTCACATCCACAGCCGCTATCTGCAACACCTTTCAGCCCCTGCTCCTTCACCCAGCTAGCTCCTGGTTCCTCATGCCAGGTGTCACCTCCTTCATTCAGTCAACAGATATATGTTATGCCAGGCACTCTGCTGGGTCTCATGATTATAACACTGACTGCTCTTATCACTGTGTATCCACAAACAGTCCCCTGGACGTTTTTATTACAGCATCTGTCACCCTATAGCACTACTGTTTGTGGACACGTCTGTCTCCAGCACTAGACCGAGCTTGCTGGGGAAGGATAGCATCTTCTTGGTTGTGGTATCCCCCAGAATGGCGCCTGGCACCAAGTCAGAGCTCAACACTGTCCGTTAAGTGGTAAATGAGTTCCTGACCAGTGAGAGTAAGTCTGTGCCTAGTAGAGGGCATGGTGAGCGACAGCACGGTGGAAAGAAGGTCCTGAACCGCCTGTGTGACTTTGGATAATTTACTTGCCATCTTCATACACGAGTCTGTTCATCTGTAAAGTGGAGATAATTATAGTCGGTACCTATCAAGCTGTAAGGAAGCTTTAGTGTTGGAAAAGTGTTTAGCACAGGGCCTAGCACCTAGCAGGTACTCAACAATGGTTAGCTACTAAAAGTAGAGATAGGGATGAGCTTTCTTAGAAAATTTTTGCATCTATTAATAGCATCTCCTTGCCTGGAAAACAAATGAACCCTGAATGTGTGTGAGGCCCAGATTTGTTGCAAAGGACCTGCCACTGAGATGGTGTTTGGATGTTAGGGCCTGAGGATTGAGGGCTTCTAGGGATATTCTCCCACCTGTGAGTTAACAGAACACCTATATCCTGACCCAATGATCAGAAGTTGACCCAAAAGAACAGACAAGCCTCCCAAGATGTGGTTAGGGGGCGTTGGGACAGTGTAGAGAAGCCCTATGTAGAGGAAGGGGCTATGACCATTTAAGGAATGCACACAGTTAAGTCTCACAGGACTTTGAAGGGGGATCCCTTCTGAATTGCATCTGAGGCAGGGAGGGGGGTGAACCACCTTTTGAACTGTCAAGCCCCATCTCAGCAGCCTGCATGCCGTTACTTAGAACCTGCCTAAATAAAGCTACTCATTTCCCCCAAGGCTTCCCAGCATTTCCCAACCTATTCCTCTGCTAGCCATCCTCATTAATTACCAGTGCCCATGTTCTCTGCGCTCCAGGCATCCCTGAGTAAAGGGGAGTTTGCCTGAAGGAGGCTCCACTGCCCAACATCTTTACTCTCTAAGCCTCTGGGCTCCATATACTCATCTGATTGACATGCTAGAGGCAAAAGTGCAGGGGGCTCAGGTTGGATATAAAATGCTGAACTACCCTCAGCACCCTGGAAGCAGGGGACCTAATTTCACTCACTGAAGTACTTAATTTCACACATTTCTTTTTTAATTAAGCATTCCTGCTGCTCAAACCCTTGGGCCCATGCTACTTTTACTCATGGACTTGGAATAATTTAAATTAGTCTGGGTAAGTTAATATGTAAATCTAGGAAGACTGATGTGGGCATTGGACCATGGAGGAAGTGATTTGCAATGCCCAACGAGGAGCCTCTGTATTGGTCAGAAAAGTCAGTTTACTGTAAATAATTTGCATTTCAGATTCATAGAGCTTTTAGTGCTGGAAATTACCCCAAAACCTCAAGAAAATCAAGGGACTTATCCAAGGTCACATACCCAGTAAGAGTGACCAAGGTAGAACTGAACCCAGGGCTTCCTGAATTAAAATAATTGATAGCCTGTAATTCTCCTAGTGCTCAGCAAAAAGCAGTTCCACTAAGACATTAGGAATCTTAATTGGGGGGCAGGGGCATAGAGGAAAGCAACAAACATTTTTTCCAGCCTGTAATGGTTTTTCCAATAACATATTTTAAAAATCTATTTCAACAGGCACAGATGAAAGCACATTTCATTGTTAAGGCAATTTTACTTCACTGAATTACCACAAAAATTTTCAAAGTGTAAGCTTGGGAAGTGTGGCTTTGTTAAGGAAAAAAAGGGGGGAGCAAGGTGTGTGTGGTGGGAGGAGTCTTGTAAACAGACCTGCAATGTTTGGGGACACTTCCTGCTGTCCCCCTCCAATTTGATACAGACATGCAGATCTTAGAATCTGTTTCATCAAACGAAGCCACAACTTCTCTAAACAGCTGTGGAAGAGGCAGGAGGAACCCTGGAAGGCAGGCCATCGTGTCTGACGCACGGGAGCCAGGGGAGTGCCGAGGGGCTGGCAGTGTTAACCTTTAGGGGATATGTGGTCAATGAGCTGGAATTGTTTCACTAACCAATCCGTTAGTGATTCTTTTACCATATTAACCTTCTAAGTATGCAGGTGAAGTGTAGCACGGTGTAACACAGAATGGGCTAGTTCTGCATCAAATCTTTCCTACGTCTGAGTAGCTGTAAACTCTCTGATGTTAATTAGAAAACAGTCAAGAGTCTTTTTTCCTCATTATCTGCTTTCAACTCAATGCTATTTCCTGGAGAAGCAAAGAGCATAGTGGTCAAGAGCATGGGACTCTAGGGGTAAACCTTCTGGACTCAAATTTCAGATCTCCTGCCTCCTATCTGGGCACATTACAATTCACTATGTCTAAGGAAATATTAGCCGTAAAACTGGGATAATAAGAGAATGTACTTCATAGGGTTACTGCAAAGATTTGAGGGAGTTAATATGTACACATACATGTACATAATGTGTATATATTATAACAGATATAATATGTACACATAGTAGGTGCTCAAAATGTTACCAAATAATTTTTAATAATCTAAACTGATTTACTTTTAATAATCAGTGAAGATAAAGGTAGAGAATAGCAGTATTCAATAGAAATATAAGGCAAGCCACACCATAAGCCACATATTTAATTTAAAATTTTCTAATAGCTATATTATAAAAAGAGATGAAATTAGTAATAAGAGATTTTATTTAACTCAGTATATCTAAAATATCATTTTAGATTTTAAAATGTTGACACATTTTACATTTTTTGTAAAAAGTCTTTGAAATCTGGTGTGTATTCTACTTATACGGCATCCCTCAATTTAACTGGCCACATTTCAATTGCTCAGTATCCACATGTGACTAGTGGCCACGATATTGGATAGTACAGGTATATAAGGATACACACCCAGCTGTTAGTCTCAGCTACCTCAGGAGGCTGGTTTAGAGGTGGGATGGGGGAAGTAGCAACATCTCGTTGACTTCTACATCAACATGTAACAGTGAAGACGTATGTCTTTAAAATCCAGTAAGTTATAAAAGAGTAATGAAAAGAAAAACTAATCACCCAAAACTAATGTTCACTGAAACATTCGTAGAAATATAAAAGAAAGCATTCTAATCAGGGAGTTAGGAGAACTGGGTTCTAGGACGTATGTGGGACCTTCAGAAAACCCTTTCCCATTCCTGGACCTCAGTTTCGTTATACTTAGTTTAGAACTGGATGATTCCTTATAACCTCCCAGTTCTTAAAATATATAAATGTCAGCCATTACATTTCTCCTATATTGCCTCTAAGAATCTATCAGTGGATGAGAACTCTCTCCTCACACCTGGAGATGGTTTATCTGCAAGCAGAGAGACAGGTGGCACGAATTCTTGCCGTCTGTGGATTTCCTGACTATACATCTGCCTTTGAAGGCATGTTTTCGTTTGCTGCTTGCTCTCAACGTTCCCAGCTCCAAAGAACCTACATTTACATCCGTACCCTGGTTCCCTCCGTGCCCACTATGGTCACACACGCCCGGAAATGAAAAATGAGCCTGACCTTCTCACTCTCCCACAGGAATGATTTGGTCCGAATGCAAGGAAATCTGGGAGGAGGGGCCGCGGGAGTACGCGCTGCACCTCTGGAACCTGCTGGATTTCGGAATGCTGTCCATCTTCGTGGCCTCCTTCACCGCAAGATTCATGGCCTTCCTGAAGGCCAGCGAGGCCCAGGTGTACGTGGACCAGCATGTACAGGACGACACGCTGCACAACGTCTCACTCCCGCCAGAAGTGGCCTACTTCACTTACGGTGAGTCTGAGTCGGCGGGGTGTTAGGCTACGCCTTCCGCTCCGCGCGCTTCCGGGGCGTGGCCAGGGGCCGTGAGCGTGGCTTGTTCCGCAGCTGTGGTTTGTAACATGGGTGGGGCCAACTTTCGTCGTTTCTACTGTCAAAGCAGACACCGACCGCCCCGCCACCCTCCAAGAAAGTCCTAGTCCCTGCAATACAACCAGCTGAAAAGAACGTGTAATTAGTGACTACGAGAAATGAATCGTTTTGTGTTGGAAAGGATGGATTTGTTTTCTAAGGGTTCTTGGAGCGTTTCTCTGGAATCCTTTTATTTTTTTTTTCTTTTTTAAAGAAATCTCATTTCTGATGTGGATCCAGGAGCTTTTCCTTACATATTGGATCGCTGTATTTTCTGCAAAAATAAGTCTTGCTTTCTCAGTTCAAAAGTTATTTTCTCATGGCAAGATAGGTTCTTAGAAGATGCCTTAATTCTTTCAAACCACAAGGCCATACAGTGTGAGATGCTAGATTGAATTTTTAGTAATAAGAGTTAAAGCGTCCATTTATCAAGGACCCTCTAGGTGTCAGGAACTGTACAGACACTTTACACCATAAACTCCAATCATTGCAACAGCCCCACAGAAAGGATTTTGTTGTTGTTGTTGTTCCTATTTTATAGATGAAGAAACAGGTTTTCATGGCATGGCTTACAGTGTTCCCAGAAATACAGTACTGCCTCGGATAGCAAGGGATCCTGGTCCAACATGAAATGAAAACGATGCAGAATGGCATAGTGTTTATGTTCACAGGCTTTGGAGTTAGAGAGACCGGGATTCAAATCCTATTTCTGTAGCTTACTGTAAGGACTTGTTTACTTAATTTTTCTGACCCTCTATTTTCCCATATGTAAAACTGGGATAATACATGTCAGAAAGTTTGTTTCAAGGGTTAAATAAGGTAGTGCACATGAACAATTTTGCACTGTGTTCTGAAATATTAAGTGCTCACTAATAGTAACAAGTTATTATCACTACTACCTCTGGGGTCATTTTCTGGCTCAATCACTGTAGCTTCTGTACTAAAAGAAAGATGGGTGGGGAGAAGAAACAATAGATATTTGTTGTTACTGGTAAATTAGCTGGACATTTCACAGGCACTCACTAGTGGCAGGAAAGGTTTGAATGTCAAATGTCCCTGTTAGATGGAAGCCACGTGGTGTGTATGACCACAGAATCTTCATGATCAGGTACAGCAATGATCTCCAGAAGGCTGGTCACTTAACACAAAACTTGGGTTGCTGCCCATATTCAATGTAGATTGTGTCACGCAGATTATGTTACATGCTAATGTGGTAGGGAACCCCACACACACTAAGAAATGGAGAGTCTTGTAGTATTACAAATCATCCACTCTTCGTTTGTTGGTTTAGCAAATCCAGACATTTTAAAAGCATGGGTTTGCATAATTTCCCCTTCTATGCTGCTCAGGGTTCATTAAGGAAAGATGAGAGAATCTTGATACTGCATTGAATACTTTTCTTAGGGCTGTGATTCAAGCCACAGTATTGCTCACTTGTGACTTCTATTCCTTTTCTGGATTGTATTAAAGTCTCACCCACTAAAGTCTCACCCAACCCAAAGCTTTGCACTTCATTGCCCCTGCATTGTGGTCCACCCTGTACCCTTGAAATCTTTTGCATCTCAAAGTGTTGGCGTGTGCCCCAGTTATGGAGGCAGAGCGCCCTCTAGTGGTCAGCCAGGCAATGGTCCCTTCCAACCTCTACAGCATCAAGTGGGCGGGTGTTTTTCAGGTTACAATAGGGCAATTTTTCTCCTAGAAACAGCTCCAAGGGGAAGAAAATCCCTTTGTCTGAATCATCAAAGTGCTGTTTGCTTTTACACCCATCAAAATTCTTACAAGCCAGTCAAAGTAGAGTACTTTTCACTAAAAGTCCTGACCGGGTCACCAGGGTCTGACAACAGCTAAATCTATCTTAATAGATTATAGGCTTTTATTATTACGACTGAGGTTTAAGATGATAAATTATAGGGGAGAGAAAAAAAGGAATTCCTTTTGGCGTCTGTTTGAAGAATCTGAGTCCTATTTCATGTTATCCAAATGTGTTATTTATCCATGGAGGGCAACAGATATATTGGAAAAATACATTTGTTCCCCTTACTTGTCTTTCTGAGTTTTATGACCTTGATGAGAACATAAAGTCTATAACTTTATATATTTCCACATATAATTTAGAATGCACTACATGAAAGCCTGTGTCAAATGGAGGCCTGGCTTCCCTTACTAGAGATCTCTTACTGCTCTTTATGATTATAATTGTTTAACAGAGTCTAGCTTTGAAAATAAAGAACAAAATTCTTCTCTTCCATCTCCCTTGGGATGCCAAGAATTACTATGTAATATCCTCGCTATCTGCATTTACCTGGCTCTGAAAAGGACCCCATACCCCAAATCCAGTCTTTAGAATGGCAGTAATAATACCTCCTCTATAGGGCTGTTGTGAAAATTACAGCTAATATAAGTGTAAGGGCTAATTTAGGTTTCTCTATGTTTCTCAGTTTAAGTTGCACTTAGTGTTTCTCAACAGGGGCACAATTGACTTGTTCAGCAGGGCAGTCCTCATGGAACAGGTCTGTCTGGAGCATTGCAGGATATTAGCATCCCAGTAAGACTCCTACCCAGTCATTGTGACAACCACAGATGCCCCCCACACACTCTGCCCCAGGAGGAAGGTTCTACCCTCACTTGAAACTCACTGTATGTCTTGGCACATAGAAGGCAGCTTATTAAAGAAAGCTGCTGCTCCTTGCACCGTTAGAACTACAATAGAAACACTTCACAGGTTTGCTCTGCTGAAGGAATATACCCAGGGCAGCTCAGACCCTCACCAGTGACCACAAGCAGAATCTCCCCAGCACGAGACAGGTCCCAGGACTCTTGCCACCTGGAACAGGGATGTCATAGCAAACCTGGATGACTGGTCACCAGTTTTGGGGCCTTAGCTCAGTCAGGGAGCAACTCGCAGACACACACTGCCTGAGGAACAAAACCCAAGAGCATTTTCTCAGGCAAGAACCTTCAGATTCCTGGCCCCCGTGTGAGCTCATTTGTTCTGATCTATGGCTAAACTTGTGGTTAGGACTTCATTCAGCCATTTAACAAACATTTATCAGCACCTGCTGTGTGCCAGACCCTTGTCCCCAGGAACCCCTGAGTGGCCTGCAATTTGTTTTCCAGCTAAGCACTTTACATAAATGACTTCATTTCATCCTTACCACATTGATGATATTATCCCCAATTTGCAGATGGGGAAAATGAGGCTTAAAATTTTAATTGGACAGCCTCTTCAATAAGTGGTGCTGGGAAAACTGGACAGCTACATGTAAAAGAATGAAATTAGAACATTCTCTAACACCATATCAAAAATAAACTCAAAATGGATTAAAGACCAAAATGTAAGGCCAGACACTATAAAACTCTTAGAGGAAAACATAGGCAGAACACTCTTTGACATAAATTGCCGTAATCTTTTTTGATCCACCTCCTAGAGTAATGAAAATAAAAACAAAAATAAACAAATTGGACCTAATTAAACTTAAAACCTTCTGCACAGCAAAGGAAACCATCAACAAAACCAAAAGACAACCCTCAGAATGGGAGAAAATATTTGCAAATGATGCAACCAACAAGGGATTAATCTCCAAAATATATAATACTAACAGCTCATGCAGCTCAATATCAAAAAACAAACAACCCAATCAAAAAATGGGCAGAAGATCTAAATAGACAGTTCTCCAAAAAAGACACACAGATGGCCAAAAAGCACATGAAAAGATGCTCAACATCACTAATTATAAGAGGAATGCAAATCAAAACTACAGTGAGGTATCACCTCACACAGGTCAGGATAGCCATCATCAAAAAGTCTACAAATAATAAATGCTGGAGAGAGTATGGAAAAAGGGAACCCTCCTGCTGGTGGGAATGTAAACTGGTACAGCCACTATGGAGAACAGTAAGGAGTTTCCTTAAAAAACTTAAAATAGAACTACTATGTGATCCAGCAATCCCAATCCCAAATATATCCAGAGAAAACCATAACTTGAAACGATATATGCACCCAAATGTTCATTGCAGCACTATTTACAATAGCCAAGACATGGAAGCAACCTAAAAGTCCATCGACAGAGGAATGGATAAAGAAGTTGTGGTATATATATACAATGGAATATTACTCAGCAATAAAAAAGAATGAAATAATGCCATTTGCAGCAACATGGATGGACCTAGAGATTATCATACTAAGTGAAGTAAGTCAGACAGAGAAAGACAAATATCATATAACACTTATATGTGGAATCTAATTTTTAAAAAAGATACAAATGAACTTATGTACAAAACAGAAGCAGACTTATAGATATCAAAAACAACCTTATGGTTACCACCGGGGAAATGTGGAGGAGAGGGATAAATCAGGAGCTTGGGATGAACATACACATACTACTATTTATAAGATAGATGACTGACGGGGACCCACAGTATAGCACAGGGAACTCTACCCTGTGATAACCTATATGAGAAAAGAACCTAAAACAGAATGAATATCTGTATATGTATAACTACATGAATCACTTGGCTATATACCTGAAACTAACACAACATTGTAAATCAACTATACTCCAATAAAATTAAAATATTAAAATTTTTTTAAATGACAATAAAAGATTTTAAAAGCAAAAAAAAAAAAGTTAATTGACTTGCCGAGAGTCATATTTTACATACAGCCACTGCGTAGAAAGGCCACTTTCAATCTCAGGTCTGTCTGACTCTAAGTCTGTGCTCCTCCCCACCACCTCCTTGTGAATGGGACAGCCCCTGCTTGTGGAGCTCAAACACTGGGAAGGAAGATAGGATAGCAAGCAGCATGGTGAGTGCATGACAGGAGGGATACTGTGGGAGCAGAAAGGGGAAGAGGGAGGCTGCCCCAGCCTGTGGGGGGCACAGAAGGCTTCCTGAAAGAGATGACACCTGAGCAGAGTCTTGAAGGATGACTGGGATTGAAGTGAGGGGAGAGTGTTCCAGGCAGATGGGCCAGCATGTTCCAAGAGGGAGGGTGGCACCTTCGATGTATTCGGATTAGTTTAAAGACAAGGGCAGTAATGGCAAGTGATGAGGTTAGAGGTCTCTAAAGATGCCTAACTGGTTTCTCTTCCAGAGCAGATCCTGTTGCCCAGTGAGTAACCCAGACTGTTTTCTTTTAGCCAGGGACAAGTGGTGGCCTTCAGACCCTCAGATCATATCGGAAGGGCTGTATGCGATAGCTGTCGTGCTGAGTTTCTCTCGAATCGCGTACATCCTGCCGGCCAACGAGAGTTTTGGGCCCCTGCAGATCTCCCTGGGGAGAACTGTGAAAGATATCTTCAAGTTCATGGTCATTTTCATCATGGTATTTGTGGCCTTCATGATTGGGATGTTCAATCTGTACTCCTACTACCGAGGTGCAAAGTACAACCCAGCGTTCACAACGTGAGTACCCCTTTGCTCTCTCCTGAGGGGTTCTCCGGGCTTCCCAGGGATCCTTGGCAGCCTCTTGCAAGTGTCTCCTCACAGAGACTCAGGTTTCCTTGGCATTTCTAAAGCTTAAAGGCAACTTTATTCAAGGGTGGTTTCGAGTTCAGGTTCTGGAGTTGGAAAAGCAGAAGAGCTGGGTTTAATCCTCACTTTGCCACTTACATGCTGTGTGGCCATGAGCATGTTCCTTAACTTCTCTGAGTCTTAGTTTCCTCATCTTTAAAATGAGGCAACTAATAATACCCGCTTAATAGGGACAGTGTGAGGATTCAATGAGCTGATTTAGCTGCCACACAGTAAATTAAATAAATGGAAGGAATTATTACTATTATGATTGGCTTAGCCTATGTTACCTAGAAAACAAAGCCCTGGGCAGGTCTTGCATGCCAATATTTCACTGGAGAGAGGGAGTTGTAATCCAAATGAAATAAGATCAAAGGAAAAAAGAAAATGGCATGTGGGGGGAGGGAAAGCACATACAGGTTGCTGACCTGGCCACCGTCTACCAAGACATACAACTTGGTCATCACAGACTTCTACAGTGAGACATATAGTACTACATCTCAGAATAGCCCATCAGGATAGAATTAGATAATTTATCAGCCAGACCT
Source organism: Eschrichtius robustus (assembly GCF_028021215.1). Classification (NCBI taxonomy): domain Eukaryota; kingdom Metazoa; phylum Chordata; class Mammalia; order Artiodactyla; family Eschrichtiidae; genus Eschrichtius; species Eschrichtius robustus. The sequence continues at coordinate 113,768,354 of NC_090825.1, read as the reverse complement.
TTTCCATCTGCTGTCTTTCATTAATCAAATTCGCTACACAGGACATTAGTGTACCTACACTTCTAGGTCCGCCTCCGGAGAAGCCATATCTGCACAGCATGGGAGGTAGGTCTGCCTGTGGGCACAGGTCAGCAGCTCTCCATGCCTGGCTGGGCAAACCAGTGCTGTGCATGGGCACCGAGCAAGTCCTGCAGCACCACGTGCCTCAGAAGCAGCAGGGAAGGCCTAGGTGAGGGAGGCAAGAGGCATGCGGTGTGACCGAGAGGCAAGGCGCTGTCAGGCCGACTGACTTGGGGGTCCAGAAGGAGCTGCTGCAGGCAGAGCAAGCAATGCCAAGGCCTCCCCCACGGGGTGGTGTCGGAGCTCACTGAGCCTATGTCCACAAAGACCCAGAGCTCCTCCCCTCTGGGGGATGCCAGGGGGTCTCCTGGAGGGCCATCAGTAGCGCTGAGCAGTGGTCTAGTAGAAGAATCTGGCAAATCTGAGTTTACACTGGCATAGGCATTTCGTAGCTAATGACCTTAAGTCAGGTCACTTGATTGATCTGAGCCTCACCAGGCAAGATGGAAATAAGACTTCCCACCCTTGCTCATAAATACCTTCACAAATAAACGAAGCGATTCTATAAAGAAGCGTTTCCAGTCTAGGTCCTGCCCCAGGCTCACCTGGTCCCAGAACTGCTCCCTGCCTTCATCAGGCTCCCGCCCAGAGTCTTGAGGGAAGGACAGTCAGATGTCCAGCCACAAGCATGGCAGCTGGAACCAACAGGGCTAAGCACTTGCGGACACTGGTCCCCAAGAACCCTTGAGCGGCCTGGAATTTATTTTCCAGCCAGTGACAGTGGCGGAGCCGCACCGTGCAGACTCCTTGAGCAGGTCCCACCTTGCAAGGGGCCTCCACTTGACCCTTCTTCCAGAGAAATCACCCTTCAAGGGACGGTCCATGACTCGAAGAACCCAGACCAAGTGCGATGGACCCTGCGCCCCTCAGCTCAGAACCGTGGACAGCACTGCCCCGCCCGAGGAGAATTGCCCAGAAGGGTGGGCCTCTGGTGCTGCTGAAGCACAAAAGCTGTTACTCTCGGAGGCAAAGAAGTAGTTTGTGTTCACAGAGAACAGGTGCCTGGCCCAGCGCTGAGAAATGCACCCGAGGGGTGCCTAGCTCTGTGTCTCGGCACACCACACACCCCCGGCTCAGGCAGACTAGGTTTCAGTCTGAGCTCTCCTCTTACTGGCTGTGTGACCTTGGGCAAGTGCTTAACGCCCCTGGGCATTCATGTCTCCAGCTCTGAAGTGAGAATACCAAGATGGCCAGCTTCACAGGATTGTTGTAAGGATCCAAAAAGAAGAAATCAGATTGAATATAGTGCTTGGCATATAATGAGCCTTCAATGAATAATAGTGATCATAATGGAAACGATGAGTAATAAGGAGGAGGGGGCAGGATGAGCTGTAAGAAAGGACACCTGGGGACCGACTGGCTCTATGGGAGCTTTCTGGACAGGGGCCTAGCCTACCAACTGTCCACCACATCAGGCCAAGTGCATTAGTGGATCAGTTTGACTACTTTATAGCACTCCAACACTCAGTGATTAACTGTTGAAGGAATGAAATAAGCTTGAATCACCCAAAAGCAAATTTGCTCTGGATCTGCTAGAGGCAAAGCTAACTGTACTCAGTGTGGGATGCATTGTTTATTGATGTCAAGTCAAGATGTCAGTCAATACACAGAGACTCTCACCCTCTGTGGTCAGGCCCTGATGTCCCTCCTGTGTTTCCAGTCTAGCACGATGTCTTGTACATAGCATTGCTCACTAAATGCTTCGTAAACAAGAATGAGGGAATCAACAGGAGAAAGGAAGCCAGATTCGAGGCAGTAGGATAAGCAGTTGACTGGGAATCTGACCATGAGGACCTCTGTCCCATTACTCCTGCCCTGGGTGTTCTGTGCAATCCCCCTTCGCTCCCCCTACAAGGAGGCTGTACTGTCAGCCCACAGTCCCTCCGAAAGTTGGTAGCACGACACATGAAAAATGATAAAGGGCATGACTTAAGAGCAGGGCTGTCCAGGCCACAGTTCTCAGCTGGACACAGCACAGCCAATCTATAAAGGGAGTCTCTGGGATCAGGAAAAGTCATGGGGAAAGGTAACAGCAAGAGGAAGGGCCAAAGCAATTGGCTTGTCCCATTGCTGGGAACTGAATGGAGCTTTCTAGACGTGAGAATCCCAACCAAAGAGGATTCAGGCTCTCCAGGATGGGCAAGGGAGAGAAAAAGGCGTGGCCGAAGCAAGCACAGTAAAGAAAGGACAGGATATTTATCGCCTTGGCAACTCCTAAAATGGGATGTGAAGCTGTGAATAGGATTTGATTGAACAGGAAAACAGTCAACAGAGCGGTGAAGTGGAGAGGAAAGAATGGATTTTTGTAAATGTCATCTCTTACCTTTTGACTGCTCTCTGGAGCCTATCGCCCCTCGCCCCCCCCCCCAGAGATCTTCTTTGATAAGCAAAAAGCCACATGAGGATAAAGGATTCTCGTGCTTCAGGGGGACTCAGAGCTATTCTGAGTGCCAGCAGCGCTGATGATAAAGTCCAATGACTCCCTTGGTGAATGCTTCATAACAGCCCACACCCAGGCCACCCTGCCCAGCTCAGGATCATCCCTTTGGCCCACCCCCAGGGCGCCCTCTGTCTGTGTGTGGAATTTATAGCTTTAGGGTAAGATGGTCTTCTCAACTGCTTCTATAGAGTCAGAAGACTCAACGCTACAGAAAGGAAATTTGGGCTGGAGCACACTGCGGGTACCCTTCCCCTATCTTTGCCCCCCTCAACCCCACCCCAGCCATGTTCAAGGACAGCTTGGGTCCCTAAGGGAGTCCACTTTGAAAGTCAGCTGTTAGGAACCAACAGACAGCTGTCTCACAGGAGCCCTGTTCACCTAGGGGTGTGGGCCCAGGCCAGCTCACAAAAGCCAGTCCCACCCGAATCCCCCTCAGTTATAGTCCTGTCCCAAATGGGAGGGGGAGAGACGTCCTGGGACAAAAGGAAAGAGAAGAAGAAGGTTTCTCCACCAGCAACAGACCCACAACCCTCAGCCAAGCCCTGCCCTAACCTCCAGGGTGTTCCAGTTCCAGAATCACTGTACCTCCCTCCCCACCCCCAAATTCCCATCCCGTCCACCTGGCACACCTCAGTGAGGGGAGGTAGAGGAAAACAGACAGATTGAACTAATTCTGCCCAGGGTATGAATAAACACACAGTATGATCAGTCTTCACTGAGACCAGTGTTTCTCAGACCACACCAGAATCATCCGGGGAGATGGCTAAACCTGAGTCTTCCCGGACCCCACCCCTTAGAGAGCCTGGTTACCGCCTTTCCAGGTAGGCCTAGAAGTCAGCACAAACAATCCACTGGGGGATTCTGATATAGGTGGTCTTGGGACCACACAGTGAGAAATGCTGATCTGATTCTACCTCATCATTACTCAGATGGGGAGATAGACCACGCTCAGCTCTGCGCACTGAAAAACAAAAAGAGCTTGTTAACCTAAGTGAGTCTGTTATTGATAGGATTTCAAGCTCAGTGCAGTCAGAATATGTAGCCAGATTCCAGCGGAGAGCATGGTCTGCAGTCAAATCCTAGGAGCAGTTAGGAGGCAACTTTCCAGCCTCCTCTCCCTTCAGAACCAAAGGTCTGGTTATGTTTCACAGCTGCTTCAGTGTCGGGGGCTGGCGTGAAGGGAGGAGCAGGAGAAGGGGCACGTGTGCGCACGGGTTATTGGGTGGTGAGCTGGGCCTGCCTGCGCATGGCAGACGGGCACCAGCTGGCAGCTCATTGTCTCTAAGTCACTTCTATTAGAAACTGCAAATGACCAGAGGTGAGGAGGAGAAGGTGTGCAGACCAGTTTTATGCTCCCAGAGTATAAAATCTAAGTGTCCTGAGACGGGCGTAAGGAAGTGGAGGTGAAATCGCCTGAAAATGCATTTTCTTTCAAAAAGTCTTAAAGTTCTCAATTCCAACTGTTAGAAATTTTGTTCTTATTGGGAACATACCTTTGATTTTTATCATGGAAGTCAGTAGACAAATAGGATTTGCTTTATGCAGTTTTGTTTTGCGGCCACCTTTGCCGGAATGCAAGTGTTCCATAGGCAAAGGCTTTCTGCTTAGAGATCATATGGAAACCTTGAGGTCCAGCACTCTAGTTTCAGTGTTGGAAAAACAGAGACAAAAATCCTTGGCTCACTAATGAAATACAGCTGGGTGAGATGTGTAGGAAAAGGGTGGCCTTCCCTATACTCGGACTGGTGACCATAACAGGACAGGTACACAAAGAAGAATGGGAGGGGCTGGGGGCAATGAGGGGACCCAGAGCAGGGAAGTGAAGGGCTCTCTAACATAACCCAGGATGGGCTCCTGGTCTTCTCTTTGGATGAACTTGGCCTCCCCCACTTAATTTTGACTGGAGATTAAATGTAGGCCCTGGGCTTCCCTGGTGGCTCAGTGGTTAAGAATCCGCCTGCCAATGCAGAGTACACGGGTTCAAGCCCTGGTCCGGAAAGATCCCACATACTGCGGAGCAACTAAGCCCGTGAGCCACAAATACTGAGCCCGCATGCTACAACTACTGAAGCCCGTGCACCTAGAGCCCGTGCTCCGCAACAAGAGAAGCCACCGCAATGAGAAGCCTGTGCACCGCAACGCTCATCACAACTAGAGAAAGCCGGCGTGCAGCAACGAAGACCCTACCCAGCCAAAAATAAATTCAAAAAAAAAAAAAAAAATGTAGGCCCTGACCCTCAAAAGATGATCCCAGCCAATCTTTTCTACAGGCTGCTGTGGAGTCAGCTTCATAGCATAGCCGGGTTGAGACATTGCTAATCAAAAAATACCTCTCTTAAGGTTATTCTGTTCCCCAGGAATCATTTTAATGGAAGGAACTTCAGCAGTGCTAGGCAAAATTAGAAGCTTCTATTTTCCATGACAGTCATGGGAAATTTCCATACCCTACGGAGAGACTCGTATGCACACCAGGGGCAGAAGGCACTGACTCAGCTCCACCCACCTCAGTGGGGCTGCAGGAAAGCCAGTTCCTCCTTCCAGTGAACCTGGAGATGGGCACTGGGGCTGAGGCAGAGGCTCCTTGAGACTCTGCCCACACATACACCACCCCAGGACCACCACACCACCCTGCTGTTGAACAACTCATGACAGACACATGATCTGCCCTCTCGTTTAATCCACACAACAACAGAATGACATAGATACTACTACCAAGAACCTGAAGCTCCATGAGATATTGGTCTTGCCCAAGACCACAGAGCCAAAAGAGGATTTGAACCCAGATCTGCATGGCTCCAAGCCCGTCCTCCACCTTTTTAACTGAAATTCCCCCACTCCCATACCAGGGCCTATGCTCTAAGGTAGAAGCTGAGTGCCTTTAAAAGTTGTGTCGGGCTTCCCTGGTGGCGCAGTGGTTGAGAATCTGCCTGCTAATGCAGGGGACACGGGTTCGAGCCCTGGTCTGGGAAGATCCCACATGCCGCGGAGCAACTAGGCCCGTGAGCCACAACTACTGAGCCTGCGCGTCTGGAGCCTGTGCTCCGCAACAAGAGAGGCCACGACAGTGAAAGGCCCGTGCACCGCGATGAAGAGTGGCCCCCACTTGCTGCAACTAGAGAAAGCCCTCACACAGAAACGAAGACCCAACACAGCCAAAAATAAATAAATACATGTCAATTCATTTAAAAAAAAAAAAAAAAGTTGGGTCACTTTCCTGTGACAGTAAATTCTAAAGAATAGCATGCTAAATTCAGATTTTGATTATCATTGAGAACCTGATGATTCTATATCTCAACTCTCAATAATCAGCCTGTGATTGTCCCCTGGGTAAAGCAGGTTTCTTTTCCAAAGTGTGCTCGTTCATTTGACAAACATTATGAAACAGCTACTCCATGCCAAGTTCTGTTTTGGCCCAGGGGTCATAGAGATTAATAAGACAATCTTCCCATCCCTGAGGAACGTGTAGACAAGTAGGGAATTCCAAAAAAAAAGGGGGGAGGGGGGTGCATCAGTTATTTTACACCATGTGATCATCATCAAAGGGTACTTGGGCGGCACGGTGAGGAGGAAGCACTGAACTCTGCCTGGCAGGGTCAGGGAAGGCTTCATGGAGGGGGTGACCCTAAACGGAGGGTCTTGGAGGAGGATGAGGAGGGCATTCCAGCCTGTTTAAGGTAAAGGAGCAGGGCATTTTTAAGTGAAGGAGAAAGCAGCTGCCTCATTGCCCAGATATGGATTTGTTCAGATGTTTCAATGCCTCATAATATGTGAAAATTTTCTTAACAACAACAAAAGCCACTTCCAGTGGCAGGGTCTGGGGAAGGGACAATAAACACCATGTCTGGCCACAATGGTGGCAGGAAGAAGCCCCTAAAGCAGCCCAAGAAACAGACCAAGAAGATGGATGAGATAAGGTATTCATGCAGAAACAGAAAGAGGAGCGGAAGAAACTCTAGGAGCTAAAAGCAAAGGCTGAGGGGAAAGCCCCATGGCCAAGGTGCAGGTAAGAAATCTGCCCAGAAGTCAGCTCTTCCTTGTGCCTGAGGCCATGGTGATCCTTATTCCTTTCCTGTTTAAACATCTGGATTGCCTGCCATAACATCTGTTGCCACCTGTAGCTGGAATGAAGTGTTGTCTTACAGCTTATGGTACGTTTAAGAATAAACTTTGGTAAAAAGAAGAAAAAAAGATAGGCAAGTAGGTGAGAGTTTAGGGAAATAGCAGAAAATTCAATCAGATAATCCAGCAGGAGCCAAATTGTGAAGGTCTTTTAAGTAAGTGCCAGTAGGGTGCTAGAGTCTCCGATGAGGCCTTTTTAAAAAGAGGAAGCATGGTCGGATCTGCCCTCAGCAAGAGCGCTGCGGCAATGGTGCGAAGGATGGGTTGGAAGGGATGGGAGAGGATGGGAGGGGATGCCCGAGCTTGGTGCTGGGGGTTTTATGATGCGTAGAAGCAGTCGGGATTCCTCCCCTCAAGGAACTTGCAGACTGGTTGGGAAGACAGATATTAATCAAACAGTCACAGGAATGAGGGCTCGCTTACAACTGAGCAAATGTTGTGAAGGAAATGCAGCTCCAAAGGGAGCTGATAGATCCATGAAGAGGCTGTGGACAGGGGATGGAGAAGGAGGCTGAGGCGGTTAGAGTGGATGAACCACGTTGACTGCCTGCACGTGGCGGGGGGGTGGGGAGTGGGGGAGAAGGAGGATGTTCTCCAAGTTTTGACATCGGTAAGGCCCTAAAAGGATGTGGGGAGGGAATCAAGGAGAGCATGATGGGGACGAGGGCAAGGTCCCAGTGATCCAGGAAAGATATAGGGGCTTTGACCTTCCCCAGGACCCATACCCAGCAGAGCTGAAGTCAAACACTCAGATCTACCTCCCAGGAGCATGGGTGAAGTGGTCCATATCCTAAAGGACTGCAGGAGCAGTGGGGCCTTAAAGAGGGCCCATCCTCAGCACCAAGGGACAAGCAGAGACTTGCTGAAGGGGTGAATGGGGCCCGTAAGCTAAAAATGCCATGTTGTGTTTTACAAACAGAAGAGCCTGAGACTTCCCTGGCCCAAGGAAGGGAGAAAAGGGAGATGGTCAGGTGAGCCATACAGGCCCAGAAACATCCAGAAGGGAGTGATGAGCCAGAGGGGCCTTCTGACAGCAAAGGGCCACAGCCCCAACAAGGATCCACCTGCAGAGGAGGCCCCACTAGGGCAGCCAAGGCTGGATTATACTGTCTGCCCTCATAAAACTCACTATAACCAATGGCCAGTTAAGAGAAATCAGCACAGCATCATGGGACCGTGGCTTCTGCTGTGTGCTTTGTGCTGAGCATGCTGAATGTGTTTGCAGGTGCGAATGTGGAATGGAGTCAGCCTCCTGGGCTTTAACGAGGAGAGATTTTCCCAGGATCCTGGGTCCGTGTTGAAATATGGGCATCCCTGATATAGAAGCATTATCATCATACTTTATCATATTTGAAAGTTATAATCTCACCTTTCATCTTATGAATTCAAGTTAGGCATAAGGGTTTGGGGGGAATGAGAGAACTCTTTATACCCATTTTCATGTGGAGAAACTAGCACAGAGAGGTCTAAGACTTGATGGAGGAGATGGCAGTGGTCAATGCTGGGGCCCAGGTCAGGCTCATAGAGGCTGGGCATCTGGAAATGACCTTTATGTGTCAAAAAGATAGTTTGGGTCTAATGTAAATTCTTATCTTCACATAATTCTCCCATACGTGATAAAAATATAGATCTTTCCCTGAGCTACTTTAGAATGATTATACCTATTATAGCAGACATTCTACTATCATATAATGTTTATTTATACCCTCTCCTCATGTTTATTCATGACATGAATTTTAAAAGCCTGGTACCTTTGCACCTCTGGAACAGGCTGAAAGCCCACAAAGTTTTGAGGAAAAAGACCTGATGGTACATAGAAAATGTGCTCTTTTGGATGAGGCCTTCACAGCATATTTGCAGGCACTCCCCTCTATCTTATCCTTAAGGGACTCAAGTCCTCTGTCTTATTCTCAGACTGACTGTAGCATCTTAAACAGGGAAATTCTGACCTTTTATTCACTAAAATTCAATTCTAGGATGGGAATAAGGTTTAAACTGTCATTCTTCAAAGTGACAGTGACAGGAAACTGGACTGTCCAGGGTTCGCTCTAGAATATTAACAGAAAAACAGCTGTTAAGTGGGTCTGAGGCAAGCTAAGACCACATCACCCCGTGCCTCAGTTTCCTAGCTTCAACCATTCATTGACAAAAGATGTTTCCTGAGCCCCCACTGTGAGCCACACGTTGTTCTGGGCACTGATGGCAGAGCCATGAGCAAGTCATGACCTTGTGGAGGTCACAATGCTCCGTGAATGGGAAAAGAGGCAAAATAATAATAATGATGATGATGTTGATGATAAACAAATAGACAAATAAGAACATTTTAGGTTAAGTGCTGACAGCTAGGAAGGAAATAAAATTGTCATGCAAAAGAATAATTAGAAAAGGACCTCCTTCAGACATGGTCGGAGAAGGTTGACCTGACCATGTGACAATTAAGTCATGTGACAATTAAAGTCTAACGGATGAGAAGAATGAGGAGGGGCCATGTGGAGAGAAGGGGGAAGGGCACTCCAGGCAGAGGGGCAGGGGCACAGCACCCCGAGTGAGGGGCGAGCCAGAGTGAGGTCAGGGGAGCCTTGGCTGGGTGACTAGGTTTGACTGTTAGCCTATGGAAAGCTGCTAAAGGAGAGAGGCAGGATCTGATTCATATTTTTAAAGGATTATTCTGAGAATTGATGGTAGGGTATGAGAGTCTTTCAGGCACTGTGCCAGGCAGTGTTTTATGCACCTCACAAACATTCTGTTAACTTATTTAATCCTCACGACAAGCCTGTGAAGTAGACATTATTGTTTTCCCATTCTGCAGCTAGAAAAAAAGAGGCACAGCGAGGCAAAGTTATTTAGCAAAAAGCTCACAGTTAAACCCAGAACCTGTACTCTGCATTACAACAGCCTCACCTCAACACTGGGATCAGGAACAGGGAGCCAAAATATGCAACGGGGACTCATTCATTCAAAGGACAATGAATTTACTTAGCACCTTCAGTGTGCCAGGTTCTGCACTAGGTTTGGGGTTTCAAGGGGAAAGAAAACATAGCTCTGCCCTCAAGGAGCAACCGGGCTATCAGGGGGAGAGTTGGACCCTCAGTATGAATAAATCCGGGCTTTGTGCATCCCAGTTCCTTGGCCCTGATTCTGGGGCCAGACTCTTCTACTTCTGGACCATTTAAATCACGCCTCATTTAGGGCCCAGGATAAACCAAGAGGTGATTCAGAGGACCATGGTAGGGGTGAGGTCCAGACTTCCTCAGGCATTGGACGCTCTTGCCCTGACTCCCTCACGGCTGGCCCAACTGCTCTCAGTCTCCAGGTCTGGGTATTAGAGAAGCACAGCCCTGGTGCGGGGGTCTTTCTAGATTCCAAGCACCTTCTAGCAGTCCCCACTGGGATGGCAAGTGAGCATTGTTTCCGCTTCAGCAGAACTCTAGCTCAAGGCTAGCTATTTTCTGTGAACTTGAGAAAACAGCCTTTCAGGAGCTGAGCCTCCTGCTTAATTTGAGGCTGCTACTTGCAGATTTGGGTAGGTAACCCTGAACTGAACTGTTCGGGGTGGCGGGCAGAGTTCCATGACACTGAGGGGAGGGCCTCATGGCATCCCGAAGCAGCAGCAATTTCCATAACAATTGCCCCAAACCCTCGCCTTGTTAATCCGTTTGTTCTCTGAGGCCCATACACAACTGCCTCTTCAGACAACCTGTTATTAAAGTCCTGTTATCCAGGGGAGACAGACCTGGTAGAGAACGGATTACCTCGTTCCTGCCTCCTGCATGATAAGTCAGCCCCAACCTTCCCACACACACACACCCCCGCCGGGTAAGAAGAGGGTGAATCACGGTCTATTCAACATCACTCTCAGGCACTTTTTCCCCTTTGACTTCATTAGGAGCAGTTCTTATGCTAGGGTGGCCTGTTGATGAAACCTCAGCCCCTTCCGCTGCAAGGCAGAAGTCAAACAATCAAAGACAGCACAGGCTGGAGAAATCAGAAAGGGGATTTGCATGAAATCAAGGGCCGGTGATGATCCTTGCAGATAGGAAGGAAAACGGGCCTTGTTCAGAAAAGTCAGTATGCAGCCGAATTGTTAACTCCATTCAGCCCTCTGTGGAGGCACCTGAAGGTTGATGGGGTTGTATGAGTTCCTGGGTAGGGCAAGGCGACCGAGCATCCTTGCCCACAGTCTTGTAGCACTGGCTCACACCAGTGCGCTTGCTTTAGACTGGGACCTCCACAGAGACAAACAAGTCCTGTGCCCCCTGCATCCTGCTCTGTATGGTGCCTGGCACATAGTTGGAGTTCAGTGAAAGTTTGGCAAATAAACACATGAATAAAAATAATAGGTACCGTTTATTGGACTCTTACTATACACTTTAAGTGGGTTGCTCCATTTGATCTTCACAGCAACTTAATAATAAGGTACCATTATCCCTTTCATAGATAAGCAAACTGAGGCTCAAGCAGATTTTGTAACATGCCCAAGCTCACACAGCCGGTACATGATGGGGCTGGGATTTGAACCAGGCATGTACCTTTGCTTTCTTACTCCTCCGGCTATCTCTGTGAAGATTCCTGTGACTGACACAATTGGAGGAATCTGTGGCAAACTTGGTAGAGAGCCAGAGTGGGTGGGAGGAGGATATGGAACCAGCAGCCACCATGCCTATCAGTAAAGAACCTCAAATTTAGCCTAGAGACCAGCTATCTGACAGTGGGGACTTTTCGTGAGACAAGTGGCTTCACGGTGAATATCATCTACATCAACTGCAAGATACTTTCTTCTTGAAAGACTGTCCCAGACCTCTGCAGTGACTGGTCTTCTGCACCATGCTCTGTATCCCATAGCTCCTGAAAATTATGGGTGATGACTGGTACATAACTCAGAGAGCATCATTACCTCACAAGACATTGTGGCTCGCTCCAGTGCCCAAGCTCTTGGGATGAGGACTGTACTACTCACTCCTCTCCAAGGCCAGCCTTCTCTCCAAGCATATATTATTATAGGTTTCCAAGGTCAATGTAACACAATGCAGTGAGGACATGTTTCACTTATTTCCCACTACCTATTAAACCAGAAGACACCACTAACCTGACCTATCAAGTTACTTGTGGAGCTCTTGTCACCACAAAAAGCATCAAGTTTTCCTGAAAGATTTTGTCCTCCTTTTATTTTTCAACAAGGATGTCTGTCATTTCATATTGATTTATAAGAGCTCTTTATGTAAGAAAGACATCATCCATTGTCATATGTGTTGCAAATACAAATCCTTTCCTCAGTCTTTTGCCTTATATTTTTACTTAATATGTTTTCAATATCTACAAGTAAAGTTTTATGTGAGCATATCTTTCAAACTTTCCCTCTGTAGTTTTGAAACCTCTCCCAGGCCAAGATTATATAACTACTAATATTTTATTCTGGCTTTGACTATGTAATTTTTAAACATTAAATGCTTCAATTCCATTTAGAATTTATTTAGTTATATGGTTTGAGCTATGGATAAAATAGTGTATTGCTTACCACTTAGCCCAGCTAACTGGACATAAACTCAGCCCATAATGTCCCCTCTGAGAAACAACAACAGCAAAAATAGTCTATTCAGTTAGTCCACTGAAAGTTCATGTCACGGGGCGTGAGTACAAATGAAAGTCCCAAGAGACCCCAATAGTGAATCTAGCCATTGTGGATGATCCAAGACAATGAACCCAGCTTTTCCTTAAAGGAATTCTTTGTTACTGCAACTCATTTTGCCCCATGATAAGAGGAAGCACGGGCTATAGACACTCCCTAAAGAACTTAGAAGAGTTTGTTAAAAAGGCACAGTTTGGCTAAGATCCCTTCCTGCCCAGCCTGATGCAGAGATTATTGCTTTGGAGGGGGGTTACTTCCACTCAGGCAATCCCAGTGAGTCTGGGCCACTTGTAATTAGATTCTCCTGGAGGTCATGACCAAATTCAATTCCAGAGGTGAATCCTGAAGCTATGGAATAGAAATGAAACAGGTGTGCAGACTGTCTGACGCCCAGACAACAAACTGAACAGATCAGCATTGCAAGCCTTGGGGGTGGAGGTGGGGTGTTAGAGGAGGGGCAAAGGTATAGGTTTAGGGATCTGTAAATATTCTTCTTTTACTGGAACACATACTGCTTAGTGCGCTGGCTCTGTCCCCTCTAGATTATTAACACAGAACGCCTAAGGGAAGGCACCAGGGATAAATCACAGCTTAGTAACAAAATTCATAGCAAGAAGCAAATGAGAACAAAACGCATGCCGAATCTAGGCCATTTTCCCTATTCAAAATGCAGAAGGTTTTCCCTGGATGTGTTCTAGAATTGCTTAGACTTGCTTGCTTCATTTATGTCAGCCAAAGGTTTGTGGGGTTTTCCAAGGTAAGAAAGGGAAAATGAATTTCTGTTAAATGTCCCTCAGTTGGATGTATTATCCACTTAAGTTGTTCCTGGTAAGTACATTATCCTGAACCAGTATCTGTCTGCCCAGCCCCTCCCTTGGACAGCGTGTCCTCTGGTTTTCACCTGACCCTGCTAGGAAGGGACCAAGTATCAGAGAAATTATGTTCTGCCATCTCCTTTCAGTTTTGATTTGGGGCTCATTGAGTGGTTTTAGATTCTCTCTGCCACTGTTCCCTTCCACTAGGGTGATAAATGAAAGATTGCTTCTTTTTTTTTTTTTTTTAAATTTTACACTTTATTTATTTATTTTTGGCTGTGTTGGGTCTTCGTCTCTGTGCGAGGGCTTTCTCCAGTTGCGGCGAGCGGGGGCCACTCTTCATCGCGGTGCGCGGGCCTCTCACTATCGCGGCCTCTCTTGTTTTGGAGCACAGGCTCCAGACGCGCAGGCTCAGTAATTGTGGCTCACGGGCTTAGTTGCTCCGCGGCATGTGGGATCTTCCCAGACCAGGGCTCGAACCCGTGTCCCCTGCATTGGCAGGCAGATTCTCAACCACTGCGCCACCAAGGAAGCCCTGAAAGATTGCTTCTTAATGGAAGGCAATACCTGCAGTGAATCATGCCCACACATTGAACGGCATCTTTTTCACACAACATGGGTGCTGCATCTCAAGTGAGGAAACAGTTTTCCCCCTTTCTCAGAATAGCATCAGGAGCTGGAGCTCTAAAATAATAGCTCGATACCCAGTCTTTATTTCTAAACCCCTAACTAAATTCCTGCTTACTAAAACTAAGATAAATTAAATATTCCAAACTCACAGATTTAAAAGAAAACAAAAACAAATAATGACAACAAAAACTCAGTTCAGTGTTTAGTTTTCAGACTCTGAGATGCACAGGGAATGAGCAAACAGCTGGCTAGACACACACACACACACGTACACCCACACACTCACACACACACGTACACACACACACACGTGTACTTTCTCTCACACAGGAGAGCTAAAAATTCATGCAAGTCAGTGTTGGACTTTTAGCCAAAGTGACAAGTACTAGTATTTTTGTACATCTTGTCAAACAAATGCCAATCCTTAAAAAACGCTGATTTTTTTTCCCGAGATCTAGCTAATCCTGGCCATTTGTGGGTAAGTGCTAAAAATCTGAAATGTTAAAGAGAAAAAAAGAAAGTGCTTTCTCATAATAGGACCCAAACTCTGGATGCAAACTAAAAGACCTGCACTTAACCATTCAGATATTATCACACACAGGCATGTTCTAAACCACCCAACCAAAATCCAGCTTTCTAATTGAATTCTGTGTCACAAACCTGATATAGGGTCAGAGCCACAAAGTATAGACTGTGAAACGTGCTTGGACCTTACTCTTAAAACCAGTGTATTTGGTGACTTGATAATCTCAAGTGTCAAAGAGCAGTGTCCTAAAAGCCAGCTCTTCCCTGGGCGGCCCTTACAGTACATGCAGTGTCTACCTTGAGTGAGCTGCAGGGTGAGGTTTGGGCAGTTACCTGGTGAATTTGATCAACATGGACACATCAGACTCATCACTCTCATTCCTGAAAATTCATCCCCAGTTTAGAGCACCCGATATATGTGGCTGGAGCCAGGATGGTGGTAAAGCATAGTGGTTAGAAGGACCTGCTTTTGAAAACCTCTGACATGCCTGGATTTGCACCCACTGGCCAGCTGAGTGCTCCTGGGAAAGGCACGGAAGGCTCTGAGCGTCAGTACTTCCATCTGTCAAATGGAGGGAATAAGCCAGCCCACCACAGAGGTGGTCACGGGGCTTAAGGGTGCTGCCCTGTGTCAAATGCCCAGCAAGCCCCAGTCGCCAATGTTGCTGGCTCCATTAGCGAACACCATCCTCTTCCCTCTCCTGTGGGGCTGGGTAGTCTGAGAAAAGACACTCAAGAGACTATTGAAGGAAGAGTGTGCTTTCTGAAGCTAATAACCTACACGGACAAACGTTTGCCCTGGTGGTTAATTTTAAATGTTTAAGTAATTGCAACAAGAAAAAAACTGATGCTGCAGCCGAGAGTCCCAATAAAAGGGTTGAATGGAAAAGAAAGAGTCTACCCTTTATCATGGTCTTTCAAAGTCTTCTTAGAAACCTGAATATCTCATGACTTCAGAGTACAGATACCAGCTAGCAGCCCCAGCCCTACTCCAGGGTAACCACTGATGTCTGGGTAGTGGCAACTCTCCTGTGAGAAGTGTCAGCAGATGCAAACCGCCTGAGAGGACTGTCTGTTTCCTTGTAGGGTTGAAGAAAGCTTCAAAACCTTATTTTGGTCCATCTTTGGCTTGTCTGAAGTGATCTCGGTGGTGCTGAAATATGACCACAAATTCATCGAGAACATTGGCTATGTTCTCTATGGCGTTTATAACGTCACCATGGTGGTCGTGCTGCTCAACATGCTAATAGCCATGATCAACAACTCGTATCAGGAAATTGAGGTAAGACCAGTTAACTGAAAATGCTCTCTCTCCCTGGGTTTAATTTGCATTGTTGTTTTCAGCAATGAGGGTAATGACGTCAGAAGCTCGTGTGTTATTAAATGTGAAGCCAGAACAGCAAACAACAGGCATTTTCCCTGGATCGCTCCAAGAAGCACTTCCAGTCAACCTGCCATGACACACGGCAGGCACCATGCATGCAATGGCCCAATGAGAGCAGAAAGAAACAGGGTCACGAATCTTTCCTCTTTTACATGTGTCCCCTCGGGACAGCATGCAGGTGACCCATGGCAAATTGGAATGACTGTTTCTTTCACCCTACATTCACTTCTGCCTCTTCCGAGTTATTTATTAAGTACCTACTGTATGCCAAGACTGTGCTAGGCACTGGCGATACAGAGATGACCAAGACACGATCTCTGCCCTTGAAGAGATTCTCACTCAGTCCAGTGAGAGAAAACAGATACATCAATCAACAAATTATGGTGCAGTGGGGCCAGCGCACCCAGAGAAGACCTAGCAGGTGTAGCAGCTGCAGAATAGAGAGAGTGCGTGACGATGGGGGCGCCGAAGCTTGCAGAGGTGATACTTGAAGGCCGTTCAAAGACTGATTTTGCTAGACAAAGGAGTCAAGACAGTATATCAGGAGGCAATCAATCAAAATCTAAAATGCAAAAACCATGATCTATTGATTGCAGCCTTGTTTGGAACAGCAAGAGATGAAAAACAAACTAAAGGAGCATTACTAGGAATCTAGTTAAATAGATTATGATGGATCTGAACAGAGGGAAACTGTGCAGCTTTTAAAAAGGATGAGGACTTTCTCTATATTCTGATGTGGAAAGACCTCCAATTATAATGGTAAGTAGAGAAAAGGCAAGTTGCAGAACAATGTATATACTGTACTCTAAGTAGAGAGGAAGCAAAAGGAACACGTATTCCTTTTTGATCATATAATCATTTGAAAAAGAAAAATAACCTGAAAGGGTACACAAGAAGAGCACAGCAAGGGGCGCCTGTTGAGAGGTGGGGGTTAGAGGTCATGGTGGGTGTACAGGCTTTCTCTTTATACGCTCTTGTGCTTAGAAATCATGTCATTGTTCTACCTATTAAAAGTCAAATAAATAAATGCAACATTAAAACAAAATAAAATGTACTGACCCTTTGACTCAGCAAATCTGTGCAGAAATATGATTTTACATAGATGTTCATTAAAAGAAAAACTTGGAAATAGCCCATCAACATAGGAATATTTAAATAAACTGATATAGCATAGACTTTAAAATACTGTTTATAAACAATGAGAAAGACTTTTTTGTGCTGACAGAGCAAACCTCTATGATACTGTTAAGTGAAAAAATGCAAGCTGTAGAAAAATATCCATAGGCAAGTCTCATGTACGTAATAATACAAATGTGCAGATACAGAAAGCAAAGGTAGAAAAAGGGTATCCTCTGGGGAAGGGAGTGAAACAAGAAAGGAGATTTGAAAGGACTTTCGCATTTGCTTGGTATACCTCTGTACTTAAATCTTTTACAAGAAACAATTACTTGTGTATAGAAAAGAATTAAGACTTCCATGTATTTGTTTGCTAGGGCTCTCACAACAAAATATCACAGACTGGGTGCCTTAAATAACAAAAAGTTATTTTCTCACAGTTCTGGAGCCTAGAGGTCCAAGATCAAGGTACTGGAGGACTGGTTTCTTCTAAGGCCTCTCTCCTTGGCTTGCCGATGACTGCCTTCTTGCTGTGTCCTCACAGGGCCTTTCCTCTGTGTATCTCTTCCTCTCCTTATGATGACACCAGTCATATTGGATTAGGGCCCCACCCCTACAGCCTCATTTAACCTTAATTACCTCTTTAAAGGCCCTTTCTCCAAAGATAATCACACTCTAAGATACTTATGGTCAGGGCTTCAACATATGAATTTTAGGGGGAAGATTTGGTCCATAAAATCCCTCCAAAAAAGAGTATTCTAAACAGTAGGAACAGCATGTTTCAAGGCAGGGAGGGATAAAACAATGTGGTATACTCAGCACTGCGCTGCAAGAGTGTAGACTGAGCAAGAAAAAGAGGTAAGAGGAGACAAGAAGAGGTGAGCCAGTGTGAAGCCTTAGTCTTAGCCCCCAGCCTCACCACCCTGCCACCCCACCACCTACAGGAAAACACAGCACTGTGTCAGCAGACAAACAACATATATATATATATATATATACATATATATATATATATTTAAGTGTTTTACAGACTTGGTCACCTATGTGGATAATGAGCTGTTGCTAACTAACCTTCCCTGCCCTCCTGGGCCTCAGCTTCCCCACGTGTAAGAGAAACCAGATGGTGCCTGGAATACATGGGTCTCTGGAGCGCTCACCCCAGGTGTTCTGCCCTATCCTGTCGAGCACATTGTGCGTTGGTCCAAATGAACATAACGTGGGAAGTCACGTGATTAGCATGAGTGATGCCCACTAGTTTGGGAGAGAAGTGAGCAAGCCCACGGCTTGTGATGTCAAGTTATCCACCACAGGGCGGTGCTAGGAGACAGAGAGAGCCCACTGCAGCCCACTGGGCGCTGGGCTTCTCCTTGTCTGGTGAGAGCAAATGTCCCCACTGTCTTACTGGTGATTTGTGTACAAGGACCCTGAGATCGGCTGCTGGGACGTGCCTAGTGTTCATGGTCACGATGAACCTTAATGAAGTATGTATTTGTAAGTTCTTACAGGAGAACACTTATTTAGTCAACAGATCTTGAGCACCTACATCCGAATCCACAGACCTGCCTGCCTCTGTGCCTGCCCCGCCCCGCCCCCCGCCATTGCCCTCCTGTAGGCAGACAGGCCTTCTCCCCCTGAGCAGCCCCAGCCATGCGCCCTGGCCCCCTGCCCTCTCCCCTTCTCGGGATCAGCCACTGCACATTAGCCCTCCCCACCTACATCCTCACCCTCTCCCCCTCTCTAGCTAATCCTGCCTGTCAGCATTTAAATGCATCTCTTGATCTTTTTTTTTTTTTTTTAATAAATTTATTTATTTATTTTTGGCTGGATTGGGTCTTTGTTGCTGCTCACGGGCTTTCTCTAGTTGCGGCGAGCGGGGCCTACTCTTTGTTGTGATGCGCAGGCTTCTCGTTGGGTGGCTTCTCTTGTTGCGGAGCACGGGCTTCAGTAGTTGTGGCACGGGGTCTCAGTAGTTGTGGCTCACGGGCCCTAGAGCACAGGCTCAGTAGTTGTGGCGCACGGGCTTAGTTGCTCCGTGGCATGTGGGATCTTCCCGGGCCAGGGCTCAAACCAGTGTGCCCTGCATTGGCAGGCAGATTCTCAACCACTGCGCCACCAGGGAAGTCCCATCTCTTGATCTTTAAAAAAAAAAAAAAAAAAAAAAAGTAACTACAAACAATCCTCCCTCCATTTCACTTTCCAGCTCTGAACCTCTTTGTCTCCTGTTCTTTACTGCCTACGAAGAATTGTTTACACTTCTCACTGCCTCTCCACTAATTAACTGCTACTCTTCTCCACCCCAGCCCACCCACACTTGACCTGGTTGAGAACTACTCACCCCTTGGATCTCAGCTCAAATGCTAGCCCTCGGGGCAGCCTTCCCTGACCCCCAGGGCCAGGACCCCCAGCAGCCAGCTCTTAGCCCAGCTCTAGATACAAAGAGCTGATGAGTTAACATACTCGTGTCATTGGCCAGGCTGCCTGTCCCAGGAGGGCAGGATTGCCATCCTCAGTACCTACCTAGCACAGCCCAGGCACACAGTAGGTGAGTGCTAGGTGGGCACATAGTAGGAGGTTTGCTGAGTGACTGAAGGTTGAACATCAGGCAATGTATTAAGCTATGGAGATACAAATAATACTTACTGAGGGTTTACTAAGTATCTGACATTGTTTTTCCTGCATTAACTTCTTTAACTCCCACAAGAGCCTATGAGGTAGGTATTATTATCCTCATTTTACAGATGAGGAAACTGAGGCCCAGAGCAGCTAAGTCACCTGCCATGGTTACACAGCTAGTAAGGAACAGAGGCAGGGTTTGAACCCAGCCAGGCTTCGGAGCCTGTGCTCTCTCCACTGCATCACCCTTCCTCTCAGGTCGGCAGTCCCTCCCACACCTCTCTGCTGTACAGCCGAGACCAGGAATGACCCCTGTCCTCACAAAGCTTCCAGTCTAAACGACCTGTATAGCATGTCCCCATAGAGCAGGCCAGGTGCTGATGGGGTCTCAGTAAAAGCAAGCCTGCTGGTGATGACCTTATACTCTCCTGGCACATCCCAGCAGCTTCATGTGGGTCCCTGCTGGGCTCACAGCCCCTTGAAGCATAGCTCGGGCCTGTGGGGAGAAAAGCCCACTGCTCACAGAGCACATATTCAGTGCCGACCTCAGGGCTACGGGAAGCAGGCTGTCACCATGAGCAGAGGAGCAAGCCCAAGACCACTACAGCCCAAGACGTACAGACCTACGTCACACAGCTAGTAAGGGTCCAGCTGATTCCAAACCCCACGCCTCTTTCCTGGCCTCAGACTGCCCTCCTAGGACAGGGGCCCAAGGAGCCTCCCTACAGAAAACACACCCCTGCTACCTCTCAGGGGGCCCCACTCAGCATTTCTGGCATTGCCACCAACTCAAAAGTAACAGATCTGGGCTTTAAATCTACCACCACCACCACTAGGGAAGAGGGCATGGCCAGACTACCTCCTGCCAGCTCGTCAGGTTTGCTCCCCTTAAATTACATACACTAGACCTCTTAACATCATTTGACAGCACTCTGACCAATGAGAAATACACTTTCTAATAGGAAACACATGATGGTGTCTGATATGGTAGCCACGAACCACATGCACTGAGCACTCGAAATGTGGCCAGTCCAAACTGAGATGTTCTATGAGTGTAGAATACATGCCAATTTTGAAGACTCAGTATGCCAAGAAAATCTGAGCTATCTCATAAATAATTTTTTTTTTTAACTCTCTAGGAGTTAAGCCAGCATTTTATTTATTTATTTATTTTTGGCTGTGTTGGGTCTTCATTTCTGTGCGAGGGCTTTCTCTAGTTGCGGCAAGCGGGGCCACTCTTCATCGCGGTGCACGGGCCTTTCACCATCACGGCCTCTCTTGTTGCGGAGCACAGGCTCCAGACGCGCAGGCTCAGTAGTTGTGGCTCATGGGCTTAGTTGCTCCTCGGCATGTGGGATCCTCCCAGACCAGGGCGTGAACCCGCGTCCCCTGCATTGGCAGGCAGACTCTCAACCACTGCGCCACGAGGGAAGCCCTCATAAATAATTTTTATAATGATTACATGTTGAAATGATAACATTTTGGATCTATCAGATTAAATAAAATACATCACTGATATTAATTTCACTTGTTTCATTTTACCTTTTATAATGTGGCTCTTAGAAAATGTAAATGCCCTTGTGTGGTTCTCCTTTGCGGCTGACGTTATGTGTCTGTTGGATAGCACTGCCTCTGATGGTGTGCTGTTGTTTTCCTTGCCTCACAGGAGGATGCAGATGTGGAGTGGAAGTTTGCCCGAGCAAAGCTCTGGCTGTCTTATTTTGATGAAGGAAGAACTCTACCTGCTCCTTTTAATCTAGTGCCAAGTCCTAAATCATTTTATTATCTCATAATGAGAATCAAGATGTGCCTCATAAAACTCTGCAAATCTAAGGCCAAAAGCTGTGAAAATGACCTTGAAATGGGCATGCTGAATTCTAAATTCAGGGTAGGTAGCGTGGGACTTATGGGGCTAGAGAGGCAGCAGGAGGGGGAGGGGGAGCTGTGTGTGTGTGATTCAGATGGTACCCCTGATACAAGGGGGGAAGTCAGGAGCCCGGAGGGACCCCGTGCTTTTCAGAATCAGCCAGCACATCAGCGAGGCTGCAGCACCAGCAGGGGCAGCCGGCCGGCCGCAGTGCCCCTCGTCCTGCGGGCTGAGCCGGGACCCCACTGAGGGACTCCTTAGTGGACTCGGAAGCAGATTAGCTCTTCCTGGAAAGTATCTGCATTATGATGTCTGGGAAGAAAGGTTCCCTGCCCATTATCTCCCCCTCCTGGAGGTTCTCAATTGTTAGCATATTAAAATCTCTGGGGAGTCTTGGAGGAAGGATACCCTCATCACTTTAACTGAGTGCTTTCCAAACAAAGCTGACCAAATGGTAATTTGTAACCCACTGACATCCTACAGAACTAGAGGCCCCAAGAACATGTTCTAGAAAGCCAAGCAGCAGTGGGTATAGTGACCTCCTGAGGGTCCTCATTTTAGAGACAGCCCTGTATGCAGGTCCTGTTCGAGTCCTAACATGCATGTATGTACAATCATGTATCATGTATTATGTATTATATATTACGTATTCTCTATTTTTTTCCCAGAAGACTCGCTACCAGGCTGGCATGAGGAATTCTGAAAACCTGACAGCAAATAACACTTACAGCAAGCCCACCAGATATCAGGTAACCACCCCTTTCCCAGGTATGGGCAGAAGTGGACTCCGTTAAGACACCGATTTAGTCACGTGGCTGTGTCACTCCCCCCAGAACACAGCTTCATTCCTTCCTTCATTCGACAAATATTTATTGAGTGCCTACTGTATGCCAGGCACCATGCTGCCTCCTGGGGATACAGACATGGTTCCCATCTTACTGGAACTTCCAGTCTATAGAGGGAGAGAGACAATGAGCAAGTAAACACACAAATAAATATGTAACTTCAAATGGATAAAAGTGCCAAGAAGAAAACAATCAGATGTTAAAATGGAGAAAAATAGGGAGCCCCTGCTTAGATATGGCTGTAAGAGGATGTACCTTCAAGGAGAGGACAGTTAGCTAAAACCTCAGAGATGAGAAGGAGGCGGCCACGTGGAGCCTTTCAGGCAGAGGAAGAGCATCAGCAAAAGCCAGAGGGGAGAAGCTTGGTGGGTCCAGAGCAGCTAGAGCTCAGCGAGCAGGGGAGAGGGGAGGACAATGAGGTCAGAGTCGAAATCAGGGGGCTGGGGCAAGGGCAGGAGGTGGATTTTACTCTGATGTACCTAGGAAGGCAGTGGGAGGAGTTTAACTTGGGGGAGGGAGAAGATGATAAAATTTTATTTGTGCTTTAAGAAGACTAGCTAACTGCTATAATGAGAAGAGACCGGTGAGGACAAGAGTGGAAGCAGGGAGACCAGTGAGGAGGATGTGACAGTCATCCGGGTACAAGGAAGGGCGACTTGGAGTGTGAGAAGGGTGAGGGAGAAAAACTGACTGACTCAATATACGTTTGGGATGCATCGCCAAAGGGACATATTGCAAACCAGTGGGCGCGGGGTAGGGAGAGGCAGGCACGCAGGATGGCTCCCAGGGATCTGTCTTAAGCAACCAGGTGGATACTGATGCCTTCGGTAAGCACCTGACCTTAGACTGCCAGCCGGCAAAGTCTGTTGTTATAAAAGTTAGGAGAACTTTTATGCTTACAGATCTTGCTTTGCTTTTGGAAATTAATGCAAAATCTCTGTATCCGTTTGCATCAGCCAGTGATAAATGGTTACTACAGGTTATTGATTATAAAAGTGCAGGCCATTCTTTTCCTGCTTTCCCACTCCCAATGACCAGCAGTTTTGCCCATGCTGACCATTTCCTATCAGATGTAAATCTGAAGCTGTCCTGAGTGTTCCTTCAGGCCAAGGTGATATGACCCTGGTGCCAGCATCCCCGAGGGAGCCATTACAGACTTAGCATCTTCCAGACACAGGTCTCTGATTGAATCTGCAACCATATTTCAGAAGCTAGCTGTGCAGTTACGAGGAGTTAAGCGTACAATTAAGGAACAGCCCATCCCTCGTAGCACTTATAGTTTTATCAGGTGACATGGGCTAAAAATTGGCAGAGGGCAAGTCTTGTCTTTAATTGTGCACAAAATTGGACCTGACCAGTTTCATCTGCTTTGAGTTATTTTACAGGACAAATCCTTTGGTCAGGGGAAGGATTTTTATTTCTCAGCTTCTCGGAGAGAAGTAGAGATTATCTGTGCCACAGAAAAGATAGAAAACCCTAACAGGGGCTTCCCTGGTGGCGCAGTGGTTAAGAATCCGCCTGCCAATGCAGGGGACACAGGTTTGAGCCCTGGCCCGGGAAGATCCCACATGCCACGGAGCAACTAAGCCCGTGCGCCACAACTACTGAGCCTGTGCTCTAGAGCCCGCGAGCCACAACTACTGAGCCCATGTGCCACAACTACGGAAGCCCACGCGCCTAGAGCCCGTGCTCCCCAACAAGAGAAGCCACCGCAATGAGAAGCCTGCACGCCGCAACTAGAGAAAGCCCGCGTGCAGCAACGAAGACCCAATGTAGCCAAAAATAAAATAAATAAAATAACTTATTAAAAAGAAAAGAAAAGAAAAGAAAACCCTAATGGATTAGGGCCAGATCTCTCCTGGGTTTTGAGCAGAATCAGCAGCTGACATCAAGGAAGGCAGCTGACGTGATGAATGTCTATACCCAGGATGAATCCTTTATGAACGAGGCCACGTTCCAGAGCAGTCTTGAGCAATCCCATTTCTGTCTTTCATCCTCACTGGCTGAGTCCCTGCAGCCTTCAGTCTCCCGGAGAGCTTCCTGCTATGATTACACAGATTAGCCGGTTTGCAGCTTCAGGCTACTGATGGCCTGGGAAAGCAGGCTCACCCTGTATTTTGTGAATCCAGCAAGAAAAGCCTGGGGCGACTTATTCAAATCATTGTCACCAGAAAGAAGACAGAAAAACTGGGCCAGTGGGCGTCAGAGGGAGAGGGCTGAGAGGACAGTGGATGGAGCAGAAAGCATCTTGCATTTGTACATTCGCACCTTGCTCAGTCCTTCAAGGTCAAGCCTGGGCATCTTCCTGAGCTATCATCTGCTCCAATAGGAGTAAACGTTGAGTTGACACAGACAGGCAGCTGGAGCAGACTAGACACTAGGGCATGTGCGAGAGGCAGGATCTGTAACCCCCACTGAACAGCTGAGGGAAATCAGGCTTCGTGGCAAAGGTCACACGGATGGTTGAAGTGAGATCTGTCTGACTCAGAAGGGCACCCCTCTTGCACCCCATCACGCTGCCAGGGCACTGGCCCCTTACTCCTCTTCACAGCGTCGGAACCTGCCCTGTCTGTGTCTGACAGCCACTGGGAAGAGCTCTATCTGAGCCTGGCGGGGAGGAAGCTAGGAACGGAAGGTGCTTTTGCTATCACGGGGCAGCAGCCGGTACAGAATGAAGGATTAGGGCAGGGATCTAAAAATGGCTCAACTGATTTCTTGGGCCCACTGGTGGCCTTCCACGCTGTATTGCTTTCCTCTCAAAGCAACTTCCAAAAGTGCCAAGAATGTGAGGAGCCCAGTTCACGCCCTCTTTCTTACCATCCAGGCTGCGCCCACAGCCGTCATCTCTCGGAGCACGTATGCTGTCAGCCTCTCACTGTCAAGGTTCTGAGACATTCTGGAGTGAACCCGATAAGAAAAAAGCCCCATCATTGATACATGTGTAGTTGTTAAGCTTGTTTCCTTTGTGTCTCTAGTGGATCTGGCTGATTGCTCAACCTTAGCATGTTGGGTGTTTATTTTAAGCTTGTCATTCCTTCAACTTTTTAGGGCTCTCTGTTATAAGGGAAGGCAGTTCCTCCAAACTTCAGAGGCTCTCTGTGCTTTGCTTTTCTTAGGCTTCCAGGGATCTGAATTGTCATTTTTCACAAAATTGCTTCCTTGCTTTTGTAATTTTTTTTTTTTTTTCCAATCTGGGCTCTGTGGACATGAGACCAAGCAATGGAACAAAACCATGATACCAGCAAAATGGCCAAAGTGTGCTTCCTATCAAAGCTACCCTTGACCTGTTCCAAGATCTGGCATGTCCACCTGTTGGGGTGTGTACAGACTTCATATACTCAGTCTCTGAGGATACATTTCATTCATGGGCAAAGCAGACAAGCTGCATCACAAATGAATCGTAGAATCTAGGCACAGTCCATCACTGAAATAAGCCCCAACTTTTATGATGCAATCCCTTCCCCAAAGCCCAGTAGGGAGTCCTCTCTTTTGCCTTCTAGATGACCTTTTCTGTAGAGATTAAAGCCAACAGGATAGACAGCTTGCCAACGCTGATTTCTTCCACTCTGGGGTCTGATAAACCCCAGTTTAACAAATGACTTGTCCTGTGATCCATTTTGCCCATTCTCTTCCAAATGTTCCTCAATGTCTCTGTTCCTAGGTGGCGGCATTGCTTTCCTCTGGATGCTACTTGGTTTGCCACGTTCAGCATGTGTATTCTCTTCCTTGTCTCTGTCCTCAGCTGCCCTGGCTGCACAGAGCGGTCCCTTCCATTGCCTCCTCACCAGCAGCAGCCAGAGGCCACCTGGCTCTTGGAGTCTGGGCAGGGGAACTGTGTGCCTCCCTGCCTGGATGTGGGTCTCAGTGTCACAACCATTCTTACCCATCGGGCACCTCAGTATTAGTTATTTTTCCTGAGTAAGATCACTGAATATACTCATCTCCAGTACTTGCTAAGTGCCTCAGGGCAAAGTGGGCCAAGTTGGCACTGACAAGGGCGTGTGAATTTGGGGAAAGTTTATTATCTCCATGAAGTGAAAACTCTATGGAAGATGGCCAGGAAGGGTCGCAAACTCATCACAAAGGACCGTGCTTTTCCTCCACATAGTGAAGTAGGGGAGGCTTTTGATGTCCATCTTTTCTGCAAACAGAGGTCCTCTGTAGCATCCACGTTAACAGAACTTTGGTCATTTTCTAACCATTTCAGACTTGCTGGGGACGAGACTGGCATCTTGCTCCCACAGATCCCAAGTGGTTTAACATGCATATGCCAGAGGGGAGGCTAGGTCCTCATCAGAGCATGAAGTCTCTAAGCAACCAACAGGTGGTCACACTGTTCTCCCTTAAGGTACATGTCACTCCTGGGAGTGAACCGGGGTGCGGAGGAAGGTTAGAGGGTCCCTGCATGTCTGCCGTGCTCACGCGATTCTGCTTCCATATTAAACCTCTAAAATCCTAATCTGTGGTGAGAGGCTTAAAAGCAAACCCTTGCTGCTCTCCCCTTGGAGCTGCAGGTCTGCAGAAACCACAGCTCAGATCAAGCATGCCAGGGTTCAAGAGCAAGCCTCGGGCATTTAGGACAATGACATACCAGTGACCCTCTTCTGCGGGCTAACAATCCATCCTCTGAAATCTAGCTGAGGCTTCTTCTTGCATAAAAGACTTTGTGCTTTGTAAAGGACAGATTGGTACCCAGAAGCGGTCCAAGCCCCCTGTGACCAAAAGGAGCCAGTTTCCTGCATCTCATCTCCAAAACCATCGTGCACTTAACCTTTTTCTGAAGCTTGGACGAAGCCTCAGCTTTGGTTTCCATTTTGGTTAAATCCCAGATCTGCCACTTTCTGGCTGTGTGACCCTGGAGAAGTCACCTCGCTCTCTGAGCCTCAGTGACCTCCTCTGTAAATGGAGACGACAACCCCCATCTCACCTGGTTTCTGGGAGGATTCCATGAGGTCACTTTGTCAAGGAGGATAACACAACTCCTGGGCTGCAGGAAGTACTCAACAAATTTGCATTAATAATAAACACATACTATGAAATCTTTTAAAGTCATCAGTTTAATCGTGTTGCACTAAAACACAATGTGCACATGAAGCCAGGAGGATGACAGTTGCTGCCGTAGCTATGAAAGGATTCTGCTCAGCTCCATCACAGAAAAGGGAGCTCTCCACTTCCACTCTCTGGCTTATAATTTTACGTTGTAAATATACAGTCTGTTTAATTGATGGATCCAGAAATGGAAGGACCTCTAATTCTTGACGTTTTCCTTTAAAAAGGCAACAAACTTTAACTAGACCCCTTTGTCTTATGTCAGCCTGAAAGTTTGCAGTAGAATACTTCCAAGTTTCTTATTCAGTAAGAATGTCAGATACTTGGGTATCTGGTTTGTTGGGGTTTTTCCCCCATGAGAACTGGTTCAGGACAAAGTTTATTTTGTTTTGTTTCTCCAATTCAACGTGAAAAGAGCATCACTGAGTCCCACAAAAGGCACAGATTCTTAAAACTTAGGTAACCTGCCTTATTGACTATGAGGACATCAGTGAGAAATCTAGCGTTGCAGTTTAACCACCAACAGGACAAGACCCAGGCCTCTCAGAGAAGGAGCAGCACGAAGGCAACTCGCTAATGAACTGTTCAGCCTGAAATTAGAGCACGACACAAACCACAGAGCCAAGCGGACCACCAGCAGGGGCTGAGGAGGGGCAGAAGTGGCCCACATGAGCTGGCTCAGAGCTCAGGGTCCCGGGACACTGAATCATGGAATCACAGGGCTGGAGACGCCTCCTTGGCGAGGTTGTCACCATTAAAGGCCCTGAGGGAACCACCAGTTGGTGATAATAATGAGATCAATCCTCCAGCTCTCTGCATCCCGTCAGCTCACTTCTCTTCTACTTGCAAGAAGCTTTTCCTGAGCCCAGGTAGTCAGAGAGAACTTAGCCACCTGCTTGACCTCACACAGCAAAGCTGGGGACAGAACTCGGGGCCCTTCAACCTAGCAAATGCCACCTCTGTCCCCTCGGTCCTCAGAGTGAGCAGGCAAGTCGGTCACCAGAAGGGATGCCGAGGGGCAGGGAATCCCCCCCTTCACGGTGCTGCTTGGCTCCTACAGATTCAGAAGGCTCGGCCACCAGAACATTTTTAGATCCTGCGATATCGCAGTAACCCTGGAACGACTAACTGGCAAAATCCAAAGTTCACCGCCTGCAGTCTTTCTTACACTTGGCTCTATTCTTGGTGGCTCTTAAGTGTTCCTTCCTGCCTCCTTGGCTTATAGAATCTGGTATCTGCATAATAAGTGGGACCTCCAACGTGACTCGACAGTGTGACAGCGTCGGGCGGGTGGTGAGACTTCAGGGAAGCGGTATCTTGGCCAACCCTCCCAAGGCTGTATCTGTCTCTGCCTCTGGTGGGAATTTTCCAAAGTACAGTGGACTGGTCCTCCGTGCCTGGTCCTGACTGTGGGCTAAGTGAACCTCCTCTCCTCCCCAGCAGCTTGACGGAGGCAGCTCCACCGGGGCTGGCCTGCTAAGATTTCCTTACTGCCCCGTGATCGCATCAGTTGTTGAAATACAAGAAAGTGTTTCGGAGCTCAGGCCCCAAGAAGAGGGCATGATGGGCTAAGGTCACAAAGGCCAGGGTAGAGGCAGGCCCAGGACCCTCAAGCAGCGCCCGTGGATCTCAGGTGATTCTGTCTCTCTGCATGGCTGGGCCTTCTGCCACTGAGAGTACGCTGTTTTCACATCCCGGGCTCAGGTGGTATTGAATCCAGAGGTACTGGAGCCTTCCCCACTAGGCAGGGCACCCCTCGAAAGTGAGGCATCAGACAAGGGAGGACCCCCAGTGCTGACAGGCGCTCTGCAGGAGGGAAGGCACTCACACCTACAGCACATGAGTTGCCTCTGCTCGGCTGGGCTGGTTTGATCCCTTCCTTATGTTCACATTTCAGAAAATCATGAAACGGCTCATAAAAAGATATGTCCTGAAGGCCCAGGTGGATAGAGAAAATGACGAAGTCAATGAAGGTAAGCGATTGGATTCATTTGCCGTAGGGCGGAAGCCAGACGTGGTCTCACCAGGCTAAAGTCAAGGTGTTGGTGGCGGGGCTACGTCCCTGTCTGGAGGCCCTGGGGAGGCTCGTTGGGCTGTTGGCAGAATTCAGGTCCACGGAGTTGTAGGACTGGGGTCTCTGTCCCCTGGATGACCATCAGCTGGGGCTGCCCTTAGCTCTGACCTTAAAGCCGCCCCCGAGTCTTTGCGTGTAGCGCCTCCATCTCAGCACCAGCAACAGGGCGCGGAGCCCCGCTCACACAGTTGTTCTGCCTTGTGCAGTCACGGCTGCCGTGAGTCGGCCTCATGTCCCTGGAGCTCAGGATGGCCCCAAATTCTTCATGCCCTGAGTACACATACAGACAGCAGCAGACCGTACACCTCTTTCAGATTCTGCGGCAGCCCCGGTTCTAGCTAGCTCTGTCCTGTCTAACCTCCTGGCTCTCAGAAGCTACCAACCAGCAGTTTCTCAAAGAATCCCCCACCTCAGAAGCACTTGATAAAAATGCGGATCTAGAGCCCACCCAGACCTAATGAATCGGCATGGCCTGGGG
Organism: Eschrichtius robustus; assembly: GCF_028021215.1. Classification (NCBI taxonomy): domain Eukaryota; kingdom Metazoa; phylum Chordata; class Mammalia; order Artiodactyla; family Eschrichtiidae; genus Eschrichtius; species Eschrichtius robustus. Next base: position 113,738,653 of record NC_090825.1, on the reverse strand, counting down.
GTCTGCATCGTGATAAGGGTGGCAGGTCATCCTGATGCACACTGAAGTTTGCAAACTACATTATTTTCCCTGTGTGGGTTATTTTCCAGTCTATTTTAAGCAGTGACTCTTAAACGAAAAGCAAATTACCATACACCAGGTAATTAATCTTCATGAGACACCTGGGACAAGTATTTGCTACCTAGAAAGAGCCTCCTCCAAGAGTGAACGTACGAAGTCTCTCCCTTGCCAGGACCCCAGGGGCCTCCCGAAGGAGGCTAGTCAGTTAGTGACCCTCTGCTTCATCCTGGGACATCCACAGTGTGGCCTCAAGGTCAGCAATGACCGAATGACCCCGTGGCTGACACTGTCTAGGAGCCGAGCAACAGCCCACCTACCCACCCCTACTGTTGGGTCTCAAATACAAAACTGCCGGGTGTCATGGCAGCCAGCTCCCCGCAGTGTGTAACGTGATTGACAGGAATGTAACTGATTATAGAAGGTGGGGCTGCCCAGGTTCACGCCACTAGAATCACACCATGAAACTGGGGTTCAGCGAAGCCCCCATGGAAAGAAAATAGGGGATGTATGCCTTTGTCAAAACTGGCCAAACTGTACCTTTAAGACCTCTGCATCTTCTGTGTATAAGGCATACTTAAAAAACACGTATGGCTAATGTGACCCCAGGCAGTGGACTCCCACTTGAGCCAAGTCCAGTATCTCTCAAACCAGGAGAGAACCTTTCGACTCCCCTTTGTGGTTAATAAGAAGATTCCCACAGCCCAGGCCCATGTGGATTTCTAACCACATGGTTCGCTGTGGAAAGAAGTGGAAGACCCTACCTGTGGTCCCTTGCTAAAGAAAGAGGAGAAGGCAGGCCTACCGTGGTGCACCGGTGAGGGGTGCTGCTTGCGTGGTCCGGACAGACCCTGCTCCTGCGAGGCGGCCTGGCTCCACGGCTGCAGTCACTGTGCTGAGCCGATCCCCTCAGACACTTGGGAGTTTCTCCTCCCTGCGACGACAGAACGAAACATGGAGCATGATGAGAAAAAAATGTTTCAGTTAACAAGGGTGTTGCTTAGAGTCTGGAAATCTGCTTCTAATGGCTCCAAAACCAGCATTCTAACAATCATGATAAAATAGGTGTTAGCAGTTCACAACCCTGATCTTGATTCTTCCATCTACCTCAAACCCTTAATGGAGAGCGTGACCAGGAATGGGAGGAGAGGGGTCTTAAGCAGATGAATGGTCCTTCGTCGGTAGAAGCTGAGTGGGATTTAGGTCAAAACAGAGCTCCCGTCCCCTCACCTCCACCCTTGGTGGGCTGGACCAGTAGCCTGACATTCTGTGGGAAGGATGCACGCCCCAAATGCCTATGGGATGAGCCCCTTCAGCGGGCTCATCTCACCAAAATCTCATCTGTCCTTGCAGGCGAACTGAAGGAAATCAAGCAAGATATCTCCAGCCTGCGCTATGAGCTTCTTGAAGAGAAATCTCAAGCTACCGGCGAGCTGGCAGACCTCATCCAACAGCTCAGTGAGAAGTTTGGAAGGAACTTAAACAAAGACCACCTGAGGGTGAACAAGGGCAAAGACATTTAACAGCCTGCATCGGCACCTGTGACTTCTACCAGCATTCCAAGGCCAGGTGGGATGCCCTGGCCACCAGCCCTGGTGGGGAGGGGCCTGGGCCACTCCTCTAGGACTGTAAGGGGACCAACTGGCTCTGTCCTGACCAGCCTTGCTGACATCTGCAGCCCAGTGGCCTGCCTGGACCCAGAACTGTTGTGAATCTAGGCTGTTGGGTGAGAAACTAGACCACAGGAGGAGGGGAGGAAGTGCCCCCCCGATGCATGTGACACCTTCAGTCCAGTCACAGTGACATAGGTCCCTGTGAGCAGCGCAGGCAAAGGCCATCTCGGATGCACACTCGTGCCCCCCCACTGCACACGGACTGCTGAGCTGTCTGCATCCAGGAAGCCAAACCACCTCATCCCATGCAGCCCTGCTCACTCCCTCCCCGCCACCCACACACATCCAAAGGAACTGGGAGGTGACCTGTGATCTATTCTTAAGTGCCAGATGAGAACACAGATAGCCTAATAGCAAAATCGCTCTATTTGTTTATATAAAAAAAAAGGTTTAAAAATCCTAAATCAAAAATTGTACTGTAGGTAGCACTGTTCAGAGAACAACGACAAAATCCAAATGATGTATTTTTACCTTTATTAAAATTATCTTGTATTTACTATTTTTACCTGAAATGGAAAGAAATAAAATTACCTCATAATAGCCTGGGGAGCCTCTGTGGATGCGCTGGCCTCCTGTTGTCCTGCGTCCTCTCTGGAGGTGGCCTTGGGCATCTGCTGCTCCGGGAGGAGAATGAGCAAGTGGGAGGGGGCAGGTACCAACCATGGGGGTCACGCAGCCAGGACCCCCACCTCCAAGCGTCTCCTCCTGTCCCCAGACCTAGTGACCCCAACCTCCCCAAGGTCAGGAAGGAGGCAAAGGAAATGGTGAGGGAAGCGGAACATTTTCTCCCGTCCCACCTCTCCCGCTCTCCCCCTGAGTGGCAGGGGAAGGGGAGCCTGATGAAAAGGAGCCTAAAATCTTTCCGGCGGGGCCTAGGTGTGAGTAGGGAGAGCAGCCACCAGAGGGCGCGCCAGTCCCGAGCAACGCCCATTCTGAGCGGGCTAGAGAAGATGCCGCTGGGCCCCAAGGATCACTTACTAGTAACACCGGCTGGATGTGCTGAGTGAGCACTTGCTGTGTAGCAGGCACTGTGCTGAGGGCTCTGCATGCATCAGTCCACTGAACCATCACAGCAACCCTATGAGGAGGAAGAGGATCAGGTCATAAATTCAGATGCCTTGCAGACAACCTGGATGGGCCAAACAGGTGTGTATATGAGCGTTTCCCATATGCATATGTATGAGGAGACTTGTGTTTTGTGATATGCAGTATACCTTCAGAGATAAAATTGTTTACTTAACTCTGCTCTAAGAAAAGTGCAGATCAACTGGGGTGATAAACAGAACTGAATTGGTCCCAGCATTGAGGGGGCGGGAAGAGGCCCTGACAACCCAGACAGCCACGCCCTACCTAAAGCGGGCATAGACGCCAAGCCCAGCTAATCGTTGCCGTAAGGAATGCAGGCCCAGTTTTGCCAAATCTTCCCCATTTCTAGGGGGAAAAAAGCCCACATTTGTTGGGCCTTGGCAGCCAAGATGGGTGACTGGAGAAGCTGCCCTGAAATGTGACTCCAACCCAGGGCTTCCTGGCACCGGTACCCAGTGCTCAGCAAGAAGGAAGCAGTGGCGTCCGACAGGGATCGGGGGCACATGTATGTGCAGGGGGCCTTACGGATGTAAACTCTGATCCAGGAGTTTTTCCCCTGGGGTCTATGTGAGGGTCCATGGATGGATTTCAAAGAACCTGCAAATCCTGAAGTGCCCATCAAATTGTGAACTTGTCTTTGTGAGGGTGCGTTGTTACGGAGAGAATACCTGCAGCTTTTCTCAAATGCTCATCCATGCTCCACCCACCCACCCCCAAAAGGCTGCAGATGATGACTGAATCCCTTCAGCAGAATTTCCCGAGTCCCTTGCTAAGTACTGGGGATGAGACACATATGTGTCCAGTGGGGGATAAATCAACTACTCTTCCCACAAAGCACATCAGCCTCCCTAACCAGGGGACAAATTACCAACACTTGTGGAAGATTTCCTTTCAGATCCCTCACTTATCATCATCAGAATGCTAATAAACATTTCTAAGATGCATTATTCAATTTCCCTATCTGCCTTCTACCAGAGGCAGCTGGCAACCCGATTTTTCAAATCCTGGGGTGCCCTTTTCTTATCAAACCCAAGTCTCCAATTTGCCCCTTAAGGAGATAAAGGAAAACAAGTCCCACTAAGTAACTGAAAACTGGGAACGAAAACTAGCAGCACCCGTTAGGCTCTGGCTGCCACAACTTGGAGGGTGACGGTAGTCCAGGAATGGATTCATGGCTGCCAGAGGGATGTGGAGGAGGGGAGGGACGTCTCTTTCATGGAACGCTGTTGGAGAGGCCTTGGAACTGAGGGCTGGCAGAGCTGTCAGCCTGGAGCCGGGGGCAGGCGCTTAGTGGTTTTCCAGGCACTGACAACCTCCCTCACTTTCCCCCATTTCCTTGGCTCCTGTGGAATTAGCCAGGCAGGAGAAGCAGTTCTTGGAGAGACGAAACAGGAGACAGAGGAATGGAGTCTGGGAAAGGCACAGGTACAGAGAGGGGGAGGAGAAAGGGCCCAGGCCCCCCCGAGACTCACACTTCCCAAAGCACCCGATCCGTCCCCTCACAGCCCTCTACACAACAGTCATTATTTAGTCTGTAACTTTAGTGTATGCTTGTAACCTGTCTCCCAGTGCTTGTGGGGCTCTGGAGAGGCGGCCCTGTCCAGGTTGCTGGGTAACCAGTGGTTAAGCAGCAAAGTCTCCAGTGACTTGTCACCTTCTGATGGTTCCTAGTAGGACCTGACAGATCCTAGTAACACTTCCTGGGCAAACCCCCCCAGTTAGCACCCAGAGCTATTTCTGAAGGAGGAGAGCTCACACACTTGAGAAAACACAGCCGGCCTCCTCTGCCCATCACAGAGCACCTCCCTCCGTCCCAAGGAGGCCCAGGAGACAAAACACTGGCCAAAGCAGCCCAGGCCGAAGGAGATTCCCTAACCTGGGTGCGACTCTGCAAATGTTCCTCCCAGCGGCCGCAGGCCTGGGAAGCCCGTGACAGACACCTCCAGGTCTGCTTGCCTCAGGGAGGCTGAGACACCTCGTCCCACTCAGGAGCTCAGCCTCCGTTGTCTGGTTAAAAATAAGCGGCCTCACGGCCTGTCACTCCTGAAAGCACTCATTAATGCTTCTGTAAAGGGTAGAGCCTGAGGCTCTGGGGGGCTGACAGGAATTAGGAGTTTTGATCCTGCTGTGGCAGGGAGGCCACGCCCCATTCTATGTTTATCCCATCCCTTCCTCTTATACCTTGAAGGGTGATCTACTAGGGAGAAGGGACGCCAGGAGAAGCACACGGACGTCAATCAACCCAGGCTGGTTAACTAGGCAGCAAACCCCCTTCCGCCCTCTCTGCAGACACAGCAAGCTTCCGAGGTTCCCCAGCCTCGAGCAGAGGTCACCTGGCTGGCTCTTCCTAGGTAAATGAGCCGGGTTTCTCCCTCTGCTTTCCCACCACGGTCAAGCCACAGGGATGTCCCATGCCCTTTACTTCAGGGAAAAAATGACAGAGACGCAGGGAAAAAAGAAAGGTGTCTAGGTCTTGGGTTCCCAAAGGCCTGAGCCTTTAAAGAAGAGAGAGGACTGAGGGAAGAATCAAAACGTTTGAGAGAAGCGGTGTTTGAGGAGCTAGGGCTCTCCCCTACCCAGCCCTGCTTCCCTCAGAGGGGGCAGGAGAGAGATGGAGGGGAGGGCCTGAGAGCTGAGAGGCCAAGGCAGCCTGGCCCTGCCTGTGGAGGAAAAGTGCTCAGGGCCATAGAAATGGGACCACAGCTGGATGGCCAGGTCCTCACCCAGCCGCCCTCCGTAGGCATCCAGGGAGGCAGGAGGAGGAGGGGGAAGGATGGGGCTCCCTGAAGCAAGCGGGACAGGCGTGGAGGGCACTCTCATTACAGTACGATTAAAAAGTGAGGATTCCACGTCCTCAGAGCATCTGCATCGGAATAACTGGGCCCAACGAGCCCATCAGCTGTGCCCACTGACAGATGAGGCCACAGGTCCCGTGGCACTGACCCCCCACGCTCCCAGGCCAGCGGCCTGCCGTCCCAGCAGTGCGCTGGGGAAGCAGAAGGCCAGAGAAGGCCTCGTATATGCAAATAAAAGCGTGCCAGGACCCGTTCAGGTGTCTGAGTGCAGACTCAACACTCACAGGGTAGATAGCACTGCTAACTGTGCCGCTTCCACCCCACCACCTCCAGGGCCCTGTGTGCTCGTGGATAAAGCAGAGGAAGGCAGGGCAGGCAGGAGTGGGGCGGGGGAGGGCGTGGGCGTGCAGGCTTTGTACTGGCTGTGACCGCTCTTTGGCTGGAAACAGATGCCACCCCAACCGCAACACAACCTACCAGAGTACCCCGTGCCCCTGAAACCAACACAGCCCCAAGCCGGGCGATCACATGCCTGCCCTGAGATTGATATCTATGTGCACACTGAGAAAGAGAGATCTTTTTTTCCAGTAGGGTTGCTGCACAGGGGAATGTGAATCTGGGACACCAGTAGACCCCTCCCTGCCACACAGACAGGCTGTCTGCAAATGAGGTCACAGATGAGAAATTAAGGAGAGGGAAGAAGTAAAGTTCAGAGGGGAGTGGGGAGAGGAGAAAAAAAGAGGGACAGGAAAGAGAGGAAAGGTGGAGAGGGGAGCTGTGCCACATTCTCACCCCTGATGCCCTTCTTCCCGAAGCTCTTCCTGCATCTGAGGAACTGTTCCAGATGCCTTCTCAGCTTTGCTGCCAAATAAAGTCTCATGTTTGTTGATGCTAGTTTGCATTGGGTTTCTGGATGTCATTTACATCCTCAGAATCCTGATGAACACAGAAATGACTCTAGGACTTATTTGCCCCATCCTCCCCCTGGGGCTGTTTTGCATTTCTGTAGTTAGGTGAGCAAGGACCAGAAACTGTCAGGGTTATTCTTCTTGAGACTCTAAAGAAGACACGGTGGGTGATGGTATCAAGCTGGTTAAACTGTTCAAGAGTGAATCCATAAGACGCTGGACATACTGGCTGCTCTGGGGCCCAGGTGATGGGTGCAGCTCAGGACCGGGAGAGGACTCTTCTCCCTGATCCGCCCAGGCTCCAGTTCTGGAAGGATCCAGAATTGGCACCCTGGGCACGTCTGTGATGGACAGTGGTCCCAGTGAGGCACCTCTCAACAGCTTTGCCGGCAGTTAGTAGTGGGGAGACCAAGGGGGCCCAAAGCAGAAAGCGGGACAAGGCAGCGGGCATAGTGACTACAGTTATCACCCTTGTTTGGGGGGCTAACCACTCAGAAACCCTCAAAATAACGAGCAGTCTGAGGATAACCAATTTCTGGCTGCTGAGGTTCCTGCTGTAAATAGGAGATGTAGCCTTACTTGTAGGTGCAGGCTGGTGAAGTGGACTATTCAAGTTACGTAAATATCAATACAACTCAATATTGGATTTGGGGGACTTGTGCTGCTTTCGGTGAGCTTAGGTCGTTGAGAGTAGGATGAATCCCAGCAGCTGTACCAGTGACCCATAGGGTTTTCGGACTGGTGGTGCTGGGGGAGCAGTGCCCACCCCAGACCGGAGCTGGGTCAGTCTCCTCGAGGCAGGAAGTAACTCCTGATCACTTCAAGGATAGAACAGAACAGAGCCCCAGGGTTTCACTCTCAGCTCCAATCAATCACAAGACAGACACCCCAGCAAACCACAGCCTCTGGTGGCTCCCCAGCCTGCAGAACTAAATTAGAAGCCCCCAAGGCCTGTGGAGCCCGGCTGAAGGTGAATGTTCTGAGAGCCTAGCGGCTTTTTCAGACACGTCTTCACGTAAAGATGCTCACAGCGTCATCCCTGTCTGTCACAAGCAGCATGAACAGAATGTGTATTCTGAGCCTCAGCAAAGGCCATGGGGCTGGGGGGCCAGAGTGTCTCATGATGTCCCCCTCCAAAGACACACGGACGTGTTCCTGCGCCCTGGGACTTCCGAGCCTCCAGGTGAACGGCTGCAACGCAGAGGTGAGCGATTCCCATTGTGCTGAGGCTGCAGCGAGAGGCTGGTACAGATCAGTATTCTAGTCACTCTGGACACATCCTCAATTTTTCTCCCAAAGGGTAGAAATACCATTTTGCTGATTCTTAAAGACGCTCCAGTCTGTCCTCTCCCTGCATACACACATATGACATGAAAGATTCAGCCTGAGGTGAAACAGAAGGGACCTCTTCCAGAAAATGGAGCCGACGGTTTGAGACAAAAGCCCAGATGTGTGAGGAAACCAAGGGACCTGTCACTCCCCACACAGCCCAGCTGCACATCTACCCACAGGGTCCCGGGCCAGGCACCCACAACTCTGAAGAGACCCGAGGCACGCCAAGACCCCGCTGGTCACCCCTGGTGCCCACCACTTGGTCAGAGACATGAGGAGAGGGGTTTGGAGGTGAGAATGGGATCTGGCTCCCAGCACTCTCCAGCCAGAGGAGGCAGGGCCCCCCCCCCCACACTGTCACACGGGTCCCCTGGCGGCAGAGACCTGAAGCAACCCAAGCAAATGTGAAGAGTGACAAGGTCTGTGGTGCCATCTTCATGGAGCCTGGGAGGCTGTGCAGGGGCCCCCACAGGCCTCTCCGGAGGCCACCCCCAGAAAGAGAAGGCCAGAACTGACGTGCAAGAGGCAGCATGAGTGTGCAGCTGTGCTACTGCAGAAAGTAATAGAGAAACTGCTTACCTGCCAGGCCTCTGAGTCTCCTCCGTACAGGCTGTGGTCGCTCAGGGACAGAAGCCACCGTTGGCACAGAGCATAGGAGCGGGGGGGTCTCCGGAACTGCCCCAAGTCACACCCCAGGCCTCCAAGCCCAGCAACACTGGTGCCAGTGGAAAGAGAGCAGGTAAACACAAGCCTGGCTGCTGCCCTCTTCTATGAGGTACGGGGCTGACTTCCCAAGAAAGAAAGTGAGGTTGTGGGGAATTAGCACATCAGGGGCCCCCAGGACGCATGCCTCTGGGGTCGCCTGCCTTTGCTTCTTCCCCTCCCACGTGGACGCTAGGCTTGGTCCTGTGACTCAGGGGGCCCAGCTGAGCACCAGCAGTGGCTCTGTGAGCATGGGCTCGTCCTCGTGGTAGGCGGCTGCTACGTCGTGGAGAAGCTCGGCTGCACAACTCACTGTGCAGACGCCGTGCGGAGAGAAACCTGGGAGGATGAGAGGCCTCTGGTCCTTTCCAGTGGAACCAAGCTCCCAACTGAGAGCGGCCTCGGGAGCGGGGCAGCCACGGGGAGCAGAACCGCCCAGCTGAAGCCTGTCAACCACAGAATCACGGGAAACAATAAAGTGTTGTTTTAAGACTCTAAGTTTTGAGATGGCGTCTCACCCAAGCGGTAGATAACTCAAACAAAGGAACCGAAGCATGGTCCCCCCACCGGAGGAGAGGAATCTTACCCATTCACCCCAAGAGGATGACTTACTCCTGGGGCCTCAACCAACAGCCCAAGAACGCAAGTCAGCAAGTGTTAATGAAGCCACAGTGTGGGTTCCCATCTACCCAGGTCAGCTTTGCTCCACCTGGGAAGAAATCCTGTTTCTGTCCACCAACAGAAACCAACAAAACAGCTCTGGCCATCTTGTGGAAGGAGGCAGGCTTTGCTGAGCAAGCTGAATGCAGCCAGTCAACGAAGCCAAGCCCTCAGCTGGGAGTGGTTAAGTAGATTTGTGAGATTTTTAATAAGCGTGGTGGACAGTACAGAGGCGATGTCACAAGACAGTCAGTGAATCATTGCCTAGCAGGCACAGATAACCCTCCCTTCGATTCCCAGCCTTACAGCTCTCAGAGCACTTTCACATCCCTTATCTCACTTATTAAAACAACCACCCAGCCAGGTGGGCAGGGCAGGATTTGTTATCCTCTTTGCATAGAAAGAGCTTATGCAATGCAAGGGTCCCGTTGAGTGGAAGTTCAACCCCCGGGGCCCCTGAGCCTGGTGAATGGGACTGGGTGCAGGGTGGGTGCCCATGAACACAGGTGAATGGGAGGGGTGCCCTTCGGCTGGACAACATGTGTAGAAGCCCTGTCCTGGGAGGCAGCCTGCGGCAGGAGGGACAAGCCTTTCAGGGCATTTCTCAGTGCAGTCCTAGGACCCCCTGCCTCAGAATCCCCGGGGACACTTGCTGATAATGTAGATTGCCAGACAGGGGGTGGAGCCTAGGAATCTACATTTTAAGATGCTCCTGATGGTCGACTGTATTTGGACACCATTGCTACAGAAGTCCCCTTGCCAAACAGTACAGTTATGAAGTTGCTTGACTGATGGGCACCCGTGGTCTAGTGCTCTTGCTAGCTCTCTTGTCTTCACCAAGGTGAAGTTTTGGAAGGATGTGTAAAATCTGGACATGTAGAAAAGATGGGGGATAAAGAATTGGAGGCACTAAGAAAAAAAGTAGGGATGGGCAGTTCAACCCCACTCTATCCTGTGCTGCATAACCATTATCAAACAGCATCATTATGAAGTGAAAACACGGTAAAGGGGCCGGAAACACTAACAGGGGCTGGGGTAATAACATTCTCCAGGGATGGTCTTGTTTGGATTTGGTGTCCTGTTTCTTGGAGGTGAGGAAATGTCATACCTGCACGGGGGCACAGGCAGAGAGATGCCTCTGTCCTGGGATCTTAGGGCTCACCTGGAGACAGAGAGCAGAGCCCTGAGCAGACAACCTGCCCCAGTGAGGACAGCAAGCTTCCTGGATGTCCTGGCATTGGATCACCTGGGAGGGACCCCTCATCCCTCCATCTCCTCCATCCCCAGCAGGCAGGTTCTGCCAACAGACGTGGCAGGGAGAAAGCTCCAAGCTCCCACCAGGCTGAGCAAGTTGGTTGGGGGTCGGGGGGAAGGTCCACTTCTCTTCCCACCACAACTAACTGGGGAGGCGGGGGGGAGAGGGGAAAGACACACGGCTGAGATCCATCTTTTATTTTTATCACCCTTTCCAACTCTTTGTGATAGAATCTGAGCCACTTCCGTTGTGTATCAGGAAGAAATGTGCTGCTTAAGTGTGTTTGTAATTAGACCCAGGTAACTCACTCTTTAATAATCAGCATGTTTCTCCCTCTAGCTCACTAAGCCCCGCTCCTGCCACCGCTCTAGTTTCATCCCGGCCCCCCTCCCAGGCGGGGATGCCTTAAAGGGGCCCACTGGCTTGTCATCTTCTGCCTTTCTCTCCAAATGGCCTGACTGGCCCACATGGGACTTTTCGAGCAAGGGCCCTGAGGGGCCCGAGGAGCAGATTCTGGGAAAGTTTGGACAGTGGAAAGGCCCAGCCCACTCACCCTCTGGCTCAGCAGAGCCCAGCCTAGACCCTCCTGCCTGGGGGGAGGAGAGACAATCTTCCCAATGCCAGAAGTGATGAGAGTATCTCTTCCACCCTGGCTGTCCTCTCAAGTGGGTGCAGAGAGGACAGGAAAGTGTCCTTGGTGACGGTGTTGTCGGTGTCATCGTGACTCCAGCACTCCTGACTAGGGCCGCTACCTTCCTGGGCTCCAGCCCCACCTTCAGCCAGTGCCTGCCAGGTCGGGGCAGGGAGAGGGCTCAGAGGGGCTGAAGGAAGCGTGATGGATGAGGCACTTAAGGAACGAGGACCCCAGAGAGGGGAGAGAGATAAAAAAGCAAATTACAGTTTTTAAAACGTTATTATTCTCATTTAAATAAGCAAACATGGTCACTGGAAACATTTTCAAAAACCTCAGCACTCAAAAAGAAGAAAAAGAAAATTGCCCTTAATCCTCCCATGCAGAGATCATTATTAGGAGGTATTTACTTGTGGTTTTCTTTGCATATTATATCAGTCTTAATCCACAACCTCAAGTGGGTAAGAAATGTCCCATTACTTTTCCATGAGTCGATTTCTGCAAGGATCCTGCCCCTGAAGTGGTAGAAATCTCAGTTCCGAGTCCCCACACCTACTCTCCCGGCCCTGAGCTAAATTCTGCGGACTGAAGGTGGGTGGTCCTCCCTGCACTGGCATCCACCACCTCTGTTCTCCCTGCTTCTGAAAGGTCAGCCCTGCAAGTCCCTGCTACACAGACCCTCATTCCCATCCAAAAGACGTCCTCAGGCACGTCCTGCCACTCTCATGGCCTCCTTGGAGCACTGGCACAGAAGCCCTCCTCTGTCTCCCAACCACTGTAGAGCCGGAGGAAGCTAGCTGTGCCCCCCTCCCCCGGCACTTCCACATATGCTAAGGTGAGCTTGCAGGAACTATTCTACCGCCTCGCACCCAGTGGGGCTGGGGGAGCCATCCACAATCTGGGGGCTTCTGCCTCCCTAGGGCTCTACCCAAGAAAGCTATTTATTATCTCCCTCTGCACCCTGTTCCCCAAAACCCTCTGCACTTCTGTTCTCTGTTCCAAGGCAGAGAGCCCCTGTGCTCCCTCTCAGGGACCCACCAGCATCTAAGGTCGCCTCGTCTTCCCACCAGCTCTCCTCTCCTCACCTCCCTCCCGACCCTGCCCCCAAATCAGGGAGATCTCTTCTAAGGGCTACCACATAAGGTTGAGCAGTGTGTGCACTGCACAAATGTGGCCTGCTGTGGGGTAGGGCACAACCAGAGGCTAAAATCTGCCCTTGCCCTGGCAAGCAGAAAGGCACCTTCTCACGATTCACCCACAGGTGCCATATGTGCCAGCCACGGCCCTGCCCTTACTCATCATGTCTTGTTCCAAACTTTATACCAAGGCCTAGACTTTTGGTACTCAAAAACCAGTAATTTGACTCCTTTGCTAAATCTGTCATCCCTTCCCTGAGGCAGTTCATGTTGGGCAGTCTGACTGCCGTCTGCCTGCAAGCAAGGATCACAGGTGTCAGGGCACGCAGGAGGACGCCTTGGTCAGTGCTTGAGGACATATCTCACTCACTCACACACACACACACACACACACACACAAACACGCACGTGCACTCCCAGCTCCAAATGCTAGGTTCAAGTCTTCGGGGTTGAGACAGAACCTGCATTTTAAAAGCTCCCACGTGATTGTGAAAGGGTTTGGGGAGAACGCGTACCATAAGGGGAAACAGACCCAGTCCCTGGAGAACGCTACCATAAGGGGAAACAGACCCAGTCCCTGGAGAACGCTACCCCACGGCCCAGCAACCCTTGTGGGCCAGTGCAGGACACTCCCCTTACTTGCCCGGGCCGGTGAACTCAGGACCCCACCGAGCTGGATGGGGGATTGTCATTTCTCAAATGCCCTTAACACCCCCATGCATCTTCCTGTTTTCCCTCTTTGGTTGCAGCTGAGATGTTGAGAAAATCCACTCAACACTGTATCTGGCGGAGTGTCATTTTAAAGGCTTTCTCAAAGAAGGACCAGATGATTCCCAGTCATCCGGCCCACTTCTCCCGTCCAGCAGAGAGAGCCTGCAGGCAGCCTCCTTAGGGAGTGGTGGGAAAAGCCCCTTCCCCAGCAGTACTGAGGTGCAGGGACCACGCATGACACTCCAGAAGAAACCTTCTCAGATGGAGACCCCCTAACTTCTGACCTGGGAGCCTGAGCCGCAGGGGAGGAACAGGTCAAATCTCTTCTTGTGCCTCAGCATCAAATGGCAATGCTAATGTAGTTTCTAATTTCGGTTTTAAAATGCCACTTAAAGGACAGCTTCAGTTCTCTCACTTAAAACTTTTTTTTAAATAATCACATTTCCTCATGAATCAGGCCATGGGCATATTTGTCCCTCCCTCCCTGTGAAGAACTGACAGAGCAAAAAGGACATTCTCTCAGGTTTCTTCATGTGAATCAGCACATTCTTTAGCACCAATGTGCTGCTGCTTCAGTCAGGGGGCCTTTCTCTGGTCTGACCCCACGTCCATGGTCCCTTCTGCTCGTAGCCTCTGACCAGGATCCGGACCCTGTCACTCCCCATGGGAGAAGATGACACCACCCAGAGGCAGAGGCAGAGGAAGAACAGGGAAGAAATGAGAGCTGTCCCCCGCGACACCCAGATCCTGCCCGAGGAGGTGTGGAGCAGGGCTGATTGGCTGCAGGGAGGGACTTCTCCAAAATTAAGATAATTGGGATCCCTAGGAGTTTTATGAGAGAGAAACCAAGTTGTTTTTTGTTTTGTTCTGTTTAAACTTTGGAAGAAAAAGAAAACATAATTTTCCTTTATGGAAATTAGGAATAATCTTTTAGGAATAATTTTCTAATTATTCCTGAAAGAATATGCTCCAAAATTGTGTAAACTTGGATTTTCCTCCTCTTTCTAGTCAAGGATGGAAATCCTCCCCTACATGGTAAGTATACGTGGGCAGGGGGGTGGGGTAGGAAGGGTGTTGTCAGACGATGTCTCTCCTCTCCCACCTCCTGTTAACTTGGGAAGTGACTTTGGGATTTGTGCCCATGAAGACAGGGTCTGCAGGAAGCCCAGACCAGTGGCCAGGGGGCCCATCACAAAGGAAGAGTCTTCTCTAGAGGACCAGGTTTGCAGGCTTGGCCTGGTCCTTGGGATGGGAGGCGAGTAGGGAGGCATGCCTGTCCATGCAGGGCCTGGACTCAACCCCTGAGAGCGGAGTCAGGCCTCTAACTGCCCACCCAGGACCCCAGCTCTGGAGCAGAATCTGGAGGCAGAGCTGCAGCTCCCCATCCTGGCCCAGCCTCCCCACAGGCTGCCCAGGGGCACCCTCTGGGGGTGGCCAGGAGAAGGATGTATTGAAGACAAGAGTTGGTGACATGCCTCCATGCAGGTCCCCAATCCTAGAGTTTCCTGCTGACTCAGACCAAGTCTTTCTAGCTGGTGCTGCCCTCTGGCCATGGGGGTGGGTTACAGGTCGCCTGAGCCATCCCTTATACCTCCCAGGTAGAGGTTCAGCCATACCTGAACCAAAGGAAGGCTGAGCCTGATGGCCCTTGCCAGTCCTTCCTTTGTGGCAGGTCCCCTGCCCCTACTGTTCCCCACCCCCCATATCAGGCATCCCAGACAGAGTTGGAAGCAGGACCAGCCCTCGGCTTGTCTGTCCTTGGGACCCCTCAGCTCACAGATCTGGGTCAGTAGACAAGGAAAGACCTTTTCCCCCCATCTCAAACAGGCTGCAGCCAAAACAGGTATCTCTCTTATCAAGACCCACAGCTGTGTCACGTCTTCCGGTCAGGTCCTCATTTGAGCCTTAAAGGGCTTTGGGTGCGAACAATAATGGAGGCTGGCAATCAGGAATGTTCTAGAATAACCAGCCAGACTGAAAGGGGGAGCACAATGCGAGCCCACGTGCTGACGTCTGGACATTCCAACCTGTCTGCTTCAATGTCCTGTCAAACCCCTAGCAGGGGATGGAAGAAGAGTGAAACTAAATTGTTACTGCTTGCCTGCGGGGTTTGCTCCAGGATGACGTTAATTGTCTCCTTTACCCTTGTTAATATTTTCTCAGTAATGACCAAATACTATTTTTACAACCAGAATAAAAATCAAGGGGAATGAGTTTCATTTTAAAAAGGTCAGTGGGAGCCACTGTAGGTCACTGACTCGGGAAGTGACCTAAGGATAACAGGTTCCTTCTGGCAGAGGAACATGTTCAGGATGGATCCAGCTGGGTTTACGGTGAGGCAATGAAGCTTAAGCTTCAGGCTCCCCCCCAGCTCACGTTGACCTGTCATGTGTTTAAAAAATTTGCAAAAGCAACAGCTAAGACTATTGTTTTCCACTACAAATTCCCCCATCACACTTTTCCTCAGGTTGGGTGGCGCTGAAGGGACCGTGGAAACTCGGGCAATCCGGCTGAGAGGAGGCCAAGTTGGAGACACATTTCCTCCAAGTGTTAGTGCATGTAACTAAGTGGTTTCCAGTTACTTTAGAGGTGAGGTACCGCCAGCCCTCCACTGGGGATCCCAGGAGAACTCCCACCACTTCAGCTCACAGGTGTCAGGACACGAAGGTGCAGGGTCAGAGGGGGGACCAGATACGGAGCTGTCACCAAACACCAGGTACCAAGGAATGTGATGATGGAAGGGAACTATGGTTTGAATCGTATGGCCCCAGAAGCCAGTCTGGATTGTTTTCCTGTACTTTGCATCTTGGTCAGCTTTTTAAAATGTGTCATTTATTTTGATTCTTTCTCATGCTAAATAATTATTTACTTTAAAACCTAATTTTGTGCCGTTGTTCTCAGAGAGGGCCCCTAAGGTGCAGGAGCTGCAGGCTCCACAAAACCTGCATCTGCCCCTAAGGATGGACCACAGAGCACAGTGCAGGGCAGGGGGCTCAGCACCTGGGCCGTAGCAGCCCCTGCGGCAACGCCGACGGCAATGAGAGGACACACGTGAACTTTATACCACTGACCACAGAAACAAAGCACTGGCTTTGAGGGGGTCTGGCTGAGACCCAGGGCTCTGACCTTAGCCCAGACTCAAAACCCAAGGGTGCAACTCTCACCCTCGGAAGACTCTGAATCTGAGGCACCCAGTCAAAGCCATCAGTAAATAGCTGGAGACTGTGGGGGCGGGGGGGGCGAGGCCAGAGAGGAAAGGATACCAGGGGCTGGGGGCGAGGAGGCGGGCTAGGATTTAGAGGTGAGTCGGGCTAGGATTTCAACCCCTGGCAGCTGTCCCTTCCTTCAGGCCTCAAGTGCCCCGTGTGAAAGGTCACCAGCCCCAGCAGGGGAAAGATCATGCTACTCTTGACCACCCTCTGAGCCCAACTCCGCACAGCTGCATACATCCTGCCTGATGGGGCTCTTCTGACAGGCCACCCACTGGTCTGCACGAGACATTTTTAGTTTGTGGTGCTTCCTACCAAGTCCTTCCTACCCCTATCCTCTTAGAGGTGTCAGACCCGCACTGTTACCTGGAGGCTCTCCCAGCGTACTCCAGCTCCCATACCTTTTATCCTCGACAGGCATTTCTACCAGTAAATCTCTTGCATGTGCTTCTCAGAGGACCCAAACTGACACAGGACCAAACTGGATTTTTCCTCTTGCCATCATCAGAATAATTAAAGCTGATTATAAGACATTAACTTTCGCATTGTGTGATTCGATGATGTTCAATGCCGTACCCACGTGCCATCTAAAATAATCCTGCATCCCACTTGATGTATGCATACCAAACCTTAGGCAATTCAATCCAAAAAGAGCCAGCTCTTCCTGAGTGAGTTCCTTTGCCCTGGCCTCACCACCAAGTCCCAGACCTTTGCATGAAGTAGTTCTCCAGCATGACACAGATGGGGTGGGTTGGGGGGCCTCTTAATTGACTGAACATACCCCCACCCTGCCTTGCTGCCTGTCACCACTTCTGGGCCCCAGGTATCCCCTCTGGCTCTCAGTGTCCCTCCAAGTGTAACCTCACAGGCCAGGTACCCCCTGCCTTGATACAGGGACCAGAGGGCCCCAGCCAGAAGGCCAGGTACCCCTGAGCCTGGCTACTAATCTCAAACAACAGTCCTGTTCCTTTTGGCATATGCTGGCTCCATCCCAGCTTCTGCCTCCTTTCCACTCTTGGCCAGAGCAGTGGCCTGTTCCTTAGCATTCAATGACCCTACTCGTGACTCTACCCAACACCCGGTCAGGCCCAGGCAGCAGCAGGAGTGCAGGTTCACCTTCATGCAAACCCCTGTCCTTCCCACAGGAGGCTAGGTGATGGGGCCCGGGGGTGGCAATATGTCTCAGCAGCCTGCAAGCCTTGTGTCACTGGAACCCACTTGGGTGGAGGCCACACAGCTAAAGGGACTCAGACAGGCAGGCGAGGTCACATGTCACTGAAACCAAAGAGAAGGAAGTTGAGGCACTAACCAGTGAGACTTTGTCCAAAAAATGTCCAGAGTCACCCCATCACCAGAGCCAGAGCCAGCACCCACAGCCTGCACATCCAGGTCCCAGGCAGCCCGTGAATCATGCCACTGACTCTCCATCTCACCCCCTGACCTTAAGAGACCCACAGTCCCGTAGGATCAGAAGACAGAGGTGGAGACGCCCTTTCTGGGATTGGAGACCTTTTGTGAGCTCTTTCCTTCCAGAACCGTCTCTCCCTCACACCCCATCCTTTCTCCAGTTTTCCTACTTCACAAACCAGACTGCAACCCCTCGAAAGCCCTGGCATGACCATTCTCCAAACCCACTGCTGTCTGCTTCCATTTGGAAAATCACTTCATTTCAGAGCCTGGGCTTGGCCTACTTGCTATTCAGTTCTTAAAACGGACATTCTAAAATGCAACCTTCAGTCACAAATCACTATGGTTGCCAAAGCCATCTGTACCAAACAAAAACAACACAAAACAAAACACACACACAAACCCAAACAAAACAAAACAAAAACATTGCCAGGGGTGATGGTTAAAATAAAAGTCTGCAAGCAAGGGCATCACCAGCATTCACAGAGGATGCGAAGACCACTCCACAGTGGTCGAATACGCACAGTACACAGGGAAACCCACGCCAGCAGCAATGAACTCCAACCTCAGACAGCAACACTTCACCGTTGATCTTCACCCCAGCCTCCTGGTGATGCTGAGTGCTTTAATAATAATTCCCCTAGTGAGCAGAAGAAACAAAAATAGCTGTACCAGTCACCAAGGGCCGGTGCAGCAGTTTATGAAATCCTGGGGCTGTAATGCTCGCAGTCTCCCAAGTTTCCATTATACAGCTAACAAATGGCCCCATCGCGGCAGGAGAGGCACCCTTGCCTCGCCTCTCTTGGTCTCTCTGCAGACAGGCCAGCAGGGAGGGAGCGTGTGTCACTCAGCGACCACGTAATGGGGAAGAGGTCCCGCAGGGATCCCAGCCCTGTGACCTCTGCCTGTCAAAGCCAACCTCCAAGCCCCTTTATAATCTTTCCCGAGACTTAAATGTATGGGTACACAAAGCTTCCTAATGGAAGGTTGCTCTGGCTTGTGTAAAAAGCTGTGTAAACTTCATCTCTGCATTTACTCAGCACCAACCTTGTTTAATTTCCTGCCAGGGGATGTTCAGGGAACGTGACCATCTTCTCTGAACATCTTTTGGAAAAGAAACAGTGCCCTCCCACTTTGGGACCAAAAGACCCCCTAAAAAGGGTAAGATACCTCCTCCAACTTTACCAAAAGGAAAGGCAGTTTGACCACACTCTCTGTTAAGTTTCTCACTAGAAAAAGCAGCTTAAGACTGAGTAGACGAGAACAGACTGCCAAGTCTGAGGCTCCCTGGCACCCCGACCCAGCCATGTGACCTTGGCAGGTGACACCACTTCTCGGGGTTGCAGCTTCCTTCTTGGGAAAATGGAGGTGCTAGTGTGTCTGTCTCACAGGTTGCTGTGAGCAGCAAGTGCTTGGCCTATGGAAAGAGGTGTGAACCGTGGCTACTAGAACTGCTCTAAATTGGAGGTGGCCCACGGTAGTGGTTCAGTGCGGACTCCGGAACCCACTGCCCAGGTTCAAGTCCCAGTTCCTCCATTCGCAGGCTGCAAGGCCTTGCAAAATGCAAGATGATGATGAAAAGTGGCAGCTCTGAGGAAGGAATGCGCATTGCCAGGGACCCCAGCTGCCGAGATTTCCCTGCCCTACCAGGAGCAATGGAGCTGCAGGGACCCTCCATCCACACCAAGCCCTCTGCAGACACCCCCTACTCTTTGCCCACTTCCTGGATGATCACAGCACAATTTTGGAACCCAAAATCACTTACCATAAACCCGTACTTTATAGCCCAAAAGGCTGAGGCCTGGCCCAGATTCCACTTAGGACCTCCCAACTGAGCCACCCAGCCTTCCTGCCACTGCCTGGTGTCTTACCTGACCTCATGCGCAGGGTAGAGAGGAAGCGGGGGTCAGCAGGGCCACCATGACTCCCCACACAAACATGGAGGAAGTTCCAGGCCAAACCACAAACTAAGCTACAAACCAAAAACATTTTGATGTTTTTCTTCATTGTATATATTTCAGATGGGCACAATCTTTAATGAAAAAGAAAATTTTAATTTTGTTTTACCTTAAAAAACAAACAAAAAACTCAAGACCCAGAGAGTTACTGACAGCAGGGGCTTCACCTGGATAAAATCCCCTCCATCCAATCCACATGCTGCCTCTCCCCTTGGCTGACAGTGTCCCTGAGGAAGCTTCTTCTGCTTTCACATAACATCCCTGGGATCCTTCTGGCTGAGTAAACTGCTTATCCCAAGTAGCTCAGGCCTTCAGAGAAAGGGACTCTGCTCCTTGCCTGAGCAGCCCACATCCACGGCTGCTGCATCACTGTTACGTGGAGGCTGTCGTGTGCTTACATGGATGAGCCTTGCCCCTCTCGGAGCCAGCTTTCCCATCTGGAAAATGAGGAGTTGGCCTAAGCAGCAGCCGGGCACAGGGGCTCAGGGCCCTATGCCCTTGGAGCACACTGGGCAGCGCCCCAGGACCAAGGTGGGCAGATGGGGTCATGCTAAGTCCTGCCAGGTCCCGCTCTCCACCCCACACCCACACCCACCCCCACGCTCAGGGAGGCTCCCCACAGGCCTGTCCATGGAACTACAGGAAAACACTGAGGAGGGTCTCCGGAGCATTTCTGCACCTCACTTAGCAAGCAGTCAAACTCTCTGTAGGGTCAGGACAGGCCCACAATTCAGTGTTATACAAAGAGCTTGCAGAGGTGTTTCTCCTGGGCTGAGCTGGGCTTTGTGGGAATGCGCTCTGGCCGAGGATGGCCTTGCACACCTTGCTTGCTCTTGTTAAGCCTGTGGGCAGGTGCGAGGTGTGGTGGGGAAGAGGCGAATAACGAACTCATCTTCCCACAGGCTCCTGCAGCCGGTGCTCACCAAGATCTCCCACATCCTGTACGCCTTGATGGGCGAAGGAGGTGTGGGGGAGGGAGACAAGGCTGTGACCTTGGCTGACCCTGTAGGGGTCTCAGAGCTGGGACTAGGGTGAGGACTGAGGTGCCCAGGGTGCAAAATGGAAGGAGGCACACTCCCTCCTGACCCTACACTTGCAGAACCTTGAGGGCAATTGCCTCCTTCAGTTTTGTGCCAGACCATGACAGTCCAGGGCAGTCAGTGCTTCTTGAAGAGTGCAGGGGCTGCGGTGGCCAGGTCACTGGTTCCCATTTTAATCTGGGGGGCTTGGAAAACTTCGCAAAGGAAGTGAAGAGTGTGGACTCCTGGAAAGGAGACACCCCCTTGCTCCTGCTGACTGCTCACCCCGTCCTGGCCGCCAAGCCTTTGCCAGGGCTGCCAAGGGCAGGTGGGCCATTGCCAGTATCACGTCTTCCTCTTGCCCTCTGTGCCTGAGCAGAACAGGCCAAGTGCGCTGAGAAAGTGAGCTCATGGTGGGGAAGCACATGTGCCCTCAGCTAGAGAGGAGCCTGGGCCCACGGAACTAGCCCCAGCTTGTCTGGGAGCCCTCTGCCCTTGACCAGGGCCTCCCTGCCCTCCCCAGACTACCCAGTTTTGGGACTGGGAGCCAACCAGGCTGTGCCGGGAGGGAGAATGTCCACGAGAACAAAAACAGCTATCCATGCCTGTCTGAGCCTGGTCTCTGAACCGGTTTGCTGTCCATACTGTCTCTATTTTGCGTGTCTCTGTTCACAGGTCTGTAATCGTCTCTTTGTCCGTCTGTCTTTCCATGACCCTGTGTTTTTCCTCCCTCCCTCTCTGTGTGTCCCTCTGTCCGTGAGTGAAGTGAGGCCAGGCGGGGGGGGGGGGGGGGGGGGGGGGGCGGGATGGGGGGGAGGTGCATACCTGTCCTCTCTAGCTCTCATTGGTTCGCAGCCGCTCCCCGGGGACAGCCGCCGCCAGTCCCGCCCCTCTCCAACCCCCCCACCCCCACCCCCCGGACCTGGACCTGAGAGCGCGGGGCGCCTCAGAGCTCAGCCTCCAGCTGGAGACAGGAGCGCAGCAGCCGAAGCCAGCGGGGACAGGTTCTCCGCACACCCGGCATCTCAACAGGGACTCGAGGCTGCAGAATTGCTCCGAGACTCTGCGGCGGCAGCGCGGGAGGACGCGGAGGACTCCCCGCCTGCGCCCTCTGTGCACTCGGCTTCTGGCGGCGCCCGGCAGGGACCCCGAGCTGCGGCCGCACTCACCGCTCAGCTTTCGCCGCCGCCGCAGCCCAGGGGCGCCCCGGAGCCCGGAGCTCACCGGAGCTGGGGTCCGAGCTGAGAGGGCGGCCGTAAACCCGGGTCGCTGATTCGGGACCGCGGGTAGCGACGGCGAGAAACCCGAAAAGTCCGGGGGTCGCGGGCGCCGAGCCGTCCAGCTCCCGAGCCGTGGGGTCCACCGCCCCGCGGGGAGGGCAGCTGAGCGCGGCTGGCTACGGAGCGGCGGCGGCCCGGGGGCTCCGCGGTTCCGGCGACCCCGCAGGCACCTGGCTCGCGGTCAGTCACCCGTAGCGGGAAGAGCAGGGCGCGCCATGGAAGCGCGGGGCGGCGCCGGGCGGCACAAAGCGAAGTGAGGCGGCCGGGCCGGGGTCGGCGGCCCCGCGGGCCATGTACGGCGACGTGTTCAACGCCACGGGCGGCCCCGAAGCGGCGGTAGGCGGCGCGCTGGCCCTGGCAGCCACGGTCAAGGCGGAGGGCGCTTTGCCACTGGAGCTGGCTACCGCGCGCGGAATGCGGGACGGCGCGGCCGCCAAGCCCGACCTGCCTACCTACCTGCTGCTCTTCTTCCTGCTGCTGCTCTCCGTGGCGCTCGTCGTCCTCTTCATCGGCTGCCAGCTGCGCCACTCGGCCTTCGCCGCGCTGCCCCACGACCGCTCGCTGCGGGACGCCCGCGCGCCCTGGAAGATGCGGCCGGTGTAGCGGCGGAGCCAGCCACGCCGGCAGGCGCCCGGTCCCGGTCTCGCCACCAGCAGTCGGTGTGAGCCAGGCAGGGTGCACCTGACGCCCCTGGGAACACTGCGCCCTGACCCCCAACACCCTTCCCGCCCTTGAACAGCACCCTGGGCGTCAAGGGAGTAGGAGGAGTTAGGAGGCTGCAGAGGGTCCCGATCCTCGTAGCCGCAGGGAACTAAGGTTCTGCTCCCCCGGAGGACTCTCTCTTCCCTGGACAGTGGGCCCAGCTTGAGGGGGGTGGCGGGGGGTGCCTTCCTGCAAGACGGCGCTCCCGCCCGGACAAGGGAGCCTTCCTCGCCGCCCGCTGACTTCCCTACTTTGCACACCCAAGGGGCAGGCGCTGTGAGCGCGCAACTACCCGAGCGCGCAGCCAGCCGGGGAGCTGCCTGTCCGGAGTCCCCGGCCCTGCGGCCGTCTTCCTGCGGCTGTTACCACCTCTCCCACTCTTTGGCACCGAGGGTCCCACTAGGATCTGACTGTGAACTCAGCCGGACTTGGGAATGATGGCTCTCGGAAGCTTCGTCCCCTGGGGAAGGAGGGGACGCGAGTTTCAATGGGTCCCGCCCGGGTCTGAGGACCCAGTTTTCTCTGCCCGCACGCGCAAAGGGGAAGCCGGTCTAGAGGCGCAGGGTCTCACCTGCAGCACCCTGTGGTCAGGAAATAGTGTCCTCCATCTCCAGGGGCCGCATTTCTACAATAAAACCTCACCGAATTAGACCCAGTGCTGACGACGCTCTGGTCATTGGTTGCGCCACTTGGGAAAGGGTGATAAAGGGCAGGGCGATCCTGAGCAGGCTGAGACCCAAGCACAGCACGCCTCCCACCTCGCTGTGGCCCAGGTCAGTTTTAATGATGCTCGCTCCTCTCCAGCTCCACCTTTCCCCAGGGTCAGTCAGTTACTTGCTCTGGCAAGTGTCTTCCGAGTGGGTCTCAAAGAGGAATTGCTGCCTCACCTGCTGAAAAAAAAAAAATTCCCTCTAATAGGGCTCCATGGAGTCCTTCCCTGTGAGGTGGTTCCTCCCACCTGGCATCCACTCCGTCGCTCTCAGAGCCTCTCTGGGCCTGAGCCCTTCCAGGAGCCTTTTCTGGACCAGAACCACCTGGTGAAGGAAGGGCCTGAGGGTCAGGCGATGGGGGCAGCTGCTCAGCACTTCTGCCCAAGGTAGACAGGAGGCCAGCTCTGGAAAAGACAGCAGGAAAGCAATGGATGAATAAGCCCAGCTTGGAGGAGCAGATTTCAAAGAACCTGAGAGGGAGTAGAAAGAATTGTGACAACCTTGACCATTTTCAAAGTTAATCTAATTCTAGGGAGAATTCTTTATGGTGGTTTAAAAGTTTCAGGAGTCACCTGGCTCATTAGGACACTGGAGCTTAGAGAATGTTTGACTAAAAGGAGATTTGGTAGATTATTTAATCGAGTAGTTTTAAACCATTTAGGGGTCACTCAGATTTTGAGAATCTGAAGAATACTAAGGATGCCCGTCTGGCAAAATGCATACAGGCACACAATTCTACAAACTTTTTGTGAGGGCTGACACTGAAACCCGTCTAAGGACCCCAGCTGAGGCTGGGAAAAGACTTGCTACGGCTCCAGTCTCAGGCTAGGGCTCCTCACCACCACTTCTCCTCAGCCAGTGCACAAGATCCCCTCCTGCTCCTATCCCATGAAGCAGCAGAGATGAGCAGCTGAGGGTTCATCTTGGGCTTGATTACCCATGTCTTGGAGAGCTAACACCAACCAAGCCCTAATGGAGCTAATTCTATGATAACCTCACAGAACAGTCTGGCTTTTGGAAATGTAGCCAAACCTTTCTAGCCTATAGTAATGGTAACTCAGCTAATGCATGTGACCCTTGGTTGCAGAGAAGACTAAATGGAATAAATTTTAAGGAGGTATGAGAGCCCCGGCTGGCATAATGAAATCACACACTGCTGATATGCAGGACCCTTCAGCTTTAGTCTGGGGGCTGTGAGGGGTAAGAGACTAATGTAGAGGCAGCGTATGCCTCCTCCACATCTCCCCATGGATAGATCTCAAGGCAGTATGCAGAGTGGTCAGAAGCACAAGCTCTGGAGTCTGTCTGGCTTTAAATCCCAGCTCCACTGCTCACTGGTTGTGTGACCCTGTGCAAATTAATCTATCCTAGCCTGTCTCCTTATCTGTGAAATGAGTATTATATCACCTAGCTCTACAGGGTTGAATGTCAAATGACATAATCAGTGTAACATGCTAGCACTCAAATTTATTAGCTGTTATTGTAACTGAGCCTTAGGCTTGAGGCAGCGCTGCCGAAGGGAGAAGCTGACCCACAAACAGGATGTGCTCTCACCACAGCTCTATCGTGACCACAAAAAAATGCGAGGAGGGGGATTATCAGTGGACTTCTGGCTTAGAGGTCACCTGAAGTTCCTGGACCAGAACCAGTTGAAGCCAGAGTGATCCAGGAGGCTCTTGGGATCCCTTAATACAATACTGTCCCAAGGCATCAAGAGGTTAAAGCTAAAAAATGCTAAGATGCAGACAACGTGGAAACCATCTTTCTGATGTCTCTACAAGGTTTCAGTGGTCTTAGCCACCTAAGCCAAAGGCTTGGCCACTTCAAATGAACCGATACTTCTGGAAGAAATTCCTAAGTAATTGCACCATGTAGAGCTGGAAATCTAGAAACCGAGCAGGGTCAGTATGAGGAACTGGACTAGAGTTCTGCTTTTTGCCAGGACTGTGACCCTAAATAATTTCATTCTCATCTCTAGGCTAGCGTTAGACTAGTTGAGCAGTAATGGGTCCTTTGTCATGTGGGACCTAGACCCAGATTCTCCCCTGGAAAGGGTGTGGCTGAGTTCATGTCTGTCTCCTGCTGATATGCAGGGTAAGTGGACTATGACGTGCTAACTGGACATTTAGATGGATATCAGGAAGGTCGATCTATGCACACACATCCTCCTGCCCTTTGTTCTTCCACCAAGCCCATGATGTCTTGGAATTACCTTGGAAGGGCTGGGCCTACAGGCTAAATTGAGGAATAGGACCCATGACATAGGTGTTTGGGCTGCTCTTCCATAACCAGTCACTGGGGCAGGTGAGAGGGTTGAGAACACATTTCTGATGGGGGGTAAGAGGGTGGGTAGGGTAGAAATTAGGAAAGTGGTTAAAGATGCCAGGAACCAGGAGAAGCAGCATAATGTAGAGAACAAGAGCCAGAGTCCTGGAGCCCGGTAACCTGACCTTGGCCATCCACTCCATGCCATGCTCATGCTTCTGGATTTCCGAAAACCTGCTTCCTCATCTGTAAAATGGAGACAATAACAGTACCTAGCTCATGGGATTTTCAACATTGTGGGGGACACTGGAGGTAAAGTGTTCAGCTCATGTTTGACATGTGGTAAGTGCTCGAATGTGAGCTATCATTATTCGCCATCAGGATGACCATTTCAGAAGTGTTTGCAGCAGCAAAAATAGCAACTGCTTTCCCTCAGTGACTAAAATTCATCACCTTTCCATATAAATTAGACCTTCCTCCAGTCTTCTCCATCTCAGTAAACTGAGCCATCATCTGGTTGCCCAAAGTAAAAAGCACATGGTGGTCATCCTGACCCCGAACTCTTCTTCATCTTCCCATGTGCAGTCCATCCTAGACACCACTCTGCTCCATCTACTCCCCTCCATCTCTACCAACATGACCTGAATTCAAAGCCCAGCATTCACTGCTGCCTCTCTCCAAAGCAGGTGTCCGACCCCAGTATCTGCCTCCAGCCCCAGCTTACACTCCAGTGGCTTCTCCTTGTTCTCAGGATTTAAAACAAAACTCTAACCTTGGCCTACAAGATGCAGCATCCTCTGGCCCCCACCAACCTCTCCAGCCTCATCCCCTCACATTCCTCTTGCACTCCAGGCTTGAGACACAGTGGCCTGTTGATCCCTAAAGCCTCTCTGCCTAAGCTGCTTGTCCCTCCTCCTTCATCCAGCTAATGCCTCCTCATCCCTCAGGTCTCAATATCTCTTCCTCAAAATGGATCTGCCTGAGTTCTCAGAGGAGATCAGTTATGTTCATTCACAGCCCCCGATCAGGTCCCTTACTGCAGCTATCAAGTAACTGCGTTGTAGTTCGTGGCCTAATGTCTCCCCTCTACTACCGTGTAAGCTGTATGAGGTCAGGGACAGCATGTGCCCGCTCTGCTCACTGCTGCTTTCCTAAGGCCCAGCATAGTGTTAAGCACAAAACAGACACTGAATAAGTATTTACTGACTGGAATATAATGGAAAGACAGCTAGAGGTTAAGGTAAACTCTTGCCTGCGGGTTCTTCATCCGAACACTTCACCTTTGATTTGCTGCCTTAAACTAAACTTGCATCAGATGAAATACTGAGTTGAACGCTCCTTATTGATCGGGCCTCCAACTGGCCTGTTTCCTGGAGGTGGTAATCCACAAAGTTGTTAGCAACTGACATTTCTTGTCTCCATCTATGTAACACTTCAGTTATTATCGTATCCTGCAGAGACTAAAGAACATGCAATTTAAAAGTTTGTACCTTTAGCTATTTCTGCTTGAATTACTCCTTTTCCTGCAGGGAAGCTGAGATCTTTACCATGTCATTCATATGCTTTCTGAATTGCCTTGACTAAGAATCAACTAAATCACTACTTCACATACTGACTCCCTCACCTCTTCTTGGACTTTGATCACAGATTTCCTTCTCAATGAGACCGTCTCTGGTTTCTGGATCTAAACCTTCAGCCATCTTCCTCCTCCCACCCCTGACATTTCAAATCTTCCTTTCATACTTTTTCTTCTTAGAACTTACCACTACCCTATATATTTTATTTGTCTTATTTTGTGTCTCCATCAGCCGGAATGAAGCTGCTTGAGAGAAAGTATTTTTGTTCTATTCAGTTTATCCTCAGCCTGACATCTAATAGGCCCTCAAATATTAGTTAAACGAATGAACAACCTGATACTGCTCACGCAGGACCAGAAAAAAATCCAGATATTCGGAAAAACAGGAGCAGAGCCTATTTTTTAAAATTAATTAATTAATTAATTAATTTTTATTTTTGACTGTTGGTTCTTCGTTTCTGTGCGAGGGCTTTCTCTAGTTGCGGCAAGTGGGGGCCCCTCTTCATCGCGGTGCGTGGGCCTCTCACCATCGCGGCCTCTCTTGTTGCGGACGGAGCACAGGCTCCAGACGCGCAGGCTCAGTAATTGTGGCTCACGGGCCCAGTTGCTCCGCGGCACGTGGGATCCTCCCAGGCCAGGGCCCGAACCCGTGTCCCCCGCATTGGCAGGCAGATTCTCAACCACTGCACCACCAGGGAAGCCCCGAGCCTATTTTTTAAAGTCTCCTTGATTCTCCATTTCTGCCCCTCCTCCACCCTCCAAAACTGATCAAATAACCCTAACTAGATAGAGACTGAAACCACTGAACTGTGTTTATAGTTTCGCTTTCCATGAGGACAGGAATGACTCCCTGCGACAGCTCTGCTGCCGAGCCTGAGGCCTGACTTGCAGTAAGCACGCAATAAAGGTCTGGTGAGAGTAAGTGAAGAAGCAAGTAAGGACTCACCAGGTTACAGCCTGACTGTTACAACAAAGAGCACTCCCCAACTCCAAGTTTCTTTTCCACATAACCTTCCAAGAGTAGCACAACTCTGTCACCCTCGTCCCTTGGCTCCCGTGTCCACTTTGAGGTGGCTACTCTAGTCCCTGCCATCCTATCTGCATTCTAGCCACAAGGAAGGGGAAAAAAGCAAGAGGGTTCCTCTGCGGAGCAGTATGCCAAAATGACACGTATCATTTCTGCTATTATGCCAATGGTCAGAGCTTAGTCGCATGACCAGCCACAGCTGAAAGGGAGGCTGGAAAATGTGGTATGCAGCTGGACAGAGGTGTTCAACGATTAAGGAGAGAGAAAATGGGTATGGTAAACCTCTAGCAGTTTATTAAACAGACAGTAAAAGGACAGCACCTTTCTTTTCATATGAAGATCATCTTTGCAGGCTTCCTGTTCATACATAACGAGTTTGTGCTTGCATTCAGCATCTTCACCTTCACTGCCATCACTAACTTGGCCTACACAAATTATGTAAAATTCATAGAATTTTATGTAAAGAAAAGACAACCAAGGGATGTTTACCATTAATCTTAACTAATGTCTGCATAGCCCTTCAAACCCTCCTCTGCTTTTTCTCCCCCCACAATCACACACGCACTCTTCAGCAAAATTAATCTTTTATTCTGAAGTACAAACACAGGTCACTGTTCTGTTTCTCAAAGGCACTGCGTAGGGTGCCCCACCTGAATGCAATTAAAGGCCTGACCCTCAGGCACAACAGTTGGGGGTGATATTATGGAATCTAAACCAGGGCACTAAAATCAAACTACAGGGTTCTTAACACTGCTGCCCCTGTAAGCTATGAACTAAAAAGCACACTTTTTTGTTGTTGTTATTTTCTCTTGTCAAATACATCAAGGAAACTGTGCCCTTTCGATTCTCTGGGAAAATATTAAATGTCAACAGGTTAAAGCTCCAAGTTGCCTGTTAATTTTGTAGGTTCTCTAAGCAACAATCCAGGAGCCTGATAACTTTGGGGCAAAGGTCCAAAAGCTCAAAGAGAAAGAATAAATATGAATGTTCTTAGTTGAGTTTCCCCCTTTCTCCTCCTATGAGGTGGGTAATAAAGAGAGCTAATAAAGTACAGAGCTCCAATCCATTCAATTAAGTATTGTCTTATTACATAATTTAAAGCTAAATTCTAGTATAAAAAAATCATATCTGGTTTCAGTACTCTCATTCATTCAACAAATATTCGACTGCTTACAATATATCAAAAACTGTTCTAGCAGTGGGAACACATATCTGGCCACAGCTTACATTCCCATGAGATGACACAGTCTATAAACAGGGCAAAGGAATAAAACATGTAGGATGTTGGATGGTGATAAATGCTATGGAGAATGAAAAACTTTTTTTTCTTTCTCCTTCTTTTCCAAAGTCTTATTTTCTTTCTTTCTGAAAGCCTTCCCAGATTAATCCCAATTGGCTTCTTCTGTCACTTCAGCAGTCTCATTAAAATATCTGGAGAGCTAAGCTTGATGTAATATGTTTTGGAAAGGTCTGCCATTCAACAAAATAAGAGACAGCTCAGAGGACAATGCTCTCTTGGGGATACAGAATTCAAGAAACACTTTGGAACCAAACCAATTTCTCTTAGAACCCTTTCAAAAAAGGAGCTATAGCTTCACCCATAATCAGCTAAATTCTTGTCAAAGAAAGGAAAGGACGGATGTAGAATGACTACCTGAATAGTTTAGAAGGATACATGCACAGATGTTTAGTGGTTCACTATTGGTTTGGGATTTTTAGTTCATACTTTCCTGTACTATTAAAATTCTCAGCATTTATCTCAGATAAAACTATTATTTAAAATGAAATAAAAGGTGACAGGAAAGGGGTAAGAGATTAAGAAAAAGGATAAGAAGGCTTTCAAAATCCATCCCAAACATCAAAAACTGCCTCAGGAAACACCCCTCACAGCAACTATACACACATCCACTTGAAACAATATTGATAATACAATAATCTTAACCACCAAACTAAATCCTCCTTCCACCCCCATGCAACATACTTTAAGATGGAGATGGTTAAGCAAGGTGCCAAAAACTCTTTATATTTTCCCTATAGCCCCTTTAAAATACAACCACAAAAAGTTATTTAGACCAAAAGAACACAGACTTTTTTTTTTTTAACAAAAGTCAGTTTATTAAAATAGGCTTACAAATTCAACAACAAAAAACACAGTAATATTTAAAATGTTAAATGGGGGGAAAATACTTTCTTATAGCCCACTGATAGCCTTCTTATAAATATTTATAAAATATGAATTGCATCAAAACTGCTGTAATATGGAATAGCATTAGCCATTGAGTTCTTGTGTCTAAAAGAAAATTGAAACAGATGTCACAATTGATCCCTGTCACCTGAACTGTTTTGGCTATGGCAATTTGAAAACTAGTTATCTTAAATGAGAGAAGCCAACACCACCTCTCACTGTTCACTGAGATCTTTTGCCAGAACAAATGTTTTTAAAGTATGCTTCTAAAACAGTGAAGCTGCTACTAAATACCTTACTAAATGCCTTACACTTGAAATAAAAAAAAAAAAGCATAAGAAGAAACTGATTTGCAGATATGGATTCTTTTGATGAAGCCTTTCTCTATAGAGAATAATAAGAGCTTTTATATTTATTCTTTCAGGTTAAAATATTTAGTTTGGGTTTTTCTAGTGGGGACACATGGATTTTCACCATCCCCTTCTAATTAGAATAAGTTTGTTTTTCTTGTATATACAACACAGAAGGTGGTCAAAGTAGGCAGGCACTTGGTGGGGATGACAAAACTAATCTGTGATTTTGAACTTTTTTTAAAAGGAGAAAATTAAGAAAAACAAGGCTAATTCGCAAAGTGGGTAATCAAGGATTAATCTACTAAGGTCAAGTAGCATCAGAAATAATTCCTCTGATTCAAAGCAGCAGCAGAAAGGTAAGAGATGATGGTTATGATAATAATAATAATAAAAGAGCTCTGATGTGGCGGGCACTAAGTACTTTATTTGTATTACTTTATTTAATCTTCCCCCAAATCCTACAAGTAGACTTTTACTTTACAGATCAGGAAACTGAGGCACAGAGTGGTTAAGCCTAAGGGCACAGAGTTAAGGAAGCTCTGAGGTCCAGGACCCAAATGCAGGCAAGCAGACTCCAAAGCCAGCTCTGCTAACAACTATTCTATCTCTCAATCATCTGGTCAAGACCTCTAATTTTAGATAGAGCTAGAGAAGGGAAATTAGTGGTTAAACTAAAAAACCCCAGACTCTAAATTCAAATCCTTTTTCAAAACAAAACTAAACTAACAAAGAAAAACACATCAACTCTCTTATAAACAGAATAGAAACATACTGATCATTCTGAGCAAACCTCATGCTGGGTGGAAAGGCCTAGTATATTCATTTTCTATCGCTAGTGCACAAACAGATAACACAGCCGATCACAGCAACTGATAATCTCATCCTTTTTTATAACTTCACTCAATGAAACATGTTAAATCAAAAAAGAATAGCCCCCAAAACAAACAAAAACACACATTAAGCAGATTTTGAGATTTATTAAAATAAAGTATTAGCAAACAATATCCAAAAACAAAGTTCTTAAGAGTTATGGCTTTGAAAAGCACAATATAGTAAAACCTAATACATTTTTATAAGTATCAAAAAGATAACAGAATTGAAGCATGTTGCTAGACTTTCATTTTCTACAACATAAACAGAAGGAGAACAAGTACAAGTAAGAAGCAGACCTAGAGTGCAGCCAGTGATTTGGTCTTTATCATCTGCATATGAAATATCTTTTTAAGAGAACATGGGCAGGATTACATACAAACACCCAGTTTTCATGATTACAGTCCTACCCAATTTTAACATAAGTGATTTTCAAAATGCAACTTTAACCAACCACGTTGAAAAGAAAAGCACTTGCCCAACTATTATCTCCAAGAGTCCCTACAGTTAAAATACTTTATGAATAAATCAAAGCAACATCATCTCCAATGGTATTAGAAGGGCAAATCTGACTCTAAAAGATTTCTTCTTTACTTGGGATTGTTTGGCCTCACTGGAGTTTTGTTATAGCTAACACCAGCTAGTATTAAGAAGGCACTACCTATCAATGGGGTAAAAAAAAATCTACCTCTACACAAAATTTCAAACTTTTAAAAAACAGTTATCTTCAAATAAATCCTTAAAAGACAATGGTTTTGACGATTTTAGGAATTTTAAGACCTGAATTATTTGGACGAGAACCACACAAAGCTTTTTCACTCTGTCACAAATAACAGAAGAATCCTGCTCTGAGACTAGATATTTTCAACAAAACAACTCAACACTTGTTCTACAGCAATTGCTACCAGCAAATATTACAGCATAAGCTCTTATTTTTTAAAAAAATTGATATGTAAAGTCCTTCTCATTGGTTTTTGTAAATCATCCAATTTTAGGGTAACACTTCAATTATAATAACTGCATTTTAGAAGAGAAGTTTCTATTATGAAAAATCCAATATAACAAAGGCTTGACAAATACTCTTACCTCTTGCAATTAGGACGTGCTAAACTTCAATCCAGTGAATTACAAAGAACTAGCTAAGTTTCTGTTTAGCAGGTATTGAATAGAATTGTTTACACAGAAGAAATGCCTCAAGTTCTCTCTCCATACATGCATCTTCTGTGAGAAGTAAACCTCCCCAGTCCCACCTCTTTTAATGAGGAAAATGCTACTCTCCAGGGGAAACAGGCATCAAACCTGAGATTACCACCCAAAAAGCTGCGCTACTGAATATCTGAGGAGATGCCCATAAACCAATACTTAGGAAAACTCCCGCCAATAAAAATCACCAAACACTTCTAAAACCACCAGGCTATCTACTACCTTAAAAGATTCTTGCTTATCTAGCTGATGGGTATAATGAGGACACACATTCATAATTCCTACCAGAGAGATTAAGTGAGGATTTAACTAATAAGACAAGGAAGAGCTCTGAGCCTCTTAAAAGTTAATAGGTCCAAAATTTAAATCATCATTGGAAGCTGAATTTAATAATTATCAAAAGATTTTTCCTTCTTCAGAAAGTATAAAAGATATTAATATATTTTAAGTGGGAGAGTGATAATGATCCAAAGTAATATTAAGCAAGCAACTAGAAAAAGTATAAA
This sequence comes from Eschrichtius robustus, assembly GCF_028021215.1. Taxonomy (NCBI): domain Eukaryota; kingdom Metazoa; phylum Chordata; class Mammalia; order Artiodactyla; family Eschrichtiidae; genus Eschrichtius; species Eschrichtius robustus. The sequence goes on along the minus strand of NC_090825.1, from coordinate 113,705,437 downwards.
GAAATGGAACTAAAATGGTATATTAGATGCTCTCTGTAATAGAAATACAACACTTAAACAGGTACTATCAAACTTGAAATTAGAGTTTCTCTGCTACTGGCATGATTTCATTTTTGTATAAACTTTCTCCTTTAAAAGAACACTATTACAGGGGAACTGTTTCCCACAGGTACTCTAAGATAATACTGAAGGTTATATAATGTGAGCCCCAGTCCTTATCTTAACAATAGATTTCAGATCTGAATACTTACTGATCATTTTACATCCTAAAAGAATGTCTTACTCTCAAATGTTATGAAAAGTATAAAATAGCTACACCCTCTTTCCATACTATTAAGTATAACTTATTGAACTACCTATTGACAGCAATCTTACTGTGGATTTCACCTCAGAAACCCAGACAATTCTATTACCATATTGACAGTTTACTTATATAACAAGAAAATGTAAAAAGTGATTTATAGTCTGATATATATATTTGACATTTAGATTGATGTCTTCCTTAAATTTTCTCTAAAGAAAAAACGTTCACTTCAGTAGATCAGTAACATGCCTACTAGTTTATATTCCATAACGTAAGCCAGGTAATTATGTAGAGATATTAGTCAAATGCACCTCTTAAATTATTTTTTTCCAGTCAGTATCTTTTTGTTGCTTTAATACATTACTGAGATTAATTTTGATTCTATTCCTCTTTTTGCATTTACCAAACTGGTTGTAATTTTATTATTCCCAGACTCTATCTTTTCAGCTGGCATATATTTATTTAAATGTTGTACATGCTATAAAATGTGATTATTCTGGTTGTGATGATGTTTTCATAAATTTGACTATAAACCATTCTGGAGATTAAATAAAAGCTTAAAACTGTAATTTTATGAAATGGTTTCCTTCAGAGGTGCTTTTTTCATTGGTAGAATTTTACTTAGTTTTTTTAATGTCACTGGCTAGTTTTTATTCCCCATCCATTCCTGTACTGAGCATCCTCAGGAATTACAGGACCAGCTGGATTGAATGAAGTTTTCATATAAAACCCAGGGGTGTAGAGTTAACAACTTTTTGGAAATACAACAGGCTTATTATACTTCTACATGAAACTCTTACCAGTTAATAGCTTCAGTACTGTCATTCATGAGACACAGCTCCTTAGAGAAAACACAGAAAAAGCCAATCACATAAAATCTTGCTAACTCTAAAGGCTGTTACATGAATAAAAACAATTTTTAATTAACTCAGTTGTAAGCATCAATAAAACAATTCAATAGTTTCCACCAGTTCAAGCCCACTGAAGTTGATTACATGTATCTGCCAGTCAACCTAGGTAGTTTTTCTACAAATTTTTCCAAAGATTGTGCCATGAGCCTAAGTAAAAGAATGATGTAAATAGCTAAGTTCTATCACTAAGCAAATAATCCTCTTTTGTGTGGCTGACACAATTCTGGAAGATTGAGAATGCATGTCATGTAAAACTTACGTTTAAGGCTCAGGTGACTGTCAGAAAGCTCCCTTTTACTTAGCAAAGGACTGTGAGCTGAAACACATATGGCACTTCATCTGAGAGAACTAAAACCATCCATTGGCTGCACTTTATAAAAGCAATAAATAATGTTATGGAAAACAAAAGGAACTGCATTCTCCTTTCCTCAAAAAATGCATTTTTTTTCCTCGTAAGAGCAGAAAGGGCAAAGTAGAAAGTCAACTGAAACTAACATTTTAAACAGAAGACTGACATGGCTCCACATATTTTTAAAAGGCACTGGAAAATAAGCTTCTTCTAATAGGTAAGTTAGGTGGTTTTTTTCCCAAAAAATGTATTTGTTCTTCATGCCATAACTAAGTATCCATTTGACTGCTCCCTAGAAAAAGAGGTTAAGAGTCCTCTACTCAAAGCCCTTAAGCATGACTGATTAAATGAGTATTTTAGAGTTTTCATGTCTTTCCTCTCTGAGGACTGTGGAGACTAGTATCCACATAGGTGCTAAAAAAAATGGAAAAAGAGCACCCATGGTAACTGAGAGAATAGTCTGTATTCTTTGATATGTGAATGTTTTCAAATCAGCTAGCTCAATTCATTTAAGCATCAGACAGGTGGCCTCATCCTTGGGGCCAGACTGAAGAGGCTCCTATGGATACAGGACACAGGTCCTTGCATGGGGAAACAGACGCAAGTAAGAACAATGGGATGAAGTACATGATTTTTCAACATTAATATCATCCTGCAGGGAATTAAAAAGGCACCTTCAATTGGAGCTACAGAATAACAGTCTTATAATCTAGGTTGAAAATACAACAAAAGCTAGAAAAAGTATAACTTCCTATAACTGTAATCTATAAATTGCAGTGTTTAATACAAAAGGGGTACCAAGGAAGCAAGGATGAACATCTAAGTCCAAGTCGCTTGAGTGTGTTTCACAAAAGGTTACTCTAAAAACTGTCACCCATCAAAGTGCAAAATAAAAGATTAATGCATGTCAAAATTAGAGTTCTTGCAACATTGGCCAAAAGCAGCAAACACAGCTGAACAAGGCCGTGCATGCACTGTCACTAGCTATAAAGTAGTACTTATGACAGATTTGAGTAAGTGACATATACTGGAGATCCATTGTTTGCAATAAGTTTTTTTTAAAAAAGGAAATATTTTACAAAAGATAATATTGAGTGAAGTCACAATGCACTGACCAACATTTAGCTGTATTAAATGTAAATTTTATGTCACTTAGAAAACTATCACTTGGCTTTTACTGAACACTACCTGTTAGAGCAGTGTATAGTGTTCCTTCAAATAAAAGACTTTTTTTTTATAGTTTCTTTTAAGCCCCTACCATATGCTTTTATAAAACAATGAATTATACTTTTTTAAAATTGGTGGGACTAAGAAACTGGTAGAAGTACAGCTTCTGGAGAATCAAGAATAGAACGGAGGACTCTCATTGAACACCTTCTTATACTGTTATAATTTTCATCATGTGATGTATTACTTTTCCAAAAAAATTTAACAAATAAAAAAACTGAGGGGACAATAAGGCAAAAGTATGTTCCAGTTTAAGATCAATGCCAAACTTCTGAACTGGGGGCACAATATTCACTCTGCATCTTTCACAACACTTTTGAGAGTTAATCACATGAACATGAATACAAACAGATGTTGATTCATCACAAAAACAAATGTATTGGTCACAATTATGTAGAAAAAAAATAAGCTGTAATATCTGTTTTCCATGTAAGCTCACAGTATCTGTACTGAAATTTTCCCTAAAATTAAAACAAGTCCACTAATAATATAACTGGAAAAGAATAATTCTGCACTATGAAACAGAAGAAATGGGGTTTAGAGGGGAGCCCATCTGAGTGAGAACTTTATCCAGCCACTGAAGAGGCCCATGAAGATGAATCTCAATCCAACATGGGGTGCTGGTAACATCTTGCCGGTGATATTCTGCTCCCCAGCCCTATGAAAATGAACAGATAATATGGCAAGCCACTTTTTAAACTGTCAACCAGTCAAAACCAATTTCAACACACTAACAAAAATAAACTTTAACAGTAGAGATATACAGACATACCTAAAGGAAAAACTATCACAAAACCAATCTTAGCATTCACCATGAAATTAAAAGCAACACAATAGCTGCATCATTATAATAACATATAATTCCTTAATAGAAACCCTTGGAGCAAGATATGTTTCAGAATTCTTTCTTTTTTTTACTTTTAGGAAGTTAATAATGGTGCAATACCTCATAATTAAAATATTAATATTTCTGCAGTGAGCTACATTCTCTCTTAATGGGATAAATAAAACTCAAATACAGCCTCATGTAAGTTCACATCAGATTTTGTAAACAAAAAGTTATTGATTTTCAGGGTTTTTTTTAAACATCAGATAAGGCGTTGTAAATCTGATCAATGCATACAAATGTAATTAAAGTGGCAGTCACATATCATTATCCTTTAAGATGGGAAATTACTGGGATGAATTGAGCTGGACCACTTTAGCCTAAAACTCCGAAGAGTAAAACAGAATTTTTTCACTTCTATTTGCCTGAATTTATCTAGCTCTCTGCTTTACTGCTTACAGTAGTCCTGGCCCAGGAAAAGTAAGCAGCTGTGATGAGGGTGGATTGGGAGACTATATTGAATATGCAAAAGCCATGTTTCTATAGAAGGCAAGGGAAATGCCTTCAGGGCTATTGATAAACTGCTGCATAAACAGGCCTATAACAAAGCCTATAGCAAGAAAATACTGGGCTGTGGTGCTGTGGGCCAAAAAGAAAAAAAACCTACACAGAGCATTTGACAATTGCTCTTCTTTGGCTAAATCCTTAAGGAACAAGCAGGTACAGAACAGGTTGCTGAAGTATAACACTAAAATTCTTTCTAAATTTTGCTTATGCACCATCATTTGGAATACCAATAAAATTAGGTCAAGAGCAAATGATAAATTTGAAAAGTTCTTTGAACTTTGCAAATCCTTAATAACAGAGCTTAAAACAAGGAAAATAATTTTAGTATGGTAAAGAATTCTTTAAGTCAACCTAATGGGATCTACTAATGATTGAAACTGCTGAAGCTACGGAACTTAAAAAGCAATTTTAATATTAAATGCTTTCTAGCAATTTGGCCTTTAACTGAAATCCTTTTATAAACTCAGCCCCTATTCAATATCAATATTGAGCACTTTATAATGTCTGGATTATAAAATAAAATCTTAGACCAATCATGTGGTTTAAGTTATAAATTCAAGAATTTTATTTAAAAACCTATTAAATCAGGTAAAAAATAGTACCTTTCATTTAACAAAGACTTTTTAAAATCATAACCTACAGACATATAATATACATATTTACAGTGACTCAAATTAAGCTACAGGTCACAACCCACTCACCTTGACAAAACTCATTCGAATGGTACACATTTTGGTGAGCTCATATACTGCCTCAAATCCATGGTTGACAGACTGAGCCAGAAGCTGGGCAAACTCCTGATTGTTAAAAATTTTGAGGCTGCAGCTGCTGGGAATCTTACAGACAGTGGTAGGATGAAAGCCATGATGAAAGTTGCAGTTCCTACTCTGTACAAATATGCTGCTGTCACTGAGGCACTCTGCATACACCTCTCCACCAACATAGTACAGATGAACACCTTAAAAAGACAGGCATTACAAGAGTAAACTCAACAAAGCAGTATAATGAAACCGAGGGAGTTGTATGAGGTACAACCAAGAATAACTACTAAACTACAGCAAGTCTTCAGACAGAAGCTACCACTAGATGGCCTTATGCCACCAAAGATAATCAAGAGGTTAATGTGCCTAAATCTAAAATGATCCTCAAATAACTAAGACTTAAGCCTCAAGTTGGCAGCATATTAGGTTATCAGTTCTCAGGGTTTTTTTTTCTTTTCCAACAATCATTTATCATCTCTATGAAAGAAAGCGATGGCAAAAAAAAAAATCCCCCCAAAAGCACCTTATGATGAGTCCTTTCAAAGGAATTCTTAGTGCTATCAACTATCATGAATAGTTGTTTGGCAAAAAGTTTTGCACTCTTTTTGCTAATGGAAAGGCCTGCAGCATTTACAAAAAAAAAAAGCTAAGTCACATATGTAATTTCAGGTCATAGGAAAAGCCTTTAAACGGCAGATTTATTTTACTTTCCTTTAAAAAAAAAAGTTTTGGGTATTTAAAAAATATATAAATAATATATGAATGTTCAATATTTAAAAATTCAAATTATATACTAGAGCTGAAGTTGTTCCCAACTTTTCTCTACTGCAAATGGTACTAAAAAGACCATCGTAGTACACACATGTGAGTCACAGACTGGTTTCAGGCTATGACATTAAAAACTATGTTTTGCTTCTGGGCCAATAAAAATGAGCCGTGGAAGAAAGGATCCTAGAACTGCATACTAGGAAAAAAGGGGAAAACGATTCTAGAATTTAAGAATTCACCAAGTAGATTTCTGTTAAATTATTCTACTGCAGAATGAAAAATCAATGCATAGAAGTGAGGCATTTTACCTAAAAAATCATGGCAAGTTGACAGTTCAGTCAAAAAAGGATGGAAACTTTCTTTCCAACTTATTTTTGGACATAGTATTTTTCTGAATCTCTTCTATAAGAAATCATATTACAATTAAAGTTATTTATTTTTCTGAATCTCTTCTATAAGAAATCATATTACAATTAAAGTTTTTTACCTTTTGTTCCTAATTTGGACCAAGACTTTCTCAAGTCAAAGAAGCAAAAAGTAGCAAGTGGTAAAAACAAAACTTCTTAAAAGAGAGGCAAATAGCTCTACCTGGGATAGGTTTCCTTTCTGACCGCTTGATGCGTGAGACATTTCACTGCAATGTGAAAAGTTCCTTGTTTGCTATGGCAACTATCTTGTAGGATGAATTATAAATAAAACCCTGTTACCTGAATTTAAAAGGTGGGAGATGTGGCAGTGAAGCCATTGAAGACTTACGTCATTCAAACTGGATTTCCTACCAGTAACCCTGCTCCTCCAACATAATGGAAATTCTTTCAAGTCATCAACCCAAAATATTCCACAGATATCATAATTTAAAAATTTTAATCCTTCACTAGCATTCATATATTCTACAAATATTTCTTGTGTATGTACTATGAGCCAGGCATCGTTCTAGTTGCTGAAGATTTGTTGTGAACAATGCAAATTTCTGTATAGCTTGTATTTCAGTCAAAAAGACTGAAAATTTAAAAAATAAACACAGAATAGTATGATTTCAGACCCTAAGTACTATGAAGAAAAAATAGGTAGGATAAAGAAAAGAAGTCTGTCTTTACTTAATACATTCTTCAACATCTGCAACTTGAGGGCAGGACCATGCCTTAAGCTTCTTTGTATGCCCCAGAACCTTACACAATGCAGACTACATAGCAAGCACAACAAATGACTGAATTCAACTGAATGTAGGAAAATGACAAAATTACCTTTTCCAATATGTCGCCTAGTGTTTTCAATTGTTGAATTACGATTAACATTTGACAACAATCCCAAGCAGAATCTACTTTTGTTATTTGAAGGGTCTGTGAATCCATCTACTAACACACTAGTAGAAGATGCATGAAAAGCTTCCCCAACACGATTGTTTAATTCATAGTAGACAATTGAACACCAATGTTTGGGCTCTTCATAGGCAACAGGCTGAACATCTGTGAACAAACCAGACAGAAAAAATGTTTAATGATTATCAGAAACTCCAGACTCTGTGTTTCCTTTAACCCAACCCAAGCACTATATGAAAAAGAAAATTTTCAGATATTTCACTTGTCTCACTGTCCTTCCTGACTTTCAGTCTGTTTGTATGTTTGTTTTCAAAAAAACAAACATCAGAAATACCTTGATCATAACAATTTTCAAAATTATACATATACACGGATAGGCAACATCACATTTTAAGTTATTTTTCTAGCAGAATCTAATCCAGGTTTAAATTTGAGATGACAAACCTCTGTTTCAGCAAACTGAAAGACTTAACTATACCAGTGTCTGTAAAATTACTTTAAACAAAAATCTGAACTAAAAAACTAAGTAAGGCTCTTAGCAGACTAGGAATAGAGGGGAACTTCTTCAACTTGATATAAAGAACATTTACAAAAAACTTACAGCTAACATCATACTCAATGGTGAAAAACTAGAAGCTTTTCTGCAAAGATCAGTAACAAGGCAAGGATGTGCTCACCACTCCTTTACAACAACACACTGGAAATCCTAGCTAAAGCACTAAGACAAGAAAAGGAAATAAAAGGTATACAGATCAAGAAGGAAGACATAAAACTGTCTGTTCACAAATGACAAGATTGTCTATGCAGAAAATCTGAAATGACTGACAAAAAAACTCCCAGAACTGATAAGCACTTATAGCAAGGCTGCAAGATGTAAGGTTAATATACTAAAGTCAATCACTTTCCTATACCAGTAATGAACAAGTAGAATTTGAAATTAAAAATTCATTACCATTTATATCAGCACTCAAAAAATGAAATATTTAGGTAAAAACCAAACAAAATAGATATAAAATCTATATGAGGAAACTATGAAACTCTAAAGAAAGAATTCAAAGAAAAACTAAATAGAGATATAGTCCATGTTCATGTGTAGGAAGCCTCTATATTCTCAAGATGTCAGTTCTTCCCAACATGATCTAGAGAGTCAACGAAATCCCAATAAAAATCCCAACAAATCATCTTGTGGATATTGATAAACTGATCCTAAAGTTTACATAAGGAGGCAAAAGACCCAGAACAGCCAACACAATATTGAAAAACAAAACTGGAAGACTAACACTATCCAACTTAAAGACTCACTATAAAGCTACAGGAATCAAGACAGTGTGGTATTGGCAAAAGAACAGAGATCAAAGGAACAGAATAGAGAGCCCAGAAATAGATCCACATAAATATAGTTAACTGATCTTTGATGAAGGATCTTGGTTATTTCCCCAATAATAGATAAAAGACAGTCTTTCCAACAAATGGTATAAGAACAACTGACATTCACAGGCAAAAAAATGAATCTAGACACAATATCTTACACTATTCATGAAAATTACCTCAAAAATGGATCACAGACCTATGATACAAAACTAGAAAACTCTAGAAGATAACAGAGGAGAATATCTAGATGACCTTGAATATGGTGATGGCTTTTTAGATACAACACCAAGGCACCGTCAAAAGAATGAGAAGACAAGCCACAGAATGGGAGAATATATTTGCAAAAGACACATTTGGTAAAGGACTGTTACACAAAATATACAGAGAACTCTTAAAACTCAACAAGAAAATGAACAAGGTAATGAGAAAAACTGGTCAAAGACATGAACAGACACCTCACTGAAGAAGATATACACATGGCAAATAAACATATAAAAAGATGCTCCACATTACATGTCATCAGGAAAATGCAAATTAAAATTGCAAAGAGACACTACTACACAACCATTAGAATGACCAAAATCCAAAGCACTGATAACACCAAATACTGGTGAAGACGAGGAGCAACAGAAACTCTCACTCACTGCTGGTGAGAATGTAAAATGGTACAGCCACTTTGGAAGACAGTCTGTTGACCTCTTACAAAACTAAACAAACTTTTACCATACAATCCAGCAAATGTGTTCCTCAGTATTTACCTAAAGGAGTCAAAAACTTATGTCCAAACAAAAACTGCAGAGAGATGTTTATAGAAAGCTTTATTCATAACTGCTAAAACTTGAAAGCAACCAAGATATCCTTCAATAGGTGAATGGATAAATAAACTGTGGTACACCAGACAATGGAATATTATTCAACACTAAAAAGAAATGAGCTATCAAGCCATGAAAAGACATGGTTGGTGGGGGACTTAAATGTATATTACTAAGTGAAGAAGCCAATCTGAAAAGGCTACATACTGTAAGATTCCAATTACAAAACATCTGGAAAAGGCAAACTATGGAGACAATAAAAAGATCAGTGGTTGCCAGGGGTTAGGAGAGAGGGAGGGATGAACAGGCAGAGCACAGAGGATTTTTAGGGCAGTGAAACTATTCTATATGATACTATAACATGTCATTATTCATTTGTTACAACCCAAAGAATGTTAATAGAAAAAATGAATCCTAATGTAAATTATAGAATGGTAGTTACCAAGGGGGTAAGGTGAGGGGGAATGGGGAGTCATTATTTAATAGGTACAGAGTTCTATTTGAAATGATGAAAAAGTTCTGAAAATGGATAGGAGTGATGGTTTGCAGAATACTGTGGATGTACTTAATGCTACTGAATTGTTCACAATAGAGCCCCCAAAGTACAAGAAGCAAAAACTAACAGACCTAAAAGTGGAAATAAATAATTCAACAGTAGTAGCTGGGGACTTCAATCTCCCACTCTCAATAATTGATAGAACAATTAGAAAGAAAATAAGCAAGGATACAGAAGATCTGAACACTACTGACCAGCTTCATCTAACTGAAATCCAGAGATCCTATGACACCCTACAACATCAGAATATACAATTTTTTCAAAGGCACATGGAGTATTGTCTAAAAGAGACTATATGTTTTGCCAAGGGTTGGCAAACCTTTTCTGCCCACCCAAATGGGCAAATCCAGCAACATATAAAAAGGATTATACACCATGACCAAGTGGGATGCAAATACCTTAGGTTTTGCAGGCCACATACTACCTGTCATATATTCTTCTTCTTCTTAACAATTCTTTAATAATCTAGAAACCATTCTTAGGTCACAGGCTATACAAAAACAAGCATAAAACAAGTCTCAACAAATTTAAAGAACTGAAATCATACTAAATATGTTCAAAGCACACAACAGAATTAAATTAGGAATCAACAACAAAAAGAAATTTGGGAAATCTTGAAATATTTGGGAATTGATTAACACGCTACTAAATAATCCATGGGTCAAAGAAGAAACCACAAGGGAAATTTTAAAATATTTTTAACTGAATAAAAATAAAAACAAACAAAAATGAATAAAAATAAAAACAAACAAAAATAAAAATTTATGGGATGCAGTTAAAGGTGTGATTAGAGGGAAATAAATAGTTTTTAACACCCATATTAGAAAAGAAACAACTCAAATTAATAATGTAAGATTCAGAAACTATAAAAAGAAAAGTAAACTAAAAGTAAACTTGCATTCTTCAAAGCAAGAAGAATGAAGGAAATAAAGATTAGAGTGGAATTCAATGGAAGAGGGAAAAGTTGTCGTTCAAAAGATAAACAAAATTGACAATCCCTTAACTAAACCAACAAGCAAAAAAGAACATGACACAAACTACCAAAATCAGGAAGTAATACATCACTACCAACTCCTACAGAAATTAGAGAGATTATAAAGGATACTACAAAAAACTTTATGCCAAATTAGATAATTTAGATGAAATGGATAAATTCCCAGAAAGACACAAATTACCAAAATTGACTCAAGAAAAAACAAACTCTGAATAGACCAATATAATAACTAAAGAAACTGAATTGATTATTTAAAATCGTCCCACAAATAGAAGTCCAAGCCAAAATGGCTTCACTGGTAAATTCTATCACATATTTAAAGAAGAAATAATACTAATACTTCAAAAACTCTTCCAAAAATAGGAGGGAACACTTCCCAACTCATTCCGTGAGGCCATTATTACCTGACAGCAATACCAAACAAAGACATCACAAGAAAGTTACAGACCAATATCCCTCATGAATATACAAGCAAAAATACTCAACAAAATATTAGTAAACCTAACCAAGCAATATATAAAAAAGGATTATACACCATGACCACATGGGTTTTATCCTAGGAATACAAGGTTGGTTTAACATCAGAAAATCAGTTCATGTAATACACCTTATTACTAGAAAAAAAGAACAAAAAACTCACGTGATCATCTCAGTAGATGCAGAAAAAGCTTTTGACAAAATCCAACATTCATTCATGATAAAAATTCTCAATCTAGTAATAGAAGAGAACCAACAGTTTGCTGGCTAGACTCTCTAGAACAATACTGAACAGAAGTAATAAAAGCCGACATCACTGTCTTACTCCCAATTATAGGTGGAAAGTAATTCAGTTTTTTATCATTAATTATGATAGCTATAGGTTTTTCATATATGCGCTTTAATAATAAGAGAGAAGGGGCAGTTAAACGCATTCAGATTGGACAGTAAAAAAAAAAAACTGTTCTTTATTCATGGATGACATGCTCCTATATTTAAAAGACCTTAAGGAATCCACATATGCACACACAAAAAAACCTACCACTAGAACTAATAAATGAATTCAGCAAGGTTGCAGGTTACAAGATTAATATACAAAAATCAACTGTATTTTTTTAATTAAAAAAAAAATTTTTTTTATAGTGACCAATAGAAATTTATTTCATTAATTAGACCTGAAACCACTGCATTAATGCCATTTTGAAACTAACCTTTCAGGGATTTAATACAGTTGTTATTTAACAAAAGAACTTGGTTCATTCACTACTTAAGACCTGATTATTTAAATTAAAGTTAACTGGTTTCCTTACTCTCAAGCTTTAGGCTCAGAAAATTTCCATTAGAAAAATCTAATTTGTCTCAAGTTCCTATTTCTAAATTTTAGAGTGGTTAAAATGCTCTTATATTTTAAATCTTTGTAGCAAAAATTATGTCTAAAATTACAGCTCAAACTGGCAAAGCAATTAAAGATGCAGGTGACGCAAGTCTTTTAAGTCTTTTTCATACAGTTTTACTGAGATACAATTGACATATGGCACTGTATAAGTTTAAGGTATACAGCATAATGATTTGTCTTACATACATCATGAAACAATTATCACAGTAAATTTAGTGAACACCCATCATCTCATACAGACACAAAATTAAAGAAACAGAAAAAAACTTTTTCCTTGTGATGAGAACTCTTAGGATTTACTCTCTTAACAACTTTGTATATAACATACAGCAGTGTTAACTACATTTATCATGTTGTACGTTATATCCCTAGTACTTATTTATCTTATAACTGGAAGTATGTGCCTTTTGACTGCCTTCATCCAATCAATTTTATTTCTATCTACCAATGAAGAATACAAACTCGAAATTAAAAAATTCTTCCACTCACTTAGCAATAAATTTAAAAAGAAAAGAAAAGAGAGACATTCCATGTCTGTGTACTAGAAGAGGACGGCAAATCTCCCCAAGTTGATTTAAAGATTCAATGTGACCGCTACCAAAGTCCAAGGAAGAGTTTTGGCGGCAGACAGAAATTGACAAACTGATACTAAAATGATATGAAAATATGCAAAGAATGCAGAATTGCCAAACAATTTTTAAAAAGAAGAACGAAGTTGGAGGACTAATACTTCTTGTTTTCAAAACTTACTATAAAACTTTAGTAATCAAGACGGTGAGGTATAGACATACAGATCAATGAACAAAATTGAGAGTCCTGAAATAAACTCTTAAATTTATAGTCAACTGATTTCTGAAAAAGATGCCAAGACAATTCAGTGGAGAAATGATACTCTTTTCAACAAACAGTGCTAGAACTAACTGGGTATCTACTTCCACAAAGATGAATTTAGAACGTTAACATACAAACACCTTAACTCAAAATGAATCATAGACCTAAATATAAGAGCTAAAGAACTTCTAGGAGAAAACACAGGAGAATAATTTTTATGACCTTGGGATAGACAAAGATTTTTTAGATGTAACACCAAAAGCATAATCCATAAAAAAATTGATAACTTCATCAAAATTAAAAACTTTTGTGCTTCAAAAGACACCATTAAGAAAATGAAAAGACAATCCACAGATTGAGAGAAAATATTTGCAAATCACATATCTGATAAAGGACTTCTATCCAAAATATATACAGAACTCTTAAAACTCAATAATAAGACAAACAAAGGACTTCTATCCAAAATATATACAGCACTCTTACAACTCAACAATAAGACAAACAACCCAATTATAAAAATAAGGCAAAAGATTTAAATAAGCCAAAGAAGATACATGAGTGGCTAGGTACATTAAAAATGTTCAAAATCATTACTCATTAGGGAAATACAAATTAAAACAAATGAGACACCACTTTACACCCATCAGAATAACTATAATCAAAAAGATAAACAATAACAAGCGATAGGAGGATATGGAGAAACTAGAACCCTCATATGGTACTGGTAAAAATGTAAAATGGTGCTGTCACTTTACAGTAATTTGGTAGTTTCTCTTAAATACTTAAATTTACCCTGTGATACAGAAAAATAAAAACAAAGACCTATCTGCAAATGTTGATTACAGCATGTTCATGCTAGCCAAAAACTAGAAACAATTCAAATGTCCATCAACAGATAAATGGGTAAACAAAATGTGGTATATCCATACAATAAAATACTGTTCAGCAATAAAAAAGAACATTATTGATACATGGTGCAACATGGATGAATCTTGAAAACAACGCATTTTGTGATTCTATTTATATGAAAAGTTCGGAAAAGGCAAATCTACAGGTACAGAAAACAGATTAGAAGGTTCCTGGAGCTGGGGATAGGAGGGGATAGACTGCAAATAGGCACAAGGGATATTTTTAAAGGGTTATGAAAATGTTCCAAAACTAGATTGTGGTGATGGTGTAAAACTTTATACATTTACTAAAAATCATCGAATCATACACTTAAAATGGATAAATTTTATGGTATATAAATTATTACTGGTTCAAGATGGCGGAGTAGAAGGACATGAGTTCACCCCCTCTTGCGAGAGCACCGGAATCACAACTAACTGCTGAACAATCACTGACAGGAAGGCACTGGAACTCACCAAAAAAGATACCCCACATCCAAAGACAAAGGAGGAGCCGCAATGAGATGGTAGGAGGGGTGCAATCACAATAAAATCAAATCCCATAACTGCTGGGTGGGTGACTCACAACTGGAGAACACTTACACCACAGAAGTCCACCCACTGGAGTGAAGGTTCTGAGCCCCATGTCAGGCTTCCCAACCTGGGGGTCCGGCAACGGGAGGAGGAATTCCTAGAGAATCAGACTTTGAAGGCTAGTGGGATTTGATTGCAGGACTTCGACAGGACTGGGGGAAACACAGACTCCACTCCTGGAGGGCACACACAAAGTAGTGTGTGCATCGGGACCCAGGGGAAGGAGCAGTGACCCCAGGGGAGACTGAACCAGACCTACCTGCTAGGGTTGGAGGGTCTCCTGCAGAGGCAGGGGTGGCTGTGGTGTACCGTGGGGACAAAGACACTGGCAGCAGAAGTTCTGGGAAGTACTCCTCGGTGTGGGCCCTCCCAGACTCCGCCATTAGCCCCACCAAAGACCTAGGTAGGCTCCAGTGCTGGGCCACCTCAGGCCAAACAACCAACAGGGAGGGAACCCAGCCCCACCCATCAGTAGACAAGCAAATTAAAGTGTTACTGAGCTCTGCCCACCAGAGCAACACCCAGCTCTACCCACCACCAGTCCCTCCCATCAGGAAGCTTCTACAAGCCTCTTAGATAGCCTCATCCACCAGAGGGCAGACAGCAGAAGCAAGAACTACAATTCTGCAGCCTGTGGAAGGAAAACCACATTCACAGAAAGACAGACAAAATGAAAAGGCAGAAGACTTTGTACCAGATGAAGGAACACGATAAAACCCCAGAAAAACAACTAACTGAATTGGAGATAGGCAACCTTCCAGAGAAAGAATTCAGAATAATGATAGTGAAGATGATCCAGGACCTGGGAAAAAGAATGGAGGCAAAGATCGAGAAGATGCAAGAAATGTTTAACAAAGACCTAGAAGAATTAAAGAACAAACAAACAGAGATGAACAATACAATAACTGAAATGAAAAATACACTAGAAGGAATCAATAAGACACTGATGAAAGATATTAAAGATGATACAAACAGATGGAGAGATATATACCATGTTCTTGGACTTGAAGAATCAACATTGTGAAGATGACTATACTACCCAAAGCAATCTACAGATTCAATGCAATCCCTATCAAACTACCAACGGCATTTTTCACAGAACTAGAACAAAAAATTTTACAATTTGTATGGAAACACAAAAGACCCCGAATAGCCAAAGCAATCTTGAGAAAGAAAAACGGAGTTGGAGGAATCAGGCTCCCTGACTTCTGCCTATACTACAAAGCCACAGTAATCAAGAGAGTATGGTACTGGCACAAAAACAGAAATATAGATCAATGGAACAGGACAGAAGGCCCAGAGATAAACCCACGCACATATGGTCACCTTATTTCTGATAAAGGAGGCAAGAATATACAATAGAGAAAAGACAGCCTCTTCAATAAGTGGTGCTGGGAAAACTGGACAGCTACATGTAAAAGAATGAAATTAGAACACTCCCTAACACCATACACAAAAATAAACTCAAAATGGATTAAACACCTAAATGTAAGGTCAGACACTAAAACTCTTAGAGGAAAACATCGGCAGAACACTCTATGACATAAATCACAGCAAGATCCTTTTCGACCCACCTCCTAGAGAAAGGGAAATAAAAACAAAAATAAACAAATGGGACCTAATGAAACTTAAAAGGTTTTGCACAGCAAAGGAAACCGTAAACAAGACGAAAAGACAACCCTCAGAATGGGAGAAAATATTTGCAAATGAAGCAACTGACAAAGGATTAATCTCCAAAATTTACAAGCAGCTCATACAGCTCAATATCAAAAAAACAAAACCCAATCCAAAAATGGGCAGAAGACCTAAACAGACATTTCTCCAAAGAAGATATACAGATTGCCAACAAACACATGAAAGAATGTTCAACATCACTAATTATTAGAGAAATGCAAATCAAAACTACAATGAGGTATCACCTCACACCAGTCAGAATGGCCATCATCAGAAAATCTACAAACAGTAAATGCTGGGGAGGGTGTGGAGAAAAGGGAACCCTCCTACACTGTTGGTGGGAATGTAAATTGATACAGCCACTATGGAGAACAGTATGGAGGTTCCTTAAGAAACTAAAAATACAACTACCATACGACCCAGCAATCCCACTACTGGGCATATACACTGAGAAAACCATAATTCAAAAAGAGTCATGTACCACAATGTTCATTGCAGCACAGTTTACAATAGCCAGGACATGGAAGTGTCCATCAACAGATAAATGGGTAAAGAAGATGTGGCACATATATACAATGCAATATTACTCAGCCATAAAAAGAAACGAAATTGAATTATTTGTAGTGAGGTGGATGGACACAGAGTCTGTCCTACAGAGTGAAGTAAGTCAGAAAGAGAAAAACAAATACAGTATGCTAACACATATATATGGAATCTAAGAAAAAAAAATGGTTCTGAAGAACCTAGGGGCAGGACAGGAATAAAGACGCAGACGTAGAGAATGGACTTGAGGACAAGCAGAGGGGGAAGGGTAAGCTGGGACAGAGTGAGAGAGTGGCATGGACTTATATATACTACCAAATGTAAGATAGACAGCTAGTGGGAAGCAGCCACATAGCACAGGGAGATCAGCTCGGTGCTTTGTGACCACCTAGATGGGTGGGATAGGGAGGGAGGGAGGGAGGGAGACACAAGAGGGAGAGGATATGGGGATATATGTATATGTACAGCTGATTCACTTTGTTATAAAGCAGAAACTAACACACCATTGTAAAGCAATTATACTGCAATAAAGATGTTAAAAATTTTTTTTAATTTTTTTTTTTTTTTTAACTTATTTATTTTATTTTTGGCTGTGTTGGGTCTTCGTTGCTGCGCGCAGGCTTTCTCTAGTTGCAGCGAGCGGGGGCTACTCTTCCTTGCGGTGCGCGGGCTTCTCATTGCGGTGGCCTCTCCTGTTGCGGAGCATGGGCTCTAGGTGCGCGGGCTTCAGTAGTTGTGGCTCGCGGGCTCAGTAGTTGTGGCTCGCGGGCTCTAGAGCACAGGCTCAGAAGTCGTGGCACACAGGCTTAGTTGCTCTGCGGCATGTGGGATCTTCCCGGACCAGGGCTCGAACCCGTGTCCCCTGCATTGGCAGGCGGATTCTTAACCACTGCACCACCAGGGAAGCCCAATTTTTTTTAATTTTAAAAATAAAAGAAAAAAAAAAGAAGACATACAGATGGCCAAGAAGCACATGAAAAGATGCTCAACATCACTAATTATTAGAGAAATGCAAATCAAAACTACAGTGAGGTATCACCTCACACCAGTTAGAATGGGCATCATCAGAAAATCTACAAACAACAAATGCTGGAGAGGGTGTGGCGAAAAGGGAACCCTTTTTGCACTGTTGGTGGGAATGTAAATTGGTACAGCCACTATGGAGAACAGTATGGAGGTTCCTTAAAAAACTAAAAATAGAATTACCATATGACCCAGCAATTCCATTACTGGGCATATACCAAGAGAAAACCATAATTCAAAAAGACACATGAACCCCAATGTTCAATGCAGCACTATTTACAATAGCCAGGTCATGGAAGCAACCTAAATGCTCATCGACAGACGAACGGATAAAGAAGATGTGGTACATATATACAATGGAATATTACTCAGCCATAAAAAGGAACGAAATCGGGTCATTTGTAGAGACGTGGATGGATCTAGAGACTGTCATACAGAGTGAAGTAAGTCAGAAAGGGAAAAACAAATATCGTATATTAATGCATGTATGTGGGACCTAGAAAAATGGTACAGGTGAACCGGTTTGCAGGGCAGAAATTGAGACACAGATGTAGAGAAGAAACGTATGGACACCAAGGGGGGAAAGCGGAGGGGGGGGTGGGGGTGGTGGGATGAACTGGGAGATGGGGATTGACATGTATACACTAATATGTATAAAATAGATAACTTATAAGAACCTGCTGTATAAAAAATAAAATTAAATTAAAAAAAATAAATTATTACTGTACCTCAATAAAGGTGGTTGTTAAAAGTGGCTAAGAAGTTAAAAAAAAAAAAAAAGAGCAACAACAACAAAGTAAGTATTGTATTTCTCTTACCTCTGCTGGATATACTGGGCATAATCTGAGGAATCAAATTATTGCTTGTATCCATGGGCTGGGAATTATCTTGACCCATCTGATCATCTGGTGGCATATATGCAGGAGGAGGAGTATCAGCTAAGAGGGATAAAATGAGACAAATTAAGTCCCAAAAGAATAGTTAAAATCTTCATCCTGCTCAAAGTTAATCTAAACACATCTGAAAATTCTTAAGATTACCAGCAGGATTCATTACTGAACATCAGAGACACACAAAAATGTAGGATGCTACCTTAGGGCAAGGGAAAAGGAGAAAAGACAGCACACCCATTAGCTACCAAAAACCTACTGCAGGTCCACATGAATTTGTTCCAATCCAGGATAGTAAGATCAGTGCTAAAATTCACTAAAATAGAATTCAAGGTCAAGAATTTTGCCTCCATTTGCTTAGAATCATATGCTCAGAGAAACTGCAACTACTGCAGGTCAATATGAAGGCCACAGATTATCCTTGTTTAGATAGATATCTACAGAGACATTTTTGAATTATCAAGATCATCACATACTGTATGGTTATTTAAAACTGGAAAATAAAACCATGCTCTTTCAAAATTTGCCAACACTAACAGCAGCTGTCTAATTCTTCTGCAATGTCTTAAAATGGTTGCTCTGTCCTATTAAATGGCTAAATCCTATTAAGTGGCTCTTAGGAAACTGAAAGTTAACTAGAATATCTTTTGAGTTCCAACATTTGTGGTTGAAAACCTTTATAAAAGCTACAGCTATACTTATTTGTCTCATAACTATAAATACTGAATATAACTTGTCTTTCACCTCAAAGTTTGTATAAGATGTATTTTGAGACAGAGCTACAATCAGCACTGAATCTAGGACAAAGGATGAAAATCAGTTTTTGAACAAACACCTAACAGCAAGTTAAACAGTTGGAACTGAAATCCTCTTCAAAGAAACACACCACAACAAAACACAACTTCATCAATTGCTACTTCACTGCAGTAGAGAAACTACAAAGTATATATTTACATATGACCCTACTTACAACAGTAGGCATCCCAATATTTCTTGACACAGTGACCTCACAATTTACTCACATAAGACAGGCATGCCATTGACAAAATTTAGCAACTTTAAAAATCCACTTATGATCCTTCTTCAGGCAATTCGGTGCATCAGTTACCTAATTAAAGATAACTGGGGTTCATTTTAACCTACCGAAGTACAAAATGATTTGACAACCAATGTAGCAAAGTTAAAAAAGCACACACTTTAGACTCAGAGAAACCTGGGCCTGAACCCCCACTGATCAGCTGTGCAACCTTATGCAAGGTATTTAAGCTCTTGGGGTTAATACCAGTTTCGTTTTCCATCCGTAAAACAAGAAAAATATCTATCTCACTTGGTTGTTCTGAAGATTAAATTTAATGTGGTATCTTTCATCACAGTATTAGTTACATAAAAGGCACTTGATAAATGGTACTTGGTATTATAAATTATACGAAAATATTTAACTTTACATCAAACATAGCTACTTCCTTTGTTGCTGCTGTTGTTTTGGTAGAACTTAATTTTAATGCCTGATGGTATATATGGATTTAGTCATTTGGTCCAATAAATGGTCAGTTGATATCTAACCACATTTTGTTTCCAGATTAGCTACTTTACTTCACATTCATCAAACAGTCATTTTGTCTTTATGTCTTTGATAAGCTTTTACTACACGCTGCCTTTACTGTATAATAGGACTCCTCTCTCTGAAACCTTTCAAATTAACACCATTTGGCTTCAATCTCTCAAGCTGCACTGGCAACCACCTGACATATGGGTATACCTATAGTTAGCAGTAAATGTATTTATGTGTTGCTATAATTTTGTCTATTCATTTAACAAATATTTATTGAGGATCTACTGCATACTAGACTCTGATATAGGTACTGGGTATATAGCAAAAAACAAAAGATGCTATAAAATCCCTGTTTTCATGGAGTTTATAGTCAAGACGGGGGAGGCTGGGGAGAGGCAGACTGTAAATAAAGACAATATATACTATACTGGATTGTAATACATGCTATAGAGAAAGATCAAGCAATGAGAGAGGGAAGGTGGGTTGGGAGGAGGGAGTGCAATTTTTAAATTCTATTTAAAAAAAATTTATTGTCATTATTCTTAAAATAAAAAATTTATTGTCATTATTCTTAAAGGGTAATCTCTGATCTCCCCCAAATTGTGTTTGCTTTTTTAAAAAATTCAATTTATTTAAACTAAAAAAAATAAAAACAGTTCATCCACTTCCCCCACCACCTCTGGCAACAACCAATCTGTCCTGTGTATCTGTGAGCTTAGTTTCTTATTTTTTAAGATTCCACATATCTTATTTGAGAGAGACCATATAGTATTTGTCTTTCTCAGTCCTATTTCATCTAGCATAATGCTGTCAAGGTTCATCCATGTCACAAATGGCAAGATTTCATTCTTTTTTTATGGCTGGATAATATTCCACTGTGTGAATATGTGTGTGTGTGTTATTGTATCTTCTTTATCCATTCATCTATCAGTGAACACTTAGGTTGCTTCCAAATCATGGCTACTGTAAATAATGCTGCAATGAACATGGGGGTGGGGGGTAGATATCTTTCTGAGTTAGTGTTTTTGTTTTCTTTGGATAAATATCCAGAAGTAGAATTGCAGAATCACATGGTAGTTCTATTTTTGATTTTTTGAGGAAACTCCATACTGTTTTCAAAAGTGGTTGTACTAATTTACATTCCCACCAACAGTGCACAAGAGGTCCCATATCTCCAGATCCTCACCAACACTTGTTATTTCCAACGCGTTGCAGCTGCATTTCTACCTTTCTCGAAATAATAAAGCATAATATGCTGAAAATGTTGCTTTTTTCCTTCCATCTTCAATATTAAATGACTGCACAAAAATTCACCAATTTTGATAAGTCTTTTTTTAATGCACGCTGATATGACGGCTGTGAAATACAATCTAACAAAACTGTTTCAACTGAAGTTAAAGACAACTAAGTGCTACTAGAGCCATCTTATGTTAAAAACTGAACGAACCTTTTGGCCCACCCAATAACTGACCATTTTTGCATGAGTTTATTTCTGGACTCTCTATTCTGTTCCAATGATCTATGTGTCTGTTTTTCTGCCAATATTATATTATTTTGATTATTACAGCTTTGTAATACAGTTTGAAATCAGGGAGTGTGACGCCTTCTGCTTTGTCCTTCTTTCGGAAAACTGCTTTGGCTATTCGGGGTCTTTTATGGTTCTATACAAATTTCAGGATTGTTTCTTATATTTTGTGAAAAATAGGTCTACTTACATTTTTTTAAACTTACGGTACTTGGCAAAATAAAATCCCAAACTCTTCTGAAAATCAAACAATTACCAAAGAATAGTCAAAAATAGTTGGCTCTTGGCATATTAACAGTTCACCCAGAGGATCAGCAGTATTAGAACAACTGCTAATTCTTAGGAATTATTTTTTTGTATCAATAAAATAAATTCTTACCTGGGAGCTGAAATGGACTTCCTGGTCCAGAGCTTGCTGGGGAGTTGGGATATGTGCTGCTAGCAGGGGAAGGAGGGTAGGGACTAGTTGGAGATAAGGGAAAAGGAGTGTTGTTGGGCTGATGGAAAGAATCTGGAAACGTTGCATTTTGTGGCATGTGAGGTTCATTGTGGCTTAAGTTTCTAAACTGAACCAGAAGGCTGTGTTGTGGGTTGAATTCATTATGACGAGGCACTAATACTGGAGGTAAGACTGAAAGACAAAAATCAAAAGTCATCTGTCAGCAACGACTAAAACAAATATACACATGAAGGGAAAGACAGAAAGGATTCAGGGAAGACTGTAAACCTATTAAAACAATTTATTTTTAGGAAGGGCTGCTTTGTAGAACCTTGAATCTATACTTACAAAATAACTAAACCAAAAATTCTCTAAGCACTCAGCCTATATAAAATACTCTAGAAGACAGAACATCCAAAGCAGAGAAGATATCACTCCTGTTCTATAAGAGATCAAGCACATTTAAGAACAACCATAATTACAACACAGGGAATATAGCCAATATTTTATAAAAACTATAAATGGAGTATAACCTTTAAAAATTGTGAATCACCATGTTGTACACCTGAAACTTATATAATACTGTACATCAACTACACCTAAAAAAAAAAAAAGGTAAATATGTCATCATCTCCTTAGATGTTACTGCTGTTGGTCTTGCTTTATCTACATGCAACAGGGAACACATCCTAAACCATGTGCACAAAAGTATCATCCCTTAGTTTGCAACCAAGGTAGCTATTTCCATGACATTACTGCTTTGCATGTTTGCTCTTTACCATTCAAGACTGTGTATGCTTTTAATGAAGTAAGAAGCTAATATTAATTTGAAATAAAATAATGGATTAATATAACTTTAAAATTTAAAAAAAAAAAATAGATAAAAACAACCATAACACAGAGAATTTAATGCACTGAGAGTTGAACAGAGGTGAGCATTCCCAGCTAGCAAGGAATCAAACAAAATACCATGGAAAAGACAACACCTGATTGGACCTTAAAGACCTGGAAGCATTTCACAGGGAAGTGCTAGGGGTGGAGAGTGTAAAGAATGTAAGGGAGGAGATGGCTAAAGATAAGAAAGAACAGTCAGGTGGCCTAAGCACTGAACTGGGAGGTAAGACTAGAGAATAAAGTTGAGATCAGCTATGCACATGCCCTGAAAGCCTCCATGTTTCCAATTTTGGACATTTTACCTTTCTTTCTTTGAGAGATCTTGCATTTTATGTTCTTCAGTAAAGTTTTCCCAACTGAAAACAGTAACAACTCCTACGTAGAGGTCTTCCATTCAAAATAATTTTTCTAAACACGACCATAATGAAAATACATACAAGAAAGCCTAAACATTTTAAGAGATACACTTTTTCTTAGCAGATTCACTTTATTCAAACATTCAATTTCTCTAAAGACCCAAGTGTCAACCACATACAAATATCCGATCGCCTTTCCCTACAGGAAATTGAAACAAACCTGATTTCTCTAAACTCTTACAGGTACTAATTCATCTCTTTTATAACTTTCCTATATTTGTCAGTGTAATTTCACTTCCGAAAATCTCACTTGGACTCTGACATCAGTCAGCAGCAACAAAATCAATCTGTTTTTAAGTTAACTGGGTCACACTTCCCCTCCCTGAAGTAAGAATGAACCTGAGGAATCAGAAGCTCTGTAATTTGTACTGTTTTTTTATCTCTTTTCATTTTACTGAATTAGTGTTGTGATTATGTAGTTAACATCTGACTACAATCGCTTCGTTCTACGGTGTATTACTAACTGCTGTTCCCCTTACAAAATGATGGGACAGATGCCACTGGACAGTAGGGCATGAGACAGTAAGAATGTCTATGTGTAGCTGCCTAGCAATCTGAAAGACTTAGTGAAATAACTACTTAGGAGTTCAATCCAGTAAGGATTTCTTTACTTTTTTTTTTTTTTTGAGGCACAACTAAAATCACTGATTTCTCTCTTACTTGTATATTATCTATACACATCATTTTTTTAGAAATTATTTTATTTTCATTCAAAAATAATACATGGATAGTTTAAAAAGAGATGCTACAAGAGATTATAAACAAAAAGAACAATTTCTAAGCCTCCTCAAATACTGCTTCCAGAGACAACAAATTTAAACTCTTAGCCATTTCTTCTAACATTCACTTTGTGCACTACTAAGTAATATACTTATACTGTTGTTATTGGTTGGTCAAGACATTATTTGTAGACTTGCTTTTATGGTAAATGAAGTAGCTTTCTTAAACCATTCTATCCCACTCCCCTTCCCCTTCCCCACAATAAAGTCACATAAAAAATTTTGGTTAAATCAATATCCAGTGTTTATATTTTATATGTTATACAAATTATATAAATACAATTCACTGCTGAGCCAAGTATATATTATGATTATATTTTTCCTTGAACAATGTTTTTATTAAAGTTAATTATTGCCTTGGTCCTTCATTTAATTAATCTCAAGTTTGTACCACTAATTTCCAGAAGTCCAACAGATCTATCAAATTCCCATCAATATTATTTTCCAGATCCCACAAATAAACAAATAATCTATTGATTCCATTTTCTCCCCTGATCCTCCATCCTTTGCTATAATCTAGACTGGCTGCTACTTAAATCTCCTACAAATCTGAGGTCCTTGAACCTCCCCTTCTCTTCTCTCTTGTTGGATCCCATTTCCTGGACCTCATTCTTTATTAGCTTCCTACGGAAGGATGTAAGGAAGAGAAATTTTGAGCCCTCGCCTATATGAAAATATCTTGTCTTATGTTTATCTGCAGACAGATTCCAGAATAGATAACTTTTTCTTTCTGAATTTGGGGGGCACTGCTTCATTTTCTTCTAGAATCTAAAACTGCATTGAGAAATCCAGTATTCTCATTCTCAGTCTTTTCTATGTGCCCTGACTTTTCTGAGAGCTTTCAAAATCTTCTTTTTATCCATGATATGCTAAAATTTCATGTGTGGGTCTTTTTTCTGCCCCTTGTTCTGGTTACTCAGTCACTGGGCCCTTTCAATTTTCAGTTCTGGGAACTATTCTAGTACTATTTCTTTGATAATTTTCTCCTTCCCATTTTCTCCAATGCTTGATTTCTAGAATGTATTATTTTATTAGAATATTTAATTTGAAACTTATTCTGAGCCAGTTAATGTTTTATCTAAGCACTTTTCATGCATTAACTCCCCTAATTCTCATAACTAACCTGAAGTACGTATTATTATTCCCATTTTACAGATGAGGAAACAAAGTCACAGAAAGGTTAATTAATTTGCCTGTGGTCACACTGATAGTATTGGTAAAGTCAGGATTCAAATCCAGAAAGTCTGGTTCCAGAACATAGTCTTAACCAGTAGACAATACTGCCTATTAAACGCTGGATCACCTGGGTTGGCCCTCTATTTTTCTTTTCTTTATCACTTTCCAACTATTTTCCATCCTTTTTTTTTTTTACCATTCTGCAATACTTTCTGGCTCCACTATATGTGATCTTATATATGTTACTTCCCTATTAAGTTTTGGTTTCCTTATCTGTAAACTTACTGGTAAACTTAGAGTGCTGTAAAATGTTAGTACCATTTTCTAACCCTATGAAGGAATAACCTCATAGGATTAGGAAAGTGTCTAGTCCTTAAGTGCTCAATAAGTGTTCATTACTATTACTATTACTGTTACTATTATTATGACTTTATTAATACTGGTACTATAAAGTGATCCATCCTGTGCCACAGCTGCTTAACTTGCTTAAGCATACCAGGCCTAAGCCCCAGTCTTTTCTACAGAATGAATCACAGCTGAGAAAAACAGATTACAAAAATAAGACATTTCTATCAACTGATTATTGGACACACCCTAGCTATGGGGGAATACACTAAATTCCTTGACTTTCTTTCCAACAACTTCTAGCAAATATCAAGCCTGGGAACTTTCCAAACTACACTTCTCTATTAAATCCTCACATCTTCCTTTCCTCATCAATTCCTCAGGCTACAGCTCTCCTTGGATTCAACAAGAAATTGAGAATCACCTCAAATACCACCTGGCAGCCCTAAAGCCCTTAAAATGAACTTTCCCTGAGAGCACCATTACTACTATTTTTTTTTTTTTTTTTGCTAGTCTCCACAATCAATGTTATTTTCATAGCTTTTTTACCATACTGGGCTCTTATATTATCTTCAGTGAAATCCAGGGAGGCCCGCAGACTAAGGTGGCTACCATGACTCCTGCCTCTGGGTATTTACCCCTGGAGTAATCCCCCTCCCTCTGAGTATATTATCTGTGACTTGCTTCTAACCAATAGCATATGGCAAAAGTGACAGGATGTACGCAATAACATTCGACAAGAATACAATGTTCCTTCTAGCAAGAAGACCCTTTCTTACTGGCTTTGAAGAAGTAAGTGGCCATGAATGTGAGCTACCTATAGAGAAGGTCCCATGGCAAGCAAATGAAGGCAGCCTCCAGTCAACAACCAGACAAGAGTCCGACAGCCTGCAAGGAACTGAATCCTGATAATAATCACATGAGCTGGGAAGGAGATCCTTTCTCAGTTGAGCCTCCGGTAAGACCCAAGCCCTGACCAATACCTAGAGTACAGCCTTGCAAAGCACCCAGTTAAGCCATGCCTGGACTCCTGACTGACAGAAACTGTGAGATAATTAACATGTGTTAAGCCACTTACCTTGTGGTACTTTGTTATGCAGCAATAGATAACTAATGTACCCAGCTAGTATCTCAGCTTATATAATTCATTCAATACAAAAAAATATTTACTGAGCACTCCCTACTAAGTTCTAGGTAATAATACTATTCTAGGCACTGGGAATGCAGTACAGAATGAGCCAGAGGAAGGTCCTTCTCACATCAGTCAATAAAAAAAATAAATACCTAATAGAGTCAAGTAGTGATGGGGGCATTTGAGCAAGGACTAAATGAAATGAGAAAACGTGACATGAAAAGATCCTGGGGGGAGAGTACTCTAAGTAGAGGAAACAGCATTGGAAAAAAGCCTGGATGCAGGAGTATGGCAAGTCCAAGGAACAGAGGAAGTTTGAGGATAGGTCATGTAGGCCCTTGTAGAAATCTGTTCTAAGTGTGACAGAAAGCCTTTAAAGTGTTTTGGGCAGGGACTGACATGATTTGATATATATTTTCTAAAGATCACTCTGGATGCTATAATAGAAAACAGAATGGGTTGGGGGAAAGAAAAAAGACAGAGAGACCAATTAGACTACTTAAGGTGAAAGATGATGATGGTCTGTACTGGAGTAGTGCTGTCAGAGATGGTGAGATGATATGATCAGATATATTTTGAAGGTACAGCAAACAGCATTTGCTCATAGCTCAAACACAGAACCTAAGAGAAAAACAAAAGATGACTTCTAGGGAGCAATTACATGAATGCTAGTGCCATGTACTTCAACTGGGAAAACTGGAGGAAAAAAAAGACTTGGTGGGAAAAACAAATCCAAAGTCCTATTTAGACATATTAAATCTGATGTTTATTAGACATTCGGGTGGAGATGTTAAATAGGCGACTGGATACAGAGTCAGGAGAAGCTGACTCTGGAGTTCAAAATGTGCGCATGAGCTTATAGACAGTTTTAGGACATGTGATAACATAAGAGTACACAGAGGAAAAATATAGATGGAGAAAAAGTCCAGGGACTGACTCCTGTGAAAACAGGAAAATAGCCAACAAAGAGACTAAGCAAAAACAGCCAGTGAGGTAGGAAAACTAGGAGAGTGTAGTGTTTCAGAAGCCAATATAAAAAAGTTTTGAGTGGGAGGGAAAAAGAGCAACTGTATCAAATGATGTTGAGAGGGCAAGTAAGATGAGGACTGTGAATGAATGACCCCTCTATCTGTAAGAAAGCAGTCATTAGTGAATTTGACAAGTCAAATGGTAGGGAAGAAAGACTAACTAGAGGGGTATCAAGAAAGAACAGGAAGAAAGTAATGTGGAGATAATAAACATGGAGACTACTATAAAAGGTAGACTGGAGGTGGGGGCATATTCTTGAGGTCAAGACAGAAATTCTTAACTTTCATTTGAAGTTGGGCTGTATCATGACATGCTTGTATGCTTTCAGAAAAAGTCTAGCAGAGAGGGAAAATACAATGCTGGAATAAATAAAAAATAAACAAAAAGGAGTGGGATGTAGTACACACATGGAACTTAGACTTTAGATAAAATAGAGGAATGGCAGAGTGTATATACGACTGGCTGCTTACAGCGAACAATGAATTCGAACAAGCCACTTGGGAGCTGTATCATCCATATATTAAGCTAAATTCAAAATCCAGTATTCCTCCCAAGATTAAAATCTTTAAGAAGGAAACAGAAGGCTAAAATAACCTTTTTAATTACTAAATTCAGTCAAATGCAAATCAGAAAGAGAAAAGTTTTTATAATTTTTCCCAGAGGAGTTAAAACCTACCTGGACTCTCCACTCTCTTATAGTGGTATGGGTTGATACAAACTTCTTTTTGCTTAGATCCAAAAGGAAATTCACAAATATCCAATGGCTTTAGCTCATGATGACTCTGCAAATCAGGCCAGCGCCAAACACGACAATATATAACATGGGGCAAGCCTTTTCTGTGAGAAACCTGCAGGCGTCCATCTAAAGATCTGGGAATAGTGACACATTTGCTTGGCTGTCCTGGACTGCTCAAGGCTTTCTCCAGTTCCTCCATGGCACCCTTTTTCTTTTTTAGCTTTTTCACCAAAGCATCGACTGCCTTTTCTGCCCATTTCTCCTCTTCATCACCTTGCTTCCAGCCCAACAATCGCTTTACTGCTGGACTAGTAAAAGAAAACAAGCTGGCCATTGACGTCATTTGATTTAAATCTTCAGAAACCTTCCTGCAACTCAAAGTCAGATCACAAGTGAAAAGTCATATACAAGTCCTAGACAAAAGTTCCAATTAAAAAGGGAGGAGTGACATTTATCTTCATAAGTGCCATAAGCTTCTTTCACTGGTTCAAGTCCTGAAAGAGAAAGGGGGAAAATTTAAATGAATGCAATTAACATACATTTAAATCAATATAATTTGAAAAGCATATCACTTTTAAATAACAGCAGATAAAGGTTTACAAAGTAAAACAAAAAACCTACGTCTAGAAAGAGAAATTTTCTTAGTCCTGTGACCACTCACTTCCTTCTTCATAATATGAACAAATAATTCACTGGCAATGCCAAATGATAACCAAAAGCAAAGTAGGGTGCTCTACTTTCTAGGTATTATCCCCCCACCAAAAAAAAAAAAAACCAGCCCCTAGACCTTTATTTCTTTCAGTCAGAAGCCCCCAAATCTAAGGTTTGATTCTAATGTACTTTTCTTCATTGAAATCCAGGTTATGTGCTGTGTCAGTTTTGAACATGATATTATCCTGATTTGAACAAAAGTCTTAAGAGAAATCTAGCTCTTCCCTAGGGTCATTATTCTCTTTAAAATGTTTCACAGACTTGTAAGATTTGGGCAAAAGTCATAGTAGTACTCAAGTCACGTTATTATTATAGATGCAAATTTTATTAGAAGTTGTCATAAGATGTACCAAACCCTCAAATAAATTATAACATACTTAACTGCCAGAAAAATGGGAAGTATCTACTTTCAAAATGAAGAATGCTAGACTTAAAGAGAATAAATTCGAAGTTTAATCCCAAAAACGACAGTTTATAATTTCATTAATTCCTATTGCCTTCTCTGATATTTTAAGCATGTTAAGTTAATGAACCTGCTCCAGGCAGACCACCATTCTACACCCTGAAGAAGCCCTTGGTGATGGTGACAAGATGAAGCAATATGCAGTGGTACTCCACCGATAAGAGTGGTACAATCCCCTGTGGTCACTACACAGCCAACCGCAGACAATGAGTAGCTAGTGAAATAGCAGGAGTAATGTTTGGAAAAAGGATGTCAGTAACAAAAGATGCTTCCTTTCTTATGTCTAAAATTGCCAAATAACGCTGCAGCTCTGTCTTTGACAAATACTAGCAAATTCTAGCATCAAGCCTATTCTGGATTGGGGTGCATCTTCCCAGAAAAGAATACATGTGCTCAGTTAAAACTCAGGTAAATGTAAAGTAAAATAAAACAGAGTTAAATTCAACAAATAAGTATTGACTGCTTGTCGCCATGTACTGTGAACAGCCATGGTACTTTAAAAAAAAAAAAAAAGTCATATACCAAATAATTTCATCTTAAGAGCCAACTGATTCATTCTTTCAATATGTGCTTACTAAGAGCCTACCAAGTGCCAGGCACTGCTCTAGGCCCTGATCCAGAAAAGGAAAAATATAGGAGCACTGACTGACTCCTCTTTAGGAGAAAAGGGTTACATGTAGAGCTATCGAGCGTTACGGTTCCTCCTTTAAAAAGTGCTTAATTGATCAAAAAAGGGCTAAGAGCTGCAAGCAGTTATTCACACTGTACACCACACCCAAGAAACCTGTATCATAACCTCTTGGCACCTGTCACTAGGAACTGCACAATCTTCAATTAGACTGACTTCTCCCTACTTGCAAGGCCAGACTATACAGAGTGCAGAGAACAACTTACAGCCCATTTCACTAAACTCAAATTCCACTCAATCTGCTGCCACTGGGAAGTCAGAGATGTGCTCAGATGCTTAGTGGCTATCCAGACTGCCATGCAGGAACCATGGGAGGAAGGGTGCAGGGAAGTGAAGGTATATTCCTTATGTATGGATGGATATGCCTAACCCTATGCAGGACATCTTTCCCAATGTTACACAGGATAATTTTCATCAGGTAAGCAAAACTGCCTACATTAAACCAAAGAAATATAACAAAAAGATGAAAGCACGTTTTTCAGTAACAGGTCACACGGTATAACGTGTTATGAGTTAAACAAACTGTAAGAAAGGCTTACTTCAGTTGTAGCAACATTAAGGATATAGAATAAGCCATCTGGGTCCGAAAGTAAAGGCATGATTTGGTTGTCTGAGATGAGAAGGAAAATTTCAAAGGAAAAGGGGCACAAACAAAAAAATACATGGGCAGATATGAAGAGAGCATTTTCTAGGATAGAGAGCAGATAGGCCTGGCTGACTGAGACCTTATTCTGTAATACTAGAATATAACAGAGGCTAAACAGAGTAGTGCATGTGTATGAGAGAGAGCATGTATGAGCAATGATATGTTGAAGAAGGGAGACACAAAAGCAGAGAAGCTTGAAGACCAGATACTAGATTAGTAGTTAACCACCAGAAAGTGCTTAATAAATGTTAACTACTAATCTAGTATCACTATTACTATTAAATACTAACCATATTACGTACTAACAAGAAAAAAGGGGAAAGTTATTTGTCTATATAAACCCAAAACAAGGACTAAAAGGCTACATACTAAATTATTCATTGCAGTTACCTCTGGGGAGAGGCATGGAATGGAAGACAAGCAAAACAGAAAGGGGTCCTGCATGATTTGTTCTATATGCTTCTGTATTTTTTTAACCTTTTAACAAAGGCATAATGCTAAGATAAAAGTAGAAGGACTTCCCTGGTGGTCCAGTGGTTAAGAATCCGCCTTCCAATGCAGGGGACGCGGGTTCGATCCCTGGTAAGGGAACTAAGATCCCACATGCTGCGGGGCAACTAAGCCCACACGCTCTAGAGCCCGTGAGCCACAACTACTGAGCCTGCGTGCTCTGGAGCCCACGTGCCACAACTAGAGAGCCTGTGCCCCGCAGGGAAAGATCCCACGTGCCGCAACAAATATCCCAAGTGCCACAGCCAAGACCCGATGCAGCCAAATAAATTAAATAAATAAATAAATAAAATAGGAGATAATCTATTATCTACTATAGAACAGAATGGAGTTAACAGTGCCATTACAAAAAAACAGGTGAAACTCATGCATGCTATTAGAACTCAGGATGGTGGTTACCCTTTAAAGGGAAGGGTGGGGGTATTGACTGGAAGGGAGCTTGAGGGTTTCTGCCATCCTGGTAAAGTTCTTCATCTTGCTCTGGGTGATTTTATGAGAGAGTCACCTTGTGAAAATTTGGCTGGCTGAATACTGAAGATGTGTACACTTTCTGTTAACAATTTTAAAATATTTTCCTGCTATGCAAAGTGCAGAGTGGTCAGCTTCCTTCCTATTTTTTGCCCCATCTTCAGGTCCCCTTCTCACAGGCAATCCCTCTTGTATTGTCTTTTATGTCTTTCCAGAGAAATTTTACACAAATACAGATATATAAACAATCATAACCTTTTTTACACAAATAGTGGTATATTGAAAAGAAAAAAAGCAAGGTACAGAAAAATGTATAAACAATGTATCTTCAAGATCTTTCCATACCTATATAGAAAGAACTTCCATATTCTTTTCTAATACACAGAATTCCAGTGTAAAAGTAATCTTAAAAGTATATCAAACCATGTCATTTCTCTGCTCAAAAATCATCCAGCAGTTTCCCATTACACTCAGTATCCAAATTCTTTAACATTACTTTATAGGACCTACATGATCCAGCCTTTGGCTTCTCCTCCAAACTCATTTTTAGCATTCTCCTAGCTAACTCTGCAAGTAACCACACTTGAAGACTTTCCATTTCTCAAATGCTCCAAAGTCATTTCTACCTCAAGGCCTTTGCACTTGATGTTCCCTCCCATGGAATTCTCCTGTCCCAGATCTTAACGTGGCTTTCTCTCTCAATTAATTCAGCTGCTCAAAAGTCACCTCCTGAAAAAGGACTTCCCTGCCCACTTTATCTAAAATAGCATACATCCCACTCCTGCATCATTCTCTATCCCCTGGTCCCGCTCAATTTTCTTTCATGACATTTATAATAATCTGATATCATATGGATTTTATTTATTAACTACATGTCTTCCCCACAGACATGTTAGTAGGCAGGTAGCCTTGTATTCTTTATCCATCATCATATTCCCCTGGACCTAGAACAGTGCTTATTTATTAAATAAGTGAGTAGAGAGTTTAAAAAAAAGCAATTTGTAAAAACATACATACCTTTATAAGAGCAACTGTATAAAATGTAAAACAAAAAAAAGGAGTTCTTTATGGACATGCACAGATATAGTAAGAGAATAAAAGTATGCATGGAAATGATACATACCAAACTCAGGATACTGAATACTGACAACCTCTGGTGAAAGAAGAAAGAAGGTGGAAGAACAAATGGAAAAGCTTTAGCTGTGTTTCTTTTAAAACTGGATTTGAAGAAAATCTGACAAATCATCACATATATTATTTTCTCTACTTTTCTACATCTAAATATTTTATAACTCAAAAATGCACTATTTTTAATTTTTTAAAGTATTATCAATGTAATGAAAACAGAAGAGGATCAGATTCTGTCCTTTACTAGGTATATGACCATGACCAGGTATCACTCTTTCTTAGCCTATTAATTTTTCTGTAAAATAGGGATGATGGTTCCTAAGTCATTAAAATGATGAAGTAATAAAATAATGTGTGCCTGAAGTACTGAAAACACACATATACATATACATACATGTAATAGATGCTTTATAAACTCAAACATGCTATTCACACATGAATTTCTAGCACTGGGAAAGGAGAAGGGACAAACTTTGCACTCACCTCTTTAAATATGGAATGATTAAAAATTTTAAACATGTTTAATTGAATTCTTTCTAAAAATGTTTTATAACTTTCCAAACTGCATAACTGGTATGTGCAAGTAATCCAAGTACTTGTTATCTAAAGTTTAAAAAGGGAGCAAAATTGATTATAAAAATTCACTAGTGAATAAGTAAAAGACCTGATCAGGCACTTCACAAAAGATATCAAAATTGCCATTAGATGGTAAAATGGACTCAACGGCATTAGTTATCAAGAAATTTAAAAAACAAACAAAGACAGTGAAATATCACACCAACATCTACCAGAATAGCTAGACTTAAAAAAAAAAAAGAGGGGCTTCCCTGGTGGCGCAGTGGTTGAGAATCTGCCTGCTAATGCGGGGGACACGGGTTCGTGCCCTGGTCTGGGAAGATCCCACATGCCGCAGAGCAGCTGGGCCCGTGAGCCACAATTACTGAGCCTGCGCGTCTGGAGTCTGTGCTCCACAACAAGAGAGGCCGTGATAGTGAGAGGCCCGCGCACCGCGATGAAGAGTGGCCCCCGCTTGCCACAACTAGAGAAAGCCCTCACACGGAAACGAAGACCCAACACAGCCATAAATAAATTAATTAATTAAAAAAAAAAAAAAAGTTGGACTCCTGATATTCATCCCACAAAAAAAAAGAAAAAGAGAGAGAGAGAGAAGGTGTTCATGACAATCAGAACAATTCTTACATATTGCTAGCAAAAATATAAACTAGCCCAACCACTTTGGAAAATTGTTTGACAACAGCTACTAATGCTAAACATAGGTCCCTATGACCCAGCAATTCCATTCCTAGGTATATATCCAACAGAAACAAGTGCTATGTCAACCTAAAGGCAAGTACATGTTCATAACAACTTTATTTGTAATAGTCCCAAATTGGAAATAACCCAAATATTCATCAACAGTAGAGTGGGTAGATAAGTCATAGTAATAAATTCATACAACAGAATACTTCACAGCAATGAAAAAGAACACACACATGTAAAACATGCATGAATCTCATTGATATACTGAAGAAGTCAGATACAAAAGATTACACATTTTATCATTCCAACTACATGACATTGAAAAACAGGCAAAACTAACCTATGGCATCAGAGGCAAGAATATTACTAAGAGGGGACAAGACAGCCTTCTGTGGAGCTAGAAAATTTCTATATCTTGATCTGGGTGATGGTGGTATAGATGTACACATACATAAAATTTCACTGAGCTATACACATAAGATTTGTGCACTTTATTTTAAGATATACTTCAATTTAAAGTATCTTTTAAAAATTTACTAGTGTACTGATCACTTATAATTAGTTCTTGTTCACTAGCATCTCCCTTACTATAACAGCTTCTACACCACAAGTAAAACTGCAAATTCTGCAAAAACTGTAACATTTCATAAAGTTTATTAAAATGAGAGCAAAAGATGCAAGGTCTGGGATTTAATTTTACCTTACTATCCTATAAACAAATAAGTCTATTGTTGTTTCATGCATACTGTCAAAGAACATGAGACTCCTGAGTCAGAGAAAGACAAAGGACTTTATCAATCATGGCCCATCAAGCAACATAAGCGTCAGATGTGCGGTTCCCTTTGCCTCTGAGACCCACAGGAATAATACAATATGACCCAGATGGACAGTACTCCTGCAGTGGTTTGTACTTATGATGAACAGTGAGTTTGGGAAATTCACCACTTTTATAGTTATCAGTAAGCAATAATAACTTCACTGTCAACGGATTAACAGAAGTCCATGGGAAAATCCATATATATTTTTATGAATATTTTCACAAAAATAAAAATGCTCTTAATATTAGTACCACAAATGTCAAACATGAAGGATGTCATATCATGCTACTAAATTGTTCTGTGAGAAAAATTAAGCCTATCCATACTCAATTCAGTCTTTGTTCATTATAAAACTTAATGCATGTTTACAATTATAACCTAATGATTTTCCAGAATTTTAAGTTTTTAAGATAAAGTCCCAATCAGACCTTTTATTCACAATTCAGTATGAAATACTGGTCTGCATTCTAAGTGGTTTCATTTTGAATGGGTGTTTTCCTGAACCAATTATCATTGGCTCATGAAGACCTAAATATAGCATAAGCTTTTCTTTTTTTTTTTTTTTTTTAATTTTAAATTTTATTTATTTATTTTTTTATTTATGGCTGGATTGGGTCTTCGTTGCTGCACACGGGCTTTCTCTAGTTGCGGCAAGCGGGGGCTGCTCTTCGTTGCGATGCACGGGCTTCTCATTGTGGTGGCTTCTCTTGTTGTGCAGCACGGGCTCTAGGTGCATGGGCTTCAGCAGTTGTGGCACGCAGGCTCAGTAGTTGTGGCTCAGCACAGGCTCAGTAGTTGTGGCACACGGGCTTACTTGCTCCGCGGCATGTGCGATCTTCCCGGACCAGGGCTCGAACCCATGTACCCTGCATTGGCAGGCGGATTCTTAACCACTGTGCCACCCGGGAAGTCCTGGTAAAACTGTTTTATGGTACCCATGTGATAGATCAATTTTCTCCTGTCATCTTTTCTGTAAAATATATATTTAAAATAAGACATTGGTCCACAAATTGAAATAAAAGTATCAGAGTGCTTGGGATAGAGCAACAGATTTATTTTACTACCCTCACAAAAGCCCTCCATTACGATAGAATTTTTTCATTACGTATACAAAAAATAGAGTAAAATAATAATATTTTTGATTTGCAAATACTAGCATATGCAATATGAGTCCCAGTGAACCTGCAATACCTTTGAAAATAAGAGTATGATTAGGTTTTCTAGTACCCAAAAGGTTTAATTTTAAATCTCTTATTGAAAAGTTGGTTCAATTTTTCACACCCCCTTCGCCTTTCACTAAATAAAATGAATTTAGAAACACTGAGAACATCCATCCTCAATTCAAACAGCTGATTGTATTCACAACCAACAACAATACTCTTCTATATTATCTCTAAACCTATCCCAGTAATAGAGAAAAGTCCAAAAAGGCTATATTCATTAACTTCAGCCTTTAGAGGTTACAGATTGCTGGGTAGTTAAATTTGGTCCTCTGTACTCCCTTTCTACAATGCTTTCAGGGTCTACTGAGGCACAAATATATACCACCCATGCTAAACTCAATAGCAGACTTATACTCTTATTTATACAACACATACTTACTGAGTGTACCTAAAAAGGGCGAGCCACTAAACTAGATGCTAAAGGGTTAAAAGATAAATCAAGTCCAGACCTTAACCGTAAGAATTACAAATTAATAATCAACTAAGATGTGCCCATTCCTATCTGCAATACACCAGGGAGAATGGCAGATCCCCTAGGGTGTATAGGATGCTAAAAGAAATTCAAGGGATGGCCCTTGGGGGAAGGGAGTGGAGGGAGACAAAAAGCATGAAGTAGCTATATCTTAGGCATAAATGCTATTCTGATAAAGACATAAAATCAGAGTTTTTATCTACCAGGATGGGGAAATACTACAGTTCAGTTTGCTGGAACATAGGTGGTAGAACAAGGAAAGTGACTAGATACATACAATAAGGCTAATCTACACAGGGATATTCATATACGTATTGTAACACACAAAAACACCAGATTTGAAGTCTAATGAACTAGGGTTCAAATTCTGAATCTAACACACCTATATATCCATTTTTCCTATTTTGTATAATGAGTATCAGTTCTGAGAATTAAATGAGATACACACTTAATGCCTGGCACAGTACATATTGAGCAAAGGGAAACTGTAGTCATTATTATTGCAACAATCATGAAATTTTTTGACATCAGGCTCAGGATTTTAAATACACAGCTGGGCTACTTTATTTCATCAAATATACAAAGCCATCTATTTAAGAGGTTCCATTATTTTATGAACCTTGAAGGAAGAAAAGGCTGCAAATTAAACTATCACACCATGCTTTCTCATTGCTTAGATTTTTTTCTTCATAATATCATCCTTCTGCCATCAAGACTGTAGGTCTGAAGAGTGTTCCAATATTACTCCAGGATTGTTGTTCAAGCCACTGACACCCATCCTGCAAGTTTTGATACTGTTGCTTCCTTGATCTTCCCAGAGGGTGTAAATGAAAGAAATGACAGCAATGAAAACAGCAAAGGCAGAGATCATGCACGTGCAATGACAACAACATCAAAACTGCCACCTAGCCAAAACCAATATTCAGATGCCATCGGCTATAAGACACATACCAATTTCAGAGATGTTATGAGGTGGAAAAAATGCGTATCTTAGAAGAAATAAGGCAGCTTTTTCTTTCCTCCTGTCCCAAAGTCCTTTCTGATGTTCCCCATCACTTCCCACCAGTATCTACTGCTCTCCCTTCTTTCTTGTTCTCATTCTCCTTTCTTGCCTCCCCTTTCTCCATTCCTCACAGCATCTCCCACATTCCTGAGTGTTGATTTTGGAGAAGCTTGGCTACTACCTAATGATGTATAAACTACCTAAGGAAAATGACCTTTTCTTCTAACTCCAAAAGGACCTACTTAGCACAGAGTACGTATTTTGTACCTCTGGTACTTTCAAGTGCTCCAGGGCTTGCTTACCTCCGAGTTTTCTTCTAAGTAGATGAGAAGATGCATTTGACAGCCCAGATACGTAAGACAATACCCTACATGAAAACCTGGCTTCTGAGCAAATTCTATTTGTGCCTCTGTCATCCTCATCCTGGGCCACCTAATACATTGACGCTAACCTAAAGTACACCATTGAGAATAAAATATTTGTTATTACTCTTTAAAGGTGACTTATTTAGTTCCTATGAAAACCAAAATATCAGTAGGCTTCACGGAACTTAAATCATGGAATTATTTTCTTTTGCAATAAACCTCCACGAGAAGCTCTTTCAAAATAGTTATTATTTATAAATGTTAAAGCCATGTTTCAATAGCATAATTGGGGACAGAAGACAAATTCTGTTTTCTTTTTACTCTTCTGGAGTCATACTAACCCAACCTTTTTGAATGCTAAATAGTAACTGAGCCTTCTTAAAAGCCAAGTCTTCTTAAAACAATGCATAGGAGGCTAACAAAGAAGTCAATAAAACAAACAAACAAATCTCACAAACTAAATTGAACAATGCCCAAGATATCTTTCAGGGAATTTCTATTTCTAGCTTAAAACCCAGAGAATCCCCCCAAATCTAATATCCCATTAGGAAATACACAGGATAATCTGTGTAAAGTAAGTCAATTCTCATCAGTATTGCAGTTTTGAGTGAATATAATGATATCTAGTGATCACTTTCAAACTTCTATCTATTTAGGGGAACCATAAAAAGAACAGAAAGGAAGAGGAATTATGCCAATATAACTGGAAAACAGGGGAGGAAAAGGTGAAAAGATTACACACTTATGAATATATGATTGCTTAAGAAGGAATTAACTGTGCTTCAAATGGCTGGTGACAGCAAAAAGTGGAGGGCTCAGCAAATGTACAATAACCTAGCTCTGACAGGCTCCCTGTTCCCCCCAACCAAACACACACACACACACACACACACACACACACACACACACAGCACTTAAGTGAATAAAAGCCTTAATGATTAGGTGTGGATAACTGCTCATGATATTAGCACAGATTTCAGGAATGACTATCACAAGATCCAAAAAGGAATATGTATATCTATAATTCATAATCCAGTTGGTAATAAAGGACAAGAATAAGGAAAACCAAGTATCATTAAGCCAAATGAGGCAAGAAAGACTAGGAGGAGACAATCAGCTAGATCGTGAAGCTAAAGGGAAAGATACCACCACAGAATGAAAGCCAAACAAAGAAAGACAGTATAAGGCAAAGGAGTCAGGCTGCTAGAAGTAATCCTATATGCAGTACAGAGTTCTATCTAAGCAGAAAGACATGTTCAAAGAGCCATTTTGAGAAGACAAAAATGGCAACAGCACATAGCCAAGTAAAGACTTAACCAAGAGGGGCAGAGAGGGTAAATGGAAAACATGTAATCCAACTATGAGAGGAAGCCGCACCAGGGTGGTGGTACGCAGACCAGGTAGTGACGGTAGTAGAGATAGAAAAGGAAGAGTTATGAGGGACATTACAGATAAACAATCCATAGGACTTGCTGACCACCAAGAAGAGAAATGGGGCAGTCAAGAAAGGTAAAGGTTGAGGACTTCCCTGGCAGTCCAGCGGTAAGACTCTGCACTTCCAATGTAGGGGGTGCGGATTTGATTCCTGGTCGGGGAACTAAGACTCCACATACACAACCAAAAAAAAAAAAAGAAAGTAAAGGTTTAAAAGCTGAAAGAATTAGACACCGCTCACCCAAAAAGGGGAATTCTAGTTATTGCCAAGATGAAGCAAAAAGGTGATGGTGGAGGGGTATAAGGAAGCAAGTACTGATCCAAGTCCAAGCACATGTGACAAAGCTCAAGATAGGAGGAATGAATATAAAAATTTGGAGGATGATACAAAGATAAGTAAGAGTTGAATTTGATTTATTCAAATTTATTGGGTGCCTAGTAAGCCAGGAATACTCTGTGCTAGGAACTGAGGCTTAAAAGATACTATCTGTAATCTCAATGATCATAAAGAATAATGGGAAAAAGAGAAGATGTTATGAAGAGCTTCATATGCTGTTTAGCACATCATTTAGTTTTACTATAGATTTCCATATGATACTCCACAGAGATGGGGTATTAAAACAGAGTAAAAAATATATACAGCAAGCACAGAAGGCCAGTAACTGAGTAGATAGGAATGTGTGCTACTTCGTACATCAGAACTTGGAGGGACTTAAGAAAATAACTGTGAACACATTATCTGCTATTACCTTGGCTTTTTATAGTTTACCTCTGGTTTACGAAGACCTAACTAGATGACTCTTTCACTAATGGGTTTTGTCATTTCAGACAGCTAGAAAGAAACCTGGGATTTAATTATGAGCTTCAGAAATCCCTGTGTGTATTAGGTTCCCTGAAATTCTTCTGAAAAACTGCAACTATCAACTGAACAATAACAACACAGAGCAGTACCTTGGAAATCCAAAGAAAAAGAGTGGCACCTCAACCATAAATGAAAATCTTATAAAATTAAGAGATATCATGCATTACAAAAGAATCTATCACATTACAAAACATACACACTCACACACACACACACACTTTACTTCTATTTCAGCTCAAGCATCCCTTCTTCAGGGAAGCCTTCCCAGACTACCTTGCCTAGGTGAAATTCCCCTATTATACGCACTTACTGCTTCACCTACCTCTATTTCATAGCACTTAACATATCTATGTTTTTACATTTACCTGTACAACCTGGCAAGAATGTAAATGAGAAGAGCCATATCTGTTTCACTCATCACTGTAAGCCTAGTGTTACATATGCTCAATAAATATTTGTCTAATGAATGAAAGAGAATGTGAATACAAAGCATTTGAAAGGATACTAGCCATGGGGGTAGGGTGGGGGTTCAGGGTACTTTTTACTTTCGGCTTCATGCAATTCTGGACATCTTAAAATAAACATGAATTTCTTGTATAGTTAGGGGGAAAAAAACTACTTTAAAACCAAAGTGCAGATGTACCTCAACTATACTAAAATTCTTACTAAAGAGAGGATTAATAAGAGTCATTCTTATTTCAAAAGAATTCTCTCCAGTATATTTAGGGTTATACAAATTTGGAGGCTGAAATTTAAGAAGAGTCAATCAAAAACTAGAGGCAAATACTTTCTGCTTCCAATAAATAATAGTAAGAATTCATTTTTCAAAAGCATTTATCTTCCTGTACTGGAATATCTTCTGTACCTCACAGATTTTACAAATGCCATTCTCTGCCTGGACCACTTTCCTCAATCTCCAACCACTAATTTCTAGCTCTCTCATCACTAAGGCTTCAGCTTTAGCTATCATCCCAGAGACCTTCCCTGATCATCTAACTCTATATAAAGTAGGTTTTCCCTAATCTCTAATCCAGTACTATATTCATTTCCTTCACTGTACTACCAATTTGTAATTATTCGTTGGTTTACTTGATTTTTGTCTCTCCCACTAGAATGTAATTTTTAAAAAACAGTAGTAAGCATATTCAGAGAACTTGTTAAATTGATTCAAGTTATTCATTCAAAAGTCTATTTATTGAGGTAGAATTCTAGGAGCTGGGAATATACAAGTGAATAAAGGGGGCCAAAATCCTTGTCCTCATGTAGCTTACATTCCAGTGGAGGGAGACAGACAAAAGACAATAAATAAGTGATACAGTATAGTTCGTTAGGTGAAAAATGGTATGGAGAAAAATAAAGCAGAGGAAGGTGGATGGGGAGCACTGTGGGAGAGGTGTAATTTTAAATAGGGTGGCTGGGCTGAGCCTCTCTGAGAAGGCACCAACTGAGTCAATACTTTAAGGAAATAAGAGTGAGCCAGGCAGATATCTAAGGGAAAACTAGTACAGGCAAAGGCAACAGGCAATGTGAAAATCCCAAGGAGGGAGCATGCCTGGCACACTCAAGTTAACTGCAAGACCATGAAGCCAGAGAAAAAGCAAACAAGAAGGGGAAAACAAGGAATGGGGTCAAATAGGTAAGAGAGCCATGCTGGATATGATAAGAGCTTTGGCTTTTACGGTAAGTGAAATGTGGACCCATCTGAGAACTCTGAGTGAAGACATGACATTTTCAGACTTTTATTATTTTAAAGAATCACTCTGGCCCACATGTTAAGAATAATGGGGGCGGGGGTGGGCAGCAGGGGTAAAAAGCAGGGAGATCAGTTCAGAGTTGAAGCAATTTAGGTAAGAGATGATCATGGCTCAGACAGGGTGACAGCAGTGGGGTGGTAAGAAATGGAAAATTTCACATGTTTTGGGAGACAAAAGGTTTCCTGATGGAAGAGAACATGGAATGTGAGAACGGAGGAGTCAATAATGATTCCAAGGCATCAGCCTGGGCTACCCAAAGAATAGGATTTGTCATCAAATGATTTGGGAAAGGCTGATAGGGAAGCTAAAGGATGATCAGGAGTTACATTTTACATACATTAAATGTATGAATAAAATGTTGTTAAACTTTACCAGGTTTCCATTCAAATGAATTTTTATTAACGTCAAGAAACCAAAAGTCTTGTTCTTACTTCAACTACCTGAGTAGAACCTCCGACCTACCATAAACACACACACAAACTTCCCTCAACAGTCTCCCCCAAACAGACAGACACACACATAGACACACACTGCTCATGCCCAGACTTCAGAGGTAAATTCATAGAAACAGCTCCTTCACTTTCTGCTCCGACATCTCTCTAATTGCTTCAATTCAAAATAAAAGGCAAGCAAACCAATCCAAAAATTTCACCCAACACCGTTAGCCAAAAGGCAATCTCCTGAGCACATCAACCCATGCAAATAAATGTGCATATGGGTCACAAGCCACCATCGTCTCAGCCAAACCTACACAGAAGAATTACAGATAGGGGTTTTAAAGAAACAAATTCCTCATAACCATTCCACAAAATTCAGATTCATTAGGTTTGAGAGTAGGGCCCTACCTCCCATATTTTTAACAAGCGTCCCAGGTTCTGCAGTAGGTTTGAGAACCAAGGCCCTTAGGACCACCTGCAATGGGAGACAGTCACTTACCTGTATACATTCAAAGATAACATTTTGTGGTTGGTGGGGGTAAAGCTTTAAAAATGTCTTACCCCTGTGGTTCTAACATCCTTAGTCACCAAGTATCAGCAAAAGTAGACACCCCCCCACCACTGTCAAACCAATCCTAGATCTAGGTATACAATTACTATAAAGCACGTAAGCCACATCCACGACTACACTCAAGTAACAGAAAGAAACCAAGAGCACGTTGGCTCCAAAACTCTCCTAGATTCAGAAATCCTATTCTTTATTGGAACATCTACAAAGAGGAGGAAATAAAATCACAATCGTAAAATCAAAATCATTTTCCTAGAGAAACGCTTAAATCACCACTTTTCCCAATTGTGGCT
This sequence comes from Eschrichtius robustus, assembly GCF_028021215.1. Lineage (NCBI taxonomy): Eukaryota > Metazoa > Chordata > Mammalia > Artiodactyla > Eschrichtiidae > Eschrichtius > Eschrichtius robustus. The sequence goes on along the minus strand of NC_090825.1, from coordinate 113,661,732 downwards.
CCCAATTTCCAAAGACACCCAAAGTTCTCACTCACAGCCATCCAGGAGCTGAACTCATGATCCCTGACACTTCTCACACCATAATACTCTCACCTAGTCTCTCTCTGTGACCACACAAGTCTCTACTTTTCTATCTCCTACATCCAGACTTCCGTTTCCCAGTTTTTAATCACTCTTTAAACCTCGCCTGCTCCTCTAAGTCCTCTAATTAAGCAGAGCCTGATCTAGATGTATCACTCACCGCCAGAGCCTGCAAGATTTCTGACATTGCTGCCAGATGTGTCTGAGTATACCTGTAGAGGCTTGTAGGCACAGGAATAGACACAGAGCTGGTCAACCTTCATAGTGCTTTCCTTTAAATTATAAAATCATCAAGGGCAGATACCAAATCATTACATTATAGAATGTGTCTCTGGAGTACAAAGTGCTAACTTGTGTACACAACATATATTCCAATGCTTTATGAAGATGTTTTCCAGATACCTCATGTGTACCCCAGAGGTCAAGTCACCTACTCACCTAAGTGGGCAGAATGATGTGAAGAAGGGGAAAGAAAACAAAAGACTAGCTTTGAAAAAGTTCTGCAGCACCCCCCTTTTCCTGGAAATACACAAACCAGAATAACTAGATCTCAACTTATACAGCCTACCAGATAGGATGCTAGGCAAATCCTAACACATCATGAAAACAGAAGTGAACAGAACAAAACTTGCCTTGAAAGTACCAGCCATAGTCTGAGATCATAGTTAAATCTGAAAAGTGTAAAACTGTTCACAGGACTCCAGCTGCTATGCTCAAAGAAAGGTGGGAAGGTGACACTAGTTTTTTTCTTACTATTATTTTCAGTAATAACAAAACAACATACATGGAAACCAAAAAGAAAAATCCAGTTAAATCTCACAACAGATAAGGCCATTTTCAGATTTCCAAAGTATACCAGCCTGTAAACTATATATATATATATATATATATATATATATATATATATATATATATATATATATAAAATAAGCAGAGACTGATGTACCAAAGAATTCAAGAGCAAACCCTATTTACGAAATGTACTTTAACAACCATCTTCCAATAGTGAATTCCAATTATAGTACTGCACACACAGAACCATCTAATAAAGAATTCTTTCTTCTAAAATACTATCACAACCAAGTTAGGGATACAATAAGAAAAGTCACTAAAACCACCTCTCTACTAGAAAGGGAACAAAAATTCCCCAACCTAGGTGCCCAAGGCAAAAAAGTATCAAAACTACAGAGCCTAGAACTAGCTGATTATTTATGAAAAACCTAGTAACTCTGTAATTACACCATCTTTTCAAAGTTGTGAAACAATAAAAGCTGTTAGAATATGAGACTGAAAAACTAGCTGGTCCTAACAACAATCTAGTTTTTAACAATTCTTCAAAGAGAATTTTATATCTTAACCTTCCAAGTAGTAAATGCACCTCTCAGATTCCGAGGTCTAGGTCATGGCAATGAATTGGATAATCCAGCACTAAGAATTTCAATTATTTTTATTCTATTAACTTTGGAAGTAGAAAAGCAAGGTGTAAAAAAACATGGAGAGACTTTGTGAGGTCATTCATCATCATCTTTGGTGGAGAATGCGTACTATCTCTGTGCAGTCTTCTTGGGTCCTACCCTCCCAGATAGTCTTTTCTCCAAAATATCCAGACCGTTAGAAGTAAGAATCATCCCCCAGGCTGTTTATAATATTTCCTTTTATAAGACTGTCCCTAACAAAAGGAAATCTTCTCCAATGTCTTTGACCTTATCAATACACTGGCAAACCCATAGGGTATACGGCACCTGTAACATTTGAAGAAAAGAAACTATTTCAGTTTCTTTTTTGTGCGCAGTATGAAGCACAAAAAAAGAGAGACAAAGAACATAGATCCTCTAGAAGTAAAGCGAACAGGGAAGACTGATAAACCAGGGGAATAAAGGCAGCTATATCCTAAAGAGTACTCAAGTCAGCTATGAAATTCACCCAAATGTGTGGCTCACTGCCTGAATCAACATATACATCTGGTTAATCATAAACACTGGTAAGTCATAAACAAAAAGGGCTTTCTTACTCAAAGACTCTACAAACTACTGGTAACATTAAAATTTACAATTAAACAATATGTGTGAAATAGATTTTTTAAGATAGTATTTCAAGTTACAAAGAAATTAAAAATGTTCGATATTTTACTGCCTAGTCTTCAAAACACTAAGAAGCCAGTATCTTTGATTTGACCAAGTTACAAATCTGTTTTCAGAAGCAAGCGAAAACATACTGCCTCTGCTTAATGCAAGGGACAAAAAAGATCATCAGTGCAAATCATAATGTTTGGGTTCATGATAAAAACAGGAAACAGACAGGCTGCCCAGGTATAATTATGGTTATAGTCTAATGTGCCTTCAGGTTCAGCCAAGAATTAAAACCCAGTGAAGAGGGTAAGCAGAATTTACTTGCCTCTATCTTGCTACAGAAGGCAACTTTTAATAATACTCCCAGCAACATGTTACATAACCAGTCAATCTGATTCAAACCTCATTAGTAACAACATTCTGCCACTGTCTCCCTCTGAAATTAATAACTGACTTTGCCAGAGGGGAAAGAAATGCAACACACATCAATCTACCCATTTTTGTGGCGCCTACCGCAGTGAACCAGACAAGTAGATAATTCCACCAAATCTGCACAGAACCTACAAAAATATTTTATTCTTTTCTCTTCCCGTTCACTGTTCTCTTCTTTCAACTAGATCATATCATACGGATGCATTTAAAATCTAAGAGGAAAGTTAGTTGGGAAGGTTCATCAAACTTTTATTGCCTATTTCAGCTGTGATCGGAAAGGAATGGAAGCATAAATGACAAATTGATTTTATTAACAAAAATAAACGGGTAAAGTTATGCGAGAACAGCAGCTATGTGAAAAGGAAAGGCACACTGACTCAGAGAGCAGCAAGGTAGAGAGGGAAGAACGGAGGATGCTATAGAGACAATTATGCAAAGGTTAAATTTTAAAAATCTAAACATAGTAAATACAACCTTTACGAAGGTTACACTTTGTTAATTTGTTTCTTAAGAATTGTTTCGTATTCTTGAAACCTCTGATTCATCTTAGAGGAAAAAAGTTACCAAAGTAGCAGTAAAAGGAAGAATATAAAATAATTTGTTCAGATCTATAAATAATTCCTATTTACTGAATTTTGAACACACTAATTGCATAAAAATATTCAGATCAATAAATGTTCACATCGTGTCTAGGTACTGTCTTCCCCACAAAACTGGCATCTAGCAGCAACTCTAAACTGCTTGGAAAGTTACTAATCTATTGGGATTAAGGTTTTCAACCTTTCAGCTTTCAAATTAAAGTTAAAAACTAATTCATTCTGGGCAATTCGGGTACTCTAATTTAAGGAAATTTAACTACTCCCGTTTAAAAACAGAATTTAAAAAAGAATTTAAAAAACAGCAACTCAAGTACCCCTTTCTCTCAACTTCTGTGAGGCCAACCCACAACCTTCCACCTATCCAGTCTTCGTTGTTAGATAAGAACACTTTTGGTGGTGCTAGGCAACAGGCATGATGTGACAAACCCAACCAGACTTCAAAACTTTTTCCACAGAAAGATAAGGTAAACAAGATACACTGAGTACCACACCCATATAAACGCACAGGCAGCCAGGAATGCTTCCCCCGGCCCCCCAGTCTCTCTCTAGACCTCCAGCTGGTCAGGAAACAATGTCTCTACAATCAAGATAGAGATCTGGCCCAGGGTGTTCAGGCATTCCTCACGTCTAGGCTGGCCTACAGCTCCACTCTCCAATGCCATCCAAACCAGAATTGGAACATTTTGTTAGGAAGCGGGCAAACGTCCAAATAACCGACTATCCTCGCCCCAGTTCTTTTTGCGACCAAAATCTGTTTTGGCTACTGAGCATGCTCCGACTTAAGACAGGCGCCACATGGGAGTTTTCAAAGCTTAGGCTCCAAACTCCACGTAATAACAGCAGCTGAAAGGGGAAGGCAGGAAAGAGGGAGGGGGAGGGGGACAGACCGGAATATGAGTACAGACACTGAAGTGAAGGACCCCGGTAGGGGGTGAATATGGTGAAGGCAAACAGACCTTGCTAGTCGTTTTCCTTGCCGCTAAAGTTTACATAAAGTAGAAGAAATCTTTGCAATGATGAAAACTGGCATGGCAAGTGGCAGAAACCGGGTCTAACTACCAGCTGAGCGCAGCAGCAGGTCACAACTGCCCAGAGTGTAATTTCCACCGATAAGCGTAGATCCTTATCATTGAAACACAAAGCGACGGCGGCACGGATTCATCAAGCCACTGGACGGCTTTGCAGTGTAGCCGACCGGGCTGCTCGGCCGAGCTGCAATCCTACCAGGGGTGTGTACTGAGGGTGGCGCTTGGATGAGGGAGAACAAACCGCTCCTCCGGACAGAAGGGGGGCCGGGGATCCCCGCGAGGGCGTCCCGAACACCTCCCACCACAGTCCGGGGACGCCCCGGGGCAGGCGAGGCCTCCACAGCCAGACGGGCCGCACCATCGCCGCCTGCCTGGACCCCGGCAGGCCGGGACTCGGCCTACCTCCCGCCCCTCAGGCCCGGGTGGTTTCCGCTCCGCCCGCGCCCGCACGCCCCCGCCTCGGCCCGTGTCCGGCCGCTAGGGCAGAGCCGCGTCCGGGCAGAGCCTGCAACCCCGGTCCCGCTCGCCCGCCCCTCCCGAGACCCCACGTTCACTCACGGGCCGGCGGCGCGCGCTCTCCCGGCGCCGTAGCTGCGCTTCCCCACAGCGCAACTTTATTAGCAGCTCGGCCGCGGGACACGCGCACGGCGCCCGCTCGCCCAGGACCCGGATGAAGGAGGGAAGGAGCCGGGGAGGACGCCGCGGGGTCGGCGCATGCGCGCAAGCCGCCGAGTGACCGCTGTGGGACCCACCGAGGGAAGGGCCTCCTCGCTACAGCGGCTGAAGGAAGCCACCGCGCTTGGCTCGGCGCCCGCAATCTCTGGCTTCCGATCTGCCGGAGGCTTCTCTCGTCCATGGCTAGGCCCAGGAATGGCAGTCGGCTAGTTCCCACCGTCCCGATAGCCACTAGTAGTCTCCACTAACCAAATCAACTCACATTATAATAAAATAATTGTCCTCGACATGGACAGTTGGAGATTTTCCCAGTCACGTATGAAGTGTAAATAAAAACATCTTCGGATACAACTTTGCTACTCTTAATGATTTGTAATATAAATCTGAGAGAAGAGAGTCCTCTTTCTGTGAAAAAGTAGCTTCAAAACAAGCTTCTGAACATCTTACAGCTTCTTACTGGATGCCCTAAGCCCCCTCCCACGTGGAAATCTTGGAACCTCTACCATCCCCCACCGCTCTTGCAGTGCCAGACCTTGTAGCTCCCTGAAGTAGGCCTGCCCATGTACTGACACCCCAGTAGTTCAAGATAACACCGTCCTGGCCAGGTGGGGACACTGAGGTGTACAGAGGCCATCCATAGACTGATGTCCCTCCACTCCATCTCTGGGGGCAAGAGCCTAATTCTCTTTTTGTAGTTACTGGGGCTCTTCTCAATGCTCTCCCCCCTCCCCAATTCCCCAAAGTGTCAGCGTTTCCCAGAAAAGGATAATAGTACCATCTAGGGCACCCAATTCAGAGAGTACTAGTGAAGAAAAACTTTAAAATAATTTTGTTTTTATTTTAAAAGTTCAATCCTGGTTTTCCAATATTCCACTGTAGTTTTACTTTTGAAATAAATTAATCTAAATAAAAATCAAAATTGGAGTCATTTTCAAATCCTCTCTCTCATTCCCTAAACCGAACTATCACGAAATCTTAGCAACGCCATGTTCAAAATATATCCCAAATCTGACCACTGCTCACTGCCTCTAGTGCCACCAACGTGGCCTGAGCCAGGGTCATCTCCCCTGAAACAAATGGGAATCTGCTATTTTGCTCCAGACTTTAGCGGTTCGTTGCCACAGTGAAGAGGTGTGGTGAATGTTGTCCAAGTCTCTGCATTAAGGGTAGTCATCTCAGATAGGGACAGAGGCCTGGTAAGGGAGTATAGTGGGCCAGGGTGGGGAAACTGAGAGGGCAGCTGCTATTTCACTCCAGCCAAATGTCACCATGGGGAAATGTGGGAATAAGGACCCAGTGTTGGCAGATCTTCTGATTTTTCAAAAACAGCTGGAAATCCAGATTTTAATACAAAAATCTCAGTTTTACATGTTTAGCAACTTCTTTCATTCTTTCACTCTTTTTTCTTTCTTAGACATTCAAGAGGCCAACCCTGTACAAGCCAAGTAAAACAAATCCATGGTCCCAATTTAGCCTGCTGGCCATCAGTTTGCAATCTCAGGTCTACGTCTTAAAACTCTTTACTACATCATAAACTTTGTGAAAGTAAAGTCTGTGTACTTTAACTCTTTGTCACACTCACTGATTATTTGTTGTTAATTCAGAAGTTTCCAGCCCTTGAAAGGCACATATTTCTGGAGCCTGCATGGCTTTACAACTCCCAAAAGTGCCCATAACCCTGCCTTGGAGGATGCCTTATTTTTTTTTTTTTTTCCCAGAACTGTTTGCAGAGAGCTTTGTTGAACATTATAACACATAAAAATTTGGTTTAAATATTTTGTATGCTTCAGCCACTCCTCCCTTCAAACAGCCAGTAAAATCCTTCCCAAAACAAACTGTTTGCTGTCTTGCAGTCACTGCACCCACATATGGAGAGAACAATTTGTAATTACGGGATTCCTTTTGACAATCACATGTTGATCTCAAAGCCAACAGTTTTGCTTCCTGAACTGTGTGTACAAATACTGATCAGATCAACCAGAGACACCAACTTCTCCAAGTTGCTGTGTAGGCTCAGCTTAGGTCTTATATCGGAAGAGATGATAACATAGAAGACAGGAAGGGAAACTCCTTCCAAAGGACTGAGACATTACCCAGGCCTCAAAGGGCATAAAAAAATCAGACAGCTCATTAAAGATCTGTATAGTGAAAAAGATTATCAAACAGCAAATGAACAGGCCTGTCAGAGCCATAGGAAAGGAGTAAGGAAGTCCCTGTTTTGGGCAATCAGATGGGATCTAAAAGCAAATGTAGAACAGGATGACCTGAACAGATACATATAGTTAGTGGGGCATCAAAATAGACAAACTGCTTTTTCAGTTTAGCATTCTCCTGATCAGAAAGATCAAACAGAAGCAGCTTCAGTACTCAATTTTATATTACTTACAGAGAAACTTAATTCTGGATAATTTAGGCCAATGCTTCTCAAGCAGGGGTGACTGTGGCCCCCAGGGAACATATGACAATATTTGAAAACAATCTTGGTTGTCACATCTAGGAGGGTGGTGCTAGTGACATCTACTGGGTAGAGGCTAAACGTTCTATGATACACAGGACAGCCTCCTTCTACCAAGAATTATCCAGCCCAGAATATCAATCGTGCTGAGGTTCACAAACCCTGATTTAAGCCCGAAACAGTTTCCCTCTAGTTGAGTTGATGTTTAGGGAGAAAATGAGCCCTTTCTTTGAATTTTTCCAATAATTGTGTTATTTATTCATTTGATATAAAGAACCAGCCTAAATGTTTGGTCGATGACCTACTCCCACCATGAATTTTGCAGATCCAATATGGAGATAATTTTCAGGAAATGTGGGAGCATATGTGGAACAAGAAGAACTGGAATAATTAACTCAGTCTTTCCATATTTTAAAACTTTTATCTTTAAATGTAGGGTAATTGAGGCGAATTGGGTTTGGTTTCCATATATTTAATATAGATCTCAATCAGACCCTTTGCTATAACTCAGAAGATTCTCCCTAAATGACCAGTGCACACCCAGTAGTAGAAGTGGAAGAATGTGGTGATGTTCAGATGGGTCACCCAGTGTAGAAGTATCAGTGAATGACATCACGGAGATCCATAAAGGGTCCTGGTAGCCGCCTAAGAGACCTCTCACTTCCTCACACAGTCGTGGCAAGTGGACATCAAAGGAAGAAATGTCTAAGTTTGTGTGACTCCTCTGGACATTGTCCAGGAAACAATAAAGCCTCCTTTCCAAGTTCTGAAAATTCTATGCTCTTCAACTGAAAAACTAGCCCCACCCCACGTCCTTAATATTGGAAATGGTGCAGAAGGCAGAGCTAAACTTAGAAAAGTTATGAGAAGAGTGAAGTCCCAAAGAAATGATCTGCAAAGACATACCACATGATCCCAGAGAGAAGAAAATCATGTTACAATTTTCAAAAGAAACTTCACGTTAGTTTTTAACAGAATGAGCCAAGGTTCTGTGCCAACCAGAGAATACACTAAAGTGACTTTATCCAATATTTGACAGGATTTTTTTCCAGTAAAATTTGAGTGTCCTGGTGTGAAATGATCCCTTAATAGTCCACAGATACTTTATTTTCACAACACAGAACTTGAGAATCTTAATGTATCGAAAAAAGGAAAAGTAAAGTAAAAGAGTAACAGCTGTCTCCTCTGGAAGCACAGGAATCTTGGGGCCAGAGACTCCTTGAAGCTTCAGGGAAAGACCTCAGAGGCTCCAGGAGCCCTCATGGAATGAACATGCACGTTTCTGTATATATACCTATGTACAAATTTTCTGCAGAAAAGGTCTGTAACTTTCATCAGATTTTCAAAAGTTTTCCTGGCCTCCAAATGTCTGCAGATGCCTAAAGCAGTGGTTACTTTACATGTGGTGTAAATTTAATGTGTCCATTTTAAGTTATCCTTTCTTCTCTCTTTTTCAGAGCAACATAATTGGGAGATTCCTCTCTAGGGAAGGCTGCTTCATGTAGAGAGTAGGAACCCGCTTACCCGTCTCCAGCCATCTGCTACATTAAAGAAGGCCTGCTATGGCTGGAATCCAAAACACAAAATTAAAAGGGTTGCATGCACCCAGAGTCATAAAACAAAGAGGCTTTCTAAAGCAAGACTTGGAGTGAACGCTCATTTCTTCCTGACTTAAACAGCATCTGTTCCTCCTGATGGCAAACACCCTCTGAGTTAACTCAACTGACCTCCCCGGTTCTACATTCTCAGTTTTCATCCTCAGACACATAGTCTCTGATGAGCCAAACCACATGTGCACTCCGCTGCAAATCCAGAGGAGCAGGTGAAAATCTGGAAGTGTTGTGGAACTGGGGAGAGGGGAAGGAGACAGAAACTTCTCGTTCTCCATGATGCCCTTTAACTAGATAAAATCGTAGTGGTGAGCATTCCAAATCTAGACTTCCTGGTTTGAACATAGACTCTCTTGCTTACTACGTGTGTGACCTTGAACAAGTTTCTTACCCAATCTGTGCCTCGGCCTTGGCATCTGTAAAATGCGGTAACAGTAAAATTAACTTAATAGAATTATTATTTGGATTAAATGAATAGAGACTTGTTAGGGACTTAGAACAGTGCCTGGCACATAGTAAGTGATATTTAATTGCTTGTTTTAAAAATATATATTTTCATACAGATGGCCAAAAACACAGGAAAAGACGCCTAACATCACTGTTATTAGAGAAATGCAAATCAAAACTACAATGAGGTATCACCTCACACCGGTCAGAATGGCCATCATCAAAAAGTCTACAAACAATAAACGCTGGAGAGGGTGTGGAGAAAAGGGAACCCTCTTGCACTGTTGGTGGGAATGTAAATTGATACAGCCACTATGGAGAACAGTATGGAGGTTCCTTAAAAAACTAAAACTAGAATTACCATATGACCCAGCAATCCCATTACTGGGCATATACCCAGAGAAAACCGTAATTCAAAAAGACACATGCACCACAATGTTCACTGCAGCACTATTTAAAATGGCCAGGTCACGGAAGCAACCTAAGTGCCCTTAAACCTAAATGCTCTTAACATCTCCGCTGAGCTACAGTAGTTGTGGATTTTGTCTGCCTGCCATACTCTCCAATCCACTTTCTCCTGCTTCCTTTGTGGTACCATTTCCTTTCTATTTTAACCACAGGACCAGACACCCTACCCCAGAGGTGGGTACATGGCCCAGGAGGGTTACCATAGTTCCCCGCTAGCCAGGCCACTGTGACTGGTTCATAGATGAGCATATGACTCAAGCAAAGTAACAAGTGTCATCTCTTAGACTGATGTATGGATATTGAGAGAGAGAAGCTTTCGTTTTTACTGTCACCCTTGCTAAGCTAAGGGTGATCCTGAGGCTACCAGGGGCCATCTTGCCACCATGTAGAGGGAGTTTGCTTGAAAATGAGGCCAAAAGAGAGAATCAGAGCTGAGATAGAGAGAAGACAAAGCCCTGACAAAGTCCCTTCATCTGGCTGTTCCTGAAGCTCTACAGATCTCCTTGACACTTCCCAATCACATTACCCCTATACATTCTGCTTTAGTTTAAGCTAGTTATGTGTCTGCCACTTGTAACATCTGCCCTTGGCAGTATAACTGGATTTATCAGGTCCAAATGTAACTCCTGATATTTGTCATTCTTCCTCCCCAACCTGGTCCTTCTCCAATCTTTGCCATATCAATGAATAGCTCTATCCACATAGTTGCTCATACCTGGCGGTCATCTGTGATAGACTGGATTATTGTTCTAAAACGTCACTCCCTCCTTGTTGTGGAAGGAGTACACACTATACATCCATACCATTTGCCATGTGACTTTGCCATAACTTCCTCTAGAAAAGGTGGCGTATACTTCTTTGCCTCTTTGATGTTGACTTTGGCCATGTTGACTTTGGACAGTAGACATGACATGAACATAAATCTTTAGGTGTGCTTGGTAATTTGGCTTGGTCTTTTGTGCTTTTGCCATCTACCATTAGAAGAATAGACCTAAGGTAGGCATTGGTCCAAGGAGGGTGAAAATACACAAAGAGCAGAGCTGATCCCAACCCACAGCTTGGAGCCTAGCTCGACAGACCTGCAGCCTGAAGCTCGCTACCTAAGCTGATTCACAGACCCATAAGTGGGAAAAAAAATGTTTGTTATGGTATACAACTGATATTCTGGGGTTGTTTGGTATGCTGTAATAACCAACTAAAACATTCTTTGCTTATCCCTATCTCTCACCCTCATTTATTTATTCATTTGTTAACTCCTTCTTTTAATAATGTGACAGATGTTTATTGAATGCCCATTAGGCATCAAGCATAATTTTGGGCACCAGGAAAAAGACATTAAACAAAACAGACAAAAATCCCGGCTCTCATAGAGTAAACAGATAATTTTTTAAAATATGAAAACAAGTAAAATTTGGCATATCACGTGGTAATGAGCGCTCGGTAGAAAAATAAAACCACGAATGGGAGTTGGGGGCCAGAGTGCTGGGATAAGGAAGAGCAACGGCTGCTGTTTGGATGGAGTAATCAGGCTTAAATCAGGTTGCCCTTCTACTTCCACTCCAGCATCAGGCCTCGTCAGTTCAACCTTCAAGCCATACCTTAAATCTATCTACTTCTTTCCACGTCTACCAGCCACCAATAGTCAGGTCCACGTCCTAGTCCAGGTCACTATCATTTCTCACCTGGACTATCATCTGCTTCTACTCAGCCTTGCTCCAATCCCTTGATCACCCAACAGATACCACATGCTGAAAATGTAAATGAGGTTATGGTAACTCTCAAAGTAAAGGTCCTCAAGGTCTTCCCATTGCATTTAGGATAAACCCTCTACCACGGCCCCACCCCGAGTGATGTGGTCCCTGCCATTGCCAACACTCTCACATGTACCTTGCCCACACTGGCCTTCTTTCTGTTCTTCACACGCCACAAGCTACTCCCCAACTTAAGGCTTTATACCTGTGCTTCCCTCTGCTTGTTCTCGCCCTCTACCTTGGTAACGTCTGCAATGCCCTGCCCACCACTCCTCGCCTGTCTCACTCCTTCTCACCAACCCAAGTCTCAGCTTAAAGGTCCCTTCCTTACAAAAGCTTTCTCTGCCACTCCGCTCCACCTGCCCCTCCACCCCTGTGTACACTGCCAGAGCATCCAGCTCTTTCCCTCATGGGTCTCCCTTCTCACATGTCATGACTTGATCAAAGTTTATGTTCCCCACTGGAGTTAAGCTCCTCTTCACAACTGGATCCTCAACACTTAGATCAGGGCCTGGAGTGCTATAGGCCCTCAATAAACAGTCATTGGATTTTCTCCTTCAATTTTGGTTTTACATTTACTCCTAGTAAAATCACTTTGTTTGCATTTAATTTTTTAAAATTTCCTAATCAAATTTTAACATGTAATAGGGTGTCATTCCCCCCACCTCCCAAGCAAAAACTCAGCCCTTAGATTTAGGATTCATTCATGCATTTATTCATTCAACCTAAATATTTATGTACTACCTACTATGTCTCTGGCACTGGGCCAAGTACTGGGACTACAAAGGTGAAGTGATATTTTCTCTGCCCTGGTGAAGTGAAGTTCACAGTCTCCAGGGGGAATGTTTGGTTGTCTTCTATCTTCAAGATCCTTGAACATTTGATGGAAAAATCAGAAACTAGAAAATCAAAATCTGTCATTTCAAAGCTGTAAGCCCAAGTATTTACAATGGAGGAGATTTTTCATACTTTGAGGATCTCTTCTTTTGTAAAAAGCACCCCACATATCATAGACCATTCAATCAGGAAAATGAAAAACAAAGACCCTTTTCTGAAATGGAGTTTTTAGTGCTAAAGGGTTAAACTATTCAGTTTGATCATTTAAAAGGCTGTTACAGAGTTGCATCCCTCTAGACTACATCTCCTGAAATGTTTCATTGCTAAGTATGGATTTTTAAAAAAATACTTTAAAGTTTTTTTAAAATATTGCATGTTTTTTAGAAAAATTCAAATTCTAGAGAAAAGACAAAAAAAAGTAAGTTACTTGAAATCACACAAACAGAAATAACCATCGTTAATCAGTTGATGGAAAATCTTGCCAGACATCTCTTCATGTGTACAATAATAGCTAATATTGATCAAACACATACTTTATGCTAAGTACAGAACAGTGTGCTTTATATATTAAATACCACAGAAAATTTACAATGTAGTTACTATTGCTAACACCATCATCCTACTTTTTCTCAATGAAATAACTAAGGCACAAGCCATTAAGTAACTAGCTGTTGTGAACGCACATCTTTCTACAGTCTGCTTGGGGTTATAACTCCCGGAAATGTTTCTGACTCCACCTCGGAGGGTGTCATTTTTAAGCACTGATGTTTGCAAAAATGTTTTGCTGATCATTGAAAGATATAACAGAATCTGGCTGAAATATTCTGTACCTAGGCCCCAATCCTCACTCTGTGCATTTTATAAAATCTTGCACTCTCTGCTTTCCACGACCCTGTGTCTTCTGACTCCTCCCACCAAGCCCCTGTACCACCCGCCTTTCCCGTCACTAAGCTGGTCTCTGCTGTCCCCACTCCCTCCAACACACCATCACATTCCCATCAACACACTCCTGCTTTCACAGTAACCTCTGTAGGGAATGGCCCCTCCGACACCCTGTCCTACCTTTCCTTCCCAGGCCAACTTAATTGCTTCCTTCAGGAGGCCTGCTTGGTCCTCCTGATCTCTCACGGGTCTTCACGTGATTCTTTTTTTTTTTTTTTTAACATCTTTATTGGAGTATAATTGCTTTGCAATGTTGTGTTAGTTTCTGCTGTAAAACAAAGCGAATCAGCTATATATATACATATATCCCCACATCTCCTCCCTCTGGCATCTTCCTCCCACCCTCCCTATCCCAAAGACGCAGACATAGAGAATGGACTTCATGTGATTCTTGACCCTATGAGAGGTTCATAAGAAGGAAGAGATATACAATGTAGAGATGGTGGGAGGTGAGAGGTTTCACAACCACTTTACAATAAGGAAATGGAGACTCAGAGAAGTGAAGTCAACGTCTGAGTTCATACAGATTGTTCGTAATGATACTAGAATTCAAATCCAGGTGTGTCTAACACCCAAAATCCTTCTCTAACTACTATGCACGCTGCCTGCTCTCTTGACTCACCGGCATTGAAGTATTCTTAACTTTTGCACTCCAACAAAATGGTTCTTGTGACTCATGATAATAGTCAGGGAATCACAATACTCTCTGAACTGAGCTGGAAAACAATCTCAGTTACTAAATAAAAGAATGAATGAACAAATAAATAAATAAACGTGTGGATGAACACAAATGCAATTTCTAAATGTGTGTCATTTGGTGACGGTGAAGTCACACAGAGCAAGTAGGCCATAAAACTCTGTGTTTATTCTAACAGTCAGGTAAGGGCCCTGAAGGAACAAGCTCAAAAGGCCCTGAGTGAATGGAGTTACTGTTCCAACATGTTTATCTTGAAGTGTAGTGAAACCTATTAATTCTATTTGTATAGTGACTAATGCCTCTGTGGATGTATCATTTACAATATGGTGGCATTACTAATGTGCCACATTAAAGGTGATTTGAACTGATGAATCAAATCAGTTAAGCTCCTCTAAGCCAACTCTGGCTACCCGAAGTCATGCGGTGTAATGTTTCCATTGCAGAGAGGCGCTGTGCTAAGTGGTCCGGGGGGTTGATCTCATCTGTGTTGCTTCCACAAACCTGTTTTGGTAAGAGTGCTATCGCACTGTGTGCTAAAAACCAGAGTTCAAACGATTTAAAAATGAGGTAAGAAGTCAACCAAGTCGCCTGCCTTGAATGTGTCATGGATGGAGTAGTGGGAGCCCCCTGCCAGGTCATTCTGCCAAAAATGCATTGTCTGAGCTCCAGTGTGGTCCTGGCTAGGATGTCTCTGGGGTCTGAGCAAAAACCATCTGGGAATGCTTCCGGTTTTCAGGACCACAGGAAAGGAGTCCACTTGTCATACAGGTTAAAATATTTCTCTCTTTTGCTTATGATTGCTGGATGAGTTTCTATTATATGCCAGGCACTATAATGGTAAGGAAAAGGTCCCAAACATTCCTCTATTTTTTTCATGAAAAATAAGGATATTTGGAGATAAAGATATCAGTGGAAAAGAATACTCACCTCTCTCCTTGAACCTCCCTCCCTATCTCTTCCTTCAGTCAGTTGTCTATTCTGATCTCTGGCTTCAGGATTGAAACCTACTTTCTGATCCATTTATTCACTCAACAAACAGTTGTGGAGGGCTCACTATGTACCAGGCCTCGGACCAGATGCTGGGAATGCCTTAGAGAGCAAAACTAGGCAGGGCCCCTGCTCACAGGGACCGCAAACAAGCCAGGACAGCAGGCGTAAATGGCTCCCCTTCCAGTCTGCCTAACTAAGATGGACCCAAAACACCCTTTTATTCTTTTGATCAGCACTGCCTGAGCTAAACTTTTTTTTTTTTTTAATTTATTTTTGGCTGCATTGGGTCTTTGTTGATGCGCGCAGGCTTTCTCTAGCTGGAGCAAGCGGGGACTACTCTTCGTTGCGGTGCGCGGGCTTCTCATTGCGGTGGCTTCTCTTGCTGCGGAGCATGGACCCCAGGCGCGTGGGCTTCAGTAGTTGAAGCACACGGGCTCAGTAGTTGTGGCTTGTGGGCTCAGTTGCTCTGCGGCATGTGGGATCTTCCCGGACCAGGGATCGAACCCGTGTCCCCTGCATTGGCAGGTAGATTCTTAACCACTGCATCACCAGGGAAGTCCTGCCTGAGCTAAACTTTTAAACTGCAAATTTTTTTCCTCCCTCTACGCATCTCATCATCACACATCTGGAATTCATTTTATAGGTCTATAAGCAACCTCACGGACATAGATACACTCACATCTTGCTTGCTTTTTTGGTTTTTGTAACACTGACATAACCGCAAACAAATTGGAGTAACTAAGGCACCCAGATACCCAGGCACCCACACCTGCATTGACTCCTGAAAAAGCTTCAGCACCTGGGGAGCTGGCGATTACCACTGACTCACAAACAGGCCATGTCTTCACCGGGCTGTGATACGTCACCTCAAGGACCCTAACAGTTCTGGAACTACTAGGACGCCATGAACAATTGGAGCAGCAGGCTAATGTGCCACAGCTACATGAGCATATCGGGAAGAAAAGACACTGGACACAGGTCTTTGTGCTGCGTGGTCCCTAGCTGCTTGCTGTAGAGACTCCTAACAGCCTTAAGAAGTAACTAAAGAAGTCCTTTTTTTTTTTTTCTGCTCAGCACACTATGAGGACAAACACACAGAGAAACCCATTCCTCATCCACACTAGGATTGTTCTTACTCCTTAAAATGGAAAGGAAGGGATGGACATGAATCACTGGTGGTAAAGGAGGCATATTGCAAGGCTATGGGGCAGCGCAGTGTGGCAGGGATGTGGTTTCCTCAGCCACAAAGTCACTCTGTTCCCAGGGCTACCAAGGCTGGGTTAGCCAGCAGTCTTCTAGAACAATAGCTCAGGGCATGGCTGGGGCTTGAGCCAGCCCTGGAGTGACCCTCCATTACTTTTTTCACTTTTCCAGAATTCCTGGTAGTTAGACTTCTCAAGAGAAACTCCCAAGTCTGCCATCACCCAAAATGAATTCTACTGGGTATAATTTCATGCCAATCCTCCTCAAAAAGTATTGGCTTCTCCACATCCAGCTCATTTGCCATTTGGCAGGGGCGTCAGACCTCATCTGGGCAACCGTAGCCAGAGCTATAAGGCTGCTTCCACTCAAGCCACAGGGCACAAGTCACAACGACCTCTCCAGGAATGAAGTGGCTCGGGCCACTTTCCTGACAAGTTGCTGTGGGCATGGCAGACACCCTGGGCTCCCTGGACTCCACCACTGCCAACCCAGCATGCAAAGTAAGCGCCAGGGGATCTGCTTGGTACAGACAGCTTCCTCCATAAAAGACATCCATTGGTCCATTTATCCATCCAAGCATTCATCAGACTTTTACTGATAGCCTACTATGCAACAGGCTTTGTGACAGATGCCACACACGGTGACCAAAAACAGACCAGTCCCTGCCCACAAGGATTGTATGAACTAGTAGGAGAGACAGGTATCGATCAAATAACCATGCTGCATAAAAAGGAACAAGGGCCAAGGAGCACACGGAACCAGGGGGCAGGGAAGGCTGCTCTGACAAAATGGTGCTTGAGCTGAGATCTGAAGGATGAACAAGAGGCGGTTAAGTGAGGGTGAAGGTCAGGTGGGGATGAGTCAGGGGAAAGCCTTCTAGGCAGAGGAGGGAACAGCGTGTGTGAAGACCCCATGTACAGAAGGAGTGTGGTGGTAACAATGAGAAACTGAGAGAAGACCAACGTTGGACAGAGAAAGCCAGTGGGGCTGGTCCTGGAGAGGTGGGCAGGACAACCCAGGGCTTTGTAGGCCGTGGCTGGCATTTGGCATTATCCTAACGTGCTCCACATGTCAGAGCTGCGCCTTAGGCGGTTGCCTTCCCCGAGAAGAGACAGGGCTACTGAGTGAGGGGAAGGAGAAGGGAAGCTGGGGTTATTCGAAGGACAAGCTCTCTACCAACATTTCAGGACTGTGACTTCTGTCCCACCTGTGGCTTCTATCCAAGGCCAGCCCAGACCCACACCAGCTGGCACTCCTGGGGCTTTGTACCACCTTCCTGTTGTGGCCCCATAACTGTATGGGCTGTGTCTCAGCCCCCTGCACACCTACTGATGGGAAGGGCAGGAGTGAGATGGAACATTGGAGAGCTGGGAAAGTATGTCTGGGGCAAACAGGCCCCATGGAAGACTGAGCCCCACGTGCTGCATTCACCCTTCCAGGAGGTGTTCAATGTCACTTCCTCCCAAGGTAGGGGGGGACTCCTCCATGACTCCTAGATGACAAGACATCCAGAAGTGCCTGTGGGAAGACTTACTGCACCTGGACTTATTTCTGTGGTGTAGGGAAGGGGTAGGGACACATCTGTCCAGTTCTTTGCTGTGATGCCTGGTGTATAGTGGTACATTGCAGACCCACAGTAAATGTTTGTTAACTGAATCCTAATGCAAAACATACAAAAGGCAATTTTTTCTCTTATTATCTTGAGGGAAAAATGTGGGAGGAACGCCCCAAATTGACAGGGAAAACAATTTCATTTCTTATCCTCTGGGTTGGGGCAGGGTAAGTTCATTATAAATTGAAACGGGTTTGCAGCAACATGGATGGACCTAGAGATTATCATACTAAGTAAGTCAGAAAGAGAAAGACAGATACCATATAATGTCACTTATATGTGGAATCTAAAATACTACACAAATGAACATATCAACGAAACAGAAACAGACACACAGACATAGAGAACAGACTTGTGGTTGCCAATGGGGAGGGGGCGGCACGGGAGGGAAGAATTGGCAGTTTGGGATTAGCAGATGCAAACTATTATATATAGAATGGATAAACAACAAGGTCCTACTGTGTAGCATAGGGAACTATATTCAATACCCTGTGAAAAAGCATAATGGAAAATAATATGAAAAAGAATATTATAGACATATAACTGAATCACTTTTCTGTACGGCAGAAATTAACACAACATTGTAAATCAACTATACTGCAATAAAATTGTTTTAAAAATTTAAATGGATAGAGAAGTCTTAGACTAAGCCAGGGCTCCTGTAGACTTTGCTCTCATTCCCTTATGAGACATCGGTTTTTTGTTTGTTTGCTTGTTTATTTGAATTGCAGAGACCTCATTTATTTTGCCTGGTCAGCATTCCAGCAAAGGTTGGAGCCCAGACAAGTTTCTACTGTAGAGACTGGTCTCTTGACCCCTGTGTGTGTAGGAGTGTACTTTCCTCTCAGAGTGACCTAGGAAGGCCCTAGGTCCGGCTGGCTGGTCAGGAGTCAGCAGACTGGTTCAAGGCCATAGGGTGAATTCTGTAGACTTTTCCCTTATGAAAGCATTGGAAATAGCACTTCACTCACCTCTCAAACTGGAGGAAAATTCTTGCTGCAGTGAAATGATGGTAGAGAGGAAGGGCCCCTATGTGATGACACTGTCCCCAAAGAGAAAAGAAAGGTGCTCATTCACTCACTCTTTCCCTGCAGCCAGGACTTGGGCACTGGACCCAGGATGAGGTTAAGTCGCCCTTGCCCTCTCTGGCCTGGGGAAAGGGACTCGGGTGCCTGCCCGCCCACTGGCACACAGCTTATCCGGAGGCCTGGGCTCTCCCTGGCCCTCTGCAGGGTGAAGCCCATGCTGTGTGCAGAGCTTTGGGCACTTTTGCCCATGGACATCTTTCTGGTGAGAGGACCCTTCATCCATTCTAAGGGTCTGTGATCACCAAGAGGCTAAGAACCTCTTATCTTTATAAAAGGGATTCTTTATATTTTATTTCATCTTCCAGAAACCCAGATGATCGTGGCCTCATTCTGGTCTGACCGTCTCAGACCATCTCCTCATAAGGAGAGCCGGCCCACGGTGGCCCACCGAATCCATGAATGAAGCTTCCTATGGGGCTGGAAGGCTTTCTCCCTGGGAGATACCTGCTCCTTCGAAGCAGAACACACAGAGAGGTGCTTTCTAGCCCCAGGCCAGGGCTTCTACCTGTGCCACTCCTCAGGCCAAACAGCTCCAAGATTCCAGTTCTAAGAAGGCATCTTCAGATGCTCACAGCACCTTTGCTTTCCCAGGTGGCACTCTGGATCTGATGGACGGCTGGCTACCGAGGAAGAGGCAGAGAGAAAGGGGCAGGACGTGGGTGGGTAGTGGAGGCCCAGGGGTCCTGAGAGAGTCCTTCCCATTCCCCTCTCATTACTCATAGCCTGGGGGGATCTGGTCAGAGTGGCCTTGGAGTTTGCTCTGGGACAAAGGAAATAAAATGGTGGAGTGAAGCGCTGGGCCAGGAAGGAGAAGCATGTGGGGTGGCGGGGGTGGCGCTTGGGGCTCATGAGGTGAGTGTGAAGACTCTGTGCAGAGCAGAGGAGGCTGGAGGTTGGGCGCAGGTGGTATCAGGAAGGGGCTGTGCAGCGTCAACCAGAGGGAGAGGAGCCAGGGTCTGCGAGGGCGAGAGGAAAGTTGGCAGAGAGAACCCCTGAGGCTTGGAGTGGGGAGCTTTTTGGGTTCAAGAGGAAAAGGGTCTGGGCATCTGAGTCCAAGGGCAACGGCCTACGTTTCCTGAGGAAGGAAGAAGGCCCAGGAGTCCGGACAAGGAGTGCGTGGCCTTGAACCAGACCATCTGGCATTTCAGCTTCCCGTCCAGTAAAAATGATGAAAATTAAAACTAGACAGTCAAGTGTATATTTTTACCATATTTACTTCAGATCCTCTTATGTAGATTTCTCACTGTTTCTTAATTAGCAGGAACCTGAGTCAATTCACCTCTTAGTTTCTCTCTCAGTAAAGTATTGAATAGTAAAAGGAGGGATCCAGCCCTGCGAGGAATCCTTTGGTCTTGACCAGTTCACCCTCCACCTGCTTCCAAGTAAGATATTCAGGGGCTGTGTGTGTGTGTAGGGGGGCTCGTGGTGCTGGTAGTCAAGTGTATCTCCATAAAAATCATTTCTTTTCTCTCTCACTGCCCTCCTTCTCACCCCTGTCCACCCCTCTCCATCTTCCCTGCTGCCACCCTGGCTCATGACACCATTCTCTCTGTCTGGAGGGTCTACCAGAGTGTTCCCTCCCCACGCCCCTCCACCCTTGTCCACTTCTACTCACCTCTCAGAGCTCAGCATCACTTCCTTAAGAGAGCCCTTCCCGATCCCCGGACTAGAGGGGTTCCTTCGTTCTAGGTTCCCATAGAACCTGTTTCATCTTTCAGAGCACATATGTCCCTTGGCTATTATATACTCAGGATGCTGACTGAAGGTCAGTTCCCAGAACTGATGATCCCCAGTGTATGGTCAGAGTTTTCTAGACCAGCTCATCTGGAACCAAAATTTTAAGAATTTAGAGGGTCATGAGGGGAAACACAAAAGTTTTTCTGGGGCCTCTGGGAGGAAGGGAAGAAGGAAAGAGCTGCTGTGCTGAGTTCCCAGCCTGCGAGATGGATCAGGTCCTAAGGAAGCCCTTCCTTTCCATCTGGCTCAGACCCAGATCTGCTCCTGAGGGGGAGCTCTGACCATAGCCCCCCTACATGCCAGCTCCGCGGGAGGAAGAAGGAGGGGCTTGTCCCTGCATCTGCGCGGGACCTCTGCTCTGAAGCTGGTTGGCGTTTGCTGCCCTCGATGGGGGAACAGATCCTTGAACTGCCTGTGCTCCAGGTCCAGCAAAACTTGACCTTTCCTTGACCAAAGATCCCACAAAAGAGCCTGAATCAAACCACCTCTCTGGATCCTTGACACTGCACTCCAACCTAGCCAAATACCCCAAGGCTGGACATGTAGCCTCAGCCCCTTAGATTTATTCACCCTCAGGTTTGTTGATGTGCATTTCCTTAATCATCTTTACTGGGTTTTTTAAAATTCAAAATTAATATATCTTCATCTTGAAGAAGTTAAGCATTATAGAAGTAAATAATAAAGTGCAAAGCTCCTGTATGCTACCGCCCTCCCCCATCAAGGTAACAACTGTTAATAGTTCCACATCTATTCATCCAGACCTTGTCTCCAAGCGTATACTAACAAAGGGGATTTCACTACATTTAATATTTTGCAACCTACCTTTTCTACTTAATACATATTTGGAACCTTTCCGTGCCTTTCTAGTCTGTATACTAAATTACCTCAATATTTTAAACAGCTCGTATAAATGGATTTTGCATGATCTCTCTCTTTTCTGCGATTCCAAATATGGCATTGGGATGGGCACTTGGGCTGTTTCTGATTCCTTTCCTTTACTGGTCTGCTGCAGTCAACAGGTTTGTGCCTCTTCCTCTGCGCGTGCGTGTGCTTGTTTCTCAACAAGACAGATTTCTCAAAATAAAAGCTGGGTTAAAGGGTAGGTGCACCTTTAGTTTTGAAATACTGCCAAATTGTGCTCTCAGAAGGTTGTGGCAGTTTTCACTCCTACTAGCAGTCTGTGAATTACTCAGCTGTGCTTTAATGTTATCCTTGGCTTTACTGGGGGATGTGCTAAAACACAACTATATGGACCCCATTCCTACCCTTGCCATGGGATTTCTGCTCAGCACAGTATGGGCGACATCACTCAGCACCTGCCAGGAAGTCCCACTTGAGGCTGCACACGAGTAATGAGAAGGTCCTAGGAAACTTCTTAGAAACCCTGAGAGATAGGCACAGGCAGAATGGAGGTGGACAGATAGATAGCTGGGGAGACCCCTGCGTCCTCTCTCTTATCCAAGGAGCTTAACCATTTTTTCTTGTTGGATGTTCTGCATTCCCCCTCCAGGACACACATACACATACACATACACATACACATACACATACACATACACACACACACACACACACACACACACACACAGTCACTTTTCCCAGTTTCCTGTGCCCTGGACTCCATCAATGATCCAGATAAACAGTCCAAGGCTCAATGTAGATTCCATTATATCCCTGCTTGGCCCTGCAAGTAGACAAGTGTGTAGTGAGCCTGTAATGCAGTGTGATTGTCAGGTTCTGGAAAGAAATGGCATCTTGACTGGTTAGATCTCAGCTGCATTGTGAACCGTGGCATCTTTAAAATCCTCCACTGCCCTGTCTATTTGGCCTACCCCTCTTTGTAGGATGCAGGACTGCTGCGGGAAGAACAGGCATTTGAGCCACATGACAAGAAATGATTAGAAAAAGAAGCAAAGTACAAGCCCAAACTGGGCCTCTGGCCATAAGCTTGGCTTAGTCACTATAAGACAAAGCAGCCCTGAAAATAATAACTCATATACAATAGTTAACATTGATTCAGTACCATTCCAAATACATTTAATATATGTTTTATATTATATTTATATTATATATATATATATATATATATATATATATATATATATACAACTAAATTTAATCCTCTCATCAATCTTAGGTGTTATGAATTATTTTTTGAGTCTAACCTGAGTGAAACAGTCAGTCTGATTCCTCAGCTCACCCTGCTAAGCTCTCCTGTTTGCACATCATGTCTCTCATTCTATAGAGCATTCCAAGTGCCAAATACATCATCTCATTTGATGTCCAAACAAAGCAATGCTGGGAGTCTGGGAGGACACGTATTAACGGGCTTATCTGATAGCCGGGGATGCTGAGGCCCGGAGACGCACCCCAAGAAATCCATGAAGCAAGTCCCTTGACTTTGGGGTTTCTCACATGACACCCCAGTTGACTGTCTGTCTTTAGTTCTCACATATTTCCTCAAAGCACAGGGTGTTCTCAGGACTTGAATCCCTGGGCACTCAGCCATCACAGGTAGCTCCCAGCCAGGTGACAAGATCTGAGATAAGCCTGGTCCCTGTTGGCAGCCTGGTATGCCTAGGGCAATTATTTTCAGAAGCCATTGACATCTTGGTTGGCTAGAAAGCCCGGCTGTCACCCGCTGCCCAGGAACTGAACTGCTCATTGGCGCACGGTTTTATGAGTGCCAGCTGCTTTTTCTCATTACCACTTTCAATTAACTCATTGTTTTGGGACCAAAGCTAACAGGAACCCCTTGGGATTCGTTTACATTAATGTTGGGGTCCTGGTTTCTTTCTTTCCTTTTTTTTTTTTTTGGAAGAAAATTTCAGGTTTTGTGAAGTGAACAATTAGAAACACCAGGATAGAGTCCCTGGTTGTGGGCCCAGGACAGAAGGGATACATGTTTCCCAAAGTGATGCTGTCAGGTGGCCCTGGCCACCTAGACAAGGTAAACACACCCTTCAGGGCCCAGATCAGTCCTTGTTGGAGGCAGCTGAGGCTGCAGGACAAAGATGCAGGTGAGTGAGGAGACAGAGTACTATGGGGCTTGCTGAAGAAACACCTGGCTGTCCTGGGGGGACCCACGGCCTCAGGGCCACATGTACCGTCTCCCTTATGGAAGGAAGAGGTCTGGAAGAGAACTAAAATGTATTAAACATCTACTACATGCTAAGTGTGATTGCCCTCATTTCACATAATCCCTGTGCAACTATATCAAATAAGAACTATCATTCCACTTTTATAGGTGAGGAAACTAAGGCACAGAGAGGGCAGACCTGACCGGAGTCACACACCCGGGGCTGGAGGAAAGAGGATGTACACCAGGGAACACAGATGTCTGTGGGAAAGGGGAGTCGGGGCACAGGACTGTGTACAACTGAGTGAAATTCCTTAAAATCCCATTTGAAAGGCTTCCTGTGATAACCACTTGCTTTTCATGGATTTCTTTGGGAAACACTTGATCCTTGTGGCCTGTAGATAGTCCAAGCATGCTGACTTGAAAACCAGAGTCTTTTCTGGGTATATTTCCTCTTATGTTTAAACAAAGTCTTCTGCGTCTCCTCCCCCTCAAGGTGTTTATTGGGTGGCTGGAAGCCCCGTCACAGCTGCCGCTGCTGCGTGGCGGAGGTTGTCTAGATCAGGGTGACCCCTGAGAAGGAGACCCAGACCACCAAGAACAGGAGGACAGGAGGCAGAGGCAGTAGGCAGGCCAAGCCCAGACTTCTGACTGTCAGTCTGCTTTACCAGAAACATCTCAGGGGAGGTATAAATAGAGCCTAGAGTGAGCCTTTGAGTTGCCATCAACCCAGGGACCTGGGGCAAGTCCCTCCTAACCAGGCAGAGCCTCAGTTTCTCCACCTGCAAAGGGAAGGAAACGGCTGGGCTGCTCCCTAAGGTCTCTCCCAGTTCCAAAGTCCTCTGCTTTGTGTCAAAAAAGATCCGGGGCTCTCGTTATTCCAGAAGTTGAGAAAGCTGCCTTACCTATTATTTTTTCACACCCAAACACTTCGATGATAACAGAATTTGCATTGATCTTCACTTGTGTGTTATTTTAAGTTGCGAATTCACTTAATTACCTCTGTCTTTGATCAAGGCCACCTATTGTTCATGGGATCTGAATTTAATGATGGACCAGATGAATCCAAGAGCTGACCCTACCCACCCCCACCTCCTCCGACATGACATCCAGCAACACTCACTTCCTGAACTGGGTATATAAATACTCAGCACATTTGCAGGACTTTGCAAGCTACCTTTTGTTTCTCCTCCGGAGGGTGTTCATGTGTATGAGCCAAAGGAGATGGGGCGTGAAGAAGCTGAAAGATCTAAAGGGGAGAAAAGGCCGGAAGTTTACAGGGAAGACGGCTAATCCTTGCCAATGGGGTGAAAAAGTCAGACATCTGGTTGCTGGTTGTGTTTCCTGCTAAAATTCAGGGCAAAATTCCCCTACAAGGTTGAGTCTGGGAGAAAGGAGAAGAAAGAGAGTAGGAGGGGAGATGTGAGACAGAAATCCTGCAGCCGGGGGAGGGGGGAAGGGGCAGGCAAAAACAACTGTTCTGGTATTCTTTGAGCTCAAATCTTCTTCCAAGAGTGGGATGGAAATTTGGCAAAAAATTCAAAGCACTCCGGCTTCCGGGGAGTGAGCGGTATCTAAGAAGCCCTCACAGGTCTGCCCTTGGCTCATTGCCATGTTTGCAGGAGGAGCCGTACAGCTCTGATCCAAAGTCCTGCTGGATAACAGATGCTGGGAGTTAACCTGGGATTCTTCATTAACAGTGCAAATTAGCAAGAAGGAAAATAAACAGATACTCGGATGCTCTATGTGTGCTCCTGACTGCAATAATCCCTTACATCACAACAGCACTTTGTCCGTTTACAAAGGATAATGTCCTACATGCGATTCCCATCATCCCATCTTGGTGAGGGATGAGGGTCAGGCCTGGGATATGAATCTCCATTTCACAGAAGAAGAAACAGGCTCAGAAAAGAGAAGTAATTCGGCCTTGATTAGGCTTCCAGGCCCAGACTTGTCCTTGTCCCTACAATGCCCAACCTCATAAGTCACCAGGAACTGTGAAGAGGCCTGAGCCCCATGTGTGGGCACCTGGGGAACTTTCTGTCCAAGGTGGGCCACAAGGTGTAGAACCAATTCTTTGAAACTGAGAGCTTTCCGAAGCATTTGCTAGTAATGCTGGTCCAGTGCCTATTTGTGTCACAACCGACCAACCCAACTTGAAATTCCATTTTCCCTGAAATGAACTGTAGTCGATAGCCCTTCATTTATGCTAACAATGGATGAATTGCTACTACACAATTTTTTCAACTTTCTATGCCTCTGAACATTTTCATAACATGGTATCAGGGGAAATAATTTTTATTCTATGTTTGAACCTTCAAATAAAAGTGATGAGTTGGCCTGCCTTCCTTCCCTTCTTCCATTCATCATTCGACACATATTTACTGAACACTGTGCCCAGTGCTGGGGATACAGCAGTGAACCCAACAGTCATGAACTTTGACTTCATGATGAAGACAATACACGAATTAACACATTTGAAAATATAATGCTACCTCTTCATAAGTGCCTAGAAGGAAAGTGTTATGGTAGAGAAAACTTAATAGGAGGACCTGTATTCAGATGGGGAAGTAGGCCAGGAGAGAAAGCATGAGGAGCAAAGTTCTGGAGACAGGCAAGATTGTCAGGGGGCCTAGGAACTCGAGAGGAAAACCAGTGTGACCTGAGCTCCTGGGAGACTCTGAAAGAGGCTGCTAAGCCAAGAAGCACATTCAGCAACACAGCTTGGAGGATGCTTCTACCGTGAACCTCAGTTTTATCACCTATAAAGTTGGAGAGTGATACCAACATCACCGGATATTTGAGAGAACGATCAGGTTCTAGCCCAATAAAATGGAAATCCTAACCTGAGGTACGCAAACCTGCCTCTATCATGTTACCAGATTTGCTTCATCGTAATGTCTCACTGGTCTTCATCAGCGGTGGCTGGAGCATTTTGCTTTGAATTTCTCCTACCATTAAAGTGTTAAACGATCCGTAAGCACGTGAGAGGTGGCACTGCCGAAGGACACTGCACAGCTTCAGTCCAGGGTCACCTTCCAATTTACTGTTGGTGAGCTTTCCAGTGCTAATGGTAGGGGCCCAGCTCACGTAATAGACAAGGCTGGCTTTTGTATGTAGGAAAAAATTTCCTCCTTTTCTCATCTCACTCTCTGCCACCATATTTGGGAGACATTTTGAAAACTTAAGGGATGAAGTAAGTACGGACAAAGCGTTTTATCAACTGTAAAGCAGAGTTTCTCAGCTGCGTGTCTTCTGGATCCCCCTTTCCCCTTTCTCACTCCTTTCAGAATCACAAAACCTTGGGTGGTTGGTATTACAAATATATGAGTACTTTTTTGTTTTCCAAGAATTAAATTATACTTTATATCATGTGCTAGAGTTTATAAAACCCTTTGATGAAACTTATTGGAAGGCCTGATAACCCTGGCTATCTTGTTCACTGCTGTGTGTGCAACACCTAGAAATGCGCCTGGCCCATAGGAAGCAATCAGTAACTATGAGTTTGGTGAGTTAATTAACGAATCACATTTTATAGGTGGGGCTACAGAGGCTTAGTAAGATTCACTGACTTTTCCAAGTTCATGCAGTTGCTAAACAGTAGGGCCAGGACTAGAAATCAGTTCCTCAGAAGTCTCATTTAGGCTTTTTCCTGGGATACTACCCCTATTTTTATGGTATAATCATAAACTCAGAAATAATATGAAACATATAATGTATTTGAAATAGCTGAAATGGCTATCCTAGTAGCTTACTCTTATAATAAATTTGATTTTTTGTTTTCTAAACGATGGGGATTATAAACTATACCTAGTGTGGGAAGGAGCAGTAGGTGGGAGGCCATAGGCTCTCACCGAGAGGCAGACAGACTGAGAATCAGGCTGGAGCTTGGAGGGCTTGGCTGGCTGGCACCAGTTAGTATATGGGCAAACTATGCCACATACTGTCACAGCTGTAGATGAGAGCAGCCCTGCATCACAGCATTTGATGAAATCTTCAAGAAAATTCAAAATCAGAAAGGACATGCCATAAACTCTAAGAGTGTTTATCTAGAGAATACGAGCAGACCCAGCAGACTTCCAATTTCGACTTTACAGACTCCTGCATTGCTTATATTTGTACAGTGAAGTATATTAAGCACAAGAGCCCAACAAAATCAGAAGCCTTCACTATATTTCGTATGCTCCATTGAAAAAGCCTGGAAAACAATGCACCTCAGTTTAGCATGTTTCCATAAAATATAACTAAGGTATGAAGAAAAATAATGAAAATAGAAAGGAAAGGCTCATTTTCACTGCTGCTATGAAATAATAATGCCTAACATGTATTGAAAGCCTATGACAAACCAGGCTCCATGCTAAGCACTTTGCTTACTTATCTTATGTACCACTCATGACAACACTATGAAACAGTACCTTTTATTATCCCAAATGATGCGAGAGTTGGACCCCAGTTAAGAAACTGGCACACAGGCCCTGAGCTTCACTGGTTTCTTTGGTGTGTGAATCCTGCATTAAGGGGGTTGTGACAGATTAGAAGTTCATACAAGTTGTACGAAACAGCACGCCTTCAACAACTCTTTCCTGCTCCCTACTGGTTACAGATGCTAATTAGAAAACCCTCTCTCTACCAGCTGCCCATTCCCCCCCTCCCCTAAATTGGAAGCCCCTCGCACCAGTTCACCCCCTGCTGGAAACTCCCAGCTACTCCTGATGCACAAGAGTAGATAACCCTTTCTTCACTTGATTAAACTTTTAATAATTTCAATGTGTTCTGTATCTTCAAAACATGCTGTTTATCTTGCTATTTGGCATTTACAAAGCAGCATGTGAAAGTGGCGAGATATTTTCCTTTGGATCCAAGAAAAGATATGGACATTTGAGTCATGAATTCCTCAGTGGCCCCAGCTTTGCTCTGTATCTTTATGGTGGAATGTGGCATCTTGAAATATGGAGGTGGTTGTCATGGGGAAAAGTTTTGCTCACTAAAACGAGAAAATGAGGGTGAATTTTGACTCTTTTCTAATTAAACTAACTTGCTCTGTATCTTTGAGATGTACCCTTGCTCTACTGGTGAAGCCCCAGATGGTGTTTTAGTGCTTCCTGAGGCTCAGAAAATGAAAGATCAAGTCCCTTCATGGAGCGAGGGAGCTTTGCTTCTGTTTGATCAGTCTGGATGGAAAAAGGTTTAGAAAAGATGCCTACAGCTCTCATATCAGGAGCAACAGCTTCTAGCTTGTGGAGGCAGCTACCAGTCCCATCACCTAGGACCTGGTGCTGAACCTCTCAAAACTTCATCAATTTCCTCCTCTATAAAACAAGCACAATTAAAAACTCTGCATCATGAAACCCAGTCTTGCTTCTCCATGCTCCAGAGTTGAGGTGGAGAGCAGAACTGAGACAGCCGTGCGGCTGACAGGGTCCTGGTGCTCCAGCCAGGTATGAGGCCTGAGACTCTGAGGTGGGAGAGCCGAGTTCAGGACATCGGTCCACCAGAGACCACCCAGCCCCTCATAATATCAATTGGTGAGAGCTTTCTCAGACATCTCTGTCTCAGCGCTAAGACCCAGCTCCATTCAATGGCCAGCAAGCTCCAGTGCTGGACACTCTATGCCAAACAATTAGCAAGACAGGAACACAACCCCATCCATTACCAGAGAGGCTGCCTAAAATCATAATAAGTTCACAGACACCCCAAAACACACCACTAGACGTGGACCTGCCCACCAGAAAGACAAGATCCAGCCTCATCCACCAGAACACAGGCACCAGTCCACTCCACCAGGAAGCCTACACAACCCACTGAATCAACCTTACCCACTGGGGACAGACACCAGAAACAAGAACTAGGAACCTGCAGCCTGTGAAAAGGGGACCCCAAACACAGTAAGTTAAGCAAAATGAGAAGACAGAGAAATACATAGCAGATGAAGGAGCAAGGTAAAAACCCACCAGACCAAACAAATGAAGACGAAATAGGCAGTCTACCTGAAAAAGAATTCAGAGTAATGATAGTAAAGGTGACCCAAAATCTTGGAAATAGAATGGAGAAAATACAAGAAACATTTAACAAGGACCTAGAAGAACTAAAGAGCAAACAAACAACGATGAACCACACAATAAATGAAATTAAAAATTCTCTAGAAGGAATCAATAGCAGAATAACTGAGGCAGAAGAACGGATAAGTGACCTGGAAGATAAAACAGTGGAAATAACTACTGCAGACCAGAATAAAGAAAAAAGAATGAAAAGAACTGAGGACAGTCTCAGAGACCTCTGGGACAACATTCGAATTATAGGGGTCCCAGAAGAAGAAGAGAAAAAGAAAGGGACTGAGAAAATATTTGAAGAGATTATAGTTGAAAATTTCCCTAACATAGGAAAGGAAATAGTCAATCAAGTCCAGGAAGTGCAGAGAGTCCCATACAGGATAAATCCAAGGATAAACACACCAAGACACATATTAATCAAACTATCAAAAATTAAATACAAAGAAAAAATATTAAAAGCAGCAAGGGAAAAACAACAAATAGCATACAAGGGAATCCCCATAAGGTTAACAGTTGCTCTTTTAGCAGAAACTCTGCAAGCCAGAAGGGAGTGGCAGGACATAATTAAAGTGATGAAAGGGAAAAACCTACAACCAAGATTACTCTACCCAGCAAGGATCTCATTCAGATTTGACAGAGAAATTAAAACATTTACAGACAAGCAAAAGCTAAGAGAATTCAACACCACCAAACCAGCTCTACAACAAATGCTAAAGGAACTTCTCTAAGTGTGAAACACAAGAGAAGAAAAGGACCTACAAAAACAAACCCAAAACAATTAAGAAAATGGTCATAGGAACATACATGTCGATAATTACCTTAAATATAAATGGATTAAATGTTCCAACCAAAAGACATAGACTGGCTGAATGGATACAAAAACAAGACCCATATATATGCTGTCTACAAGAGACCCACTTCAGACCTAGGGACACATACAGACTGAAAGTGAAGGGATGGAAAAAGATATTCCATGCAAATGGAAATCAAAAGAAAGCTGGAGTAGCAATTCTCATATCAGACAAAATAGACTTTAAAATAAAGACTATTACAAGAGACAAAGAAGGACATTACATAATGATCAAGGGATCAATCCAAGAAGAAGATATAACAATTATAAATATATATGCACCCAACATAGGAGCACCTCAATACATAAGGCAACTGCTAACAGCTATAAAAGAGGAAATCGACAGTAACACAATAATAGTGGGGGACTTTAACACCTCACTTACACCAATGGACAGATCATCCAAAATCAAAATAAATAAGGAAACAGAAGCTTTAAATGACACAATAGACCAGATAGATTTAATTGATATATATAGGACATTCCATCCAAAAACAGCAGATTACACGTTCTTCTCAAGTGCACACGGAACATTCTGCAGGATAGATCACATCTTGGGTCACAAATCAAGCCTCAGTAAATTTAAGAAAATTGAAATCATATCAAGCATCTTTTCTGACCACAACGCTATGAGATTAGAAATGAATTACAGGGAAAAAAACGTAAAAAAGACAAACACATGGAGGCTAAACAATACGTTACTAAATAACCAAGAGATCACTGAAGAAATCAAAGAGGAAATAAAAAAATACCTAGAGAAAAATGACAATGAAAACACGACGACCCAAAACCTATGGGATGCAGCAAAAGCAGTTCTAAGAGGGAAGTTTATAGCTATACAAGCCTACCTAAAGAAACAAGAAAAATCTCAAGTAAACAATCTAACCTTACACCTAAAGAAACTAGAGAAAGAAGAACAAACAAAACCCAAAGTTAGCAGAAGGAAAGAAATCATAAAGATCAGAGCAGAAATAAATGAAATAGAAACAAAGAAAACAATAGCAAAGATCAATAAAACTAAAATTTGGTTCTTTGAGAAGATAAACAAAATTGATAAGCCATTAGCCAGACTCATCAAGAAAAAGAGGGAGAAGACTCAAATCAATAAAATCAGAAATGAAAAAGGAGAAGTTACAACAGACACCGCAGAAATACAAAGCATCCTAAGAGACTACTACAAGCAACTTTATGCCAATAAAATGGACAACCTGGAAGAAATGGACAAATTCTTAGAAAGGTATAACCTTCCAAGACTGAACCAGGAAGAAACAGAAAATATGAACAGACCAATCACAAGTAATGAAATTGAAACTGTGATTAAAAATCTTCCAACAAACAAAAGTTCAGGACCAGATGGCTTCACAGGTGAATTCTATCAAACATTTAGAGAAGAGCTAACACCTATCCTTCTCAAACTCTTCCAAAAAATTGCAGAGGAAGGAACACTCCCAAACTCATTCTATGAGGCCACCATCACCCTGATACCAAAACCAGACAAAGACACTACAAAAAAAGAAAATTACAGACCAATATCACTGATGAATATAGATGCAAAAATCCTCAACAAAATCCTAGCAAACAGAATCCAACAGCACATTAAAAGGATCATACACCATGATCAAGTGGGGTTTATCCCAGGAATGCAAGGATTCTTCAATATACGCAAATCAATCAATGTGATACACCATATTAACAAATTGAAGGATAAAAACAATATGATAATCTCAATAGATGTAGAAAAAGCTTTTGACAAAATTCAACACCCATTTATGATAAAAACTCTCCAGAAAGTAGGCATAGAGGGAACTTACCTCAACATAATAAAGGTCATATGTGACAGACCCACAGCCAACATCGTTCTCAATGGTGAAAAGCTGAAACCATTTCCTCTAAGATCAGGAACAAGACAAGGTTGCCCACTGTCACCACTATTATTCAACATAGTTTTGGAAGTTTTAGCCACAGCAATCAGAGAAGAAAAAGAAATAAAAGGAATCAAAATTGGAAAAGAATTAAAACTGTCACTGTTTGCACATGACATGACACTATACATAGAGAATCCTAAAGATGCCACCAGGAAACTACTAGAGATAATCAATGAATTTGGTAAAGTAGCAGGATACAAAATTAATGCACAGAAGTCTCTTGCATTCCTATACACTAATGATGAAAAATCTGAAAGACAAATTAAGGAAACACTCCCATTTACCATTGCAACAAAAAGACTAAAATACCTAGGAATAAACCTACCTAAGGAGACAAAAGACCTGTATGCAGAAAACTATAAGACACTGATGAAAGAAATTAAAGATGATAAAGATGGAGAGATATACCATGTTCTTGGATTGGAAGAATCAACATTGTGAAAATGACTATACCACCCAAAGCAATCTACAGATTCAATGCAACCCCTATCAAACTACCAATGGCATTTTTCACAGAACTAGAACAAAAAATTTCAGAATTTGTATGGAAACACAAAAGACCCCGAATAGCCAAAGCAATCTTGAGAAACAAAAACGGAGCTGGAGGAATCAGGCTCCCGGACTTCAGACTATATTACAAAGCTACAGTGATCAAGACAGTATGCTACTGGCACAAAAACAGAAATATAGATCAATGGAACAGGATAGAAAGCCCAGAGATAAACCCACGTACATATGGTCACCTTACCTTTGATAAAGGAGGCAAGAATATACAATGGAGAAAAGACAGCCTCTTTAGCAAGTGGTGCTGGGAAAACTGGACAGCCACATGTAAAATAATGAAATTAGAACACTCCCTAACACAATACACAAAAATAAACTCAAAATTAAAGATTAGGATTAACGACCTAAATGTAAGGCCAGACACTATAAAACTCTTAGAGGAAAACATTGGTAGAACGCTCTATGACATAAATCACAGCAAAATCCTTTTTGACCCACCTCCTAGAGAAAGGGAAATAAAAACAAAAATAAACAAATGGGACCTAATGAAACTTAAAAGGTTTTGCACAGCAAAGGAAACCATAAAAAAGACGAAAAGACAACCCTCAGAATGGGAGAAAATATTTGCAAATGAAGCAAATGACAAAGGATTAATCTCCAAAATACACAAGCAGCTCATGCAGCTCAATATCAAAAAAACAAACAACCCAATCCCCAAATGGGCAGAAGACCTAAATAGACATTTCTCCAAAGAAGATATACAGATTGCCAACAAACACATGAAAGGATGCTCAACATCACTAATCATTAGAGAAATGCAAATCAAAACTACAATGAGGTATCACCTCACACCAGTCAGAATGGCCATCATCAAAAAGTCTACAAACAATAAATGCTGGAGAGGGTGTGGAGAAAGGGAACTCTCTTGCACTGTTGGTGGGAATGTAAATTGATACAGCCACTATGGAGAACAGTATGGAGGTTCCTTAAAAAACTAAAAATAGAACTACCATACGACCCAGCAGTCCCACTACTGGGCATATACACTGAGAAAACCATAATTCAAAAAGAGTCATGTACCCCAATGTTCATTGCAACACTGTTTACAATAGCCAGGACATGGAAGCAACCTAAGTGCTCATCGACAGATGAATGGATAAAGAAGATGTGGCACATATATACAATGGAATATTACTCAGCCATAAAAAAGAAACGAAACTGAGTTATTTGTAGTGAGGTGGATGGACCTAGAGTCTGTCATACAGAGTGAAGTAAGTCAGAAAGAGAAAAACAAATACCATATGCTAACACATATATATGGAATCTAAAAAAAAAAAAGGTTCTGAAGAACCTTGGGGCAGGACAGGAATAAAGATGCAGACGTAGAGACTGGACTTGAGGAAATGGGGAGGGGGAAGGGTAAGCTGGGAGAAAGTGAGAGAGTGGCATGGACTTACATATACTACAAAATGTAAAATAGATAGCTAGTGGGAAGCAGCTGCATAGTACAGGGAGATCAGCTCGGTGCTTTGTGACCACCTAGAGGGGTGGGATAGGGAGGGTGGGAGGGAGATGCAAGAGGGAGGGGATATGGGGGTATATGTATACGTATAGCTGATTCACTCTGTTATTCAGCAGAAACTAACACACCATTGTAAAGCAATTATACTCCAATAAATATGTTAAAGAAAAAGAAAGTAATTTTGAAGTTCTACTTGAAATAAAAACAAAAAAAACCCTCTGCATCATAAGGTTATTGGGGTGATTAAATGAGATAAAACATGTAAAAAGCACTTAAATACTGCCTAGTACACAGCAAATTCTCAATATAAACTTTATCATTATAGTCTCCGTGAGGTGCCAGATGTTGAATAAATACATCTCACAAATTGTCACGGTATGGTTGAGATAAATGCCACAAAGTGTAAAGTGTAATGAGAAATTATAATAGGATAACATAACCAACCCTGCCTGGGTGGTCATATAAAACTTGCTGGAGGAAGTGAATGTAAAACTGAAACCTAAAGGGTAAGAAGAATCCTTCAAATAGGAGAAGGTCAGCACTAATCAAATACACTCTTCAAAAACCAACTACATTAGCATTTCCTTGAGTATTTAAGTATTACCGCTTTAAATAAAAACTACAAATGTAAAAAGCAAACAATTATATGTTGTTACTGTCTTGTATTTGTGTATCTTTAATAAATAAGTTAAATATGTCTTCAAATATTTATCAGATATTTGAGTCTTTCTTTAATGATTTTATTTATGTTCTTTGCCCAAGTTTCTTTGGCGGGGGCATCTGTATTTTTATTTACTTTTGAAAGCTCTTTATATATTAAATATATTAACCCTCTATCATAGTTATCATAGACAGCTTTCAAAATTTGTAATTCACCTCAATTTTGTGATGCTCTTTAAACTTAAAAAAATGTATAAATCCAAACTCACTGATAGCTTGATAAATATATTTGTTATTGTTGATGTTGTTCATCCATTTAGAGAGCTCTTGCCCCCTCCTAACTTCAGATGAACATTCACCTATATTTTCTTCTTTTATGGTTTTGTTTTTGATTCACATCCTTATAGTTAAAAAAAAAATCTCTGCAATGTTTCAATTATGTTTTATTGGTTCTACACCCACTTATTTTGATTCTTACTTAGGATAACCTACTCTTCTTGGAATTAGTCTCTATTATTTATCCTCCAAGTAGATCATTTCCTTTCTCTTAATCTTTATTGCTTTTCCCCATTTCCTCTGCATTTTGCAGACTGCTAGAGTTTATCCTTCATGTCAGAGATTCAATTTTCTGGTCATTTAGTTTTTTATTGCCTCCAATTCAGATGATTTTAATCTTACCATTAATATGGTACTTTCCTTGCCCTCCTTCTAGCCCTTTCATCTTGTTTTCTTCTTATGGTTTTCTACTCCTGTTTCATAGAAGCTTTGTTTATTGAAGGTGCCAAACAGTTTTCTAAAATTTTCTTCTGGGATTTGCTGAAAGTCATTTTTATTGTTACATTCTTCCACTGAATTTTTAAGATGTTATTTCTGTTCCTGTGACTCTTCACGAGGGTTTTAGCTGTCCCTTGTCAGGCTTCCCCTTCCCCACTTGGTTCTGCACAAAGAGAGAACTAACTACAGGGGCAGATGAGTGGGTGGATTGCCCAGCTCCACTTTTCATCAGTAGATGAAAAGCAGTAGAGTAGGTGGCTGTAATAGCTCATGATCCAATTTCCAGTGTCCAGTAGGAATACCTGTCATGATTTTCAGCAGAACTTTTTCTTCATGTAAGATCTTACTTGGAACTCTGACATAAAAAAATCTATAAAATCATAAAAGCTTGATTTAAGTGAGGGATAAGGGCTCTGAATATCACTTGTCATATGCTTCTTGTCCTAAGGGAGATTTTCTCTTACTTCTTGGTTCCTGGCTCTCTGATGGGTTCAACTGATGGAATAAATGAGAATTGCAAACCCTCATCAGGTGCCGCTGTGAAGATTTCTTTGCTCTTCCTTTTTGTCAAAGCATTGACCTTGGGACCTCAGTCCTCTAAAATTCCCCATACCATCTCTCTCTCTCTTGCCCACCCCCAAA
The DNA here is from genome assembly GCF_028021215.1 of Eschrichtius robustus. Classification (NCBI taxonomy): domain Eukaryota; kingdom Metazoa; phylum Chordata; class Mammalia; order Artiodactyla; family Eschrichtiidae; genus Eschrichtius; species Eschrichtius robustus. The sequence continues at coordinate 113,625,005 of NC_090825.1, read as the reverse complement.
CTCCCTGCCCTCCTTTCTGCGATTTGCAGTCTTTGGATGGATGTAGAACGTACGGTGTTGAGGGGTGTGGGAAATCGTAGTCCTCAGTCTCCTCAAAATACGGCCTCCCAGGGTTCTGAAATGTCTATCTGATAGCATGGGTGTTGCAGAACTCCTAAAGGGTAGAAAACGGAGGTTGCTGAAGATTCTTTCTGCCTTCGTTTTAGGAAACAGGGATACTCTATTTCATGGATGAAGCAAGATTTGTCACCATTTTTTTCCCTCTGTCTTACTCTATTAGTCCTAAATTTGGTGAAAATTCATCCCAAATTCAGTTTAAGGTTATCCTTCAGGCAATGTAAGCTGTGGAAATTTTCTGTACCTTCACAAATACTTTGGTGGAATATTGGGGGTAGGGGTTGGTATGAGGTTGCTTGCTTGTATTTAAAGCTGCAAGTTCCAGGGATCATTTCATGATTCATCTGGGGACCGTAGGATTGACTGCTCCTGACCTATCTATCGAGTGGTCTTGTATTTACACTTAAATTTTTCTTTATTTTAAAATTTCATCCTTTAAAATGTTGACTTCTTTTCGTTTATAAGATATTCAATAGTGTATCGTTATGATTTATATTGGGAGTATATGTTCAGACATTTTTACCAATAGAGGTAGTTGCGATCAAAACATCATGGGGAAAAAAAAAACACGGAGACCACCAGTCTCTAAGATACTCTGGCACACCTGGCCCTGGAAGTTTAAATGTCCCCCTCTGTCCCTTCTTCATCACTCCGTAGGGGCTCAGGTCCAGGAGAAGGCGAAGAGGCCTCCTGGGCAGCAAGTCTCCCCCACTAGACTCCCAGCCCGGCTCCTTCCCCACCCAGGACTCAGACGCATGCGTGAGGGTCCCCTTTCTTTCCAGTTTGCTACACCCATGACCTTGCTTTAGGATATTTTGTTATGTTCCAGAGCCCAACAAAGTCAGCATTTAGCTAATGAGCACCATATTATTGAGAATGTAAACGACCCCATTGTTTCTCCCACTTTATGGAGGAAGGTGGCTTCCTGAGGTAAATTAATTTGCGGAAGGAGTCATAATAACCAATTGCTTTACAATAAGCAACGCTTTATGCCAGTCATGCATAGGATGGGGCGCGGGGAAAATATTACACAGTATATTTTTCTTCAACTTAAGTCTTTTATGGAAAAAAAAAAAAGTGTCTTAAAGCTTTAAAGTATTCAAGCTATGAACTCTGAACAGTTCTAAAATGCTCCCCTGCGTTCTTCCTCATCTTCTTTGAATATCTTTGGAAGAGATGCAAGTGTGAGGGAACTGGAAAAAGGAAAACAGTCCCATCAGGATGGTTAAATATGGCTCTTTGCCCTGCTAGGGTAGATAGTTCAGAGGAGATCACAGAAGAATCTGGCAGTGAAAAAAGGGCAAGGATTCCAAAGAGTCGGCAGCCACTAACTAGGAAGGGAGACTTAGAAAACCCTGGCAGCGTGAGGGTAAAAATTCAAACAGCACAGAAGGGAAGAAGTGATCTATGTTCCATAACTGTCAAACTCAGATATATGTACAAATATTCATATGCAATGTTTATCTTCAAATCAGGTCTTTCATTAAAAAATGGCGGAAAATGCTTCTATATAAGGTGTTCAAACTATCAACTCTAAACAGTTTTCAAAAGGTACCCTGAACCCTCCTTTTCTTATCTTCTTTGAATACTTTTAGAAAAGAAGCCATTTTTTAAGTAAAACACAACTAGGTAAGGCAACTGATGAAATTTTTAAAAACTAGGACAATGAAAGCCTGTCACATAGACATTTCATAAATATTTATTTAGATACCGATTTGCAAAATAAAACTACAGTGCTCTTTTTGCAGTTTGATTTTTTTCTCTCAACAGTATACTTTGGGCATCTTTCCATATTAGTTCCTGGAAATTGGTAGCATTACTGTTAATTGCTACATTGTGTTAGATTGTAGGGATGCACTGTAATTTGTTTGACCCAACCAATGGATGTTTTAGTGTTTCCATTTGGTTTTCTATCACAGTCAAAGCTGCAACAAACGTCATTTTGTGTCTTTGCACACAAGTGGGAGTACTTCTGTAAGATAAACTTGTAGGAGTGAAAACACTGGGTCAAAAGGCATACAGAGGGTGGGATTTCAGGATGAAGTCTTAATACTTCTCCAGCAGCTCTAAGAGAAAAGCGGGAAAAGGATCAGGACTCCTCAGCCCTGTCCCTTCATTCCAGATACTCTTGAACCCATTCCAAACAGGGCTTCACCAACGGTCTGGGTTTGCGTAACCCCGAGAGCAGACCCTAAGACAAGTATTTAAGTGCAAGTAGTTTATTTGAGAGGTGATCTCAGGAAATACAAGCAGGGGAATGGGTAAGGGAGACAGGAAATAAAGGCTGTGTTATCAAACCATTTCCCACTATGGGCAGCTGGGGTTCAATCCTGCTGGGAAACACTAGGAAAGAGTATGGAATACATCCCAGAGATACCCCAACCATGGAACATGGAAGCTGGTGTACTTATGCATTATGGCCATGCCCTGTCTTTGGTTGAGAAGTGAATCAAGGGGCATTAAGTATCTGGATCTTCCAACCTGTCCTGGGTAGAGGTCAAGTGCATCCCTGTAGCTGGCAGAGAGCTGCAGATGTTTGGAGTAATCAGGTGCTGTGTAGAGATGGGTGCCAAGAGGGTGCAGGCAAGGCAATGACAGCATCTGCTACATCATTTCTGAGAAAGTGTCACGATTCCCAAACAGAACTAAAAACTCCTACTTAGTGGAAGAAATCAGAAACCCACTGATGTTTGCTAAGATGGACACATGCCCTATTTGGCTTGGCAGCATCTAAAACCCCTTTCTTTTGGGAGAGACTCCTTTATGCTACAGTTCCCAGAAGGAGGCTGAGCCCCCTTTCCACCATAAAAGCCCAAATGGGGAATGTTTATACCCTGCCTGCTGTGTTTGCAACAAATGAGTGGTGCAAAGATTCAGGGACAGTCAGGAACGATTCACAGTGGCAGTAGCTAGGTTAAGAATCCAGCAGCATGATGAGTCTTCAGGAGAGCAGAGCTGGCAAAGTGTAGTAACCAGACTTTTCCCAGTTTCATCCCCAGCCATCCTACCTCCATTGGTTTCTCCCAATTTTCCAAGCCTACTTCTCTAATGCATCCATCAATTCTTGGAGCTCCCCAATTGCTTTCGAATAACACAACAGAAACAGAGTTTATGTTGTTAGCAATAAAGAAGCTTAACTACTGTCTGTAATCATTTCTCCCCCGCTCCCACCATCTTCTCACAGAACTATCCATGCAAACAGACAAATAACTATTTTGAATATTACACACCAGACTACTGGGCTATGGTCATAGACATCAGGAGGACTCTCCATCAATGGTAAATTGGCTAAAGCCCAATAGCTGATTGCTGGAGTCACGGGTAGGGGAAAAAAAAAAAAAAAGATAATGGGGGATATCTAACTGCTCTTAGGGTGGTCCACTGCTTGTTAGATGTCACCTTCCCTAACTAAAGACAGAAGCCACCCCGTCACCAGCCTCAGCATAGGTGCAGCTTTCTAGGCACTCAGGTGAAATAAAACTGGTGTCCTACAAAGGAATGAAAATCAGGCTTGTATCAGAATTTTCCTCAACAATACAATACAGCAGAAGACAGTGGAGTGAAACTGTCGATGTTCTGAGGAAAGAAAGCTCACAGCCATTTAAAGGAGAGAAGCCAAGTCCCCAGCAGGTACTGATGTACCTATGGAAGAAGTTCCAATGGAAAAAGGACAAGAAATCTCTAACACTGAAAACTGTAAAGAAGATATAACCTGAAGACTGCAAAAATTTTTTTTAAATTAACCAAGAAACTGGAAAAGACACCAGTTACTGCTGAGAATGGAATTGGTGTTCTGGAAAATCAAATGAGGGAAGCAGCACACATACCCAGAGACCAAAAACAAAACAAAACAAAAAAACCCCACATAAATGCAAATCATGGGTACAAGATAAAGGGTAGCTCTGGGAGATCTGGTGTGCATACCACAGGAGATCCTTAAGGCAAAAGGCATAGAAGGAGAAAAATAATAATTAAGGAAATAATGAAAGAAAACACTCAGCTATAGAAAAACTTGCAATTTTAGAACTAAAGGGCTCATCAACTTTCAGCTTGCACAAAGAACTCCAAACTCATCATACCCTGGTGAAGTTTCTCAGATTTGAAGTTAAAGAGAAAATCCAACATGTTTCCAGGCACATAGAAATCTTACCTACAAAGGAAAATGACCAGACTGGTATTAAACTTCTCATCTGCAACAGTGGAAACTAGAAGACAGTAAAACAGTGATCCTAGATTTTGAAAGAAAAGGACTACATTCCAAGAATCCTACAACTTGTCATTTATGTGTAAAGACTATTTTTTCTGGATATGCGAGGACTCAGAAATACACTCGTGTTTTCTGGGAGAAAGGACTAAGGAAAGTATTCTAGGTTAAATTTAAATCAGAAATAAAGATTGTAAGCTGTGGTAAGATGAAAAGTACAAAAACATTTGGGAACAAGAGCACTGTAACCTTTATGGCTGAATCTAAAATCAAATGATGAGAATGTGACTGGGGCTTTTGGTATCAGTGTTAAATGTTAAGAAAGATGGGAAGGAGTGAAAGCTTTGGATTGAGGTTTACATAGAGGAGTGTCAACAAGAGTTTCATTTGGGATATCTCTGATTAGAGGAATAGAGGTTTAAGTTTCCTTGGAAAAAAATTAAAAGTTAATGCCAATGGAGTTAAATTCTCCTACCAAATGACTACAAAAAAAAAAAAAAGAGGAAAACAAAACCAATAAAATGTGTGTACCTCTATGTGCATAAGTGTGTATATGATTGATGGGATAAACAGCAAAATATTAACAATTGATGGTGGGTTTATGGGTAACATTTCTTTTTTAATTTATAAAAATAATGGAACAGTTACATTCTATGTGTGGAGGCAGGACAAGTTTTGCACCCCTTAAGTACTAGGGATCTGTTTTCATTTGCCAGGACACTTTTGGGGACTACCCCTCTCCAGTTCCATACTCCTACTCCCTGAGCCACATGGTTGAGTGCAACTGATCCTGGGCAATCAGATGGCTCTGTCCTCCTGGCAGTTGGTTCAGGGATGGGTATAAGATCCATGAGTATGTGACTTTATGACTCAGAATGCACATAACAATCTAGCTCTTTTATCTGAAGTAGCATGACGTCATCGTTGCCTATTTTAGAATGAAGCCACATCAGAGTAAATCAGTGAGGAGACAGAAGGAAAGAGAGAACAGAGGGAGCTAAGAAGACCAAAAGGGACAGACAATGACAAGCTTGAATCTCTCTACCCTGCCAGTTTACTCCTTAGACTTCCCAGTTGTTTAAATCCATACCTTTTCTTTTTTTTAACTTAAGCTAATTAGTGTTGGTTTCTGTCACTGTTAACTAAAAGAATCCTAAGGCAATGTCCCAGCCCCAAAAAGTTCAGGATATGTTACTAACTTGACCTGTCTGGGTTTATTTTAATCAAGAATGCTTTCCCTTGCCAGCATGATATGATTTTAGCCCAAGATAATTTTTTTTTTAATGAAAGCAAAGGCCATCCTCATTCTCCTTATGTATAAAAAATCTGAGGGGGCTCCTCCTCTTATCATTATCTTTGTTCTGCCAAAGGGTGTTGTTTTGGGACGGTTCCACTGCCCTCCTCAGGCCCTAAATCCTCATCTGCATTTCCTAAATAGAGACTCTTGTTCATAGAAAATCTGCCCCCACTCTCACTGTTCCACCTCATAATCCCCTCTCACTTTCTCCCCTGCTCACTAAACTCCAGATACGATGTGGGTTTTTGGGGGGTTTTTTGGGGTTTTTTTCTATCATGATCTCAAAAGTGCCAAACTTTTACCCGACCCCAGAGCCTTCGTCCTTGCTGTTTCCCCTGCCTGGAACTTTCTCTCTTCTGAGATCCTCTCCTTCCTGCACTTGGCTGCCTCTTCATGTGTCAGCTTGAATATTACTCGTGATATTACTTCTTCCTACTTCCAGGACAATCTAATCTAAGATCTGACATCAACTTTCATTTTACTTTTTACTTTTCTTTCACATCATTGATCACAAAGCATAATTACATGGCTAGCTGTATTTCTGCTATCATGTATCTAATATCTCTTCCTTTCCCTAGACAACAAGTCCCATGATGGCGGTGGCAGGGTCTGTTTCATTCAGGGCTCTATCCCCAGTATCTAGAACAGTGCTTGACCCATGGTTGGCCCTCCCTAGATGGTTGGTGAATGGATGAGTGCAGGCTAATGACCAGCCATTAATACATTGGATAGTTCCTGGAACACAGTCACAAGGAGGCCTGCTTTCAGGAACAGGGCATCTCTTATAAGGCTTGCCAATGAGACGCTGCATAGATTAATGGCCTTTACACTGACTTCTGTCAAACAATAAAAAAAGAATCAGGAAGGAGGGTTTCCAGGAACAGCCTAGAGTCTGGAGAGCAAATAGATGGCATGGACCTGGGGAAGGCTCCGTCTTCCCATTTGTCTCTTGTAGACTTTGGCCAGGACTCACTTGCATCCTCTGTACAGAGTGTTTCAGGGCCACTGTTCAACCAGATTAACTGGGAAATTCCTGGCACAAACTTGTTTTCATACCAGGAGAGGGTAGCCAACAAATTCTGAGGAGGTATTAGAAACATCTAAGCAGCAAAGTTGGAGAAACTTCCTAATGAAGGTGTTCGACCCTCAGATCAGAAGGGAAGGGAGTGCTTTTAATATTAGAACCAAGGTTTTCCATTTTATGAGCATTTACAAATTATTTCTCAAATATAGACTAATGCCAGAGCAAGGGATTTAAAGTCAGCAAGGTCTGGGTTTGAATCGAGATCTGCCAATTACTAGCTATGTGACCCAAAGCAAGTTACTTAACCTCTCTGGGCCTTGGGGTTTTTGTCTTTTTCCTTCCAATATGGAGGAAGGAATAATATAATATCAGGAATAATATCAGAACCTACCACGTAGGGTTTCAGTTCATGAGTGGGCATTAAAACGTCATAATCAAAGCAAAGCACCTAGCATAATCCTGGCACCTAACGATCACCCAATACTGATTAGCTATTGTTATCTCATTGTCATTGCTGTTCTTGTAAAAGTAGGTAAAGCATCTAGAATGGTGGTTATCTGGCACATAGCAAATAGCAGTTGACTACTGTGATTCTCTGGGGTTCATCAAAGGTGGTATTCAAATAGTTAACGACTCTGGCACCAGCCAATCAGAGGGAGGCTAAGCATTTACCTTTTGGTGGCTGGATTTGTGGGAGGCGAGGCGTACCATGGGTCAGGGGAGGGCAGGGATGGCTGTGGTGGTGGGGGTCATTTTAGAGGATCTGGGCAGTGGCTATTTACCAAACAGTTCAGAAATATTTCTGCATTTAACCCCCAGGGCGGCAAATCAGCTCACAGTCAGCCCTGGAGCTGGGACTGAGTTAGATCTCACGGAGGATCTCAACCCAAAGGCACTGCTGACTCTCGCCCAGTTAGAAAATGACCTCTGAATACTCACTCCCACCTCTAGGGTCATCATCCAGCCTCTGGACCCTTCTTTGTTCACTACCCCCATAGGAAACATCATCTCCCTCCACACCCAGCGACTTGCAGCCTCAGCAACACCACCACCATCGCACTTTGGCAGGGACTGGCCTCTCCCTGGAAACGCTTCCCAGTCCTCAAGGCTCCCTGCATGTTCCCCTCTCTCCCCGCCCCCCATACCAGGCCGAGGGAGAACCAGCCCCTCCCCCATCTGCAACACAGCAGCCTTCTCACTGCCCTTGTCTGCCATCCCCTAAACCCAGCCTGAGGCCCTCAGGGGCCCTGAATGTTCGCCCCATTTCCCACTCTCCAGCAGGGCTGCCAGACCCTCCAATGGTCAGAGGCCTTAGGGCTGGGCCTGCCTTCCCACCCCCAGCTGACTCTCATTTGGGAAATGGCTGGTCTCTATTTTGAGCAGAGGGATGTGTCACACCTCGGGGCCAGGACATCTCCCCCCTTTTGCCAGAACACCACACTCCTAGAGTGCTTAGCCAAAGACCTTTCAGTTCCGGTCTGCAAAGGCTGTCAGGACCTTTCAAGTTGCTTAAAACCTCTGAGCCTCCAAAAAGTAAATCTTATTTTCTCCTTCTTCCCCACCGTTGGCTATTTATAGCTCCTCGTACAATAGCTAACCTTGGACGGCTGAACACTTGGACAGGCTTGGTCTATTGTCTTAACAACCGCCCACATGCAGCCACCAGCCACAGCCACCCAACTGGGACCTGCCTGCAGGGAGGGGTCCACAAAGAGAGCGAGGGAACCAGTCCAGCCATTTCAGGCCCCACAGGTCCTGGTCCTGCTGCTTCTTTGCTGGGTAATTTTGGAGAGCTGACTTGAGATCTCTGAGCCTCAGTTTTCTTTACCGTCAAAATATTGTAAATTTGCTGGGAGGGTCAAAAGGATTACTGTACATATTTGTCAAGAATCAAACTCAAGCCTGGCGTTATGGCGGTTGCTAAATAAATACTTGCTGTTAGACTTGTGGATGCCAAGTGGTGGGGTGTGGAGGGATGGAGTGGGAGTTTGGGGTTAGCAGATGCAAACTATTATATATAGGATGGATAAACAATGAGGACCTACTGTATAGCACAGGGAACAATATCCAATATCCTGTGATAAACCATAATGGAAAAGAATATGAAAAAGAATATATATATATGTATAACTGAATCACTTTGTTGTACAGCAGAAATTAATATAACACTGTAAATCAACTATACTTCAATAAAAAAATACTTGCTCTAAGTTATGTTTATCTGGTAACTATTTGAAACCTCTGGCTGTTTGGGCAATTGAGAAAAATGTCTTTTTCTGTCACTCACAAACACAGCACACTCACAGATACACGCTTAGAAAAGGCTATATGCTCCTCATCTTTCTAAATGTTTCACTCTTATCTTTTGATGGCCTATCATTAAGTTCGTTCCTAACATTTGTGGGCCAAAAGGCAGAGTATTAAGGGAGGTCCATATACTATGGGCCTATATACTAAACAGCTTTATTGAGGTATAATTGACACAATAAACTCCACAGGATAGGTTCTGACATATGCATACACCCATGGAACCACCATCACATAGTGAAAACATCTAATACTCCCCAAAGATTTCCGCCCTTTATAGTTCCACCCTCCTATACCTCCCACTCCACCCCCCACCATTCTCAGGCAACCACTGTTCTGCTTTCTCTCAAAATGGATTAATTTGCCTTTTTTTAAAGAGTTTTATATAAATGGAACTATATGGTATGTACCCCTTTTGTTTGGGTTCTCCAGCCAAACATAATTATTTTGAAGTTCATCCATGTTGATGCAGGTACCAATAATATTTTGTTCCCTTTTATGGCTGAGTAGTATTCTACTGTACGGATATAACAGAATGTTTATCCATTAAACTGTTTGTGAATATTTGAGTTGTTTCCTGTTTTGGGCTATTTCAAATGAAAGTTCCAGGAATATTCATGTATAAGATTTTGTTTCTATATATGCTTTCTTTTCTCTTGAGTAAATACCTAGTAGTGGAATGCCTGGATCATATGATTTGTGTATGTTTAGCTTTTTTAAGAAACTGCCTAACTCTTTTCCTGCCAGAGTGGTCATACCATTTCACATCCCCATCAGCAGTGCATGAGTGTTCCATTTCCTTCCCATCCTTGCCAACACTTGGAATGGTCAGGCTTTTTCATTCTAGCCATTCTAACAAATGTGTAGTGATATCTTACTGTGGTTTTAATTGCATTTCCCTAAAGATTAATGATGTTGAGAATATTTTACCATGTGTTTGTCATCCACGTATCTTCTTTGGTGAGCTGTCCAAATCTTTGGCCTAGTTAAAATAAAATGACCTTGTTTTCTTATTACTGAGTTTTAAGTGTTCTTTTATATTCTGTATACAAGCCCTTTATCGGGTACATGATTTGCAAAGATTTTACTTTCAGTCCATGGTGTGTTTTCTTATTCTCTTAACAGCATCTTTCAAAGAGAAGAGTTTTAAATCTTCATGAAGTTCAACTGATGATTTTTTTCTTTTATGAAGTATGCTTTTTGCTCTCATATCTAAGAAACCTTTGCCGAATTCAAGGTCAAAAATATTTCCTCTTAAAAGTTTTATGGTTTTTAGATTTTACTATGATCCATCATTAGTTAGCTTTTCAAAATAATTCCGTTTTGTATATGGTGAGAGGAATGGCTCAAACTTTTTTTTTTGGGGGGGGTGCATATGGATAACCAGTTATTTCAGCCTCATTCATTGAGAAGACTACCACCTTCTCCACTGAACTTTACAACTTCGTGGAGAATCAGTTGTCTTTATATGCATGGGTCTATTTTTGGAGTCTCTGTTCTGTTCCATTGACCTATTTGTCCATCTTGATGCCAATATCACGCTGTTTTAAATATTGCCATCTTAAAGTCAGGTAGTGTTAGTGCTCTAGTTTTATTCTTCCTTTTTAAAGTTGTTTTGGCTAACCTAGGTCCTTTAATTTTGATATGAATTTAAAAAATCAGAGTGTCAACAAAAAATCCAGCTGGGATTTTGACTGGGAGAGTACTGACTCTATAGAACAATTTGGAGGGAATTGACAGCAACATCGAATCTTTTGAGCCATGAACAAGGCATGTTTCTCCATTTAGTTAGGTTTTCTTTAATTTGTCTCAGCACTGTTTTACAGTTTTCTGTCTATGGATCTTGCACATATTATATTCATCCCGAAGTATTTCATAAATTTTGCTGCTATTGTAAATGGTATTTTTGAAAATTTCAATTTCAGTCGTTTATTGCTGTAGATGAAAATACAATTGATTTTTGTATGCTGATCTTGTATCCTGTAACCTTGCTAAAATCACTTATTAGTTCTAGTAGCTTTTTGTATATTCCATCGGATTTTCTACATAGACAATTGTGTCATTGGCCAATAAGAACAGGTTCACTTCTTTCTGAATTGGTTAACTTATTTTTCTTGACTTATTGCATTGAGTAGAACCTTCAGTGTAATATTAAATAAAAGTGATAAGAGTGGACATTCCTGTTTGGTTCTTCATCTTAGAGGGGGAAAACCATTCAGTCTTTGACATTTAGGTATGATGTTGGATGTAGGTCTTTTATAGATCCCTACTATCAGGTTGAGGAAGTTCCCTGCTGTTCCTAGGTTGCTGAGTATTTTTTAAAAATCAGGAATGGATATTGGATTTTTGAATGCCTTTTCTGTATCCACTGCTATGATTTCATGTGTGTTTATGTATCTGTGTGTGTGCATGTGTATGTGTGTGTGTGTGTGTATATATCTTTTTAGTTTGTTAATATAGTGAACTATATGCTAGTTAACCAACTATATGAAGGTTAAACAAACCTTCCATTTCTGGGATAAACCCTATTTAGTCATGATATTTTATCCCTTTTATAGATTGTTCGATTCTGCTAAGATTTTGTTTAGAATTTTTACATCTATCTATGTTCATGGGGTATGCCGGTCTGTTGTTTTCTAATAATGAGTTTTTCTGGTGTAGTATTAGAGTGATGCTAGCAACATAAAAATAAATTGGCTTCTCCTTGGGTGGGGTCTGTTCTTGGGAGGATATCCTGAGAAAAAGGCCCACATAGACCCTGGAAGACCATCAGGGCCCTTCTGGCAGGTGATTTTGGTATTCCAGTCACCTAGAGTATGATCTAGAAGAGTCCTGGGGATGCATTTTCCCTTGGTTCCTCAACAATTCTCTCTTGCCTCGTGGAGAGCCTTGCAGGCAAGGCTCTTTAAAGCACTAGGCATAGGGCAGGGGCCCCTTTTGCCCAGGTCTAAGGCACACCACCTCCAAGAAGACTTCTGGAATCCTGACTAGCCATCATCTGGAACCTTTGCCCACTTTGAATCTCACCCCCCTCCCACTGTCCTCTGTGAATCATGCAGGTAAAGACACTCTCTGAGGAGTGTTCAACTTCTCCTTGCTACCGCCTCCTCCCCAACAGCATTGAGACACGCACAAGGCTCTCATCTGAAAGCCCAACAATAAAACAAAGCTCTCCTCACTCCTGAAGGCCCTCACCACCCTTGCTTCCTCTCTCCTTTCACAGCCCACCTTCCAGAAAGAACTTAACATCCTCACTCTGTCCACATAGCCTATTCACCTCTCAATAAACATGACTCTGACTCTCATCCTCGTCACTCCTGCCAAGGTCACCAACGAACTCCTTGTTGCCAGTCACTTGGGAGCCCTTCTCTGCTTGACTCTTCAGGGCCTTTGGCGCTGTTAGCTACCTCTCCATCGTGATTCCTCTTCTGTTGATTTCTCTAACAGCCTGGTCTTCCTCCTGCCTCTCTGGCTCTTGCTTCTTCCACAGACTCCTACATACTGGTGCTCCCCTGAGATCTAGTCTCTCTTCTCAGACTGATCACCTAGTTCCAGATGACTTACCCCATCCCCATCAGGAGCTACATACATTTGCTCAGGTTGTACACTGCTCAGCTCCAGAGAGCACCATTCACATTGTGGTCATTCTGAAAGGCAATGCCCAGATTTGAAGTATGCACAACATGGCCATGTGGCTTCCCTGCTTGTCCACAGTCCAGACATACCACTTGACATCCTACAGAACAATGGTCTATTACATCTCTTGGCTGTGAGGCTTTCAAAGGCTGAATTCACCTCTTAATCATGTCTGAGGGGCCTGGCACACAGTAGATGATTTTAAGGGTGTGTCCACCACCCAATCCCAGCCAGTGTAGATCTCTCCACTGAGAAGGGCCACCATGCCATAAGTGTGGAGCTGTACTTCCTTTAGACAATGTGTCCTTTTGGACTAGAGGAAAAGATCATTTGCTAACCCTCTTCTCACCAGACACTCCCATTCTTTGAGCTGATACCAGCTGTGAATCCTACCCTGCCTCTCTGAGCGTCAGTTTGCTCATCCAGAAAATATGGTCTACCTTGTAGTCTAAGGCAAGGATTATTGAGGCAAAGGTGTCAAAACCACCCCTGCCTTTTGGCCCCTTCACTCTACCACACAGCACCCAGGATGATAGCTCTGGCTAAAACCTACCCCAGGAAAATTGTTTCTTATTGATCATAAAGGGCATCTAGAAGAGAAACGCAGCCAAAACCCTGGGAAGTGTGTTCTGCCTTAGCCCTTGTTGTCTCTCAATGTCAATTCTATTCCTGCTTGTTAGTATTATTTAGTTATTCATTCATCCATTCATTCAACAAATGTTGAGTGCTTGCTACTGCCAGGTGCTGTTGGCAGGCGTTGGGAGACGGGGATCACATGTTAGACAGATATGGTCCATGTCCTCATGACACTGCACTCTGCCACACTTGGAAATGTCTGGGTTTATTTAGGCGTGAACTTGCTAGTGCAGGAAAAACACAGGCTGATTAGGCAAAGAATAAGGGGTGGGGAACGGGGATGTGGAGAGTAGAGAGATGGTTCTTTAGACAGTGTGTATACAGAAGGGCCCTCTGAAGAGGTGGCATATGAGCTGAGTATTAGAGACGAGCTTGTAGGTTGGGGAGATCTCTGAGAAAGAATGAAGGAGGTAGAAAGGGCATGCTTGAGGAACTAGAGAAGGCAATGCGGTTTTGCAACAAAACAAGGGAAGGGGAGAGTGGCACGAGGTACTATGAGACAGGCACGAAGGCACCAGAGCAGCCAGCAAGATGAAGTCTGGGCGGGATTCTAAGAATGAGAGGAGGTCTATCAGAGTTCTGAGCGGGAATGATATCATCTGCTTTAGGGTTTACAAAGATGGGGGATTTCTTACTGTCCAGGGACATTTGCCCACCAGGGGGAGCGCCTGGAACGCAGCCGCTGAGTCCTCCCCTTTCTGCTGGCCAGTTCTCCTTCCTCAACCTGGCTCAAGGCACCACAGCCAGGGCTGGCTCAGATTAGGGGCTGGGAATGGATAGAAGTGAACATTGGCAATTGCTTTGGTAAATGCTTACCGAGCCTACCACGTGCCTGGCCTGAATGAAGCGCCTTATTACAGTATATCTTCCCAGGCCTCCATCCGGTAAATACTATTAGTAGGCCATTTTTGGATGGCAACACGACAATTACAATTTTAAATGTGTATGTTAGCCCAGCAATTCCACTTCTGGGAATTTATCCTCAAGAAGTATTTGCCTCTGTTCGTGAAGAGGCTTGGGCAAACATGTTCACTGGAACAGTATTTGTAAACTGGTGAAGAAAATAGAAACAACTTCAATGTCCAGTCCTGCAAGGAGAATGGCAAAATAAATCATAGTTCATGTACTCTTGGGGAACTATTATAAATAATGAGAGATCTCCAGATGCTGTTGTGGGAACATCTCCCAGACACACAGTGAAGTTTCCCACAAAGCTGGTGCAGTACAGTCCTATCACATAAAGCAAAACAGAGCCATAACCCAAACAAAGCTATGTGTTTTTATTTAGTACTATATGTAAATTTACAGAAAGAGGACTAGAAGGAGGCACCACAAACTTTTTAGAAATAGCCGTCACCTCTGGGGAGGGGTGTGGATTGGTAGCCGGGAATATGTCAAGTATGGCTTTTATTGCCTGTAATGGTTTTAATTTTTCATGTGGTTTTTGTTTCATACAGCATGAATATAAAAAACAGTGCAGGGACTTCCCTGGTGGCACAGTGGTTAAGAATCCGCCTGCCAATGCAGGGGACATGGGTTCGAGCCCTGGTCCGGGAAGATCCCACATGCCACGGAGCAACTAAGCCCGTGCGCCACAACTGCTGAGCCTGCACTCTAGAGCCCGCGAGCCACAACTACTGAGCCCACGTGCCACAACTACTGAAGCCCACGCGCCTAGACCCCGTGCTCTGCAACAAGAGAAGCCACTGCAATGAGAAGCCTGCACACCACAACAAAGACCCAATGCAGCCAAAAATAAATAAATTTATTAAAAAACTAAAACAAAAGCAAAAAAACAAAACAGTGCAATGTGTGAGTTTGAAGTCACATAGCTAGGAAGTAGGGGGAGCTGGGGTTCAACTCAGGCTGGTGGCAGCACAGTTTCTTACATAATGGGTTTCTACTGTCCTCACTCACTCATTCACTCACCACATGTTTACTGAGTGTCTGCTGTGGACCTGGCACTGTGCTAGGTACAGGGAAACAGTAAAGAGCAAAATGATAGATCTGTCTAGTGGAGCGTACTAATTATTTGAAATATTTTAAAAGACAGATTCTACAGGTAACTCTTCCCCTTTCCTGAGAGTCCAAACTTTGGTTCTGTTCTTGAATAATTCTGTCACGTTTTGTAATTTCTAATGTTTCAGTTATTTAACTCTGAGTCTCAGTTTATTCATGTGCAAAATGGGCCATCATTAACAACCTCACCGAGTTTTTCTGGCCATTAAATGAGGAAAATGCTTAAGCCAGAGCTTGGTACCTGGTGTGTGCTCAATAAACTGAGACATTGTTATCCTTGAGGTCTCAGCCCCTGTGTTAGCAATTTATGGTAAGGTCTCCATCTAGCTTCCGAATCCTCCAAAAGAAAAGAAGTGGAGACACAGGGGTGGGGTGGGGGAACGGAGGAGCGAGTCACGCTACTTTATCCTAGACATGGATTTTCTCCTGAGCTATGGGTCTTTAAACTCTTGGGCCTGTGGGCCCCATCTCGGCTTTCTCCTGGACTTCAAAACCCTGATTAATTCACTCACCTTCCATGCAAAAAGCACTTGCGGACCACAAATTCTGTGTCCCCAGGGCCCAGCGCAAGGCCTGACATGGAGCTAAAACAACCTGGCCTCAGCCCTTGGCAAGCTCAGAGACTGCTCATGGGTTATTTTATGGAAGGCCTTCAGCTCCCCACATCTGCTCAGGGACACCCTGAGGGGCTTCTAGGAGGAAAGAACTTCTCGGCAGCCTGCCCTGACCCAGGCCCACGATCTGCTCACCCACACGCTCCGTTCAACCGCCAGGGATTCCCGTCCCTTTGCATGGTGCCAATAGCAGGGCGGGCGTGGGGGGCTGAGAGGTCTCCCGACACCTGGGACAAGCTCTCAGGCACGGAGCTGGGGGCAGGGAAGGACAGGGTGCTGCCAACAACTCAGGGGCGTGGCGCAGATGCAGCCCGGCCCCTCCCCGTCACTCCTTAGCCGTTAGAGGTTAGGATCACTACTAGCTATCCCGGTCGGCTTTAGCTGAAGCTGTTACTCCGTTCCATCGGACTTTCTGATTCCTATATTGGGGTTTGAGACCCGTGGATGCTTTCTCACCCTTTGTCTACTGAATTAAAATACTGAATTAAAAATCCTTTGATGGCTGGATGGAGTGCATGGAACGGGTCACTCTTGGGTTCCGAGTCAGTCTGGTCCTAGATGACCGACTGACCAACATCTACTGCAAGATCGGATAGGTGCCGGCAAAAAAAAAAAAAATGCATGCGACTAGAGATTTACAGTCAAGGTCAGAGCCCCCGGACCTTGAGGCCGTGGTGTGGATTATGGATATCCTACATATACAAGTACAAACAGAACGCCTCTGCAACTTTAATACAATCACTGCCATTTATCTTATCGTTGCCGACTTTTTTTCTGTGTGTGCTGCGGTCAGTGGACCACATAGTGAGACCTCCCTTTCCTTACACCTCAGCTGGCCCTCCCTTGCAACTAACGCGGTTGTACTCCCGTGGAGCGATGCCCGTGGAACGATCGGCTGTGCATCTCCCTCCCAATTAAAAGATCTCTGCCCTTATCTTTCCTCCACCTGGTTTCCGTCATGATCTCCAGACATTGTACGTGACTTGGTTTAATGTGGGGTTAAGCCGCACTCAGGTAGGACCTTCGACCTTCGTAGTATCTGCCCCATCTAGCACTTTGCAGGCCAGATTGAGCGCACAAACGTGCACGAATATTTTTGAGATGAAGTGCCTGGAAGTGGAGTTGCTTTCTTCAGGGCTTTAGATACGTGCTGCCTTCTGGAAAGGCCGGTTGGTATGAGGAGGGGCCTTGGTTCTTGGGGAAGGAAATTCCAGCGACCCCAGGGAGGAGGAGACGGCGTGCTGGGGGAAGGGGGCCAGGGGCGCGGAGAGGGTCTCCTGGAGGCACTCTCAGGCTACATTTCCGACTCTCCTCTCGGCTCTGAAGGATGGGGACCGTGCACCAGCCGACCTTGCCTTCCACCCGCCTTGGATCACGCCACCATGTACCCCACTTCCAAGTCTTCACAGGGGCCGCTGCCCCCACCTCCTCGCCTCGCACTGCTCAGCCCGCAGGCTAGGTTCAGGCCTGGGGCTCCGAGCACCTCCCTTCAGCCTGTGGGTGACCCAGGCAGAGAGAATCCCTGGAACCGCGTGCCCTCGGGCGATGGGTGACCAAGCCTCGTGTGGTTCCCTGATGCGCCTCAAGCTGGTGGGTACGAAGAAAGCCGAGGCTCGTGCACCCCTTCTTCTCCCCACCCGATCGGCAGCAGGATCCTGAAAGAGGGCTGGGAGCAGTGGACAGCCCGAAAGCAAACACCCCTAATCTGGGGGAAAATAGTCGTGGTGCAGAAAGAGGAGTTTCCCTCCCTCCTCGCATTCACCCACCCGCCAACCACAGGGCCTTGAACCTTGCAAGGGAGAGAAACTGAGTGAGAGGGG
This sequence comes from Eschrichtius robustus, assembly GCF_028021215.1. Taxonomy (NCBI): domain Eukaryota; kingdom Metazoa; phylum Chordata; class Mammalia; order Artiodactyla; family Eschrichtiidae; genus Eschrichtius; species Eschrichtius robustus. Next base: position 113,607,331 of record NC_090825.1, on the reverse strand, counting down.
AACCGTTGCTCTAGGTCCAGCTTGGAAGCTGAGCTATTAGCAGTGACGGGGGAGGGGGGAGGGATTAAACTGGACCTTATTCAATCCTTATTTTCTAATTTTACCTGAAGAACACAAGTTACTTAACTAAAACAAAACAAACCAGCATACCCTTACTGCTATGCTTCAGAGGACTCACCCCCAACAGTCATCACAAGAGGATCTTGTTAAAACTTCACATTCCTGGGCTGCACCTCAGACAGCTGAATCAGGATCATTCAGTGGTGCTCTGGAATCTGCATTTTTAAAGAACTCTAGGAGAATTATTTCATACCTCCTCCCCAACTGATGGCCCTGTCTTATATCTCATAAAATAAGTTCAGGTACACCCAGGAGAATTTCCTCGCTTTCCTGCCACCAGAGCCATGTCTCCCTGTTTCCTAGCATAGTTCTTGGCATGCAACAGTCATCCGATATATATCTATTGAAAGAATGAATGTTCAGAGGGATAATCCCACCCCCTCCTCTCAGGGAGGTGTTAACTTTCCCTATTTCCTCAGGCCAGGGAAATCCCTTTGCTTTCCAGAAGTGGATGTTTAGGCTCCAAAAGACTGATGCATTAAATTGAGAAAACAAACTCTGTATTGCCTCTCCCTGGCAGGTGTTGGTGAACCACTAAATAGATATCTTGAGAGACGGCTGAGCCAGATCTCATTAAAATCATAAAGTCAATGGCTTTCCTTTAAGAATGTTGTTTTTTGCATATTTGCATGATGATACCAACACGGCTGGAAACTGGGGGATTCATGCTGGGTTCCAGATGAGGCTGGCAGGATCTTAGTCTGCTTCCTGCTCACCCTGACCTGACCCCCTGGGGAAACAAAGCTTTGCCTTTGGAGCCCAAAGCAGAGAAGACTGAGAGAACCAGACACCACTTCTCTGCCAGCCCTGAGCTGCTGTCCCAGCAGGTGTGGCCATTTCTCTAACAGTGGTTCTCAAACTCTGTCCTGCATCAAAATCACCTGGGAGGCTTGTTCAAATTGCTGGCTGCATCCCCTGAGTTTCTAATCCAATAGGTCTGAGGTGGAGCCCCCCCAGATTTTCATTTCTGACCAGTTCACAGGTGTTGCTGCTGTGACTACACTTCCCAGGACTACGATTTTAGAAACTTTCGTCTATGGCAGTTCTTCCAAATCTGATGGGACATTTGCCACTCAAAGTGTAACCCCCGGTCCAGTAGCATTAGTGTCACCTGGAAACTTATTTGAAATGCAGAATCTGAGCTTCCATCTTAGAACAATTAAATCAGTCTTCATTTTAACAAGTCTGAGAAGAACTGACCTGGGGTGTGTGTTAAATATGCTAATTCCTGGTCTTCTCCAGGACCAGCTGAAACAGAATCTCACAGAGTAAGGCGTGGAAATCTGCATCTGTAACAAGGTTCCCTAGGGGGTTCTTAGGCAGGGCAGTGGTAGAGAACCATTGCTCTGCACATTAAATCACCAGGGGAGGTCTTGAAACTACTGAGGCCCCGATTCCCTTAAAACCAACTAAACTCAGAATCTCTGACAATGAGGTCTAGCCTTTGGGATTTTAAAAAGTCCCTCAGGATTCTAACAGGCAGCAGGATTGAGAACCACTGGTCTTGGGTCCCTGCTGGCTGTATGGGTTCCCCTTGGCTACCCAAAGTAGTCGTTAGAAGAGCTTGGAGTCAGAGTTGGGTCGGAATTCAAGGGAATGTGTCCTAGCATTCAGATTATTATGGTTGCCATGGGTTGGGGGGGGGGGGCGGGTTGGAGGAGCTCCAGGGCCCTTTGTGATCCAATTTCCCTCTTACCAGCCAGCTCTGCAGCCACCCTTGGCTGCTATAGGATAGAAACTTGCAGACGAGTGTTAAAATGCAAAGGTGGGCACTTGTTCCGAGAAGCCCCCGTGAACACGCACAGGCCCAGCTGATGGGAATCATCATTTGACAGTCAAGTGTAGTTCCACTGTGTGTGGGTGCCCTTGGGGTGACAGCTAGCCCACCAGGGGGGATGCCCAAGAACATGTGAGGAGGGGGTGTGGCCAACCCAAGGTAGTTCTATACCCCCAGCTCTCAGCAGGTCTCTTGTGGGTCTGGGACAGTTTTAGAGGCAGGGGATCACCCCACTTCCAGAGGAAGGGCCGTGACCTGCCCGGTGGGGCTTCACAGAGCTTGGTCCTGAAGCCCAGCCCCAGAGACCCCCATCTTGGTCCAGGACACAAGCTTTTCACGGAGCGAGGGCAATTCAGAGGCCCCCACAGTTGCTGAGTAAAGAAAATGAAACTAAACTCAGGCTTATCACCAAACATGATTTTTCTAATGTTGAAAATACTGTTAGAAAGTTGATCAAAGGGTTTTTCTTTTTAATCGTTCACGCGTTTAAATGCCTATGTTAGTTTCCATTGCCCTGTAACAATTTACTGCAAACTTAGTGGCTTAAAACAACACCAACTATTTCGCGGTTCTGTGAGAATTCCGGGTGGACTTGCCTGGATTCTCTGCTCAGGGTCCCATGGGCTGAAATGACAGTGTTGGTGGGCTCTTACCTGGAGGCTCTGGAGAAGAACTGGGCTCTATGCTCATTTAGGTGGCGCTGCTGAAGGTCTGAGGGCCCCATTTCCCTGCTGGCTGTCAGTGGGGCTGCTCCCTGCTCCTAGGAGACGCCTGTGTGCCTTCTCACTTGGTCCCCTCCATCCTCAAAGCAGTAACTCCGCACGGAGCACTCCTCACACTGCAAACCTCTACCTACCTCTTCTACCACCAGCTGGAGAAAGTCTGCTTTTAAATAAGGGGCATGTGATTACATTGGACCCACCTGGATAATCTCCCTTTGGCCATCAAGGGAGTGAGGAGGTCACGTAGGCCGTCTTATAATTTGGCCTACCACAATGCCTGTTTTATTTTGAAACTTATTAGTAATTTATTTGGGCACAATAAAGGAGGATTACAATATGTGATGTATGCTCACATTTTCCTCAAAGACAAAATCTGGAAGAATCTGTGCCAATAAGTTGACAAAGACTATCACTGGTTGTTAGAGTTATAGGTCATCTTTACTTTTTCTTTCTGCTTCTCTATATTTTCTGAACCTTTTGCAAGGAGAAAGTGTTAATTTTACAAAAAGGAAAAAGTTATCTTCAAAAGCAAAGAAATCTGACTCTATTAGATGTTAAAAGATACTAAATTAACACAAATTTAAGTGGTGTGATACAGGTACAAGCACAGATATGCGGATCAAAGGAACAGAAAAATGTGGTTGAGACATAAGCTGATACCAATAATCAAATGTATCTCCAAGAAGGAAAACAAAATGTTGGGGGAGGAAGGAACTGTTGGCTTCCTGGGGATGAGATAAAAATTTGGAGGTGAAATTCCCATCTTAGAGTAAATCAAATTCAAATTGGATTGAAAAGTTAACAAGAAAATGATAGACACATTAGGAAATAAAACTAAATGTACAACTAAGAGCTAAAGCTAAACATAAGGTTAGAAAGATGAAAAAGGGCTTTTGTTTTTAATCATCCACTGGTGTAAATTCCATAATCTCCAAAAAAGGTTGATAAATACCTTCAAAGATCTATTTTCTGTAGGGGGTATTCCTCCTAGTTGAATGTCTCAAGTATGTAAACTATAAACCACAAGTAAAGGTGTTTCCACATTACTCAGGTACCCAGGGGTTCCCACCAGTGTGGATTCTCCCATGTTGCAAACTGTTTAGGTTCTGAGTAAAGGTCTTCCCACACTCCTGACACCAGCAGGGTTTCTCACCAGTGTGCGTTTGCGGGTTTGCCCAGGTGGGCTGCTTTGTGAATGCTCTCTGAAGGCCTTTCCACATCACACTGGGTTACGACCTCTCTCCTCTCTTGCTGTCAAGCTGCCACTGTCCCATTGAGGGACAGCCACGATGCCCTGTTGTAGGCTCATAAACGGGTTGCGCTTTGATGGCCTACTCATTCTATATTTATTGACGACCTACTGTGTATCTAAGCTAGATGCTTTGGGGCAGAAGACTGGCTTGCCGCACCAAGAAGCGTGCAGTGCTGTGGAATTCAGGCCCGTAAGAAAGTGTTTAGAATAGGACTCAAGGGGGAGTGGTCATTAAAACTGTGTTGTAGGTCCCTGTGCATTCCTCTGAGGAAAGGGTCCCCAGTTTTTGTCAGGAGTCCCTCGTTTATGGAAGATTAGGAATCCCTGCTCTAGGCTGGAAGTTACTAGGATCTGAATGAAGGTGTTTCTTCTCCGAGTTGGGCTGGGATTGGAAGCTGCATCTTGGCACTTCGGAGACTGTTCTTCCTTCGTTCTCAGGCATGTTTGGAGGAGTTGCCCCTGCATGACTGAAGAACTGAGGTCACAGGGTGCTTACACATCGGCCCTGTGTTGACTCCCCTCCCCCACCACGGTGGGACTGACCTTCTCCTCCACTAGGGCACTTCCCTCATTCTCCCGTCTGGGAGCCCAACTGAAAGCTGTCATCAGGGAAAGGGCCCTGCGTGCAGATGGCTTCCTTGAACTCGAATTATGTATGAGCTGTTGCCAAGAAGCCACAGGGACTCACTGGCCCCCCTGACAGTGGAGAGAGTAGTTTTCCATCTGTTCATTCAAAAACTCATTTCCCCCCAAATAAGGATATTTAAAGGCTATTTAATTCTCCTCTCTCTCTCTGCTGCTCCCAAATCTGACCTTCTTCCTTGTAACAGAACTGGAGGAAGAGGATCCTGGAAAGGGGGAGTAACTATGTAAGCATGGAACTTCCTCCCCAAAGTTGTTAGAAGGTCAGGTCACCTGCTTGAGATGAAGTGACTGGTCCTGCGGTGTGATTTTTTTTTTTTTTTTTGGCTGCACCGTGCGGTGTGGGATCTCAGTTCCGTGACTAGGGATCGAACCCGTGTGCCCTGCATTGGGAGCAGGGAGTCTCCTGCGGTGGGATTAAGTAGCCATATGTCTGTTCTCTGGACCCAGATGTTCTCCCTGACCTGGGGCCTGGTGACCCGTGGGTGTGCTCTCTCAGGGAGTCTTCTCAGCCAAAGGGGACTGAAGCGGCCTCGGGGACAGGGATGCCCACAAGGCCACCGTCTGCTTTTCTGGAAGAGACCAGAGGAGGGTGCTGGATGCAGGCTTCCTCCAACCTACATCCATGAGAGCCCCCCAGAAGGATACCCCAACTATCTAGGAAGCCTCCTCTTCCTTTTCAGAGAGCAACAGGGGCCTGAGCCCGCCATGTTGAATGAAGGGGCCATTTGTGCTCTGGAAACCAGGCTCTGGGGTGACACCATTTGAATACTTACTGTGTGCCAGGCCCTGTGCTAGGTGCTGGGACCTGGGGCTGGGACAGAGTCCCTCCCTCACAGCAGATCACTCGCTAGCAGGGGAAGCCGAAAAGGAAGTGAGGGAATTACTCCAAATAATTTATTAGGGCTGTGATAATGGATTCACAGGGAATGGAGGGAGGGGTTTCTGATCCAGGCATAAAGGATGAGGTTGAACAAATAGATTTTTTCCAGTTTTTCATTTACCTACAGGCTTATCAGTCCTTGAAAATGGCACCCATTCAAGCACTCCGACCAGAAAATGCATCCTTCTCACCCCTCTTTCCCTCTCACTCCAGATTCAAGTCCTCTTGCCGAGGTTACTGATGACATTCATGTGGCCAAATCCAATGGGCACACCAGTGATTTAACATGCTTGATGCTCCCTCCTTCTTGAAAGGCTCTCTGGTGACTTCCAGGCCTCCTCACATACCTTCTCAATCCCTTCTGCTGCTTTCTCTCCCTCTGCCAAACCTCTAAATGCTGGAGCAGCCCCAGGCTCTGTCCGAGGCACTGTCCTTTCTCTGTATTCTCTCGCTAGGTGATCTCACCCAGTCAGTGTTTTTGAATAGCACCTACAGTATTTGATGACACCCCAACACCCCATCTCAGGCCTGACCTCTTCCCTGAGCTCTAAAAGCCTTCCTGACATCCCGCTTGTATGTTTAACGACTTCTCCAATGTAAACTATCCAAAGCAGAACCCTTACTTTTCTTCTACTGGCAGCTTCTCCCCCATTCATTTCTGGGTATATACCCAAAAGAATTGAAAGCAGGACTCAGATATTTGTACACCCACATTCATAGCAGCATTATTCACAGTAGCCAGAAGGTAGAAGCAATCCAACTGTCCACTGATGAATGAATGAATAAACAAAATGTGGTATATACACAATGGAATATTATTCAGCCTTAAAAATGAAGGAAACTCTGACACATGCTACTATGAGGATAAAGCTTGAAGACATTATGCTAAGTGAAATAAGCCGGTCACAAAAGGAAAAAAGCTGTACGATTCTATTTATATGAAGTACCTAGGGTAGTCAAGTTCATAAAGACAAAAAGTCGAACAGTGGTTACCAGGGGCTGGGGGAAAGGGAGAATGAGGAATTAGTGTCAATGGATATAGTTTCAGTTTTGAAAGAGGAAAAGAATCCTGGAGATGGGTTGCACAACAGTGTGAATGTATTTAATGCCATTGGACTGTCCACTTAAAAATGGTTAAAATGGTAAACTCCATGCTATGTATATTTTACCACAATAAAGAAAATCTGATCATGGCACAGCTCTCCCACCTCTCTCCCCCAGCTAAAGCCCACTGTGACTCCTCACTGTCAGAAAGATAGTGTCTAAAATCCTTACCACAGCCCACAAGGCCAGGCATGGTCTGATCCCAGATATCTATCTCAGCAGAGGAATTTTCTCTCCTCTCCCCACTCTGGCCGCACAAATCTCTCCAGCACGTGCCTCGGAGACTTTATGCACTTCATGTGCTTTCAGCCCAAATTCTCTTCCCCAGCCCCTCACTTTTCAGGTCTCAGTGTCAACTCTACCGCCCCTGTCACGCAAGGAGCTCTGTGATGGCAGGGACCGTGCAGCTGCCTGGGGTACAGATGGTTCTGTGGAACCCGCCCCCAGCAGCCCAGAGCTGGAAGTTTCCTGTGGGGCAACCAGACCTCAGCTGCTGTCTTCCTCCCCACCCAGAGTCCTCCCCCAACCCAGGAGTAGGTGTGAAGTGCAAAGTATCTGTGCCTGAGGCTCCGTCTTGGGCCGCTCAGGCCATTGGAGGTGTGTGTGTGTGTGTGTGTGTGTGTGTGTGTGTGTGTAGGGGGTTGTCCCAGACTCCCACGGCCACTCTGCTTATTCTCTGAACTGGTTCAATCTGGGATTTGAACAAAGGATCCCGTGGAGCGGGTGTGTTCCTTTCTTCGCCAGGCAGGGACGGCCAGGGAGGTGGCCCCATTTGACTTTTCAGGACAGGGCACTGCGCCCAACCCTCATTCCGTGGCCTTCTTTCCTGGCTTTAGAAAGATTTCTGAGCACAATATTCCGGGCAGCTCCTCTCAGACCATGACATTGAACTACGGTTTCAAGCACAGAGGTATTTTCCTCTGCATGAGAAGTCCCTCTCCTCGCCCTTCTTTGCTGACATCCATGTGTCTGGGGTGTCCATGGCTGGTACTGACTCCACTCCTGGCTCCCCAGCAGCACGTAAACAAGTTACGGTCTAGGCTGTGCAAGCAGCGTTCAGGCCTGCTGGGGCTTCTCAGGAGGCCACCCTGGCACCCATGTCCTGCTTGCCTGGGGCTGCCGGGGCTCCTCCTCAATGGACATTGGGGCGGGTGGGACACAAGGGGTGGTTAAGAGTGTAGGGTTTGTGTGCCAGCCTCTTCCTATTCTGAGACCTGGCAAACTACCTTACCTCTTTAACCTTCCACTTCCACAGCAGTAAAATAGAGATTCTATGAGTACTTACCCATTTCACGGGAGGACTGATGTAAGAAATAGAAAAGATAACGCATTTAGGAGCACAGCCCAATGCAGTGGCCCCGGCCCCATCTCTGAGCTGGCCTGTGTGGGAAACACACGCCCCAGCCTGGAAGGCCCTGGGGCCCCAGTGCTGAGGGTCTCTGTGGTCCTGTCTAGCCCAGAGGCCTGGGAGCCCAAGAGTGACAGCAGGGCGCGAAGGGAACCAAGCAGAGCCGCTTTCCCTTCTCCTTCGCCTTCATTTACCTGGCTGGCGCTCAGCCGGCAGTGCTCAGAGAGGCCTGGGCAACCTCCTGGCTTGGGCCCCTCTTTGGCCTTCTGATGCAACATAGGGCAGCACACACCTCCCTCCAGCGATCACCCCTCCCTGGAAACATCCAGGGGCTGACCCCTTGGCCCTGGGTGTCCATCCTCAGATGGCAGCACCTAATGCTTAGCCTGAGTCTCCAGGAAAAACAGAGGTGGGGATGTTTAGGACCCCAAAAGGGAACTCAATCCTCTTTGGCTGGGAGGGGGAGGCAGGGCCGTGACTGTGCGTGGTTCTCAGTCACAAGGAGGACTCTCCAGCTGAAAGAATGGATGGAGCCCCCCGTATTGGGGAGGCTGGGGTAGGGACAGGGCTGGGGTCACAGGGACAGATGGAGGGGCTTTGGCATTTTTAAGGAAATGTGTGGTGATTTTTGTTTTCAGTGAAAGGATCTTTAGAAGTTATACTGATCACCTCTTTGGGTTCTGACGGCATCCTGTAGCGTCCAGGCGTGTGCAATTTTGGGTGCTCGAAGACCAGCACCCCCAGCAGGAGAAGGGCATCACAGGCAGCCCGAGCCTGTACGAGCCCCTGGGGGCGGTGAGCCGGGCAGAGTGGCGGGAAAGTGGCGGCAGCGTGCGGAAGGCTAAACCTCACCTCTTGGGACGTCTCCCGAGCCCCCCGCAGCCTGACCTCCACCCCTCCAGGTCAGCTCCTTCAACTCCTCTTAGCTCCTCCCACATCCAGGAGCTCCTGGGTGTCCCTTCCTCCGGCCCCCACTTGCTCAGATTCCTTCCCGTCTGTCACAGAACCACAGTGCCATCCTTCAGAGTCCACGTGGCTGGGCAGGCGGCACTGCCATTAGCTGACGAATAAGTCTCTTCCCCATGAGAACAGGGCCATGTGTGCTCCCCAAGGCCTAACACTCACATCTGAGGAATGGATGGATGAACGATCGTATTGGATGCCGTGTTAACGGCTGTCTTTCCCCAGACTGGAAGCCACACCAGGGAGGGGCAGTGTCTGGTGCGCCACTGCTCTATTCCCGGCAGCACCATCTTTGGATAGTTGGTCGCCTAAGTGAAATGAGTTCTCAGGCAGCCTTGGCAGTGATGTGGGGGAAGGCGGGGCGTCCCAGTCTCCAGGAAAGTGGGCTGCCTGTGGGAAAGACACTAAAAAAAGGCTCTCAGCTGCACTGATCCTGAGCAGCTCCAGACAGCGTGATAAGAAAAAGGATACTTAATGCTGTGCCGAGTGCTTTACAAGAATCATGTCCCTTCATTCTCGCGATGGACCTATGAAGCTGATGCTATGGTCATCCCCACAGACCATCCCTCAGGGCTTGTCGCCTAGCTGCTCCTGGTGGAATTTCCGTGGGAGGCGCATCACAGCCCCAAGAAACAGAAACCCAACCCTGTAAACACCCAAGCCAGCACACAGTTCCCATCCAAAGCGGCACACATTTCTTTGGTTTTATTATTACAGACACACCATGTCTCTACCACAACTGGGGAATCCTGAGCTCTGCGTGCCCTACCTACCCTCTCTTTTCTACCTGGACAGGTCACACAGAAGGGTCCAAGCTACATGCAGGTGCAAGAAATGTTTGACAGAGCAGTTCAACTCATAGCTTATAAGGATGCCATTTCTATTTCTCCAGCTGTGAAAGAGCTTTACAAAAACAGTGCCACGACACCCCCATGATGCTGGATTGCTTGATTCATGTTTTGTGAGCTTCAGAAACTTTGGCTCCCTTTTCCAGAGTAAGTAGCATAGGCAGGAAGTTCCACATTTGGGACAGGTCCTTCCTGGAAGTGAATGTCAGGCAGTGACATCCAGGTCTCTGCACGCAATGGGCTAACAGTCACGTTTAGGGGGAAAAAATTAAAAGTCTCTCTCTCTCCCTCCTCCCCCCACCCTCCCAAGGCTCAGATCTCATTACGGTGTACATTATGGCCCAGGTACATTGAAGTGTGATATTTGGTTTCAGAAACATTCAGTCTCTTTGGCAAACTGAGAGAAATTGGTGGGAGCTGCTGAAATGCATTCCTCCTGCGTGCGGTCCTTCGCACTAATGCTTCATCCTCTCTAATAACCGCTGATAGACAGGGGCTGAAAGAGAGATATTTGAAAGGTGAAAAAGGTGCAGGCTTCCCATGTCTGTCTAGGATACTGTCAGAATCACGAGCACGAGGGCCAAGCAGCCTTCTTCTACCATCCTCTCCTGCACAGAGCAGATGCTTTTTGGTTTGTGAAACTTCATATCTTACTCAATGATGTTCTGAACTGGGATTTTCTACGTCTGCCAGCTTGGGACCACGACCTCATCATGGGTTCCTGCCAAGCCCCTGTGCAATATTCCCAGATTCTCAAACCTAAAAACTCATATCAACCCTAAAAAGGTTGGCACTCTTATTATCTCCATCTTAGGGAGAAGGAAACTAGGTGTTCTGTGTCTGACCCCAAAGGCCATGTTTTACTGCACCATGGTGTTCTTATCTATAGACAGCAGATGGCAGATTTGGGCCTGCTTGGGGGTAAGACCCAAACAAGTCTACAAGGACTTCAAACCCAGACCAGACTTACCTAGTTTCACAGAGCTCTGGGTAGCCTGAAAGAAAACACAAGGTGTAAAGTTTTCTAGTGGATGTAATACCTACACCTGCTCATGGCAGTGGCTTTGCCCATTGCCATCCTTACTCAGAAAAAAATGGTGGGGATGAGGAAGAGGAAGGGGAAATGTGGAACTGCTGGGCCCCGGGGAGCCACTCAGTCAGTCGTGGCAGCCCCAAGTGATGACGTGCTAGCCCCAACCAAGGAGACTCTGAGGCGGACATTCCTGGGATGCCCCAAAGTCAGGCTTCCCCCCAGACTATCACCTGGAGCTTGCGGAGCTGGGATCGCACAGGGGGTGGCTCAGGAATAGGAACTCTGGGCCAAGAACCCTCCTCAAGGGGCGCGAAGGAGAGCCCTATGTCCAAAAGTAAAGGGACGTATTCCAGCTCCATACCTCTGGGTTAAAGACTACCTCCTGCAGGCTCTTCTGTGGAAATGCAAACCTTCTGTAACATGACCCGTATTCCCAAGGGGCTCCACCTGACCTGAAGGGAGCCTGAGTGGGACCCCTGGGCCCTGGGCAAGCTAGGGAACAGGAGGAGAAGCACAGAAAGTCCGAGAGGTTCTGAGAGGGAGGTGGGGCTGAGGCAAGGAAGGGAGGTTCCCCACACAGAGGGCCCTGGATCCAGCAGCCACACCTCTGCCCAGCAGGGCCCCAGCACTGGCCACGGCGGGCTGCGTCACGGAAAACAGAAGAGTGACTCGGAGCCCAGGCTCAGGGCAGGCCAGTCTGCTGTAAGGAAAGTTCAAGATGGGCCGCGCTTCTCGGTCAGCTGGATTCCACAGCTGTGTCTGTTCTTACGGCCTCCCCACGCACTGAGGCTCAGATGCCTCGCTTGGAAGGCCTCGGCTGTCGCCCACAAAGGAAGCAGGGCCTGCCTGGGTTCTTTTATCCAAACTCCACACAGGCCGGGGCTGAGGATGCCCCCATGGGAGTGGACAGAAATTACAGGAGAGCCCTGGGAGGACAGCCAAGGAAGACAGGAGAGTCCCCTCCATGAGCCCAAGCACAAGACCCAAGGCTGTTCAGGGCAGGGGCCAGCGTAGGCAGGCGTCTTACCCTGGAGAACGCGGACGCCTGTTTGAAGATATCAAGCGCAGAGTCTGCGAGTTCGTCCCCCCGTTCCTGAGGTCTGTTGGCTGCAGATAAAAGGAAAGGCAGCTTCAATGAGAGAGAAATGATTAGCGTGTCATTCATAACCACCAGGACTGAGGGGGCACTGTTGGGTTTTCTGGCTCACATTCTCAGATGAAGTTTTCCTTTATAACTTTCCATAACTCGTGGTGGAATTCGGCCCGTGGGGAGAGAGCTCAAAGAAAGGTGAATGCACAGGTTGAGAGAGGCTAGGCTCCAGCTTTGCTGGAGGTAAAGAGAGCTCACCCAGGGCGGGATGCTGCAGGAGGGGTGCTTTGACCCATGTTCACAGCGTTCACATGTAACAAACAACTGGGCTCTGTTCGAACAGGGCTAGGATAGCCAGGCAATGCAGCAAAGAGAAATCTGTCCTTGAGTTGCTGGGTGTAGTGCATTTGAACCAAGAGTTCCTAAGTTACTTTTCAACCAGACCCAGCAATGCCATCCAGAGATGCTCAGTCCACACGTCCCACATCATTCTCATCTTTGCTTACAGCAGGGTTTCTATCGAGCACCAACGGCTGTGTGTCGAGAAGGGCCAGCAGCAGGATGAGCGGGGGCGTGGTTCTTTAGGGCCTTACCCGGAGGCTGCAGGACACTGGAGATGACGTGGACCACGCCATTGGTGGCCATGATGTCAACTTCAGTAACAGGCTCCTTATTGACATTCACCACGTTGTTTTTCTGGGAGAAAAAGAGACAACAATTGTTGAACACCAAGCACGTTTACCTTATCCATTCTTAAACCTAGCAAATGTTTACTGAGCACTTCTGGATGCCAGATCCTGTGCTAAGTGCTGGGGATACTCTGGTGACTGGAACAAGACCCCTGTCAGCTACAGACCTTCGGTCTGGTAGACTCAATTTAATCCTTGTGTGGACCCAGCATGTTGCAATTTACAAAGTGCTCTTTTGTGTGATTCCCTTATCCTCACAGCAGTGCGTGGTGAGGAGGTCGATATCATGGCCTCCTTTAAGCTGAGCAGGTGGGACAGCTGGGAACAGAAGCCAGGTGTCTGGCTCTGGTTGAAGGGCTCTTTCCGCTTTTCCTCCATGCCTGGCTTCAGAGTTTCTCACAGGGTAAATCTGTCTCAGGCTTTCCTGAACGACCCAAGGGGGAAGGGGGAACTGGAGCCTGAGACCGACAGGACCCTGACACCCCAGACTAGGAGCTGGGAGATTCTCAGGTGACCTGCAGAAGTCAAACAAGTCATGCCGTCCCTGCCTGCCTTCCTGTGCTCCCGGGAGAAGCTGCTGAGCACAGGGATGGCTGGAGGCCAGGAGAGAGGTGCAGGAAGCAGAAGCTGAGCCAGCCACATGCTGCAAGGGTGGTCCCTCCACGGGGTGTCAGTGGCCTTGGCTGGTACAGCCAGGGAGGCCACAGGCAGCTTCGCAGAGCTGGGCTGCCTATCTGTTCCCTCTCTTCAAGGTAGGGACCCTCGGAGGCAGCTCCAAAGTGGAATGTGCAGAGTAAGGGAAGGTTCACAGAACAAGCGTCAGAAGAAAAAGCCTCCTGGGCTGGTCTGGTTCATGGTACAGCTCAGTGAACCCCTGGACTTGGGGGGGATAGAGTGGGAAGGGGATTGGGAATTGATCTTTCAAGACTTGTAAGTAACTATCATTTCCTTAAGGAAAGGGAGATTTAATAGCTTCTCCCAGATGCCAATCAGATGCTTTATTCCCCTGCAGATCTGGAAGTTCTTATTCCGGTCTAACCACAATCTCCCTTGATTTCCCTGAAGACTCTTTTTCTTTTCCTTTCCTTTTTTCTTTTCTTTCCTTCTTCTCTTTTCTTTCAAAATGCACTCAGAGATTCAAGATGCTTCTTAAACACGGAGTGTGTGTCTAATGCCATTCTAGGGACGAGGTGTGCCCTAAACCCCAGTGGTAGGGCACGGCCAGCCTTTTAATTGTTAAACATACTCACCGAGCTGACTTCCAACTTGTCGCCTTGGAGAGACTTCAGCCGCACCAGGGCCCCGATGCCTCCGCTAACCAGGATTTCATCGCCAACGTGGTATTTCAGGATGTTGGCAAGCTCCTTGGCGTTGCCTGCAGGTTTGTGGGAAAAGAAAGCAGAGTTAATCCTAAGGCTGGTAACTGGTGTGGTCAGGGAGGGCCCAAAGGAGAAGATGTAAGCAGTCACCCCCGAGATGGAGAACCCCCTGCCCAGGTAATAAGCACTTATTGAGCACCTACTGTGTGCTCAGCCCTCCGACCCACCATGTGCATAATGGTCAGGGGAACAAGACATATGACCGTGGCCATGACTCTACTTGTGCACTGGATGGGCTGCTGGGTTAAGTACACGCTTCCGTGATGCTGAGAAGGGAGTTAATCTATACTCCTCTGTGAGTGTGACTCATGTTTCCATGACTAAATATTTGCTTGGAAAGCCAGGGGCCTTTCCAGCACTGGCATCTGAGACATTTCATCATCAGCATGGCTCCCAATAGTTATAACACAGTAGTGAAATATTTACACATTCTGCCCTCAAATGCATACTTTGAGACGGCTGTTTCCTAAGGGAGAACTTAAAAGAGTCGACAGCTGCGGTCTGGAGGAGCTATGGAGCCGATGAGGTCAGGGCCGAAGGGGGGATCCCTCCACAGTGTCCCTCCTCGTCACGTCTCAGCATTCCTTCCGGCCCACGTCAGCTCCTCCACCCACTGGGGAAAGCAGCCAATTGCTCATCAAGGTGCACAGGCAGTCCCCAGATTAAGTGTGGGAGGCAATCTTAAGGCTGCCAGCTGCCCTCTCCTCTGCATCGAGGCTGCCCCTGGCACTCATGTTACCAGCCAAATGGCCGGGTATCCCCAGGGCTTATGGACGGCTATTTCCAGCAACTTGAAACTGAGAACAGAGGAAGCTTTAAAGTATTTTGGGGAGTTCACTTGGTTATGGACGAATCCACATGAGTGCCACGGGATGGAGCTACCAGGTACAAAGGGATTTCCAAACATCCACAACTTGGAGCTGGCAAGAGTTTCCCTTCCACCAAAGTACGGCCTGGAGGTGCTGAGCCAAGCCAGCCCCCAGGATGGGAGGGGTCTCCTTCTTCTGAGATCTCTAACATCTGGATCGACTTCTAACACGGGGATGGGGACAGGCTCCATGCCCCAGGCGTGCTGGGGTCTAATCCTGCCCGCAGGCCTGAGGGAGGGCGTGTTGGGGGAGCTTTGCCCAAGCCCTCCCTCAGCTCCTGCACAGCTGAAAATGAAAGGCAAGCCAAGCAGGCTTGGGACACCTGGGGAATATTCCCTTCCTCCTGAACAGAGACAGAATGGAAAGTTTATGTCCAGAATGAATGTCTCCCCTCTCCTCAGGAACATATGTCAGCACCACAGACACAGGCATTCATTTAGCAATAAAGAAAATTAAACAGGACACAAATTCAGTTCACAGCTGCCCGAGCTTTTTGTTCTGTACTCCAGAGCGGGAAGGGAGCTGTAGACGATTTGGGTCCCAAGGCTTAGCCAAGGTTCTTCCTCCTCCTCCTCCTCCTCCTCCTCCTCACCTTTCTGCACTGGGTGGATGTGTCGTTCACAGGCATGCATCAGAGTAAACACCGCAGGCCCATCCTACCTCCGCACCGTCATAGCCATTACCCCATTATCGATGGGGCACGTGTGCCCAGCATTGTGGGCAATGCTCATTTAATCCTTATTAACACTCTGAGCAAGGCGCTCTTACCACCCCCATTTTACTAATGGGAAAACTGAGGCCCAGAGAGGTTAAGCAACCTGCAAGAGGTCACTCAGCTGGTAAATGCCAGAGCCAGGGTTTGGTCTGCTTTCAGGTAATCTGGGAGCCCAAGCTCTTCACCACTAGATTGTCTCTCAAACATACGCAACCTAATTGCTCAGGGCCTTGATGAGCTTCTCGGTAAAGCTTTCATCCCGAGGTACATGTGATGCAGGTAAATGGCTTCATCAGCAGCTTCTCACAGGTCCTCAGGGGAAGGCATGCCTTGTTGACTGGGCTGGTTGTCATCTACCCTCAATTCCCTTCTACTCTTCTCTGCCTTGTTCACTGCCCGGGGAAGCTGACCACCGTGAAGTACATCATCCGGGCTCCCTCACCCTCCTGCGATCAGCTGCCAGGAGGCCGCTGAAGGAGGCCAAGGCACCTAGTGGCCTCCTTGCCATGGTTCTGACAGCAGCTGCATGTGGCTCTAGCCAGTGTGCTATGCTCCTCCTCCTAGGGTCTCCCTGGACCGGCCCTCCCCCCACCATCCCCTGCCCCCAGCACCCCCAGGCCTGGAGTGGTAAACAATGGGTACCATCACCCTTTGCTGGTTCCTTAACCCTGCCCACACCTCTGCAAATAGTCTTGTCATTAAATTCCTTTCAGTCAAACCCTTCATAATGTGCCAACTGTTTCCTGCTGAAACCCTGACCGATACAGTTACTTTAGAGAAGTTGAAAAATGTACTTAGGTTGGTCTTTACCCAAGAGTTTGTTCAGTTCTCCCGGTGGCAAGGCTTGGAAGGCTTCATTGGTAGGGGCGAAGACCGTGTAGACCCCTTCCCGGTTGAGGGCCTCGGTCAGCCCCGCAGACTGGATGGCGGCCACCAGCATGCTGTGGATACACACACGGAAAAGGTCACCTCCCTGTGTGTGTGTGAGGGGGGGTTGTCATTTGCCCAAATACCGCACCACTGTGGGTAGGTGGAGCCCAGAGCACTGGCATTCATACCCCTTGCTGGTTTTCATACAGACAGGGAACGATTCTGGTCTGCATCTTCTCTCCATAAATGCTAAGCTCAGTTAAAAGCCAAAAGTCAGTGGCCAGAGGCGGAAGGAGGAAGGGAGAGGTCAGTGCCATGGCTGACCCAGAGACTGGCTGAGCCCCAGGGCCCGAGGGATGTGATTCCGGGGGGTGGGAGGTGGGGGCAGAGGGTGGGTGGTCTCCTAGGCTCTTGTGCAGATGGCTGAATTCAGTGACAAGAAATGCTCGATGTCACAGCACCCGGTGGCGAGTGAGCAAATCAGAAATGGAGAGAGCAAGGCAAGAAAACAACGTGACATCAGGAGCCTGAGAAGGAAGGAAACTTCAGGGGCAATAAGCAGACACTACACAGAGTGAGACTCATCACGCGCGCAAAGCCAGGTGTTCTCAGCTTCCCTGGGACTTTAAAAGGAGAGCAGGATGTTTCCCTTGCCCTTCAGGAATACAAGTGCAGCCCCCTCCCTGTTCCCAAGGGTGTGAGGATTACACTCCCAGAAGCCACCCTTCTTCTCAACCTAAGTTTTCAAGGTGACCCTCGTCCTTTCCGAATCCCCGGCTTGGGAGATCACACGGACACATGGCCAGTGTTCACTGGAGCCCTGAGGAAGTGGGGAGCTCGACAGACAGCTGAGGCCACCGTCCTGCCCCAGCACGGCCACTTGCAGAAGCACCGCCCCGGGATGGGGCCGGTTACCTGAAGCGACTGTCCCCCTTCAGCACGTCCATGACGGTGCCCACTGGGGGGGTCAGCACCCGGTCCATGGTGAACAGGGTCCCGTATCTGCCCCTCTTGTCGTGGGCGGCGATGCAGCTGTTCTCAATGCACAGGCTCTGCACAAAAGAGGGGCAGAGAGAGGCCACGTCACCCCCCAACCCAAAGCAGGGGCCTCCTGATTTGTTCAGGGCATGTGCTGATGGCTTCACCCGCAGAGATCAGTGAATATATACGGGGCTGCAGCATTAAGACTAGGATTAAAGGATGTGTTTCCTCCAGGAAAAAAAAAAATAAAAATGGCGTTCCTTAAGGAAAGAACAGCTATAGAGGCCCCAATAAATGTACAGAGAGGGCCCATAATGAGATTATCACGTGACACGAGGGCCATCGACAATGATCAAATAAAGAGATTGAGTCTCTTCATTTATTTATTTAACAAATGACAACCGTCTTTAGCCAAATGGCGCTGGCTGGTCCCGAGCAAGGGCTATGTTGCGTTGTACTTCCTATTTGATATCCCAGGGTAACTGTTGGGTTTGAAGAGAGAGCAGAAACAGGAGAAGAGGGAAGAGAAGCTTTTGGACCAAGGAGGGCTGAGTGTCAGTTCAGGCAAGGTTTCTCTTCACGGGAGCTAAGAAGGATCCAAAACCTGCATCCCTCTCTTCGTTCATCACTCTGGGTTCAGGGTGGATGAATGCTTACCCAGCCAGGCCAGACGGGTGTTCAGTTTATTCCCAAAGGCCTCCAGAAAAGGAGGTTTGACTCTTTTGGCAAGACCCTCATTTCGATCCTTTGATATCAGATATTCTTTCTAAAATTCCTTCCTTCCTTATTAGAAACCAGTTCTCAGGCAAGCTCCTGCTTATTGAACACTTTTTTTTTTTTTTTTTAACACTAATATAGCTTGCATTTCTTGGAGCTGAGACAAAGAAAGAGCGTGATTTAGGACCCAGAACTTACATTACGGTAAACAAAAACTCTCAGTTTTTTGCCGCCCAGAGTTTCTAGGATCTGTCCGTGGTACAGATACTTGGAGGCCAGCTGATCTTTAATGATGTGGTTCAGAAGCAAATTCTTCGTCCGGGCATCAATTGGAGGGGTTCCATCTGCAAGAGAAGGCGTGGTCAGGTCCAGACAATGCAGCAGAAAGCCCGTCCCTCCTTCCATTTGGAAATAGAAATTGAGAAATCAAGCAAGGCTGCCAATATTCCTTAACATCTGGCATCTTCTGAGAATTAAAAAAAAAAAATGTCTAGATAACCAAGGGTGTTTGGAATTTTGCCCTAAGAGGGAGGGGTAGGCACGGACACAACTTGGCCCTTCTCTGCCTTCCCCATGGCCATGGCTCAGCTGTATCCTCTCTCTGACCTCCTGACTATCACACTGGCAATTGACCCCGCAAATAAAAAGACAAGGGAGTGCTTTGCTCTCCCAACAGATGCACACTCTTGAATTCTGAGGACAAGACTGCCACGTGCATCCTCTGCTCTACCAAACGAAATAGCAGAGCCTCTTCACTTTCTCGTGAGGTCACTTCTGCTTTTGGCTGAGCTGGGTGGAAGCACGAATGGTCCACGGGGAGCTGTAAATTGGGGAGGGTGCTGTGGAGGTGACAGCGGTGGGGCAGCTGCCCCCAGAGACAAACGCACAGGGATGCCTTCCCCACGATACCTTTGAAGACAGAATTCATGGGGGCCAGGAGAGTCAATCGCTCAGTTCCAGAGAGATGGGTGCCGAGGCCAGCTTGTCTGAAAAGGTCAACAGCTGTGGAAACATCGGACTCTGCAGCCAACTCAAATAGCGTCTTGGCTATAAGGAAGGAGAAAGTGGGTTCAAAAGTTAAAAGTACTGTTTTCATGTATCATTCGTCCATCCCAGAGCATGACATACATCAGCAGGAATGTCATCTCTTGAGTCAACAACCCCTCTAAACACTGCTGGGGCACAGCGGGTTTGTGTCATCAGGGGAATGGTCACCCAGAAAACCACACCGGTTGGGGAAGTGAGGTGAGGCTCAGTTGGGCAGAGGGCCTCTGTCCCAGCCCTTGGTCAGGGTCCTGTCCAATGCTGGGAAGGAAGAAAGCATTTGTCTGTGTCATGGCTTCTGAAGAGTTGATAATGCCAGTGACCACACCCACAGAAAGTTTTCTTCTGGGTTTGTTTTTTCCTGTGAAATTCCCTCACTCATTAGCAGTAGAACTCCCTGGCAATCCAGGATGGGGAAAGGATGCTGAATGGGACCCAAGCCAAAGTCCATTCAGTCATTTTTCCCTGGGTCAGTGACCCTGGGATCCTTGGGCATGATGGAGAAAGCAAGTGCTCTGAAGTCAGCAAATGGCCCTCTGTGCCCAACCAGCGCAGGCAGATCTTCTGAAAGGCCTCCGTGATTGAGTCGCTCCCTCCCCAGACACCTCCAATGGCTCTCCCCTGCCCACAGGGTAATGCCCGGACTCCCAAGCCTGCAGCTCAAGACTCTTCATAATCTGGCTGCAACCTTCCAGGTGCCCAGGCTGTCTCTCCTGGGAGGCTGTGAGCTGGGTGCAGACAGGGAAGCGGCTCCCAAGATCCCCGAGTTCCCCCAGCCGCGCCACCATGGACGGCACAGGGCACAGCAGACCTGGCAGGCCCAAGGTCCCCGAGGCCTGGATCACCTGAGTCTGGAATGAGCAGCTCGTCGATGAAGTGGATCACACCGTTGGTGGCCAGGACGTCTTTGTTGGAGATGATGGGCTTCCCGTTGATGGTGAGCGTGTCCCCGCTGCAGCCCACCTCCAGCGTGGTGCCCTCCAGGGTCTCCAAGGACAGCCCCGCCACGATGGCTTCGGCACACATGGCCGACTTCAGGATGTGGTTGTTTAGCAGGTCTGGGGGCCGAACAGGACACAGGTCAAGTCAGTGCCAGCCGGGCTGACCCGAGGCGCCAGTTCGCCGCCTGCCCCGGCTAGGAGGATTCCATTCTCTCCGAGGCTAACGATCAGACGAGCCTGGGGTACCACGTGGCCTGGATCCTCCTCTTCCTCTCCTCCTCCTAGCCTCTAAAACTAGTTGGGCTCTGTGCAGTCTACCTGAGTTTGAATCCCAGCTCGGCCACTTAGCAGCTGTGGGACCCTGGGCGAGTCACTGAGCCTCTTTGAGTCTCAACTTCCTCACTGGTCAAGTGGAGATAAGCACAGCATTCATCTCCTAGGGCTGATGTAAGGATGACATGAAACTCTGAAGGTTAAGCACCCAACACAGCGGCTGACGACAGAGTAAACGCCCAACGAATGCTAGTGATTAGCTTCTTAGTACCTGAACTTCAGGGTGAATTCTCTTATTTGTATCTGAACTTCCCAGATAGGGGAGAAACTCAAATGAGTTTACCTTGGGATTTTTTTAATCTACTGACCTTTATGAAAATGTAAAGCGTGGTAGGGAAAGATGAAAACTGTAGCAAATGAAAGTTCTGAATTATTTCTACATTTTATTTGTTTTTGTTCACTTTACCCCAAGGGTCTCCTTAGTTGCCAGGGCCTGTTAGAGGCTGGGGACGGTGAGCAGTAAGACATGGTCTCTGCAGCCCCATTCACCCCGCCCGTAAATCATAAACACAATCATTTAATTACTTGCCCAAGTGCTGCTTTAGGGACAGGGCAGGGGCTGGGGGTGCTGAGGCTGCAGGAGCAGCGGAGGGGACATGCTCCAGCCCCAGCCAGGCAGAGCCGTTCCAGGACTGTTGCTCACCAAGGTCCCCGGGGCCCTTTGTCTTGCGTGCTCACCACAGAGGCGAGTTCCAATGTGTCCTGAGTGTGGGAACCAAAACCGCACTGTCACAGACAGGAGGAAGCTCTGAGGCCCCGCAGAAGTGCTGAGGGCCTTGAAGGCCAGTGCTGACCCGCTTCAGCTGGTGGGGAAGACAGAGGACGGCAAGACCGCTGTGGGAATGAGGCCTTGGGGATTTAGTTTCTCAGGGAAGGAAGCTGAAGGCCGGGGGTGGGGAGGTGGGTGAACTGCCAGGGCCCCTCGGAGGGTGAGCCAGGCCAGGGCTGGAAGCCAGTCTGCGAACGGGCACTTCTCGTCCATCTGCCGACCCGCCAGCAACCAGGAGACTGTCAGGTGGACTGTGGCCGCCCGCCCCCCAGCCTGCAGTAGCAGCCCCACACAGAGGGCCCTAGCTTTGAGCAAACAGCTTAAAGTGGGAAAAGGCAGATGTGCAAAAGGGATAAACTTGGGGTGTTTTTTTCACTTTATAATAAGGTGTTCTGATGGCTACAAAGATAAAAATGTGCTCCGTACAAAACATGTTTTAGGGGGAAAACAGCTCTAAATAAAAAGCTAAAATGCTGCGATGCACCCAAGTCTCATCTCCTCGGAAGCCTTCAGGACCCTCAGGCTGCGGATGCCCATCCCTGCCCTCATCCCCGTGACCTTGGGAGTATCTCTGAGTACAACGCTCAGCACATCAGATCCCCAATGACCTGTTTTTAATTAAGCCTGTTACACCAACTAGGTTTAAACTTCCTTGACTGTACCATGTTCACTTTTGTGGCCTGGGTTCCTGGCACCACAATATCTGGACATAATAGATCCCCATCTGTGCTTTCAGAAATGTGCCCCTTCCCATCCCTGCATAGCTTCAAGGAGAACGTTTTACATTTATGGGGTGTCTGAAATGCATTAGGCATTTCGAAGGTGGGTTTAAATAGATTCAAAAGAAACGAAGTCATCCCTGGATTATATGTGGGAGGAGTAAGTGTGATTGGAGGGTTGGAGTGCACAGGGGACCTGGGGCCTACTCCCCTTTGAAGGGGACCCAGGGACCTGCAGGCAGCATCTCAGTGGTCCTGGAGTTGGGGAGCTGGGGTGGCAGAGCCTGGCCTCCCCTCCTAATCTCCCTCACATGCCCTCACGTGGTTCTTCCCTCTCCTCCAGCAATAATCAACACTCCTAACTTATCAGCTCACTGAGAAGGTGAGGAAGGACTCAGCAATGAAGAGTCAAGAGTTGTCCGTTTTGGGTTTTTCATTGTAATTCTGGATTATCCCTGAGGCCCCCGGCCAGACACAGGAAAAGTTCAAGGGTCAACATGATGATTCCATTTCGAGGATGCCAGCACCTGCCACCCCCTCCCCACACCTCCAAGCTACCGCCCACTCCGGCAGCCTCGCTCTAGCTTTGATCATTTGGGCCTTTAACTCTTCCAGACTCTGGCCACAGCTTGCTTTGGACCTCCAGCTCCACCTCCCTCCTCAGCCCAGCTGTGTCCCTAGAAAAAGGCTGCTGGATTCCTCACCCGCCCCTCTGACCAGGGTTCTGCTGTGGCCTCTGCAGAGACACAGCCAGCTGGGAGCAATGCGACAGGATGGCAGGCAGCGTGTCTGTCTTGGACAAGAGCAGGCCTTGGGCTTAGTCTGGCCACTCCAATGAGGCGGCAGCAGAAGCCCAGGGGTGCTCACCTCTCAGGGCCTCTGGGTCCCCCAGGATCCGGTTCAAGGTCTCAGCGGGGATTTTCTCGAAGGCCTCATTGGTCGGGGCCAAGAGTGTGTACTGGCCGTCCCCTTCGAGCAGGGTGTTGAGCCCCGATGCAGCCACGGCAGCCTGTGGGGGAGGGGAGAAGACGGAGCGTTCCCTGAAGGCTCTGGGCACACGTGGTCTCGCCAGTGCCCCTCTGGAGGGCTCCAGACTTCTGTAGAAGCCCTGGATGAAAAGATAGGTTGACCCAAGGCTCACTTCGTCCCACGGCCTCCAGGAGCCTTGCCAGCCTGAGCTCCGCCCACTCTGACCACCTCTTAGCTGCTGCCCTGCCTTCCTCCTTTCCACCCCCGGGGCTGTTGTCCTGCTGTTCCCTCTGCCCTTCCCCCCTTCTTTGCTTCTCTGACTCCTATTCCTTCCTCGGGCCTTGACGAAAATGTCGTTTTTCTAGGTAGTCAACTTGGCTTTGCCCCCCACCCCGCCCCTGCCCCCAGATGAAAATGAGTCTATTAGACACATATTCTCACGTTGTGCAATTCAGTCGTTACTGGTGCTAATTATCTGTGTGGGCTCCGTGAGCATGAGGATGACATAACCCCTTCTCTACAGAGCAGGAAAATGACCTTCTAAAAGCACCCCGCTGCTCCCAGGAGGAGACACACTCCTTGCCGGGTCTGCAAGGCCCCGCAGGATCTGGCCTCACCAGCCTGGCCACGCCCACCTCACCTGCTGGCTGCCTAGCGCTCTTCACTCAGCCCTGCAGGCCTCCTTCTTGCTCATCCTGCTTCTGAGCCTTACTCTCCATCTCCCTTCTGCCAGCTTAGCTCTTGCCCCTGTGTCTTGTATAACTGGCCATTCCCGATATTCAGGCCTCAGCTGAAAGGTCATCTCTTCCAGACAGACCCTTCCCGGACCAGCCAGTCCCCAGGGGCTCCTCTGCTCACCACTTACTGCCCGACTTCACAGCACTTAGCATGATCTGTGACTGCCTTGTCTGTTTCTTGTCTTGTGTCCCCCGGAAGAATACCAGTGCCAGCGGGGACAGAACTTTGTCTTGTTCTCCTCTATTCCTCGGGCACATAAAGCACACCTGGGAAGTAGCAGGTGCTTAACGAGTATGTGTTAGCAGAAGGACAGATGGGCGTTAGAAAGAGCCAAAGGGAAGAAGAAAGGAAGGAATATGTGCCAACCCTGAACAGTAAGAGGAGGTTACTCGGTGGGGATCAGCTGCTATTAATCAAAAGATGTGCCACCAACTTTGTGGGAACATCGTCCCCCTGCAGACCCCTGACCTTTGAGCGGCCCAGAAGGAAAGCATGGGAAGAGCTTAGAGGGCAGGTTCCCTAGGGCCCTCCAGAGCCACTTCCTGAGGCCACCTGAGTGCCAGCCCAGCCTGGGGATGTTTGTCTCTCTGTGTTGGCGATCTCCAGGGGAACAACCATCCCACGCCCACTTGGTATCCTTTGTGGTCAGGAAGTTCTCCTTGAATCAGGGCAAAAAGCCTGACAGGGCAGCCCGTGCTAACTTCCTCTGAGCAGCCGGTGCCAAGAGGAAGGCCCATGTGCCACCCCAGTAGTAAGATAAATGCCTGCTGGGCAGGGGGGCAGGAACAGCATTCTGAGGCCCCAGAGCAGGCAGAAGCCAGGCCAGAAGTCAAATCCCAGACTCCGTGTCTGTGTCTATACTTGTGTCCTCTCTGATGGTCCGGGCTCCAAGGAAACAGGGGTGTGGCTACATCAGAGGTCCCATGGTGGGGACGTGTGGTCCAGAAGATCATGCAGGCTGGAAGGCCATTTATCTAGTCCCACATGAGAGAACCAGCAGCTGGGAGGAAGGGCCCTCCCACCTCTGGAACCCACAGTGCAGGCCCGGGCAGCCGTCCTGCTGCAGCCACCGCCTCTGAGCTTCCCAGGGGAGTCAAGGAGAGGACAGTCCATAGGAGAAGACCAGCGGGGGGACGTTCCCAGCAGAGAATTACGATGTCTCCTTGGGGCCAAGCTGACAGCCTGGTTAGTGGACTCGCCATGTCACCTAAGCGCCCACGAACATGGAGACGTCCTCCACCCCTCCCGCAGGAGAAGGCCCTCTTGGGAGGTGGTGTGTCCACAGCTGGGCCTCCCCCGGGGCAGCCCCTCCCCTCACCCGAAGGGTCTCGAAGGTGTCCTCGATCTCGATGATCTGCTGGATGTTGTTGGAGATGGTGGAGATGACCTTATCAATGAGGTGCACCACACCGTTGGTCGCATGGTGGTCGGCTTTCAGCAGCCGGGCACAGTTGACGGTCACAATCTGCCCAGAGAAGGAGCGAGCATGAGCAGCTAACACCTCGGAGGCACAGCCCCTAAGGCCCGGGCGGGGAGAACACAGGACAGCATGTGGCCTCCACGAGCGGGGGAGAAGCAGGTGCAGGGGGCAGAGGACTGTGCACAGCTGACCCCACCCGCGGGACACCACCCCAGGAGCCAGCCCCACGCGTGGACCGGGTGTGCGCTCAGGGTGGGCACGGGGCAGAGCTGTGGAGGCGGGATTCCCTACCCCATTGGGATAGTGGTGGATTTGGATGTTGGAATTCTGGTACATGGAGGTGAGGGCCATGCCATGTTTCAGCTCGTCCGTCAGGACCCGTCTGTCCACCATGTGGTAGCGGAGGGCGTTGAGCAGCTCGATGTTAACATTGCTCACCAGCGAGTCCAGCACTTCCTAGGAGGGGGGTCAGTGTGGCAGTGAGGGGGCTGCAGGCCCCACGTTCGACAGAGGGGTCCCTGCCACCCTGGGAAAGGTGCCCCGGGGACCCCCCTTCTGCCGAGGACCCCTACCCGTGAGCACCAAAGTCTGTCTGGCCACTTAAATGGATGGGGCATGGGAAGCCACCTGGGGAGGCGTATTTTAGCTCAAGTGCCATGGCTTTATCTGAGGGCTTAAGGGAGACATTTCCTGAGACGGTGGGAAATCACTACGGAGTCTCAGTAAGAGCGTCCCCAGTACGGGTCCCTGGGCAGAAGGAGGTCATCTCACAGCTGGCAAGGAAGCCCAGGCCTCGTTGCTGGGGGCGAAGATGGTGAAGCTGCCGGGCCCTTCCATCTCGGGCCTCAGCTTCTCCGTGCGGTCCGTGTACAGCTGAGTGGTGGTAGCACCAACGACTCCCAGGGTCTCGTACAAGTTGGAGAGCGGCAGGGCTGCAGGGGCAGAGGACAGAGAGGGGATGGCCTGTGGGATGCCCCCCCGCCGCAACCAGACCACACCCTTGTCTGAGATGGGATGGCACACCCGCTGGAGAAGGCCAGAGACAGCCTGCTGTCGGGGAGCCCAAAAGGCTGGTCACGTGCTTCTTAGAACAACTCCACAGGCCAAGTGCCCCCCTACTTGAACTCAACTGATTGGTCATTCTTAATCATTTTTAACTAAAGCAGAGCAAAGCTTTTGTTCATAGACATTTAGATAACACAGGTGGGAACATACACTGGAAACAGATATCCCAGTTACAAGCTAGCCTTACGGATTTATCTAGCTGTTTTTGAAACTGGTTCCCTAATGGCCTCCACCAGAATGAAACAGATCTTGGAAGTACTTTAGGTATTTATAAGTAATAAAATGTTATTTCCTACAAGTAGCTAGAAGCTCAGGAGGCCCTTCCCCTCACACAGGGAGCTTCGTGTTCCTTTTAAAGGGCCTGAAACTAAGGCCCAGAGGCTGGGTCCCACCTTCCAGGTCATCTCCTTCCCCATCCCACGTTTCCCACCTGTCCTGCCACTTAAGTCAGGAAGGCCGCGGCTCCAGCCCATGCCAACCACACCCCCTTCGTGACCATGGCACCAACCAAGTCACCCCCTTCCTTTTAAGTCTCAGTCTCACATTCTCAACTAATGAAATAGCGAAGTTTTCAAAGTTAAAACAAAAAAAAAAAATCCTCCTCTGTACAGTCCCCAGGGGTGTGTGGGACTAAAGGAAAGGATCTAGTAAATTCACAGGTACCACGTCGTCTGTGGACCCGCATGGCCATCGTGGGACCCTTGGCTGATTCTGGGGAAGCCGGCCTGGCCTGCCGCTCCCGTCCCTACGAGCTCCATTGGGCCGGCTTCCGACAGAGTGAGGGGGGGCGTGGCCCGGTGTTCCCAGCCCAGCCGGAGACCAGGCCCACGCCATCCACTCTCCAGCAGGGCTGATGAGAAATGCTGGATGTCTTTAGAATCAGTCGCAGCCAGAGACAGCAAGGCCGGGAGCCTGTGCCTCGTGCAGAGGGCACAGGCAGGTCAGGATCAGAGTCTGTTCCCGCAGCGTGTTAAGCAGTCGGCTTGCACAGGAAGGAGCAGCGCAGGAAACCTGCTGTTTCCAGCTTCCATCCTCTGGCCCTGTCATGGAACCTCACCCCTCGGACCCCCACTCAGACTCTGCTGCCCTTCACGTGGGTGCTCCTCTCTCCCTCCTTCCCTTCCATCCGTGCCAACAGGCAAGGCTTACTTACCTGCTGGACAGCCCTTCTCTCCCGGGACCTTCTCATATCCGGGACAGCACTCGTAGCTGATGACTCTGTAACGAGACACACACGTGTATTAGGCAGGACTTCCCTCCCCCTCCCGTGTCATCAGCCCTCGCTCCGGGAAGGGACACGATGGGGCATATAGCCTGCTCTCGGAGGAGACCACACACTCAGTCATCTTTGTGCCTTTCATTGGCAAGAAGCCTGTCACGCCTCTTCAGCTTTGTACAAGGTGCCCAGCAGTTGCCGTCACCTATAGCAATGCAACCGGGATACAGTCAGAGGATGGCGGCAGCATATCCGCGGTGGCATTAGAAAACATCCTCACCAAGACGTTATCTCCAACATAATTCATGGGGAACCCAGTGGGCAGCGTTCCCAAGAGGCAGCAGGGAGGAGGAGAAGGAGCCCTGGACCTTTCTGGCCCTGAGTCTGCCAGTCCCGTCTCCTCTCTGGGCCTCAGTTTCCTCATCTGTAAGATGCATCCATGTATTGTGCAATGGTCATCGGATTAAACAGCCCATGGTCTTCTGGTTCTCTGACTTAATAACCAGGAAGGGTAGTGTATTGTATATATGATCAAGTTTTTCTCAATCTTCACGATCACACTTTAAAATAAAAACAGAGCTCTTTCTTATCAAGACGCTTGTTCTTCTGTTTCTTTAAATTAAAAACAAATTTTTCATCAATGAAAACATTATATAGTTTCAAAATCTACAAAGGATTCTATAGTAAAATGCTCCCCATCCACCCTCCTCCCTCAACCATCTCGTTGTCCTTCCGGGAGGCGACTGATATTGCCAGTTTGCGAGATTCTTTGTATTTGGATGAACAAGACTGGCAGTTTATGGTTTTAAACTTTGAACTCATTTGGCAGGAAAACTTAAAGCCTCCTCTTCTAACTCAGACTGTTCCACTGTGGAACACTCACCACCTTTTGGAGGTCTGAAACGCAAAGCTTCAGCTAACCCGGCATCCTGGTGAAACCCAGAAGACTGAGAATTTCCAAGAACATCACAAGGAAGGAAGTGTTCTAAGAAAGACTTGCTTCATATCAAATCCCCCGTCCCGTCGAATGCCACCCCTGCACCAGCGGCGTGAGCACAGCCCCTCCTCGGAAGCCCTGGAACCAGAAGCCAACAGCCCTGTCCCGCCCCTTCCTTTCTTTCACATGGATGTGCCCTTCAGGACAGGAGAGAACTCAGCCTCGAACTGCAGCGGGTTTACCACAGAGCCGCTCACCGCGGCCACTCACAGGATGTTTAATGACATCACCAGGAGAGAAGCAGGCAGATCAGACAGAAGTCTGGGCTTTGGGAGGGGGGAGGGTGCTCTCAGTGAGCCCAGGACATTCTGCTCTTACTAATTCCACTGCAGTTGTCTCAGGGAAGCTCGGGTGAGTCATGTGAAGATGAAGCCTGGTTCATCTGTTGTCCAGGCTTCATCTTCTGTTAACTAATCTTTCAGAGGCAGATTAGTTAGGACGCTTAGGCTGCTAGGGAGCTATGGGTGTCACTGGGCCAGAAATGAGCCCCCAGGACGTTTCTGAGGAGTGACACCATGCACATCCTTCTCTGCCCTGCTCTCTCCATCCTCCTGACTTCCTCTTCCCCTTTTCTCCCAGCCTTCCTCCCAGCCCTTTCCTTTCTAACCTTTCAGCCCTATTTAAAAGGGTTAAACAGGCCGGTGGTCTCAGGACTGATCTTGACTAACTCACGGTTTTCTCTTTGGAAACTAGTCATCTTCTGCAGCAAACGTGAGATCTGACTGACCCACAACCTTTCAAAGGCAACACGATGCAACTAAACAGTATTAGAATCAGGAGACTAGGCTTGTCATCCATCAGTAACTAGCAGGGTGGCCTTGAAAGTCCATTTCTCTCTCTGGGTCTCAGCTTCCTGATCTTTTGTAAAATAAGGTGAAGTTAAGCTAGATGATCTCTAAGGTTACTTCCAATTTCACACTCACAATTCCGGCCAATGGGATTATTTCTAAGGGGTAGAGAAGCACTTTTTCAAAGTAGGATAGTGTCTGCCAGCTTCTCGTAGCTAAACCTAGGGAGAGCCGCAAGCCTTGAGCCCACAGGACCGGGAACACGCATGCGTGGAATCTCAGGCTTCCTCTGATAAACGCCAGGGCTCTGTGGCTGGGGTTGAGGAAGTGGGATTCGGTCAAGTCCCCCAAAGCTTAGCTTCTTTCTAGAAGTGCCTGGGTGACCTTCCCTGGAGTTGGAGAAGCGCAGCTGGAGGAGGGGTCTTCTCCTCAAAGCCTTCATCATCTCTGGGGTCCCCCAGGCACATGGTGCTGATACTCCATGCCTTGGAGCCCCCAGCCAAAGGCTCTTCTGGCCAAAGACCCTTCTCCCAGGGTGTCAGCGTCTGAGTTCCATCCTACAAAGCCGCAAGAGAGCTCAATAGCTCCGGGGACCTCACCAGGATTTCCTTGAGGACAACAGAAAGTCAGCTCCCCAGGTCTGAACTTACTGGTTCCTGTGGCCACGTGTGTGTGGAGGCGGGGAGAGATGGGGGGAATGACAGGAGAAATGGAGGCTGCCGGGCAGGGGAGCAGGGACAGACGTAAGCAGGGACGTCTCCGCGTGGAGAAGGAAATGCAGGATGGAATCAGAAAGCTGAAAGGGCTCTGGGGGCAAAGGGGTTTCTTAGGATCACAGCTGGGGAGGGGCAGATCTAGGACTCTCCCCACATTTCATCAAGTCCAGACCCTTTTCCATTGCTCTTGACAGTGCACATATTTGGGGGAAAGTGGACTGATTTGGAAAGTCTGACATCAAAAGGACGCAGGTGGTCTCCCCGATGTGATCAGAGCTAACCCCTGTCAGCACTCACTGCCCCTTCTCTCCAGGTGGGCTTTCTGTACCTGTGTCCCACAGAGGCTGGACGTGGGGGACACACCACCCCCTGCAGGGGCTCAGCCCCCTAGCCAAAGGCTTTTTCCTGGTTAGCTGAGTGTGGCTCCCTGCCAGGAAGCCTTCTCCTAATCCTCCCGCCTTGCTGGCCTCTCCCTCCTCTTCCCTCGTGCTACCCATATTCTGGCATCCCCGGCACTCTCTAGGTGCATGGGGTGACCCACGCCTCTCACCCTCAGCCTGGTAGCCTTATGGGTTGAAACGTTTCCACGGCTGGCTGTTACCCTGCTCAACTGTCCCAACAATACCAGGTCTTTTCAGAACCTGTCTGCCTGGCCCTGGAGAAGCAGAGGGCAGCTGTAAATTGCAGACCAAGAAGAAAGCCCGTTGAGGTGATCCTGACCAAACCCTTCAGGACTCACACGCCCTTTTCTCAGCCCCGTGTGCCACCTTCCTTGGGCTCTGGCCCTGGGGAGAACACACATGCTGTGGGGAGACGGGCCCCTGGGGCAATCACAGAGTTGTGGTTCTGATGGAGAGGTTCATCTCTCCAGGATGAACGCAGGAAAGGATGGAAACCACAGGGAGCCCCGCTCCGTGCCTCCCTGGTTCCCTGGCTTCCCTGCACAGGGAGAACCAATCTGCTGGTCTCCGAATCGAATCTTATCAGCAAAAGCTGCTCTGATTAAAGGCTCCTGGCTTCTCCTTGGCCTGACACAGTCCAATAAGCAAAAACCTCAGAAAAAGTATATCCTCTAGGGTAATGAGACACTAATTTTCTTATTCCAACTTCCCATGTCAGAAGAGCAATTTGAGGAAGAAAGTCAGAGAAGGTGCCTGACTTAGACGGGCGTTTGAAAGAGGCAGGGGGTGGGTGCAAAAGGCAGTGTCAATCCAAGGCCTAAAGAACTGAAATAGAGTCTCAAAGCTCTCCTCCATTCCCCTCCAAAGTTTTACTCACGACTGGACAAAGAGAGAAGCATTGGTTTTTCTCTCCCCAAAATAATTTTTCAAGGAGGTAATATAATAAGTTAAAACAATCACTCTCTCCCAAGCACGCTTCACGATTTTGGCCGCTGTGACGGCTGTAAACACCTAGGGATTAACCTGACTCTGAAGTAGTGCGGTAAGGAACGGAGCCTGAGAGCCAGCTTCCTGTGACCGAAGGTAAACCATCCAGCGTGTCATGATTTCCAAGGGAATCACTGAACAAACACAGACTGATGTTGTCTAGACATGTGCCTGCCTGGATGAGTTCATTTTCTGCACTCAGCTGAGCTCTCTTAAGCCTCCCAGGAGAAAATGAAAATCTTGAGTCCCCTGGTAAAAAAGGGCTTGTTTTAACCTACCGTCTACCACTAAAGACTCCATCACTATCCCATTCACCAGGGTCCAGCTTGGCGAGTGATGAGACGGAACCTTGGGAAAATACACTTACATTTTTTGGTGATGTCTGTTTGCACATGGTTTGTGAGGGTATTTGGGTGGTGGTGGGGGGGGGTCTCCTGGATGCTGGCTGTGTCTCCTCAGTTCCCATGCTCTCCATCTGACTAGGGAGGGAGCCCCCTTGCAACAGGGGTTCTCAATGACCACCAGGCTGCGGGTAAGCAAAGGTTGGTGGCTCTGGGCCAAAGGGCCTCTGTTGACCCCGAGGAGGCCTTCTCCCTGGGACCTAGAGTCACAGGTTTTAGGGCTGAAGAAAGATCTGGGGCAGTTGACCCAGGCGCTCCAAGGCTGCTCACTTGGGCTCCCCCCCCCATGTCACCAAAACTAGCTGCTGGGCTTGGTTCTCCCCTGGGGGCAGCATGCAGAATAACTGGACCTCTCCCACTCACCAGTGGATGACTTTGAGCAGGTTGCTTAGGCTTTCTGAGCCTCAGTCTTCCCCTCTGTAAATGGGCTAATGATCACACTGGTCTTAAGGGATGATTGTGAGAACTGAACGAGCTAACCTATGAAAAGCACTTACCAGCTAATTGATATTTACTAAGCACTCAGTTGTGGAGCTTCTTCCTAAAAAATTCCAGGTATAAACTTTAAATTGAAGTTAGGTTAATAACTTCATTGAAAGCCATGTCCTGCAGGAGACCACTGATCAAATCACATGTAATAAATAAATTCCCCATAACACAGCTATAAAAGTTAATAGATAGGGCCCACTGTGGTTAGAACAGATCATCACGAATTTAGTGACTTAAAACCACAAAATTTATTATCTTACAATTCTGGATGTTAAGAGTCAGAAGTTGGACTTACGAGGCTAAAACCAAAGGCTGTATTCCTTCCAGAGGTTCTAGGGGAGTACCTACTCCTTGTCTTCTCCAGCTTCTAGAGGCTGCCTGCATTTCTTGGCTTGTGGTCACATCACTCCAACTTCAGTTTTCATTGTCATATCTCCTTCTCTGACTCTGACCCTCCTGCTTTCCTCTTACAAGGACCCTTATGATTATATTAGACTCATCAGATAATTCAGGATAATCATTCCCCCCCCCCGACCCCCGCCAAGATCCTTAACTTAATCAGATCCGCAAAGTCTCTTTTCCTTTGTAAGGTAACATATTCACAGGTTCAGGGGTGAGGATGTAGACAGCTTTAGGGGGTCATTATTCTGCCTACCACAGGGCCTTACCCCAAATGGTACATGGGTTCATGTAAATACTCAACAGAACAAGATTCCCTGTCAGCTAAGCTGCCTCCTAGGAGTTTACAGAATGGGATAGAACCTTCAGGAAGCACTGCACAACAGAGGTGTTTGGCATATGTCAAATCTGAGTTATTTCAGAGCAGGTTAGCCACGCGGTCCCAGGGGGCTGCACAGGGAATATGAAACAGGGAAGGGGGTGCTGGTGTGGGTCTGAGGCTAGCTTGGCATCCCTAGATGGCTTCTCACCATCCTCTTCTTTTCCCTCTTGGGACCGAGGCTGTGGGATACAGGAGAGGGAGGAAAGGAAGGTTCTTCCTCAGCTTCACTGCGGATGTCCCTGGGTGCCCTGCCCAAATGAGATCTACAGGAAATAGCTTTGCCAAATGATGGAAAATCTCGACCATACACCAGCTGGCTTCGGTAGAAGTGAAATGTCTAAACTTGAAGGCAGTGCTGAAGAAGTATTAATATTTCAGCCCTTGGGCAAAGCAATGCTTGCTACTAGAGAAGGGGGAATGTCCTGCCAGCTCATCTTGGCTACTGTGTTTGTGAATTGCGTTGCTTGTGAAACAACGTCAAGCCTTTTGGAATGGACAGCTGCCACCCCTACCTGCTAGCTCCTGCGCTGGCCCTCCCTGTGCCTCACTGAGGGTGCCTGAGCTCCTGCTGTGATTCATTACATCCCCATGATGTCAGCTCTGACTTGGCTGTTAAATGGGCCTCCCTCTTGCCGGGGCTTCTACAAAGAAGGCCTGTCAGAGGCAGCCAGGCTTCCTGAGCACAATTTCCTGCACCATTGCTTCAGCTGCTGTATGTAAAAGTGTTATGGTTACTGATCAGACCGAGGACTGAAATGACCCTCTTTGCTTGATTAGCTGTTGTATTACACTGGTGCTCTTTAGGATCTGAAATTAAATGAATTTCTAAGTAATAAAATTCACTCAAGTCACTAAATAGGGGCCCACTGGTAACTACTTCCTGTAATAAAAATCCATGCATCAGGCTTGACAAACAGCACCAAGACTCTTTTTG
The DNA here is from genome assembly GCF_028021215.1 of Eschrichtius robustus. Lineage (NCBI taxonomy): Eukaryota > Metazoa > Chordata > Mammalia > Artiodactyla > Eschrichtiidae > Eschrichtius > Eschrichtius robustus. Next base: position 113,573,621 of record NC_090825.1, on the reverse strand, counting down.
GAAATACAGAAAAGCTATCGTCTAAAGATGATGGATGCAGTGGCCTGATGGGAGTGCTGAGTGCTGAACGTGGCCATTCCCCTCCCTCCCTCTGTGGAGGTGGAGTCAGGGCCTCACTGCAGCAGACATTTGGCTCCAGGCTGCTGGGCCTCTGTGTGACCTGACCCGGCAAAGCCTTCATCCCTTGGTCCTGTACTTAGTGCCAATTATCTGCTTTCAAGTTCAAATTCTCCTGTGGGTCCTGGGCCCCCTGGTGACCTGTGCTACCCCCTTCCCCGTGACACTTTGCTCCCATGCACCCCAGTGCACACCTCTCTGCTCCAGCCTCTTCCCTGGAGTCATGCTGGGAGGATCCCCACTGCCCAGGCGGACCCCACGCTGAGAAGGCCCTCTTTGCTCCAACCACAACCATGCTTGCCGTTTCCCAGTATGGTCATCTCCCAAATAAATGCACCAAGGGACCCACTGTCACCAGGATGACATCAACTCCAGCCAGCACAACCCTCTCCTCTCCCGACCAGCTATGGCACTGAATTCCTGGTGCCCAGATGGCAGCTCCTTCATGGGTCTTAATCCCGGGCACAAGCAAACTACAAGGCTGCTCCTTCTCAGCTCTCTCGGGGACAGTGGAGATGAATCCAACCACTTCCCCTTTCCCTGCCTGAGTTCTCTGGATTTCCCCCCCGCTGTCAGCTTCACCTTCCTGACGCTGCACACAATGTTCCAGGAAGGGACCTTCTTATCCTGGATCGTGAAGTTTTTTTTTTATCAACTCATGATTTTCTGTCCCCATTTCCTCTTTTTTAAGCTGCCCAAAGCAACAGCACATTGCAGAGTTGTAGGTGCAGGTCATCCCCTCTGGCTTTGTAAGACCAGCTCAATGGCTGGGACTGGGCCCTGGGCTCTGCTTGGCCCTGCTCTACACCTCCATTTCCCCACCCACACCTACCTGTCTATTCCTTCCCCCAGTGCCTGGGCTCCCCCTGTGCTCACTGGTGCTACACCATCACATCTTAATGACCCCTTAACAAGAACATTTGGCCAACATACAGCTGTGCTGCCTGCACCCGTCCTGGCACATCAGTGGAGAAGGGTGCAGGTACCAAGAGCCAATAAGCCAAGGCGACTCATCACCCACAGCAGTGTCAACCTGGGAACTGCTGGGGAATATTCCCAAGCTACTGTTAACTAGTCAGACAAATGCTTCAACAGGGGCCACCCTGAAATACCATGGCCAATGCCACCCTGTTGCCAGCTTGACATCATGAGTGGGTCCCATTTTTAGGGAAACCAGAAAGAACAAAAAGGTGGCATCTTGAAACCCAGGGCTCCGAGATGCTTGAAACCCAGGGCTCTGAGATGCTTGATACCTAGGGCTCTGGTCATCTTCCAAGAAGCAATTATGTGAGGCCTGGCTCTGTGTTTAATTAAGTAATTAATTGTTTATTTTAGTAGATAATATACACACATGGGAAAAGTCAAAGAGTACTGAAGGTATTCTTTTTTTTTTTTTTTTTTTTTTAACTTGGGTTCCAGGTAAGGACATGTGTATATTATTTGCATAATCTCTTTTTGTCCACAGCAGCAAGAATTCTGGCTGGGGGTTTGTTTGTTCCCTAAACCTGGGAGGTGGGTCCTCTTAGCTCACTCAACTCTTGCCTTTGTGGCTGGGCTTGGTCAAGTGGGGAACCAATTGTCATGGCCCTGCCCTTGACAGGCTCCCAGGGAGCTACTGGTCTCTCCCCACCTCTGCCCTGATCTACAATTTCCCTGATCCATACTAGAGTTGATAACTGTGTTAGGACACAGTCAGGGTCACAAGTTGGGATATTTATTTCCATGTACATCTCAAGGAAAGAGCATTTTTCCCTTCCTTCAGTTAGAGGAGACATCTGCTCAAAAGCAAGTCACGAGCAATACATTTAAAAATCCCTAACATGGGAAAGGCTTCAAGATCATGGCTTAGCATCTCTTAATCCTCTCATTACACAGATAAGAAGAAGGTCAGCCCCTCACAAGTGGCTCAAGGAGTTCTGCACGGCACATCTTCCTGTCCGTAGGAGAGAGCCAGCTTTGAGATCTTTTGATGGTTGGTGCCAAAATAGATTAGGTTTCCCCGGAATTCTGTTAGAACATGCAGGCCACACGGCAGTCGGGGTGAATGCCGCCTCCCTCCGTGCTGATCGTGTTGAGAGAGGCACCAACAAGCCCTCCTGTAACCACAGGGGTCCACACCCCCTGGTGTCTCACTTCTGTTTGTGGGGCTGAGATTTGCAAATAACAGCAGGTGGCATTTACTGAGCACTTACTATGTGCCAGGTACCTAACTTAGCCTCTCCTGTGCATTATTTCATTCAATCCTCATAACAATCACATAAGGTAGTCCTATTGTTATTCCCACTTTACAGATGAGGCAATTGAGGATTCCAAAGGTGAAGCCACCTGCCCAGGTAAGTGGCAGAGCCAGCCCCTGAATCAGGGAGTCTGAGCCTGCGTTCTTAATATGTTACGCTGTCTTATTATATGCATATTTCTAGGCACTCTAAGTCTTTTGAGGGCATTTACCTTGGATTGCAGAGCAGGAACCGGGTATAAGTTCACTAATGGGCTTTCTTTCCCAGAGTCAGAGGCTGATGGCTTCTCCACTGAATATTTGTGTTTGTATCATTTAGTGAGGATTAGGAAGCACGCACACACACACACCCCCACACCATGTTTCATGTTTCTTGTAATCCCAAGTCAGCCCTGAAAAATGTATCCAAGTATTGTCAGGAGCCTTAAAAATGAAAAACAAAATTGGCAAGCCTACAAAAAACACCACTCCCAAGCACACAGTCCCCTGACATGTTTGCACACGCATCTTCATGGCTCCAGAAGGCTGGCCCACGCCCAGGGGCACCTGCAGCCCGTGCACATCGAGGGCAGCCTCCCCAGTGGCTGGAGGGCTCGGGTGGTTCCAGATACTCACGTGGATTTGCCGCAGATCTTTCTCTGGTACCACTGCTTGCAGTTGGTGAAGTACTTCTTGTTGGTGCCAATGACCTTCTGCACAGCGCACACATTGGGGCTGAAAACAAAAGCTGCCGTGTTAGCAAGATGGTCAGCATGTCCACCCACCTCCACATCCTTCCCACCACGTGGGCCCTCCTGGGTCACCAGAACGTTCTAGATATGGAGAAGATACAGTCATTTCGGTCTTGGTTCCAGGGGCTGGCTTGGGGGTACATTCTGGCCCTCGCGACCTAGATTTCCAGCATCCCCCTGAAAATATCCCCCTCCGATTTGAAAATTGTCGAAGTATATCTCATACAGTGACGTAATTTCGTTTAAGCATTCTTCTTTGACACAGACACTTGGTAAGTGTAAATACAAACATCTTAAAAATTTTAGACTCCATGTTATAGATGGAGAATATCAGCTAAGTAAAAGTGGTGTGCTTGCTAAGAACAGCAGCTTTGAGAGAGGCCCCCCAGCCTTTCTCTGCACCTCCACTCCACACTGAGCCCAAACACCCACAGGCTTTAACCTGGCCTCCCTGTGGGCATTGCTGGTCCTGTGGTCATGAGGTCCGGGCCCCAGCACCTCCCAGGCAGCTCCACACACAGACATCCTCTGCGTCCCTAGGCAGTTGCCTGGCTCCCAAACGTGGCCTATCTGAAGTGCCCACCCTGGAAACTAGGGGGCACGGCCACCTGCTGTCAGGACCTTGGAAGGAGATGCTCGCTCACTGAACTCAGTCATTTATTGCTTAGGCCCCGGCTTGCATCCCACTCCCCGCAGAAAGCCCTCTTCCAGTGCCCCAGGTGACACTCTTCTGTCCACCTCTGACTGGTGATACAGCCCTTGTTTGATGCTGGCTACCAAACAGAACCCAAAATTGACCGGGCCGTGTATGTCTTCTCTTCAACTACCCTCCAAAGAACCCTGAGGGCAGGTGTTCTGCCTTGTTCTTTCTTTCATGTTCTAGATGCGGCTGAGCACCAGGTCAGGTGCAGAGGGGCTTGGAATGACCTGCTCCCAGGACCACCCAGCTCAGAAGCCTCCTGAGCAACCCCGTGCAAACACCCAGGTTCTGCTGAGAAGTCTGCTTTCCCAGAGACGTGGGGTTTTGTTTTTGTGTATTTTACCCAGTGTACCAAGTTCTGACCCAAACCATGCTCAGGCCATGTGGTGGCAGGACATTTACTGGGAGCCCCTGGGGAAGGAGGCAGCTGTGGCTGTGCGGTGACAAGTGGGAGGCGGTCTTCCTGAGCCAGAGGCAGGCAGTTCACCTGGCCGAATCACAAGCCAGAGCAAAGCAAAGCGAAGAGACTAAGGGCTTTCACAAAACCTCTATGCCCAGAGAACCTCAGGTATCAATTCTAAATATCATTTCCTTTGATACTTTACAAATATAATCGATTGCCATCATTTGAGATGCATGGTATTTTTCGGGAAGACACTGATACTGCAGTGAGGGCAGCACCTGCCGTCCCCATCATATGGCTATGGGAACTTGGTCAATTCTCAAATACTCAGAGTCAGGTTATTGGGTGGGAGGGCACACTGACCCTTTACCTCTCTGCCCTGTCTCTTCTACCACCTGGATGTCACCTCTTGTCCAGTTTGTGGTTCAGCAGGCAAAGGTGAGAGGGCCAAGGAAGCCCAGTAAATATTAGTGAGTTACTGTTAAGAACCTGAGGGTGAGAGAAGCTGAGGCTAGAGAGGAAACCGCAGGTCAGCAGGGAGAACAGCCCTTATCCCCTTGCTCCTGGCTGGGTCTGACCAAATGCCCACAGCCTCCAGAGGATTTTTACAGAAGCCAACTTGTTTCTCAGTTTGCTGCACGGCATTCATAGGTTACAGCAGTCCCCAGATAACCCTGAGAGAGTCCCCGCTGGCCACACTCCAGCCATAGGTGCTGTTTATTGCTGTACAATTTCAGAAGTTCTTCTATCTGACCAAGCAGGAAACAATTACTGTTGATGAATTCCCTGCAACTTTCCGTAGGCGTTTGGCAAAATCTTCAGAGTCTCTTGTGGATGTGGCTCCAACATTCCTCTGTGGAGTGAGTTTCCACTGCTGCTGCCCTTTGAGACAGGAGCGGAGGCTGGGGGTCTCTGTGACGCACGCCCTCTCACATCAGGGTGGGAGGGGTGGGCTGTGTACACAGGAAATTTATGCTGAAGTTTAATCAAAATGAGCACCCCATTTCTGGGACTTCTGCCTCAAGCACAACAGCTCTGCTGTTCAACTTGGATTTGAAAATCAAGTGCTTCAGAAAATTCAGTCCAGTTTTGGTTGTTGATATTTGGAAGTGTGACTGCATTTTTACTTCTCTTTCAGTACTGTTTTTTTCCTTCCCTATAGCAACACAGATAACAGCCGGGAGTCAAGAGACCATGTCATAGTCACTACTTTCCCAGCATCTTTCTGTGTTTGGACTAAGTCACTCCACCTCACTAAGCCACAGTTTCTCCATCTGTAAAATGGGAACGCACACTACAGAGCTCACTGTGTTGTGGTGAAGATGAAAGCAAAAGTGGTGACGGTGATAAAGGGTGAGCAGGGCCCGCTTATTATTTCTTCCTTCACGTCATGTGAAGCACACATCCAACATTTCCTTTAAAAAAGAGCTTACCTTTCCCTTCCCACCAGATCTCACTTTAAAAGATGGCCAGAGTTTGAACAAGGTTATCCATTTTGCTCAGGGTGCCACCCCCAAGGGCAAAGTCAGGCAGCCCTGTGAGGTTTTCATAGATCAGAGTAAACGCGACTGTGTCTGCAACTGTTTGTCACAGTTCACCTGCCTGTGTGTCCACGCTTTTTCGGGGGAGGGTGCACACCAGGGACTGCTTAGACCATCCTGTCCATCACAGCTCACTGTAGGCCTTTTCAACCGCACTGCAAGCGGCTAGTCAAGAGGATTAGCCTGCAGGGGTGGGGGGGAGGGCGGGGAGGGAGGAAATTGATCTAATGTCTGAACTTTATAATAAAGAGCATTTGCATTAAAAAAAAAAAAAAAGAAAAGAAAACCTATTTTCCAGCTGGTCTGTGGCTTTTCTGGGCTTTGACAGGAAGGAGGCTTGCCGCAGAGGTGGCTCCTGCTGGAACCCTGTCAGCACCATTGGGGAAGCTTCACTGTGGAGCGCATAGAGCCACCATTCCGGGTAACAGTGCCGCAGGGCATGCTATTGGGGCTTCTTCTTGACTTAGTGCCTAAGAAGATACAGCGGGAACAGAAACCTCCCAGGAGGACTGCAGCACCCAAACAGGACATGCTCCATTGGTAAGAAAGGCAGAGGGACAATGGTGAGCTGGGCAGAGACAATGAAAATGCCAGGTGCTCACAGTTTGACTTTATGCCTCGTCTCCCCCTCGTCTTTCTGCCCTGTCCCCTCACCCTACTGTACCCGGCCTAAGTCAAAGGTGCATCTTTCACTTCCCGAAAGACCCCGGGACATCCCCTGTGCTCTCCTCTCTCTTGCAGGGTGCTGAGGCTGCAGCATGGCCTGGATGGCTTTCACTCTGCAGAGGGGTCAGACTCGCTCCCATCAGTCCCCTCCCCACAGCCCTGGGCACCTGAAAGGCCAAGTAAGGCCACAAGGCCACACACAGGCAGAGGGAACAAGGATGACTGCTCCCAAGGAGGGGGCGCTTCGAAGGGCAGGGAGCCAAGGCTTTGTAAAGCCCTATGAAGACAACTCTGATCACTTCCAACGGTGAGTTTTGATCTGAGTACAGATCTGCCCAGTCACATGGTGGTCTGGGCACCACCTGGGAGCAAATGCCAGACCCAATGGCATTTGGGCTGTGACACGACTATCCACATACAGTTCTACCTAGTTGTGAAAAAGGAGTCAGTGCACCCAGGTAGGCTGGAAGCTCCAGCAAAGCCTGGCTATGTGTGAAGCGGGAGGGCCTAGTTTGGGATGTAGAAACACTGCCCACCTCTGCCTGGGTCTGGGCCGGGGTCTTTACCAGGTCAGACCTTTTGCCTGGGTTTGCCCCCTAAAACCAACATATCTTCAGTGTCTCAAAGGAATATCTGCAATGATAACGTCCCAAATTTACAAACCCAGCCAGTGTTTTAAGAGCGATTCCAATCCCAGCTCCAGTACATACTGAAGGTCCGTGGGGAAGTGGTGTGTCCTCTCCAGACTGTTTCCCCATCTGTACAATGTGTGCGAGGCTCGGCACACTCTCCTGCTCTCCATCCGCCCGGGGAGCGGATGCCGCACTGCCCTCGCTGTGCCTGGAGGGCACTGTCTGCTGCCAGGTCGGGGGTGTAGGCCTGGACAGGTGAACAGGAGCCTGGGGGCCTTGGTTGCTGCCAGCTTGTGTGGCCCCAGCGACACGTCTTAAGGTGTTGGACAAGGACCTGGCTGGACTGGAATCTGTGCCCTGCTGGGTGGGCTCCCTCTCTGCCCTGGCCACCTTCCCACGGTGATTCGGGGCAGAGAGCTGCCAAGCGGTCTCCCCTGGGAGAAGCTCAAAGCCCGGGATCCCTCTCACGCTCTTGGCCCGAGTTGGGGTGACGGGTCAGCTCTCCCATCCTCTTCCTCTACACAGTGCCTCCTGCTGACTTTCCTCCATCGTCCCCGCCTCCCTCCCTCCACCTCCTGCAGGGCTGGTCCCTCCGAGCGTCCCACACAGCCTGCTTTAGGCTCGGGCTTTGTCTCCGGCGCCCCCAGCCCGCTCCGACGGCCCCGACGCCCAGTCCCTCCGCCCCCCATGGGGGCGCCCGCTTACCCGTGCTGCCGACCCCGGAGGCGGCTGTGCTGCAGCACCAGCTGGTAGGGAGACTTGGCGGGGCTCGCCGGCGTGGCGGCGGGGCCCAGGGCCAGTGCCAGGGCGAGGGGCAGTAGCCGCCCGAGGAGCGCCATGGAGCGAGAGGCCGCGCAAGGCGAGCTGGCGAGCCGTGGAGGAGTGCGAGCGCCGTCGCCGCCGGCAGGTTAAGTAAGCGGAGAGCAGGGAGCCGCCCGAGGGGCGGGGAGCGGGCGGAGGGCGGGCTGCGGACGCCCCGCGCCCCGCCCACTCCCCCTCCGCGGCCCAAGATCGTTCACAACCAGCCCCTCTCTCCCGTGCTCCCCAGCGTCCACCAACGGGCCGACGGGGCCTCACTCCTTCACTCCCTCCTCGAGGTCTGCAGGGTCCTGAGCCCAAACATGCCTCACCGGCCTCAGGCCATGCTGATTCCCACAATATTCTACCCATCACACTTGCCTCCGCATTCCACGCGCACCCCTCTCCTCCCCCAGCTTGCTAACTGTAAGATGGGTAGGGAGTAAATCTTATGATTGACAGAAGACAATATATATATATATATATATATGTATAAATGTATATGTGTATATATATGTATATATGTATATATATGGCAGGTTTTGTTAGACTCCAAGCTACTCTTGGAAACCGTGGAGAAGGGTGGGGTCCGCCACCTTGGTACACACTCATTGTCTCTTTTAATAAACATCTGTATAGCACTACGTGTGAGAAAGATGCTGCAAAAAGATAGCAAAGACAAGATTTTTGCCCTGGAGGAGCTCAGAGCAAGTAAACAACTAGTCACCTGGGAGGGAGATAAGTATTCACTCAAGCACCTATTAATCGCCCACGAATTACCTGGCACTGCTAGCCTGGGGAGACAAAGATGGATGAGTGAGTGAGATCCAGGCTCTTTCTGAAAAAGTTCACAGTCCAGAGACCCGAGGGCCAGAAAACAAGCTGCTATGGGGAGGGGCAGCTGGGGCCTTGGGAGCCTGGAGGAAGCACCGGCCTGACAGGAGGTGACACCTGCTCTAGGCTGGAAGGATGAGAAGGAGTTAGCCAGGCAAAGTGAGGGCATTCTGGGCCCTCAAAGTGTCCGGTTGGCTGAAGCATGGGGAGGCAGGGTCAAGGAGAGAGAGAAGGGAAGGCATGTCACAGGACCCAGACCCAAGCTAAGAGTCCTGCAGGTGATGGAGAAGCAGGCCAGGGGCAGGAGCAGGCTAGGAGAGGACAACATAAAATAAGCAAGACTGAAGGCAGGAAGGTCAGGTGACCAGGAGGGGACCAAGAGCTTGTTCCGTGGAAGTGGAGGTGGGCGTGAAGAAGGGTGGCACACCAGGGGGTGTCTAGGAGGTAAAAGACTCAGCAGAACTTGGAGGCTGTACCCAGAGAGTTGGGGGGGGGGGAGGAGGAGGAGCCAGGGATATCTAAGGTGCTATTGGCAGGGGCATCTTGTCGCATGGTAGCACCATTCTTAGAATGAGGGATATGGAGGGAGGTGCAGATTTGCCGGGAGAGGGTCAGTGGTTTTGGACATACTGACTTTAAGTGCTTGTGACTCATCCAGCTGTCCTGTGGGCAGTTGTATGTAAAGATCTGGGGCTCCATCGAGGATTCTGGGACGGAGATCCCAACATGGGAGTCCTCCTTAGCTGTAGGCAGCTGAAGGCGTGGGAGCGGATGGATTCTCTGGTTGGGCGTATGGAGCAAGAGGTGGGTGATGACAGATGACAGAGAGGAGGCATGGCAGAGAGTAGCCAGCAAGGAGGTGAAGGAGAGCTGACAGAGAGCAGGAGGAAATGCGGAGCCCCAGAAGGAGGGGGCTGTGAGCAGCGAGTACCGCTGCACACAGATCTGAAGCTTATCTGCTTTGTGGGAAACAGACAGGCACTGGGGACTTGGCTGTGGGAGCAGGAGGGCGAAGCCAGGTGATGGTGGTTTGATGAAGTGATGGCGCAGTAGAGGGTGTGGACGATTCTTCCAAGAAGATTATCTGAGAAAGGAAGGGAGAGTCAGTGTGGAAGACAGGGGACACAGTCTACAAAGGCCTGGACATGCTAGGACATTGCTGGAAAGGAGGGAGGAAGGAGGAGCCCAGTGTAACGGGAGAGGGGGAGGGGGATCATCCGAGTGAGGGGAAGGGAAGCAAGGAGAGGCTGAAGCAGAGCAGTTGGGGGCTGGAGGAGGGGCAGAGCGCAGAGGGAGTAAAAGCTATTGAGGGCCTGAGCTGGGAGTGTGGTGGAGGGAGAGGAGAGGGCGGGTCAGGTTTCAGGGAGATTTCAGTGGTAGCACTGACTAGACTGGGAAACCCGAGGGCATGGAGGGGAGGGGGGCGTGGAGTCAGGGACAACCTCAAGGTCTCTAGCTGCGATGATGAGATGCAGGACGGGCGCTGGTGAAGGTGCACATTGGGTTGCCCGTGGGGAGCGAGGTGTGACTCCAGGTGCGTTCATATCATGCCTGACAAGAACCCACATTTCCGGGTGGAGATGTGCAGGAGGGAGCTGCCTTTGAAGGTCTGAAGTTCAGGGGAGGTGTGAGCACTGAAGATGCAGACTGGAGTCATCACACTAGCAGGTGGTGGCTAAAGCCCTGGACTTGGGCAGTCTCCCTCGGGCGCACGTGTCGGAGAAGAGGAGGAGGAGATGGCAGGCCCTGGGGAGCACCCATCTGGAGAGACTGAGGGGAAACAGAGAAGGAACCCTGACAGAACCGAGGCCCAGGGACACCCTGAGAGGCCACAGGAGAGGAGGATTTCAGAGAGCCACCATCACTGCCAGGTGGGGCAGAGGATCCAAGCTGGACCCTATCACTGAGCGGTTCCTAGACTACGGTTGGCGCTCAGGAAACCAAAGACCACAAGACTACGGAATGTTTTCTGGAACATTCTAACCCCAGCTCGTATCTTCCTCATTGAAGACTAGGGGATGTTCTGGGGTGGTTTTGACCTTGGGGAGAGCCAGGTCCTTCCCTGATTCCCTTGCTTATTCCTCTCCTCCCATCTCCCCTGGAGGGAGGGTTGGGACAGTCCCTCCCCTGGCTACCTGTGGGGGGCTGCTCCCCGGGCTGGGACCTCTGCCACTTCGGGGGAGATGATCCCTTTGCCTGTCTCTGTTCAGATGGGGCTCATTCTGCCGGCTGGTGAGGACTGTCAAACACATACTTCAGTCTGGAATGAGTGGACTTTCCTGAAAATGACTTTCTGAGGGAGGAGGGTGCCTCTCCAGTGGCTTTAAGTTCAGCATTCAGGCGCCTGCGATTTAGCTCCACTTTATCTATGAGTCTTTTTCCTCATTGTGGGGTTTATCATTTTCTTTTTTTTCTGGAGCCTCAAGAAGAAAAGCCAGGGGATAGGAAGAACTGTTTTGATGATTTCCACATCAAAAATCCTATCTGCTGACTTTGTTCTCAGACAGTGATCGGGCAAAGAAAGAGGTGTCTTTGGCAGTGACTACTCAGTGAGTCAAGGTGGACGGCTGCTAAGATCATGAGCTGGAAAGCTGGGCTGAGGTCTAAGAACACAGCAGCCTCCATGGATTGTCTAGTCTAAGCTGCTGTAAAATAACTCCTTTATAAAATCGAGGTGGTCCCGACCAGAAGGGTAGGGTAAGGAATGAAAGGAAGTTTCTGGGAAGGATACATGCTGAGAAGTGAGGAAGTAGCCTTTTGGCAACTTTGCTTGATGGTTTAGGTTTAAAGCTTGGGTGCCCAAGCCAGGATCCATCAGGTAGACTGCCAGCCTTGCCTGAGTGATGGCATTGGTAAAACAAAGCTGCTGAGTGCAGGCTCTGGAGGCAGGGAACCTGGGTTCAAATCCCAGTCCTACTACTTACAAGCTGTGTGGTCTTGGGCAAGTTGTTCAACCCCTCTGAGCCTCAGTTGCTACTTTTCCCATAGAGCTGATAACAAAACCTACCTCACAGGACTCTAGGGTAGATTACATGATATAATTCATGTAAACTGGCCAACAGATACGAGCCGCTTACCTCTCCCAGTAATTGCACTATATAATAGAGATCACTGAAAAGATATGATAGGTTAGCGCCTACGGAAGTGTAATCATCTGAAAATAATCATTTAATTGATTGAAAACAAAACATTTCTCTGTTTCAACAGGACTGCTTGGCATAGGACACTGGGAAGTGCTCAAAGAGATTCAAGCTTGGGCTTGATGTCTCCCCTGGGGATGGAGCATTGGCTGCATCACAGTTTTAGGTAAGATGCCCTGTGTGTGTAAGAGCCTGGGAGCTGTGCCTTCCCCAGCCCAGCTCTCCCTCTAGCAAGATTTATAGGCTCCAGGACAAGTCAGGTAATCTCGTCGTAAAACTTCCCTGATCTGTAAAACTAACATTCGATGACTTGAGTTTTTCCATGAGCTCAGGAAAGAGATTACAGTAAAACTTCATTTACTGTTTAGATGTAAAAAAAATTCCACCTCTGTGTCCCACCACTCGCCTCCCTCCAAAACCAGAAAATGCAGAACCCTGTGAATGTAAACACGTTCTTCCACCACAGATTGCTGCTTTGTGGGAGGGGTGTTTTTCCACAGGAAAAGATGTTGCTGGGGAAAGGAACAGGGGTCCTCCATCCCAGATGGCCTGCCACCAACTGGGGCTAGCCCCGCTCACTTTCATTTGGGAAAGATTTCCCTTTTCTTTCCATGTTAGACCAACTAAAGAGAAAGAGAGGCTTGTTTGGAACAATAATTACTAGACTTTTTCAGACACTTTATAAAAATAACTATTTTCTCATTTTGTGGCTCTTACGAGATCACCAAAAACAGTTTAGTTTTTGAAAATAACCCTGTTGTGCTTGACAACAGGGCTTCAACATCAAGATGAGTGAGAGTTCCAACAAGCTCTCCACAAAGGAAACAGAGAAAGAAACTGGTTCTGGGTCTGTCGGCAGGAGAGCTGGCATTTGCCGCTTGACCAACTTCATGCCTCCCTTTTGCCATCCTCCCTGGGTGATGTTCTGGGTGATGTCAGGCATCAGTGAAGATAGATGACACGGTCAAAATAATTCCCAGAGGACACTCAGCCTTTCTAACCTGCCACCATGTAGTGAATGAGAGAGCTCTGACAATTCAGTTCCCTATTACTTGCCAGGGAGAAAGAAGGGTGGGTTTTGGCATGAGATATCCAATTTTTAAGAGTACTTGAATCAAATTTGGGGGAAATTTTCCATTCCTTGTACAATACACAGCACTTAGAATGGTACTTTACACACTGCAATTATTCCATCCACCCAACAAACAAATGCAAGCAACATCCCCACTTACTAAAATTAAGGGGTGATTATAGTGCCATTTAGGGGATTCAGATTTGGTTTTTCAAGGATTTTCCATAACCTTGCCACTCAAAATGTGATCTGCAAACAGCAGCAGCAGCAGCAGCCTGGAACTTATTAGTAATGCAGAATCTTAGATACTGCCCTCTGTCCCCCGCCCCCCCCCCCTCCCCCGCACTGAATCAGACTCTGCATTTTAAATAAGATTACCAGGTCATCTGTGTGTACCTCAAAGTTTGAGAAGCACAGGCCTACAGGTTTCTGTTAAATAGCTAAAGCTCAGATGAGTTTAAAATAGGATTCAATTTACGTAAAACTTTTCAAGAAACATAGCCATTGACAAAAAAAAAAAAAAAAAAAACACCTGAAAATTTGTACCAAGGACCACATTGGAAATCTTTGCTCTCACGGAAGCCCAGCTCACACTGTGAATGACAGTCAAGATGCCTGGGTGACTGGCAAGTGGCTTTTTCTCTAGGTCCAGCTGTTGGGTATTTGGTGGCTTCTACTCACTGAACTGGGAAAGGAAATTGTGTTCACTCCAGGTCATCTTCAATTCGTCTCCCCTTTCAAAGCCTGCAAAGGGGGCGTGGGTGGTCTACAGGTTTGTAACAGCAAGAACTTAAAATAAACCTGCAGTTTCAGGCTCTACAACTGATGGAGACAGAACAGCTGTCACAGCCCTAAAATGGCATTAGGTACCCAGTGTTTACCTTCCTAAATGACTTGTTATTTTCACAACTTCTCTGAACACTGGCTTTCTTAATCAGGGCTTGCCAAATGCTACTTGTTGGCTAGAACCCAACTTTATTTTCCAGGGAAACTGATTTTTCACAAGAGAGTTGCATTGATTTGGCTCAGATAAAATATCTTACAAGAGAAGAATCCAGAGGCACTTTTGAGGTTGCTTCAATTGCCTGACCTCAAATACTTTTATGGAGTGATGCCCACTGTAGGGAACTTACCAGACGATTGTTGGCTTGAGAAGCAAAGCTTACTCATGCCTTTCCTCTGCTCCCCTCAAGTTTTCCTGCATGGAGGGCAAAGGCCTCAGAGAAACAACGCCTTCCCAAGTCCACTAATCCTCATACCGCCTCTGTCCAGCTCCTCTCCGTTTCTGTATTCTTGCATGGCACTGCCCAAGGTTGGAAAGCCTGCTTCCAGTTTTGCCTCTCCCCCCGCCCCTCACCCCCCACATGCGATCAGTCACCAAGACCCTACAAGTGTTCTTTCCAAATCGCTCCTAGATGTTTCTGTTTCCCCATCGACCACTCAAATACCCCAGATCCCCAAGGCCTCACCTCTCACCACCAGCAGCCCACACCCCTCCTCTGACCCGCAGCCATCCATCTATCCCACCACTGCCGGTCTTATCTTCCCCAAACACCGCTTTCACCAAAGCACTGCTTTCCTAGGACACTGCCAATGGCTTTTATTGTTTATGAGAGAAAATCCAGACTTCTCTGCCTATTTTCTTCTTTTTGTTTTTTTAAATGAACATCTTTTTTCACCACTGATTTAAAAAGAAATACATGCACATTGAACAAACCTTGGAACACACTGAAAAGGCGACATTAGAGCATAAAAGTTATCCACCCTACACCAAATTTGGTTCCTACACCAAAACGCATCCAAGGTGTTGCCCTCCCTCTGTTGCGCCTGGCCTCTAAGTCCTTCGTAGAATTCCTCTTTGTCATCCATCTCGCCTGCTCTCCCATGTGTCCCAGGGTCAGCTCTGGCTCCTGCAGGGCACGTGCTTCCTCCGCCCTCCCCACACACAGTTCACACAGCCCACTTCTGCTTCCTCTGTGCAGAGCCCTGGGCTACCTCTTTGCTTCCACTTACCTGTATAATACTCTCCCTTTAAACCCAGCTTTGTTACTGAGAAGCTGTGTGTCCTCAGGCAAATTCCTTAACCTTTCTGGGCTACTGTTCTTTCAGCTGGTCTCCCTTCCATGACCTTCCCACTTCATGGAGATTCTCCTTTGCCATGTCCACCAGCTCTAGCCTTTAGCCCTTGGGTGTGCCATCACAGTTGGCCCACATAATTATATCTGTGTTTCTTTTATAACCTCATCATAACTCAGCAAGGAACCCAGTTAACATTTACAGATTCATTAACTGACTGACTGTGTTTTGAAAGGTCTAGCCTAAATCCCTGCTGGTGCAATTCACACCTCTTCCCGTGGATTCTAGACAGAGACTGGCACTGCTTTAGCTGGGTGCTCCACCCCCACACCCTGGGCTAGACTGACTTGTGTGGCCTTCCGGTTCAGGCAGAGACTCTGATGGGCCTTAAGGAACATTGGTCCTGGCTCGTCTCCCCACCTTCCCTAGCCGGGTGTTCAGTTCCCTAGCAGGAAGGCGTCAGCATCTCTGGGGCCGGTGCTCCCCAATTCACGGAAGGTTCCCCCATGTTAGCTGAAAAGAAAGGCTCCACTTCCTCAGCTGCAGAGCTGTGCCAGCATCAGAGAGCAGAAAGGGGAAGCTGCTGGCTGTGTAGCGACAACATGGATGGACCTAGACGGTATTATGCTAAGTGAAATAATTCAGGGGCTTCCCTGGTGGCGCAGTGGTTGAGAATCCGCCTGCCAGTGCAGGGGACACGGGTTTCGAGCCCTGGTCCGGGAAGATCCCACATGCTGCGGAGCAACTAAGCCCGTGCGCCACAACTACTGAGCCTGTGCTCTAGAGCCTGCGAGCCACAACTACTGAGCCCGCGTGCCACAACTACTTGAGCTCACGTGCCTAGAGCCCGTGCTCCGCAACAAGAGAAGACACCTCAATGAGAAGCCCGCACACCACAACGAAGAGTAGCCCCTGCTCTCTGCAACTAGAGAAAGCCCGCGCACAGCAACGAAGACCCAACGCAGCCAAAAATAAATAAATAAATTTATTAACAAAAAAAAAAGTGCCCAAGATATTGCTTCTAACCTGACACCACCCTGCCTCCACCAAAAAGCTCTGGACATTCGAATCCAGGGTATAGAAGGCAATCTGTGTAGGCTGGGGAGCTCGTGAGATGAGAGCCACAAAATTTAGCCTGTTGGTTTTAACACTGTGGAACAAATTCATCCTCCTTTACCCTGGAACGAAAGGGCAAAATTAAACCCATGCGCGTGCCCCATGATACCCACCCCAACTTCTCTGCACCCTCCACTCCCCCTCACCCAGCAGGCAGGCTCTGGGCCCCTCCAACAGGACAGGCCCAAGGGCACACCTGTCAGCATCAGCTAGTGCAACACCCCTTCCCCAGCCTCTTCCAGCATTTTCCTCCTCATTCTTTCGTTCAGACGACTCCTGATATTTCACTGGACATGAATGGGGTAAATGCTGCAATAAGAGGGGGCACTTAAAGGGACTTGGATGGCTGCTTCTAAGGACAGCCAAAGCAGGGAGGTCTCTGCCTCTGAGGTTGCCCCAGGTGAGGCTGTGTCTAGGAAAGGCTGTGAGCCTGAGAATGATGCAGGGAAGCAATCAGGGAGGAGAGCAGATGTGTGCCTGCACGTGCACACACAGAGTCAGAGCCTAGTAAAGGAGAGCTATAGCTTACCAACGGCAGGTGCTATTCTAAGTACTTTCCATGCACTAAGTCATTCCATCCTTAAAGTCATCCTGTGGGTTGGGTATTGTTATTTTTCCTGTTTTACGGATGAGGAAGGCAAGGCCAGGAGAGGTGAAGCAACTTGCCAGAGTAGTGAGGAAGCCAGAAAGCAGAAGAGTCAGGGTTTGAATGGGAACAGCCCAGCTCCCAGCGCCTGCCCTACCTGTATCACTGCTCTACGCCCCTCTCCAGGTAGTGTAGCTGCACATTTTTGGAGAGCCCTGGAACTTTCTCTCCCTTGCACAGCAAGGGAGAGCAAAACCCTGCAAGTCCCCGGGAGCCACTCTGGAGAATGAGGCGGCCTTGGTGAGGAAAGCAGCTGGCACAGTCACTGCCCCCCTACCCTAGACAGGCAGGGGAACTGAGCTGTTGGAACCACAATTTATTTTCACCAGGAAATCAGTATTCCTTGAACGGATCAGCTAGACTTATTTAGCAATCCTTAACAACCTTGCCATGGACACTCCCAGCCTGCAAATAGAGTGCTCTGTATCCACTGCTCAGTGAATCCGTGGGGGCCAGTACCTCCCAGGCACAAGGGCCAGGGGGGTCGGACGATGAGCCCAGGGCTACTGATGCTCCGGCAGCCCTGACTTTCGGCTCCTCCAAATCATCCAGTTGCAGGATCCCCCTCTGATGAAGTCTCTAGAATTTGAGTTAAACAAATAAAAATGCTCCTCAGCTAGCCTGGGCAAGAGGCGAATTGTTTCCTTGAATGTGTGGGAAGCACAGCCCTGTCTTTTCCCCGGGGTTTGGGTAGATACCCGAGGGAGTCTGCAGCACTGATCCCGGGGTTCCCTGTGGCCTGGGACCTCCCGAAGGGAACGTCCCCCGAGCCACACCCCATTCAGGTCTCCTCTGGGCTCCAGGGGCCAATTTACGGTCTCAGCTCACTTGGGATTCTTCAACATACTGCAGCAGGAGCTGGCAAGGTCGCACCATTCCTCCTTAACTCTCCAGGAGCCTCTTACAGCCTTCTGTGCTTCCACAGTGACCTCTGTCTGACTCTTTGGTTGGCAAGATGGGTCACTTTCTTTCCTAATGTATTTCACATTGGTGATGGACTAATCTTTACCTGGCGGTCATCGTTTCTCTGAAAGCACCATGAAAGGACGTAAAATAAGTGAAAGGTAATTTTCTCCTGGTAATTGGCACGACCCCACCTGTGACAACACCTTGGCAAGGCACATTTAAAAAAACTTTCCTTTTATTCCTTTTTAAATTACTGATCAAATATTAAGTATCTGTGCCCAAGATTTCTTCAAACGAATGGCATGGGCGCTTTAATTAACATTTAAGACAACAAAATCCCAGGATGATGAAAGAATTAAAATGACCCCCAGGGTCTGTAGAAAAGATTTGCCTACATTAACTGGCACATTTCTGAAGTTACAGTTGAACGAGAGTTTGAGTTAGTCCTGCTGGTCTACATCATTTAGAAAAATACTGCCGACAACATATGGACAACCAAATTTCTCCACAGAGTGGTTCTGGACAGATTCTAATACAAACACTCTCTAAGCTCATGCTATAAGCCCAGCATGGATGAGTCAGTCATTCTCTAAACATGAGGCACTGAGTCTGGTTGGGGAGCCAGGCGCACACACGATGAAATAAGTGTCGAATACATGGCTTGATGTGAAAGGAACTCCACAGGGAAGTACCCAACAACTCCGTTGCTGCAGGTGGGGGGTGGGGGGGGACGGGGAAGAAGAGGGAGGATGGGGGCGTAGCGGAGGGTGGGAGGGGTGACGGGGGACTGGGATTCTTCCCAGAAAAGGTGATTCATCATCTGGTTGAAACAGAGGCCAAGTCAGCAAGGTAGACTGCAACTCATCAAACCAGAAACCGGAGACAGGGTTAGTACCAGAGACATACTTGCTGGTCTGCGTTTCTGGTTCTCGTTAGGGCTTTACAGTTCCCGAGACAGAAGAGCCTGAAAGAATTGCTTTTCTGTGTGTCCACTCTTAATGGCCAAGGAAAACGCCACCTTCCCAAGATCATCCAGGGTTTTTTTCCTCCATTGTTGAGAAATCTACTAAATATCCTAAGGCTTAATATTTGGTGTCTCTCAAAAATAGACCCAGGTCTTCTATGTGAGCACTTTCCACGCCAAAAGCAATAAGCACTGGAGCAGGCCCCTAAGCCTTTTGGGCTCCATTTCATCTGCAGGGCACCATCAACAGCTAATGGCATGTTGTGCTGCTGGCGTGCAAACATGTTCAGGCTCCTTCCGAGCCTTCTACTTGCTTACATTTTAAAGGGGGCGGGGTAGGCCAAGAAGTGTACATCTCTGTGTGTGTCTGTATGATGTGCAAACAGCAGACCGTGTGGGTCCAAATCCACGAAGTGCAAATCCTATGGAGCCCTTGAGACAGATGGGGCCGAGTTGTGCTGAGTCGGGGAGGGGTATGAGGCTCAAGGCAGAGCTTATAAAGGCTTGGCTTGGTGGTTAAAGTCCAACACAATATGCAACTTGAAAAACATATTTATTTAGATACAAAGTTCATCCAAGACCCCATAAAAAGACCTTGGTCTGTTTTCAAAGAGTATTGTGACAGTCATGGCCTCTTTTTTAACTTTGGTTCCTATAATTTACACCGGGGACCTGAGTTGATCATTCCAAACCAGTAAATTAACAAATGGAGGAGCAGAAAGGAAGACTGCAGGGTCATAACTGTTTCCAGATGTGGGGTCTGGCACAGCGTCAGCCTGGTGACAGTAACCGAAGAAAGTCCCTCCTCTCCAGCTAACAGCAGGCAGCTACTGGTCCCAGCAAAATGGCCTCTCTCTCTGTGTTTTCATTTCAGAGGACTTGCTCGGCTGGAAGCATGGCCCTTGCTGACTGTTTAGTGGGCACAGGCCATGGAGTTGATTCCAGTCAAACGCAAGAACCTCAGTGCAAGGCGTCTCCTGAAAGAATCGTATCCTTATAACGGTGGCCCTAAATGATGGAGAAAGATGGGGGCTGAATTGGGGGCAAACATCACATCACTAGGGAAATGGTACATGTGCAGTCGTTAGCCCAGGACCCTGTCCTTACCATTGATGAAATGTCTCCTCTACAGTTCCCCAGAGGAGAGGTGAGAGGGCAGGCTTGCTTCTGACTTCAGGGCACTTACAACCTGAGGCCAGGCACACACCCATGAGACAAAGCCAGGAGTGACTGGGGCCAGATGAGATTTGTCAGGAAAGACATCCTATAGAACATGCCCATGAAAGGACTCATAAAGGACAGCTGGGCCTGCTTTCAGTAGCAAAAAGAGGTGCTCTTAGGAAATGGCAGGTTCTGGCGTAGACCAAGTGGCCAGTCTCCACACATGGGGAACTTCACCCTGGACCTCAGACCGTGGTCAAGGTACCAGTCAGGTTCCAAGAGGCCCAAGGCCGTGAGGCCAGGCCAACGGAGCCCAGGCTTCTCACATTCTGCTTCCATCCTCCTCCGTCTTTTGGGAAAGCCTCCTTCTTCTGTTGCTTTTTATTTGCCAACCTGCTCATCCAACCACAGGGAAAATCAACTCTGAATATTTAAAACTGGAAGCATATAAACTGGTTTGACATACATGTGGCCTTGTCCCGCAGACAGATAGGGAGTAAGTTGGCCTGTGCGGTCATTGACCAGCTTGGAGCCAACTGTAAGAATGAATTTCATTGCTTTCTAGACCACAAGCAGCACTTAGTTGTGGATTTCCAGGAAAATACCGTGCCGAAACATCACAGACAATTCCCGCTTTTGTGCCTCAAAAGATATATCTGATCTCAGTTGGTTTTGATTTGTCAGGGACCAGAGCTTGTTCCCCTGAGTCATCTGCAGGAGTAAACTGTGTGCACTTGAACAGAAAACCCCGAAGGGTGTGAGGGAGAAGGGGGAGGATGTGGCTCGCCAGGGCCACTGTGGGGCAGCAAGCAAGGCTGAATCTGTCTGCTGGTGATGGGACCTGATGGGCCAGTGACAGAGCCAGAGTGTAAATGAGTGATCCTACTCTCCCGTCCCTGCTGCTGTCTCTCTGCCCTTCCCTGGTCTCGGACATGAAAGGCAGGCTGACACAAGCCACACACATTTCATCCATCCTTCAGGCCCCTGGCCTCAGCCCCAGGGCCACTGGGGTGCACACCCCTTGAAGATGAAACGCTCCTCCATAATCCCGATTTTGGAATAATGCATGAAAAGATATTTCAGAGCATGGCTTCCCGGGGATTCATGTCTTAGGGGCCAGCAGAGGAGGTTCTGTTAGCCCTTTCCCTGGCTAGACTGGGTTCCATGCACTGCTGCCCAGAGCCAGGGAGGTATGAGAAGAGCTCCAGAGAAGCTCTAGGAGGCCTCCTTTTCTAGCAAGTTCAACGCCCAGTGAGCATTTACTAAAGTGTCAGTAGTGGGTTTTGCATAGTGGAGCAAATATGGGGATAAACATAAAAGATGTAGAAGATCCTTTGTGTTTTCCAGAGCATACCATCATCTGGGAGGGCCAACAAAAGGGAAGAAAAACACTGGGAAACCTTCATCTCCATGGCCAAATTTACTAAGTGTTTTCTGTTCTCAGAGCCAAGCATGCTCTTTCTTACCTCCAGGCCCTTGAACCCACTGGTCAGAGGCAAGCCTGCTGCTTGACTTCCACTTGCCCATTTGATTTTAGTTTAGACGACGCTTCCTCCAGGAAGCCTTCCCTTCCTTCATGCCCTTTCTCTGGGCCTGCACTGGCCTCTTTTCTTTCTTTCTTTCTTTTTTTTTTTTTTTTTTACTACTGTGGCATCTATTAGTGTTGTAACTGTCTGGTGACATCTAGACCGCGAGTTTGGAGAGGGCGGGGGAAACGCCTGCCTCATTCACTACCTTATTCCCGGCATTCATTCATTGATGCATTAACTCATTTATGGCATACCTAGAGTGAGCCAGTCAAATGATCAAAGAAGAGAAAAGTCGTCCGTCATGAGGCTTCACTACTCAGGGAAGGCCCGTTGGAGGAGGTGCATTGGGAGGTCTTCTTCAAGGAAGTTTGAGAAGGGAAGACAAGGGAGGCACAGAACCTCACTGCATCACACTTCACCCTCCATGAGAGGTCTGGGCTTCCATGGGAATAAAATCTGGGACCCATTAATAAGGGGGAAGGGCATTCACATTCAAGGAGCTCGTCCACATGCCAAGATGGTTTTCCGTTATTAACATCTGCCATTCACCCAGAGCTGGCTGCAGGCCAGGCTACTTCTGGGGCTCCCTCATTTGATCTTTCAACAACCCTGCTGAGTGGAGCTGGTTGGCCCCGTTTTTACAGAGGAGGCGCTGAACCTCAGAAAGGGTGGGATTGGGCCAAGACCGCAGAGTCACGGAGCCAAATTTTAAACCTGATATACA
This sequence comes from Eschrichtius robustus, assembly GCF_028021215.1. Taxonomy (NCBI): domain Eukaryota; kingdom Metazoa; phylum Chordata; class Mammalia; order Artiodactyla; family Eschrichtiidae; genus Eschrichtius; species Eschrichtius robustus. Next base: position 113,551,629 of record NC_090825.1, on the reverse strand, counting down.
AATTTTTTCTATCATACGTTTAAGTAACTGCCAAAGATGCAGAATACTGTATTTTGAGTACGTGTGGGGCAGTGGGAGAGAGGAGGCGGCATGGGTGAATCAGTATTGAGGAGGGCTCGCTCAGGCAGATCGGCTGTAGAAGAGCGTAGGCGTGGAAGCTGAGAAAACTGATTCTGCTAAAAACTCTGTTTGTCCACACACCCCCTGCAGGGCTTCCTAGAGCCCCAGGGGTATGTGTGTTTCAGTTTAAAGTCTCCATATGCCCTTGAAGGTCAGCGACCACTAGTGAACAAGGCTGCCCTCCCTCAGCAGGGGCCCAGCATCCCAGAGCAAACCAGATGAAAGAGGCCAAAGAAAGGTTTTCTCACTTTTTCCTCGCAGGAGGGTTAAGTTGCAGGCAGGTGCTCTGCTGGCGTGGCATGGCCAAGTCCTACAGACCTTTGCCACTCAAAGACTGTGATTCAGCCCCACCCTACTGAACCAGACTCTGCCCCAAACCAGAGGCTCTTAACATTGGCAGCATCTTAGGATCACTGCTCAGGGGGAGCTTTTCACAAATCCTGTTGCCCGGGGCCACACCTCAGACCATTTAAACCAGAGCTCCGCTCCTGTGGTCCCCGCGGCAGTTTCTCAGCTCCCAGGGTGATCCCGTGTGCAGCCACTGCTGAGAGCCACTGTCGCGGACGCATCGGCACGCCTTCAGCACCCCCTTCACAGCTGCACGCTCCCCTCCTCTCCCCGGGGCTACTCTGGCAGCCCCCAGCCCCTTCCCTAAGCCAGATCCTCCCACCTGGCTCTACATACTCTTCCCAACCTTGGCTCCAAAGGCTCCCCCACTTTCTAATCAAACTGGAGGACTTGCTCTTCCCCAAGCACCCCTCAAAGTTTCCCACACGCTCACCCCCTTCGATCTATCTTCTGTACTATTTCTCGCCCCAATCCTGCCCATCTTTTTTTTTTTTTTTAAATTTTATTTATTTATTTATTTATGGCTGTGTTGGATCTTCGTTTCTGCGCGAGGGCTTTCTCTAGCTGTGGCAAGCGGGGGCCACTCTTCATCGCGGTGCACGGGCCTCTCACTACCGCGGCCTCTCTTGTTGCGGAGCACAGACTCCAGATGCACAGGCTCAGTAATTGTGGCTCACGGGCCCAGTTGCTCCGCGGCATGTGGGATCTTCCCAGACCAGGACTCGAACCCGTGTCCCCTGCATTGGCAGGCAGACTCTCAACCACTGCGCCACCAGGGAAGCCCCCTGCCCATCTTTTGAGGCACATCTGAAATATGCCTCCTCCACATCTGAAACATGATCCCCTCCGCCTGGTGGTGACCTCCCCATCACGTTTTATCTGACTTTCTCATGGCCCTTCCTGTTTTCTACTTTGGACTCACACTGGGCATCTTCTTTCCCCTTTCCAAGCCGCCCCCTGAGGCTGAAGCCTTCAAGGGCAGACTGGGGTCCCACGTATCCTTGTTTATCCTGGCTCTCGGCTTGGCACACGAGAGCTACTGATACACAACTGCGTCCCCTGCCCTGTTCCTTCCCCGGGCAGAGGGCAGGCCCAGGACAACTCCAGAGTCTGGAAAATTCAGGCAGGGCCTGAGAGCCCCTGTAGCACTGCAGACCATCTCCACCACCGCTGGTGATTATCTGGCTTGCCAATTTGTTCCATTAAATTAAAGGTCTTAAAATTACTACTCTAAGGGGAGTGGGCAAAACCCACATCAGGCAAGTTGCGTTGGTCTCTGCAACATAAAAGTTGCCTAGAAATAAAAAGTTTTCTATCATTTGTAGCAATGTTAATGCAGAACTCCAAATGTAGGCCCCCTCCCTTCTAAATAATAGCCTTACTCTTTGGCGGGACAAGATAGGTTCACTACCACAGCCAGCAGAAACCTGACCACCAAACTTCAAAGGAAACATTCTCCATCTCTCCCTCCAGCTTACTCTGGCAGCCTGGGCCTGGCCTCGGTTCAAGCCCCTAATAAATGCTCTTTTGATGCAGAAACTTGCATTAGCATTTGGGCTTGGATTGCTCTCCTGTTTTCCCTTCATGGGAATCATTTAGTAATTTGCTCTTATAAAATTCAGGCAGGGAACCAGATATTCAATGTCTAGAAACAGGATGCAGGAGGACTCCACCTCACATCACTGTCGTCCCTGTGCTTCTGAGCAGGGCTGACCATGCACTTTCCCCTCCAGGGAATCTGGGATCCAAGCTGCTGCTCCTTTAGTGTTGGTGGCCTTCTTCCCTTCATCTCCTGCCCGTTTCTAGGCACCCACTTTTTTTTTTTTTTTTTTTGAGCTATATTTGACATATGACAATGTATAAGCCTTAGGTGTACAACAGGATTTGATATATATTGTGAAACGATCACAATAAGTCTAGTTAACACCCATTACCACTCATAGTTACAATTTTTTTTCTTGAGATAAGAACTTTTGGATCTACTCTCTCAGCAACTTTCAAATATACAATATAGTATTGTTAACTATAGTCGCCATGCTGTACATTAGATCTCCAGGACTTACTTATTTTACAACTGGAAGTTTGTACCTTTTGACCCCTTTTACCTCTACCTCTACTCCCCTGTTTGGCAACCACCAATCTATTCTGTTTCTAGGAATTGGTTTTTTTTTTTTAAAGATTCTACATATAAGCAAGATCATACAGTATTTGTCTTTCTCTGCCTTATTTCACTTAGCATAATGCCCTTGAGGTCCATGCACATTTTCACAAATGGCAGGATTTCCTTCTTTTTTATGGTTGAATAATAATCCATTTTATTATATAAATATACATACCACATCTTCTTTATCCATTCATCTACCACTGGACACTTAGGTTGTTTCCATATCTTGGCTACTGTAAATAATGCTGCAGTGAACATGGGGGTGCATATGTATTTTTGTGTTAGTGCTTTGGTCCCCACTCTTCCTATGTCTCTGCCAGCCCATTTTTTAGACAGGGTCCTGAAATGTATCAGTGTGGGTCACATTCGAAGTTCACTTTGTCTCTGAGATGCAAATTTGTACTGACAAGGTTGCAGCTGTACGGTAGGATTTACTAAAGAGCCAGCAATCTTTCGCATTCTTATCTTCTTAGCACCAAACCAGAGGTCTCAAGAGATATTTTAGAAAGCGTTGGTTCCTTAGTGCATATGACTGAAGAGGAAGACTTTTGACAGAGACTGAAATGATTCAGTCTCTCCCTGCGTCTCACCTAGACATGTGGTATTAAGGCAGCACCCCCCAGGGCCCCAGGCTAGAGCCGTGCAAATTGGGATTCCATGTTTAAGATTCTCTTCAGTGTTAGGCTTGGAATGGGTTGCAGAAGCTGCTGGGAGGTGTCCTGAGGAGATCTTTAGGAACATACAGCCGTCTATTACCCTTGGCTGAGGACAAGCACAGAGAGCAGAGGGGTGGGGAAAGGGACCTTTGAAAGCTGCTTCTAGCCAGGGACTCTGTGACATGTGCCGCTGGCCTCATCCAGAGCCAGGTGACGCTGCTGTTCTTCTCCAACTTTTGCTTAAGAGCCTGTATCTCAACAAGGGTTTTCAGCACACTGTATAACTTTCACTCTACACAGAAACTTCAGCCCAGAGGGGGAAAAAACTGAGTTTTTTCTCTGGGCCAAACACTGAGAAACTTTTGTTTGCATGTGCCTGTTACATTCAGCTCTTCACGGATAACAGAATCACCAAAGATCTAAATTCTGAACTCCCCCGTTTCCAAAAAATTTTTAAGAAAATGCCACCTCAAAGTTCACTAGGCACTTAGAGGTTTATATTTTGAGTTCAAGGTTTCTGACGAGAACTGAAATTTTGCTATTCATCCGGAAAAGCATGAATTAGACCCTTATAGTAAGAAGAGGAAATGGCTTGCCAAATAGCAGCGTTAATTCTCGAGATTCTGTTTAATTACACAATACTCCACTTCCTCTCTTCTTCAACTAATGTGAACAAGCAGCTGTCTGAGATATTAAATACACAAAACCACAGCAAACGCTAAATGATAAATCCTAAAATTATATACGTGTGCTCTTTATGGGCAAAGAAGAGCATATGGCATTATGGGAAGAAAAGACAAAACACGGGAGAGACTCCTCACCTTCCCCGAGCTCCATGGAGATTCTAGAAAACCATTTTCCAAGTTCATTTCTGATTTTCAAAACCAAGGGATGATAACAATAGTTAGCTTTTAAATCTTTGGCTACAACCACCCAGAGTAAATTTCTCCTTTATTAACCTAGAGAGAATAATTATCAAATAAAAGATCCTCTGTTATTTCTCAGCCATGATTTGTTTCAAATGCGTCTATTCAGTTCCACATTCCATGTTTTACACATGTGAATACTTAGACATTGGATACGTTTCCTGTTAGCTGTCACTGTGCACTGCTTTTCAATTTAAAAAAAGATTTAAAAGATTATCAAATAAAAAACAACTTCAAAGCTTAAAACAGGGGATTCCCTGGTGGCACAGTGGTTAAGAATCCACCTGCCAATGCAGGGGACACGGGTTTGAGCCCTGGTCTGGAAAGATCCCACATGCCACAGAGCAACTAAACCCGTGTGCCACAACCACTGAGCCTGTGCTCTAGAGCCCGCAAGCCACAACTACTGAGCCTGCGTGCCACAACTACTGAGCCTGTGTGCCACAACTACTGAGCCTGCGCTCTAGAGCCCGTGAGCCACAACTACTGAGCCCCTGTGCTGCAACTAATGAAGCCCACGCGTCTAGAGCCTGTGCTCCACAACAAGAGAAGCCACCACAATGAGAAGCCCGCTCACCTCAACGAAGAGTAGCCCCTGCACCGCAGGTAGAGAAAGCCTGCGTGAAGCAACAAAGACCCAACACAGCCAAAAAATAATAATAATAATAAAATAAAATAAATTAAAAAAAAAAAAAAGCTTAAAACAAATCCTCTTATTGTATTCCCAACTACTTTATATCTCTTATCACAAGGTAAGATTAAACAATCCTTTTGGCTGTTTTCCCAAACACCCAGACATATTTTATGCGAAGCGTGAGTCATGGCGGCATTGCTTTCAATGTTCGGGACAGTCTCCTTGGAGTGAAGAATAAATGGCAGTCTGAAGTTATTGGTGATGATGGATTGGGAACTAGACATTTATCCAAGTGACGAAAAACGAAATAGGAAAATGTTGCCTGCTAATTTTAAATCAAAAGAACTAACTGTCTTATATGAGTTGTGTCAACTAAGAAGTATGGGATGGTGGCAGAGCCTGGAAAGAACAGAAGTTGGAGAGGAGCACTCTCATGAATGAAAGAATTTAAACTCTAGAGCAAAATGTGGACTGGTAAGAGTTTTAGGGAAAAAAAATTTAGTGTCTTTCTTCCATCCAATGTTGTTTTCTGTGTGGTGAAGTTTTATGATGGCAAGTTCAATAAACAGTGAAGTCAGTTATTTCCTAAAATGTCTATTTTGATCCTAACGTTATTTAACCTATGTGTGATGAGGCAAAGATGATTAATGTATTTGTATCTCTTAGAACCTTTGCCCTTTGACAGCTCCATCTGAGGAGAGTTTCATTTCTGCCCCACCACTCATTGGAACTTCTGTGTTTTTGAATCAAAATATCAGAGCAAGGAAAAAAGAACCACAGAAGCAGGAGGAAAAGGAGAAAACTAGGAAGTCTTCATTGATCTGACTCAGCGTGTCCAAAAGAAATATAATATGAGCTATATTTATAAATATGTAATAAACATATATAAACATGAAATTAAAATTTTTCTAGTAGCCATATCCAAAAAGCAAAAAGAGACAGGCATAATTAATTTCAAATATATAATTTATAAAGCAATATTTTAAAAATATTATCATTTCAACATGTACTCAATATAAAAAATTATTAATCAGATATTTTACATATCTTTTTTTTATAACAAGTCTTCAAAATCCTGTGTGTATACTACACTTAAAGTACATCTCAATTCATAGTAGTTTCATTTCAAGTGCTTACTAGCCACACGTGGTTAGCGGCTGCCATATTGGACAGTACAACTCAAGATAATAAATTATTGGGAGGGGGGAGTAGAAATGAAGAAAAAAAGCCCTGCAGGCTGTGGGTTTAGGACTTTATTGCCAGGGAAATGTAGAGAACAGCTTTGGAGCATACACTGAGACCTCTTTTAAATTCTTAAAAGAGTAAAAATAAAATATTTGAGTTATTTTGAAATTAATTTGGGTAGATGGACTGTGTTTCTTCAAACTGGACCACCTGGTCCTGGCTTTACAGGGGTTAAATCTCCAATCATGGGTGGAGGAGAGGTAAATGAAAATGTAGGGTAGAAAGATGTTGGAGGTTGTGGGCAGAGGTGAGCTATATTATTACCTAGATCTGCACAAGCAATGCCTGTCCCGTGTCTGGCGTGGGTCACAACCAACCCAGGAGGGCACAAAGTCAGCACATCAAGCAGATGCAAGAGAGGATATCAACTGTCATGACCCAGTAGTGCTATAGAGCAATGGTCTTGAAACCCTTGGAGGAGACAGGCATGGCCACGTGGCATAGACCCTGACAGGTGGCGTAGTTTGGAGTGGTCACCCTGGGTGCAGGAGCAGGAAACAGGATGAAGGATGCCTGCCATCAACCTGCTGCCTGCAGGTGCTGTAGACTAAAAATGCACCACAATCAGAACCCAAGCAGGAGAGACTGACACTCAGGCCTTCAAATGCAGCTGGAGCCCAAGGATCAGGATAGCCCAGAGCTCTGAACTCATTCTATGTCACACAGGAGTAAAAGTCATCCTGAATCGGCATGTTAGCACTATTGTGGTGGCCCAATCCCGTGAGACTCTATGAAAGAAATACCGTGCTGCCCTGTGAGAGTGATCTATTTCCCAAACCGTTTCCTGGAACTGGAGCCCCGTCCATAGGGCCCTCAGGATAACGCCATGAATGGGAGTCCTGAAGTTCCTCGGAACATTTGGTCTACCCCACAGAGGTGAAAGGGTCAAAGAGCAGCCTAAACAGAAGGAATGAGGACCAGAGCTCATAGAGAAGGAACCGAGCGTTCCAGCTGGCCCCTGGAATGAGAGGGGACTTCGGAAACTTCAAGCAAGTTACTCCAAAGCATGGGGCTCGGGACAGAGACCCCACTTTGTGGGACTAAGGGCATTTGGGAGGAAGCTCTACTGGAATATGAGAGAATAAAGCCAATACAAAGAGAGAAACAGAATGGGGAAACCAAGTGACAGAGACAGTCCTGCTGACGCAGAGCTGTGGAGGCCAGTTCCACCCCTGAAGTCAGTTTTGGCAGCCAACACATTCTCTTTCTGACTTCAGCAAGTTTGCAAGGTGTCTCTGTCACTTTCAACTCAAAGAGCCCTGGACAATGCAGAGTGTTCAATGCTTTCAAGACTAAAGTTGTGGATTCCATCCTCACGAGGGCCATTCCCTTCCTCCCAGTCCCAGGGCCAGGGCCATCCCTCTCCTCTACAGGTCCAAACATGCACCAGAGGGGCTGAGCAAACAAGGCTGTAGCAAAAGAGCAGTAAGAATCACCTCCCTCCCTGGAAAACAGCATAAAAGTATGAAGGATCATCCCCTTAGAAGGATGAGACCCTGGTTTTATGATGAGGTCTTCTCAAAATGCCTTCATAAACAGATGTGTTCCACCCTTCTCCACCCAGCTTAAAGCACCCTTGTGCATTTAGAGTAATCTCTGTAATCTGGCCCCAGCCTGCCTGCTGCTTCAGTCTCACGCCATCCACTCCCCACTCCCACTCTGTGCTCTTCAGCCATTCTGGACTTCTTCCTGTTTCTTTAACAAGCCACATTAGTTCTGCCTCAGGGCCTTGGCACTAGCTGTCTCCTCCTCTGGAATGCTCTTTCTTCTCTCTGACCTCTTTTTGTCCTCAGATCTTACGTGAAAGGAGACAGGTCTTCCTTGACCCCAATTTTTCTTTATCATCCTATTTTCATTCCTTTAACAACTGCTGCTATTTGTTCCGTTGGTTGTTTTTATCTGTTTCCCCATTATATTTAAACTCTTTGTGGGTGGGAATCTTATTTGTCTTATTCACTACTCCATCCATAGTATCTAAAAGAATATCTGGCACATAGTAGGTGCTCAACAAATATTTATCAATTACATAAACTAAATGCACACAGGCTGTTCTGGTTGACAGATACAGCTTGTCTTCTGGGGAATGTCATCCTCCCAGCTCCTTAGTTAAGTCTAGAGCCGACTTATTTATCTGGCTTAACAAGTCACTGCTGAGCATGCCCTCTGCAGTGGCTCCTTCGGAGGTGATAACTGGATGTGGTTCTTAACCTCCGGGAATTAAGGAGTCCTTAACCTCCAGGACTGATGGGAGAGACAGACGCACAGACAAATACAAGACAATGTGGTAAATGCTGTGCTCCAGCTGGGGAAACAACGAGGAGAGCACGATCTTTCTGCTGCACAAGACATTCAGACAGTGAAGTCGGGGAAAGCCACAGGGGAAGAGCCTTTGGGATGTGTACATTTTCCCCTCTTGCAACATCTCACAGATATGAACTGTAAAAGAAATTCTCCCCACTGTCTCTCTCCCTAAAGTATGGAAAGATATATATGGCACTAAGTATCCGCAGTTTGTCCTGAAAGAAGGGAAAGCTGGAACACCATGCACTTGAAAGAGCTTGTGATTATCAATTCTGTTTGCATGTCAAGCACCAATTAGATAATTTATGCCTCTCAAGTGGATTTTGCATTAACCTGAATATCTGGTTTTGGCAGTGTTTTATAATCTTCTAGATTCACTAATTGCCCCTCCTGTCCTGGCTTGGGGTAAGGAGATGTCGCAGGAGGTAGAGGGGCCTTGTGCCTATGAAATGATCAGGAGAGCCAGCCAGCAGTGTCCCCATGGAGAGGACAGAGCCCAGGAGTCCCTAAGGTCCCAGGTCTCCATCGTCTTGCCCCAAGGGGGTTCACACCCGAGACCAGCCTCATCAGAGAGCAGGGTGCCACCCTGCTCCTCACCATGGGTGCTGACTCACCTCCGCCCGTTAGACACTCATAGAGAATGCGGAATTCCGAATACAAGACAAAAATCCACCTGGAGCACAGGAGGCTCCAGGCCAGGTCCTGAGGTCTTTGCACACCCTAATGTCTCAGAAGTTACTCACTTTTGCCTTAGACCCCTTGTCTAAACTTGGTCTAACAAAATGATCAAGGCTCATTGTCAAAATGAAGCACATTCCAACTCCTTATGGTTAAATTATGAATCAGTCATGAAAGGACTTTTCATTTAAAAAAAAAAAAGAGCCTGAAACCCATTTTCTGCTACACTAAACACATACATACAAACAAGCTGGATAAGTCAAATAGACAAGACCTTTCCAAACTGCAAACTCATATAATCTATGCACCCTCTAAAAAAAAAAAAAAAATCTAACAACAAAGAGATGAGATGGAGTTACTGGAGCTGGGCACCCTTGGTGGGACACAGGGCACTTCCAGGCTCTGAGGCTGGACACTGGGAGGCATCTGTGGTTTCTGTTTCTTTGGCCCCTAGAGGAGGTAGATCAACCCAAGGTCAGCAGATCCCTCCTTTCTACAGTATTCCCACTAAATCACAGCAGTCGAAAAAGATGATGAATGTTGGAGCTGGAGCCATTTTGGAAACTCTCTAGACCAATTCCTTCATTTGTAAACAAGGCAAGAGAGCTCCAGAAGGGAGCCCTGCCTCGTCCGAGGTCACACAGCAAGTCCACGCTGGAGTCAGGAACAAGAAGCCAGAGTTCCTGACTCCCAGCCACAGGGCTCCCAGTGCACCCGTCACAATACATTGGTGTTGTGAGTTACGGTCCGTGTGTATCTGTCCTAGCGCCCTAATGAGACTCTAATCTCCACTGGCTACTTACAGTACTTTATTCTTTGGATCCCTGATAGTCCCTCAATTTGAAGCTTCCTTAGAACTTTCGTTTTAAAACAACGCTTTGTTAATAGCCTCCTACTGAGCCGCTCCCAACTTCTCATGAAAATAACTAATACAACATTAAAAAGAGTAAGAATCTCATTCTGTGACTTGGGATCAATATTCAACCCAACACCAGGCAAGAAATTGGATAAAAAGATGCCATTTTAGGACCACCCATTCTGTGGGTTAGGGAGCCAGCCCCTAAAACCAGGACCACAAGGGCTAGCAGTCCAAAACGCTGGGATGTTGTCCAGGGGGCTCTCTGCCTTCAGCGGCACCCTCTCCTCATGTCCTGGGGACAATGGATGCAGAGGAACTGGGCTCCACAATAGCCCAGGAGGGGAGCCTTCACAGGCATGGCACTATAGCCCCAGCCCACAGATGGCAGAGCCTGGAGGCAGGTGTGCCGGGGCACAGTTCTTTCTACCTACTTTATCTTTATAATGTGTCAGAGAGCTAGCTAAACAGTGATGTAGAAGAAAGAGGATTTCAGCTAACAGATGTCCAGTAAATAAAAACCTGCTGGTCGCCAGGAACAAGGCCAGAAAATTGCACCACAATCTATGACTCAACTACTGAGCGGGGCTTTTAACTGAAACCCCTGATGACAGAGGCAGCAACAAGCATGAGGCCCCACGATCTCTCTACTGGAAACTAATGGATCTAGAAAGAGCTTCCAACTGTTGAAGGATGAGTAGAAGGGGAAAAACAACAACAACTAGAAAGTAATCACGGAACATCTGAAGAAAAGCACCCAGGTTTGCAATTTAAAAGTTTTAAATGCAATACCAGAAAGAAACCAAAAAACAAAAACCCTGCATTAGGTCCATAAGAAGCTGAGCTGATACCACAGAAAAATGCATCAGTAGCACGAGACGAGCATGAGACTCAGAGAACACAGAAGAGAAGGGCAAAGTGATGACAGTGACAGGAAGGAAAGGACAGGTTTTCTCTCACTCTCCTCATTGTCTATCTTGCCACAACAAAGAGCTATAGAGCTTCCTAAGGAAGAAACTCACACGGTTGGAACAAAAGCAATAATGAAAGATGTAACTAAAGAAAACTTTATATTTAGTATGCACATTGAAAGGGCTCATGGTATTATGAGTAAAAATAAGTTTAAAGGGGGCTGTGCAGGAAAGACCTAACAAAACAGGCCTAAAGCTGCTATCCTTAGACCTCCAGCTGCTTGCTGGGGTCTGGGAACTTGGCTGGTAAAGAGCTCCCTACACTGATGTAAAACTTAACCTAAATGGTAAGTAAGAGTGGCTCACTGTGCCTGAACTGTTTTTTACAAACACTGCAGTTTAGGCTGAACACCTGCTTTCCCTCTGGGAGTCTGGAATTTTGGTGCATGCTAGGTAGACTGCCTTTATGATCAGACCCCAATAAAAAAACTTGAGAACTGAGTCTCTAATCGGATTCCCTGGGCAGACACATCACACATGTTGTTCCATTTTCCTTGCTGGGGAAAAGTGAGCTCTGTGTGACCCCTGATGGGAGACAGAGAACATAAAGAAGCCTGTGCTTGTGTTCCTCCAGACTCTGCTTGTGCCTTTTCCCTCATAAGCCAGTTGTATCCTCCTAATACATTGCTGTAGTAAGTCTTAGCCATGAGTACACTTCATGTGGACTTTTGTGAGTCATTTTGGTGGATCTCCAAATTTAGCAATGGGACCCCTGATACAAGGGCTTCACTTAAAACACATTCTAGCAAAGTATTTGAATTTTAAGAATATCTTACTTGTACATTATAAGCATCAGGGAAGAAAGGCAACTTCTTACAAAGAATATAAAAATTGGCTGGCTTCAGACTTTTCCTTTACCACTCTATATGTGGCAGCCTTCAGAGGGTTTTGAGGGAAGAATGTTGGGACCCAGTAATTTTGTGGCCTTCAGAATAAAGTCAATAGACAGACATTCTTAGATACGTAAGCACTCAAAATAGACTTACACCAGTGACTGAGATCATAAACTTTAAGGGTATGAGAATATGGAATTCTACATATGCACTTTTTTTATGGAGATCCCTAATTCAAAATCCAGTCTGATTGTTTTTTTGGAGAATTCTGCAACTTCAGGCTTAGCCCTTCACTCTTTCCCTCAGCTGTTTTTCTGCTTCTGACACGTTACTGAGACCAAGAAATGATATTTTTGTGCCATATCTTTTACCCCATAATTTAGGAGGAATCTTCTGTTGCAATTGATGGCCACTTAAACTATTAGGCACTATAGTTCTATTCTTAACGATTGCTAGACATACAAGACAGCAACAGGTCTCATTTTGTAAGAGTCACTGTACTGAGGGTTGTTGTGTTGAGTAGGGTTCTGAACCACATCTGAGCTCCATGGGAAATAATAAGGGGGATCAATGAGCGATGACTGGCCTGGGGAAAAAATGGAGCATGGCGGTACATGTGTCGCTCGTTTGCTATCCCTAATCACATACTCAGGATATTGTGGTTTAAAAATTAATACACACAAAAAATCTTAATTTTGTCCACAAAAGAATAGCTGCATAGTTCAATAAAAAAGACCATTTACATTTCAAGAAGTCTGAGTAATAGTTTTCTGTATTTAAAAAATTCACAATGAGAAAAAAAAAAAATTACTCCAATAGAGTGACTTGGGTCATTGTGTGTGTATGTGTGTTTCAATGTACTGGGAAAGTTAATAAACCACTCAAATGCAATTATTATCTGTCATCAAGCCCTTCTTTCAATAGCTTTTCATTTGGACCTTTGTTCCTTCGTTAACCATGCTTTAAAAAACAACTATGTAGTAGTATCTCGGCTATAAAAAAGTAATGCATATTACAAAGTCATTGATGAAATCTACCAAAGGGTTAATCAAGGTTACCTCTGGAAGGTGAACTTTTGAGTGATTGTTAATTTTTAAAATTATTTATCCAGGCTATTCTCTGTTTGCGCCCCTGCTCACCATCAGGTCTATTCTCCACTTTTCTCTACCTTGCTCAGTGACCCTGGATCTGTACCCTCTAGAGGTCACATTGCCTGGGCTCTCTTGCCTTCTGGCTTCTGGTTGGGTTTGGCCAATTGGGGTGATTAGAAGAGATCAGAGGGAGGAAGTAAAGATGCCTCGGAGAGGTAACGTTGGAATAACATTGGCACTCTGTGTTATTTCCCAGCAGTAGAGTGGATCACTCATGTACATAGTTTGCTGCTCCTTCCTGCCTTTTGGATATCCTTCCTCACGTATATGAGTAAATTACATCATCTCTAAAGGTTTCACAGTTAGAAACTACCTAAAACTTGTTCACCCATAAGATTTCTATTCCTTCCCATGGGGAAGAAACTGATAAGGTATCAAGAGGTCTGGACTGAGGACTGGAGGCTGAGGTCAGGATCGCACTGCCTGAGTCTGAATTCCATGGCAGAATAGAGATTATATCTTAAATGTGAACACATAGACACTGGGTGAAGCTCTATGCAAAAAATGTTTGAAGTCATAAAATGTTAGCTTTATAATTATGAGGAAAATTAAGCCACACTTTCTAATATTTAAAGAAAACATCTATGAATTCCACTAAGTAGATAAGAAATGGTGAGATCTTCCTGACAAGTTTGAAAAATCAGACCAAAAAATGAACACAAATTTCTTTCTCTTAGAGTTGTGTTATAAAATAAAACAACAGCTATGTTAGTCTACATCTTGGTTTCACTGTCCATGCATGGGTTTATCAGTTTTGGTTTCCTGGGCCGTCAGCTGATATGCTTTCTTCATTTCATTCTTTTCCATCGCTGAGTTACCCATTTTGACATCTCAGCAATTTAGTTCACGTTGTGACAAGTTTGATTTTAAACAACAGGCTAAAAATCCTATTCAATACTAATGTTTATATAATATTGTTGGGGAGACAGAAGGAAGTTAGAAAAAAAAAATAGTAAAGGAAGAAAGTACAAAGAAAAGGGTTGACAGACCAACTGCATAACATTTTTAAACCTCTCTGACAAAAATACAAAAACATCATAAGATAAAAAGGTCAACAACGAACCGAGATACATATCTGCAAAGTCATCAAAGGATCAATATCCTTAATGTAATAAGCTTTTGCAAATCAATTAAAAAAATAACTGGGTAAAAAGCATAAGCAGTAAATTTCCAAAAGAATAAATTAAAATTGACAATGAATGAATGAGAAAGTGCAGTTTGATCACTAGAAAAATGAGAAATTTTAAAAATCCTTGCCTATTTGATAGATGAAAGATTATAATACCCAGTGTTGCAATTGTAACTTTTCTTAAACACAAGTTGCCATAGCTTTCAAAACGCTTTCTGGTATGCATGCCCATTCACAGAAATCCCACTACTACCAAATCATGGGAGATGGGCTTAAAGACGTCTGTATTGAGCGATCATCTCAGGATTATAATGGCAGAATGTGGAACAATCCAAAATCAGGGGATTGGCTACACAGGCTAAGGTAAGTCTACGGGATGGGATATATGCAGCTGTAAACATCATGTATAGAGGACTGCAGACTGAATGGGAAAGTGGTCCTGATCTACGGTTTACCGAAAAAATAGGACAAACTAGCTCACTTTCCATGCACAGGTGTGTTGTAGGGTGGTCTGGGGCTGTACAGTCTGGAGCACCCAGCCTGCAACTGAGCCCTGGCTGCACCCACCTCCCCAGGTAATCCTGGGCAGATTTCCTGCCCCTTCTAAACTGCAGTGTCTTCCTTTGTAAAAACGGTATTAAGGAAAGTACAGACCGTACAGGGTCTACGGACTATGGCCCGAGATCTTCCAGGCAAAGTACTTAGTACACTGCCTAACTGACGTGTGCTTTAGGTTTTTCTTGTTTTTAAAAATAAATGTTGAAAATAGGCCGAACAGACACCAAAACCCCTGGCAGTGGGACTGTAACTAGTTTTTGCTTCTTTTTACTCTTCTAGGATTTCTGCATCGAACGTGGATTACATTCCATGTTAAAACACACGTACTAATGTTGCTCTATCAGGTTACCAGGAGTCTTGGGGAAACAGCCGAAACCCATCCTTCTAGGAAGCAAACAAAGAAGAAATGGGCAAATGAGGGGGAAACCACCCCCTCACCCTAGGCAACACGCTCCAAGCCCGGCCTGCGGGGCGGAGGAGGGCACCTCCCGAGCCTGTCAGGCAGCAGGCCCGGGGTCATGGCTGTGGTTGCTCGGGTGGGCGAGGGCTGCACACTGGCCCTTTGTCTAAGCAGGCTCTGCTGGGTCAATGAGAAGCAGATGGCCCTTCCCCTCCTCACACACCTCGGATGCAGGGCCTGCTTGAGCCCCCCGGGGCAATCTGCTTTTCATTTTATAAGCAGAGGAAAGCTGCGGAGGAAGAAGGGAGGGAGGCTATAGTTTCCGCGGTGTCAGGGGAGTTGATGCAAGAATAATTCAGTTCTCCCAGACTCTGAAAGACAAGGCAGTGCAACCCCACAGGATGCCTGTGGCAGCCAAGCTACAACCCACACTCACCTCTCACTCCCGCGGGGCAGAGGCAAACCAACCCCGGAACCCGTGGCCTGGATCCCGAGGCTCCAGGCTCTTAGGACCAGCAGGGAAAGGGAGTTCAAAGCTTCTTCAGTCTGCATTGCGTAAAGGAGCTAGAGAGGAAGGTGGAGGGGCCGGGGAGCAGCAGGCCTCCCGCCCCGCAGCCAAGGGAATCATTCTAAACACCAGGGGGTCGCCATCCAGCATGTAGGGCCTCTCCTTTCCTGGGCAGGAGCACAGGCTCTGGAACTGTCCTGTCCAGGATCTCATCCCAGCTCTCTGCTCACTTGCTGCGTTACCTTAGGCGAGCTACCTGAACTCTCTGAGCCTCTGTTTCCCCGCCAGACGGATGGGCACGAGACGTGTGTGATGTCACAGGAAACGGGATGACTGTAGGAGATGATCCATAGGAAGCGTCTACAGAGTGCTTGGCACATAGTAAGTGCTCATTAACTGTTGGTTACTGTCACTGTTTCAACTGCCAGATTCTCTGTGTCTTCCTTCCCTCCTCTTTACACGGTGGCGTGATTTACACGGTGACAGTCTTTCATGCATAATTTCTTCTCATAGCAGCAACGGTTCTCAGTCTTCGCTTCAGGGTGATCTCTGCCTGTGTTCCACATGGGGGTCCCCACCTGCAGACACTAATGATTTATACTGTCTTTGGGATGAGTCCAGATTATTGCCTGGGATTGTTGTGTGACAGCCCAGCACGACCCAGCGTTTTCCCTCATCCGGCGGTTATGCAGCAGGGACAAAAGTCTTGAGAGCCAGAGAATGACTGTAGATAATCCCAGTAACGAAGTGCCACCCTGAAACCCTAAGATAAGGGAGAGGAGGATGAGAAGAAACCCTGGAGCAGAGAGTTTCAAAGGCAAGTCTACGAAGAAGGGGGTAGAGTGGTTCCCAGAGGAAGGGGAGCAAACAGAGCATTTGAACAGGTGTGAAGGTGGCTGCGATTTGAGAAGACACCAGAGAAGGAACAGAGTTTCAAAATACACAGGAAGAGGAAACGGCTGAGTGGCCTTTTGCGGGTGCTGGCAGAAAAGACCCTAAGAGAAAGCCATCGTCAGCATGAAAGTCTGGAAAAACAAGAATCGTAAGATGCTTACGTGATGGACAGACAAATGATAGGTGTAGGGAAAGAAGAGAAAGAAAGAGGATTCAGTGCAGATGACATGGTAATTGAGATTTTCGGAAAGAGATGACAAGTAAACTGCATGAAACATCTCCAAGTCAGGTGTGGCTGCATTTGACTGGCAGCTTTCCCTGAATGTGCTAATTACACTCATTTGTTCTCAAATAAATTACCTTATTTGTCAGGAGGGCTGAGGTACTAGGGTCTGAGAGAGTGTCCTCCCTCAGTGAGCAGGTGGGTAATTCTGTTTGAATGACAGAAAACTCATGACTATAGAGCAACACAATCACTTTTTATGAAGGTTTTTGGGTTGGGTCCTCAGCTGTATCTCACAGCAGAAACTGGATCAGAAGCCTGGCTAAGATGAAAACGACCTGAATGTCCACCAACAGATGAACGGATAAGGAAAACGTAATCTATACATACGATTGGGTATTATTCAGCCATAAAAAGGAGGAAAACCCTGCTATTTTTGCAACATGGATGGACCTCGGGTGCATTACGTTAAGTGAAATAGGTCAGACAGAGAAAGACAAATACTATGACAAATACTATGATCTCACTTCCATGTGGAATCTTAAAAAAATAAAAAAGAAAACCAAGTTCATAGATATACCAAACAGATTGGTGGTTGCCAGAGACAGGGAGTTGGGGGGTGGGTGAAATGGGTGAAGGCAGACAAAAGGTACAAACTTCCAGTTACTAAAAAAAAAAGTCTTGGGGATGTAATGTACAACATGGTGACTAGAGTTAATAATACTGCATTGCATATCTGAAAGTTGCTAAGAGAGTAGATCTGAAAAGTTCTGCTCATAAGAAAAAAATTTGTAACTGTGTGTGGTGACGAATGTTAGCTAGACTTATTGTGGTGCTCATTTCACGATATACACAAATATTGAATCATTATGTGGTACACCTGAAAACTAATATAATGTTGTATGTTCATTATACCTCAATTTAAAAAAGACAGAGAAGGTGGCAGCAAGATTAACAGTGATACCCTCCTTTGTATCAGTCAGGGATAGGCTAGGTTATGTGGCAATAACAAAGAACCCCAAATCTCAGGGGCTTTTAACAACACAGGTTTATTTCTCAAGCCCACTGTGGGTTGGCTGAGGCTTTGCTCTGCATCCCCCACACTCAGGGACCCAGGCCGATGGAGCCACCATCTCAAATCTTGCCAGTCACTGTGTCAGAGGAAAAGAGAGTGAGACAAAACACACACACTGGCTTGTAAAACTGCTCAGAACGATGTACATCATACCTACTCACATTTCACTGGCTAAAGTAAGTCACACGGCTGTGCTGAATCACCCAGGAGCTGGGGAGGTACAATCCTACCATGTGCTGGTAGAAAAGAAGGAGGAGAAGAAAGAGAAGGGAATGAAAGAGTACATGCGTGAGCCGCCCTAACTACCCCAACCATGCATTCCACAACTTACCCACCTGCCTGTCACCTGGCTGTCACTCCTGGCAGCCCGCACCCCTCTCAATGATTCTCAGACATCTCTGCCCACCTGGGCACCACAATCTTCAAGTCACATTGTGGATGAGATGATTGGTAACAGTGCTTCCAACTTGACTTCATAATCATAAAATAAGGGAAACACAGAGCAGAACCTCTGGGAGGACCTAGCCCAGAGCCCCTCTCTTTACAGGTGGAGAAACAGGGAGTCAAAAGAGCAACCACGTGTGGGAGACAGAATTCTAAGACGGCCCCCAAGATTGCCACCCCCTGGTGTGCACACTGCAGGATCTCCCCCCTGGAGGGTGAGTGGACCTGTAAACAGGATGGGATATCACTTTAATGATTATGTTACTTTACATGGCAAAAAGGATTTTGTAGATGTAATTAAGATCCCCTGAGTTAACCAAAAGGGAGGTTATCCTGGGTGGGCCTGACAATCTGAATGCCTGTAAAAGAGACGCAGCAGCAACAGGCACTCTCCTGCTGGCCTGGAAGAAAGCAAACAGCCATGTTGTGAACAGCCTGTGGAGGGGGCCACCTGGCTAGGACCTGGGGCAGCCTCTAAGTCAGCAAGCAAATGGGGACTTCAGGCCTACAACTGCAGGACCTGAATTGTGCCAACACCCTGAACGAGCTTGGAAGAGGCCGCTGAGCTCCAAATGAGAACACAACCCCAGCCAACACCTTGATTTCAGCCTGGTGAGATCCTGAGCTGAGAACCCAGCTAACCTAGGCATGACCCATGAAAACTGTTGAGATTAAAAAAAATTATTTAAGCCACTAAATTTGAACTAATTTGTTACGCAGCAATGGCACACTAATATGCCATGGCATTGGCGGGTTCTGCAACTTCCTTCCCTGGGGCTTCTCTGCTGAACTCCACCACCCACCGGGCATGCCTTTGCAGCTGGGAAGGCAATCAGACTTCACCCATGAAGCCATCAGGAAAACAAGCTCAAATCAACACCCATTATTCTCTCTTTTCTTGCACTCTTTGCTCCATTCAAACCATCTCACACATCAATGACAAGGGAATCTTTCAGAAACACTGCTTTCTCCCATGCCCTTCCCTTCTCCAAAACCAGCAGCAACTCCATTCTCTTGCCTGGGAACATCAATTCTGGGCTTCTAATCCCAGTATCCAAGGCCTTCCAGCTCTTTGTCTTGCTCTCACTGAACACAGACTCTCTAATCTAGGTCTGAGGGTATCTGCATGGCCCGTCCTACCTGCCCGGATTGCTACCCTCTGTGCCCTTCCCTAGCCTGCTCCCAGAGGCATGACCCTTGCCCCATGGTCCCTGTTCATCTGACGGGTCTTTAATATCTCCCCCACCCCCCAGTGAAATAAAATCACCCCCAGTGAGTCCCGCTCACTGTACTCTCATTCTCCGACTGTTCCATAACACCTGACACAAATACAAGGCATTTCTGCCCTTGACTCCATCCAATAATAAACCGTCACAAGTATCACATCATTTAAATCTCTTCCTGCCAAGATTTCAAACTCTCTAAGGGCAATAACTATGGTCACTCCAGGTGCTACATCCAGAATCGGAAAAGGCATTTGTAGTCATAGCTAACTGGAAACAACCCAAATATCTATCATCGGGTGAAGAGATTAACAAATTTTTATTGCCATTCAATGGAATACTACTCAGATTAAAAAAGGGAATAAATTATTAACAACATGCTATCATGTGGATGAATCTCAAAAACATTATGCTATATTATTTATAATAATACTATATTATTTATTTATATAAAAACCTAGAAAAAGCAAGGCGAATCTATATTGACAGAAAGCAGATAAGTGGGTGCCTGGGGCAGGGGTCGGGGGAGCGTAGCAAAGAGGCACAAGGGAACTATTTAGGGTGATGGGAATGTTCTGTATCTTGATTGTGGTGGTAGCTACATGAATGTATAGATTTGCCAAAACTCATCAAACTGTATACTTAAAATGGATGTATTTTAAGTCAAATTATGCCTCAAAGTTGACTTTAAAAAATTCTTTGTATATTCCGAGTCAACTCAGACTTTGTTGGACACATCACAGGACATACCTTTCGGAAGTGGAGATCTGCACGTGATTTGTAAAGAGGAAGCCTAGGAAAATGCCTTCAGATAGATGCCTGTTCAGACACCGGTCCCTAGAACATGGATAAATGTGTCTCTCCCACACAGATGAGCTCCTAGGCTGACAGCAAAGTGTCGCTTAAATGGTGAGTTAACCAACTTAAAGAGGCATTGCTCAGCAACAGAAGCCCAGAAGGAGAGGGAGAGGAGGACAAAAAAGGACATGTGTTCAGCAAGAGAGGCCTGGATTTGGAGGTTCAAAGGGCATCTGTCCTCCCCGCAGCTCTCCCCACGTGGTGCAGTGGGGCAGGGCTCTTGCAGAGGCCTCACCCTGACCCAAAGGAAGAACCTTGGGGACCAGCTCCACCCCCCTGCTCTGAATCCACATGCCCCAGACACTAGCCTGGTTATAGTCTGACTTCCAAAGGAGCCGGGTCCTGGAAAGGGGCATAGGGCTTCCCACCAAAGAAAGGCATCCCTGTTCGCACCAAGTGCCGGAGGGCCACTGCCCGAGTCATGCTGTCTCATGTGGCCTTTGGATAGCCAACCACAACCCTTTCTTCCTGCTGTCACTCAGGACACCTCCCGCAAGATGAGGCTTGGCAAGGGCAGCAGCTGGAATGGGAGGAGAAATCAGCAGGGCTCCAGCCCCGGAGAGAGCCAGAGAGAAAGAAAGCAATCCCTTGTTTGGTAGGAAAGAGCTCGCAACTAGCACGCTGACTGTAAAGGACTGGAAACCAAGTTCTGAGGTAGGAAAAGAAAGAGAGTGTGCTCAAGGGCTAGTGCTGTGGGAAAAGCGGAGAGAAGAGCAGAGGGGCCTGGGAGCCAGGGAGCCAGGAGGCAGGAAGAGGAAGGAAGAGGCTGTGAGCTCAGCCGTGGCCGCGAGCAGCAGCAGAGATGGAAAGAGGAAGAGAGGGCCCTAGAGGAAAGGAAGGGGAGACAGCTCTGCTGGCTAGTGCTGGGGGCTGCGGGGACACAGGGCCTGTGTACACACAGGGCTGCCGGGCGGTCCCGCCACCTGACCAAACCCCCGATGTTCCCCTTTCGCCCAAATCCCGCGACACCACCTTGCATCAGAGGTCCCAGCCCCACTCATCAGCACTGCCCTGACCACTGTCCGCAACCCAGAGCCTGGACTCTGCCCTCCTCCCACAGGCCAGGACTCACCTGCCCCTCCTGGGGACGCTGCTGGAACTACCCTCCTGCCGCCCCCTTGCTGAACCACGTGGAGACGTGCTCAGTCGCGGAGAAGCGACCCAACACGTGTTAAGTGTGTACTATCCTAGACATGTTCATTCCGACTCTCATAACAACCCTCCAAGGGAAGCAGTCCAATCTCCACTTGGCTGTCAGAGAACCTGGGCTCAGAGGGTTGACCTAATTAGCCCAAGTCCAAACAGCTGGTGAGGGGCCGGTGGGGAATGAAACCTTCCAGCTCCTCTCTGCTGCTCCCAGGTGGACTCAACTACACATCCATTCAACTCATTTCCCTGATTAAAATCCTCCACTGACTCCCCATTGCTTACAGCAGTGTTTTTCAATGTTTGTTTTCTTGTGGTCACAGTCTACTTTCTCCAAAAACTGTTTACACGGACACTCACCTACCACCTTGACAACGGCAGAGCTGACTCGGTGTGCGCGGGGCTGAGGCCCAGCACCTCGCCTGCTTTCCTAGCTGCCACCTCCATCTGAAGTCTCACCAGTGTGCCAGTTTAAGACTGAAACTCCTGACCTGAGCCCTGGCCTCTTCCTGTGATGAGTGGTGGGACCATCCACTCAGGGACCCGAGGGCCAGCTTCTCCCCATGTGCTCCCTCACCCTCTGTAAGAAGCAGCAAGCCCTCTGATGTGCCTTCTCCATCTCTCCTGAGCTGACCTCCTGCTCTCCATCTGCACCGTGAGCACCAGGCACCCAAGTCCAAGCGATTACAGTCTCTCACCTGGAATAAGGGTGGCACAGCCTCCCCGCTTCCACCCTTGCATCCCAAAAGTTCGGTCCGCTCCCCACACAGCGGCCAGAGTGAGCCAAAACAAAACTCCCCGCCAAAGTAGAAGGCCACCCTGACATAGGAACTTCCTGACATTTGAATGGCATTGTCACTCCCCTCTACCCTCAATCAAATATGGCCATGTATTTCCTTCTTACTTTTATTTTAAAAAAAATTTTTTTTGTATAATCTTGAGTTGAAACTATCAACCAAAAAGTAATCTGAGAGTCAGAAGAATGGGATGTGACCTGTTCTTGAATTGCTGCATGACCACTGAGTTTCACCAGCCACAGAGCAGAGTTCATAGAATCTGCTCTTTCTCTTGCCTGCAGCTGTTATGGAAATAATTTGTGTAAAATATTCAGAATTAATTACAAAGAACATATACATCTGAAGCACTCTTATGTTTCACTGACATGAAATAATAAATATGGATATATGGACATCTGGTTGACAATATGATGTTCTAAGATCTAAAACAAATCTGATGATGTCATTAAATACCTATCTTTCTACTTTTACTTGTATTTAGAACAAGGTCCCTCTCAAAATCTATATTTATTCACGGAGTTGGCCACATGGTCATATAAATCATAAGAAAATTTGGAGCAGATGTTATTGGGTAGCTGGAATTCTGTTAAGACTGCATTTTAATGGAAAAATGACACAGAGCAGACTTCCTACATGTTTCACAGATAGAGTAATGTAGCTACTTGAAAGGACTATTTATATTCTAGATAGGTTGACTTTTAATCAACAAATGTGACTGCTTATTGTCTGCTCTTGGGTGAGTCAGACAGTGGGGTATGTAGGCGTTTCCGGGCAGGAGGGGAGTTGGGCCACCGCAAGAAGGTTTTACGGTACTTTCTCTGTCAGTGTGTCTTGGGCTCTGTCTCCTCTTGCTGGCTGGTGGAGATGTTCTGGGGCCTTTTCACAGTAGCCTTCCATGGCCCTGCAGCCTCAGAAACTTTTGTCTGAGAGGGAAGTGATAAACGTGAGCTAAACCTGAAACCCCACCAAGTACAGAAAACAACTCTTCGGCTGTGTACATTTCAAAGATTTTTGAAATCCTCTGTTTTGTTGGTGTTTACTCCTCTGAGTCTGTTTCATCTGAAGTCTATGTTTTGAACCCTGTTTGGAATAATTTTTCAGACGTGATTTTCTAGGGTTGCAACATGTCCTTCTGAAGACAAATGCCTGTGCTTCTGAGATGCAATAGGTGATGTTCCGCTTCATGTGGCCTCTGGCTCCCTTGCTTTTATTCCTCCCTTTCAAGTTACTGACTGGAGCATCACAGAGCTGTAGTCCAGATTTTCTACTTTTTTCTGTAACTTGGAAAATGAAGAGGTAAAGCTACAGTGTTCAACATGGGAGGTCTGGTGGATAAACGGATTGGAAAATGACTTCACTCAAACAATGACTCAGTCAGATTTTCTGACATAGAATAAGGTGGTTTAACTCTGCTTATCCCAAGTTAGGTTACGTGTTCTGAATAACTGCAAACACCATCCTCAGCTGGGCAGCTATCTGTGATTTCAGGGGAGAGATGGGGTAGGTGGGCAGAAGAAGAAGGACCGTACCAAGTGCTCCCTGGGTGCATGGTGGGGTTTCAGGATGGGTGGTGGCTGAACGTGCCTCTCTCCCTGCACTGAGCACCTGGGGGCCGAGGCCTCACCATTCGTGTTTTCACGGGAAGACCCTGGGGTTGGAAAGGCAGCCACAGACCCAGCACCTGCCTTGTGCCACCTGAGTAGCCTGGGTTCAGCCTGGCAGACTGAAGGACAGACGAAGAATGACAAAAATGCCATAAATCGGAAAATCTTTTCTGGTTGAGGTAATTACAAGGATCACCAAAAACAGAGTAGATGTTATCAACTTGTTTTATATAGAGAGACTTGCACATGCCTATTACGATTCACGCCGAAGCTAGACCATGCTGCCCTTGTCATTTTATTGCCTCAAATATTTACTGAATACTTACTATGTACTAAGCATTTATGCTCAGTGACATGTGACATCCCAAATAAGCAGATTTCCATGTTGTTTTCATCAGCACAGTGTAGTATTTATAATATATTGCTGGATGAAAAAAAGTAGTTTGAATCACAAAAGGACACACACACTGTAAGAACATTCAAAAATATAAAATGTTAGTGATAGCTCTTTGGGTAATTGGATAATGGGCTATTTTTAGGTTTATACAGCATTATAAAAATATATATACCACTACCCAGGATACGTCTAACTCCAGCTACCAGGAAAAAGTCCTCCCAACAATGAATCATCGACAACTAGCCAGGGCAGCATGTTATTTGTTGCCGTGATGACACAAATCTTTACCGACTGGTCACTTACTGCCCTTACCATTGGAAGATGGTTGCTCTAGATTTCTACCTCTTAGGAAGCTCCCACACTTAGGTCCTCTTAGATTTTTTTCATAGTTCCTTTGCAGTACACAGTTCCTAGGCGGACAAGTATGGTTCAAATCCCGGAGAACCCATATGTCAGGACCTAATTTGTTTTAACATACTGTATGTGTAAGAAAACTGAATTGACGTCAGTTTCAAAGCCAACACGAAAACCAGACCTTCCTCCAGAAAACTGCATCACGCTATTGCTTTTAATCTTTTTACTTGGGCCAAGTTGAGACAAGAGACATCCACTCCAGGTAATTCCAAAGGCACTGAGGCGTACAGAGACACCTGTGGCTGGAACCCTGAAGACTCCGACGAGTAGCACTGGGGATGCACCACTGTTGAGTGACGGCCTCGCACTTACTTCTTATAAATACTGATTGTGTTAAGTAAGCATTTTTGGATTTCATAGAAAGGTTTCTATCTTAACATATTTGCAGAATTCACAAGAAAAACAATATTTGGTGAATTGGGGATGACCAAAGGTCATCTTACTGCAGGGAAAAAGGTGTGTACTTGTCCTAAATGAAATTTGATGGTGTTATGAGTCATGGATACACCCCAAAGTCACGTGACACTTTCATAATTATCCACAGTCTGAGAAATCCTGTCTCACTGTTGCTATAAAGATCAAGGCACAAAGTGTATGAATATTATTTTTGCTTTGCAGTCAACCGGTGGAAAATACCAGTTTTCAATTTGGACCAGCCAAAGCGTATCTCTAAATTATGCTTTATCTCAGCATAAATTTTCTTAACTTGTTTGCTAAACAGGGTAACATTGCCATGGATACTTTCCACT
This sequence comes from Eschrichtius robustus, assembly GCF_028021215.1. Classification (NCBI taxonomy): domain Eukaryota; kingdom Metazoa; phylum Chordata; class Mammalia; order Artiodactyla; family Eschrichtiidae; genus Eschrichtius; species Eschrichtius robustus. The sequence goes on along the minus strand of NC_090825.1, from coordinate 113,526,327 downwards.
GCCCTATAACTTCCCTTACACATTCTGAGACTTTCTTTCAAAGCTACCACACATGCTACCAACTGAACACGTTAGCATGTCATTTGTTCTCAGCATGGATGGGAAATCCAGAGAAAAAGCAGTATAAAAATATGATGAAGAGAGAGGAAGCATAAAATAAGGAGAATGAGAGGGGTGGAGACCCACAGCGTGACTAAGAAAATGTACTAGGGTGACTTAAGCCTTTCGGAGCTCAGGTAGCCTCCATGTTTTGTCTGATCAAAATCACTTCCTATGAGAAGGGACGGAATAGATGGAGATGGAGAAGTACGTCTAATTGAGCTAGCTGACACGGGGAGAGAGGAGGAGAGCTGTGGCCCACAGACAGGATGGGAGACAGCCTTCCCTCTACTCACTGAGGAGGGAGCTACGCACCAGCCACCCCTCGCTACCCCACGGTGCCACGTGCAGAGGGCCCGTGCTCAGCTGTCAGCTTCCCCACACACCTGAGCTGTGTGCAATGGAAATATCTGCCCTGCAGTCGCTTCGGAAACCCTGGCTGGGAACGGACCATTCTAGATTCTGTGTTGGGCTCATCAGAGAGGCCGACAGGACTATCGATATCCATTCAGATACCTCCTGCTGGCCTGTGACAGAGAGACTGCAGGTGAGCACAGCACACGAAAGACAAGTGTTACTGTCACCTTGCTGCCTGTATTCCCTCTTCAACGTCTCTGAAATCTGCCCACTTCTCTCCAGCTCCGCTGCCAGCTAAGGCCTGGCTGCTAACACTGCAACGTCCTCCTACCTGCCCTTCCTGGGTCCTTGTTGGCCATCCTTCCTGCGTCCTTGTTGGCCATCCTTCCTGGGTCCTTGTTAGCCATCCTTCCTGGGTCCGTTGGCCATCCTTCCTGGGTCCCTGTTGGCCATCCTTCCTCGGTCCTTGTTGGCCATCCTTCCTGTGTCCTTGTTGGCCATCCTTCCTGGGTCCTTGTTGGCCATCCTTCCTCGGTCCTTGTTGGCCATCCCTCCTGTGTCCTTGTTGGCCATCCTTCCTGGGTCCTTGTTGGCCATCCTTCCTGGGTCCTTGTTGGCCATCCTCCTAACCAGACTCCTCACTGAGCCAGGGTCCTCTTCTCAAAACACAAACCCCATCACGGCTCTACTCTGCTTAAACCTTCCAGTGGTTTAAGACAACCCGAAGTCTCTCACGTGGTCTATAAAGGCTTCTCCGCTCCTCCCCACCGCCTCCACCGTGGGCTCCTCTCACCCGTGCGTCCCTCTTCCTCCTCCGGGACACACTGGGCATCTTCGTGTGGGGTCATGGCACATGCTATGCCCTGCGCCCAGGCGCCCTCCCTTCTCTGCCCCTGGTGTTGCCCCAGCGCCAGCCCCCTCCCATCCCCGGCCCTTCTTCCAGATCTTGGCTCAGGCATTACTTCCTCACAGAAGCCCACCCTGACCCTCAGTCTAGGCCAGGCTCCCTTGTTATCTGCTGTAACAGAACCGTGTTCTTTTCCTTCATAGCACATACTGCAGTTTGGAGAGACATTAAGCAACTAATCACACTGCTGGGACTATGGCCCTTCCCCTGGCATATCAGCTCCACGAGAGGAGGAACTGCTTTTGATTCACCTCTTTATCCTTAGCTCCCAGGACAGGGCCTGGCACTCAGTAGGTGCTTGATAAATATGCGTATTCTCTCAACTGATACCCACTAACCTAGTCATACACCAGCTTCTCAACCTCCACAACCAGCAGTGCTGAGCAGACGACTTTGATCTTTGTTATGCCCGTCTCTCTCCTTTTATATTTTACCTCCAAAGAGCTGACTTTGTAAAAAAAATTTAAAAACTAAGACAGATGCTTTCTTTTACAGATGACTCTCTTGATAAATCATGTTTAGAACAGAGAATAGGAGAAATAACAGGGTCTTATTTCTTAATGTCTATCTGCCGTCTCGAATTGACAACAATTTGTCTGACCTTTAACTGTCTGTCAGCAGGATGAGACCGCTTGCCCACACCAGATCACAGACAATTCAAAATGGGCCCAGGTCAGAAGCCAAAACCTTGTCAACAAAGGTCCCTCTTCCAATAACGCCACCTAGAGCTGACTGTCCTCTCTGCCTGCGCAGCCTGAGGCAGTCACACGACTCCAAACCAAGTACAAGCAAACAGGTCCCAAGGTGCTGTCCTCAGCCATCTGCTTCTCAGGAGCCACAGTGTTGGGACAATACAGGTCTTCTTAGTAACAGTGAGAGACATGAAAGCTTAAAGCCACACCTGGCCATAATGAATATTACTGTAAATAGTCCTAAGTGATGTTAATGCACAAGAAGGAATCCCAGAGGATCTCAGCTTAGAACATGCCTAGCAGATAAGCAGGCTGAAAGAGTAAGTATTTCTGTTCTCGGACTGATTATAGGGAGCACATGTTGACCTCGTACCTTCCTTCACAGAGCATTTGGGGAAGTGGGCGTGAGTCAGGAACCCATCTTTTGATTAATTAATTTGGAAACAGAGAGATACAGTGAGTGGCCCAAGCTCTCAGAGTGGGCCAGTGGCCAAAGAACTCACTCTGATCACATCCAGTTCAGGGTTCCTTTGCTCAGTCCACAATCACAAAAGGGTCTTACAAGGTGTGGCCCAGGGACCACCTGCATCAAAACAACTCCAGAGAGTGTGTGGAAAACACTTTGACTCAGAACCCTCTGGGGATAGAACGCAGACATACACACGGTCAACAACCTTATCAAGAATTCTGATGTCCACTAACATTTGAGAACCACAAAGCTGAACTTAAATTTCTGCCTTGACAGCGCACATCATTTCCAAGTTTATTCTTCAATCTGAATTTGTGACTTTTTGGGATAAGGAGGAAGAAGGATGTAGAATGAAACCCATGGTGTTCTTAAATTTCCTGTTGGAAGTCACTGGTACTTGGGTTGAATAAAGGGACTTCTACATTATGAGGACTTGGGAGAGGAGTATATTGCTAAAATTAGAGAAATCATTTTAAATGAGGGAAGGGCCTTTCTCTCAGTGCCCTCTGGTGGAACTAATCCAACCCACTGCTTACACTCAGAGTCTGAAAAGACTTTTCACAGCTTAGGGGATCAAGCAGTGGAATCCAGGGCCTGCCAACTGGAGGAGGATAGAAATGATTTCCCTTGCTCTGGGCTGGGACACTGAAAAGCTGCACCCCAAGAGTAGAGGGAAAGAGAAGTAGGTAAGCTTTTGCAGGGACTATAGTGCATCTCATTCTTGGACCGAGCTTTTCCGAGCTCATCCTGGCTTGCTGGGATGCTTAGGGATCTAGCAAAAGCAAACATAATTCCTCTCTGGAATTATAACCTCATCTTAGTACTCTATTTCTACAAAAAAATTTTGTAAATATAACCTCCAACACAAGATTAAAAACAACCAGAGCCACTCAAAGACAACATGAGAGAAAAACAATAAAGAGAAGAAACAGACCTGAAAAGGCTTTAGACGTTAGAGTTACCACACAAACTTTAAGGTAACTCTGCTATGTATATTTAAAGAGCTAAAAGACAAGCTTGAGAATATTTGTCAGATAACTAAAAATTATTCTGAAAAAGAACCAAATTTAAGTTTTGGAAATTAAACATACAATAACTGAAATCAATAACTTAATGAGTGGGTTTAACAGTAGATTAGATATAACTGAAAAGAATATTGGTAAGACAGGTTAGAATACTGTACTTAAATTGTGATTTGTAGACCAGCAGCACTGACATAACCTAGGAGTTTTTTTTTTAAATATAGGCACACCTTGGAGATATTGCAGGTTCAGTTCCAGACCACCACAATAAAGCGAGCAAGTAACACAAATTGTTTGGTTCCCCAGGGCATATAGAAGTTATGTTTATACTCTACTGTTGTCTACTGAGTATGCAATAGCATTATATCTAAAAATGTAATGTATATACCTTAGTTTAAAAATACTTTATTATTAAAAAAAATTCTAACCATCATCTGACAATGCCACAAAACTTCAATTTGTAAAAAATGCAATATCTGCAAAGCATAACAAAGTGAAGTACAATAAAATGAGGTATGCCTGTAGACTTTTATCTTAGAATGGTTTTAGATTTCAGAAAAGTTGCAATGGTAGTACAGAGTTTGCATATAACCCACACCCAATTATTAACATATCACATTAACATGGTACATTTATTAAAATTAATGAACCAATATTGATATGTTCCTACTTTTTTCCATTTAGTAATTAGTTTGATTAATGCAGATCTAATGAAGTTATAGCATGATGGAAAGAACATGGGCTCTAGAATCAGATAGACCCGAATGTGAATCTGGGTTCTGCTCATAACCAGCATGATGATACATTCCTACTGACTAAAACTCATCCTTTATTTATACTTCCTTAGTTTTTACTTAATATCCTTTTAATGTCTGGGAGCTTTTTTAGATGTGTGGAATCTAAGCCCCCACTACAGACCTAGTTAATCAGAATCCATATTTTTAAAAGATCCCCGGGTCATTTTAAAGACATTAAAATTTGAGAAGTGTTGGTTAGAAAAAGGAAAATTTTCAGAATGAAGCATGAACAATAAATAAATAAATAAATAATATAGAAGAGAGTGTAAGAGGAAGAGTAAAGACAATAAATATAGACAATGAGATGCGAGTCTTACATAAGAAAAATTGTAGTCTCCAAAGGAGATTACAGAGAGAATGGATCAGAAGCAATATTTTAAGAGACCACGGCTAAGAGTTTTCTAAAACTGATAAAAGATACCAAGCCACAGATTCTAGAAGCTCTAGGAACCCAAAACAGGAATGAAAGAAAATCCACACATGGGGGGGACCTTCAAGATGGTGGAGGAGTAAGACCTGGAGATCACCTTCCTCCCCACAAATACATCAAAAATACATCTACATGTGGAACAGCTACTACAGAAGACCTACTGAAGGTTGGCAGAAGACCTTAGACCTCCCAAAAGGCAAGAAAATCCCCATGTACCTGGGTAGGGCAAAAGAAAAAAGAAAAAACGAGACAAAAGAATAGGGATGGGACCTGCACCAGTGGGAGGGAGCTGTGAAGGAGGAAAAGTTTCCACACACTAGGGAGCCCCTTCACTGGCGGAGATGGGGTTGGGCGGGGGGGAAGCTTCAGGGCCACAGAGGAGAGCACAGCAACAGGGGTGCAGAGGGCAAAGCAGAGAGATTCCCGCACAGAGGATCGGTGCCAACCAGCACTCACCAGCCCGAGAGCTTGTCTGCTCACCCGCCAGGGTGGGCGGGGGCTGGGAGCTGAGGCTCGGGCTTTGGAGGTCGGATCCCAGGGAGAGGACTGGGGTTGGCTGCGTGAACACAGCCTGAAGGGGGCTAGTGCGCTACAGCTAGCCGGGAGGGAGTCCAGGAAAAGGTCTGGAGCTGCCTAAGAGACAAGAGACTATTGTTTCAGGGTGTGCGAGGAGAAGGGATTCCTCCCCCATCTGCCCACAGAAAGCAGAGCACCACCTAAATGAGCTCCAGAGACGGGCGCGAGCCACGGCTATCAGCACGGACCCCAGAGACGGGCATGAAACGCTAACGCTGCTGCGGCATCCACCAAGAATCCTGTGTGCAAGCACAGGTCAGTATCTATACCTACCCTCCCAAAAGCCTGTGCAGCTCACCACTGTCAGGGTCCCGTGATCCAGGGACAAGTTCCCCAGGAGAACACACAGACATGGTGAGCCTCAAGCTGTTGCAACGTCATGCTGGCCTCTGCCACCGCAGGCTCGCCCCGCATTTCAATTATAACTACCATACCCCTTCCTCCCCCTGGCCTGAATGAGCAAGAGCCTCCTAATCAGCAGCTGCTTTAACCTGTCCTGTCTGGGTGGGAACAGAGGCCTGAGGGCGACCTACACACAGGGGTGGGGCCAAAACCAAATCTGAACCCCAGGAGCTGTGCGAACAAAGAAGAGAAAGGGAAATCTCTCTGTGCAGCCTCAGGAGCAGTGGATTAAATCCCCACAATCAACTTCATGTCCCCTGCATCTGTGGAATACCTGAATAGACAACAAATCGTCCCAAAATTGCAGTGGTGGACCTTGGGAGCAACTGTAGACTTGGGGTTTGCTGTCTGTGACTGATTTGTTTCTGATTTTTATGTTTATCTTAGTATCGTTTTTAACGCTTGTTATCATTGGTGGATTTGTTTATTGGTTTGGTTGCTCTTTTCTTTTTTTAAAATTATTATTACTTTTTAAATTTTAATAACTTTTTAAAATTTATTAGTCTTTCTTTCTTTTTTCTCCCTTTTCTTCTGAGCCATCTGGCTGACAGGGTCTTGGTGCTCCAGGCAGGTGTCAGGCCTGAGCCTCTAAGGTGGGAGAGCCGAGTTCAGGACACTGGACCACCAGAGACCTCCCAGCCCCATGTAATATCAATCGGCAAGAGCTCTTCCAGAGATCTCCGTCTCAACACTAAGACCCAGGACATATTTAAGACCCAGCTCCACCCAACAACCAGCAAGCTCCAGTGCTGGACACCCCATGCCAAACAACTAGCAAGACAGGAGGAACACAACACCACCCATTAGCAGAGAGGCTGCCTAAAATCATACTAAGTTCACAGACACCCCAAAACACACCACTGGATTCGGTCTTGCCCATAAGAAAGACAAGATCCAGCTCCACCCACCAGAACACAGGCACCAGTCCCCTCCACCAGGAAGCCTACACAAGCCACTGAACCATCCTCACCCACTGGGGGCAGACACCAAAAACAACAGGAACTATGAACCTGCAGCCTGAGAAAAGAAGACCCCAAACACAGTAAGATAAACAAAATAAGAAGACAGAGAAATACGCAGCAGATGAAGGAGCAAGGTAAAAACCAACCGGACCAAACAAATGAAGAGGAAATAGGCAGTCTACCTGAAAAAGAATTCAGAGTAATGATAGTAAACATGATCCAAAATCTTGGAAATAGAATGGAGAAAATACAAGAAACATTTAACAAGGACCTAGAAGAACTAAAGCGCAAACAATGATGAATAACACAATAAATGAAATTAAAAATTCTCTAGAAGGAATCAATAGCAGAATAACTGAGGCAGAAGAACGGATAAGTGACCTGGAAGATAAAATAGTGAAAATAACTACTGCAGAGCAGAATAAAGAAAAAAGAATGAAAAGAACTGAGGATGGTCTCAGAGACTTCTGGGACAACATTAAACGCACCAACATTCGGATTAAAGGGGTCCCAGAAGAAGAAGAGAAAAAGAAAGGGTCTGAGAAAATATTTGAAGAGATTATAGTCAGAAACTTCCCTAACATGGGAAAGGAAATAGTCAATCAAGTCCAGGAAGTGCAGAGAGTCCCATACAGGATAAATCCAAGGAGAAACATGCCAAGACACATATTAATCAAACTATCAAAAATTAAATACAAAGAAAAAATATTAATATTAAAAGCAGCAAGGGAAAAGCAACAAATAACATACAAGGGAATCCCCATAAGGTTAACAGCTGATCTTTCAGCAGAAACTCTGCAAGCCAGAAGGGAGTGGCAGGACATATTTAAAGTAATGAAAGGGAAAAACCTACAACCAAGATTACTCTACCCAGCAAGGATCTCATTCAGATTTGACAGAGAAATTAAAACCTTTACAGATAAGCAAAAGTTAAAGAGAATTCAGCACTACAAAACCAGCTTTACAACAAATGCTAAAGGAACTTCTCTAGGCAGGAAACAAAAGAGAAGGAAAAATCTTACAAAAACAAACCCAAAACAATTAAGAAAATGGTAATAGGGACATACATATAATTACCTTAAATGTAAATGGATTAAATGTTCCAACCAAAAGACACAGACTGGCTGAATGGAAACAGAAACAAGACCCATATATATGCTGTCTACAAGAGACCCACTTCAGACCTAGGGACACATACAGACCGAAACTGAGGGGATGGAAAAAGATATTCCATGCAAATGGAAATCAAAAGAAAGCTGGAGTAGCAATTCTCATATCAGACAAAATAGACTTTAAAATAAAGGTTATTACAAGAGACAAAGAAGGACACTACATAATGATCAAGGGATCAATCCAAGAAGAAGATATAACAATTTTAACATTTATGCACCCAACATAGGAGCACCTCAATACATAAGGCAAATGCTAACAGCCATAAAAGGGGAAACCGACAGTAACACAATCATAGTAAGGGACTTTAACACTCCACTTTCACCAATGGACAGATCATCCAAAATGAAAATAAATAAGGAAACACAAGCTTTAAATGATACATTAAACAAGATGGACTCAATTGATATATATAGGACATTCCATCCAAAACCAACAGAATACATTTTCTTCTCAACTGCTCATGGAACATTCTCCAGGGTAGATCATATCTTGGGTCACAAATCAAACCTTGGTAAATTTAAGAAAATTGAAATCGTATCATGTATCTTTCCTGACCACAGTGCTATGAGACTAGATATCAATTACAGGAAAAAAACTGTAAAAAATTCAAACACGTGGAGGCTAAACAATATGCTACTAAATAACCAAGAGATCACTGAAGAAATCAAAGAGAAAATAAAATAATACCTAGAAACAAATGACAATGAAAACACAACAACCCAAAACCTATGGGATGCAGCAAAAGCAGTTCTAAGAGGGAACTTTATAGCAATACAACGCTACATTAAGAAACAAGAAAAATCTCAAATAAACAACCTAACCTTACACCTAAAGCAATTAGAGAAAGAAGAACAAAAAAACCTCAAAGTTAGCAGAAGGAAAGAAACCATAAAGATCAGATCAGAAATAAATGAAAAAGAAATGAAGGAAACAATAGCAAAGATCAATAAAACTAAAAGCTGGTTCTTTGAGAAGATAAACAAAATTGATAAACCACTAGCCAGACACATCAAGAAAAAAAGGGAAAAGATTCAAATCAACAGAATTAGAAATGAAAAAGGAGAAGTAACAACTGACACTGCAGAAATATAAAGATTCATGAGGGAATCCTAAAAGCAACTATATGCCAATAAAATGGACAACCTGGAAGAAATGGAAAAATTCTTAGAAAAGCACAACCTTCCGAGAGTGAACCAGGAAGAGGCAGAAAATATAAACAGACCAATCACAAGCACTGAAATTGAAACTGTGATTACAAATCTTCCAACAAACAAAAGCCCAGGACCAGATGGATTCACAGGCGAATTCTATCAAACATTTAGACAAGAGTTAACACCTATCCTTCTCAAACTCTTCCAAAATATAGCAGAGGGAGGAACACTCCCAAACTCATTCGATGAGGCCACCATCACCCTGATACCAAAACCAGACAAACATGTCACAAAAAAAGAAAACTACAGGCCAATATCACTGATGAACATAGATGCAAAGATCCTCAACAAAATCCTAGCAAACAGAACCCAACAGCACATTAAAAGGAACATACACCATGCTCAAGTGGGGTTTATCCCAAGAATGCAAGGATTCTTCAATATACGCAAATCAATCAACGTGATACACCATATTAACAAATTGAAGGATAAAAACCATATTATAATCTCAATAGATGCAGAAAAAGCTTTCGACAAGATTCAACACCTGTTTATGATAAAAAACCCTCCAGAAAGTAGGCATAGAGGGAACTTACCTCAACATAATAAAGGCCATATATGACAAACCCACAGCCAACATCATTCTCAATGGTGAAAAACTGAAACCATTTCCTCAAGATCAGAAACAAGACAAGGATGTCCACTCTCACCACTAGTATTCAACAGAATTTGGAAGTTTTAGTCACAGCAATCAGAGAAGAAAAAGAAATAAAAGGAATCCAAATCGGAAAAGAAGTAAAACTGTCACTGTATGCAGATGACATGATACTATACATAGAGAATCCTAAAGATGCTACCAGAAAACTACTAGAGCTAATCAATGAATTTGGTAAAGTAGCAGGATACAAAATTAATGCACAGAAGTCTCTTGCATTCCTATACACTAATGATGAAAAATCTGAAAGACAAATTAAGGAAACACTCCCATTTACCACTGCAACAAAAAGACTAAAATACGTAGGAAGAAACCTACCTAAGGAGACAAAAGACCTGTATGCAGAAAACTATAAGACTCTGATGAAAGAAATTAAAGATGATACCAACAGATGGAGAGATATACCATATTCTTGGATTGGAAGAATCAACATTGTGAAAATGACTATACTACCCAAAGCAATCTACAGATTCAATGCAAACCCTATTAAACTACCAATGGCATTTTTCACAGAACTTGAACAAAAAATTTCAGAATTTGTATGGAAACACAAAAGACCCCGAATAGCCAAAGCAATCTTGAGAAAGAAAAACGGAGCTGGAGGGAGGAATCAGGCTCCCTGACTTCAGACTATACTACAGAGCTACAGTAATCAAGTCAGTACGGTACTGGCACAAAAAGAGAAATACAGATCAATGGAACAGGATAGAAAGCCCAGAGACAGACAAACCCACGCACATATGGTCACCTTATCGTTGATAAAGGAGGCAAGAATATACAATGGAGAAAAGACAGCCTCTTCAACAAGTGGTGCAGGGAAAACCGAACAGTTACATGTAAAAGAATGAAATTAGAACATTCCCTAACACCATACACAAAAATAAACTCAAAATGGATTAAAGACCTAAATGTAAGGTCAGACACTGTAAAACTCTTAGAGGAAAACATAGGCAGAACACTCTATGACATAAATCACAGCAAGATCCTTTTTGGCCCACCTCCTAGAGAAAGGGAAATAAAAACAAAACTAAACAAATGGGACCTAATGAAACTTAAAAGGTTTTGCACAGCAAAGGAAACCATAAAAAAGACGAAAAGACAACCCTCAGAATGGGAGAAAATATTTGCAAATGAAGCAAATGACAAAGGATTGATCTCCAAAATACACAAGCAGCTCATGCAGCTCAATATCAAAAAAACAAACAACCCAATCCAAAAATGGGCAGAAGACCTAAATAGACATTTCTCCAAAGAAGATATACAGATTGCCAACAAACACATGAAAGGATGCTCAACATCACTAATCATTAGAGAAATGCAAATCAAAACTACAATGAGGTATCACCTCACACCAGTCAGAATGGCCATCATCAAAAAATGTACAAACAATAAATGCTGGAGAGGGTGTGGAGAAAAGGGAACTCTCTTGCACTGTTGGTGGGAATGTAAATTGATACAGCCACTATGGAGGTTCATTTAAAAACTAAAAATAGAACTACCATATGACCCAGCAATCCCACTACTGGGCATATACCCTGGGGAAACCACAATTCAAAAAGAGTCTTGTACCACAATGTTCATTGCAGCTCTGTTTACAATAGCCAGGACATGGAAGCAACCTAAGTGTCCATCAACAGATGAATGGATAAAGAAGATGTGGCACATATATACAATGGAATGTTACTCAGCCATAAAAAGAAATGAAATTGAGTTATTTGTAGTGAGGTGGATGGACCTGGAGTCTGTCATACGAGTGAAGTAAGTCAGAAAGAGAAAAACAAATACTGTATGCTAACACATATATATGGAATCTAAAAAAAAAAAAAAAGGAAAAAAAAAGGTTCTGACGAACCTAGGGGCAGGACAGGAATAAAGACGCAGACGTAGAGAATGGACTTGAGGACACGGGGCGGGGGAAGGGTAAGCTGCGACAAAATGAGAGAGTAGCATTGACATATATATACTACCAAATATAAAATAGATAGATAATAAATAGATAGATAGTGGGAAGCAGCTGCATCTCACAGGGAGATTAGCTCAGTGCTTTGTGACCACCTAGAGGTGTGGGATAGGGAGGGTGGGAGGGTGACGCAAGAGGGTGGGGATTTGGGGATATATGTATACGTATAGCTGATTCACTTTGTTATACAGCAGAAACTAATATAACATTGTAAAGCAGTTATACTCCAATAAAGATGTTAAAAAAAAAAAGGAAAATCCACACATAGATACATCATAATAAACCTGTTGAAAACCAAAGACAAAAACAAATAAAATCAGATGACCTTCAATGGAGTCCCTACTGGACTTAAAGCTGACTTCTAAAGAGAAACAATGGGAGTCAAAAGACACTGGAATGATATCTCCAGAGGGCTGAAAAATACAATGGTAACGTAGAATTTTATACCCACGAAAAACATGCTTCAGAAATTGTGACATAAAGTTCAGACAAAGAATAAATGAGGTAAGTTTTTCTCCAACTACTTTGCACTAAAAGAAATATTAAAAAGGCTCTTTCAGGTAGAAGGAAAATGATCCCAGACGGGAGTCTGGAGATGCGGAAAGAAACAAAGAAAAATGAAAATGGAAAATATGTGAATAAATCTAAGTGACGTTCAACTGCATATAATAATAATGACGTATTGTGTGTTTACAAGATAAAATATTAAAATACAAACAATAGCAGAGAGTTAAAGTATTAAATAAAACCACTGGAGCGTCCAGAAAGCAACAAAAGCACCAATTAAAACTGGATTTTGATAATGCATGCTGTAATCTCTAGAATAAGTATTAAAAGAATGACTACAAATCATATAAAACTTTCAAGTTTATGGAGGGGTAAATGCCATATAGAAAAATTAGTCAAAAGGAGGTCAAGAATGGGAAGAAATAATATAGAATAGGCAAGGAAAATAGAACACACTGAGTAAGATGGTAGATTTAATTGAAAATGTATCAGTTTTTACATTAAGTGAATTGGTCTAGGCAGTAAAAAGTCTGCCTCCATTTGGGGATGTTTGCTGACAGTTCTTCAGTCTCTGCCTTCCCTCTTCCCTTCTGTTCTACATCTGGTAAGAAAAATATGGGTACTTCCTCCTAAGGCACCAGTGGGAGATTCAAGCCACACAAGCCCTTTTGTTTGAAGGCATCCCAATCCCAACCCAGTCTCCTAACTACAGTCTCCTTTCCTTGCTCTCAAGCCATTTCAGGCCTGCTTGAGAGGTCTCACCTGTTCTCCCAGACAGCCTCAGTTACGTAAGTAATAAATCTTTTCATACCCTCTTGGTGTGTATGCATGTTGTCATTGTCTCAACATCCAAACCAAAATTTGGGTAGGGGTCTATCTTGCTTCTTCAGGGTGGTTAAAACAGTTTTACATGTCCTAATTAAAAGACCAAGATTACAAGACGATTAAAACTACAAACCCAAATAGATGCCATTTATAAGAGCTATATCTAAAACAGATGGATACAGAAAGATTGAAAGGATTGAAAAAGATAATATGGAAGTCACTAAATAGATTTGGTTTTGCTATATTAATATCTAAAGATAAAGTAGACTGCAAAATAGAATGCATTACCAGACATAAAGAGAAACACTTTTAAAAATAGTTTAATTTACAGAACAATATAAGTATTCTAAAACTGTAGGCCTCTAATAAAATAGCCTCAAAATATTAGCACACAAATCAAGCTTCAAACACTAAGAGAAATAGAAGTGCAATCGTAGTGGAAATTATTGCACACCAATTTCAGTAACTGAAAGAAGCAGCAGACAAAAAGCCGGTAGAAATACGGGAAAGGTAAACAACGTGATCAGCAAACTGACACAGTGGACACACTTTCTACACTTCAAACTGCAAGATACATTTTTTTCCTCAAGTGGTATTATATAGAGCTTTCTTTATTGATAAATCATTGAGCTGTATTGAAAATTTTATTCACATTATTCCTTTTTACTACTTTCCACAATAATCTGGAGGTTCTCCACCCAGGATTAAGACCCTCCATGGTGTCAGAAACCCAGCCTTGTTCTACCTTGTTGTTCCACTATATATATTTTCCATTTTGAAGCTGCCTCAGTCCAAAATGGCTGCTGAAACTCCAGCTATGAGGATCACATTCCAAATGCAGGAAGGAGAAGAAGAGGGATTTCATAACGTCCTTGTAAAAACACTTTCTAGAATTTGCAAGTACTATTTCTGCTTATATCTCATTGGCCAGAACTTGGTTACTTTCACATCTAGTTCCACAGAAGGCTGGGAATAGAGTCTTTATTTTGGTTGGCCAAGTACCCAGCAAAAAAAAAATTGAGGGTTTCATTGTTACACAGGGAAAACTATAATGATATCCAGATGCTGAAATAAAGAGAGGAAAAAAAAGATTCACATTTTACCTTATTTAATGGACATTTTCTCCAGCCCCAGCCCCAGCCTATCACCACCAACAAAAAAGACAAACTTGGCTCCCTAGGATCCCCTCTGTCTGTACTCCTTTGTCGTGGCATGAAGGGGGACTGGATGGGGCAGGCAGGAACAGGCAAGCAAGCAATTGCTAAGTCAGGCGAGCTTTGCATCCATACCCTAACATAGTAGGTTTAACGAATAGGCTGTGGAGGTCTTGCTTTGCAAGTTAAAGTGAGTGAGTGCACGGAAACTGAAGTCATTAATAAATACAGCCTCTATTTCATGTAGGATGTCCAAGTCTAAATCAAATGCAACTGTTGAAAGGCCAGATGTTATTCCCATTGCTACACTGCAGTGTTTTCCTGGAAGTGATCTCACCGTGATGGTAATGCTGTTGTCCAACTGTTCATACTATTTATATCTAGAACCCCAGTTTTCAGGTTTAAAATGCATCAAGCTGCAAACAGCTATTGCTTTGAATGCCGAGCCGGACACAGGGAAATCAAGCAGAATCCTCGAGCTGTGAGGTGTTAACTTTGATGGCTGTCAACAAGGCAAAGCCTTACATAACTTGTAAACACGTGGGTCTATCATTATGCATGGTTCTGGGCAACACTGCCACATTAACCAATATGGGGGATCCAAGTCTTTGCTGTCCTATTCTATGAAGAAAAAATTTAACTGTGATTATCTCCTACAGATTGGAAAGTACATAATCCCAAAGCTAAAAGGGATATTTGGTCAGAGCCATAAACAGAGTGCCAATCCTTAGAAGAAAAAACAAAAGCAACTATCAGAAAGAAGTGTGATGATGCCCTTTACCTGGAATATTTTCTTCTTTTTGTTTTTCTCTTTTAGAATTTGAGGGTAAAGAAAGGCATTGTGAGAAAATCAGCTGTTTTTGAAAAACAGATTTTTTTAAGGATAATTATATCATTTTGGTTTTATGTATTCATCTCACAAAAACATTATTGGTACGATGAAGTGAAAACAATACAGTTATTAACACATTGGTAGCTATACACACTCAATAGTTCATTCACATTATAAATGAGAAATAGAACATTTAGATGGTTGTTTTGTTGAATGTCAATATGAAGACAACTAATGCCTAAGACTGATAAAAACGATAGCTCCCATTTCTGGGGGTACTTCCTATGGGCCAGGTCCTGTGCTAAGCGGCTTGTTTGCATTATCTCACCAAATAGAAAGAGGTTCTATAATTATCCCCCAAGTTCAGCAGAGGAAAGTGAGGTGCAAGCAGGGTATATCACTTGTCCCAACCCACATGGCCCTTGAGAAGTGCAGCTGCGACTTGAGCCCAGGTTGCTTGCTCCAGAGCCCGTCCTTATAAGCCTGAGATTAAATGAGACATACTGCATTTTGGGAGTTTAGCCCAGCGCCTGGCACATAATGAGCTGCCAATAAAGGTAAAATGAAGGATATTTACACAAAAACAGACTAAAGCAAGCTGCAAATCACATACCTTCCACATCACTGAAGGCGCCTGAGAGGACAGTTAATGAAAGATAAGGGGAACCACCTGGTTGAGGGTCCCTTTTTGGTTCTACTTCTGCTTCACAATTATCCCTGGGCTCCAGCCCTGAATCACTCCATGAGAGGCTGTGTGGCTTTGGACTAATCCCTTCTCCTCTCTGGACCGGACATTCTTCTGTAAAACAAGAGCATCTGGCTGGAATGATTCCTAAGGTTTCCCTCTGCTCTGAACTCCTACAATTTAAGTCACTTCTAAGATTTTACCTGTGAAAATCAATCCAGGAGCCCAGGGAGGCTGAAACCTAGCTTTACTATGTAGAAAAAGATTAACTGCCCTATGAAGAAAGAGAGCAAGGCATTAGAAGGATCAGCATTTTCCACAAAGGATAAACTCTGTTTCAGTGGCAACAGGCTGTGGTGGCAAAACTGCAAAGCTTCGAGTGGGCATGACTCAAAACCAGAGGGCCAAGGAAGACCTTTAGAAGAGCTGATGGAATCGAATTATACCAATGACTCTCATAATCCTGCTCCATTTCAGACCCAAATGCGTCAGTCCAGATGGGAAAGGCATGCAGGCTGCTCCCGGGGGGAAGAGGCAGAGGCTCTGAAGTCTGCTCCATGGCGTCCACTAGTGGAAGACCACATTGTGGCGATGCAGACCTGCTGATTGCAGGGGTTCCAACAGCTCTGCACTGTTTAAGCCCAAAGTCCACCCATGCAACTCCTGAATAGGGAAACAGGAGAAAGACCAAGTGTCTTGTCCAAGCCCATCAGCTAGCTAGAGACAGAGCTGACCTTTCGGTCCACACAGAGAAGTTGTCTTCTGTACAACACACCAACGGTTCTCTATCATAACCTATCATTTAATATTCATTTGTTGCAAGATCCTGGTCACTATATTAAAAGAAAGAGCAAACTTGCTCTATCATTCATCCAAGGAAATATAAAATGTCTGGACAAAGTCAGGTCTTCTGATTTTGTCATAATTTAATAGCTGTGCAAATATTCTTGGGATCCCCTCTCCCATGAATATTTTATTGGAATCAAAATGGTTCAGAGAGATAAATTATATTGGAAGTAAGACTTATTCAACAGATATTCTGAACTTCTCATGAGTGACCAGGACAGCATACTGCAAACTCTCCAGTATAAAAAATCTGACAAAATCCACCAAGTAGTCTCAAGTATATGGTAGTAATGCCATTTATTTACTGGAAATCCACCTATGCTTGAAACATTAAGCATATTTGGGTTCAAACAGTGCGTAACATTAGGAAAATAAAAGCGGCGTGTGACAGTTCTTATCCCGAGAGGCCGCACATCTTCACAAGGAAGTTAAGATGTACACGATGGATACAATATATGACTATAATTCTGAAAGAACTTAAATGTCCCAGAAAAAAAGTTGGGAGGGAGTCTCAAGAAGGGGCACTGACAAACCTAGAAAGAGCTAGGAGAACTTCATGGAGCAGACAGGACTTGAACTGAACCTTAAAGAATGGGAAGGGCACTGAAGTAGAAAGAAAGGCAAGCGATCAGAAAAGGCAAACGCACAAGGATGCAGGGTGGTGGCTGAGGCAGGAAGGCGTTCCATGGACATGTCCTGTCATGGCTCATCTCATCACGACTTCAGTTTCTCACACCTCTCCCAGTTCCCAGCTGGCTTCTTTCTTGCCTCTCTGTCCAGCCTAGATGTCATGGTCAGCCCTTCCGATCAAGCTTGTCGACTCTATGCTTTAGCTACCTTGGGGCCTCCCTCTGCTTATCGCGTCCTCTTCTCCCACTCCTGCGCAGCTGGACACGCCCGGAGCATCACAGAGACTGGCCTCCTGAGTCCCAGCTGCTTGGCAATCCTTTCCTTCATTTCCCACTTATCAGCTCCCATGGCCAGTACAAACCATGCTTAATCTCAAGCTCGAGGTCATTTCCTTGCCGCTCTCACATTTTCTACGCATCTCATCTCAGAAGATTGAGGCTCTTCTACGTGGGCTCCAACATACCTTGTCCCCACTTGAAAATGTTTCTTTATTGCCACTTATTCTCCTTCCATGTTCCAGACCACCCCTCACCATCACACATCACATCCTCAGGTAAGACTATAATTAGGTCCCCCAACTCCCCATATTTTCTGTCTCTTGCAGAAGAGAGCACTATCTCTGCTTTTGGGCATTCCATGAATTAGGTGAATGTGAGACTCACCAGGGAAAACATTTACCCTACATATTCAGTCCTGGAGCTCCTGTGATTCCAAGAGACCCGGGATTAGTAATTGCCCAGGGAGACCGTCCTTGGAGACAGGAGAATGGATGCAGGACAGCTTCTGAGGAGTCAGACAGGCATCGCTTCACGTGTCTGAGCTTCAGTTTTGGCACAAACAAGGAGCAGGGACAAATGAGGCAGTACACTTGAAAACAAAAAGGTGCTTTGTTTTCTTTAAAAGAAACACACCAAGGAATGAAGACCCCTCAATCATGAAACGATCGATGTGTAAGCCTTCTAATTTTGGCACAGTAACATTTTTTCTTTTCTTTCTTTCTTTCTTTTTTTACAACAAGGTTTTGGCGAGAAAGGAACAAACTAATAAAAAGATGTTTCAGAATATTTGATAATGATCAACAAAAACAGGAAGTCATTTGGCAGGTGATTTGCTTTTCATTTAGCAGGTTTTTGTTTCAAAAAATACAGGCCAGAAATTCTTCTAACTAACATTGCTCTTAAATGATAAATTGGAACAGCTTATCATTTGCTATTTGCTATTGAAAACGTGCGTGTGGGGCTGCAGGCTAACCTCAATGCACATTCCCCTGTGGGATTCTCCGTTTGCTCTCTACAGCACCCACTCTTTGCTCTTGTCTCACAGCCCTTCTGTTTCTGTACGGTTTGGCACTGGTAAAACACAAAGAGCCGTGCAGAGTGCTCACAAAATGCAAAACATGCTAATGAAATGTGGGAATTAGGGATTTTCTTCCCTGGCTCCATCATTTTCATTATGTCTTATTTCTCCTCTAACTCCTCATCAAAGGTTTTAAATTGAACAGACTGTAAGGAAAGTTTTCAATGAGATTGTACTTGGGTATATAAAGCGTCCATAAATTAAACCAACAAAATGAAATTTCCTGAAGTCCCATGAAAGCCCCCATGGCATCCCAAGCTTTGCTTCTGTTCTGGTTCAACTCCTGAAGTCAAAGCATGGGGTTAAATTTTTATTCGTGAAGCAAAGGTGCTACAATGTTGCAATAGCTAATTTTATATATCAACTTGCATAGGCCATGGCACCCAGGTATTTGGTCAGAGACCATATAAATGTCTCTGTGAAGGTACTTTTTAGATTAACGCTTAAATCAGTAGACTTTGAGTAAAGCAAATTACTCTCTATAACGTAGGAAAGCCTTAGTCAATCAGTTGAAGGTCTTGAGAGAAAAAAGAGGGAGGTCCCCCAAGGAAGAGGGAATTCTGCCCCCTGACTGCCTTTGGACTCCAAGCTGTAACATCAACTCTTCCCTAGGTCTCCATCCTGCCCACCTGCCTTGCAGATTTTGGAGTTGCCAGCCTCCACAACTGCATAAGCCAATTCCTTAAAATAACACATACTCTCTCTCTTTAGAATACAGTATACAGAGGATTATTTTGTGTATATATATATTCTATATATAGAAAAAATATATTCTGTTATTTTGTGTATACACACACACACACACACACACACACACACACACACACACCCCCTACCAGTGCTGTTTCTCTGGAGAACCCTAATACAAATGGATACCCTTTTGTTAATTGCAGAGAGAAAACAACATCTCCAGCAGAAACAAATTTTCTGAATTCATAATTACAAAAGATACTTCTAGGCTAGCACTGTTACATTTTCCCTGAAAAGTTCTGTTTACCCTGTTGTCTGGCAAAGGTTTCCTTAGAGTCATCTACTCTGAAGGTCATGCTCTCTGTCTTTTATGTCCATCAGGTCCAACCAAGTTCCTTTCCTTGATAGTTCCTATTTAGCAATAACAGAAAAAAAAAGTTTTATATCTCCGATATACCTTCTGATGAAACAATTTAAAAGTAAACTTTGAAAACAGATAAAAACACAAGTATATCTAGTCTTTGCACAAATATCTAAACATCCAACAATGACTTCCCTATCCTCTCTCACAGCATCCAACATGAGTGTTCCTGGAGCAGTTCCAGATCTCCCTAGGGTCAAATGAAATTTTTAAATTTCATCTTTATTGTTAGAAACAAGCAACACAGTGGGGAATCAACACACACAGTCTTGATTTCCAAGGCCCTCTGAAATGCTTCATGGGCTTGGCCAACTTCAAGACCATCAACACTCCCCACACCTGTTTCACTCCTCCTGGGCCTGCACTCACCCTCATTCTCACATCCAGGGTTGACCCCTGCCATGTTCTCAGTCTTTCCTGGCTTGCTTGCCTCCCTACTCATCTTAACATTCTCACAGCGCTTAGTTGAGTGCCTTGCACAAAATACTCACTGAACATGAACTTGAGTCATCGAACAGTGAAGCAATACTGTAACTCTGACAATCACTCATGTTGACAGTTCCTTTTTTAGGAGGTATCAGTAGCTAGACAGACACTTTAGTCCCCGAACAGGAGAGCATCATTTCTTCCATTATCATAATCCATTTATTACTCAGTTTAAGATGTTCAGCTGGTCTGAGTCAATCCGAACAATGGCGCCAAGAATGTGTGTGTTATAACCTCTGGCAATGCTCTGACCATGTCTGTGTGTGGTGCAATTTCAGGGTTCAAAGCTCAGTGGGCCAATCACGTCTGTTTACCATGGCTTGGGGTAATCCAAGTCTTTGTTTCCCTAGGTGGCCCTGGGATGTTTGCTTTCTGTTGGTCAAAGTTCTAGCAGATGGTGAAACTGGGTGAGGAAATATGCCCACTGTGGGTCTCTAAGTATTTGATAGAGTGAGGACTGTCTATTGACTGGGCTTAGTACATTCTGGAACCTTAAAATCAAATGGTCAGTTCTGACACAAAATTCTCTGGCAGGATTTTAAAACCAAGAGACTCTCATTTGAAAAGAATGGATTTAAATAAAGAACAGGTCTTCCTTGATTGCATATTTGTACCCAGTGAGATAAAGAACAGTTTTTTCAGTAAAAGTTCAAGTCCAATTTAAATCTCACAGGCTAGAATGATCTTATTTTATTTTGTATAGATGACTACCACTCTCTTTTAGCTACAAAGGTATGCAAGAGATAGAGAATCAATTGGTTCACAAGTGTTCTTGAGAGCAACCTCAGGTAAATATTAGTGGTTGTAAGCAGAGAAGGCAGACACTGTAATTTAATGAGTTGTGAGGAGTAGCCCCCTCATCTTTGATCCTCTGCCCTTAGCACACAGTAGATAGAAAGAGGGAGGCTGTTTACATCCTACATGGGTACAAGCATTTCCCCTGGGGTCATGGTTCTGATGGCCAGATACAGGCACATGATTTCATGTAGGCACTACACACAGAGAACAGCCAGCACATACAGTCCCTTAGGAAAACCAGACATTGCACATACTAGACAAAGACTATAAATCAGCTACTTTAAACATTCAGAGAACTAAGGGAAATCATGTATAAAAAAGTAAAGTATGAGAACAAGGTTTCACCAAATAGAGAATTTCAATAAAGAACAGAAATTATATGTAAAAGAACCAAATAAGAATTCTAGAGTTGGAAAACACAGTTACTGAAATAAAACATTCTCTTCTGCTCAACAGAAGATTTGAGCAGGGAGAAGAAAGAATCAGGAAACTTGAAGATATGTCAATTGAGATGATCCAATCGAAGAAACAGAAAGAAAAAAGAATGAAGAAAAATGAACAGAGGCTTAGAGACCTGTGGGGAACCCCCAAGAATACCAATATATGCATAATGGAAGTCCCAGAAGGAAAGGAGAGAGAGAGAAAGGGGCAGAAAGAATATTTAAAGAAATAATAACTGAGGGACTTCCCTGGTGGTGCAGTGGTTAAGAATCCGCCTGCCAATGCAGGAGACATGGGTTTGAGTCCTGGTCCAGGAAGATCCCACATGCTGAGGAGCAACTAAGCCAGTGTGTCACAACTACTGAGCCTGTGCTCTACAGCCCATGAGCCACAACTACTGAGCCCTCATGCCAGAACTACTGAAGCCCATGTGCATAGAGCCCATGCTCTGCAACAAGAGAAGCCACCACAATGAGAAGCCTGTTCATCGCAACAAAGACCAGCCCCCGCTCACTGCAACTAGAGGAAGCCTGCACGCAGCAAGAAAGACCCAGCACAGCCAAAAAATAAAAAATAAAAATAAATTAATTAATTTTAAAAAAAAGAAATAATAACTGAAAACTTTTCTCAAATTTGATGAAAAACATTAATCTACACAACCAAGAAGCTCAACAAAATCCAGGTAAGATAAACTCAGAAACTCAAAGATTGGACACATCATAATCAAACTTTCAAAAGACAAAGCCAAAAATAGATTCTTGAAAGCAATAAGGAAGAAGGAATTCTTCACATACAAGGAATTTTCAAAGAGGTTAACCGCTGATTTTATCATCAGAAATCATGGCGGCCAGAGGCAGTGGTATGACATATAAGAAAAATACTGCAAGTACTGAAAGACAAAAACTGCCAACCAAGAATTCTGTATCTGTACCTGGCAAAATTATCCTTCAAAAAATGAAGGAGAAGTTAAGGCATTCCTAGGTAAACAAAAACTGAGAGAATTTGTTCCTAGCAGATCTGCTCTACAGGAAATGCAAAGGAACTCCTTCAGGCTGAAATCAAAGGACACCTGACGGTAACTTGACCCTTGACTCTCCATGAAAAAATAAAGAGTACTGGTAAAAGTAACTAGCGATACATAGGTAAAGAAAGCAATAATTACAAATCTGTATGTTGATGAGCATACAATGTATAAAGGTATAATTTATATGACAAAGCACGAAGGAGGAGGGAAAGAGTGAAGCCATATAGGGACAAAGTTTCTGTATACTATTGCAGTTAATTTGGTATTAATCTGAACTAGATTGTTGTAAATTAATTTATAATCACCAGGGGAACCACTAAGGAAATAACTCAAAAATATATAGTAAAAGAAATGACAAGGAAATTATAAAGTACAATAGAAAATATTTACTGAACACAAAAGGCAGTAAATAGATGAATAAAAAGACTATTTTCAGATTAAATGACCTTGTATATAGAAAATTCTAAGGACTTCGTCAAAAAAAACCTACAAGAGCTAATAAACTTATTTGGCAAGATCACAGGATACAAGATATATATACAAAAAGCAGTTGTGTTTCTATACATTAGGAATGAACAATCTGAAAATGAAATTGAGAAAGCAATTTCATTTATAATAGCATCAAAAAGAATAAAATACTTAGTGATACATTTAACAAATGAAGTGTAAGACATGTACCCTGAAACCATAAAACTTATTCAAAGAAATTAAAGAGGACCTAAATAAATGGAAAGACACCCCAAGTTCAAGGACTGTAAGACTTTATAATGCTAAAACGGCAGTAATCCCCAAACTGATCTACAGATTCAACTCAATCTCTCAAAATTTCAACTGCCTTTCAATTTTTTTCAGAAACTGACAAGATGATTCTAAAACTAATACGGAAATGCAAGGGATCCAGAGTAACCAAAACAATTTTGAAAAAGAATTAAAAGCTGGAAGACTCCTACTTCCAGATTTCAATATTTACTATAAAGCTACAAATCAAGTCTGTGTGATACTTCCATAGGACATACATATAGATCAACGAAATAGAACTGAGAGTCCAGAATGGCCAAATGAATTCTGACAAGGGTTCCAAGACAATTAAATGGGGGAAATAATTGTCCTTTTAATAAATAATGCTGAGAGAACTATCTACATACAAAAGAAAAATGAATTTGGACCCTCTACTTCATACCATATTAACAAATTAACTCGAAATAGATAAACCTAAATGCAAGAGATAAAATTATAACATTCATAGAATAAAACATAGGCATAAATCTTCATGACCTTGGATTAGATAATGGTTTCTTAGATATGATATCTAAAGCACAAGCAGCCAAAGGGGAAAAAAAAGATACATTTAACTTCATTAAAACTAAAAACTTCTATGCTTCAAAGGACACTATCAAGAAAATGAAAAGACAACACACATGGGAAAAAATATTTGCAAATCATCTATCTCACAAAGATCTTGTGTCCAGAATATATAAAGAACTCTTACAACTCAACAATAGAAAGATAAATAATCCAATTAAAAACTGGGATTTTAATAGGATTTAAATAGACATTTAACAGAGGAAGAAAACATACAAAAGGGTAATAAGCACATGAAAAGATGTCCAACTTCCTTGGTTATGAGAGAAATGCAAGTCAAAACCACTATTAGATACTACTTTACATCCACTAGAATAGCTATAATTAAAAAGACAGATAATAACAAGTGTTGGTGAGGATGTAGAGAAACTGGAACTTTTAAACATCGCTGGTGGGAATGTAAACTGATGTAGCCACTTCGGAAAACCATTTAACAGTTCCTATAAAAGTTAAACACAGAGATACCATATGACCCAGCAATCTCACTCCTAGGTATATACCCAAGAGAACTGAAAATATATGTCCACACAAAAACTTGTACATGAATGTTCATAGCAGCATTATTCATAATAGCCCAAAGTGGAGACAATTCAACTGTCCATCAACTGATGAATGGATAAACAAAATGTAGTATACTCATTCAGTGAAATATCATCCAGTCATAAAAAGAAATATAGTACTCACATATGGTAAAACATGGATGAACCTTGAAAACATCATGCTAAGTGAAAGAAGCCAGACACGAAAGATCACATATTCTATGATTTCATTTACACGAAATGTCCAAAACAGGCATGTCCATAGAGTGAAAAAGTAGACTAAGAGTTGCCAGGGGCTGGGGAAAGTACGGAATGAGGAGTGGCTGCTAATGTGTCAGGTTTTCCATTCTGGGGTGATGAAAATGTTCTAGAATTAGTGGTAATGAGTGTATGAGTTTATGAATATACTAAAAACCACTGAATTATATATTTTAAAAGGGTAAATTTTAAGATATGTGAATGAAATCTCAATTTAAAAGAGATCAAGTATGTTAGCAGATATAAAAACACACATTATATTTATATGTATATAAATATATACAAAAGTATACTGTTCTTATGCCTCTTCCTTTTGCCCCATTTCCAAATCCTAAAGAAATATTGACAACCTGTGTCACCATGTTTATCCTGTGGCTTTTTGTGTTACCTGGCCCACCTCCAGATACTCCTGGTTGAAAAACACGGGCTGAGGGAGCCAGAAAGGGAATCAAGGAGCAAGATGTTTATGGGCCCATTTGGTGTCACTGAAGACAGAAACATTTTCTAGTCCATTTTATCACAGAAAAGGAAAGAGACTTCAGACGGACCACACAGTTGGTTGGAAAAGCCCTTAAAATTCTTTACCTCTTTTTGCTCTCATTCCACATTCATCAAACCACTTTCCCAAGGGTTTTAACACCAAGAAGGGAGCATATTCTCCCATTAGAGAGGAATCACTTCCATGGAAAGTCATCTATTTGTCTGTCTGTCTGTCTGTCTGTCTGTCTGTCTGTCTGTCTGTCTGTCTGTCTGTCTATCTATCTACCTACCTACCTACCTACCTACCTACCTATCTATCTATCTATCTCTGTGTGCATTTGGCTTCCTGTAACTTGATGAACCTGAATCACTCTCCCTGAGTCTAAGTCTTAGACAATGAAAAAACTAAGGGCCAGACTCTGGATTAAGGTAAATTCACCTCAATCAAGGATGATAAATAGATTTTAATCTATATGCTAACTGACCGGGCTGGCACCATGATCTTGGACTTCAGACTCTAGAACTGTAAGAGAGAAATTTCTGCTGTTTATGAGCAACCCCGTCTATGGTGATCTGTACAGCAGCCTGAACAGACCAAGACGAACACAAAATATTAACATATCAGAATCAATCTGTTCATAAACTCCTGCAATTTGGCCAGTATTATCACTTTGATGTTTCAGCACAAGTTCACTACCTGCCTCGTCGGAAGCAGAAGACAGAGTTACAGAGAAGCAGAGACAAGACAGGAGGAAACAACTGAGCCTTGCAACTGGGTGAGCTCTTACATTCCTTTATCTCAAGCTTTTCTAACAAGAGATGAGAATGATGTGCTGAGAGTAACTTTTAGTAAATCTCAATATAGTAAAATACAGGAAAAATAGTTTTATTACCACTGCCCTCAAATTTGAATTATAGCCAGTTTTGAATTTCTCCTCATCCTGAGCCTCCCTTCCTTTGGTGAAAGTACTACGAAAAGTAAAGTGGTCAAGGCATGAGGCCTGGGATGGGGCAGTGGAGGTGGTAGGAGGTGGGGGTGGGTAGGAGAGAAATGTGAGATCAACTTACAATGCTGAGAGCTGACTACTTCTGGCAAGAGTTAAATGCCCGTCAGTAATTGTAGCCCAGTAAGAGTCTGTACTTCCACATGTACTTCTTTATGAAGTATAGCTCAAAGAAGATACAGGTCTCTTTCAAAGCTGTCTACTGGGCTTCCCTGGTGGCTCAGTGGTTAAGAATCCGCCTGCCAATGCAGGGGACACGGGTTCGAGCCCTGGTCCGGGAAGAGCCCACATGCCGCGGAGCAACTAAGCCCGTGAGCCACAACTACTGAGCCCGTGCTCCGCAACGAGAAGCCACCGCAACGAGAAGCCCGCGCACCGCAACAAAGAGTAGCCCCCGCTCGCCACAACTAGAGAAAGCCTGCGCGCAGCAACGAAGACCCAACGCAGCCAAACATAAATAAAAATTTAAAAAGCTGTCTATTAACAGATAAGTGTTTCTAGTCAAAAGATCTCTAATATGTGGCAACCATCTGATCATTCCTCATAATCACTGATTATACACAAAGAACAATGGCAGTGCCTTCTGGCCCTGGGATCCTACTCCAAAATGGACATTTGCCAGCCTTGCTCAGAACAAATGTTCAGTTAGCTAGCTTATATCTGCTTTAATTCCCTTATTATTTCCCTAGACACAATGGAGTTTAATTATTGTGTTCAAAAATACTGAGAGCTGGTGATTTTCTGACGTAAATTAAGGAATATAGTCCAGGTTTAATATGCTAATGCCCGGCGTGATGTTTTTAAACCGGTCAGTAATCACCTAGACAAATTTAATTCAACGTGTTCTTAATTCTAGTTACAAACAAAATATTGGGTATACCTCAGATCGCAGTTTTGCAACCTTGGCACAATAGACATTTGGGGCCAGATAATTCTTTGTCGTGGGGTCTGTTCTGTGCCTGGTAGGATGTTTAGCAGCACCCCTGGCCTCTATCCACTATGTTCCGACAACACCCCTGTAGCTGTGACAACCAAACATATCTCTAGACATTGCCAAATTCCCTAAGGGACAAAACCATCCCGGGTGAGAACCAATGCTCTGGATAAATGACAGATGCCGAAGAGAGAATGTCTTTAGATGATTCTAACACAGCAAAACTTACCCACTTCCCCATAGGTTTGAATCCCAGATCTGCTACTTCCTCCCTGTATGATCTTGAGTGAATTTACCTACTCAAGCTGTGCCTTTGTTTTCTCCTCTGGAAAATGGGAATTACAATAGTACCTGCAACTCAAGAGGCGTAAATAAAATGATCCACTTAGCAAATAGCAAGCACTCAGTAACTGCGGGCTGCCGTTATTGCTATTGTTAATATTTTCATCCCAATTTCAGCTTTTCGAGGTCCTCACTCTGCAATCAGTGAGCTAGGGCTCTTACGATATTCAGCTGGGGATTAAGATTCTGACTGAGGGACAGTTGCTCTTTTGAACAAGCAATATGATGCAGGTGGTAAAATATGGATTTTGGAGAAAACTGGGATCTAATTCTCATTTCCTTGGGATTTTCAAATCTCACACTTCCCACCTTCGCGAACATTATCCTCAAAATAGGTCTGGTAGTAACATCATCAACATCGTGTGTGAAAATTAATGACGAAGCCTATATTTTTAAAACTGCTCTGAAAATTACTGCAACGTGGAGCTGGTAGCCGTGAAAATGCTGCTCCCAGGGCCTCCCCTAGGGAGCGTAATTGACCAAGGTCCCCAGCTTCTGTGCTTTGAAATCCACCACCTCACTTGCACCAAAGACCATGCCTCCATCTGGCTGCTCCCCACCAATGACTGCATTGGAGGGAGGATACTAAGGTAGGTCTTCCTGGGAGACCCAGCCCTCCTCTGTCCCTGGCTCTAGTGAGAATGAAATAAGATAAGCAGTGAGCAGAGTGTCTGACACACGCGCTGCACTACACAGCGCGTGGCACTATAGTTAGAAACACCAGCCCAATTCCATATGTTAATTCCTCACTTTTGTTCTTAGAGATCCCAAGAAAGAAAAAGCATATTTGGATTTAATAGTATCACCTTATGGTTTGTGATACTGTTGCCAGACACAGTCCCACAAATCTAAGCATTTATACATTTTATGTGAATATGTGTTTGATTTTACGTTTTGATGGATTAAAATGCATACATGTTTAAACCAAACAGAACGCAACCCAAAGGAAAAAAAACAATTTGGATTTGCTGGCACTGTTTTTCCTCTAGTACAGAGACTCAAGTTCTTTGATATAGTAAATGAATAGGCAGTCTGCACTTTACACACGAGATGCCTCCTTGAGAGACTGTGTGTGAAGTAAAAAGCGGTATATACTCTAACTGGTATTGTTTAGTTACTGCTCCTTAACCTACCATCCCAGAACTCACCGGCTTCAAATGACAACCAGTTATTCTTGCTCACACATTTGTGGGGCGTGCTAGGCTGGCTTCAGGGGGCTGACTTGGCTAGGGTGACTGCTCCACGTGACCTGCATTCTCTTCCTGAGGCCAGCAGGTGAGTCCGGGAACCCTCTCCTCACAGCGATGGCAGAACACAAGAAGGCAAATGGAAAGACACAGACCCTGCAGGACTCAGGCTCTATGGACACACTGCCACTTCTGCTTCGTTTTATTGGTCAAAGCAAGTCATATCACTGAACTACAAATCAAAGGTTGGGAAAGCTCCTCTGCCCCTAGTGAGACACAGCAAGGGCGCTGATGCAGGGAGGGGTAAAGAACCAGGGCCACAATCTCAGTCTCCTGCAGACCCTGACAAATTACTTAAATAGGGATGCTTCCATAGAAAATTCCAGGGCCTCAATTAATATTAAGCATAAAAAGGCAGAGGTGCTAATACATGTTTGGAATATACAGAAAAGTAAAGAGAATAATATAACAAATACCCATGTACTGACCTTCAATAATTAATAAATTAACGTTTTAACATATTTGCTTCTGATCTTTTTCTTTTTTATAAAGTATTTTAGAGTTTAAGCACTTTGCATATCCTTTCACAATTCTATTTCTCTCCCTCCTCAGAGGTAGCTATTATCCTAGAGTTAGTCTGTGCACATTTTTGTATTTTTACTATACATGCAGCTATTCACAAAGATAATACATTTGCTTTCAAAATTTAATAAGTGGTTAAACTTAATCCTGTGTATAACATTTTAAAAGTAGCTTTTTTATTCAAAAGTGTTCAACAGTAGATCTAGCTGTTTTAAAACAGACTGCCTTCATTTGAACTGTTACATTATATTCCAAATGTTATTATTATACTCCATTGTATGACTCTATCCTAAGTCATCTCTTCCTCTACTTATGGATACTTTGGACGTTGCTAATTTTACATTGTTACAAACAAGCAAACATTTAAAATCCTACATTTAAAGGAAAGAAATATAATTTTATCAAAATAGTAAAATTATTTGCAAACATTACACAGATGAAACATAACTGAACTGATGATCAAAAAAAAACCCAAGGGATATATACTAAAGAATATGTTATAGAGGGTCATACATTATTAATGGTCTTTTCTGAAATATATCCTACCCAGGAAATGAAAGGTAGATCTTCTAGAAGATGGTACTAAGCATTCAATTTTTCACGGGATATTCTCCCACCAGTCACAGCCCAGGAAGAGTCACTCTTCACCCAGCCTGATCACTTTCTGTTAATATTTAGTCAGCATTTCCAATAAAGTTAGCTTCATCAGAACGAAAGCTTTTATATAGGTCCTACATGTGAGCCAAACAGCTATCCATGGAATATTAGAATCTGACTCCCCCCGTTCTCATATTTGTTTTGTGTGTCTCATACCAAATTAAAGATATGAGAGATGCAGCATTCTAAGGCTAAATAGCTAGAAAATACTAATTCAAACTTGAGTATTCTTCAAAGAGAGCGTAGGGGCAATCCTAAGTATCAGAGGAAGAAGCACCCTAAGGGAGACCAAAGCCAAATGTTTTCCACAGGAATCCTCCTTCTGGCTGTTTTGATTTCACCTGGTAAGTCAAAATTACAATTTTAGAATCTTGGCTGACTTTTGAAAACTGATTTCAAGGATAGATTTAAAAGTCATTAACATCACAATCACAACAGAAACTTGTCTATTTGGTTATTAAAAATGGAACAGGAAGGATACACGGGGGAGAGGGGTGGTCCTCAATGATTTCCACCTGAACGTTCTGTTTCTTTCATGAGAGAAATAGAAAAGTCTTTCCGTCTTAGTCTAGGACTTAATCGGAACAAAATTAGAAAATAAAAAGTTTGCATAAGAATCTGATTTATAAAACTCCTGATACAGAGACTAGTATGGATTAGGACAAGGGGAACTGCCAGAGCAGAAGAGAAAATGAATAAATTAATAAACTGTCTAATATATGTCTCAATTCTGAAGGACAGATATTAGTTGCCAAAGAGATTTGAAGCTTGGCTCCAAGGTATAAGACTTATGAAACCCACCTTTTAGAGGTATATTCAAGAATATGCTTAATGGCCATATTCTGTAGCTTCTCTTCATAACCCATATATTAATGAATAGCAAAATATCTTTAAATAAAATCAACAACCAAATTAGCAGATTCTTGCTTTTGCTTCTGTTTTTGTTAGTCTGTCCTGACTTAAAAGGACGAGTTTCTTAACGCATCTCTCTGTGAACATTAACAATTGGAAATCCAGGAAATCTAATTCAAATGAACATTTATCAAGTGCCTACTCTATTAAGGAGAAGTTACACTAAAAACAAAGTGTGCACAAAATACACAAAGAGAGCCAGCGCCCTCCTCCATGTTTTACTGCTTCATAATTTTTCAAATAATTGTTTTACTCCCTTCTCCACTTTCTCTTCTCACTCCACTCTAGGCTAAATTAGTTTGACATGTTCTTATTTCTAAGAATCTCCTCTTCTATGTTTGCAAATATGAAAGAGATTTCGTGTTAAATAAACTTTGCTAGTGCAGAGTTTGCTTCTGCTTTAATTCAAACATTTTCTTGGATTTGATTATCATGACTAGCAATAAAGAACATTTCAAAGTTACTTTAGAAATTCTAGAATTATTTCTTTGAGCCATGCTGTTTATTTTGTTTAACCTGAACATAGTGGTCCCCATGCCAAGTCATGAGCAAAAAAAAATTGAAAAGCGCAATGTATAACATTGTTTAATGAATAATCTGAAACAAACTATAACGATAAAGGTAAATGCTTATAAAGAAACACACAAATACTCTACATGTCATAAAACAGACTTCTGTGACCAGGGGAAAAGCCCATTTTATAGCTGAATCAGGAGTTAAAGGAAGACCACCCCTTAAACTACAGAAAAATTAGAGAGAAAGTATAGTGAAAACAGAATTTTTCAATCTACTGGGAGACACAAGGATAGTAGAGATTGGGAATATCTGGTCAGGAAATGTGCTTCTCCTGTTTCTCCTTTTTAGCACTGGCTGGGCCATGGGCTACTATATGTGCTGGCAAGTCTTCCAATGAGATCAGGACATGTGACAGCCACGGCTGTGGCCAGTACACGGCTCAAAGGTAACGGGGTTTCACACATAACCATATCCTCTTTTGGCTCTTAACCTCTTTGCTTAGTGTCCTTGCCCGAAGTTTCTTCAAGTGCTCACCATCCTTTCCCTTCCGACAGCAGGAAAATTCAGAGATATAACCAGTTACATTACCATGTTTGGAGCAACTTCCAAGAACAGGGCGTCAACTCTGGGCTCTGAATTAGGAACAGAGCACTGAACAAGGGCAAGAGAGAGGAGAGCAGTGTTTTCTCTCAATGTTTTCACACGTTGACTCATCTCACCTGGCTATTCCAAGGTGAAAGCCAAACATTACTGTCCCATTTTACAGGAGGAACTTGAACTGGGGCACCAAAGGGTTAAGGGACTTGCCAAACACAGTTGGAGCTGGTGAAGGCTGGACTAGAATTCAGGTTTTTGGATCCTCTTCCCATCAAACCATGGTGTTACTGACCCAGGCTCTGGGAGGTGAACACCAGAGGCTGGCCCTAAGCAAGTAATCTCTTCCAGACAGTGAGGGACACACTTGTGAACTTTCAACAGTGCACAGTACTACCTTGGGAGTGCCACTTTCTGATGAAATAGCCATGTGTCCAACTGTATCACTGATCTCCATCCTAATCACAGAACAACTCTCACTCACACAGATACTACTTACAAAGCAACCTCACATACCTGGAATAGGGCTAAGAGACAGGACATAGGGGAAAATAGCCTCTGAATTGCCAAAATTAAGACTCAATTAGTTCATACCCTAAACTTTATGCACTTGACTCACACAATAACTTACTGGCTCCTCACTTGGAATCTGCTCAATGTTGCTTTACACATAATGCTAACAATCCTAGTGAATCTGACTTTCAGGTAGACTATTAGAAGGGAGAAGAGGCTGGTGGAGAACTGGCATAGTGTCAACAGTGAGGACTGTTGGAGACAAGAAATCTCACAACCTGGGATCATTCTGTGTTTGTGCTCCACACACTTTAATAAATGCAGGAGGTATCACTCACTATATTAAAACCGTACACAATAAATGATGTTTATAATGACTTATGGATCATTGGGAGAAAAGTAAGACTAGGGTAACATATGATTCTTTTATAATAGGTTCCCATAAAAAGTCATCTCTTTTCTAAGTGGTCTTGCAGGGGTCAAGATTCAGGTATCTATAAAATTTACTTACACGGATTGCCTCATTTCCCCAAAATGCCATATAATAATAATGGCTAACATTTTTAAAGGCTTCCTGTGTTTTACTATCTTAAATGTTTTAACCTTTATAACATGGTTATTACAACCTGCAGAGAAGGAGGTGAAAATTGGGTAAACAGAGTGACGAAACCTGGGACATTCCAACATGTTCCAGCAGCTTCAATTTTTGACACCCTGGTCTGGGAACAGTGGGCTAACACCACGTTCCTGGGCAATAAAATTCCCAGGGCAGTTCCTCAGTCTGTTCATTCTTATTTACATCCTGGAAATCACAGGCTTCACCGGGGTGTGGATGTCTTGTGCTCGGATGGATCCACTGTGTACACACCTTTCACCGGAATGATTGTGGGCCAGGAGAAACCTTATAAAAACAAAAATGCCATCAATAATGGTGTTCGGATCTCTGGAAGAGGTAAGGGGTGGTGTATATACCTGTAGCACATACTGGAGATGTCTGATGCTTATTTATTTAATTCGTATTCTATACAAAGACGTTTCATTCTTTCTTCAAAGTGACAAAACCTAGGACCTAAAGGACAAGGGTACCAAACTAAAACAGCCCATGCATTTTCAAAGATGTTCCACCACTTTCCCTGAAGTCATCTTCTTTATGCATACACTCCCCACCTAACTCTATAGTTGACTGAAGGGCTTTCTTCCTGAGGCCCATGTGGCTTTGCTTAACAATCTACAAGCAAAATCACTTTAGCATTACAGTATTATCTGTAATGAATAGACGCTTTCACTCACCAAAATCCCACAATTCGAAAATGTTGGCATTTCTGCAAGAGTTGATGTGAACTATTTTCAAATGCTCTATGTTCTAGGTAAAGCTGGGTCTCCTGGTACTCCAGGTACTGGGCTTATTGTTTGGTTGTTTTAATTCTATTGACGTAGAACATACACACAGCAAAGTGCACAAAGCAAAAATGGCCAGCTCCATGAATTGTCACAAAGTGAGCACACCGGTGTAGCCTGTTGGTTACACCAGATCAAGAAAAAGAATAGCAGCAGCAGTCCAAAGACCCCTTGTGCTACCGTTTAGTCATAATTCCCAGCAAGGGTGATTACTATCCCACCACATATTAGCTTTGCCTGTTTCTGAAAATGATTTAAATAGAATTAAACAGCATGCAGTCTTTTGAGTGGGGCTTCTTTTACTACACATAAGGTTTGTGAGATTCATTCATGTTTTTGCATGTAGTTTAAGTCCCTTCATCCTTACTGATGTAGAGCATTCCATTGTATGCATATATCTTCACCTATTTAATCATTCTTCTCTAAACGGACATCTGGGCAGTATCCAGTTTTAGGCGATTATGAAAATGCTGCTAGGAACTCTCTGTACATTTCTTTTCATGAACATAAACATGCATTCCAGCTGGGAGTGGATCCGGAGGACACTCCTCTCACTAAGGCTGTGAGAAACACTTTGTGAGGGAGCCCACATCCTTGAGGAGCTATCTGGTGGCTATCCTTCTAGGCCTGAAATGACAAGAGGAACTACTGCCATTGAATGGAGCCCACTTAGCAGCCAAGGCTGGCATGGTTATACAACAGGGAGCAGAGCTGAAGCAGTAATCAGATACATCAGAAGCAGAGACCTGTGGCATTGTCTAGTTAATCATGGTGACCTAGAACTGAAGACATGGGCAGCCTACTAAAGCCTTATTTGATTTGTATAAATGGAAACACTCTAGGTCTGATAAACAAAATTCTGACTTCAATCATGACAATAATGGGTCTCAAAACCTTCCTCCCAACACCATCAACCCATTCCCAGACTTGAGCCAGTTCACAGTCCCAGAGCCCCTTGAATGAAAGGGAGGCTGAGTCCTTCTGAGGAAGGGCCCTATTACAATGCCAAAAATTTATACTGTAACCCTTACTTCTAGCCATCCCCAAAAGGACCTGCAGCCTTTTAGCAGGATGATTGTATACTGGGGGAGAAGACACTCGCTCAAAACTGACAGTAATTTCTAAAGACCCAAAAAGCCACTGTGGTCCATCAATCAGACTAGGGGCTTCTAGGGTCAGGTGATCAACATAGTTTTTTCCTAGGGTCCATCTTACAGTTGACCTAGTGCATCCACATATCCACCCTGTGGTAATTTCGCTGGTACCAGAATGCATAACTGGAATCAATATACTCAGCAATTGGCAGAACGCTGGAGGAGTGGAGTTGCTGGGTTACTTGGTATACGTATCTGCAGTGCTAGCAGGTACTGCCACCCAGTTTCCCCAAGTAGTGGTACCAATTCACAGCCCCAACAGGAGTGTATGAAAGTTCCAGTTGCTCCATACACAATACTTGGTGTTATCTAGCTACCTTTCTCATTTCAGCCATTCTGATGGGTATGTAACGGTATCTCACTTAAATTTAATTTGCACTTCCATGATGGCTAATGATATTGAGCCCCTTCTCATATTTATTGATGACATGGATATTGTCTTTCGCAAAGTGCCTATTCATGTATTTTGCCCTGGCTTTTTTGCCTTTTTCTTATTGGTATGTGGGAGCTTTTTGTGTCTCTTGGATATGAGTCCTTTGTCCAATATATTATAAATATCTTCTCCCACTTTATGGGTTCCTTTTCACTTTTCTAATGTTTTTTAATAAACAAAAATTCTTATTTTTAATGCAGTCCAATTTAGTAATATTTTCCTTTACTGTTGACACATTTTTATTACCCGTTTAAGACACATTTGCCCACCGTAGTCATAAAGGTATTGTCCCTATGTTTCTGTGTACAAGCTTTATTGCTTCATCATTCATACTTAGATTTATAATCCATCTGGAATTGGTTTTTGTGTAAGGAATGAGATAGGGATCAAAATTTCCCCCCATATCAACATCTGACTCAGTACCATTAACTTGCCAAGACCATTTTTTCCTTACCACACTGCAGTATCTCTTGTCATAGATCAGGGTCTGAATATACATAGGTCTGTTTATGGTCTTTCTATTGTGTTTCACTGGCCAGTTTGTCAGTCTTCCACAAATACTGCACTGTCTTAATTACCATAGCTTTAAAATACATCTTGATATAAATAGTATAAATCTTCCAACTTTGATCTTCTTTCAGATTGTCTTGGCAATTCTTGGGTTATTTGCATTACCAAATAAATTACAGAATCAGTTTGTCGATCTCCATCAAAAATCTTGCTGGGACTTTGGGTTTGCATTCATCATACAGGATCAAACTGAGAAGAACTGATATCTTAAAAGTAATGAAAGTCATCCAATCAATGAACTTGTTAAATTTTCCATTTATTTAGGTCTTCTTACACTGTTGTATTAGTAGCTTAATTAGAGTTGTATTAGTATCAATGTAGAGGTCTTGCACATATTTTTGTTTAATATATGTACATAAAATGCACCTTATTAATTTTCCATAGATCTTCTATAGCAGTACTGTCCAATAGAAGTATAATAAAAGCCACACATGCAATCTTAACTTTTCAGTAATCACATTAAGTAAAAAGAAACAGTTAAATTAATTTTAACAACATATTTAACTTAATACCTCCAAATTATTATTTCAAAATGCAATTAATATAAAAATTAGTAATATTTTACTTTACTTGTGTATCTTTATCTTGTGTATCTTTTTATCTTTACTTTACTTGTGTATCTTTTTTTTTTTTTTTTTTTTTATGGAACGCTTCACGAATTTGCGTGTCATCCTTGTGCAGGGGCCATGCTAATCTTCTCTGTATCGTTCCAATTTTAGTATATGTGCTGCCGAAGCGAGCACCAGTGTGTATCTTATACTTAAAGCACATCTAATTCAGATTAGCTATTTCAAGCACTGACTAGCCACATGTGGGTAGCAGCTACTGTGTTGGACAGGACAATTCTATAGCCTTACTTATGTTTTCTGTCCACTTGACCTGTTTTCACTGATGCAAGTGTGCTGAAGTCTTCTGTCACTACTGGGTTTCTATCTATTTATCCTTGTACCTCCTGTATTCTCTCCTTTATATAGATGGTTTCTGTGTTATTTAGTGCATGGATAATCATATCTTCATTGGATTTAGCATTATACATTGTCCTCCTTTGCCTTGTTTCAATGCTTTTTGGCCTGAATTTCACTCTCTGGTAACAGGATCATAATCCTTGCTTTCCTTTTTCCTTCCATTTACATGGCAAATCTTTTCCAGTCCTGAATTTTTAGCGTTTTTCAATTACTGTTTTATTGTATACAGCATAGAATTGCATTTTGCTTTCCAAGCCAATAGGAAAATCTTTTTACTATATGAATTAACATTTATAGATACAGCTCATATGTTTGGTCCAAACACTGTCATTATTTTATGTTGTAATTATGGTATTATAATGGTATTATCTCTATTTCTCTATTTGATGGGTCTTCTTTGTTTTAAATTTTTGATATTTAAAAAGATTTGTATTCTTGTGCCTGTAACTTCCATTTTTCTTTGTCTTTAAAGTCTAATCGTTTTATTGGAATCTGTCTTGGAGTTGACATTGTTCTGGGTCAATTTTCTCAGTTACCTGGTGTTTTTCTGCTATTCTTCAATGCCTTTTAAAATACTCATTTGGGTCTATTCTTCCTTAGGCATCTTGTAATTTTAATCTTCATTTCTGATATGATTTTGTCATTTTCTTCTACTCCCTCATTGAGTTTAATCAACTTTCCTTTCTTTTTGTATTTTTTTATTCATTTTTTTTTTTTTTTTACAATTTCTGATTCAAGGCTACTAAAACCCAGATAATGAATAATTTTACC
This sequence comes from Eschrichtius robustus, assembly GCF_028021215.1. Taxonomy (NCBI): domain Eukaryota; kingdom Metazoa; phylum Chordata; class Mammalia; order Artiodactyla; family Eschrichtiidae; genus Eschrichtius; species Eschrichtius robustus. The sequence goes on along the minus strand of NC_090825.1, from coordinate 113,488,749 downwards.
ACTTCTTTTCTTTTAGGTTTCTGTATTAAAATGTTCTACATTAAGCCAATTAAATATAAAGGTTCTATCAAGAAGGGAGAAAAACTGGGCACTCTATTGCCCTTGCAGAAAGTTTACCCTGGCATACAATCTCACGTACACATTGAAAACTGTGACTTGAGTGATCCTACTGTGTACCTATAAATGGAAGACAAATAACCAGATCTTCTAAAGAGAGAGCCATCTTCTTAAAACCTGGGTGCATATTCTGCTTTTCAAGAAACCTGTGTTCAAATAGAAACATGATGAATGCAAGAAAGAAAAAAGCATGTGGATTTCAACTCATTGCCACTTTGATGTTTTGAGGGTCAATTAATCCCTCAGGTCTGATCTGTAATCTATGGGATCTGGGGTGTGTTTTTTCTTAAAGATTTCTCAGTCCTGAATACATAAGATAAATAAACATATGAATTCAAACTGGTCCCGACGGCATCTTTGACACTTCTAAAACTAGCTTTCTGCTTAAAAATAAGAAAAAGCCTGAAGTGTTTTTAGGGTACAAGAATAGAGTGTTGTACAATGCTAGACACATAAACCTGATAAATATTAGGTGAATAAAATGGAGGCTTCTTTTGAGTTAAGGTAGCAAAGAATTTCAGCAATAGCCTTAGGTTTGTCAAAGTGCTTGGAGGGTGAGGGGTTTACACAGATAAGACAGAGTTTGCTGGTCTTTATATCCACACATTCCCACGCTCTAAGCAGTTGATCTTCCAGGTAATGAATGACAGCAGTCCAAGGTAATATGGAATATTCTAGATTTCAGAAAGACTGCATTACAGGGAGTACTAGAAAGAGAAAGAGGTCTATCCTAACCTGAAGTGTCTCATGGAACCAAGTCAGTCAACCTCATCTAGCCATACGCCTATCATAGCTACTGATTCTTACACATCATTGTATATCCTTATTATTCTTTCCTGGTTATGCTGACAACAGGTACAAAGGAGAAATAAAACCATATGAATGTTCAAAGGACCAGAAATAATATGGCTCTGTAGATTTTAGGCAGTCAGTAAGAAATGAGTACGGTGAATTCATCATTCTGGAAACTTTCTTCATGAATTTTTGCTTCAACTCTTTGGAATGTAGAAAACTCCAGTAGAATGACTTCATTCCTAGTGTAGATATGCTATAGGAAATGCAGTCAATTGAACTTTTTTACTGGAGAGAAGTGGCTGCATTTGTATACTAGGACATACGTATAAGAATGTTCATGAATCACTATTTGTCATAGCAAAACCTGGAACAACTCAAACGCTCATCAATAGGAAGATGGACAAATTGTGGTTTAGTTATAGATGGAATATTATACCGCAGTGAACCTCAGCTAAACATAACAAAATAGATGAATCATAGCAATATAATTCTGAGTAAAAAAAAAAAAAAGCCCAAAGGATCACATATAGCATGACACTCTTTTTATAAAGTCAAAACAATTAAAGCCAAAACGTCATTTTTAGGAACATATATACATATGCGATAAAAATATATAAAAAGGAAATCAAGCAAATAATGAACACTAGTTATCTCAGGACTGGATAGGGAATGACCACACAGAAAAATTTAAGTTACTATCAATGCTGTAGTTTTATGGTTGGGAGGTGATTTCATGAGTATTTATTATTATGAAGAAGAAAACTATTAACACCAGCACTGTCTGGTTTGATCATCTACCTTACTCGTCTCCGTAGTGCCAAATAACTTTAGATTGTTTCCAAAGATTACATTTGTTTTCAACGGACAAAGGCTGTGTTCCCATTGAGATCACAAAAAAGGAAATAGCATACAGATTTCAAAGGCAATTTTAAAAGGACCTCTAAAATGTTTGAACAATGAAATATATGCTTAGCCTTCTAAATAATCAACCTTCTGAAGTGACTGTTTTAAAAACCAGACTCATTACGTGGAACGGAGAGCTTCTCCAAGGTAGAGCAAGAACACTGCCTTCTGCCTAGCTTTCCACAAGCACTCTCGTATCTGTTGAATGGAAATGCAAACTTTAGACTAAAGGACTTCTTTCCTAGGAATCACTAGCATACAGCGCCCTCTGGTGCATTATATCAGAGGTTTTTTTGTTTGCTTTTTGTTTTAATTTCCTTTTCCTTTAGGTTTGAGTGTTAAAAGTGTTCAGTTTAAAGTATTGTAAAGGTTCAAATGACAGAGAAGTAATAGCCCTGAGTAACTTAATTTTCTTTACTGAAGGTGATTATAGTATATACTTAAAATTTTGATGTCAGATATTAGGTTAAATGACTATAAAATCCATTTTTATTTAGAAAATGTTTTGAGTTTTCTGAAAGAAAGTAATTTAATGAAAGAACAAGGTAAGTGGCCAATTTAAGAGGCCAAGGCTAGAGAGGGAAGAATTATTACATCCTTGTGACAACATTTATCACACTTAGCGCATATTAACAATACATATAACTTTAAAATCTGCCTATCTCCCCAATATTTAGTAAAATACAAATGAGGCAAGCAAGGCTTATAAGGAAGGAAAAAAACAAAGAGAATCCTATTTTTGTGTCTCTTCAACATAACCTACAATAGAACCTTTTCTCCCATTCTCTCCATTTACAGTTTGCCCACAAAATTATCCTAACTTTTCCAGAACCCTCTAACACATGCATAAAAAACATTTTAAAGAACAAGTTTGCTTACAGAACTAAAATATTTTTCAAAGGCTAATGCTTGAAATCCATCTAATATTGAACTCACTCATTTATCCAGAAACCTCTATTCTTAGGTAAGCAGTACTTTTCACGGACTTCCAAAGTAATGGCAACATTTTCATTCCATGGAGCAACAAAAATACTCTATTTCCTCATCTTGTTTTTGGCTATCCTAAAATCTTTGCTCTTCAATTTATCAAAAGTAAGCCAGACCAAGCAGGGTCATTTAACTGAGCTAATCAATTTTACTCTGAGTTTTGTTCTAAGAGTCACTATAGCGCTTAGCTAACTAGGTTTGAATACTGGGCCACCAAAGACCACTATTTAGAGCAGCAACTGCTCATTCAATGCGCAAGAGGCCACTGGTACTCATTCTCCCTCTATGCTAGTGGGCTCACCTCCCTTCTCTAGCCCCTTTCTGTTTTGCTTCATTATCCTCTAGTGCAAACACCACTGGCATTCTATCACCTCACCATTCAGGTATACACACTTAAAGTAACACCAGCGGAGACTGGAGGTTCATCTCTGCAGTGTTTCCACCACTACTCTGATCTCCAATCAGACTGACCTCTCCATCTCACGCCATTTCCTTTATGGTTGTTTGTCCTGTGGTTCTAATCAGACTTTAAGCTCCCTATAATATGCTGCTTCTGCACTCTCCTGAAATCTCAAAGTATAAATTACATGATCTGCAATAGTAATAACTATCTTTAAGAAATGGGTTTTATTTTTGAACCAGAAATATCAGTCCCACAAGCATTTATTGAGTGTGTTCTCAGACTTTCAAACACAAAGGTGAATGAAATGCCTGTTCTCAGAGTCACAGTAACAAAGACCGTGGTACAGTGGTGAGAGTGTATGCACAAGGACAGTCTCTAAATAAAGGGATATGAACTGTGCTACTTTTTAAAATCACCATTTAGAAATAACAGTATGTTTTAATTCCTTAATAGATGAGACTATTTAAAATTTTTTCCTATAAAAATATTCAAAACTGGAAAATAATGAATGTATTTCAATTTTTTTTAGTTTAATTGATTTCTTAGAAATTTAAGGTATTGGGGAGAGGACTTAGAGGAACAAGTCTGAAAAAGAAAGTACTTATATAAAACTTGCTGAATGCCTACTATGTGCTAAACACTATGCTAGATGCTGGGGATACAACAGTGAGTAAAATCCAACCTTGATCTTGCAACGATGGAGCTTACAGCACAGTGGTTGAAGCAGATAATAATCATACAAGTGAAGAGCAAATTACAATAGTGATAAGCGCCACAAAGGGAAATCACAGAACACTGAGACTCACGGAGGCTTCCCTGAGGAAATGACATCTAAAGGAAAGATGGAGCAAAGAGAGTAATTGAAGCAGAAAGAATATGCACAATTGCACTCTGACTAAAGGGTTCATGGCAGTCTTAAGGAACTGAAAGAGAATGGGAGCAGAAGGGCAAAGGGCACTTGGTAAGAGAAAACAAGGTCAAAGAAGCAGGGAGAAGCCAGACCTTGTAGGGTCTTGTGGGTCATTTTAAGGATATATGTTCATCTTAAAGGCAACAAATACACAGCCGTTAAAGAGTTTTAGCTGTGTTACTAATTAAATTCTAAGATCACTTCTGCAAAGGATCTGGCATAGTTTCAGATACACAGTAAATATATTCAGTAAATGCTGATTCCCTCCCAAGCACACTCTGAAAAATTTACCTCTTCATCTCAGTAGTATATTTAATCAATTAGCAATCACAGTATCTTTAGAAAATGAATTAGCATTATTTAATTTTAATCCAATGCCCATTTTCTCCCAAGTTAATATAATAAAGTAGAATTCAAAGTGCACTGAAAATTAGAAGTTATTTATTGAATCATAATATGATCTTATCTAGTACTAAAAATGGAGTACAATTAAGCCAGCCTCTGTATCTATATTTCGATCGTACTCTTAGTTTTTAATACTAAATATTTTGTAAAATATATCAATACCAAGATGAAACAAAAATGATTAACAATATAAAGTTGTAAATGACATAATTTAAGGGATCCAAAGCTCAATATTATAAATTTATTTAGCAAGCCAAAATATACCTTCAGGGAAGGCTGAGGAACTTATCTAGAAACCAACTGTTTCTATCAGCTATCTAATACACAATACAGTGTCTGTGCCCCATATACGGTTTCTGTCTTTTCAAATTTCTCTTATTTTCTCAAATGTTTCTGCTGTAATCCATTAAGACAGTTTGCAAACAATAAAATATTTTACCTAAGACATTTCCGCAATGCATCTTAAAATTTACATTTGCAGGTAGAAAGAAGCTAATCTTATAGATTAAAAAAAAAAAAGTTAAGAATCTTTGGTAATCAATTACCAGAGAGGCATGACATCAGGGAACCATACTCTTCCCAGGTATTTGGAGACTTCAGCATGAATTTCATCTAGGCTATAATCATCATCAGGGATCAAAACTTCCTCCATGATAGACAGCTGGGTTAGCCTTCTCCCACATAGTCTTACAAACTCAATGAATGCACTGCAGCTAACTTCACATTCACTGAGGCCCAAGGCTGTTAAGTTTTTACAGTGTTCAGCAATACAAATAAGTTCATTATCAAGAGCCTGAAGACCATTAGCACATACTACTAACTCTATTAGTCGTGGACAGTTAAGACCTATCCGTCCTAGAATTGCTTTGCTTATGGAACGACCAAAATAAAGGTGAGTAACAGGGGTTTCTTCTTTGAAGAACGTCTCCAATTCCTCTTCATATAAAAAGAAGTACATAACAACATTAACTCCAGGGGAGTGTTTAATGAGTACATCCCAACTTTGTTTTTTAATAGAAAGAAATTTGATTTGTCCAGGATTTTCACTCACAACATCTATTCGAAGATGCTCAAGGTTAACATGGGTCTCACTTGAAAGTGCCAGGAGAAGTTCATCACTTAGCACGTAATAATTTAATGCCAGTTCTCTAAGACCTTGACAATGGTCAGCTACACAAAGGATTCCTGCAGGGAATGGGGAAAAATCCTTAAACACAAAGAATATGGATACTAATATAACATTTTGTGAATTTAAATTTGATATTAGTTATTCATTATTTGCTAAAATAGACGTAATGATTTCTGAGGAGATGGATGCCAAGATATATATTATTATACATGTAATAAAAAATATCCATAACTAAGATACTCCTAGGAGAAGCAATTTAAACTATACGTAGCTTATACATTAAGAGGTCTTTTGAAAAAAGATTAATGAATTATGTCTCATAAGCATGTAGTTTTCAATAGGAAATTGCATTATTACTACTACTATAATAAAAAACATCATGCAAGCTTAAAAAATATAACCTACCATCAGATGAAACATGAGGACAGCTACTCATTTTGAGGCGTCTTAGAGTATCACTATTATTGGCCACAAGAATCTTCAAAGAAGGATCATCCACTGGTGTGTCTTCAATTTTGATTGATGATAATGATTTTGAGTTGACAAAAACAACTGTAAGTGCTGACACAAAATGAGACTAGCATGGCAATAAGAAAAAAATTACAAAAACATTATTTAAACATCTACAGCTTCAATTAAGTAATTCATTAAAACTACTTATATCAACATGCTTACACTAACATAATAAAAGCAATCAACATATTACTATTTTTCATAGTGCCATTAGCCAGTAGAAGACATTTCTATAACAAAGTATAGTTTTATACTTTTACCATTAATAAATGGAATGGTGAGAAAGGAAGAAATTTCAAAGATTTCATAAACACATCTTCCAATTATTTTCAATCTTAAGGATTTGTTTTTCAATATTAAAAGGATATAATCATATTCATTTCCTAGAATAGAGGTTGGCAAGTTATGGTCCACTAGCCAAAATCAGTCCACAGCTTGTTACTGTATGACTCATGAGTTAAGCGTGGTTTTTACATTTTCAAATGGTTGAAAGAAAATTTTTAAGGAGTAATATTTTGTGATATGTGAAAATTATATGAAGCTCTTTCAGTGTCCATAATTAAAGTCTGACTGTAATACAGCCATGCTGCCTCATTTATGTAATGCTACGTCTGCTTTCACACTACAGTGCTAGAGGTGAGCAGAACAGTATGACCCATAAAACCTAAAATTGTGCTTTCAGGACCTATTCAACCCCTAGCCTGAAAGAAATAGAAATCTTATCTTTTTATTCACTCCTGTATTTCCAGCACCTGAAATAGTATCTGGCACACAGTAAAAGGTCAATATTTATTGTTGATGAATAAACGATGTCATATTCTTCCAAACTTTTTTCTAGCAAATTATCTAAACAAAGATACAGTTTGAAAACTTTCTCTGTTTTGCAGATTGACAAACTAAAACTTATTTACAGTTTGACTTCAAAATGGATGGAATTTCACAAGATTTCAGATCCAGTATTTTTTGACACAGATAGAAAGTCTGGAAACGAAATCCATGCATGATCATTTTTCCTTTTACAAAATCAACTTGGATTCTATCAAAGGCTCTATTGTCCCTATCAGAATGACCAAACTGGTTATACATCTTAATTCATTTATAAGAAAACATTGGTTTATACTAATTGTAAACTGATTTACACAAATTTTTAAATGGTGGACAGCTAAACCTCTTTACTAAATTTTATGGTGCCAAAAATTATTAGAGGAATAGAAATAGATCACTCATTTTCCTTAAGAAATACAAGGTTTATTTTCCTTTTAATCAACTCTCACCCAACTCTTTTAGTACTGAAGGACACATTTAAGCATTAGAGTACATATTTCATTACAGTAACGATATATTAGTTTAGTACTTCTTACGCCTAGCAAAATGCTGTATCTTTACATTACTTTCCCTCAGTTTACAAATGAAAAAACTGAGGCTCAGAGAGATCCACAACTTTGCCAGAAGCCACAGAGCTCATTTTGCTGTGGAGGCAGAACTTGAAATGAAGCCTGCTAATCGCTGGTGCTCCACTCTGGTGATGGCATCAGCTAACCCAGAAGCTAGCCCCGGAAGCTGATGCGCAACACGAGAGACAGCTCAGAATCTAAGAATTTCAGGTGGATCTGATTCCCTAGCTCCTAAACAAGGAAGTAACTATTTAGAAGTAGTAAGTTTTCACCTGGTTACTTAAATTACTTGAATCCCCAAAAGACCCATTCTCTTCAGGCTAGCAGAAATGCTTGCTAGAAGAGAGCCGTGACCCAGTTAACGAGAAAGGAGATGCTACTATTCCTCTGTCCTCTTCCATAGGAAGGTTTCCATTAGCCAGTTTTACTAACAACCATAGTTTAATGCTTATTACATATCAGGCACTATTCTAATTCTGGGTTTATAATGGTAAATAAGCAAAATAGAATCCCTGCCTTCAAGGAGTTGATGTTTTCTGTCTGAGGAGAAGAGAGTAAACTAAACATGTTAAATAAACAAGGTGATTTCAAGCCCTGATGAAGGATATAAAGAAAATAAAATAGTGTAATACAGTAGTGAGTAACTAGAGGAGGGGGTGTTGTTTTAGCAAAAGTAGTCAAGGAGGGCCTCCCTGAGGAAATGGCCTTCAAGTTGAAGACTGAATGAAGAGAAGACAGTCATCAGTTTCTGTGGCAGAGACTGCTGGTTGCTTCCTAGGAATTGATTCCTAGGGTTGATTCCTAGGAATCATCCATCCTTTCTTTTTTGGTAATCTGGTTCCAATTTTTACCTGGGCACATCGCCACCCAGCTAAAAGACTGTCCTAGCCTTCCAGAAATGTGGTGTGGCCAAAGAGCTAAGCTGGCTGACAGACAGAACCACCATGAGGTACTTATGGCTAGTCCTGTGGTACTTACAGCTTGAAAAAGGAGAGGGCACACCCTTCTCCCCCCATTTCTTCCCTCCAGCTGTCTAGAACAAGGACGTGATGGCTGGAACTGAGAAAGCCATCTTGGGCAATGAAAATGAAGAAAACACCTTGGAGAGAATGGAGTGCCTAGAAGGGGCGTGGGTTCCAAACAACTTCATACCAGCTATGGACTGTGGCACCTATGGATTTCTTTAGTGTAAGAGAAATAAACCTCAGTCATGTTTTCAAGCCACTGCTGTTTTAGAATTTCTACTGTAAGGATGCAATCATCATCCTAATCAGCATAGGACATTTAGTTAAACATTATACTGTTCCACCTCCAATGGAGAGACTATAGAATTACAGGAAAGACACCCACTATTGGCCCTACACACTCTACATTCAAAGTAACTAAGTAAACTGGCACTTGAAAATTCTAAGTATAACATCCAACTTTTATATTAATGACATCTACTGTGAAACAATTACTAAAATTACAGAATATATCTAAAGAATGAAACCATGCATCAGCTATTTCATCAAAAATAAGTGCTAGTCAAATCAACAGAAAATGGCTTTAAATAATTATTTGAGTGCAAGTAGGGTTATGGTCTGTTTTTAGGAATAGAATTATTTTTGACTAGTTCGACAATATTTAAGAATTTTAGTAGATCTCACAAAAATGTCTAGCATCTTTACCTTTGACACATTCATAAAACTTGGCTTGGCCGTTGAAATCAAGCCCAAAGTCTGGATAGAAGAATTTACCAGCTGAGAAAGTATATCACAGGCAGCTTCTGCTGATTCAGTACTACTGTCAACCTACAAAGGCAATTTAAAATCTTAATTTCCTGAATATAACTTATCAGAAAGTTATTGGCAATGTAATTATTTAACAGAATTCAATTGCAAAACCGTACTTATCCCTTCAAGCTATAAAATAAATTAGAATTTTTCTCTATACACACTATCTCAGATAAAAAATGAAAAATAGAAATGATGACAAATGAATTTTCTAAGCACTTTAAACTTTCGAATCTTATTTACACTTTCAAATTGTATATTTCAAATACAATTACCTGAATTTTAATAATGGCATCTACATGAAGGAAACTGAAGTTTAAATTATTCAATTATAGCTCAAGTGCTACACCTAAATCTATGCAAGTAACAACAGATAAATAGGAAAAAGTTTGGGATTAAAATTCTGCAAAATTCATTGATTGCTTCAATATAATGATCTAGTTACACATAAATGTCAACAAAACCCAAGTCATTGTTTTTATTTATTGTTTATTTTTCTTACCTTAAAGCTGACGTACTGGAGATGAGCAGCATGCTTTTTAATGATCTGCTGAATGAGATCAGGATGAGTGGAGTTAAAATATGAAGTAGCTGACTTGTTCAGTTCAAACTCAAACTTTCTCCAAAGGTCAGGAATATGAAAAACTTCATTCCATCTCTTACATACAGAAGATGCCCGGGCCCGATCCATTAAAGGAAGATACTGAAAAATGCGTAACACTACATAGTGAGGCAAACTCCCCCAGTCTAGAAGGACAGTGTATGTATGAGTCTGGTTGAGAGACGAGTAGAACCCAAGTTTAGGCTGTTTCACTGCTGGTGAAGACAGGACAACTTTATTCACGACAGATAAATTGTTCCTCTTCATTCTGTAAACATTATACAATGTTAAGTGATAATTTTCCCCACATTTCCATCATATATTTTGCTTTAATTGTATGGAATAACAACATTAGAAAATGAGAAACAGTTTAAGACAATTTTGACAAGAATCTTCCACTTTCATGCGTTGATAGGTACTACTATGTGCTAGGGATACAGAGATAAATAGGAGGGGACCTGCTCTCAAAGAGCTATGGTGAAACGGCAAAATACAGTGATAAATGCCATCACTGAAATTGGGACAAGTTGCAATGGAACATTAAGGGAACGGCATGCATTTGAGTTTGTATGTGGCGGGGGGTGTTGGGGAAGCTTCCAGGAGGAAAGGTCCAAGGAAGCAGTGTATGTGCCAGGTTTATTCCTCGTCAATGACTGTATTCTCACTATCACATTGCAATTGTACTAAGAACTCCCAGGGGGTCTGGGAGACGGTAAAACATAATTAAAAGCATAGATCTGGGTAAGTCCCAGTTCTGCCATTTACTAACCATGGGATCTTGTCTGAGCAAGTTGACTTAAGCCTCAGTTTCCTCATCTGAAAAGCAGGGAGAACTGCAGTACCAATCTCATAAGGTTATTGAGAGGATTAAAGTATCTTAAGTGCCAGGACACAATAAGTGTTCAATATATGCTGCAGTCATTGTTGTTATATTAAATTGTCCAGTGAATCTTCCTGAATAAATTCCATGACATTACTTAAGTTGGAGCACAATTCTAACACGAAGTCAAATGACCTGTGACAATGTTCAGATGACACCCAGGACACATGAGCTGCAGAGAAGTGGGATATAGCAGGGACAGAAGCTGTGTGACCAGTATACTGGGTACTTACCAGCCAATGTAAAATAGCAAAGGAATGAGCATTCTTTCCCAACGAAAAGAAATGATCACTCTCCAGGTATTAGTCAGCTTGAGACACAACTGAGTTCCAACAAATTTCAGGTCTAGATATACCCAAATATATAATCCTGTACATATATTTTACATAAGAATCTAAAGTATTTTAAGTATACAATTATTTAAAAGGTAAAATAATTATAAGAGTAGTTCTGAACTTACGTTGACTATTTAACCCTCTCTTCACCCCTGAATGTTAGGAATGTGTATGTGGAAGATTTGGTGTCATAATTGAAACCTACCTTCAAATCTAATGAAATATCTATTTAATATGTAAATATCTCTGTCTTGTAAGTCACTCTGTCTGATGTGAAACATTTCTTAACTACAACATAGAGTTGGATCCCAGAAGCAGGAATGACCTATAAAGTCACTGAACAAAATGAAAGGTCATCTTTAGGGTTTGGGGAAAAAAAGGAAAAAAAAATGTATCTCAAGCATCAGGCAAAAGAGCTACTACACACTTTAATCTGACTAAACCAGTTATGTGCATAACTGAGCAATACAATGTAGAATATATGAAACTGCTGACATCAATAATTCAAAGCATATACTATTTTAAAGGGCTAATTCCCTAAAATGAAATACGATGGCCCAGAGAAGGTAAAGGAATGGACGCTAGATTCTCAGCTCTGATATGGAGCACATTTATTGACATTTGGCTTGTAGCTGTTTTATTTGGTAGCCTACAGAATGGAGAGTTAAAATTTTACTAAGGAATTACAAAAAAGTTATCCCTAACATAATCCGTCATTAAAAAGCAGTGAAGCCAAAAATAAAACAAAGAGTTCATCCAAATGTCCAGTTAGAAAACTGCCTTGCTGTTCTAAATAAAGGGATTGTGCTATACATTAAATCTGTATTAACATGGATTAAACGTTAAACCTGTTTATTTATTAAAATCATTAAACTGCCAATTCACTGACAGAATCACCATAAATAACTTAAGGATATTAGGTACCAATAATTCTATTAAAAATAACATTTTAGCTTTCTTTTTCCTCATGTACATTAATTTTCAGAATATAAAACCCATCCACAAATCATAAATTTCATATAAAATAGTTTGATAGCAATGAGCATCAGGAAAATATTAGAACTCAAGACAAGTTGATCTTTGTTAGCTTGGAATTCCAGCCTAAGCATATACAATCACTTTTCAAAACTGGTATTTCTTTTTCAAACTACCAACTGTCTTACCTAAGGAAGGCTTCCAAGTTAGAGTTCCCTCTGAACAAGCGAAATGAAGTAACTGCTGCCATGGGGTGCTCACCAACATCCATTTGATTTCACTTCCTAGCTTGGCAAAACACCACAAAAACACATTTATCAGAATATATAAGTAAAAACCCAATAATTTTTATGCTTAGGATATTTATATATCATTGTATATGTTGAAAGTTTTTGTCAGGAAATTACTGATTCCCAAACTATTTTCTACTCAGAGGAAAACCTGTCCATTAAAAACAAAATAAAACAAAAACACATTAGCCTGATTAATGGAAGTACTGCAACACTTGCCAGGAATTACATGTGAAGTTCTGCTCAAATAGAAGGCTGTGTGTGGATCAAACAGTCAAAGGAGGGCTCTGAAAATTCACATTTTAATAAACACATATGGAGAGGTATTACAAAACATTTAAGGTAGCCCATGATTACATTTATTTGTTCATAGGCTGTGTAAATCTTTCAGTTCCAAGTTTTAGCAGCACATAACGTCACTACAGTTAAAATAATTAAGCAGACAGAACTTTTATTTTTTAATCATTCCCATATGAATGTAGTTTGACTAGTCTGCTGTTAACATAAGCTTCTGTGGTTTTTATTTTTTCACTTATATTGAGACATATAATTGATTCGTTCATAATCGATTCATATTCTCTTTGAGGTTTGATCAATTTTAGGCACAGTGACTTATCAGAATTAGGAGCAGTCTATGGACATGGAAGAAAATAATAACAGGTCTACACCAGGATAAAACTCACGGCCTGGACATCATGAATAAGTATCATAAGTAAAAATAAATGAATGCATTGTGCTAATTTTTGTAAGCCTAACTCAGTTACACACAGGAGGTGGAGGAGGAAACCTATCAATCCACTAAAAACTTCTCTTAAATCTCTAATGCCTACCACCTGCCAGCTCTCAACTTCTCTCTGAAGCCTGCTCCTAAAATAGAACTTTGGAGGACAGACAGGGAGAATGAATTAGAGGTCAATATCCACAATTTGATTTCCCCACTGCCAAGTGTTGTTCTACTATCATCCAAAACACTATTTTCCAGATAATGGCAAGGTCATCTCTCTCTCCTTTACATTCCACTCCAGAAGTAGGCAGAAAGGAGCCACCAGGTACAGTTTCAGAGGAACACCACAAATGAGAGAAAGAAAAGTCAAGTGACTTCTATTTCCCTAATCAGATGACACACAATTTTATTTACTGCAGAAACTTTTCTACTGAGTTATCAATATGGCTAATTCTGTGTGTGCAGCCCATTCTTTATGCTAGAGAACACTGAAGAGATCTGGTAAAGGTATATAAATAGGGAATCACTACCAAAGACCCATAAGAAGGTGGTACCAAAGTACCTAACTCAGATCAGTTCACTGGAGTCTTCAAGATCAGATGAATTACTTCCCTGGTGGCTGAAGGAATCTGACTGCTGCTTTAGAGTCACCATCTGAACTTGTGAGGGCTGGTGGAAGACAAAACCAGAATTCAGAATCCCATTGGGTGGTAAGCCACAATTTGGAAAAGGAAGAGATGAGCAAGCCTGACATTGATCACAATTCTAGAGTATAAAGCAGGTTTGTTAGCGCTTGGGAAAGAATGCAGTGATGACTCTAAGTCCACTTGGTGGCTTCACTATCCACCGTAACCCAATTTCCTTTTTTTGATACGTTTATTAATTTGGTAGATAAGGTGACCCTGTGAATCGGAGCCTCTAAAAGTTTCTAAGAAATCTCCCACAGTATTCTTGAAGGAAAGATAATCAAAGACAGGTTAGACGAAAAACTAAACATCCAAAGTCACATCTTCTGCACCATCACCAGATTCTTCCAGATTGGTGAAATGAATAAACAGAAGGTACTTTTAAAAGTTTCAAGTTTTTAATAGTCTAACAGTAGAAATATTGTGTAAATACTACAGATAAAGAATAAAAATTCAAAACTATCTAAAAGGTTAGACAAATTTGTTGGAAGCATTAAGGTGAAGATGAACAGAAAAAATGAGCAAATGCCCTTTATTTAAGCTACTTTTCTAAGGTGGTACACTGAGAAATCAGGTTGCTGCCACCACAGGCACATGGCCTCTGCTAAGAGACCCTGAAATCCCAGTCACCAGTGCAATGACCAGGGAGGTGTGGCCTGGCAGGAGAGCAGAAGATTTATTCCAAAATATAGCTTTGAAACACACAGCATTCTAATAGAAGCGAATCGTGCAGAGGGGCAAAATCCTCCCACTAAACATATCCCAAACAGAGGACAGAACAATATTTTAGGGATGTTTTCAAAAATATTTATGTTCTTTGCAGCCCACATGACCTCTAAGTTCCCTTCTAAATCTAAAACCTACAATTTCTTAAAATATGAAAGTCAAATTACAATATCATCAAGGTTTCAACAGAAGAAAAATAATTAGTACTTATGTCAAATAAATCTTTCCTAAAGCAGTAATTGCCAACTTTTTGGTGTTATATTTTTTCACTGATTTAGCAATTTTCTATACACTCTCAATAGTCTCTGTGTATTAAGATATATTTATTTTTCAGGAAAACTTTTAATTTTAAAATAGGTATGTTTGCTTTTAAATGACTCATGAAAACTGAAGTTTTCAAAATACATGTGGATTCAAAACACCTTTTGAGATACAAGGAGAGGGTTAAACAGAACTTGTGGATTCAAAACACCTTTTGAGATGCAAGGAGAGGGTTAAACAGAACTTGAACTGAGCTATCTGTTAAAAATCCTTGAAAGGGGGGCCCAGCTGTTCCCCTCTCTTAACCCTCCCCACCTCTCCTCCCAACTCTGGAAGAGAAAAAGGAGCGAGGACAGGAAGCCAGGCCCTCTATGGCGAAGCCTTCTGACGTGGGGAAAGCCCCCATCTTAGTGCTGGGTACACCAAGGGATCCAACAATTAATACAAAGAGTTCAGGAAGGCATTTTGCAACATTTTTCTGAGGAAATAATCATAATTTTTCAACTCTGGGGAAAATTTCTGGGCACAGGTGCTAAAAACAAAACCAGTACACCTAAAAGAGTATAGATTCTTCCAACTCACAGCAAAGGCTTGAGTCTACTTTTCTCCCAGACAAGCCTTTGTAAATTTAAACTCTTAACACGATCCTCCTGTAAAGGAAAACCCTTCAAGTAGTCGTGCAAAAGCAACCGCGTGTATCAGTAATCACTTAGCATTCTCATCAACTACATGGATTGGAAACATGTAATGCGCGTTTGAGAGAGAGAGAGATTAAGCCGAACGCAATCCTTTCAGAGTTTACCCTCCAAAGATGAACAAAATGATTGAATTCCGGAAACCTGGGTCCCGAGCTGGGCCCTGCAGAAAAACCACCACGGGAAGAAACTAACCACCCGTGGCTATAAAACCAGACGGAAGACCCGACCTCAAGGCAAGTCAAATGAGGTGGTGGAGGCTGGCAAGGCGGCCTGGCCTGGGGTCGGATAGGGCCGTTAGCCAGGGCCCCCCCTCCCTCTCCCCGCCTCGGGCGGCCCCCGGTGGGCAGCGCCCGGCTGCGGAGGCCAGGTCACACCTCCTCGTCCCCGGAGAAAGCGTGCTGGGTGGGGCGCCTCCCGGTCCCCAAACCACGTTCCGGCCCGCGGCTTTCTCAAAGCCAGCGGAGGCGCAATCCCCGCAGACCACCGCGCCCCGCAGAAGGAAAGGCTACCTTGCAACACAGAACCGCGTGTGTTTCCGCGCGCGCCCCGGTGTTCGTGGGCCGGGCTGCGGCGGCGGGACCAGCCCGCCCCGTCCCAGCTCGAAGCCGGTACACTTCAGTGGGCTGCGCTGGGCCCGGGGCGAAGACCCCTGAGCCCGCGGGCGTCCCCCAAGTCCGCCGCCGGGCGTTCACGCATGCGCGCAGCTCCACTTTTCGCGGGAGGCCGGTGCGCGCCAGCTCACACCTGCGCAGGAGTCCGCGGGGCACCTCCTAAGTTGGTTAGTGGGAAGTTTCTGCCCGCTGCCTTCACCGAAATCGCTGTGGCCACTTGCGCCCTGAAACTGACGACCAGCCTCTCAGAATGGGAGTGAATTTGCAGTTGCAGTTTCTAGAACTTAACCTCCCTGGAAAGTGCACCCTTTATTAGTATACAAATAATTGAAACTTAAAATATCAGAAGTGTTAACAGCTCAGCGTTAAATATGTATATATCACTTCCTTGTCCTGCTCTACATCTCGTTCCCTGGGGATAACCACTGTTCATTGTGTAAATTACTAGACCTTCGGTACATACCCAAAAGTATCCAGTGAGAGGCAAGGATTTTATTACTCTCATTTGTTAGTTTGAAAAAAATCTGAGATCAAATTGTATATAATGTTCTGGAACTTCTTTTGCTTACTACACCATGGACATAGTTCTCTATCAACACATATAGATCCCCCTCATACTTCTTTTTTTTTACAAACATCTTTATTGAGGTATAACTGACAAGATAAACTACACATGCTTAAAACGTACAATTTGATAAGTTTGGACACCTTAAAACCATTGCTGCAGTGAAGGTAATGAACAAACGAATTTCTCCCAAAAGTTTCCTTATGCCCTTCTGTAATCCCTCCTTCAACCCCTCCCCCATCTGCTTTATGACACTATAGATTAGTTAGCATTTTCTAGAATTTTTTGTAAATTGAATCAGAGTGTGTACTCTTTTTTGTCTGGTTATTTGCACTCAGCATAATTGTTTTGAGATTCATCCATGTTGTTGCATGTATCATACTTCTTTTCTTTTTATTGCTATGTAGTATTCCATTTTATGGATATAACACAGTTTGTTTATACATTCACCTGATGATGGATATTTGGGTTGTTTTTGGTTTTTGGTTATTATAAATAAAGTTGGTATGAACATTACACATCTTTGTATGGACATATGCTTTCTTTTCTCTTGGGTGAACACCTACTATGGAAGAGCTGCATTGTATAATAGATGTATGTTTAGCTTCTAAAAAAGACTGCCAATGCCTTTTCCAATGAGGCTGTTTTATATTCCCACCAGAAACGTATTACAGTTCCATTTCCTCTGCACTCTCACCCACACTTTTTAATCTAATAGATGTCTAGAGGTATCACAATGCAGTTTTAACTTACATTTCCCTAGTGAATAATGCTGTTGAGCACTTTTTCATGTGCTTATTTGCCACCTGTACAACTTCCTTGGTGATGTGTCTGTTCAAGTCTTTTGCCTAGTTTTAACTGGGTTGTCTGTTTTCTCATTGATCTTGGAGAATTCTTCATATAGTCTGCATACAAATTCCCTCTCAGATATATGACTTATAACCATTTTTTTCCAGTCTGTGACTTGCCTTTCTATACTCCTTCAAAAGGGCAGAAATATTCATTTTGTTGAGGTTCAGTTTATCAATTTGATCTTCTAAGGATCATGATGTCAAATCTAAGAAATCTTTGCCTAAGCCAAGTTCACAAAGATTTTCTCCTATATGGTTTATAATTTTAGATTTTACATGTAAATGTATGATTCATTTGAGTTAACTTTTGTATACAAATCAAAGTTCACTTTTTTTGTATATGTATATCCAATTATTTCATTACTAGCTTTTGAAGAGACTGCTTCTCTCCACTGAATTGCCTCTGCATCTTTGTGGAAAATCAGTTATCCATGTATGTGTGGGTCTATTTTTAGACCCTCTATTCTGTTTAATTGATATATTTGCCCATCTTTATGCCAATATCACACTGTCTTGATTTCTGTAACTTTATAATAATTAATAAAATCAGGTAGTTTTAGCCCTACAACTTGTTCTCTTTCAGGACTGTCTTGGCAGCTTCCCTGGTGGTGCAGTGGTTAAGAATCCGCCTGCCAATGCAGGAGACACGGGTTCGAGCCCTGGTCTGGAAAGATCCCACATGCTGCGGAGCAACTAAGCCCGTGAGCCACAACTACCGAGCGTGCGCGTCTGGAGCCTGTGCTCCGCAACGGGAGAGGCCGCGACAGTGATAGGCCCGCGCACCGCGATGAAGAGTGGCCCCCGCTCGCCGCAACTGGAGAAAGCCCTCGCACAGAAACGAAGACCCAACACAGCCAAAAATAAATAAGTAAATAAATTAAAAAAAAAAAAAAGACTGTCTTGGCTATTCTATATTCTTTGCATTTCCATTTGCATTTTAGACTCAGCTTGTCAATATCTACAGAAAATCTTGCTGGGATCTTGCCAGAGATAACCATGAATCTAGAAATCAATTTGGGGAGAACTGGTATCTTAAAAACATTGGGTCTTCAAATCGATGAACACAATATATCACTCCACTTATTTAACTCTTCTTTAATTTCTCCCAGCAGTGCCTGAGTTTTCATACAGGTCTTGCACACATTTTTTTCCAGAGATATCCCTAGGTATTTTATAGTTTTTAAAATGCTGTTGTAAATAGTATTTCTTTTTATATTTTAAATTTCTAATTATTTGTTGCCAATATATAGAAATATAATTGATTTGTGTACATTGATCTTATATCTTGCAACCTTGCTAAAATCACTTTTTAGTTCTAGAAGCTTCCATTGGAATCTAGTACATTCCACTGGATTTTCTACATAGACAATCATGTTGGCTGTGAAAAAGACAGTTTTACTTCTTCCTTTCCAAAATACATGCTTTTAATTTCTTTCCCTTGCCTGATTGCTCTTTACCTACAGTACGGTGTTGAAGATTACTGGTGAGAGCAGACACCCTTGGCTTGTTCTTGAGCTTAGGGGGAAAGCATTCAATCTTTAATCAGTAAGTATGTTGTTACCTATAGGCTTTTGATAGATACCCTACATCGGGTTGAGGAAGCTCCCTTCCATTCTTACTTTGCTGAGAGCTTCCTTCTTCTTTTTTTTTTAATGAATAGGGGATGTTCAATTTTGTCAAATGCTTTTTACGTATCTATTGAGATGGTCTTATGGTTTTCTTCTTTAGTTTGTTCAAATGGTGAATTACATTATTCCTTTCTAAATGTTAAACCAATCTTGCATTCCCGGGATAAACTTGACTTGGTCATAATTTATTATCTTTTTAATCTACTGTTAAATTCAATTTGCTAAAATTTTGTTTAGAATTTCTGCATCTATGTTCATAGGGGATATTGACTTGTAATTTTCTTTGCTTATAGTATTCTTCTCAGATTTTGATAACAAGTAATGCTGGCCTCATAGAACAAGTTGAAAAGTACTTCCTCCTCTTCAATATTCTAGAAGCGTTTGTATAAAAATGGATTGTTTGGGCTTCCCTGGTGGCGCAGCGGTTGAGAATCTGCCTGCCAATGCAGGGGACATGGGTTCGAGCCCTGGTCTGGGAAGATCCCACATACCGCGGAGCAACTGGGCCCGTGAGCCACAACTACTGAGCCTGCGCGTCTGGAGCTCGTGCTCCGCAACAAGAGAGGCCGCGACAGTGAGAGGCCCGCGCACTGCCATGAAGAGTGGCCCCCGCTTGCCGCAACTAGAGAAAGCCCTCGCACAGAAACAAAGACCCAAACACAGCCAAAAAATAAAAAATATATAAATAAATAAAAATTAAAAAAAAAAAATAGAGAAAACCTTACTTATTAAAAAAAATGGATTATTTATTCTTGAATATTTGGTAGAACTTACCAATGAAACCATCTGGGCCTGGAGTTTATTTTGTGGGAAGGTTTTTATCTACAAATTCAATTACTTTAGTAGACATAGAGCTACTCATGTTACCTATTTCTTCTTGAGTGAGCTTTGGAAGTTTGCATTTTTTAAGAAATTTGTCTGTTTCATCTAAGTTGTTAAATTGATTGGCATAATATTGTTCATAATGTTCTCTTATTATCCTTTTAATGTCCATAGTATCTGTAATGATGTCACTTCTCTCATTCCTGATATTGGTAATTTGTCTCTACACTCTTTTTTTACTGGTTCAGTCGGGCTAAACTATTAACAATTTTATTGTTTTTCTCCAAGAACCAGCTTTTGGTTTCATTGATTTTCTGAATTGTTTTCTCTGTTTTGTATTTCATTGATTTCTATTCTGATCGTTATTTCCTTTGTTTACTTTGAGTTTAATTTGATGTACTTTTTCTAGTTTCTCAAGGTGGAAGTGGAGTTCATTAATTTTGAACTTTCCTTCTATTCTAATATAGGCATTTAGTGCTATAACTATCCCCCTAAGTACTGCTTTAGTGGCATATCACAAATACCTAAGTTCAGGGAGTCCACTAAACTCAGCCTGGGTTCCCCCTTCCTGTATAGCAGTCTAGAAGCTCTCGATGCAGTAAAATGGGGCACTCATAGGGCTTCTGATATCTTGTGTCTTGAAAGCTGTTGCTTCTAATATTTTGTCTCCGCCCCACCTTTTTTTTTTCCATAGAGGGTAAATCTAGTCCCTGTTTATCGTGGTTGGAATAGGAGGTCTCCCCCTCATATTTTGTAGTGGATGAGTGAGAAGTTCCCCTTATATGGAAAAATCACAATTCCTTTAACTATTATCCTATCACTGAAATCCAGTTTTTACTATTATGAAAATCATATGTCTTAGTTCACTTCTGCAGATATTACTGAATAATAATCCTAGATATGGAATTATTTGTTCAACTACATTAGATTTTGACAGATACGGCCATATCTAAAATAATGCTGGACAGACAATTGTGATATACTTCATTTCAAACTAAGGACCACAGAATTATGCCAATAATAATTTTTAAAAAGAGCATCTCTGTATAGTCCTTTTGTAGGGAATGTCATTGTCATGCTATGAACAAATAGTGATTCTGGTGGTTTGAATCAGGATAGTCTAGGTTATGCTGCATAACAAATAACTGCAAACCACGAGGATTTAACACGACAACGGTTTAATTCTCACTCATGCTATGTTTCTCTCATAATTCAGCTGGGAGCTCTGGTCCCTCTTGTCTTCATTCTGGGACCAAGAATAATGGAACAGTTACTATCTAGAAACTTATCAGTCTGTGGCAGAGGGGAAGAGACAGTGGGATGCATAATTGTATCTTATGCATCTAACCTCACGTCAATTCCATTCTCATTTCATTGGTCAAAGCTCGTCAAAATGGCCACACTCAAATTTAGGTGGGTGAGAAAGTGCAATTCTATCACATATCTAGAAGGAAAAACCTGGAATATTTGGGAACAGCCATAAGGACTGTCATATTAGTAAAATTGTGCAACCAAAATGTCACCAAAAATATTTTCAAGGATAAAAGAATGTCTCACTTTGGGGAATTATCAAGTTCAGGAAAGGACTGTCCCCAAGACTGCAGTCACTTCTGACACCAACTAGAGATATCAGGGATACCCAAGACCATCTTGCTTCTGACACCATTCAGGTAGTTCTCAAGACTACCCTCAGATTGATAATTTGCTATAAAGACTCACAGAACTCACTGAAAGTGGCTATACTCATGGTTATGGTTAATTACAGTGATAGGATACAGATCAAATCAGCCAAGGGAAGAGATGCATGGGGCAAAGACCAGGAGAGTTCCCCATGCAAGCCAGCAGTTGTCATCTCCCAGTGGAGTCATGGACAACACTAAATTCTCCAGGCAACAATGTATGGCAATATATATGGAGTATTGCAATCCAGGGAAGCTCACCCGAGCCTTGGTATGCAGAGTTTTTATTGGGGTTTGGTCACATAGACATGGTTGACTGCCTGTGTGACTGATTACTCGCCAGCCCCTCCAGAGGTAGAGATGATACCACACGGCCCAAAGCCCTCACCATAAATCACATTGTTAGACTGTTTGGTGTGGCCCAAAGCCCCAGGTAAACAAAGACACTCTTAACAGGCAGAACATTCCACGGACTTAGAGATCACATTATGGGAGCTGAGGGTGAAGATGAGACCTCTCTTCAGGTAAGGATAAGTCTGTACTACACAGGGGTTAAATCACATTTGATTCAATATCATTTCAGAACTCTACAATTAAATTGTCTCTGTATCCTACTGGAAAGAAAAATACATTTGAATTATATCAGTAATAGTTGCTACTGAATAAAAAGTCTTTTTTTTTTGGTAGTGTGATGGGAAAAAACAATGTCACATTTGCCAAACACATTACCTATATAAAAAGACCCTCTAAAAGTTGTTTTTGTTACAGTTTGTCCCAATTGAACCCTAAAATCAATATAATTATGCTCTGAAGATCTATCCTACCTTCCTTTTAAGAACTTGGTTTTTAATATTTAAAAAGATATATAAGCTATTTTCTAACTAGGTTAAGACTTTTTGATTTCACTTCATATTCCTTTAGATTAAGCTTTCCCCAAAGGAAATTAGTAAAGGTAAAATTAGTAAAGTAAAAATTAAGGCTTTTAATTTTAAAATCAGAAATGCCAGTTAGTGTGTCCCTAAATGTGGAAGAACTTGCTGCTCTTTTTACTGTATTCAAACACAGTATGAAGCCCCTGTAAAAAGAGGGAATTATGAAATGAGCATTTCTAAATGGGTCAGGGTTAGTCATCACTGACAATACTGATTCAAAGCCACTATCCTGTTTTGAAAAGTGAATAAAATCAAGGGGATTGCATGGAGCTCAAGATTTCATAAACACCATGTCCTATCTGGTGTAAGGTAGCCTTGTTTTGTACCATCTCATGGATCTGAACTTATTATTTCTTAAAACAGAGAAGAAAAATGATTTTGAACCTGTTGCTTTTCACTAATGCTTTTCTAGTCAAGCTTTTATAATGTAAAGTCTTTAAAATAAAGTATAACTTTGAATTATGTTCAACTTTGTAGATTACCTGGTTTTAAAAGCTATAACTCAAGTAAATGATTCTGCAAATATACTTTGTTTTAAAGAGAAACTAATTTATTGCTATGTTTAAACATTTCATAGAAATACTTCGTTAACTTGGAGATAATTTTCTGCAGTCACTTTATTTATGAAAGGCAAAATGTATATTATTAATTTGATTGTCAGCACTAATCTGGGATTATAGAGAGAAACAGGGTCAGCCATTTCAAATCATTTGATAAAAGTAGGTTAGTAGGTCATGTTTTATAGCTGTCCTGGTGATCAGCCATTTCTAGAGCATTTCAAAAAGTAGTCATTAGCAAGAATGAAAATGTCTTAGCTTTTTTAACAAGAAGAAAAATTTAACGCTGAAATATTTTCCTTATATAGAACAGTAAACACTTTCAATGTATTAAATTTTCTTGTTTATGACGTTTTCCTATGTTAATTTAAAATCTTTGAAAAACAATACATCTTAAGATTGGAAATTAACTACACAATAGTTTAATTTGACTTACTGGTTTTAGAAAGAAAATGCTCCAAAGTAGGGTTTTTAAAAAAAAATGATTATTATTCATTATCATAAGGGATATACTATATTGCCAGTCAATTACATTAGATCATAAAAGTAGAACAATTGTCAGAGGAAATAGAAAAACATACTCTAATATTTAGGGGAAGTAATATTTTAAATGCCACAGCATAGCAGTAGACTGGCAGCGAACACACCAATCAAGTACCCAAACAGAAATAGGGCAGCTCTTTGTTACCAAGGTAATAAGGAGACACTGAAAAAACAGGCTCATAGACATCAACAGAGTTCGTCACTCAACACCGATGGTAACCAGTGCAGGACAGAGAACAGAGCAAGAACAAACTGAGCCACACAGTCATCTGTGCAACACAGCCAGATGCTCACGACAGTGATGTTCACTACTGCTCACGTCACTGCTGATCACACACCTACCACCAAGGCTCCTAGATGGTGGTATTAATTAAACTACTGCATCAGTAGACATTCAAACAGAACACAGCATGTCTGGTTTTTACATTTCCCTGTGTGGACTCCCCCTGTTGAGTAAAATTATAAAGCTCAACACTTAGAGAGAGAGTTACATCTTTAAATCTTTCAAATGAGTATTCTTATTTGAGCCTTATAAAAATGGGGTGAGGTGTGCAAAACATGTCAAATAAAAATCTAAGTGAAACCACTTTCCGGACCACATGCGTACCCAGCACGTGGCATGGTGTGCTCTCTAAGATGGTCTTTGAGGAGGAGTCCAGGCTTTTGAGAAGGCACAAAGCTTTGGGCTTAGGGGGAACGATTTTCCTCCAGAAGTGGGGAGCAGATCTCATGTGTGAGAACTGGAGCTATTTTCTTCCCTTGATGGTGATTCACAGAATATGTATTCAGTTTGGGTCAAATCATAGTGAAAGAGTATATTTTAGATCCTCAAATCCTTGTTGAGCATTTTTGCCCTTATGTTTAATAAAAGACGTTTTCTCTTCAGAGAAAATTCTGTTACTCATATTCCTTTATCAACATCGATCACACCTTCTTGCCTTTAGGGAACTTTTCAAATCTTTGAAAGGAAATCATGACAGCATCCACTATTGAATGAAGTGTGTCTCATTAAGAGCAAGTTGCTGTTGAGTCATATCCTGAAAGTGACTCGTTCTTTCTAGCAGAAAAATTGTATGGGTACTTCAGAGGAGAACCGAGTCAAACTCTTATTATATTGATGTATTTCCCTTTGGAACAGTTTTCATTTTGAATCCAGAAAAAATAACAAATATCAAGCTTGTAGAATGCCATATATAGGTTACCTTTGACAAGTGACGGTGATGATGTGCAACTACTTCACTGACCTCTGAGTATAATTCAGTTACATTTCCTTGAGTTAACTACCTAGAAAATTATGCTAAAAACATTAATAAATCACAGCATTTCTTATGCAATATTCATGGCATCCCTAGCACTTTTCCTAAATGTTCTCAACATAGAGTTAGAACATTATCCATAAAAGGAAAAGGATTTGAGTAAAAGTTCCTTTTCACAAACTCAGATTGCCCTCTATTCTGGACGTTGTATAAAACCTATTTTCAAATAGCCTAAATTTAATTTAAAAATTTTTGGCTAATATTCCATAGAAATATGTTGAGAATTATAATGACTTTACTCCTGAATTATGCAGAAAAAAAAATCCCCAAATAGTTTTTAAAACAAATGCTTCAAATTTTAAACTTTGGTATGCAGCCTCTTGTAAAGCAGGAAAAATGATGGGAAGGCATCACCTTTCTCTAACCAGAAGACATCACATTAGCCTGTTCTTTTAGCTTTGGTTTGTCCTACTCCCAGCCCAAATCACAGACACTTTTCTAAATATAGAACAATAACGTATAATGATGTTTTGAGTACACTATTTAATTATGTCCTATTCCATGGCAAAGACTGTGGATGCAGTCTCTGGTTTTCCCTTGGTTCCTCTGGCTGTAACCGAGCAGGACCCTATGGGGCCTTCCTGGGACAGGCCTTCCCCTATATCCTCTGCTTTAGCTCCTCTCTGAAGCGCCTAGATAACAGTATTTGATGCAAATTTCCTGAGTTGTTTTGTGGATGTGAAACCCCACACCACCACCACCAAATGGAAGAACTACTTGGAGACCATGAGCACATAGCCCCAGGCCTCCTGGAGCCTAAGCACTGATAATGTTAACCCCTGTGACAGCACCCTGCTGCCTCACCATCAGCCAATGAGAGAACTGTGCACAAGCTGATCACTTACCCTGTGACCCCCACCCCCCATCTCCTGGCCTTTAAAAATGCTTTGCTGACCCTTCGGGAGCTCGAGGCTTTTCAGGGCGTGAGCCACCTCCTCCCCTTGCATGGCCTTGCCATAAGCATTTCTCTGCTCCAAACTCCAACGTTTCAGTTTGTCTGGCCTCACTGTGTGTGGGGCACGTGAACTTGCGTTAACACGGCCACTCCTCTCCTTGGCCGCCCCCTCTCCCAGCTCCTCGACCTCTGCCCCGGCTCAGTTCTGGGAGCACTTTTTTCTCTATTTATGCTGATTCTCTTGGTGACGTCACCCCTTCTCCTGACTTTAAGTTCAATCTACATGTTATTGACCCCCATGTCTAGATCTCCGGTCCTCCCCTCTCTCTTGAACCCCAGACTTTTATATCCAGTTCTCTCTTGGACTTGGATTTCCGATAGTCATCTCAAACTTGCACCCGGAGTGACTTCTAGATCCTCTTCTTCAAAACCTGCTTCTCTTGCTGTTTTCCTATCTCAGTAAATAACAACACCATGTTTTCAGTTCAGGCCCAAAACTTTAGAATTCTCTCTTTTCTTTCCGTAAAATCTGTCAGCAAATCTCAGCTCTAACTTCAAAACATGTCCAGAATCTGAATACCTCTCCTCACCCTGACTGCCACAATCCTGATCCAAGCCACCACCATCTCTCCTGAGTGTTTGGTGGCCCCTAACGGCCTCCCTGCCTCTGCTCTTGCTGCTGCGATGTATTCTTAATGCGGTAGCCAGAGGACTCCTGTGAGAATGTCAGGTCAGCCATGTCACTCCTCTGCTTGAAACCCTCTAATGGTGTCCTTCCACTCAGAGTAAAAGGCAGTCCTTATAAGGACCTAAGAAGCCTCCCTGCAGTCCGCTGTCTGCCACCCCATCCCTTTGACTTCATCTACTACCTCCTCCTTAGTCCGTCCCTCACTCTACTCTCTATTCCTCAAACCCTCCCAGTATACTCTTGCCTCAGGGCCTTTGCTATTCACTTTGCCCTCTATCTAGAATGCTCTTTCCATAGACATCCACAGGGCTTACTCCCTCTTCTCCTTCAGGGCTTTACTCAAATGTCACCTGCTTTATTTTCTCCTTAGTACTAACCACTGTGCAATATACTATATGTTCTGCTTATCGATTGCTCCCACTGGAATGTAAGCTCCAGGCAGGCAGGGATTTTCGCCTGTTTTATTCACTGCTGTATCCTCACTACTTAGAATAGCGCCTGGCACATAGTAATTACTCAAAGCATAATTGTAAAGGCATGAGTAAATGAATGTCTTGTCATCTCACAAAATTGTTCCAGTAGACAGAAGATGGGTAGATGGATGGATAGACAGAGCAAGCCTATATATAGATAGGTTGGTATAACCTGTCACTACCACTCCCCCACCCCTACTCCAACAAAAAACAGCACAAGTACTAAGACAGAATTACAGACAGAACTTCTCATTTTAGGCTAAGGACAGCATATAATCATTACACATTTTATATTTTTCAGAAATTAAGTATTAAATAATACCTTTCATTTGAACATCTTAAAATGTGTTTTAAAAAAAGAGTACCATAATTACATGTACTTATACATCACTTTAAACATCAGGTAGCAGTAGAAGGCCTAATGGATTCAAAATCTCACTGGCTTTTGACACCTTTGTAATAGAACGGAAAATGAAAGAGGAGCCCAAGCAGCAGGCTGACATTTACAATATGTCATTTAAGCCTGAGAAAGTCTATTGTTGCCTTGCTTATTAGCATGAGAAAAAAGTGAAATGACGTGTTGACTATCAACAGAGTGCCATGGCGACCTTGGGCCAGCCAGTGACCTCAGTTAACTTCACTTGGTTCTTCCTGTCTTCTTACCACATCGCAGTTGAGCAGATTGCTCAGAGAAGGCTTGACGAAGGAAGAGGGGTTCACTCTTAGCACTTTTTTCTTAACCACAAGTGTTTTCCTGAGGTCACAGTGTGAGTGACACATAGGCTCTGTGTTGACCACACTTAAAATCTAAAGACAAGTGTCCTTTATGAGACTGAGCCCCTACAAAGCTGTCAAATGTTTAGAGTGTGGCTTTGGTGCCCTGGTCTCCTAATGGCATGCCCCTCATCACCTTAAATCCCCTCTTCTCATGCCCGGAACCCTCACTCTTCTTACTTTCAAAACTAGCACACAGGAAACCTCTGATTACAGCTCAAATAAGCTGCCTCTTCCAAAGTTGTTATATGCACTTTTGGAGAGATCAAAGCCAGAAATAAAATGAATGAAGTGCCAGTGGTGACATTTCAGGAATCAACAAGCCAGGCCTCTGTGTTTGGGGGCAGGACTTTGACTGCCAACGCCCTGGAGATAGAGTCAAGTAGGCCAAACACTCACAACCCCTGCACCCCAAGCATCTCCAGCACATAGCTGCTCTACTTATTAAAATAAACTCTGCCCCATGGGTCTAAAGTCTGAAAGAGACTCCAACAGGCCATGAATCATATATTCACAGACTTCTGGAGGACCTTAGAAGCCACTTAGTGTAACTCTCCCATTTTATAGGTGAGGAAATTGAGGTTCCTAAACGTTAACTGCTGTCCTCTGAGCCCCTCAGTGCACATTCCATGTCTTGCTTTTGTGTGTGCTTGGAAATGACTGATTGCATTTCTTGCAAAAGGTCCTATAATTCAACATAGTCATTCATTCTATACATCTTAGTCAAAGGCAGTGATATTTGATTGAGCTTGTTAACCAGGATGCTCCAAAAATGCCTGTGTTCTAGGAATGCAAATCATATAAACTAATAAGAAGATTTTCAAGTTGGGCCCAGGAGGAATTAACTTGTCATCTGCCTCCAAACTAGAGTAGCCCATGACCTCAGGCACCAAGTGGTAAATCAGTATTACCTGCTTGAGCAAAGAAAAAGCATGGTGGTGTGGAGAGGACACTGGACGGGAGAAGGTAGGTATGAGTTTTAGCCCAGACTTCATCGTAGTCTAGCCATTTCACTTTTGGCGAGTACCTCATCTCTTTGGGAAATAGAAACCCTCCTAGTAAGCAACCAAACTTACTACCATCCACTAGGACAGGGCAGAGAAATGAGCAAAGCAAATGCGCCATAGTTTACTTTAAAGGAGAAATGTCTCTCTGGTTCAGTGTCTCCTCATCTATCAGAGGCTTGGAGAAACAGATTGCCTGGGAAGGCTGAGAGCACACTTGTGCCACCCCAAGTCTTTCCAGCTCTTTTCTGTGGCCAGAAAATGGACACCAGGTGGCAACCAAGAAGATCCCTCCCCAAAACCAATTTCAGTGGTAGACATGTGATCTGTATGCAAACAAGGATAGTACCTACTCCCCTTAGCAACAGAGATAGGGCCAAAGGATAGCCATGTGACCAAAGCAGACCATTCTCAGATTTCCTCAGATAGGTATACAGATCTTGGGAAATAGGAGTCCTTTCCTCTAGTTAATAAGTTGGGATGGTGCAAATGTGAGGTTACAGTGGCTCCTTCCTTTGAGCCCATAGTGGAAGTCCATCTGCAGGAGGAGAGGTAAGGCCAACACAGAGATAAGCAGAGCAGAGAGAAGGACAGTGTTCCAACAATGCTGTCTGATTCCCAGATTCAGCCATGCCTGAAGATGTCTGACTTGAAAAATTCTCTTTTTTGCCTGAATTAGTTTTAGCTGGATTTCTGTCACTTTTGATTAAAAGAATCCTGAGTAATACATCCTCTAATTTTTCAAATGGGGAAAGTGAGGTTCACACAGAGGGAGTGGTAGACTCAAGGTTACACAGCACACTGGGAACAAAATTTGGACTTGAAATCAGATCTATTGATTTCCATTCCAACACATTTTCTACTGCACAGTGCTTTATATACTCTATCTTGTTAATTATTCAACACTTTCTAAATAAAGTACAGGTCTTTTTCCATACCATACTGCATCATGGCAAAATTCATTTATTTAAGCAAAAGATGAAGGATCATTTGCCAAAGATTCTACGATATGATAAGAGAATTTAAACTAATTGATTTGTGCCTAGGTAACTCCAAATAAAAGATTTGATCATGCCAGGATCAAAGGTAGAAACCATGTACTTGATTCTATTCTTTTGCCAATGGAACATCTACTGTGTTCCAGGCACAGAATAAGGTCTTTTATAAATGTGTTCATGTGTAGTTACTTCACACTGGGTTCAATGCATGGTTGAAACTCAGTATACACAGGAAGGAAGGAAGAAAGGAAGGAAGGGAGGGAGGGAGGGAGGGAGGGAGGGAGGAAAGCAGGTAATAAGGGGGAGAAAGAGGAAAGAAGAAGAAAAGTAGAGTGGGTTTCAAGTAAAAATCAATTGGTTTTTCTACTGTTCAACAGAGCGTATATTAATAACTAGTATCTTACAGTAATCTCAATAAATGCCATGAAACCTAGTCTGCTATGCCACTACTGCTTCTCCTAAATTGAACAGAAGAAACCGTGAGAAGAGAAACCTCAAGTCAGAGCCTCAGACGACAAGCCCATCTTTGGAGGACTGAACATTAGGAACAAATAAGGTAACAGAAGATGGTGACTCTTGATAAATGCCCTAATTGTAGTAGTTCCATGAACTGGTTACGACAGGTCTCAGTCACAAGTAGTAATATTCATTTACAAGGGCTGTAGAATAAACTGTGTGAAAATGGGCGGTTCCTGGATTTAGTAACATAATGAATAATGTTTTAGAAAACTTGAGCACTTGATGATGAATAGATTTTAAGATTATTCTATTTGAATTACTGTTTAGTATGTGTTATTATCATTCTTTGTGATCAGACTTTTTAAACCACAACCAGGATGAAGACAAAAGGTAAAAATATAAGTTTCAGAGTCAGAAAGTAAGATGGTCATCAGGAGAATATGTTTTGCATGGCTTTGTAAAAGTACCCAGACACTTTCAAACTTGCTCTTTTCTAGTTTTAAATTCAGTAATGAAAGACAACACCCCAAAAGATTCCTTAATATCATAAACACAGAACTGAAGGGCATCCTTTACCATGTTATATAATTTAGACATTATAAAAAGGAAGGGGTGGGGAGATTTCACTCTCACCCTCATCAAATTAGCAAAATAGAATATACTATGTGAATTATTTGTTAAAGTAAGTTTTTCTTTAGGTAAGAAATCTTTGCCTTAACTCATATGGTAATCTAGACATCAATATTTTCCATCAATGGTTTTATATTCCATGTAGAGTACATTATAATAATTATTTCTGAACTTTTGAAATACTGATAAAACTTTATATAAGCATGACTTTTGTTAAGATTCGCCAATGGCGCTGATATCAACTTGCCATGTCATTTATTATTGAAAAACTTATGAGTGTACGGTTCACTGTCCAGCAAACTGCTCACTGGTTTCTTGTGCTTATTCTTCCCTCTGCGTGTGTCGAGGGCCACGTCACTGTCTCTCAGAGAAACACTAAATACTTGACTTTGCCGGTCAGCAGTGCAGTCTTTTTATGAAACACCTACAATAGCACCACATGCATCTTCACCATTCATTCTTTAATTCAAGTGTTCATTCAACAAATATGTGCTATTCATTGTTCAAGACTCTGAAAACAGAGGTGGACCAGACAGAAATGGTCCCTGCTTTTGGAACTTTTATTGAGAGAGAGAGAGGAAATGTTTTCATTAAAAAGATGATTTTAGAGGTTGGTAAGTGCTCTCAAGAAAACAAAACAGGTAATATGATAAAGGGTGTGGGAGGAGGGCGGTATGAATAGGGGCATTTAGAAAAATCCTTACTGAGGAGGTGACATTTGAGCTTGAACATGGATGACAAGGAGCCAGCCTGCATTTCCCAGCATGAGGGAACATCAGGAGCACAAAGAATGGACTGGCATTGTGTAGGAGGGAAAGAGAGAGAGAGACCATGAGTGAGCGTGACAGGCTGAAGAAGGAAGCAGGGGTCCCAGCATGCAGGACACCGTGGGTCACGGGGTAGCAGGTGGTGGGGGCAGCTGAAACTCTGTGCTAAGGGTTTGGGGAAGACAGTGAGGGTCTTCCAGGGCAGTGATATCCGATTCATGTTTTTAAAAGATCCCTCTGGCAGCTGGTGGGTAATGGATCATAGGGAGAAGCTTAGGAGTGAGGAGGGGTGCTGGTTCTGTTTATGTAGGTTGGATCCTACGCAAGGAAGGCAGGCAGAGTAGGTGAGTGGGCTTGAAATCCAGCTTTTGCACCACTCACCAAGCCCTGTGTCCAGCATGGGCCTACGTTCGCCTGGAGAAAGGCGTATATTTTTCTATCACACGTAATGCACCATATGGGCAGGAAGCAGCCTCAGGAGTGAGAACAGGGGGCAAGATATTGAAATAATCTTTGTAGGGATAATAGTTATGGTGGAGAAAGAAAGAAGTGGGTTTAGGATATGCCTGGATGAAGAGCTGGCAGGACTTACTGATGGATTAGATGTGAGAGGCGAGGGGAAAGGAGAAGTCAATGCTGATCCTTAAACCCATGGGGTACGGTGCTGTCACTGACTGAGGGAGGGAAATCGGGGAGTGGGCGAGCTTATTTTTAGGAGAGGGGTCTGGAATTCAATTTCGGCAAAGTTAGCCTAAGATGCATGTTAGGTGTCAAACAGTCAGACACATGAGTTGAGGAAATTTTTGACTCTATTAAGTATAACTCAGAAGTGTGAAGAGATCATAGCCTCTTACATCTTCCTCAAGATTCCTGACCCACTGAGGGATGGGGACAGGTGGAGGAAGAGAACTAGAGTCAGCCCGGTCTGCTATTCTTCAACTGAGGGAAGAATTTAAACAGGTTCCATCTCTCAGATTTCCATCCCATCACTCCTCTCTCCCCCAAGATGCTGGGCACCCATGGTGCACACCCAGCAGTGCCTGGCAGGAGTCTTTGCCCCTTTTGGTGTCCTCTACCACCTCCAGATTCTGCAGCAGTGCACCTTGTTTGCATGGCCCTGGTCACTGCTTGCCCTGCCGGTGTTCACTGCTGAAACTGGCAGCCTATGGCTGGTGAGAGCTCGGTTAAGGCTCTGGGACTCCCTGCGTGATTCAGCCTCTTGTCAGCTGGCCCTTTATAGCCCTCTGGGTGCCTGCCATATTCTCCACCCAGCTCCTGACCCAAACGCACACTGTGGCCCTATGATTGTTTACTAGCTCTCTACCCAGCCATGGTCCACAGACACTTTGGGAACATGTGGGCATTTCTGAGTCCCATCCTCATCACATGGGAACTGAGGATAGCTTTAGAGAGTGACCACCCAGCCCTGTCTCTGCCTGACCATGCCATACCACTGATTTTACTCTGAGATGTTTGTCCACCATCTGCCTCCCATCACCCAAGCTGGCATCAGGCCCAGATGGGAGATGATCTCCTCTCTTAGCCTCCAAAGTAGACTGAACAAAAACTCTCATTGTCTGCCTCTTCTGCCCCACCTTCTTTTCCCAACAAGCCCTTGGTACCAGAAGAGGTGGGCTTCCAACTTTCATTCATCCTGGTCCATTCTTCTCCTGCCCTGGGAAGCAAGCATCACAGCCCAGACAGCAGAGATGGGGTGGGGGCAGGGAGAATCTTCTCCCTATATACAGAATTCTAACATAATTGAAGGATACAAAAATTCTTTCCAGTCACATTGCTACGGCCAAGAGATTATCGGAAATGGTGATATGATTATTCAGAGGGAAATGCAATCTAGACATACTTATATATGTTACATTTGTAACACAAGTGTAGAGCTCACTGAAACTGCCAGTGCTGGAGATACAACTGAGAGAAACCAGCATGTGGATGGGGTAAAGCCACGAATGAAGCAGAGTATCTAAGTCATGCAGAAAAGCGCTGAGAGCCCAGAACCAAGTGCTGGGGCAATCTAGTACAGAGAGGCTGGACGGGGCCAGGAGCCAGCAAAGGACACTGAGAGGTAGTGCATGAGGTAGAAGAAAGTTAAGAGCATGTGCTGTCACTGGGGCCACAAGAGGAGCAGGCTTCCAGAAAAAGGGAGTGTGCAACTGAATCAAACATTCCCAGGGGGACAAGCCTATAAAAAAGACCCTACCCACAGTCTGATACTGACCCTGACCCTACCTCAGACCCCCAATGCTTCCTTAGACGGATAATAAGGACAAGTTGGAATGAATAAAACAAATACCTTATCTAAAAGGACCATTAGTAGCAAAACTTCATAAAATCGTGTAACCATTGTTAACTAAGATGATACTCTATTCAGCAATTTCTGCACTCTTTGAGCCAAACTGAAACCCCACCAGGATGACTGAAGTGAACACTGGCTATTGGAGATTCCCCGCTGTTACTGAGAACTTTTAGAGGTACTGCACAGGATCTCCAGTCTGCCTCTTATGCAGCGTCATGAAGAGCAAGGGGACTTTCTTTCTTTGCTTTGCTTATCTTTTTTTCTGAAATCAACTTGGAAAACACATTAGTCTTTCATTCTTTTAGGCAGACACTAAAGCACATGGTTTTGTGGGTGAGGCCTCTGCTGGTTCCCATGCTTGGTGTCCCAGGCATTCTGGAAACAGCAGAAATGTAGCCAGAGATGGTGCCTTTTTTTCCACCAAAAGGAGCCGTGAAATAAACCCCTAGGATGTGCATGGTGCCTGTGGCCTGATGCTTCTCCCCACCATTGCTCTGAGTTCATGGTGCCTGCTACCCCTACCCTGACCTTCACTTGTAACAGTGACTGTGGCCACAGTAGTTTTATTAAGTTCCTCTATTCCATTTTACCTGTTTAATCAAGTTAATACTATCTAGACTATGGAAAGAACAATACAAACAGTGATTGAGTTTGAATTGTTTAATGGTCAACCTGAGAGACAGAATGAGATAATACAAAGAGCATGGGTTGAATCCTGGCTCTGCCTCTCACTAGCTTAGTGACACTGGAGGTCTAAGTAATCCAGTGGGTTGTGGGGTGGGTAGTGAGAAACCTGCCCTCTAAGCTGGGCTGGGTTTCTAGGACCTGTCACTAGCCGTGGAGGAGGAGCAGGGCCATTGTACCCCCTCAGGGAGCTAGAGATAGAGCAGGTTACTATAAAAGGAGCGGGAAGACTGTTGGTGGGAATGTAAATTGATACAGCCACTATGGAGAACAGTATGGAGGTTCCTTAAAAAACTAAAAGTAGAACTACCATACGACCCAACAATCACACTACTGGGCATATACCCTGAGAAAACCGTAATTCAAAAAGAGTCATGTACCACAATGTTCATTGCAGCTCTGTTTACAATAGCCAGGACATGGAAGCAACCTAAGTGTCCATCGACAGATGAATGGATAAAGAAGATGTGGCACATATATACAATGGAATATTACTCAGCCATAAAAAGAAACGAAATTGAGTTATTTGTAGTGAGGTGGATGGACCTAGAGTCTGTCATACAGAGTGAAGTAAGTCGGAAAGAGAAAAACAAATACCGTATGCTAACACATATATATGGAATCTAAAAAAAAAAAAAAAGGTTCTGACGAACCTATGGGCAGGACAAGAATAGAGACGCAGATGTAGAGAATGGACTTGAGGACACGGGGAGGGGGAAGGGTAAGCTAGGATGAAGTGAGAGAGTGGCATGGACATATACACACTACCAAATGTAAAACAGATAGCTGGTAGGAAGCAGCCGCATAGCACAGGGAGATCAGCTCCGTGCTTTGTGACCACCTAGAGGGGTGGGATAGGGAGGGTGGGAGGGAGATGCAAGAGGGAGGAGATATGGGGATATATAACTGATTCACTTTGTTATAAAGCAGAAACTAACACACCATTGTAAAGCAATTATACTCCAATAAAGATGTTTAAAAAAAAAAGGAGTGAGCAGAGACAAAGTTCAATATTTTTTTGTTTTGAGTCTTTTACCTAAAGTACCTAGAGCAGGTGCTAGAGACCAAGGGGAGTGGAATCCAGTAACCTTGCTTAAAATCTGCATCCTTGAGGCTGCTGAGGACAGGGCTTGTCCTCTGGGTGGAGGAAGACTCTGTGATGGCCAAGATGTCACCTAGAGGGAGGCTCTGTGCTAGCTGATGTCCAACTTCCAAGACAAGAAGGAGACCTTGCTCTTGAGCTAACATGAAATTCCACCCAAGCAGCTTAGCACTGCTTACAGCACCATCCCTGTCCTGAACAAACTATTCAATCTCTAAGCTGCTAAAGAAAAATTATACATCTAAATTTGTCTTCTATGTTTGTTAAGGACTGAAAGAAATTACATTGGCTTACATAGTCTCTGTTGGGACCCATCTCAGCTGCCCATCCTGATTATCTTTCTGAACAGCTGTCCATATGCATCAGCAGAGCAAAAAATTACCAAATATATAAAAGTACTCAGCGGTTTAATGGAACATTCAGAGTAAATAATACTGAATGAAAAGCGCTTAATAAAAGAGCTTCACTCTCCCCCACTTCCTGTGTATATATTTTTAACAATTATTATTCTTACATTGTATCAATAAAGCAAGAGCAGGCTGTTAGGAAAGCAAATAATATGTAACAATTCTTGAAGATAAAAAATACAATTGCACAACTGAAAAGAAAAAAAACAAAACCCCAGCAGCAGTGAACACAGCTAGCTTCCATCTTGCTTTCTAATACCATTCCAATAAAAGGAATCCGCACTCTTTGGAGAAATGGCTGATTCTAGGACTGGGGAAGCAAATAGACAAGGTGAGCCTGGAATATCTTCTGGTACCAGAAAGTAATACAGTGCTCAAAAAACGAAAAAAGCCACAATGATAGGGTCAAAAGGGACACAGAAGACAATTTAAACATCTCCAAAGTGGCTAAAGCTGGAACAATTTGAGCAACAAAATAAATAAGGCAGTATTCGATTGTAACCCAAAGTGTAAAGTAAATATTCATGAGTCCATACTGATATAAATAAATGAGGAGGCAAATCTCCCATGCAAAAGAATCCCAAATAATTTATGTAGATACTCAGCCCTCAAGAAAATGGAACATAGCTCCCTGCTCCTTATGTGTGGGCTATGTATGGTGACTTCCTTCTACAGAGTACAGTACGGAAAAAGGAGAAAAGAATAATCAACAGTAAGAAACCTGACAAATGTTACCTCAGCCAGATGATCAAGGTCAACATCAGTAGGGATAAGTCATGTTGATGTATGTACCTTTGATATGATGTGACAAAAATAGCACTTGACTTCTGTGGTCTTCCTCCCAAAACACACAACCTCAGTTTAATCATGAGAAAACCATCAGGCAAACCTCAACTGAGGGACATTCTCTACAAAATGCTTGACCAGTACTCCTCAAAACTGTCAAGGTCATCAAAAACAAGGAAAGTCTGAGGAATTGTCACAGCCAAGGAGAGCCTAAAGAGACATAACGACTAAACATAATGTGGTGTCCTGGATGGGATCCTGGAACAGAACAAGGACATAAAGGAAAAACTAAGAAAATCTGAATAATGTAAGGACTTCAGTTAATAATAATGTATCAATATTGGTTCATCAATTGTAACAAATGTACCATGTACATAAGTAACAAATGTAGGAGGTTAATAGCTGGGGAAACTAGATGTGGGGTATATGAGAACTTTCTGTACTATATTCACAACTGTGTTGTAAACCTTAAACTGTTCTAAAATTAAAACTTTATTAAAGATCAAAAAAGAAGATGGAAAGATGCTGAAGTAAGGTATGGGGGAGAGTGAGCCTGAACCAAATAAATTGGTTTAGGGTCTGACAGTGGGTATCAGATTTCGGAGAAAGAGAAGTTGGATGGCTGTATCCAGGGTCAAAGAACCTTTAATGGAAATAAAAGCTTTGGTGGAATTCTTAATTAATCATTTTTATAAAAATGGTGCATGATGGGCTTCATGAGCTTATTACATACTATTTGGAATGCACGTTGAAAATTTTAAGTTAAAATATTCATTGGTGGGGAAAAAACCCTCAATAGAGGCAGTTAAACAACAGATTGGATTCTGCAAATAATTGAATTGGGAATTAAAGGACCCAATCCAAAAGTTCCCCCAGAAATCAGGAGTAAAAACAATGGTAAGAAATTTAAGGGAAAAACAAAGGCATGAAAAATAAGTTTAAGACATTTCAAAATATGTACAATAGGAATTATAGGAGGACAAAAATGAAGATTGATGATCAAAAAACTAAAAGAAAAGATTTTAATTGGAAGAAAGATTATGATCTTAAAATCAAATGGGCTATTTGCTGGTCAGGAGTAAAAAGAATAGCCACAACTAGACAAATTCTGGTGAAATTTCTGAGTTCCAAGGATGAAGATCACGTGGATAGGAAGAAACAAAAAGGTTTCATTCAGAGGAAGAAACCAATAGAAACTTCATGAAGTAAGAAAACAAAACTTAAATTATAGACTATTAAGAAATTAATGAGAGGGCTTCCCTGGTGGCACAGTGGTTGAGAGTCTGCCTGCCAATGCAGGGGACACGGGTTCGAGCCCTGGTCTGGGAGGATCCCACATGCCGCGGAGCAACTAGGCCCGTGAGCCACAACTACTGAGCCTGCGTGTCTGGAGCTTGGGCTCCGCAACAAGAGAGGCCACGATAGTGAGAGGCCCGTGCACCGCGATGAAGAGTGCCCCCGCTTGCCGCAGCTAGAGAAAGCCCTCGCACAGAAACGAAGACCCAACACAGCCAAAAATAATAAATAAATAAATAAATAAATAAAAATTTAAAAATAAAGGAATTCCTTTAAAAAAAAAAAAAAGAAATTAATGAGAACAAGCAAACCACACCCCAAAATCTACACAAGGCTGCTGTGTTCAAAAGACTGGCTTCTTATCTAGTAATAACTATGTGATCCTGGGCGAGTTACTTAACTTTATAAAGCTTCTATTCCTCATCTTTAAATAATAATATCAACTACTTCCATGGTGCAAAATATGTGCCAGACACGGTTCTAGGGGCTTTATGTGTATGAATTTATTTATCTCCCTTAACAGGCCTATAATGTAGATTATATGATTATCCCATTTTACAGGTGAAGAAATAGGAGCACAGAGAAGTCACATGCACAAGTTACAAATGGCAGCAACCGTAGCTCGAGTCTGTACTCATAAACACTATGCTAAAGACTTCTTATGAGGCCTTATAGGGTGTTATGAGGATTCAGTGAGATAATACATGTAATAGTGTACTCAATAACTGGAGCTACTATCTGTTTTAAAAATGAAGCAAACATGTGACTTAAGGAGCTAGCAGAGGAACAATAAAATAATCTAAATCAGGTAAGAAGGAATTAATTAAGGCAATAATAATTTATAATATAGCAAAAATGCTAAATTAGAATAAGAAAAATCATACACAGTATTGATAAATAAAAGCATAACTTGATTCTCTGAAAATAAGCAACTATACAACTTTCCTACAAGTTTCACCAAAGAGAAAATGTGGGCAAAATGCACAATATCACTACTTTGTTAGCAAAAATCTGGGATCATCTTCTAGGAATATGTGCAATAAAAAAAAAAAAAATCAATAAGTGAAAAACCTAATAGAGCACTAAAAAGATTACAAAAACAGAAAATGCCAGAGTTAACATCCGAAAGTCATCAGAACCAGATTTTATGGACAAGTTCTTATGAGAACTTAATTCGTTCAGCAATGCTCTTTTTTTTTTAAAGAAACGGTTGTTTTCCTTCAACCTAATTTGCATTTTCTGTTTAAGAGTCTGCGGAAGAACAGCTTAAGGCGACCTGGCGGATGTACCTACCCACTGGCTGCAGTGCCGTCCTGGGAGGCGGGCTGACTGGTCTTCAGTGGGGAGTCGCCAAAGAGGGCAGAGGGCCCCTGCGCCTGCAGCCGAGCCTGCCACCTCCGGTTGAGGCGCCGTAAATTCGGGAGCTGGAGCAGTCCGTTCACCCTGAAGTTCCTCCGTGCTCTCAACCTTTTCAGCTGTAGCCGGTTCTCCCTTTACCATCTCTTCAGGGTCTCAGTAGAAGTAGAGCAGGTGTGACTTTCCGCGGGTGTTCACGGGAGATGGCGCTGCGCAGGCGCAGAACTTCCCCGGCCGGCATCCGGCGCATCAGATGCACTGAGTGAGCGCCCTTGAACCATGTGTGAGACGGCAACGTCCACACGGTGCAGAGGAGAGTGTGCTTTACCCAGAGACATGCGGGGCAGGCCCTGGGATCAGTAACCACCGGAAGTTGCAGTTCCCAGAAGGCTGCCTGGATCTGGTTAGTGAAGTTTCCAGGAGTGAAGTGTCCAGCAATAGGAGTGGCCCCACTGGCTGCAGCAGACTTCAGCACAGCCCACTGGCCAGTAGTCCTGGAGGATATGACATGACACCAGCAGGATTTTCAAAGGCAACAATGGCATGAGCTGCCAGCAGAAGCTTCTCCCGGTTCTCTTCAGATTTATGATGTAGATACAATCACTTTTTCTTGTGTAAACGTACTGTTCCATTTGGAAGTCAAGGTTGGTGCCACCTAAGTGGGTTCCTGCTGCTAGGAGTTTGAGGACATCCCCTCCTTCATTTGCAGGACCTCAAGGGCTCCAGACATTGTGAAAGTTTTCCTTTAAGTTACGACAGGAACCCAGAACAATGCCACGGACCCCTCTTTAGGTAGAACAGAAAGGACAGCAAATAATCTAATTGCTGTGTCCCAGGCACTGTTGTCACTGGGTTTGTGGAAATGAACAAGAAAAATCCCCTGCTTTCCATGGAGCGTGACGGAACACTGAAAATTCTCAGGCTGATTAAACTCTTACAAAGTATAGAGAAAGATGGAAAGCTTCCTAACGCACTTTATGAGGATAGCATAATCCTGACCAAAACCTGAAAAAGAAAGCGTAAAAAAGGGAAAATTAAGAATGAACTTATGGATGTAGATGATGCATGTACTGTATTAACACAACAGTTGCCCCTTCCAAAAGAGAATTTGGCCTTTCCATTAATTTTTTAGTTCTGTTTCCCTGAAAACCAGATGAAGGTAAAATATCAACTGGGCCTGATTGGCAAAGTGTGTCTGCACTGGGAGGACTACCAGTGAACCATAATTCCTCATGGGGACATCACAGCCTTGGGCTCCCCTGAATGCAGGGGACTTGGAAGCCCCCCCCCATTGGAACTTTTCCAAGAGATACTGGCTCCTATGGGGCACAAGGCCTTTAAGCCACCACCATCCTATCCCCTTGCAGTGGGAGTCTTGCTTCTTCACACCTGAGCCATCTCATGTGGAGGGCTAAAGGAACGACTCCTGGATGACCGCTCCCATGGAGGGAAGCAACGAATGCTGCCTTCCTGCAAATTATGTCCATCCTCTACCCTTCAGAGGAGGCAGGTACTGAGTGTGACCTAGGATGGTCTTGTGAGTTTGAATGTTTACCTGAGTCCACATTTAGCTGAATGTTTGATTGAGCCTAGGAAGACCTCCCAGTGGAGGTCAAAATTCAAAAAATTCAAATTAAAGGAATAGCAAGTTGAATCCAGCAATGTGTTAAAATGGTAATGTAGTATGACCAAATAGATTTTATTCAAGGAATGTAAGGATGATTCAACATTTGGTAATCTATTAAAATAATTTATCACATGAATAAGTGAAAAGATAAAACTCACGGTCCTGACAGGAACTTAAAAAGA
The DNA here is from genome assembly GCF_028021215.1 of Eschrichtius robustus. NCBI lineage: Eukaryota > Metazoa > Chordata > Mammalia > Artiodactyla > Eschrichtiidae > Eschrichtius > Eschrichtius robustus. The sequence continues at coordinate 113,447,299 of NC_090825.1, read as the reverse complement.
CACTCTGTAAAATTGAGAGACATGTCTAATAAAAACTTAGTAAACTAGAAATACAAAACTATTCTTTATGATGAAATCAATAGCAAACATGATATTTAAATGGAAAACACTGCAAGTATTCCCAGTAAAGTGAAGAAAATGGCCACAAGGCTTGCTATGACAACAATGGCATTTCCTTAATTCTAGCTGTGAAATAACAACAAAAGGAAACAAGACATAGTATTCTAAAGAAATTTATTATAGCAGCAGGGGTCAGAAAACGGGCTGGCTGCTTGTTTATTTTTAAATAAAGTTTTATTGGGACAAAGCCAGAGACGTTAATGTATGTAATGTCTCTAGCTACTTCCCTGCTACAGCAACAGAGTTGAAGAGCTGGGACAGAGACCATATGGCCTACGAAGTCTGAAATATCCACTAGCTGGACATTTAAGAAAAATTTGCTGATCCCTGGACTAGAGGATTATTATTTTCAGATGAGAACATCTACTTAAGGAAAAAAACCAAGAGAATCCATTGAAAATCATTAAAACTAATAAGAGGGTTCAGTAGTTGGTGGGTATAAGATAAAGATACAAACATTAATCATTTTTCTCTTGTGTTGGATTGCATCACTTGGCCTAGTTCCTCCCTCCTCCCCATATCCATGCTCTTTGCCATGTAACTGCTACATCTCCTCTCACCATGGGCAAGGTGCCCTGCTCTACTCATTGATCAGCCATATGACTTGCTTTGGTACTGGCATGTAGGCAGAAGTGATGCAAGCAGAGGCCTGAGATGAAACTAAGCATTGGGCTTTACTCCTACATGTCTTCCACTACCATGAGAAGAACTTTTACATGGGATTATCCCAACGGTCTCAGGTATGTGGAAGCCAGGCCCAACCTAGATTAACCAACTACTGCAAACCTGCAGATATATAAGTGAGCCCAGACAAGATCAGCAGAGCTGTTCAGTCAAGCCCACCTGAAGCCCATAAATACATGTGAAATTAACGATTATTGTGGCATGCCACTAAGGTGTTGTGGTCTTTTGCTACATAGCAAAAGCTAACTTCTATACCTATAATATTAGCAATAACCAGTTAGAAAATGTAATCCTGCACTCAATAGCTATTAAAATAGAAAACACTTCATCTCTTTCTTTACCCTTTTTACCCAACTACCTACTCAGCATGGCCCCTGGATGCTTAATAGGCATCTCAAACTAAACAGGTCCAAAACAAAATTCACCCCATCTCAACTCCTCCACTCCAATACCTGTTTCTTCTGCAGTCTTCCTTATGTCAGTTAATGACTCTTCTCTTTCTCTCTCATCATTTAGCCAGCCCACCAGCATATCTATTGGCTCTACTTTAAAAATACATCCAGATTCTGAATTATCTGTCTACCACTATTGATACCACTTTGGTCCAAGCCACCAACAGCTCTTATATAGACCATCTCAATAGCAGCCTATCAGATCTAACTGTAAAAGGCGATCAAGTCTTCCACTCTTGTGTCCCAGCTATTCTCCATGCAGCAGCTATTCTTCATGACCTAAAATATAGGTCAGATCATGTCATTCCTCTGCTCAAAGCTCTCTGATGGCGCCCACCTTATTTCGAGTAAAATCTCAAGTCCTCCTCACTGCCTATCATGCTCTATTTGATTTGCTTTCTGGCTCCTCTCTGACCCCAATGTTTCTATTCTTTCTTTAATCACTCTGCTATAGAAACACTAGCCTCCATGCTGTTCCTACTACATGGCAGACACACTCTATCCTCAGGGCCCTTGAGCTTTCTATTCTCACTGCCTGAAATATTCTCCAAGATATCTGCCTGACGCACTCACCCACTTTCTGTGGACCTCTACTCAAATCACTGTATCAGAGATTTAATACTGATCAAAATCACTGCCTACCTTAAAGAACATAACTCCCACCTTCTACCACTCACTGTTTCCTCACTTGCTTTTGATTTTCATGGCACTTATGACCACCTGACATATTACCAAGATATTTGTTTGTTTATTGTCTTTCTCTGCTTTCTAGAATGTAGGCTTCCCAAGACAAGGTACTTTGTTTTGCTCACTGCTTTATCCCCAGAGGCCTAGAACAATGCTCAGGATATAATAAGTTCTCAATAAATACTGTTGAATAAATAGGTAGACCTAGGAATAAACTTCACAAAACTCTGCAAAACCTGTATGAAAAAAGAAATATAAAATTGAATTGAGGGAAATAAAAAAGGCTTGAATATATAGAGACATATCATCATCCTGGATGGAGAGATTCAATATTTCAAAGACATCATTTTTTCCTAAATTCAGTTTATATTGAACACAATCCCAATTAAAATCCTAATATGATTTTTTTGGGGAGGAAACTTATCAAAAGGATTCTAAAACCAATCTAGAGCTATAAATGTTTGAAGCCATCTAAGGCACTTTTGAAAATGACAAGTAATAAGAAGCAGGCAGATATTCCCAACCATATATTTAGATATACAGAAGAGCCACAGAAACGAAAGGTCATGGTACAATAGCACCAATATAAGTAGACATGTCATTGGGACGAATCGGAGAGTCCAGCTGAGCAGATAAATCCAGTTCACACTGCCAGCTGTGTGACTAAGGTGACTCTCAGCATCTCTAAGGTTCAATTTCCACATCTATAAAATGGGGCTAATAAAGATTGTCAAGAGGCCTGAGTCACATAATATACATAAAGTGCTTAACATGTCCCCTTGTATGTAGTAAGGGTTCAACAAATTCTAGTGCCTTCCCCAATGGGACCCAGAACAGGAGTTCTTATCCTTTCTTAATTAGATGGACACTAGTAAACTAGCCACAGCAAAGGGGGTCCCACAGTCTTTAACTAATGTAGGGGCAGGTTTCAGGTAATGATGGGCTGTGTCGATAGGAGGGTGTGAAAATTCCATCGACAAAGATAGCCTGGATTGTTATTCACCAACAGTGCAGAGGAGAAGAGGGGAGGGGAGGGAAGAGAGGATGCTGGTCTCGGAGCTCTAGAAACTGCATAGGGGCCAGTCTGGGAGAGTAGGCTCTGTGTCCATGGGACCCAGAATTTCCTTAGGAGGGATGGATGCAAGGGGAGGGTGTTGGGCACCCAGCTAGAAATCACCTCCTTGGGGGAGAAGCCCCTAAAGCGATGACAGCACATCCAGTGGGGTTTGCCCCATCACACTTGATTGGGAAATACTAACTTAGAAATAACTATTTGATTAAGAAATTAGTGCTTGAGGATTCTCATAACTAGTTATCTCTTGGTTGTTTACAGAAAAAAATAGAATGGGTTTTACTTAGAAACCTGAGTGCCTTTTTTGGGGTGTATCATTTTGTGCTGTGGCTTCCTAGAACAAATAACCATTTTGTTTTATTCCCAGAGAAATAATCCATGACACATGGGTTTTTATCACAAAACAAAAATGTCAAACTTTATCTTTATAACAAAATAAATGGTTGAGTATAGTCTTTTGTCATTTATTGTAAGATATGTTATCTATGCTAAATCTTGGTAAGCATCTTACTCTCCGATCTTCTTGATAAAATAGGTGAGTAATTAATTTCTGAGCTTGGTGTATTTCCTCTGTAAGAGATCATTTGCATACGTGCATTTTGATACTGAAAGAAATCCTAGAAGCTAAACTTCAAAAATTGTAGACTTTGCATTGATAAACATCTGCTGTTTAATGGTGTTTTGAACTGCAGAGCTACCATTTAAGTACTTTTAATTCTTTTCTTTTTTATAACTGAGTGGGTGGGGAGATGGGAAAGAATTGTTAAGAATAGTCAACTCTCTCTCTGTTTCATCCTTTACAGAGCTGGAGTTCCCACACCTGACATGCCTTCCTCATGTAGTTCAATGAGAATTGAAAAGAAGAAGAGATTAAAAAGTACTTCAAATTTCTCAAGGGACTACAGAACAGGAAGGTTTATTTTGTTCATTGCTGAATCACTTTCCTGGCTCAGGTTTTTAAAATGTTATATTTGCTCTTTTTTTGTTACTGGTCCATGGAGAACATGTATTGGTCATTTCGTAAATAATATAAATTTAATAAGCTTTTAAAAGATTAAATGTATTCATCATTCATTCATTTAACCAGTAATTCCTAAATACTTAATATAGACTGCACCCTGGGAATACAAATGAACAAGAGTCAGCATCGTATTGGCTCTCATGGAACTTACAGCCCACAAGGAGGAATAGACCCTAAGACAGAATCATGCAGATTGCAAAGACTACTATGGTCATGGAGGGCTTCGTGGAGGAGGTGGCTTTTGAGTTGAAACCTGAAGGATGAGAATGGGCCATACATGGAAGAGCTGAGAAAGAATATTCCAGGCAGAACTCAGCAAGAGCAACGGCCTGGAGGCTGGACATGGAAAGAAACCAACATGACTGGAGGGTGGTAGGTGAGGGGAAAGCAGAGTATGAGCAGAGATTGGATCAGACCAGACCAAATTTCCAAATGGAAACGTGGCTCATTCCTGAAGAAGTATTCCAAATGGAACACTCCTATCTCTCCGTGAGGTAGGCCTAGGTGATCTGCCACAGATTCCTGTGTGGGTGAGTGTTGATGGTACAATGATGCTTGGAAAGGCTAGATAACCTGCTCAAGGAGCACCAATGTCCACTGATCACCTTTCCCCAGCACCAGCTCTTAGGGGTTAGGTAGGAGGGTGGGTGACCCAAGGCTAGCTGGTCAGGCCAGGATTTGGCCCAGGAAGAAAAGGATGTTAGTTCACCCACTTTTCTTCTGACTTCAATATGCAAAACTGTTCCCAGTAAACCAGGGCCTACTTTAGATACCACTGATGGTGGGTCATGGCTACACGAAGAGAAGATTTTTTGCTCGTGGGACCATCAAGCTCATTCCACAGACAGCTGCAGCAAATGATGGGCCTCCAGCACTTCAGAGAATCAGGCAGCCGAAGATTCCAGGGCCCCCACTCCCTTCCCCTCTGTATGGAGGGCTGACCTGAATAACAGAAGGACAATGGGAGAAGAGACACATGAGCCACCAGCTCCTAGCTGTGCCCTTCCCAGGAGTGGCAGATAACAGATGGTATCTTCTGAAAATGAGGAATGTGGTATGTGAACTACCGTTTTTGGTAAAGGGTCAGATAGTCAATATTTTAGACATCACAGGCTATATATGGTCTCTGTAACACATTCTTCTTTGTTTTTATCTGTTAATTATTTTTTAATAACACTTCGAAAGGATTAAAAACCATTCTTAGCTTTCAGGACTTACACTGAATCTGGCCAAGTAGGTTACAGTTTGTTGAGTCCTAAGCTAGACTACATTGCCCTGTCAAATTTCAAACTGAGACTACTTAATCTGCATTACACGCTGCATAAACATTTCTTTTAATCTTTACAAGAATTCTCTGAGATAGGCCTTATATAACAACCCTATCCCCATTTTCCACACTCATCAGTGTTTTATGGTCAGGAGATGGAAGCTTGGAGAGGTCAAGACATCCACCCAAGGCCATGTGTCTAACAAACGATAGAAGCAAGATCTGAACCCAGGCAGTGTGTTCTCAGGCTTCCTGGTCTTAATCACAACACTATACTATCCCCCACCGTTAACTAGAGATATGGCTTTGGACAAATCCATTCGTCTTTCTGGGTACAGCCCCCATCTGTGCAGTAAGAGGGGTCTTCCTCAGTGTGAGGGGCACACCTGATGCTGTGTGGAATGATTTCCATGGTTCATACACACAGCATTAAATAATGTTGATTCACACAGTGAGATGACTGCCCTTTCAAGTCTCTTTTAAATCTTCCAATGATGTCAGGGAAAAAGGTTCAATCTGACCCTCACATATCTTTTAACATCTCTCCAGCACATGGTAGTTTCCATTTCTATAACAGCTTTCCATTTTTACTGAGTTTCAAGGCTCAGGGTCTTCAGTAGGCAGTGATATCTAGCTAGAATTTAGTATCACTCTTCTATTCTTATTGTTACTTTCTGGTGTTGCTTTCATGGTTTTATTTTTATTGTTTTTTATGATTATTTTCTATTTATGTAAAATGTTAGTGCTGCTATTGCTGCAATTCTCTTTTCCATTCCTTCACGGTTATAAGATTGCTGCTGAAGCTCCTGCCATCACATCCATGCCCAAACTGGAATAAGGGGTAAGGGCAGGTTTCAGCTACTTTTATCTCCTACTACCAAGAAAGCAAAAGAATTATACAGACATTGCATTGATCAGAACATGTCACATGGTCGCCTATAGCAGCAAGAGAGGCTGAAAAAGTGAATGTTTGGCTGGGCACATTGCCACCAAGAACTAATCAGGGTTCTACCATCAAGGAAAGGGCATAGATACTGGACTCGGTAATAAAAGTGTTTGCCATAGGCTGGGAAGCCTTTGAACCTTCTTCTTAGTGCCTGCAGAGGACAGGCCTGGAAGTTAGAGATGCGGGAGCATTTGGGGAATTAAGCAGAAAGCCACTTTCTTTTTACCTTGTTTGCCACCAAGATAGTGTGGCCACATAGAGCCGCCAAACACCAACGAACCATTGTCGCTCGTAAGGAACAACGTGCAACGAGAAAAGCAATAATGTCACACGCTCTTACAGTAGTAAGAGTAGTGGTGAGAAATCTATGGGTTTGTCCCCATTGGCCACTATGGCACAAAGTGCCAAGCAAAGTGCCTTTTCAGTCTCTATTATGTAGAAGAAATATTTTCTTAAGTGCACACACCTCCAAATATGTACCCTAGAAACTAGGTCTGAAATCCTATAAAATCTCAGTTTATGTGCACATTTCTTACTATTTCAAAAACTTTTCACATTCATGATTGGACCCAACAAGGATTTAGTGATGGCCCACTGTTCCCCAGGCACCTTCCCAAGTGCTAAGGATACAGGGGTGAAGTAGACCCACAAGAGGTATATATCCTGATGGAAGAGGCAGACAAAAAACACACAGAGAAGCAGGAAAGCCAGAATATTAAGGACTGAACCTGGGAGTCAGACTTCTGGGTTTGAATACAAATTTTGTTGCTTTCTGGCTGTGTGGCTTTGGGCAAATTGTTTGCCTCTCTGTGCCTCAGTTTCCACAGCTATAAAATAAAATAATGAGGATAATTATACAACTTCCTTCATAGGGCTACAGTAAGACTGCTTCTTGGCTCATAGGGATTAGAACAGCTTCTCCAAAGAACCAAGAAGCTAAGGTGCAGTCAGCGTTTTAAAAGGTAAAAAAATGGGGATGACAAATTAGTACAGACCTCATTTGATGACTGTACACATTACATGGTTTAATTCCCATAAAGTGCTTAGAATTGTGACTGGTATGTAATAAGTACTCAATAAATGTTAACTATTATCTTATTTTGAGCATGGAGTTTTTACTGGATGTTGCACAGTGCTATGTAAGTTCCCTAAAGACACTAAGGAATCCTCCAGGCCAGTTTTAACGGGCACTGTTGCTGCATTCTTGTGCTTAAGTTGAAGACTTCCTCCTTCAGTCACTTGTTCCAGGAAGCATTTGTGTGAGGTAGGGAATCTGGCCCCAAGCATGGAAGACAAGTTTAAGATTTGGGAGTAAAGTATAGTAAGATTGAGGTAGCAATGACGAGACAGAGCTTGCAAAATCCCTGATGACAGAACCGCTCTCCTGCACTATTTCTCATCCTCCCTGCCCTCCTTCGTCAGAATACCAGTGACTGGCTATTATATCAGCATTTCCAATAAAGTAAAAAGGGGAAAATACAGACCTGGGCTTTCATGGAAAGTATTTTCACTCTCACAACCAGAATCTCTGCCTTAAAAAAAATTATTGTTTTAAGATCTTTAACCTTTCCTGCAGCATCTTGATACCCCACTTTTTGAAAAGTGTCTTTTCTGAGGAATGGTATTTCGTGGGACAGTGTAACATAGTCTTTGCCAAGTGACTCAGTTTGAGATATATACACACGCAAATATTGTTTCAATGTCAAGTGGCCCAAATTTACAGAGAAAAAGTGGGCATTGGTATCAGTTTGATGTCAGGGTTTTCCCATGTTTGCAGGGCAGCTTTAAATACAACTTGATTTGAAGGCATTTGAAGGCCAAGCTCCAGCCCCTTGTCAAGATGCTCCTGGCTGTGGTCCTTGCCTCTGCCCTGCTCCTCTGCTCCGCGGCCAGCCAGAGGTGTTTGACCTTGACAGGGATCAAGGATGTCGAGTACCTCATCAACAACCTGCAGGTAATCTGCAGAGGGGGGCGCCAGTGGGAAAGGCAATTATTGAAAATTTAAGTGAAATATAAGAGGATGAAAAATGCACCACTCACCATGGGTTCTTGTTTCTCCACTTAACTTTTTTAGAAACATCCACCTTCAAACTGCAACTGCAGCACCAATGTGAGTAAATGCTCTTCTAAGATCTTTCCAAACTAATTTTAGTTTTCACATCTGGAATCTTCACTGTGAAATTTCTCTTTCACAGGTGACTGATTGTTTGTGTCTGCCCATTCCTTCTGTAAGTATAGTAAAAGAAAATAATCTTGATCGTGTTTTTTTAAAGCCTTTAAGTCAAAATTAATTGTTCTATTTGATATCTGAAATAAGAAACTGTTACTTAGTTATAATTGTTACAGTATAGTAACAATTTTAAAAACCTTTCAAAATCTTGAAATTCTATGCTATTGATATATACATTTCTTTGCATTTAGTCTCCTTGAGAAGTCTGAACACTTTTCGATATTTAAAAAAGAATCTTGAATGTGTTTTTAGATTAGTGGCCATGTGCCCAATTAAATCAAACTGGGACTGAGAATATAACAAATGATATAGTTCATATCACACTGTTTTCTAATCCATTTGCTGGTATCTCTAGGGTTGCAAAACAATGTAAATAAAATGACGTCCTTTTGTCCTTCCTCTGGCCTAAACTCTCTGCATACTTTGCCTTCTCCCTCCCTCCCTCCCTATCCTTCTGTTTAGCTGATTTAGAGTGGCTATTGCAAGGTTTGAAGCCTGCCTTCCAGGAGGATAGGGTGTCTGAGATTGTGGGTGGAGGGAAAGTGAAAAGGGTTTCCAGGGAGTCATTCCCCACTTTGGCAGAGAGGAAGTGTGGCAGGAATTTCCTGGTTAAGGTGAGGAAGCAGCACCTACCCAAGGTGCTGTTGTGCTTGACTCTCTCACAAGCCAGGCCTGGGAGAACCTGAGCTTTTCACCACAGCTGAGGTCAGGTGTCACACCCTACCATGGTCCATCTATTAGATGACAAGAGCATATTATGACTTCTGAGGAGGAACCACACATTTATGGCCCAGCCCATCCCCTTAGTTTTTAATCCATGGTTTTAGCTACTGCTGAAACAATGGCAGTATTCAACAGGCATATCCCATCAGGCTGGTGTGAAAAGGCTTTTCCTTTCTCTGTACTTTCAAACTCACTATGACAAGACTTGGAACAAGGGAGCATCCTTTGAAAAGTAGACTCAGCACTGGCTGTTTCCTGGGGTCCACAGGCCTCATGTTCCCTGGGGTGCAACATACTGGAAATCTTCAGGGAGTGTCACTGTGGGAAAAGGGCTTCACCTTGAAATATTGAAGATCATTTCCTAGCCTGGCAAGGGACCTGTCTAAAACACAATGCAAGTTTAGATTACATTGGTTCAATTAAAATAGCCTCTAAAAGCATTCTCTTTGTGATTCCTACTCAAAGCTGTCCTCTGAATGTTTCTTTTCCTAAATCCTTGTTATTTACCAGGACAACTGCACCACAGCATGCTTACAAGAGGGTCTGTCGCAGATGACCAACACCACAGTGAAAACAAGTTTCCCGCTGATTTTCAATCGGGTGAAGAAAACAGTTGAAGCCTTCCAGAACAACAAGTGTGGAGTGAGTGTGTTTTTATCTGTGATGTGCTCTGGTTAGTTATTTTTGTGTGAATGTCAATGCCAACTCCATCTGAATGAGAAAGGGTGATAAGGTTGGAACTGGTAGTTCAAGGTTGATTAGGGACATATACGAAATTTAATCAGAGCAAGAGAATTAAAGTGAGATCTGCCCGGATGGTTCATTGTTCCCTCTCACTTTAAAAAACACTCACCCTTATGTTGGCTTTTACTTCTCTCCACCTCTTGAGTAATGAAAGAATCTAGCCTGATTGTAATTAGAAGCTAAAATCTAGAGAATCAGGGCTGTAACCCATATAGTTCTAAATTATCTTAGAGATTCAGTTTGCCGAGTGGATATTCTGGCCTGTAAGTTAAAGTTTTCTTTCCATTGGCCAAGGAGGTGTTTAAAGGAAGACACATCCACATCCAGGTGGAAGCTTGTCATCTGCCCTAAATGTCCATCAGTGCGTCCTCTTCTTGAGCATACACCCTGGTCGCTGGAGGAAAGGGGAGGGAGTGAACTTTTTTCATTACCGTCACCATGTGAGGGCCCCTCCTCACTCAGCTACTGAACTGCGGGGGTTTCTGCCATCAACAGCATGCGGTTCTAAATGCTTAATATATACTGTTTCATTGAATACCTACCTTAATGACAATTGTCAGATTTACCACCCTCACATTGTAGAGGAGGAAACTGAGGCTCAGTGAGGTTAACTGATTTGCCCAAGGCTGCATATTTAATAAGTGGCAGCACTGAGATTTGAACTCTGGTCTCTGGGACCCCTAAATCCCACTCTTAGTCATTGTGCTATAAAATGACCTTGGCAGGACAGCCAGAAAGAACAATAACAAAATTTTAAGCCTCAAAGCATCCCAAGAAAGTTTCCTCTAATGAGGAGATTTAGAGATTTAGGGCCACTTGATATGTGTGTGTGTGTGTGTGTGTGTCTGTGTGTGTGGCAAGCAGACCCCTGAAATCCTACTTCAAAGTCAACCACCTATGCCGCCTACACAAAATGTTAGCGACTCCCCATCCATTTGCTCCATGCCTCAAGCCCCCCACTGCCAGCACACCCCCATCCCCACTGACCATCCCCCCCGTCCACTCACCAGGCTCTGGGCGGGGTGGTTCCTGGGGCTGCTGGGTTCCATACTGTTTTAGTCACTCTGCCTTTGTCAACTTTTATCCCAACAGTCTTTCTCCTGTGAAAAGCCATGCAACCAAACCACAGCAGGCAATACGATGACATTTCTGAAGACTCTCCTGGAAAGTTTCCAGAAAGAAAGGATGAGAGGCAGAGTGTGAAGCTGAAATGTTATTTATTCTATTTATTGAATTTAGAAAGCCTCCTCTTTAAGTGGTTGCAACTAAAAAATCAAATAAGCCATGCTAAGTCAAAATCAGTTTTAATAGTTTGTTTAAAATTTTATGTCTTTATTTTGGAATAAACAGATCTTGGAAAAAAACTGTCTGGTCTCTAGGTGCTTATTTGTTCCTTGATGCTCAGAACAAAGAAAGCTACAAGTCTGTCAATGGGCTGATGGGTCAAATACTCCTGTAATAACAGTAAGACTCGTTATCCTCAGCACAGACTTGAAGCCTCGTGAACCGTGTCTGGGGCTGTTAGGAACAGGGCCGCACAGCAGGAAGTGAGCGGCAGGCGAGCGAAGCTTCATCTGCCGCTCCCCATCGCTCCCCATCGTTCCCATTACTGCCTGAACCATCCCCCAGCCCCCCACACACACTCCCGTCCGTGGGGAAATCGTCTACCACGAAACTTGTCCCTGGTGCCAAAAAGGCTGGAGGCCGCTGGTTTAGAGGAATCTACTAAGGGCAGTATTTTTCTAGGTACTGGTAAAGTTAAAATTGCTTCTCCCTATGGGGCTAGACCATCCTTTGGTACTTTTTTTTTTTTTTTTTTTTAAAGATAGTAGTCATCTTTTTTCTTTTTTTTTTAAAATTTATTTATTTATTTATTTATTTTTGGCTGTGTTGGGTCTTCATTTCTGTGCGAGAGCTTTCTCTAGTTGTGGCGAGCGGGGGCCAGTCTTCATCGCGGTGCGCGGGCCTCTCACTATCGCGGCCTCTCTTGTTGCGGAGCACAGGCTCCAGACGCGCAGGCTCAGCAGTTGTGGCTCACGGGCTCAGTTGCTCTGCGGCATGTGGGATCTTCCCAGACCAGGGCTCAAACCCGTGTCCCCTGCATTGGCAGGCAGATTCTCAACCACTGCGCCACCAGGGAAGCCCTCCTTTGGTACTTTTGATGTCAATAATACGTAAAGTTCAGAGCACCCAGAGCCAGGATTCCTCAAAGGGATTTGCTCAAAGGCATTTCTGTCGGTTACAATGTCAAGAAATATCCATGTGACCTGCACAGCAAACAGGCCTTGGCCAGAGGTGAGGTTCTCTGATGATATGGGCAGTGTGGTCCCTGTAGCTGTGCAGCTCCATTAGTGACGGGGGTGGCACGAAATTCGCCCTCCACCTGCAGCCATGCCCCTCCCGCATAGGGGAAGTGGAGGAGTTTTAGCAAAGGGGGCCCAGGTCAGGGGAGTGTTTTATTATTTGGTGCAGAAATGGTGGGTCCATGGGTACATCCAATCATAATTATTTTAGTCTTAGTTTTGACAGAAAGAGCCAAGTTTCTCAGTGATTAACTGACGGTGACATGTCTATCAAAGGGCAACAAGCTGGATCTCTAAGTCCAGAGGCTTTCTGCTCACTGGTTTAAACTTTGTCTTCCCTCAGTGCTGAAGGCCATCAGGCATGTTGCAGAGGACACAGACCTCCATACAGACAGACAACAGTCATAGTCTGTTGACCCATCGGCTTCCCGAGAAAAGGGAAAACATCACGTGGCAGGGATGTGCGAGTGGGGTATAGGTTCTGTCGAGGAGGTTTCCTCTGGACCTCTCATAGCACGAGAATTCGAGCTCCAGCTATTACTGTTTTTATGAGTATCTCCCAGCATCTCCTATATTATTTCCTCCCCGAGACTCAGAGTCTGACCCCTAAGTGTCCTCAGTGCCCTCCCTCTTGGCACCCAGCTCCCAGCACCGGAGGCCTGCCCTGCAGGGTGGGTCGAATGCAGGGTCCGGCCATAGCTGCTGTGCCGGCTCCCCAGCTGGCCTGTGGATTCCCATGGACAAAGCGCTGAGAAAATGGTCTATCAAATAACACATTTACTGTTATTTATTAATATTAATCATGTAATTATTAAGCCCTTACTCTATATGTACTAAGCATGCATTATCTCATTTCATCTCCTAATAAACCGTAGGAGGTAGGTATTATTATTTCTGTTTTACAGATGAGGAAATTAAGGCTCAGAAACATTAAGTGACCTTCCCAAGGTCCCACGGGTGGTAAGAGTTAGAGTAGGGATCCAGCCCCAGCTATCTCTGATTCCAAACTCTTTGCTCTCTCCGTTCTGCTCTTTTCTTACTCTGTGTATATCGTGTCTGTGTTGTGTTCCCTCTGACTACAGCCTGACGGTAAAAAAGATTCATAATAATATGGGTGCGCATTCCATTTTCCAAAAACCTGGGGTCCAGAGAGCTTTCAGAATTCAAACCGTTTAGCTGTTTAGAAAGAGAATACTCAATTCACACTTCACACATTACATAACATCCATAGCAGGGCCTGGGGCAGGATCCTGTAATTAAACACATTAATAGTCTGCAAAAAACAGAGGAGCAATCGCGTGAGGTAGTCAGCTTTGGCAACCAAATGAGTCTCAACAAATCTTGGGCTTTCAGAGCTGCTTGGATTTCAACATTATGATAAGGGATTTGTGGGCATTTCTTTAGCTCTGGCCCCACTTGCACAACGGGGGGCCCTCTCTTTGCACTGGGCACCTCCAGGAGGACCGTAGACCTCTGTGACTCCCTGGACAGCCCGCCGTGGCATCCAGGTCATGGCAGCAGGGCCTTCTCCTCTCCTCTCCTCTCTCTCGTCTCCTCCATCTGGGTTTTCTGAATGACTGGCCCCAGACGCAGAGGTGTGCCGCATTATACAACATGGTTTACAGCCTGCAGCCTTGGAAGCCGCCCCCTCAGCAATGCTCACCCCACACGGGCATCACAACAAGGACAGACGCTGGTGGTTGGTGATGGTTTCAGAACACAACCTGGGGATGCAATCAGCTGCCGGAGAAGATGGGCAGAGAGATAAGCTGCAACCCACTGTCACAGCTTAGTCACCAGCAGAGCTTGGCGGTTTCCCTTGGCTTTTCTGCAAGGGTGGCATTACCCACCGGATGCACCCCTGCAGCCAGTTCAAAGCAGGATTCTCAGGGCCTGCCTGTGATGAGGTGCCCCGTCATTGCTCTCCTTCCTGTGCCAGAGGAGCTGAGATTTATCTAGAAGTCACCTTGGAGAAAGGAGAAAAAGAAGGACTAACATTTATTGTTTGTTGTGTACCAGGCACTCAGTTAATGATGTTTTGTTCAATATCTAGTTGGATCTTTACAACAAGCCCATGAGGTCGGTGTAGAATTATTGTCTGCAATTATGCCTAGTGCACAGATGAGGAAAACGAGGCCCAGAAAGTTTACATGGTTACATTACTTGCCAGGGGCACACTGCTCACAAGTGGAAAAGCCAAGATTCCAGCTCAGGTAACTGACTCAAGAGCTACATTCTTAAATCTGACCCACAGGAGGGTGTCGGCTCTCAACACAGTCAGTCTCAACAACCTGGCTGCCTTGTCCAGGTAGCCAGGCCCCCAGCAGAGTTGTGCCCAGGAGATTCCAGATCAGGGCACAATGTCACTGGCCAAAGCCAAGCCCAGATGCTTCTGGCCTGAAAGCTGACCAGTCCACATCCATCTGTCTGTCTCTCCCTCTCTGCCCATCCATCCCATTTGAGGCAGGAAGATACTGTGCAGTCTCAGCCCTGCAATTCCTTTCCTACCCTGCTCCCCTCCTCATTCATCCCAGACCAACACCTTTCTTCCTCTGCAAAGGGAGCGCTCAGCAGAAATGCAAAGACCATTCACCCATTGAAAGTATACAACTCAGTGGATTTGAGTATATTCACAGGGCTGTGCAACCATCACCACAATCTGATTTCAGAACATTTTCATCACCCGCAAAAGAAACCCTGTACACATTAGCAGACATTCCCTATCCTCCCTTCCCCCAGCCTAATCAACTAATAATCTACTTTCTGTCTCTACTGTATAAATTTGTCTCTTCTGGATTTTTCCTATAACTGGAATATGACGTGTTCTTCTGGGACTGGCATCTTTGACTTACCATGATGCTTTCAAGGTTCATTATGTTGTAGCATGTATCAGTACTTCATTTCTTTTTATTTTTTAATTTTTATTTTATTATTATTATTATTATTATTTTGGCCACGCCGTGCAGCATGTGGGATCTTAGTTACCCCACCAGGGATCGAACCCACATCCCATGCAGTGGAAGTACAGAGTCTTAACCACTGACCACCAGGGAAGTTCTACTTCATTTCTTCTTATAGCCAAATAATATTCCTTTGCATGGATATACTGCATTTTATTTATCCATTCATCAGTTGATAGACATTTGTGTTGATTCCACTCTTTGGCTATTATGAATAATGCTGCTATGAACATTCATATAAAGGTTTTTTGTGCGAACATGTTTTCATTTCTCTCGGGTATATACCTATGAGTGGAATTGCTAGGTCATAAGGTAATGCTGTTTAAATTTTGAGGAGCTGCCAAACTGTTTTCCAAAGTGGCTGCACCATTTTACATTTCTACCCAGCAATGTAT
Organism: Eschrichtius robustus; assembly: GCF_028021215.1. Taxonomy (NCBI): domain Eukaryota; kingdom Metazoa; phylum Chordata; class Mammalia; order Artiodactyla; family Eschrichtiidae; genus Eschrichtius; species Eschrichtius robustus. The sequence continues at coordinate 113,431,695 of NC_090825.1, read as the reverse complement.
GAGGGTTCCAATTTCTCCACTTCTTTGTCATCATTTGTTATTATCTGTCCTTTTGATTATAGCCGTCCTAGTGGGTATAAGGTGGTATCTCGCGGTAGCTTTGATTTGCTTTTCCCTTATAACTAGTGATGCATCTTTTCATGTGCTCATTGGCCACTTGTATAGAAATATCTATTCAAATCCTTTGCCCATTTTTTTTTTAATTTTTGAATTTTATTTTATTTTTTTATACAGCAGGTTCTTATTAGCATCAATTTTATACACATCAGTGTATACATGTCAATCCCAATCTGCCAATTCATCACACCACCACCACCACCACCACCCCTTTTCCCACTTGGTGTCCGTACGTTTGTTCTCTACATCTGTGTCTCATTTTCCACCCTGCAAACCGGTTCATCTGTACCATTTTTCTAGGTTCCACATATATGCGTTAATATACGATATTTGCTTTTCTCTTTCTGACTTACTTCACTCTGTATGACAGTCTCTAGATCCATCCATGTCTCAACAAATGACCCAATTTCGTTCCTTTTTATGGCTGAGTAATATTCCATTGTATATATGTACCACATCTTCATTATCCATTCGTCTGTCGATGGGCATTTAGGTTGCTTCCGTGACCTGGCTATTGTAAATAGTGTTGCAATGAACATTGGGGTGCATGTGTCTTTTTGAATTATGGTTTTCTCTGGGTATATGCCCAGTAGGATTGATGGATCATATGGTAATTCTATTTTTAGTTTTGTAAGGAACCTCCATACTGTTCTCCATAGTGGCTGTACCAATTTACATTCCCACCAACAGTGCAAGAAGGTTCCCTTTTCTCCACACCCTCTCCAGCATTTGCTGTTTGTAGATTTTCTGATGATGCCCATTCTAACTGGTGTGAGGTGATACCTCATTGTAGTTTTGATTTGCATTTCTCTAATAATTAGTGATGTTGAGCAGCTTTTCATGTGTTTCTTGGCCATCTGTATATCTTCTTTGGAGAAATGTCTATTTAGGTCTTCTGCCCATTTTTGGATTGGGTTGTTTGTTTTTTTAATATTGAGCTGCATGAGCTGTTTATATATTTTGGAGATTAATCCTTTGTCCCTTGATTCGTTTGCAAATATTTTCTCCCATTCTGAGGGTTGTCTTTTCGTCTTCTTTATGGTTTCCTTTGCTGTGCAAAGCTTTGAAGTTCCATTAGGTCACATTTGTTTATTTTTGTTTTTATTTCCATTACTCTAGGAGGTGGATCAAAAAAGATCTTGCTGTGATTTATGTCAAAGAGTGTTCTTCTTATGTTTTCCTCTAAGAGTTTTATAGTGTCCAGTCTTACGCTTAGGTCTCTAGTCCATTTTGAGTTTATTTTTGTGTATGGTGTTAGGGAGTGTTCTAATTTCATTCTTTCACATGTAGCTGTCCAGTTTTCCCAGCACCACTTATTGGAGAGACTGTCTTTTCTCCATTGTATATCCTTGCCTCCTTTGTCATAGATTAGTTGACCATAGGTGCGTGGGTTTATCTCTGGGCTTTCTATCTTGTTCCATTGATCTATGTGTCTGTTTTTGTGCCAGTACCACATTGTCTTGATTACTGTAGCTTTATAGTATAGTCTGAAGTCAGGGAGTCTGATTCCTCCAGCTCCCTTTTTTCCCCTCAAGACTGCTTTGGCTATTCGGGGTCTTTTTTTGTCTCCATACAAATTTTTTTTAAATTAATTAATTTATTTATTTTTGGCTGTGTTGGGTCTTTGTTTCTGTGCGAGGGCTTTCTCCAGTTGCGGCAAGCGGAGGCCACTCTTCATCGCAGTGCGTGGGCCTCTCACTATCATGGCCTCTCTTGTTGCAGAGCACAGGCTCCAGATGCGCAGGCTCAGTGATTGTGGCTCATGGGCATAGTTGCTCTGCGGCATGTGGGATCTTCCCAGACCAGGGCTCGAACCCGTGTCCCCTGCATTAGCAGGCAGATTCTCAACCACTGTGCCACCAGGGAAGCCCCGCCATACAAATTTTAAGATTTTTTGTTCTAGTTCCGTAAAAAATGCCATTGGTAATTTGATAGGGATTGCATTGAATCTGTAGATTGCTTTGGGTAGTAGAGTCATTTTCACAATATTGATTCTTCCAATCTAGGAACATGGTATATCTCTCCATCTGTTGGTATCATCTTTAATTTCTTTTATCAGTGTCTTATAGCTTTCTGCATACAGGTCTTTTGTCTCCTTAGGTAGGTTTATTCCTAGGTATTTTATTCTTTTTTTTGCAATGGTAAATGGGAGTGTTTCCTTAATTTCTCTTTCAGATTTTTCATCATTAGTGTATAGGAATGCAAGAGACTTCTGTGCATTAATTTTGTATCCTGCAACTTTGCCAAATTCATTGATTAGCTCTAGTAGTTTTCTGGTAGCATCTTTAGGATTCTCTATGTATAGTATCATGTCATCTGCAAACAGTGACAGTTTTACTTCTTTTTTCCAATTTGGATTCCTTTTATTTCTTTTTCTTCTCTGATTGCTGTGGCTAGGACTTCCAAAACTATGTTGAATAATAGTGGTGAGAGTGGACATCCTTGTCTTGTTCCTGATCTTGAGGAAATGCTTTCAGTTTTTCACCATTGAGAATGATGTTGGCTGTGGGTTTGTCGTATATGGCCTTTATTATGTTGAGGTAGGTTCCCTCTATGCCCACTTTCTGGAGAGTTTTTATCATAAATGGGTGTTGAATTTTGTCAAAAGCTTTTTCTGCATCTATTGAGATGATCATATGGTTTTTTTTCTTCAATTTGTTAATATGGTGTATCACATTGATTGATTTGCGTATATTGAAGAATCCTTGCATCCCTGGGATAAATCCCACTTGATCGTGGTGTATGATCCTTTTAATGTGTTGTTGGATTCTGTTTGCTAGTATTTTGTTGAGGATTTTTGCATTTATATTCATCAGTGATATTAGTCTGTAGTTTTCTTTTTTTGTAGTATCTTTGTCTGGTTTTGGTATCAGGGTGATGGTGGCCTCATAGAATGAGTTTGGGAGTGTTCCTTCCTCTGCAATTTTTTGGAAGAGTTTGAGAAGGATGGGTGTTAGCTCTTCTCTAAATGTTTGACAGAATTCACCTGTGAAGCCATCTGGTCCTAAACTTTTGTTTGTTGGAAGATTTTTAATCACAGTTTCAATTTCATTACTTGTGATTGGTCTGTTCATATTTTCTATTTCTTCCTGGTTCAGTCTGGGAAGGTTATACCTTTCTAAGAATTTGTCCATTTCTTCCAGGTTGTCCATTTTATTGGCATAGAGTTGCTTGTAGTAGTCTCTTAGGATACTTTGTATTTCTGCTGTGTCTGTTGTAACTTCTCCTTTTTCATTTCTAATTTTATTGATTTGACTCCTCTCCCTCTTTTTCTTGATGAGTCTGGCTAATGGTTTATCAATTTTGTTTATCTTCTCAAAGAACCAGCTTTTAATTTTATTGATCTTTGCTATTGTTTTGTTTCTATTTCATTTATTTTTGCTCTGATCTTTATGATTTCTTTCCTTCTGCTAACTTTGGGTTTTGTTTGTTCTTCTTTCTCTAGTTCCTTTAGGTGTAAGGTTAGATTGTTTATTTGAGATTTTTCTTGTTTCTTGAGGTAGGCTTGTATAGCTATAAACTTCCCTCTTAGAACTCCTTTTGCTGCATCCCATAGGTATTGGGTCGTTGTGTTATCATTGTCATTTGTCTCTAGGTAATTTTTTATTTCCTCTTTGATTTCTTCAGTGATCTCTTGGTTATCTAGTAACGTATTGTTTAGCCTCCATGTGTTTGTGTTTTTTACGTTTTTTTCCCTGTAATTCATTTCTAATCTCATAGCGTGTGGTCAGAAAAGATGCTTGATATGATTTCAGTTTTCTTAAATTTACTGAGGCTTGATTTGTGACCCAAGATGTGATCTATCCTGGAGAATGTTCCATGTGCACTTGAGAAGAAACTGTAATCTGCTGTTTTGGGATGGAATGTCCTATAAATATCAATTAAATCTATCTGGTCTATTGTGTCATTTAAAGCTTCTGTTTCCTTATTTATTTTCATTTTGGAGGATCTGTCCATTGGTGGGAGGTGTTAAAGTCCCCCACTATTATTGTGTCACTGTCTATTTCCTCTTTTACAGCTGTTAGCAGTTGCCTTATGTATTGAGGTGCTCCTATGTTGGGTGCATATATATTTATAATTGTTATATCTTCTTCTTGGATTGATCCCTTGATCATTATGTAGTGTCCTTCCTTGTCTCTTGTAACATTCTTTATTTTAAAGTCTATTTTATCTGATATGAGTATTGCTACTCCAGCTTTCTTTTGATTTCCATTTGCATGGAATATCTTTTTCCATCCCCTCACTTTCAGTCTGAATGTGTCCCTAGGTCTGAAGTCGGTCTCTTGCAGACAGCATATATATGGGTCTTGTTTTTGTATCCACTCAGCAAGCCTGTGTCTTTTGGTTGGAGCATTTCATCCATTCACGTTTAAGGTAATGATCTATTTGTATGTTCCTATGACCATTTTCTTAATTGTTTTGGGTTTGTTTTTGTAGGTCCTTTTCTTCTCTTGTGTTTCCCACTTAGAGAAGTTCCTTTAGCAGTTGTTGTAGAGCTGGTTTGGTGGTGCTGAATTCTCTTAGCTTTTGCTTGTCTGTAAACGTTTTAATTTCTCCGTCGAATCTGAATGAGATCCTTGCTGGGTAGAGTAATCTTGATTGTAGGTTCTTCCCTTTCATCACTTTAAGTATATCATGTCACTCCCTTCTGGTTTGTAGAGTTTCTGCTGAGAAATCAGCTGTTAACCTTATGGGAGTTCCCTTGTATGTTATTTGTCGTTTTTCCCTTGCTGCTTTTAATAATTTTTCCTTGTCTTTAATTTTTGCCAATTTGATTACTATGTGTCTCGGCGTGTTTCTCCTTGGGTTTATCCTGTATGGGACTCTCTGCGCTTCCTGGATTTGGATGGCTATTTCCTTTCCCATGTTAGGGAAGCTTTCGACTATAATCTCTTCAAATATTTTCTCAGGTCCTTTCTCTCTCTCTTCTCCTTCTGGGACCCCTATAATGCGAATGTTGTTGCGTTTAATGTTGTCCCAGAGGTCTCTTAGGCTGTCTTCATTTCTTTTCATTCTTTTTTCTTTATTCTGTTCCACAGCAGTGAATTCCACCATTCTGTCTTCCAGGTCACTTATCTGTTCTTCTGCCTCAGTTATTCTGCTATTGATTCCTTCTAGTGTAGTTTTCATTTCAGTTATTGTATTGTTCCTCTCTGTTTGTTTGTTAATTCTTCTAGGTCTTTGTTAAACATTTCTTGCATCTTCTGGATCTTTGCCTCCATTCTTTTTTCAAGGTCCTGGATCATCTTCACTATCATTATTCTGAATTCTTTTTCTGGAAGGTTGCCTATCTCCACTTCATTTAGTTGTTTTTCTGGGGTTTTATCTTGTTCCTTCATCTGGTACATAGCCCTCTGCCTTTTCATCTTGTCTCTCTTTCTGTGAATGTGGTTTTTGTTCCACAGGCTGCAGGATTGCAGTTCTTCTTGCTTCTGCTGTCTGCCCTGCCTTTGCCCAGTTTTAAATTGAGTTATTTGTCTTTTTATAGTTGAGTTGTAAGAGTTCTTTGTACTTCTGGATAAAAGTCCCTTATTTGATATAAGATTTGCAAATATTTTCTCCCATTTTGTGGGTTGTCTTTTTCCTTTTCTTCATGCTATGGGTAGCACAAAAGTTTTAAGTTATCATCCAATTTGTCTATTTTCTATTCTGTCACTTACACTTTTGGTATTCTAAGAAATCTTTACCTAACCCAAGGTCACGAAGATTTATTTTTATGTTTTCTTCTATGAGTTTCATAGTTTTACCTCTTACATCTAGGTCTATGATCCGTCTTGGGTTAATTTTCATATATGGTGTGAGATAAGGTTCCAACTTCACTCTTCTGGCATGTGGATACTCAGTTGTCCCAACACCATTTGTTGAAAAGACAATTCTTTCTCCATTGAATTATCTTGGCACCCACATCAAAAACCAATTGACCATGAATATAAGGGTTTATTTCTGGACTCTCAATTTTATCCTGTTGCTCTACGAGTCTATCCTTATGCCAGCACCACGCTGTCTTGATCACTGTAACCTTGTCATAGGCAAGAATGAGTCCTCCAACTTGACTCTTACATATCAAAATTGTTTTGGCTACTCTGGGTCCTTTGCATTTCCATATGAGTTTTAAGATTAGCGTTTTGGTTTTTTTTTTTTTTTTTTTTAAAGCTATCTGGGATTTTGAGAGAGATTGCATTAAATCTGTATGTCAATTTGGGAAGTACTGCTATCTTAACAATATTTAGTCTTCTGATCCATGACATAGAGTATCTTTCTATTTATTTAGATCTTTTAAAATTTCTTTCAGTAAGGTTTTGTAGTTTTTAGTATAAAAATCCTGTACTTCTTTTATTAAAATGTGCCTAAATATTTCATTATTCAAATACAATTGTAAACAGAATTGTTTTCTTAATTTCATTTCTGGTATGTTCATTGCTAAGATATAGAAATACAATTGATTTTTGTAGGTTGATCTTATATCCTGAAACCTTGCTGAACTTGTTTATTCGTTCTAATAGGTTTTAGTGGATTCCTTAGGATTTTCTATATACCAGATCATATCATCTGTAAATAGAAGTAGCTTAGTTCTCCTTTCCAATGTGGATGCCTTATATTTCATTTTCTTGCCTAATTACCCTGGCTACAACATCCAGTGCAATGTTGGATAGAAGTGGCCAGAGTCTTGTTCCTGATCTTAGTAGGAAAGCACCTATCCTTTCACTATAAGTTTGATGTTGGCTGTGGACTTTTTGTAGATGCCCTGTATCAGGTTGAGGAAGCTCTCTTCTGTTCTCAGTTCATTGAGTGTTTTTATCATGAACAACTATTGGAGTTTGTCAAATGCTTTTTCTGCATCGACTGAAGTGACTGTCCTTTACTTATTAATATAAATGTTAAATCTTGGCTTTTGAATTTCCAAAGGTAGAGCTCCTAGCTCCAGGGGGAGGAAGTAATAGCCTATGGATCGTGGAAGAGAAGTTAGAGAAGATGATAGCAGACACTGGTGAGTGCCTCTCCCCCAGCTGAGCTTGGAGTGGCGGTGGCAGAACTCCAGGGAGGCTTGAGGACCTGAGAAGGGAGGGCTCCTGAGCCACATGTCCTGTGTGCCCCGGGAGATGACAATCGGAAAAGAAACTGTCTCCTGCCACCCATTACATGGTGTGGCATAGGGAGCCCCAGGAAGGTGGGCCTGATGCATGCCCTTGAGTAGTTCCAGTGTGGAAGGCAAGGCTTTTCCCATAGGACAGAGAGGGGCATGGATGTGTCATGGAGCACAGTAAGGCCAGAGGGGCCTCGGGGTTGGCAGATATGGCAGGCAGGGACCATGTGGCCAGGACCAGATGGGAATGAAGATGCTTCCACAGCAGCCACCATGGAGGGAAGGCCATGCTCCAGGACTAGACAGGAAGAATGCTAGCATAGGATGGAGCACCTCCCGAGAGCAAGAAGCCTCTCCCTATACCCCACACCCTGAGAATCTAAAGTCACCCCAGGAGAGGGAGAAGAAGGAGAAAATCCTGAACTGGCTGTATTTAACTTGGAATTTCTGAGTTTTACATCCGAAATGGCAAAATTACTTTTTCTGCCACCAGGTAGAATGGAAGCTTGAAAAAAACTAAATTAAAAAAAAAAAAAAAGCAAGCTTCTTTTATTTTTTGTACACCTGAGGATGTGGCTGAGTCAATCAACAAACACCAGTAAAGCACGCAAGGAGTGCCAAGTGCTGGGTTCGACACAGTGGTGTCTTCATAATCTACAGGTGCGGAGGGGAGCGACAGCCGGCACAAGGCAGTTAGGGCTGGGTCCTGTGACTGGTGAGGCTGACTGGGCCCAGAGCATGCTGGCCTCTCCCCACTCTCCACCAGCAGCCGGAAAAAGCAGACATTCTCTGGATGGTTTTTCCGGCTCCCAGGTGCTCACAGGCTGGACTCCTCTGCTTGACCAAATGTTTCCTGGAAACTTCATTGATATCAGCCTGTCAGAGAGAGGCACTGGGAGTCAGAACCCTGGAGGACTTGAATCAATGACTCGACAGATATCCTGGGCATCAGAAAGGTCACATTAGCATCTGCATCCACCCCACCCCAAACACGCATATTGGAGGTCTACTTGGGGGTCCAGAGACTTAGGAGCCGAGCATCTGTAGAAGTCAGAGTTTTAGAGGCAGAGACAAGGCTCAGGGACCACCGACGCAGCCACTCTGTCATCCCATGAAAAATGCCAACAACCCAGACTCAGAGAGAGGAAGACAGCCTGAAACCGAAACAGGAAAAATCACAGAGTACCCAACCTCCACCACGTTCCTCTGACCCCTATGTTTAGCACTTCACAGTTTAGAAAACCACTTTAGCAACAGAGTCTTACTGAATCCCTGGAAGATAGGTAAGGGAGGTCCACCCAGTGTGGCCATTTTACAGATGAAGAAACTGAGGTCCAGGAGGGCCAAATCTTGCCAAGTTCATGCAGGTAGCAGATTACAGACCTGGAGCTGGAACCCAAGGCAAGGTCTCCCTGGTCTGAAGTTAGTTCCACCACAGAGAAGTAAAAGAACAATGACAACAACAGAGATGATGAGATCCCAAAAAACAGGAAGAGAAGTGTCATGGGGCCCAGATGCTCTAACCACTGAAACCAATGTCACGAGGTACCAGAAGCCCCGACCTGCGGTGCATTTAGTTGACCTCTGCTGCCACCTAGTGGCAATTCTACAGTTCATCAGCCGAGAGCACTTTTGGGTGACCGATTTTGTTTTGTAGAGCAGGAGTTCTCAAAGGGAGACCCGTGCTCAAAACTATTTTCATATGACACCAAGGTATTATCTGCCCTTTTTACTCTCATATTATCACAAGTGTACAATGGAGTTTTCAGAAAACTACATGGCAAGGGATATCGCAACCGACCGAAAGCAGAAGCAAATATGGGAATCCAACTGTCCTCTGTTTAAGCCAGAAATTAGGAGCTTTGCAAAACGGTAAAACAGTGCAACTTTTCTCATTATTTATTTTTGTTTGGAAAGGATAACTGTTTTCATTAAAATATGTGTGCTAAAATGTAATGGGCTTATTATACTTTAAACAAATACTTTAAAAATTCTCAGTTTTTACAGATGGCCAAAAGATGTTCAACATCACTAATTATCAGAGAAATGCAAATCAAAACTACAATGAGGTATCACCTCACACCAGTCATAATGGCCATCTTCAAAAGTCTACAAACAATAAATGCTGGAGAGGGTGTGGAGAAAAGGGGACCCTCCTGTATTGTTGGTGGGAATGTAAATTGGTACAACCACTATGGAGAACAGCATGGAGGTTCCTTAAAAAACTAAAAATAGAACTACCATATGACCCAGCAATCCCACTACTGGGCATATATCTGGGAAAAAAACATGGTTCAAAAGGATACATGCACCCCAACTGCAGTGCTGTTTACGATAGCCAAGACATGGAAGCAATCTAAATGTCCATTGACAGAGGAGTGGATAAAGAAGATGTGGTGCATACATACACTGGAATATTACTCAGCCACAAAAAAGAACGAAATAATGCCATCTGCAGTAACATGGATGGACCTAGAGCTTGTAATACTGAGTGAAGTACTGATAAGTCAGACAGAGAAAGACAAATATCATATGATATCACTTATATGTGGAATCTAAAAAAATAGTACAAATGAACTTATTTACAAAAGAGAAATAGAGTTACAGATGTAGAAAACAAACTTATGGTTACCGGGGGGAAGCAGGGGAGGAATAAATTGGGAGATAGGGATTGACATATACACACTACTATATATAAAATTGATAACTAATAAGGACCTACTGTATAGCACAGGGAACTCAATACTCTGTAATGACCTATATGGAAAAAGAATCTAAAAGAGTGGATATATGTATTCATATAACTGATTCACTTTGCTGTACACCTGAAACTAACACAACATTGTAAAAATTCTGTTTTAATTTCTGTAAATGTTATAATCTACATAAACAAAAATTCCTTGCGGCCCTCCGTAATTTTACAGAGTGAAAGGACTGCTGTGGAGAACCTCTGCTGTAGAATAATGGTTATTGGTATTCTTTTCGCCGTCCCCAGGAAGGCAAAAGGGCAAATCTGAAGTTCTTCAAGACCAGGATACAGGCACCAAACCTGGTGCTTAGCGTGAAATTCTGTTCTGTCTTCAGCCTCTCTGAAAAATGGAATTCTGGGACTTCCCTGGCAGTCCAGTGGTTAAGACTCTGCGGTCCCAATGCATGGGGCACGGGTTTGATCCCTGGTCGGGGAACTAAGATCCCACATGCCGCAAGGCTCAGCCGAAAAAAAATGGAATTCCATTTGTAAACATATTCCTGATGATGACACAGATCAGCCTGTACTAAGCTTCCTGAGGGCAGGATCCCTGCCATGGTCACCCAGCATGCCTAGCACAAGCACCTGGTACAGAGTCAGATTCAACACACATCTTTTGGTCCCAATTATTCCACAAGATTATCTCCTCCAGGAGAATCTAACAGGAAGTGGGGCCATTGCTGGTTGACCCCTCCCAGTACTGGCTACACATGAGGTTTGTCTGGGTTGGGGTCGAGTGACTTCATTAAGATTGAGGCCCATCCTTTTGCTGTCCAGGTGTTCCTGTGTGTGTGTGCGTGTGTGTGTGTATGTGTGTGTGTGCAGAAAGTGTGCTGCAGGCTGTGTATAACTGGCACTGGGGTGGGCAGGGCAGGCAGAGGAAGGGCTGTTACTTAGAGCCTGAAGTTGGCCTGTGCAGCTGAGCCAGCGGGAGCCTGAGAAATAAGTGCCCAGCATGGAACCCAGCTCTGCAAATAGATGTGTCTTTATTTTTAAAAATTATAAAATCAATATATGCTCACTGTAAAAGATTGAAACACTATAGTGGTGCACAGAGAAATCACCATCATCATCAAAGTAGAAATTGAAAGCCTTCCCCCAATTCCATATTCCCAAAATAACCACTATTAAGTTTGGTGTGTATCCTTCCAGATTCTTTTCAATATCTATATAATTATGCATAATTAGAATATATTTATATAACATATATATATATTTTTTAATTAATTTATTTTTATTTTTGGCTGTGCTGTGTTGCTGTGTGCGGGCTTTCTTTAGTTGCGGCGAGAGGGGGCTACTCTTTGTTGCAGTGTGTGGGCTTCACGGTGCCTTCTCTTGTTGCAGAGCATGGGCTCTAGGCACGCGGGCTTCAGTAGTTGTGGCTCACGGGCTCAGTAGTTGTGGCATGCAGGCTCAGTAGTTGTGGCACCCAGGCTTAGTTGCTCCGCGGCATGTGGGGTCTTCCTGGGCCAGGGCTCGAACCCGTGTCCCCTGCATTGGCAGGCGGATTCTTAACCACTGCGCCACCAGGGAAGCCCCAACATACATATTTTTAAAGGAGTAACATCACACATTTTACCCTTCCACTTCATTTTTGCACTTAATATACGGCTAGCATCATATTTCCATGTTAACTTACCTCCTTCAATCATGCAGAGGAGCCAAGATGATCAGAAGAACCTGGGACAGGTTCTGACACCTGAAGAAGGTTGTTGTGGATCTCAGCTCATCAGGAGCACCCAGCAGAAGACCCCACCTGGCCTCGTGAATACAACACTCTTCTGAACAAACTGGCAACCAGCAGCAGCGCCAGGAAATGGTCTAGCTGAGGAGGACTTAAGAAACATGTTCTGGGTTGTGTTATACAAAACACCTCAGGTTCCCCCGGGAATGAACCAGATGCTAGTCAGCCTCTCTTCACCAGCATCCATAGTGCCTGCCGGGCCCAGCGATGCATGCAGACCCATCTCTCATGTAAAGACAACCGTCTCTAATATGCCAGAATGGAAGTACCACAGGGGCCCTTCATGGCTGTCCCCAGCATCAAGGACAGCGTCTGCATGTAGTCAATGCTCATGCTCAAAAATGTTTGATGACTGAAGGAATGAGCAAACATCCTGCTGCTGGCGGGATGAAGAGTTTAGACCGCAGCCTATAGAGCTGCCCGGGGACCCCGCAGTGCCAGGGGTAGTAAAGGAGAAAAATCAAGGAGACCATACTGAGGGTTTTATTTCAAGCAGGGAACCCTTTGCTACAGTAACAGCATAAGTTGAGGAGACTGAACACTTTCAACTTGGTGCCAGAGCCATGCTTTGTGCTGGTGCTGGGTCTGTTGGGGGAGGGGATTTTCAGAGACATTCTCCAAATCACTCAAGGGGGATGGGAGGCAGTGGAAAAATCAAGGAAGACTCTTTCAAGGGGGAAAAAAGGGGTGGTGGTGGGGAATCTAAGGATATTTTCCCCACCAGGATCTAAGCCAGGAATAGATGCATCACGCTGGCTGGTGGCGGCTTCCCAGGACACTGTGTTGAGAAGGATTCGGGAGCTGCATTCAGCTCACGAAGAAGGGGCTGTATGACTGATTAGGGACGCTCTTGGGGGCGTGGAAGTGGCAGTGACATCATGGACACATAACAGCAAAAGAGCAGTGGCCTCCCCACGTGGTCCCAGGGAGAAGTAAAATTTAGATTAATGACATCATAATGGAAATCAGACTGTGGACAAAGAGTTCATTTTGTTCTGTTTTGTCCTCCATGTGAAAATAAGGCCCAGAGAACGCCCACCCGACCTGCACTCAATGCTGCCATCCCGGAGATGCTGCAGCCGCGCATGCCACTGTCCGAGGGAGAGAAACCTGCTACAAGGCTTCCCCGCCGCCCTGCCCACCTGAGGCAGCTGGGGAAAAAGGAGCGAGCTTGCCATCTGAGTTCCTCTCCTCACCTGTGTCGAGAGGGCTCCTCTCTGGGCCGGTGACATCCACAGGGGTCTAAGCAGAGGGAAGAATGAGGGTGGCCAGTCTCTTGGAAGCCAGGCGGAAGCATCTGATACAGAAATGTTTTTATTTGGGAACTCAGAGACAACTCCAGCTCCTCTGTGAATTCCCAGCGAGTTTACAGCAGTCTTGGGGGCAGGGTCTATTTGACCCTGCTTGATATCAGGTGCCAGTGAGGATCTGAAATAGATGGTCATGAATCAAACGTCCTTCCAAGGCAGCAGCTCAGCGGCCCCAGCCCAGAGGTGAGGAAGAGTGCTTGCAACTGGGAAAGCAGGGATTCCGGAGGTGAGACCGGGTGGCTGAGGGTCGGCGGGGAGGCATTCTTTCTCTTCAGTAAATTCGCTACCACAGGTTCTAGAGACGCCGCCATCAGCATCAGCTGTAGCAGAATGAGGCCCTGGTCAGGTGATGCTGGTTCTGGGAAGAAAGAGGAAAGGTAAGACTTTCATCTAACTGGGGTTATCAGTCAGCGAGATCCAGGAGTCAATCCATCTGAAAACTGTTTTTGTGAAGCAACACTGGGCAAAGTATCGCCATGAGAACAGACTGGGGAAAGGCTATGAGGTTGTCCGGTGTTATTTGTAAAAGTTCGATAAAAGATATTGTAGGAAAACATGTATCTTCCTGCCTTGAAAATGAATTTTCCTGAAGTTGAAAAGTGGGCCAATGAAGTCTGAATGTCACAGCAGAGGGCGAACCAGCATCATTCCAGGAAAGTTCTGGGGGCAGGGGATGCTGGCGGGCCGGTAGGGATGGTGCAGTTGGATTCACAGGCCTCGGACCTGTGAATTCAGGTCAGTGCTTGGATTCACAAGTGCTGACCGCTGAGCAGTGGTTGGGACCCCACTTCTACCACCAAAGGTCATCTTCCTCGTACAGTCTGATCCTGGTTTCTCCATGTGAACAGACAAAACTAACCACATCACAAAACCACCACCTTGTGCGGTATTTACTGGGTTTCAAATGATCCTTGGGCCACTCATATGTGTGATCTGGGAGCGAGATAACTGAGTGGATGAGTGAGAGGGAAGTGCTCTTCCTTCCCAGGACTTCGTGGGGGCGGGGGGAGAGCTCTGTATCTGGTGGTTGGAAGGGGGCTGGAGCTGCTTGGGGCTGGACTCTATTCCCTGCAGGCACCTGGAAACAATTCCACGCCGTTCCCACCACCTGTGCCCAGGAATCGAGATAGACAGCATCCCACCACTTTTTAGGCTCCCTAATTCTCTAACTACCTCATCCCACTCTGTCCTCAGTCTAGGTTACGAGGCAGGCACTGGCTGCCTTGTCTTCAAAAAGTGGGTTTTACTGCTGCCTGGGGCATGACCTGCCCGAGATTTCAGCGCTACTTGATAAATTCAGACCCAGGACTCATTAAAGGCCTTTGGTGTTCTTGGATTAGAGCAGGAAGTTGAACTCCTTGGGTGAGGCTTGTTCAAGATGAGGCCCCAGAAGAGCCACTGGGAATGCCCTCCTCCACCTGAGAGGCACCAGCCCCCTCGCCACCCCAGCAGAGAAAAGGCACACAGACATCTGTGCCCCTTGTCCTATCAGAGCACTTTCAGAAGGAAAAGCTTCCAGTTGGGGCACTGCTCTGAAAGGCCAAATCCAGGACAATCAGGATTGGGCTTGCTAGAAACGCCTTCTTTCCTCCTGAAGTAGCCAATCACCAGGGTGGCCACAAGTGGCAGGGTGCCATGGCTCAGGCAAGCGTCCAGCGACTCTGGGATCTGTGAAGCCTTGGCGTTAAAACCGCTTTGCAGCTGAAGATTTAATGACATGGAAAAATGGTCCTGAACTAGTAAATGGGAGGAGTGAGTTATAAAATACTGAGTAAAGTTGGATCCCATCTGGGGGATAAAAAAGTTGGAAGAATATTAACAAGGTCATGAGATTACAGGTATTTTTATTTTGTTCTTTTTGTTTATTTGTATTTTCTATTTTTTCCTACAATAAAAATTGATTTTATGATAGAATTTTTTAAAAGTCACTTTCATCTGTTAAAAGGGGGATGTGCCCAGTATCTGAGCACAGCTTTAAGAACCAGACTTCTCTTCCCTGTCCTGGACATAACCCAAGTTCAGTGACTCTTTACGCAGGATATTTAATTATGCAAAATGTGTTGCTGCCCTTTTCCTTTTGTAAGAGAGGGCAAAAAGCCAGAAAGCTGTGGATACAGGTGCTTTAGTGAAAAGCTAAAGCATGTGATTTAAAGCCAGCGTCCAGGGCTGGGCCTGGGCTCACTCTCATGAGCCTGATCCATCCTGCCCTTCCCTTGGCTCTAGGGTCTGGCCCCATCCACGCATCCTAGCCAGACTCTGATGCCCCAGGGCAGTCAACAGGGAGGTTGGTTAGACCTTCCTGATGAAGACAATCCTTTTTGAGAGAATTTGCAGTCACCACGACTGAAGCAAAATGGTCTCTTGTTTTCTAGAAAATTCAGTGACTCATCCCACTTTGTCTTCTGAGCTCTGCAAACAACTAGTTTGGGGCTAGAGAAGGAGAAACAAGGGAGGAAAAGAAGGGGAGGAATTGAAGGGATATTGGAAGTTGATCATCCATCTACTCAACGGTGTTTCTGAGTGGCCATTTGTGTGCCAGGCTTCGTGAGAAGCACTAGTGATACAGAGGTGAAAACATAGTTACAGCTCTCCTGGAACCTTCGTGCTGGCTGGGGAGTGAGGAAAGTTGGCAGGCAGTTATAATGCATGGGCATGTGGTAGGGACAGAGCAGAGCCTACAGCAGGCACACATCCTCCTGGCTGAGACATCAGGGCAGGCTTCCTGGAGGAGGAGACCTCTACACCAAGGCCTGAACAACAAAGAGGAGTTGGTGAGGCCAAAAACAAGAGGAAGGCCTGAGAAGAGGGTGTCAGGCAAGGGCGGCATGCACAAAGACCCTGAGGCGAGAGTGAGGATGGTATGTCTAAGATGCTGGTGAGAACGAGGCTGTTAAGGACCGACACATAACCTAGAGGGCAATGGGAAGCCATTGAGGACACTGGAGCAAGGGAGTCACTTGTTCAGATTTCTGTTTTTAGATCCCTTTGGCTGCAGTGACCTTTCTACAATGAGAACAGGAAAAGGAGAGGGTGAGGGAGGCAGGGATGGTATAGCAGAGGCTGTCCTCTAGACTCTGGGAGCCTGTCCTCAGACCTAAACTGAGTTCAGTAGGGAGGTGGGGAGATGGTGCCTGTGTAACAGGCGGTGGGCACCCTGGTTCAAGTCCTCAGTCTTGAGCCTGGGTTATTTAAATTGTACAGTGAAGCTAAACAGGCGTCTCTCTAAGGGCTGTTGAAGCTACTGAACGGGAAACAGATAGGTGAGCTCACTATAAACAGGTAAGTTCTGTGCCGACCTCAGTTACTGAGCGTCCAGCTCACCATCAGCCACAGGTGGGCATTTCAGAAGGGCTTTTTGATGACAAGAAGGGTGGCAATTCTAGCCCAGAATTAACACAGATTAAACAGGAAACAAATGACAGAGGGATATTTCAGAAGGCCACACCATTTTCACCTCAAAGAAGAAAGTTTTAAGCTCCAGGAGGGCACAAGTGGCTGGGAAGGAGGTGCACTGACCTTGCGCTCAGGGGCTGGTCGCCACGTGGTCCCCGCGGATCGCCTGCAGCGAGAACTCGTACCCAAGGAACATGGCCGCGCTCATGGGGAAGCCCCGCACGGCATTGACCGTGATGCCTCTGAAAAACACCTTTGGCAGGAGGCGGCGTTATCACAGGGCACTGACCTGCACCTTCCGCAGGGCTGCCACCGAGGGCAGAGCCAGGGCCGGCGCTGC
This sequence comes from Eschrichtius robustus, assembly GCF_028021215.1. Taxonomy (NCBI): domain Eukaryota; kingdom Metazoa; phylum Chordata; class Mammalia; order Artiodactyla; family Eschrichtiidae; genus Eschrichtius; species Eschrichtius robustus. Next base: position 113,414,958 of record NC_090825.1, on the reverse strand, counting down.
TGCCCACCCACGCAGCCCCCTGTCCCAGGCTGGACCCTACAGAGCCCAAAGGACCGGGAAGGTGGAGACCCTCCCCCGCCAGCACACACACACCCCAGCCACGCCCCCGCCCTCAGCCACGTCACTTCTGAAGGCGCGTTCCTTCGCAGGCCCGGTACGCATGCGCTACATACTATGCGCCAACAGGTGAGTCCCGCGAACACCACATACGCTCGTTTAATTGTGGCTCTCTCGTGAGCATGCGCACACATGCTCGGTTCTCGGGACTCTGCAAGTCAGAGCTCCACACGCTTTGCAGGGGTAGAGCACCCGGCCGTGACCAACAACTGTGACAGGTGCTTCACAGGACGTCCCCAAAGGGGCAGGGTAGGGGGAACTCAGGCCCTGCTCAAGATGACACACCTGGAGTCCAGGTACAGTTTGCCAGTTAGTAGCTGTGTTACTTGGGAAAATAGCAAAGTCTCTAGAAGTCAATTTTCCCAACTGTCAAATGGGGGTAATAATACTATTGACCTCCTACAGTTTTTGAGGGAATAGATGAGACGTTGCTTTTAAAGGCATTTTCACAGTGCCTGTCAGGCAGTAAAGCACTCCTTAACTGTTGACAGTCACACCACCATCCTTATCATCAGTAGTCACCACTTCATACAGAGTAGCACTCCACTTTGGTCATTAGTATGAGTGCTGAGGAGTATTAGTACCAGTGGCCTAAACCCGGCCTTTAATACAAGAAGACTGTATTTGTCTTCACCCCTGGGGAATATGGTAAGATGCTTCCCTTCCACCCTGAATCTTCCTGCCTGGTGCTGGGTAGACACTGATCTCTGTGACGTGGTTCCAGCCCTTGGGAAGTTTATAAGCTACTAGGGAAGATAAGCCCCATTCAGGAGTAACTACAGTATAACCTAGAACATGATGAGAATAAATAAGGGCCTTGGTGAGGGGTGGGATGGGGAGGAGCTGTCATTAAATGTCTTCTCTGGGAAGAGATCACATGTCTGAAGGTAAATCACTACCCAAGTGTGAATGACCTGAGAACTGTCAGGTATAAGATGTAAACTTGTTTATTGATGCCTGTATAATTTACTGTTTACGGACTAGACCTGGTACTATAATTTTCAGAAGGTAGAAATCCCTTGCATGTCCCCAGTTTTCTTAGTTGTTGGACACTGTGATGTCAGGGTAGGTGCAGGCCACTGTCATGGGCCAGGACATCAGGTGACAGACATCCCTTCAGGAGAGGCGCCTGCACCATGGCACTCGTGGCAGCCTGGGACATGCAGCTTTGTCAGGAAGGAGAGAGAAGGGCCTCAGTGTACCTTGGTGGGTGAGGGAGCCTTGGCCCCAGGGAAGGGAGCTTAAGATCCCCAGAGGTGAGCAAGTGGCCCAGCCAAACCCTGGAGCAATTCAGGTAGGGGGCAAGAGGGCTCCTTGTAACATTAGTACTCCTCTCTAATGTCTAACCTTTCTGGAATTCCACAGGCTCAGCCAGGGTGACTGAATAGCAGCAAGGAACTGGGTCAGGCTCTGAGAGGAAAATTCCATGCCGGGTGCACACAGAGGCTCCCGTGTGCACCGGGGTTTGGCTCTGCAAGGCGAGGCAAGCCAGGCAGGACGCAGCTTGGAATGTGATCCTCCTCTCCCACGGCACTGGGCCGTGCAGGAGCCGTGGGCCACTTCAGGCAGCCAGAGGTGACCTCCCCCTAGCTATGGCCTGCTCTGCTGTGAGGCCCAAAGATGGCAAAAAGAGTGCAGAGCTACTGGCTATCACCTTGGCTTTTGGAACACAAAAACAGTAGACAGAGTCTTTCCTCATGAATCCTCAATGGCTCCCCACTTCCCAAGGTCAAGTCCATACCCTACCCTGGCCTGCCAGGACCCACATGCTCTCTCCTTGCACTTCTCTGAGCTGCCTCTTACACTTGACACTGTGGGCAGTATATTGGCCTGCCATTCATTCCTCCTAACAGGCCAGCTCTCTCTCACCACTGAGCCTCTTCTGGTCCCCTCTGCTGGAATCCTCCCCAGACTCGGCTATACCCTCTGGTAGTCCTGCCATGGCCACCCCAAGTAGGATTATGGCCCGCTGTCTTCTGTGCCCTCAGTATCTCTGCCATCACAGCACTTCTCACACCATCCTCCAGTCACCTATGACTTGTCTGTCCCTTCATTAATAGTCCCAGTCAGAGTAGTGACAGCAGGGCTGTGTGTGCGGCTCACATCTGAATCCCTAGCATCTGCACGGTGCTTGGCCTAGAGGAGCCTCTATAAATCTTATTAAATGAATCAATGGATGGATGGACAGGCAGATGAATGAATGAGTGAATGAATGAATGAATGCATGAACGAACAAACTCCTTGCTGTGAAAAAAGAATGGTCTCTGGGCTGAAAGCATCCTGGTGGTGGTTGTGGTAGTGGGGGATTCCTGGAGTGGAGGGAGGCCTTCAGATCCCCCAAGTGGCAGAACCAAAGAGTAACCAACACTGGTGCCTACTTACAGATGGTCCCCTCCATCTCTCCTTAGAGTCATCCAGTCTCATCCCACTGTCACAAACCCCCTCACAACAGTCACCTCTGTGGAGCTAGAGGACATCAAGTCACTCCTCCAGCCTCCTTATTGCAGATGACAGCTCTCCAAGTGTGAGCCATGGCCCATGTGGTTTAGGACGATCCTCGCAGCAGGCAGAGAATGGATCCAAAACTACCCCACCTTTCTTCCGTTCTGACTTGGGAATGCCCCAGAAGTCCATGGACTTACTAATTCCCCTACCATAAAGACTGCTTTACTTGTAATCACTGAGTTACAAGGGGCTACTAAAATTGGGGACCATTGCCGTTATTTGACTCCTTTCCAATTCTTTACTATCACTGAGTTCTTCTTCCATAGGGAAGTGAGAATAGGTTGCAGCCTCAGTGAGCTGCAGTAAGACTGTTTGGGAATGGGTACTCCACAAAGCCAGCACTCAAGCTCACTAGGATTGGAGCCATCCCTCAGCCTTGGGAAAAGGTGCTCCACCTGCCGCTGCTGGGGATCTGACTGTGAGACCACCCAACTTTCCAGGGCTGTATAAGATTATTTTTTTAATCATGTTGCTATGTATGTTTATATGCAAACACATATACCAACATACATAAATATACACACACACATATATGCTTGCATAGGCTGTGAATATTTTGAAAATATATCACAAGGAACTTATAACAGTGATTGCCTTTGAGAGAAGACTGGCAGGGGGTCACAGGAGGGACATTTAGACAGTATATCCTCTTATACCTTTTGAAGCTTCCTATGTTCACATACTACAAATTTTTTAAGCAACTAATAAAAAAAAATTTCAGTCAGTGATGTGGTTAATCAAGTTGAATATTGCTATCTCTGCTTAAAACCTGTCTCTGAATATAAACTGTGGGTCAGATACTTTTGAGGTTAAGAAATCAATCATCTGACCTCAGTTGTTTTCTAGGACTTTGCTTTTAACAGAACACAGAAATTTTTGGAGGAAATAATATCTGCAATATATTTTGCTTCTACAGCGCTTTTTGGAAAAATGATACATTAATATTTGGGGAAATAGAAAAAAAATCTCAAATAAAAACTGAGCATCTCTTTTGAATCTCTCTTATGTGTCACTCTGTATTTATTGGTTGAATCACAATCTGTGCTTCTGCTAAAAAAATACAAAAGACAATTGATTCAACATCTATTTATGATAAAAATAATAAAGGCCATATATGACAAGCCCACAGCTAACTTCTTAATCAATGGTGAAAAGCTGAAAGCATTTCCTCTAAGATCAGGAACAAGACGAGGGTATCCACTCTTGCCACTTTTATTTAGCATAGTATTGGGAGTCCTAGCCACAGCAATCAGAGAAGAAAAAGAAATAAAAGGAATCTGAATTGGAAAAGAAGAAGTAAAACTGTCGCTGTTTGCAGATGACATGATACTATACATAGGAAATCCTAAAGATGCCCCCAAAAAACTACCAGAACTCTTCAATGAATTTAGTAAAGTTTCAGGATACAAAATTAATACACAGAAATTTGTTGCTAGCAATGAACTATCAGAAAGAGAAACTAAGAAAACAGTCCCATTTACAATTGCATAAAAAATACCTAGGAATAAATTAACTAAGGAGGTAAAAGGTACTTGGTAAACTATAAGACATCAGTGAAAGACACTGAAGATGACACAAACAGTTGGAAAGATATACCATGCTCATGGATTGGAAGAATTAATATTATTAAAAAGACCATACTCCCCAAGGCAATCTACAGATGAAATGCAACCCCTATCAAAATATCAATGGCATTTTTCATGGAACTAGAACAAATAATTCTAAAATTTGGATGGAAAAACAAAAGACCCTGAATAGCCAAAACAATCTTAAGAACAAAGAACAAAGCTAGAGGTACCATGCTCCCTGATTTCAAACTATACTACAAAGCTACAGTAGTCAAAACAGTATGATACTGGCACAAAAACAGCCACATAGATCATTGGAACAGAATAGAGGACCCAGAGATGAACCCATGCTTATATGGGCAATTGATCTATGACAAAGGAGACAAGAATATACAATGGGGAAAATACAGCCTCTTCAATAATGGTGTTGGAAAAACTGGACTACTTTCTCACACCCTATATAAATGCAAAGTGGATTAAAGACTTAAATGTAAGACCTGAAACCATAAAACTTCTAGAAGAAAACATAAGCTATACATTCTTTGACATCAGTCTTAGCAATATTTTTTGAGATCAGTCTCCTCAGGTAAGGGAAACAAAAGCAAAAATAAACAAATGGGACTATATCAAAGTAAAAAGCTTTTTCAGAGTGAAGGAAACTACCAGCAAAATGAAAACGCTGCCTACTGAATGACAGAAGATATTTGCAAATGATATATCTGATAAGGGGTTAATATCCAAAATATACAAAGAACTCATATAACTCAACATCAAAAAACCAAACAACCCAGTTAAAAAATGGGCAGAGGACCTGCAAAGACATTTTTCCAAAGAAGACATACAGATGGCCAACATGCACATGAAAAGATGCTCAAAATCACTAATCATCAGGGAAATGCAAATCAAAACCACAATGAGATAGCACCTCACACCAGTCAGAATGGCTATTATCAAAAAGACAAGAAATAACATGTGTTGGTGAGGATGTGGAGAAAAGGAAACCCTTGCACACTGTTGGTGGGAATGTAAATTGGTGCAGCACTATGGAAAATAGTATGGAGGTTCCCCCAAAAAAATTAAAAATAGAACTACCATACAACCCAGCAATTCCACTCCTGGGTATTTACCTAAAGAAAACAAAAACACTAACTAGAAAAGATACATGCACTCCTATGTTCATTGCAGCATTATTTACAATAGCCAAGACTGAATTAAATGTTGACATCTGTGAAAACATGGATGGACCTAGAAGGTATTATGCTAAGTGAAATAAGTCAGAGAAAGACAAATACTGTATGATTTCACTTATATGTGGAGTCTAAAAAACAAAACGAACAAACATAACTAACCAGAAACAGAGTCATAGATACAGAGAACAAACAGGTTGTTGCCAAAGGGGAAGGATGTTGAGGAGGAGAGAAATAGGTGAGGGAAATTAACAGGTACAAACTTGCAGTTACAAACTAAATGAGTAATGGGTATAAAATGTATTGTGTGAGGAATATAGTCAATAATTATGTAATATCTTTGTATGGTGACAGACGGTAACTAGACTTATCATGGTGATCATTTTGAAATGCATAGGAACATCAAATCACTATGTTGTGTACCAGGAACTAACAAAGTGTTGTAGGTCAATTATACTTCTAAAACAAACAAATAGAGAAAAAGAGATCAGATTTGTGGTTACCAGAAGTGAGGGGTGGTGGGAGGGGATGTACAACATGTAATGTACAACATGATAAATATAATGAACACTGCTGTACATTATGTATGAAAGTGGTTAAGAGAGTAGATCCTGAGTTCTCATCACAAGGAAAAAAGTATTTTTCTATTTCTTTAAGTTGTATCTATATGAGGTGATAGATGTTCACTAAACTTATTGTGGTCATCATTTCATGATATATGTAAGTCAAATCATTATGCTGTACACCTTAAACATCTACAGTACTGTATGTCCATTATATCTCAGTAAAACTGGAAAAGAAAAAAAAAACAACTGAGGTGAGAATTCTAGGAACATGGCAGAGTAGAAAATACCAGGACTCTGTCTCCTCACCTAAATAACTATTACACAGACAGAATTTGTCTGATGTAACTACTTTAGAACTCTGGAGTTTACTGAAGGCTTCCAACTTCCAGGGGAGGGTTTGGGCAGTGGTTAATTTCAGTCAATGTCAGCATTTAGCACAGTAGCAGCTACCCATCCCCCATCCCAAGCCCTTTGGCAGGCATCTATGCACGTGTTCCTGGAGTAACCTGCACACAGCTTGTGGGAACCAGGGTGGGCAATGAGAACCTTGTCCTCCAAATATTGGACTTCTGTGTTCTGGTCACTGATTGCTGTTTCTGATCATGAGGTGCAAAGAGGAGGGCATTCATTCTTGTTTAACCTCCCCCTCCATCTTGCAACCCCCTTGTTCACTGGCTGAAGTGACTTCCAGGGAATTTAAAGGGATGGTGCCCCTTTCCCTTCCCTTCATTTCTCTCTTTTTCCTCTTTTGGGAGCCAGACATTAAAGACTAGGACATTCAAAAGCAACTGCATGTATGAGGAAAATTAGAAAGTGACTGCGTATGCCCAGGGAAAGGCACGGGCTCAGAAAAACACTGAGAAAACCTTAAGTTTACACCTCAGGTTGATCATTGGCACAGAGATAGCCTACAACAATCAAAAACAATAACAAAACCCACCACACCCTGGGGAAGACTGAGAATTGGATTTCCAGAGTTACCACATTATTAGATTCAAATGTCTAGTTTTCAATAAAAAATCACAAGGCATATAAGAAACAGGAAAGTATGGTCCACTCAAAGAAAAAAAATCAAAATAAAATGTCCCTGAAAAAGACCTGATAGCATATCTACTTGACAAAGACTTTAAAATATCCTTCTTGAAGATGCTTGAAAAACTAAAGAAAGATGTGAAGAGAGTCAAGAAAATGATATGTGAACAAAATAGAAATATCGATAAAGAAATAGAAAACCCAGAAAGAAAGCAAACAAGGGGGTTTCCCTGGTGGCGCAGTGGTTGAGAATCTGCCCGCCAATGCAGGGGATACGGGTTCGAGCCCTGGTCTGGGAAGATCCCACGTGCCGCGGAGCAATTAGGCCCGTGAGCCAGTTACTGAGCCTGCGCGTCTGGAGCCTGTGCTCCGCAACGAGAGAGGCCGCGATGGTGAGAGGCCCGCGCACCGCGAGGAAGAGTGGCCCCCACTTGCCGCAACTGGAGAAAGCCCTCGCATAGAAACGAAGACCCAACACAGCCATAAATAAATAAATAATTTAAAAAAAAAAAAAAAAGAAAGTAAACAAATTCTGGAGCTGAAAAGCACTGAATGAATGAATGAATAACTGAAATGAAAATTTTACTAGAATGATTCAAAGGTTTATTTGAACAGGCAGAGGAAAGAATCAGCAAACTTAAAGATAGGACAAGAGAAATTATTGAGTCTGAGAGAAAGAAAAACATTGAAGAAAAGTAAACAGAGCCTAAGGGACTTGTGGGAAACTATCAAACAGAGCAACATATTCATTGTGGGAGTCCAAGGGGAAGAGAGAGAGAGAGAGAGAGAGAGAGAGAGGCAGAGAATATTTGAAGTAATAGGGCCAAAAACTTCCCAAACATGATGAAAGACATGAATACAAACATCAAAGAAGCTCAATTAACTCCAAGTAAGATGAACTCAAAGAGAACTACAAGAAGACACATTATAATAAACTTTTGAAAGACAAAGAGAGACTCTTGAAAGCAGGTATAAAGTATCCTCTATAAGACTTTCCACAGATTACTCATCAGAAACTTTAGCAGCCAGAAGGCAATGGGCGAATATATCCAAAGTGCTGAAAGAAAAACACCAAAACTGTCAACAAAGGATTCTATATCCAGAAAAACTATCCTTCAGGAGTGAGAGAGAAATCAAGACATTCCCAGATAAACAAAAGCTGGAGGAGTTCATCACCACTAGATCTACCCTGTAAGAAATGCTCAAGAGAGCCCTGCAGGCTGAAATAAAATATCACTAGACAGTAACTTGAAGCTGTATGAAGAGATATTGTAAAAGTCTCACAAAAGGTAAATATATGGGGAGAGTGACACTAGCATCGTGGCAGCCCAAAATGTCCCTTATTTTGTCCTCACTTCAACAACAAAAATTCAGCATCCATCCATGAACAAAAGTGCCTCTGTGGGAGTTGTGGGATCCAGCACCATACACCAAGGGACCCAAGAGGAGTCTTGCCCACCTGTGCATCAGCTAATAGGCAGACAGACCTCAGTACTGGCAGCAAAACCTGCAGTAGCCTGTGAATTGGCTCCAGCCACTCTTGGCTGTAGTCCAGGAGCAGCTGGAGAACACTGACTTGGGAGGTCACACACAGATGAGAGAGCCTTTGTGGAAGTCCAGGTTTCCAGAGGAGAAGCTCTGGCACTCCACTGGAGCAAAAAAACAGAAGTTTGGACACACTGGCGTGGCAGTTAGTAAGGATTGGAGGGCTTGGGATGAGGCAGTCACGTGAGATAAGGCCCAGAGGTCAATAGTAACATTAACGCTAATGAAACTACTAATAATAATGCTAATGCTAAACAGATGACTCTTTCTAAGTGTTCTCTATGTGTTATACATTAACCTGAGCACTTTTTATATGCCTAATTTAACTTAACCTATAAATATCTCTGCTGTTCATGGTAGGGGTGATTATCATTGGAGAAATTGAGGCCCAGAGAGGGGAAGGTTGCCTGGATTCCCCCAGTTCACAAGTAGCCAGGCCTGGCTTTCAACTCAAGTCTGCTGACTCTAAGAGGCATGCCAAGAAAGCCAGGGGCCCATTCGAGGAAGAGCAAGCATGAGGGTACTAGGGGGTATAGTGGGAGGCAAGATAGATGGGGATGTTTATAACTTTGGACACTAGACGTGGAAACCTGATCTTCATTCTGAGATAGTTTAGAGGCAAGTAGAGGCTTGGGTTTAGGATAAGCCCTTTAGGTTCAGGAGAAGGAAGACAAGGCCAGGCTGGAGGCTGCCTCAATAGCCGAGACCAGAGGTGATGGGATCTGGACTTGTGTGGGGTGGAAAGCAGAAGACAGATCAGGGAATTGGAGCCTGCAAGATGTGATGATTGAGGTGGTTCTGGGAATTCCCACTTATAGGAGGGGTGAGGCTGAGGTGCTGAGCAGGGAGTGAGGAAGGAGCTCCTAGCCTTTCTGGATGAGGAGGCAAGCTTCGGTAACACAGATGTGGGTCCAGACCCCGGCTCTGCCACATACCAGCTGTGTGACCTCAGGTAGGTTACCGGTCCTCTCTGAACCCATCAGCTGGGTGCACACCCACTTCTTCCTCCAGCCCGGGGCAAGGACTGGATGAAACAAGTGTTTCATAATTTAACTGCCAGCACCTCGGTTTCCTGATTCCCTTCTCTGTAGTCTCACATCTTCCAAAATCTCTGACCCTACCTTCCAGGGACTGACACTGACCCTGCATGACTGCTGTGTGGCTTACTTTAAGACCTTCCTTCTGGTAACTCTGGGAGATACAGTCCAGGACACCTTTGTATTTGTTTACATAAACCCCGTCAGCTTGCAGTCGACTCTTCACGACATCCATAGGAGTTGCTGTCCCCCAAGAAATTGCTCCTGTTAAGAGAGAGACAAATAGGTATCAGGGGCTGGCTGGTTGGGGTCTGGAGGGGATCTGGCTCCCTGCAGATTTCCACCATTCAGAGGCTTAATATGCTGCTGGGGGACGTGGAAAGAGCTCAAGGTCAGGACCTATGAAGGGGGTTCTTGATCCTCCCTCGCCACTTGCTGTGGGACTTTGCAGAAGTCTCCTGCCACCTCTAGGCCTTGGGTTTGTCTTCTGTAAAATGGGCCAGCAGTACCTATCTTCATGGGGTTGCTATGAGGACAAATAACCTGATGCATGTGAAGCATTTAGCACAGTGCCAGGTCCATCGCTAGTGCTTCCTAAGCAGAAGGCTTTATTAGCAGCTTTTATTGGAGGAACAGGAACAGGCCCCATAGTACTTTCCGGGCACAGGGGAGGGAGACCAGGGTGAGGCCTGAGGCTGAAGGCTGGCAGCTTCCCAGAGGCAGGATTTACTCTGAATGAACATGAAGAAGATGCTAAACAAACACTTTCAGACAGCCTGCTTGCCAAGGAAGGGTCAGCTTAGGGATTGCAGAGAAGAGCAGGGGCAGGTCTTTAAAAAGCTCTTATCTTTTCCAGTGATGTGGGATAGAAGCCTTAGGACCATGTGCCACTGGGTCATCTCCATTGGATAAGTTCAGGTGTCCTGGTTAGAGTACTTTTGTGACTTTAAAGGACTCTAAGAAAACAACGCCAGGTTATTGTATAAACAGAGAAATTGGCACATTCTTTGATGGGGAGAGAAAAACAAACCGATGCCAAAGTCCAAGGCAGCTGGTTTGCAAGGTTTTGTAACTGCTGCCCAGCGGCTCCCAAAAGAGGCCTTAGCCTGTCCCCAGCCCCCTGCCCACCCCGGCCTCCTGCCCTTGGTCCTCTGGGAGCCCTCTGGACCTCTCCTCCCTCCTGCCTTCTTCCAGGATAAATGGGGCCGCTTTCCCTGGAGTCAGCCCAGGTGCTGCCCTGGCACACTCCCCTGTTCTCAGCCCATGGGAGAGGGTATTACAAAACCAGGTTTGACTGCCAGGCCACACGCATCTGCTCTCACCAGAAATGAGAGCAGCTGGGGCCTGTTTGCCTTCTCAGTCAAGAAGTACTTATTGAGCACTTACTGGGAGCTGGCACAGGCTAGGCCTCAGGCACAAGGCGGGGGAACAGGAACACTGGGGTCTGGTGGCTAAGACGTGGGCTCTGTTATGTGTTTCCTAAGTTTCAAGCACAGCTGATTAGATGATGAGGAGGAGGAATGACAATTTTCTTCTCTTCAGTGGATCATTCCCATCAGCATCAAACATACCATGTTATCTGCCTTTTTTAAAAAAAATTTTACTGGTGTTTGGTTGTTTTACAATGTTGTGTTAGCCTCCACTGCACAACAAAATGAATCAGCCATACACATACAGATATCCCCTCCCTTTTGGACTTCCCTCCCATTTAGGTCACCACTGTGCATTCGATAGAGTTCCCTGTGCTATACAGTATGTTCCCATCAGTTATCCGCCTTCTTGAGAAGCAATCCTCTCTTGACTTCCGTACCCTTCTCTGACTATAGCTGTGTTTCTCTCTTTCCCAATACAGCACATTCAAATCTCTCAAAAGTGTTGTTTGTACTTGGGTTCTCCAATTTCTTTCATCCCATTCTCTCTTGATCCCACTTCAATCAGGTTTTCACACCCTTCTCTTCATCAAATGGGTCTTGTCAAAGTCCCTGATGACCTATGCATTGCTAAATCCAAGCAGTGGGAATAGCAAGTGCAAAGGCCCTGTGGTGGGGAGAGAGCCAGGCACGGTCAAGTTGTAGGAAAGAGACCAGTGTGGCTGGAGCAGAGCAATGTAAGGGGACGGTAGCAAAAAAATGAGTGCAGAAGGGTAACAGGCAGCTGAAATGCTGATGGTCTTGAAACCATTGCAAGGTCATTGACTTTTACCCAAAGTGAAATGGGGATGCAGCATGGGTTCTCAGTAAGGAGGTTAAGTAACCAGTCCATGGTCACAAAATGACTAAGTGTGGATTTGAACTTGGATCTTTCTGACTGCAGAGTCCCTACTATACTGTCTACATTAGCGGTGTGACCTTGAGTTGGTCACGCTGAACCTGTTTTCTCACCTGAAAAATGGGGAGACTGATTCCTACTTCTGGGGCTAATGAAAATCTCACATTGGAAAGGTTTGCAGGGTGCCAGTATTCAAAAAAGGTGAGCCATGATAACAGATTTTCTTTTCAAAGCTCAGTGATACCTGACACAGAGTAAGTGCTCAAAATATACCTTCCAGCTGAAAGCTGTAAGAGCCCAAATAGGGACTCAGAGAGAAGGGGATGGGAGAAAGAGGGGGGACCATTCCCCATTCGTAGCCCTTCGTCTGCCTGGCTAGGTCTGGCCATAGCAGGTACTTAACAAAGAATTGTTGGATGAGTGGCTGGATGAACCCTGCCCTTCCCCAGGGCTGAGAAGGGCATGGTAGGCTCCCCAGCTGTCTCGCTGCCGTGGTCAGCACGGGGTCAGGGGTCGGCCATGCCGCCCTTACCTGCCATGCCGCCCGCCAGCCACACAGCACAGGGGCTGGGGCCTGTGTGGGCCTCGGGCGTAATCCAGTCACTCAGGAACACATAGGGGATGAAGTAGAGGCAGTAGCCAGGGACGTCCCGCAGCAGCATGGCACTGGCGCCCCGGTACAGCCCTGCCAGGCCTTCAGTCCGCACGATGGTTATGATGCAATGCACAGGCCCCTGGTAGGCTGGCTGCTCCCCAAGAGCTGCCACCCTGTTCTTCAAACCGAGGTTGGCTGCAAAGACAGGGCAAAAAGATGGCAAGTGACCTGGGGGCAAGAGAATGACCATTGTCTGGCACTGGAGTCAGCCCAGCCCATTGACAGTTCCCACTCACGTCACCAATTGATTTTTACCAAAACTTCTGACCATCTTGGCAGCCCAAACGGGGATTCTGAAGTCCCAACAGGGAGCTCCTGCCAGCATGTGCAGCCAGACTGGACAAAATCCCAGCCAGGTGATAAAGCACCTGTTGCCTTAGAATGCCCAGAGGTTCTCAGTCAACCATCACTATGTCTTTTTGAGTAGATGTGATTGCACGATGCCTTGGATCAAATATGCTGAGGCATACCAAGCTCCTTCTGGAAGCAGAGGCTGGAAAACCCAACACACTGTGTGTGTGTGTGTGTGTGTGTGTGTGTGTGTGTGTGTGTACTCGTGCATAGTGTGGTAAAAAGTGTATGAGATTTGGACCCAGACTGTCCTGGTTCCAAATCCTGGCCCTGCTTACCAACTTTCTGACCTTGGCAGGCACCTTTTTAGCCTTTGTTTCCTTACTTTTGAAAAGGGGACAGGCCAATACTGTATTGTATACTTGAAAGTTGCTAAGAGAGCAGATCTTAAACATTCTCACCACATACACACACAAAATGGTAACTATGTGAGGTGATGGATGTGTAAACTGACCTTATCTTGGTAATCATTTCACTATACATACGTGTACCAATTCATCACATTGTGCGCCCGAAACTTACACAAGGCTATATGTCAACTGTATCTCAATAAAGTTGGAAAATTGTATTTTTTAAATAAAAAAGAGGACAGGCTGTTGTGAGTATAAACAAGGTAATACCTATAAAGAGCTCAGCATGGTGCTAGGAACACTATAGGGGTGTAATGTTATCACCAGATTATTACTGAGACCAAGTTGACTGGTGTGAGTTGGGTGCAGGATGCACTGGCTGGAGGGCTGGACATGTTCTCACTGACTCTCTCCAGCCCTGGCCAGGCTGTGCCCTGAAACAGCTGTAGGGCAGTACTGGTGTCATTGGCCCCTCAAAGTCCAGGGGCACAGGGTGCTGTCTCCTTAGCTGACCTCTGGGGTCTCTGCTGGCAGATCATCAGTTGTTATATCAGTAGCTTCTTTACAGGATGTGTGTAGCCAGCAAGTAGCGACTCTGTCTGTCCCTCTAATTCTTCCATCGGGCTTCTTGCATCTCCCTGTCTGATGCCTGTCTACTCTGCTATGGATCTTTTAGCACAGCTTTGACTCATGGCCAGAGAGACCTCCTAGTCCCAGTGCAGATAAAGCAGACTCATGTTCTCAACTTTCCCTTCTTGAAGAACTAACATGACATGGCCAGGACAGAAACAGAATGAGGCTTGCCTGTGACCACATGCGTATTTTGCCAACTGGGTTTAATTCCCTGTAAGCACCCTCTCAATGGGGTTTTACACATGCTGGCTAAAAGACAGATCACTTTTGTTATATAGGTGAATATCCAAGCCCCCTACATAGCCCCATCTTTATCAAATGAAGGTTAGGAAAAAATACTCAGCTTCATGATGCCACAGTCCAAACCGGAGATTTAGGAGTAAAGTACAACCTGTCCTTTTCACTCAACCCGGAAGTAGACGAGGTCCAGGGGGAGGTTCCTATTTGCCTGGAAAGTATGCTTGAACAAACTAATCCTGTATTTTCTTTCTATGTTGGGGGAACAGAGGCATCCTGGCCACGTGCATTAGGCCAACTACAGCGTGGGCAGGAGGCTGAGTCTCATTCTATAGTCTATAGCAGGGAGTGAGCAGGGGTGGTGGCCACTTTTAGGGGCACAGGCCCCTCTGAGCTCAGAGCAAGATCAGACACTGTGGTCTTTGAGAGTCTACTGAGAGGTCACTGAACACCCCTTTCTCTCCCAAATCCACTATGATACCACCAGGGTCATCCTGGGAAATTTTGACACTAGCCCACATAGATGTTAATTGTCCCAGCATATAAACTTTGCCTGGGCCATGCTCATGTCAAAGTAACAGTGATCTGTCCCAGGAGTCAAGGTTTTCATGAATCAACTGTGAGTATGATGTAGCTTTCAGAAGTTACTGATTGAAAGAGAATGTCCTGATAACATTCTGCTTGTCTGGGGGACAGATGTTGAAAAAAAAACTTGTCCAACCTCCAACTGACTTTGTCAACAAAAACCCTGTACTTTTTTCCTTTTCTTTTCAGGATAAGCAATAAGGAAATTCTCTCACATTCTCCTAGGATTGTAACATAAGCGATCTAGCTTTTATTGCTTGAAAATGATCCATTTACAATTATTACAGCAATAGAATTGTCATGGTGACCTGGAATACTGACACAAGTCTGAACTGGTGGCCAAGGCCTTCTGGACACAAGTTGATACTGTGAAGCCCTTGGAACTCCTTCCAGCTCCCTCATCCCCAATATTTTTAAAGAAACTTTTTATTTGGAAATAATTTCAAATTTGCAAACAAAAAAGTACAAAAAAGGAAAACTGTACACAGAACACCTTTACCCAGATTCACCTATTGTTAACATTTTACCTTATTTGTTTTATGGTTTGTGTGCTCTCTCCCTCCCTCCCCCTCTTCTCCCACCCCGCCCCCCCACTTTTCACTCAAACACGTGTGTGCAATTAAACTGAACAGATGCCTTTGTCCCAATGCCTAAACTTTGCCTGGGCCATGTTCATCTCCAGGTAACAGTGACCTGACCTGGAGTCAGGGTTTTCACGAATCAGCTGCGGGTACAATGTGGCTTTCAGGAGTTACTGATAGAAGGAGAGAATCTGATAAAATTGGAAAAACACTTGGCCAAACGAGAACTGGCCTTGACATCAAGACCCAAACCAGAACCAAATCTGTACTTTCATTCTTCTTCTCCCAAAATAAGCAATAAGGAAATTCTTTTGCACACACATGCATACGTAATTTTATTCTCTGACCCATTTCAGGGTGAGTTACATACAAAATGGCCCTTTACCCCTAAATACTTCAGTCTGTGTTTCCTAAGACTCGGGATACCATTCTACATACTGTGGGACAACAGCCGGGTTCATAATCTACATGGACAATACTTGTATCTAATGTACTGCCTATGCTCATACCTTCCTGTGATCTCATGCTGACCTATAGAGTGTTCCTCCCCAACCCCCAGGACAGGATCCAGTCTATCAGGTATTATATTTAGTTGTCATGTCTCTTTAGCTTCCTTTCATTTGGAGCATTTCCACAGCCTTTCTTTGTTTTTTTTATGACACTGCCATTTTTCAAGACTACACCGCCCCCTTTCTTGTTAATAGAACTTTCCTTATCTGAGGCTTGTTTGATGTGTCCTTGTTATTACATTGAGATGATGCATTCTTGGCTGGACTTCTTCCCTGTTCTTAAGTCTCACCTTTTTTCCCATGAAGACCAATCACTCTTAAGAGCCCCCGTCTTCTCCTCTGGCCTCCTCTGCCTGTTTTTATTAGTTTCTTTTTAAACTGAGGTATAATTTACATTCCATAAAAGGTGTAGCTTGTAAGTGCACAGTTGGTGAGTTTTGACCATGGCATGCACCAGACACCATATCCTATTGAGAAAATGACGTCTTAGACTTGAAATAAACTGTTCTGGTCACTCAAGCAGAGCTAAGAAGCCTACCTAGCCTCTCCTGCTTTTCAAGGCAAAAGGATTCTGTGACATCAATGACGTGTCACTCAATGAGAAGTAAATCTCTTTTGGGTGACAGTTGTTACAGGCCCGCCTACTTTAGCAATAGTGGTATGGAAAATTCATAAGGGACCACAAGGCAGAAGACCGCTGGGATTCTGATCAGTTGCTCAGACCACAAGATGCTCTGTGGCTCAGCTGGGGAAGGAGTTGCCCAGGAGCCTTGGCAGCTAGACTTAGAAAAGCGCCGAATCAGAGCTTCCGGTAACTCTAGCAGTGGACCAAATTTAGTTTGTGTAAAACAAATTTTGGTGACCCTTAAGAACTGACTTGGGAGGTTGCTGGCAAGCAGCTCTTGGAAATATGCACAACTGATACATGTGGATTTGTCTTTGTGCAAGGAACCCAAGGAAGGAAGTAGGCACCCTGCTCACACTGAACCACTGTCCCTCAGCCTGTTGTTCTGGAACCTTCAGGACTTTGGCTTGGGGTGTACACATGCAAGTGAAGGGTTCACATTAGGTATATTTCCTTCTAGAACGAAATGTATTTAGTTTCTCTAATGAGAATTTCTTGTTCTAAGATGAGGATAAGATGATGAATCAAATTTTGATTATTTCTTATCATGATTATTTCTTAATCACTTTGCCATTAAGGCCATTTTTTGCTGTACTCTCTAAATCAAGAGCCTTTTACTATGATAGGTAGAGTTACACTCAGGATGCCTGTGGTTTTCTTTGTTTTCCCAAATTCATTTAGGGTCAACTCAAGCACCCTACACCAAGACGAGCAGGATGTTCAAAGTTGATACAATTGCCCCCCACCTGCTCCTAACCTTCACCTAGGAGCTTAGGAAGGCCTACACAGTTCTAAAAAGACCCCTCCTCCGGGCTCCCCTGCCTTGTTCAGCTCAGTCCCCGCCATCGCTCCTCGGACCACACACTGTGGCCGTCTGGCTCCACCGCTCAGCAGCAGTGTCTGGTGCCTTGCTTGCTGGCTCCTGCCTGGGCCAGGAGGTCCCTCTGTAGGCAGGTGCCTCTGCAGGGAGCTCTGCAGCGAGTGCAGGTGTCCAGGTTTGGCCACTTCTAACAGGTACACATGCAGCCACTCCTTGGGGGTCCTCCTACCTCAGAGAGGCTGCACTGGCCCAGATGCAGGCTGAGGTCCCCTCAGATCTGCCACTAGTGCCCCTCTTCTCAGAACCCAGGGTCCTGCCACTGCATCCCGCTGTACCCTTCCCAGACACAAACACGAACAAGTTTCACTTCTTTCCTTTTTCAGGCAATGTTGTTCAATTTCTTCAGTGGGTCATGACCTTGGAAACGGGAAAGTCAGCTGAAACACAGTGACTGGTCACTGATCCACTGAGGTAAGGAGGGCCCAGGCCTCAGGAGCCTCTCTGGAAGGGGGAGCGCCACCAGTCCTCCTCTGTGTGCCTATGTTAGGGTGGGGTGGAAATACAACATCATTTCTCAACAGGTCACTTTCTCCAGAAAATCCTTAACAAGTCCGCCACCCACTGATGAGGCCCTGCTGGTCCCCAGTTAGCGATGTGCAGGCTCACCAAGTGTTCTGTGTTCGAATGCCTCTGGGCCAGCAGGCTCTCAAATGGAAGGGGGCAGCATGGGGTTATTTCAAGGGACCCACCAACCCACAAGCATTATAGATTGACAGAATTCCTAATATATCTCACATACATGTCTGGCCATTTTTCTCACATGTGTAGGTGCTATCGTGGGAACACGATAACAATTACTTAAATACCCTGATGACCCATGGTAGCTTCTTGTCATATGTGTTTTCTTAATCTGTGGACACAAAGTAAACAGCTGTTCTATGGGTTGGACTCCATTTTATATATTTAAAAGGTACTTGTAGAAAAAGCTGGGACCCCTTGTCCATATCAAGGCTGGACCCCCTATCATGGTCTGTCCTGGCTGCTGCTGTTTTCTGAGCATGTTGTTTTGCCTTAACCGGTTCACTGAGTTTCCTGATGATAGGGATCACACACTGTGGCCTGTCCCAGGCACTGTGGCCCTGTGCCTGACACTGTGGGCCTTATGTGCCTCAACATCCATTCAGTGAACACTTGAGCATCTGATCGGCAGCTCTAGCACCGGGGCCTCCCAAAGCTTCACCTCCTGTGTTCAGCATTCCTCCAAGCCCAGCCCTGTCTGGTCCTTGTGCCAGAGACTATAGACGCTAAAAGAAACTTCCAAATCATAAGCTGCCACACTTGTCGAAGAAGCTATGGAAGCATCCAGTAATGTGGATGGACGTCCTCCAGCAAACAGGTTGGGTATAACCTCTGTGGTTTGGGTTTGAACAAGGTGAGGGACCCCTCAGTTCACTTCCCCAGGGTATTACCAACTGGGAAGCTCTGGCCCAGTTCCTGTTTCTAAAGAGTCCAGCAGTTTTCTCATGATCTAAAGAGTCCGTGATAGGTAGATGGTTTAGTAGAAAGAGCCCTGGATTAGGAGCAGCTGGGATTCGCTCTGTTGCTCAGTTGCTATTTACTGTACAACCTGGTGCAAAGGACTCAACCACACTGGGCTGCAGTTTCCTCATCATACACAAAAGGCGAAGAACCAGTGGCCTGTCCACATCATTTGGCTTTCGTGAAAATTGAGAATGTTGGCAAATGTACTTTACTAAAATGTGTGTTGTGCAAATGTACTTTACTTGAGGCAAATAGTTATCGTTCCTGTCTTTATTACCTTGCCCTGATGTGACTTCAGATTCCGGAAGTGCTGGACCTGCTAATCTCAGGCAGCCATGCCCTGCTGTCACCTGCCATAACCTGCCAAGCCTACTGTGGGAAGATTGTAGATACCGACCCAGCTCTGAGAACTACCAACACTAGTGTCAAGTCTAGAAATCAGGACAATATTTGCCCTTGTCAATTGATTGAAAGAACAAATGGATGTGTCCCCACTGTATGTAACTTACACAATGGTGTGTTATGTGGTGTACACCTTCATTAATCTTGGCAAGCTATGTGGGACCACAGTTTGAAAAATATTCAGTCACACTGTCCAGAACTCAAGGGTGCCTCTTGAACTGCATGGCTATATGCCTGACCTCTTCACAAACCTCCTCCCTCCACTTTTGGGTTGCCATTGCTCCAGCCCTCACTTCCTACTGGCACACAGCCTACTTGAGAAGAAGGCCCCGACTGTATGGTCCTGGCTAGTCTCCAGGTTTTAGTGCCCCTTATCACATTCCAAGGGTTCCTGCCTTCCCAGAGGCTTCCTTCTTTAGGAACTGAATGGAGCAATGCGTATCTCTTTACGGAGCTTAGCATCATTAATTCCTGCCCTGAACTGGGAAATTCTTAGAAAGTCCACTGTATCAAAAGGCTAACCTGCCTGGAGATAAGTATGCTTCTTGGCAGCCACACATCTTTATGGGAGCAATAAAACTGTGGTGCCAAAGAGACAAACTGATGTAGTCAGGGCCTCTGAGGCACAGTTGTTGACCTTCTCAGCCAGACATTTCAGAAGATCCAGGGAGAAATGGTTTCACCCCATTTTGCCATCATGCAGATTCTTGAGCTCACACGGGCTTTGTGTTCAGGTGTGTTGCTGATGATCTTACTTGCCCAGATCACCCCGCAGCTGGCACTCCCACTGTTACCATCCAGTCCAGCTTGTCTCCTCTCGGCATGTCCAGATATTAGGACCTTCTCCTCCTCGAATCCTGGCCACACTCTGTCCCTTTCATTCCATCAGATTATCTTAAGTATGGTAGAGTCAGGTTTCCTCAACTTCCTTCCTCTTGCCTCAAAATTCTCTCGCAATTGTCTCTTTCCTTCTCCCCTCCCAACTTGGAAAAGAAAGTCTTTTTCCTTCTTTACCCATTGGTCTCCGTCCCCACTGTCACCCTGACTTCAGCAACTCTCCCTCCTTCCCGACGTTGGTGACACGAGTCTCTCAGGACTGTGTTCCCAGGGTGTGGAGCTGCATGGTCCGGGGCGGAACAGCCCAGGGAGCATGGACAAGTCACTTAAGCCCAGCCTCAGTTTCCCCACCTGTCAAATGGAGAATGACAGTGCGGATTCCATAGAGTTGCTGTGGTGACTGAATCACAGGATTTGCGTTAGCACAGAGCACATGGCTGGGGCGCAATACTTGTTAACTACAGCTGTTAGCATCAGTATAGCTCCCTCCCAAACTCCTTCACAGCGTTTTCTCATTGACGTCTACGCTGGTGGTTATTGCAGCTCACCTTGGCATTTGCATCTAACACCGTGACTTCAGCTGTCACTTCTATGTCTGTCACACCCCCGTCTAGACCTCCAGCCCTGACATTCCATTTGCAGTCCCCCCCTCAACAGGAACCAAGGTCAAGTCCCCACGTTCTCACTCGAGCCTACCCCTCCAGCCAGGGTCCAAACCAGCAGCAGCGACAATGAGTGTGTGTGCTCACCCACTCCACGCCAAGCTCTGTCTTGCATGCTTCATCTGCTGGTTAATTCCCTGTGTGGGAGGTACCACTGCCCTCATCGCCACCCAACTTTGAAATCCTGGGTCATTTTTGACACTTCCCTCTCTCCTGCCTGGCCTGGTGGTTCTACACCATCAATGCCTTTTCCGTCTGCCGCTCCCCTCTACTGCCAAAGCCCGTGGCCCTGGGTCCGGCGTTCCCAGCCTCTCGCCTGGTCTGTGGAGCAGCCTCCAAATCAGCCTCCTCACCTCTACTAGTCCCACCCCCTTCCATCCCTTCTGAAGGCCAGGTTCACTTCCTTCCACACAGCTTTGCTCAGGTCACGCTGCTGTCCAAGACGCTCCTCTGCCTGCAGAATAGAAAGGAAACCCATACTCGGCTAAAAATCCAGGCTCTTCACAACTGACCCTGCATCTTCCACCCCTCCCCCCTCATCCTGCCACATGCTTGCCTTTCCTGCCACTGACTCTTAAGTTTTTTTTTTAATGTGGACCATTTTTTTTTAGCATCTTTATTGCAGTATAATTGCTTTACAATGGTGTGTTAGTTTCTGCTTTATAACAAAGTGAATCAGCTATACGTATACATATATCCCCATATCTTCTCCCTCTTGCGTCTCCCTTCCACCTTCCCTATCCCACCCTTCTAGGTGGTCACAGAGCACCGAGCTGATCTTCCTGTGCTATGCGGCTGCTTCCCACTAGCTATCTATTTTACATTTGGTAGTATATATAAGTCCATGCCACTCTCTCACTTCGAATGTGGACCAGTTTTAAAGGCTTTATTGTGTTTGTTACAACATTGCTTCTGTTTTATGTTTTGGCTTTTTGGTTGCAAGACATGTGGGATCTTAGCTCCCCGACCAGGGATCGAACCCGCACCCCCTGCACTGGAAGGTGAAGTCTTAACCACTGGACCACCAGGGAAGTCCCCTGCCACTGACTCTTTCCTTACATCGTTTCTCAGTCTGAAACACCTCTCCCTCCCTACATCCCCACCTCCAAATCCTAGCCAGTATTCAAACACCCAATCAATAGCCACTTCCTCTCTGGAGCCTTCCCGGTCTGCAGAGCCAGATTCTGAGGTTCCAGGGCCTTCCTGGGGCCCTTCTCATTCTGGTGCACACCTGATTCCCCACCAGACTGAGTGCTCCATGAAGGCAGGGGCTGTGTGTGTCTGATACCTGATTTACCTACTCTGCTTGGCTCAGAGCAGGGCCTCGGGAAATGCTAGTGAATGAATGAATCAAAGAGTGAATTCAATCAAGTGTAACCCTCAGCCCTTTGCCTCCAACTGGGCCTGGTGAAACTACTATGATGGTCAGCACAGAGTTAATGCTGAGTCCTCCTCTGATTCCCCAAACTCTGGCCTCCTGTGGTGTTGAGGGCTTTGTGATCTGCACATTAATTAGGCTCTTAATGAAAACACAGACCTGAAAGCTCCCAGATGGGGGAGGAGTGAGTGCCATTGGCCACTGGGCTCCAGGATGTGACTTGGCCCAGGCAGCAGAGGGACCTCACCCCTGAATTCCAGCTCGGGCCCAGCAGGGTGCCTAGTGAGGCTCATGCCTGGGCGAAGGGTAATGATAACTTGAAAACGGCACCTTCACAGGCACCTTACTGTCAAGGCCAGATCTGAATGAATTCAGGCCAAGTGACAGAGGCCCCAGGAGAAAACCTCCGTGAAGCTGGAAGAGTTTTCATGAGGATACCTGCCGTCTAGCATGTACTGGTAGGCAGCGCCAAACGGACCCTCCCTTTAAACTTTAGCAACTGCCTATGTAATTTGGTAAAACCCCTCTGTTTAACAACTTTCACAATACGTACCAAGAATCTTAAAAATGACTGTAGTCTTTGACCCAGTCACGAATCAAAGAGCCCACACATTTAGGGAAATGACTGTAAATGAAGGCAACTCTTTATGGACAAATTTGCTGATCACATCACTATTTTTAGAAGAGGAAGAACTGTAAACAACCTAAATGTTCACTAGTAGGAAGACTTCTAAATAATAAGTTTACTTGCATAGCTAACATTTATTTCGTGTTTTCAATATACCAGACATTGTGTAAGATCTTCCTGTGTTACATGTTATCCCATCCCATCCCAGTTATGAAGGAGCTACTCCTGTTACGCCTTTTATGCAGTTGAGTAAACTGAGGCTTGGCAACAACAGGTGGAGGTAAGATTAGAAGCAGGTGGCCTAACTCCAGGAACTGAATTCTTACTACACTGTATCATCCCTCTCAAAATGTGTGTGTGTGCGCGTGTGTTTATTTGATGGAATGTTGTACATCTATTTTAAATATTATCCATCTATTTTAATTTTATAATTCTATTTTAGTAACATGGAAGATGCTTCTGTTTTACATTGAATTAAGAACAGGATATGAAACTGTCTATATAAGTACAACCTCTTAAAACATTTAATCCATGCATATAGAACAGAAAAAGGAAACATATGAATGTGTTAACGGTGACTGTATTTGGGTGGATGGGCGCTTTCTCCCTCCACATTCAGACAGTCAGGATGAACTCAGTGGCTTTATATTTGCACGTCTCCAACCAGATGAGCTGAGTTCTCACCTCGCCATGGCCTCCTTTCTACTTGACACATGCCCCAAAGCAGGGAAGCCAGAGGCCTCTGGCACCTGCCTTCAGTACGTGGCTTAGTCTCTCATAGCTCGTTGTCTCCACCCGGGAAGTGGACTGGCAATTCTGGGGTAAAGCCACAAGCCATGAGCAATCCCACAAGCCCTGCACAGGGTAGCCTGCAATTACCCATCTCAGCCCAGTTATCAGGGAGAGCGGGCCTGACTCAGAGCAGAGACCACAAGCTCGCAGCCAACCGCAGCCCCACACTGTCCCGTCCACACGATGCTCTGGGCTGCATGGTGTTACGTTGGTTTGTGTTTGGTTTTGTTTTTACTTGAATTATCTGACAATTTCCAATCGGAAGACCCTGGGAAAATCTAGCTTTCTGCCTTCTCTTAAAAAGCAGAAGATCCAGGCCGCGCGGCAACAGTCAGCCGGAGCAGGGTTGCAGCCACCCCTCCGACAGGATCTGGGCAGCTTGCAACCGTGTGTACCGCTCCCGACTTGCCTTCCCAGCACCAAGGCCGACACATGTGCTTGAACTGCTGTGTTTCTAACAGCAGAGTGATATGGAAAGTGAAGCATGTTCTGTGTTTCAATAAAAAGAGGAAAAACGAAACACAGGCTAGGAGGGCTGTAGGTGTCCAAAAAATGGAAAAGGGTACATTTTCCAGGTACCCGTGCTTACTTATGTTACCTCCCTGGTCCCAGTGAGCCTTTGAGTTTTCTATCTCTGGCCTAGAGGGTTCCCGAGGAACAAGTGAAAGATAACCACATCCTTCCTCATCTTCTGGAGAGATTCCTGGCAGAAAGTACTGCCTGGTGACCCACTGCCTGCCTCCCATGCTTTATCCCCAATAGTTGATCCTGACCAGCACCTGTAGTCACCAAAGCCCTTTCCCCATGCATCTGGGGGGACAGGGGAAGGTAAGGAAGAGTGGGCCATGCAGAGCGGAGCTGCCCAAAGCCACAGGACTCAGACCCATCCCTCGGAGCCCACAAGCTATGCCCACTACTTGAACAATGTCATTTTGGAGACATGTTCCAAGTCCCCTTTCCTCCCTCAAAGTTTGCAACTGGTTTTGCACATGATGATTTTGTGCAAAGACCCAGATATTACCAAAGTTGTTGTAGCCTCAGCTTCTACAAAACCCTGGGGCAGAAGCAGAAATAGCATCAGTGGGCTCTGAGTCAGTTGCCTGGGTCTGTATCCCAGCTCCACCTTCCACTAGGGCAGTGACCTCAGGCAGGTGATGGAATCTCTCTGTGCCTCAGTCTCCCCTTTGTAAATGTCTAGGAATTGGGTTGTTGTGAAGATTAAACACACACTAAGTTCTTCGCACAGTGCCTGGCACATGGTAAGGGCTAAGTAAATACTGGCTCCTCAGCCCCCATAGCTGTGACTATTCTGGGTTAGTCCAGATCAGAGGCTCTAGGGGCACAGCTGAGGCGGACCCTCCAGTCTTGGTTTCTACCTTCCCTCCGCCCACTCAGGTCAACCGTTTTGTGTCCGCACTGCCAGCTAAGCCCCTGGGATCAGGTGATAATGACTTCGAGCTTTGCAGGGCTGAGAAAAAACTGTGTGCAGGACCTCCCTTGGTCTCTTATTAAGAGCCTTCCCTGAGCTCCCCAAAGGTCAGCTTCCTGGCACACTGGGGAAGACAGAACAAACACATTTTTATTTTCTGTTGCTGCCTCAAGCAGTTTACTTAAGAACCGGTTTCCTTCTGGCACCATGCGGATGAACTTACAGCCTGAGGCCATGGTCCCGTCTGTACAGGAGTAGGGTCAAGAAACCGCCTCCCGCCCTGAGATGCTGGAGAAGGACAGGGAGGGCACACCATCCCCATGTTCTCCCTGCTCAGAGGGCTTATCCAGGAAACAAGGCTCCAGAAGGGTCCCAACTTCCTGGACGGGCAGTTCCAGAGAGTCCCAGCCCAGGTGGGCTGTGCCTCAGGCTCCCATGGCCCAGGAGAGCAGGCGTGGGTGGCCCTCAGTGCTGCCCTAACTAGGTGCACGGTACTGACCTCCACGCTCTCCTTCCACCCCTCCCACCACCTGCCCCAGAGCCCTTCCTGACCCCCAGCCTGGCTGACAGCCCAACCCACTCCCTGCCACCCACCCTGTTTGGAGTGGCCCAATTCCTGTCTGCCCGTCTGCTGGACAGAGCACTACCAGAGGGTTGGAGTCTTTTGGTCATCTCTATGTCCCCAGCACCCAGCCCTGTGCCTGGCACACAGCAGGTACATAATTATGGTGTGTTGGGTAAATGAACAGGGCTAACAGTCATGCTGACCTCCCACTGTCGGGTGGATATTAAATGAGATGATGCACATACAGCACTTAACACAGTGTCAGGACACGATGAACACTTAGCAACTTTGGCAGCTGCTAACGGAGGCTGCTCAGCTCCCTAAAAGTGAGGCTCCTGCACGCCCAGCGTTGGGGGCTTTCTGGGGTCTGGCTGTTCTGCTCCTATCCTTCCTCCAGTCTCCGGAGGCTTCTAGTCTGGCCTCAGGGCCCCTGTAGCTCAGCCCTTAGCCTGCCAAGTCAGCCACCATTCTAGAACCCTCTGCAGGAAAAGTGTAGGTGGGTGAGGACAGAACAGAGGATGGAAGCAAACACTGTGGAGAAAGTTTACCAATTAACTTGCCTCCAAATGTACCGGCATTTATTGAGAAACACCTTCCTTGGTGTCTAGGCTGGCTGAGGGCCCCCTCACACGTACACAAGCATGCCTACCCCTCTCTCCTCCCCTTCCGTGGACAAGGCGCCCTGGTTGTGAAGGAGGTGGGGCTGCCCCCAGGAGCCTCATCACCGAGACTCTTGCAACATCTGGACCCCAAAGAGCTTTAAGGCCTATGGAGAGATTTCCTCTGCACCCTAGACTAACACAGCTTTTTGGAAGTAAGACAGGATAGCGCAAAAAACCAGCCTGGGGGCCAGGGCTCCTGGGTTCTAGGCCTGTCCATGATGCCCTTCATTTCTCTACATCTTTGCTTTTGCCTCTGGGATAGGACCAGATCAGCGAGCTTCAAACTCTTCTCAGAGGTGTGACCCCTTGGTCAAACTGAGCTGTACCAAGACACGATTCAGTATGTCAGGTAGATGGAGGCGAGGATCTGCCTGCCCCGTATCTCCCTGGGCGGCCCCCATGGGAGCACGCTCTGTGACCCTCCGGGTGAGCCAACCCGTCTGTTGCCCTGCATCTCCCCGCATGCTGACAGTGACCGTGAGCATCCAGCAGGTGTGGCTCATGTTCTTGGGGTGGCAGGGACCCCTGTGAGGGGCATCGGCACTCTGCTCAGAGTGTGTGCAGACCTGCCCTACACACCGCCCCGGCTGAGCAGGGAGTGCAGGCTGACTCGAGGAACCTGGGTTGGCGGCAGGAGAGGCACTGGCCTCGGACGCTCCTGAGTGAGCTTTTGCGGCTTCAGCCACGGGGCAGAGCCGACCCCCCCGCCTCTGTGGGCAGAGGGTTCACACGGAGGCCATTCAGAAGGCTGCCAAGGAGAGGGGTCTTACCCACGAGATCTGTCAGGTATGTATCTGAGGTGACAGGAAGGACCTGGGATGCAATCCTTCCATTATACGGAAAAGGAGACTGAGGCCCAGGAAGGGATAGTATCTTCCCTGAGGAGACAGAGTAAAATGAGAGCCAAGGACCAAACCCCAAGGTATTGAAATTTGTCTAAGACCCCCCAGTTCATCCTTCCTCTGGAGCTGGCACTTTCTGCTCTGCACAGCAAGTGCCTTCCCATTCTTTCCATCCTCCTTTATCAAAACTGCTCCAGGAGAAGAGTCAGAAACCTCCTTCCCAGCAGGGAGGAGATGACAGCTCCAGCTCGCGGCGCAGGAGTAGCTATGTAGCACATAAGAAATGAAGCTCTAATGGGACATCAAGGGTGAGGGAGGGGCGGCCCGCTTCATGGCCCTGCAGCCAGTCCAGCTTGAGGCCTCCCTGGCTGCACTCCCTGGTGTGTGGGGGGCAGGTGTGGGTCTGAGACCTGGGCAGTCACACAGGGCCCCTCACTTGACAATGCTCTGCTGTTGCCCTTTTAAAATTCTTACTAATTTGTGATCAAGAGATCGCATTTTCATTTCACCCTGGGGGGCTGCAAATTATGTAGCTGGTCCTGACTGGCCAGTCATTAATTGTGTGTCCTTGAATAAGTATCTTAACCTCTGGGAACTCCAGTTTTCTTATCTGTAAAATGGAAAAAATCACAGCACCTGCCTCAGAGAATTGTGCTGAAGATGAATTAAGAGAACCCATGCGGGGCTCTTTGCAAGCGCTGGGCGCGTAGAAAATCCTTAACCAGTAAGAGTTACCACTATAGATAAAATGATTCAACATAGATGCCCTGCTCCGCAAAAAGATTATTAACCAAATCCCAGATCTGGGAAACCAGGAAAGGGTCACAGGTCCCCAGACACCAGGCCACCTCCCCTGGCCGCTTACCTTCCCGAAATGGCTGTGTTTGCATCTGCAGCCGGATCTTGATGAGGTCCACGGGCGCACCCAGCCCAACAGAGACCACGCCAGCCACCATGCTGGCCAGGAGCAGGTCGGACAGCACGCGGGGTGAGCCGGCCTCGGGCTCCTGGCACCGGTGGTGGCTGAGGAACCTCTGTGTGTTGCTGAAGACCCCAAACACCACTGAGTTGTAGACAGCGATGCTGGCGAGGGGGAAGGCCATGCCCTTGAAGAAGCCAAACACCTGTGGGGAGACCCAGGGGGAGGAAGCATGAGGGCCTATGCTGCCCTTGGCAGAGACCTTGCCCTCCTGGAGCCTACGGGCTGGCGGGGGAGACACCATAGGAAAAGCAAACCAGTACGTTGGTGGAAAGAATAAAAGAGGATGCTGATGTGAGAGGAGAGACAGGGGAGGGCGAGAGCATCCTTAACCCGAGGAGGAACCGGCTTCTGCATGAAGCTTTGGTTCCTGAGCCGTGATGTGCTGGGCCTGGAACCTGCATTTGTCACTGGAGTGGCAGTGTTCTTGGGCTGTGGCCGAGGGCAGCCCATGGAGCCCCAGTGGGTAGTGGGCTTACCAAGCACCACACACTCTTCCCTCATGTGTCACTCCAACAAAAGCATTCTCTGGGCATGTGCCAGGCCCTGGAGGACAACAAGAAAGACACACTCTCTTCCCTCACTGACCTCACAGTCTGGGGGCAGGGGAGGGGGGACCCAGACAGACAAACTGACAGGTAATTAAAATATAAAGCGCTAAGCCTGTAGTGAGGGGGTAAGAAGGGTCCCACAGCATCCCAGGGGCACCTGGGCCAGCATGTAGCTGGGTGCCCCGAGCATGGGAGTCTATTGGAAAAAAGCCAGAGGGGGAGTCCCCGGATGAACAGCACGAAAAGGCTTCTGTCCATACACACCGCGTTCTCAGCAAACACCACGGATGCTCCACTGAAACTGGAAAATTCCACAGGCTCTTCGAGGAGTCAGTGCAGCACACATGGCGCCAAAGATGAAAAAGCACCGGGAAGCCATTGCAAAAACTCCAGGCTGTACTCAAAGCCACTAATCCTGACCTGAATGCATGCCCCCTATTGGCAAGGGGCAGGACACCTCCTCACACAGGCGTCCACACACACGTGTGCACGCAAACACATATGCACGCACGCACCATGCTTCAGCCTCTTCCTCTACAACAAGGTCTCTCAGATAACTTGAGACATCACTTAGCTCTGAGCTGCTGTGTCTCAGAGGAACGCCCACAGTCCCCACAGAAACCCCAGAGTGGAGATGCTGGCTGGCAGACACTGCGGAGAACATGTGCCAAAAAGGAGGCTCAACAGCTGCCATTCAGGGGACGCAGGAATCGGACAACGTTACCCCGGAACAACGAGTGCTGGGTTTACAGCGCTCACCCTGATTTTAAAGCAGACGATCAAGAGAGTCAGAACAACACCAGGACACCAGACATATTTTGTCTGAAGAGAAGAACCTCCAGGTGCAGGCAGGAGGCCCCCGAGCTCCAGGGCACTTCCTAGGATGGAGCCTGGGGGGCACAGCAGTCAATAACGGGGCCACATTTCCAGTGACTCAAGGAAAAGCCCAGGGCTGCCACAGGGCTTACACCTGACTATTTCTTTAAACCAACAGGTCATTTCATCCTAAATTTTAAAACTTATTTTAAATTCCCCAAGGAGGAGCCTTGGAAAGTCTTCCAAAAGCTCATACTCATTCTCAAGAAGGTCACCTGATGCTTCTTCTACAAAATGTTATTCAGAATTTCCCCTTTGCAGAGAAAACCCCTGGGTCCCACGGTCTGGAGTGACCTGTGGTGCAAGCCCGTTCTGGGTGTCTGGGATCAGAAGAGCCTGCCCCCCACACCCTCCGCCCCATGCTGGGAGAAAGGGAGCCTGCGAACACATGGTTTACCACCACACATTTGGTTTTGAAAACCTGGCAGGTCATCCTGTTTTTGTAGGAATTTTCCACATTGTGGTTCTAAATGCCTCCGAATTTCTCCAGAGAGGTGACACAAAACCAGTTTTTTTCCTCAATAACATCCCACTTGGGGGCAGGGTTAAGTTTAGGTAACACATAATATTGGAGGAGTGGTGTGAGATGAAGAGAGAAAATTGAGCCCAAGGTGATGAGCGGAATGAACAGGCCTCCTGCTGGGCGTGCCGCTGCTCGCGTGTGAGGGCTGTGACCTCGGTCCCCAGGAGGAGACCCCACCCCGGGAGCACTTACACTCTCCCTCCTGTACACAGTGCGGATGCAGCTAAGCGTGCTCCCGTAGCCAGTGCCGGCCTGCAGGCGAGCCTGCGGAGAAAGACAAGGGCGTGAGGGCCAGCCGGAGACAGGTTACGCCCCCACCTCCCTCACGGCTCTGGGCTCCCAGCACTGAAGCCCAGAGAAGGGAAGCCCCTGCCCCAGCGACCCCGTCAGGAAGGAGGCCTGGACTTCAGTCCCGGCCTGGCTGGCCTTGCGTCCTCTACCTGCACCGCCTCCCTGCAAGTCCCGTTCTCACCTTGCTAAATGCAGCAGGAGTCCCCTTGGTCTGAGGGAAGAACAAAGGCCAGTTTGTTGTGCAAAAGCAATGTTTGTGTGGCGACATATGATGCTGCTGCATCTTGAGTACAAAAAGCTAACCCGCGGCTCTGGCCCACCTGCTGTCCGTCACTCTGCCCTCCTAAATACTCTCAGGAGCAACCTGCTCTTCTCATCTCCAGAACCCCTGCATCTCTCACCCTGATGATGGGCTGGGCTCCTCGCTGGCCTCCTGCTTCCCCCACCCCAACTCCTTCGCCTATGTCTACACAACAGTCAGACTAATCTTTTCCAAACAACGATGAATGTTTGTCACTGCTGTTTCAAGCTCTCCAGTGGCCTCCCACCAAACTCAGAATAAATTCCACCCTTAACCAGCACCCAGAAGCGTGGCTTTCACCACTCGCATGTCATTTCCTCCGCACCCGTTGTGCCTGCCACACGGCACATTCCTGGACCCTGGAGCATCAGTTTTTTCTCACTTCCGGAATGTTCCACCTGCGTTCCTCCCCTGGAAGGCTCTTTCTCCAGCTTCTGCTCATCTTTTGGGGCTGAGCTTAAATGCTGCAATGATGTGATCTGTTCGTCTGTTTACTTAGGGTTTATCTGGGTTCCCCCTCTGGGGGCAGGGCCGTCTTGTATTCCCCTCTCGTCCCTGGAGCCGAGCGTGGCCGTGGCACTTGGCCCTTTGCACTGGCTAACCAAGGGGCCGGAGGGTGAAACTGTGGCATCCTCTAATGGAGGCTGGCTCTGGTGACTGGGGGCATCCGTAGACAGGCAGAGGGTCTGAGAAAAGCCACAGAAGAGCCCAGAGCACACTTCACTCTGGGTCTAGACCAGAGCAAAAGTCTGTCAACTCTTGAGGAAGCTGCCACCGAGGCCAGCAGCACAGCTCAAGCCTCTAAGGCCTCCAGTTGTAACAGGAGTTGGCATTTAGTATGCACCAACTGCATTCTTGGGAAAACACTGGAAATCTTACGGAACTTATCTCACAGAATCCCACAAATGCTCTGAGGCATGGATACTATCCCCACTTCACAGATGAAGAAAGCTGATTCCCTGTATATGTTTCCGATCGCTGCTGTAACAAATTATGATAAATTCAGTGGCTTAAAACGATGCAAATTTATTCTCTTACAGTGCTCTAGTTGGGCTATAGAGAGCTGAGCCCTGAGTAGAAAACCCTGGTCACATTGCATCAGACATAAACTTGAAATGCACCAGCTGTGCCGGGAGCCAGCAGTGAATCCTGACCCCAGCTCTACTGCCACCAAGT
Source organism: Eschrichtius robustus (assembly GCF_028021215.1). NCBI lineage: Eukaryota > Metazoa > Chordata > Mammalia > Artiodactyla > Eschrichtiidae > Eschrichtius > Eschrichtius robustus. Next base: position 113,383,351 of record NC_090825.1, on the reverse strand, counting down.
AGCCAGTGCCGGCTCTCCCACCTGTGGTGAGGCAGCTGCGGGCAGGGAATGAGTCTTTGACCCAGGTCAGCAGCCCAGATCCTTCTAGCTTGGCTCTCCCAGGGGCGAGTCCGGAAACCAGGAACAAGTCACTCATCTGCCTCCCCACACTCCAATGTGTGTATTCTTCAGGACAGGAGGGGATCGCTCACTACTCTATCCTCACTGCCACTTGACAATCCTCATGACAGCCCCACCGGGGAGGTGCTCTTTGCCCATTTTACAGATGAGGAAACCGAGGCTTGGGGAGTTTAAGTGCTGTGCCCTAGGCACAGGAGAGTATGTGGGAGGCTGAAACTGGACTCCAGGTTATTCTGACTCTGAGGCTCTTGCCCAGACCTTTCTCAGTGAACAGGAACTCTAGAGAAAATGCCAGCCAGAATGAAGGGGGATGTTCTGGAGAGAAACAAGGGCCCCAGGCCACAGCCCTGGGCTGGACCCAGAGGCCAGCCATGTAAGCCAGCATCTTTAGGCTGGGACCCTCAGCAGAGAGGTTCTCAGGCTGAACAGAGACAAGATTTTATGTATCAGGAAAGGTTCCCTGCAGAGGCTCAGGGGGCAGAGTGGAGAAAACAAGGAGAGTCCTGGTCTTTACAGGTGACATGTGGCCAGGCAAAGAGTGGCCAGGCTTGCCTGTGCCAGGGGCAGGGGATGAGGATGGGGGTTCCAACAAGCTCTACCATCCCCTAACCAAGCTGCAGGTGAGGGAAGGATGCTCTACCAGGGAGAGACACTGGTTGCCCGGGTCAGAAATGTGGCTGTTAGGCCTGCGGGGGCAAGGACTGGACTCGCTTTGTCCACCACTGCTGCCCTGCCAGCCCCACAGTGCCTGCACAGAGAAAGCATCCAAGATGCATTTGATGTATGAGCAAAAGGCTGGGCTTGTGTGAGGGGTGTGAGGAGCCAGGAAATACCTTTAACTATTTAGACACATAGGCTGACCTCCCCCCCCATCAAGAAGAGAGCAGGCCTGGGCTCTGACTGAGGAGGGGCCCACGGTCACGCAGGGAGGAAGATGGGGAGAAAGGGGACCACAGTGGCCACTGGAGAAGGGCCTGGGAGGTCCTCTTTGTGCACGATCCCGGCAGAGCATTAGATACAAATGTGGAAGTCAGGGTGAGGAGGCACTGTTTGTGGCCACGTTCTCAGGGTACAGCTGTGAGTGCTGCTCGCCATGGGGACAGGTGGCAGGGGTGGGGGTGGACCCAAAGAATGTCCCTTTGTAACATCTCACTCCTCAAGCCTTCGATTTGTTGTGTGACCTGAGGTGACACCCTTCCCCTTTCTGGGGCAGTTTCCACATGTGTAGAACAAGAAGCGTGGATGATCCCAATGCCAGGTGGCTTTGCTGGCTCCGTCAAGTTATCACGGCTTCCCATTCCCAACCTAAGTCTAGAGTCCTAACCTGAAGTTCAAGGCCTCCAAGGATTGAGTGCCGACCTACCGGTCCTGGACTCTGATCCGTAGCTGCTTTCACAAACCTGATGCATCAGCAGAAGTGGCCATGTTGGCCCTTCCGAAGCATGGCCCCCTGGTGGTGTCCCCACCTCACGGTCTTTGCCCATGCCGTTCTCTGTGCCTGGAGTATCTTTTCCAATGGCCCAACCTTAGATTATGGGCCCAGATTCTGGTTCCTTCGCTCAATAGAGGCTTGCAGGAGAGCACTCACAGTGCCCCACCCCTCCCCTGCAGCTCATGAGAGCCTGGAGGCAGAAATGGAGCTTCACAAAAACAAAATCACTGCCCAGCAAGGAGGGGGGAGCATTCCAACCGGGCCTCCTAGCGCTCCGCCCCCGTGGACTGGCACAGAGAGCCTGTCCTGCGCTGGTGGCCTTCTGGGGGTCAGAAACAGCAGGCACGTTCCCGGAGTCAGACTCACTCCAGGCCCCTTTCCAAAAGGTAATGGCAACACGGCTACTGTACCTTGACTGTGTCCAGAGGGTGGCCAACGATGACGCTCGCTGCACCTGTGGATCAAAGAGGACTTCCTGGTTACTCAGTCCCTGGACTCCTCGCTTGTACTGGCTGGCTCTTAGGACGGAACAGAGGACTCAGACACTTACATTCACTTATTCAGTCAATGCCCAGTCACCAGAGGGGACCCCCCCCCCACAGTGTGTTAGGCACAGGCTCACGCATGGAGGAAGGCAAAGAAAATGGAGTAAAACCTGGGCCCTGCCTCAAGAAACAAGTACCCTAAAAAAAGGGAGGTAAAGGTGCTGGGATAACTGGCTACCCACATGCAAAAGAATAAATAGACCTCTGCCTCATACTATATACAAAAGTTAACTCAAAAGAAACTGAAGACCTAAATGGAAGCACTGCAACTATAGAAATCATATGCTAAAATATAGGGGGAAATCTCCACGAATGTAGATCTGCAACAGATTCTTATATATGACAACAAAAGTACAAGCAACAAAAGAAAAATTGGGTGTCATAAAAATTAAAAACATTGGTGCATAAAAGAACACTCTCAAGAAAGTAAAGAAACCTACAGAAGGGGCGGGGGGGAATATTTGCAAATCGAATATTTGATAAGGGTCAAATATCCAGAATATGTAAAGAACTCTAACAACTAAAAAGAAAAAAATGATTTTTAAGGGCAAAGGGCTTGAATAGACATTTTTCCAAAGAAGATATACAAACGGCCAAGTACATGAAGAGATGCTCAACATCATTGGTCATTAGGGAAATGCAAGTCAAAAGCACGGTGAGATTCTGCTTCACACCCACTAGGATGGCTATAATAAAAAAAAAAAAAAAAGAAAGAAAAGGAAAATAACAAGTATTCGTGATGATATAGAGAAATTGAAACTCGTATATATTGCTGGTGGAAATGTGAAATGGTGCAGCTGCCGTGGAAAACAGTTTGGCTTATTACAAAGTTAAACACAGGATTACCCTATAACCCAGCGATTCCACTGCTAGAAATATACCTAAAAGAACTGCAAACAGGCACTCAAACAAGTACATATACACACATGTTTATAGCAGCACTATTCAAAAAAGCCAAAAGGTAAAAATAACCCAATGTCCACTGCTGGATGAATGGCTAAATAAAATGTGGTATATCCATATAATGGAATATTACTAGACATAAATAGGAATGAAGTACTGATACATGCTGCAGTGTGGATGAATGCGGAAAACATTATGCAAAGTGAAAGAGGCCAGACAAAAAAGGTCACATATTGTATGATTCCATTTATATGAATTATCCAGAATAGGTAAATCCATAGAGACAGAAAGCAGATTAGTGATTGCCAGGGTTTGGAGGAGGGGAAATGGCAGTACCTGCTTAATGGGTCCAGAAACTTCTCTGGGCATGAGAAAAATGTTTTGGAACTAGATAGATGGTTGCACAACACTGTGACTGTACTAAATGCCACTGAATTGTATACTTTCAAATGATTAATTTTATGTTATGTGAATTTCACCTCAAAAAAAGAGGGAGGGTATGAAGAGAAAACCCAGAAACTTTTCAGGTTCCTGCAGGTTATTTAGCTTTTCTACACCTCCCTTTTAGCATGTGTAGTGGGAATAATATTAGCACCTACCTCACGGTTCCATTTTAAGAATGAAATGAAGTAAAAAATGTGAAGTACCAGCAGAGCTTGGCACTTACAGGATGCTCAAAAGGGGCTGCCATCCCTATTGATTTTTTTTTTTAAGAAGGCCTCTTTGAAAAGGTGATGGATACTCTGGATCTTTTCAATGAAAAATGCCCATCCGCACACACATTCAGAAGGCCAGAACGATTTTGGAGGCAAGCAAGACCGCCCTGAGGCCATGCCACAGAAGGCAGTGATTGTGAGACTGAAACAGGAGCCATCCTTCTGAGACCAATTCCCCATCACGCTGATGAGGAAGGAAGTGTCTCTGCCAGCAGGAGTGACTGCACCAGGTAGGGCAGATCAGGGGTCCTGGAATATTAGATATCTACAGGGCAGAGAAACCAGCTATTCCAGAACAAATGTTCCCTTGGTCTAGAACCTCTAGGCCCCTCTCAACCCCTCCTTCCCACAGAACGGGGCAGAGGCAGAAAGATGGTGGGCAGCGGAAAGACGGGCCATTCACTCTACAGGAACTCCTCCCTTCAGGGGAAGGAAGGAGCTCTGGTCCTCAGGCTCTGGCTGCATCCCTCAGCCCAGGGCAGCAGCCCCAGACCCAGCCTTGGGCCATTATCTCCCTGCATACTCATTAGTCCACCCATCTGAAAGCAGGGATACAAGATAAGAAACAGAATTATCAGGTCAGTGGTTTCCAGACCTTGGGATATTACAGACCAGTAAAATTTCAAACAAAATGTGAAGGATGTAATGGTGAAAGTTTATCATGACAGGTCATTGAGAGAGAAAACAGCTATAGATGAGTACAGGGCTTAAAATGGCCCTGGTACCAGACTGTCTGGGTTGGAATCCTAGTGTTCATCCTAGATGTATGGTTTTGGGCAAGTCATTGAATTTCTCTGAGTATCCATTTCCTCATCTGTCAAATGGGGATGTAATGATAGTAGCTACCTCATAGAGCTATAAAGAAATATACATAGACTTGAGACCACACATTGTATGATTCTGTTTATATAAAGTGTCCAGAAAACGCTAATTTACAGAGCCTGAAAGTGGTTGCCCAGAGAGAGAGGCAGGGGATGGGGTTTAATTGTAAATGGGCATGAGGGATCTTTCTGGGGGATGAAATGTTCTAAAACTAGTTTATGGTAATGGTTGCACCACTTGGTAAAATTACTAAAAATCACTAAATTGTACACTTGAAATGAGTGGATTTTATGATATGTAAAATAACCTCAATAAAGTTGCTTTAAAAGTATCCATGTAGCATTTAAACAGCACCTGACACTTATGAAGTATTCATTGCTACTATATATTCATGTTCATTTCATGGAAGCAAAAACAAAAACAAACAAAACCATGTTGACATCAACAAAGTAAGGGCAATCGCAGAATAAAGGACAACCCACTACTTGCTGCGTGAGTTGGGGAGGGTCTCTGTGTCATCAGAGATTTTGAGCTACTCTGACAGTCTTACCCTCCAGGACATTTCTCAAACAAAGCCCCTGGCAGCCCTACTGAAGTTGGTCTGACTATTTAAAGGGCAGCCGAGGAAAGCCTCTCCCTCCGAATGGCTGAAAGCTTGTCCAAAGAGGGTCTGGATGTGCCTGGTAGATCCCTGGGCACAGCACCCTGACTGGCAAAGTCAGGAGAGGCAGGTCTCAGCCCTACCCAAGGGAGCCTGTGCAAAAGAACTGCCCCCAGTGAGAGGAATCACCTTTGCTTGGGAGGGTGAGAAGCAGGGGCCCTGCGGCCACCTGTCACCTGTGGAGGACAGACATGGACTCCTGCTAGGAGGTGGGAGGGTGCCACCAGAAGGGGAACCACCCAGGATCCTAGCTGGTTAGTAACTTTTTTTGTTTTTTTTTCCTTTCCTACAAATCTCCTGGTCTCCATACTTAGAACACTTGGTGGGGCACAAACACGCTAGCCATAGCCTCTACCTGAGTGTCTCAGGGTTTTACTTTGGGGAGGGGCTGCATTCGCCAACAGCTCTTTTCTGATGGTCCTCTTAGATGGAGCCAAAATAAAGGCTATATCTGACGATAAGCAAAGTCCCCCAACCCCGTCCCCCCCAATAGCTGAGCAAAGAGGAGGGATAGACCTATTGGAAAGAGAAGAATGGAGAATCAAGGCAATGGATGCGACTATCGCCCAAGCAAACACACCCCAGGCTCAGCAGAGAGCGGCTCCAAGAGTGGTAGGAAGGGACCGGCGGGCCCAACAGTGCCCGAGGAGAGGCGTGACAGTTGGCTGTGCTGAAAACGCGAAGGGTTCCTCCTATCTGGCAGCGGACACCTGCAGCCGGTGCCGGGCTCCCAGCTGTGCGCTCAGCTCCCCACAGCCCGACGCCACAAGGGTCGGCCTGAGCGCCAGGCCGGGCTCCGCATCCCGCGCGCGGGGGCGGGCGGCGGTCAAACGCCACCCTCAAACACGAGTTCCTGTGAGCCCAGAGTCCCCAGACTCAGGTGCGCACCAGGGCGCCGAAGGGTGTGTACGCGCCGGGACGTTCCATTGGCTGTCCGCTTTGACCAGCGGTTTAATCATTACAGGATCAAGTTCCGCGGACCCAAACTTTGAGGCAAATCGCAGGCTCGGGATGAAGCTCCCCCGGGGTCGCGGCAGCAGGCGAGGAGCGGCAAGACCAGCCGGGCGGCGGGCAGCGCGCACCTAGGGCGCGTGTGGGCAGCGCCCGGGCGCGGAGCTCCCTGACCCGGCACGGCGTGGCAACTCCGCCTGCGCAACTCCCGGCTGGCTCGCTCTCTTCCTCTCGGGCCGGGCTGTCCCGTCAGCGCACTCACCTCTGGGGGTCCCTCCCATCCGGGGATGCGCTCACCTCCGATCCAGCCCGCCACAAAGTCTTCCAGCTGGAAGTTGCCCATGGCCGGGGCCGCAGAGCCTCGCGTTCCCGGAGCCGGGTCGGTGCCCATTCAGGGTCTGCTGGTCATGGCCCACGGGCGAGCGCGCCGGTCGGGCCAAGTCAGGAACGCGGAGCTCACGGGAGTTCCTCCTCCACGCCGGGTTCGGAATGGCTCGGAATCGCCGAAGCGCGCGGGCCGCCCGGGTCCCGCTCCAAGTGCCCGCGGGCAGCTGACATCACGCCCCCAGTAGACCTTAAAGGCGCAGCGCGCGGACCGGGCGAGGGAGTGTCCACCGGTAGTTATGGTAGTTCTTCACATCTCCTCCGAGACACTGGAAATGATTTCAGGGACATTTTTTCAAAGTTCATGACAAGAGGTACAGAGGAAGGCTTTATCCGAGGTCCAGAAGTATTTGATTACAAACACCAAGGTCTCTCTGTGATAGGATTATTTAGCTGGGTGGACACATCCTCTTTTAAGCTAAAACAGAGCTGAAATAATTATAATTGAATGTCCAACTATCAACTAAACCAGAAGTTCTCAATTCTTTGAGCTGATTGAAAGCCATGGACAGTTTCGCTATAAAATACAAAGGACACACAATTTTCCATAACAACTTTAGTGGTCAGGGGCTCTTCTCCCGCCTGCACTCCACACCTTTCTCCAGCCCCCAGGTTTCAAAACCCTATCTATTCCTGAATTACTGAAATAATGTGTGGAAAGCACCTAGCCCAGGGGCAGGCTCCAAATCAGCGCTAAATAAGTACTCGCTCTTAATAATGTTCAACATTTCCTGGGCACTGAAATCGGGCCCCCTTCACTGTACCTGGGCTTACTCCTCACAGCAGCCCCGTGAGATGGGTGTTATTATTATCCCCATTCCTAGGGAAATGATTGTATGACACACAGATTTTAATCTTTTAGAAAACTGGTCCAGATTAGGAGATGAAAGTTGTCGCACCTGAGTTATAGGTTTAGCTGTGTGAGGACAGATTTGAGCTTATTCCCAGAAGACCTGGCTGCCACGGTGGAGAGCCCAGGGGAGACCCCACCCAGACTTGAAGGTCCTGCAGCACCCCCCGGCTGAGGGCACACAGCCCCCTGCTGAGAGCACCCGGGCCAGGTGGGAATTTCCAGAGCCCTGAAAACTCTCAGCCTGCCCCTGGCCAGGCTTTCAGGAGGGATGAGGCTAGCCTGGAAATTTCCTCTGAGAGCTGCCTGGGCGTGAGGTCTGGGTGGCCAGGCAGCACACTGTGCCTCTGGAAGTGCCTGCCTCGAAGCTCCCCGAAGCCGCTTATGCCGCACCCACAAAGCCCCCAGGGCTCTCTGAGCCAGCCCCCACCCCCTGCAGACAAGCAGACCCAAACCCAGCTCAGCCTCCTTGGCTCAAACACTTCCGACCAGCCCGCAAACGCACTACCCGCACGCTCCAGACAAGCACACGGAGCCAGAGCTGCCTTGCCCTGAGGATGTTTTCAAGCCAGAGTCTGTGCACAGTCTTACTTCCTCACTCCCCCTCACAGTAGCTGTGAGCAGGCACTGGGGGTCATCCCGGCGATGGTCACTTTTATGTGTCAACTTGGCTGGGTGACGGTCGGTACCCAGTGATTTGATCAAACACTCATCTAGGTGTTGCCGGGAAAGGATTCTGTGGAGGTGACGACCAACTGATTTTAAGTCTGGGAGCTTATCCTTGATAATCTGGGTGAGCTTCGTCCGATCAGGTGAAAGCCTTTAGAGCAAAATGGAGGTTTCCCTGAGGAAGAAATGCCACCTGTGGAATGAGCATTTCCAGCCTGCCAGCCTGCCCTCCAGATTTCACACTTGCCCAGCCAGACCCTACAATTATGTAACATAGAGGTTCCCTCTGGTTCTGTTTCTCTGGTAGAACCCTAACTGTGTACACCTGTAAAATAGAGATGAGGCGGCTCATAGGAGACTCAGGGAGGTTTAATGAGACCCTAACCAGTCAGGGGGTCTCATGCCCCCCAGCTGTGAGCTGGTGGAGGAATTCTAGGGACAGCCTTGCTCTTGACCTCTCTCCACACACTTCTCACCCTGCCCTCCACTTTCCTATCCAGCTCCTTGTCCTGAAATGGTGCTTCATGGGGTGCTCATGTCTCCCTGAGCCTGTGCTGATCGCCATCAGCCATGGGCTCTCTCTTCCCTGTCCCACCCCCAGGCAGTGATGCTTATTGCCATTCCAGCCATGTCCCAGGCCCTGGCCCCAGAGCAAGCAAGACCTGGAGGGCCAGGGTCATGTCTGACTCTGCAGGGGCCCAGCCCCCTCCAGGCCCAGGCTCAGCCTGAGCCAGCCCGGAAAGCAGAGGGGTGGTCACCTCTCTCTCAGACTCCCTCTCTGTAGGCAGCCCTGCACCCAGCCAGGTCCCAGCTGGAGGTCCATGCTTACCGGGAAATGTGACCTGGCTACGTGGAGGTGCTTTTGGTCCAGTGAGAGCTCCCTGGCCTCCCTCCAAGAAGGAGGAGGACTGGTGTACCTCAGTGTCCTGCTAGTTTCCAGCAGGGACCCAGCCTTAGCACCTGGGATTGCAAAAAATGGTGAGGGGTAATGTCTGAAGGAAGGGGCCTCTGCTGGGCCTCTCCCACTGGCACATTTATGTCCCATCATCAAGACCATCATGGTGTGGCAGCTGCCCAGGGCTCCTTCTTCCAAAGCAAGACAAAGTTTGCCACTGAGGCTTGATCCGAAAAGGGCTGAGAGGAGTGGGGCTACCAGTAGCACCTCTCCCCCCTCACCATGCTGTGCCCTGCCATGCTTGGGACGCGTGCCAGGACAGTTATGAGAAATGAAAGGTCTCCAAAGAGTGGTCATTGTGTGAACTCACCTTGAAGCCGGTCCACAGGTGGAGAGCCTGCCAGTTCACCAAGGCCTGCCTGCTCTTTTGGAGGACCACCCAGAGGGTGCCAGGCGGATTGTCATTCCCTCAGTCCTGTGTTGGCACCAAGTAAGAAAGCCTTGAGTTGGCAGGCAGAGGCTCCGGAGCCCTGGGACAGCCTCCCGGGCCCAGAAAGCGGCTGCTTGAACTGCTAATGAGCTGCAGCAGAGCGGAGGGTGTGGGCTCCTTTCCAGGAGGAACCTCTGTGCTCCATTCCCAAATGTGGGCCACAGATCTGCCCAGCAGGCACACCAACGAGGGAGGTAGGGGGAGGCCCCAGGTCTCGTGGCAGCCAACGGCCTGGCCAGAGAATCCTAGACCCAGCAGAATGCTGACTCTGGGGAGGACTCTGAGCTGCTACTTGTTCCTGGCTTCCCTGCTTTGGGGCAGCATTTGTAGCGCTGCCGTGCACACTTGTATTCCACCCTTGGGAGAGAGCAGGTAAAGCAACTGAGGCACAGAGAGATCAACTCCCTGGGTTGCTAGGGTCAGAAAGAAGCCCAATTTCCTTTCTTCTTCAGCTCCTTCCCCAAAGGTAACCCCCAGAGCATCTTCCACTGCAGTGGGGATAAGCAGCTGGGCGATGCTGACAGTCTTTGATAATGAGTGGCCCACTTCCCATTTCTCATTTGCCCTTTCAGGTAAACAGTTTCCCAAGCACCTAGTCTGTGTCAGTCTCTGCTCTTGGGAAGGTCTCTGGCAGAGAGGGGACCGTTTGCCTGAGACACCACATGGGGGCGGCTGTGAGAGCACTGAGGGGAGTCAAGTGTCAGTCAGCAGTCAGGGAAGGCCCCCCACTTCCCCCGGGCCTGCAGCCCCCTGGCTACACCCTGAGTCTCTCCAGCCGCATGGCTCCACCTCCTTGGCCAAGCCCAGGTCCCCCACCTGCTACACCTGGGCCAGCTGCTCCCACCTGACACCCCGTGGCAGAGACCCTGCCCTGCTCCCTGCTCTCCTCTGTCTTCTGGAAGCTTGCCCTCACCCGGTGGGGCGGCCTTTCTCCCTGACTACTGCGCTCTCTCTCCTTCTCTCTGTTCTTGGTACTCACTTCCTGCCCCTCGTTCCGTTTGGGGACTCTCAGGGCCCTCACCTGGACCCTCTCCCAGCCATACCCGTCACCTCTCAGATCACAGCCTCGACACCTCATCTCCTACCTGTCTCTCCTCTACTCAACTCCTCTACTTGGATGGCCCCATGTCATCTCTAACTCAGCGCATCCTTTTATGGACTCTCTGTTTAACTAACTCTCTAACTATCCCTCCAGTGCCCCACCCAGCTGGCCACCCAAACCAGACACTGGGCATCACCCTCGATTCTGTTCTCTCCCCCAAGGCCTCATCCCATCAGCCGTGAAGTCCAGGGTCCATCTCCTCCCCAGCCCCGACATCCATCCCTCTCTGACGTCTCCCAATGTAGCTCAGCCCAGCCCTGTGCTTCTGACTGCCTGGATCATGGTGGACAGAAGCCCCTGGGTCCCTCTGCCCCAACCCTCTGTCCCTCCAGCAGCTGCCACAGTGAGCTTCTGAGACCTTGAATCTGCTCCTGCTCCCCGGCTGACAGACCTCCAATGACTCCCCACGACCTTGAGTCTAATTCCACTTCCTTAGCTTGGCATGTGAGGGTCTGTGGGCCTGGGTTCGGCTGCCTTTCCACTTCTCACCTCCTACCACCCCAGCCCTCCCCTCAGGCCAAAGCCCCAGCTGAGTGGTATGTCCTCCACGCCCCACATGCTTTTCACATGTGTGCCCGCCCACATGTTCCCTTGTTGGGAACCCCCTTTTCCCCACTTCTTCTCTAGCTAACCCTCACACCTTACTCCTTTGAAACTCAACTCAGACAGCTTCTCCTGATAGGCCTTCCTTGAAGCACTCACGGCCCACTCCATGCTGGATCTGCTGTCTTTCAACTGTATTTCCAGAACATTCCAGGCATAGGCATAGCACTGCCATCACGCTCTATGGATTATAGTCTGTCTTCCCGTCAGGACTGTGGACACACTGAGAAGAGGGCACTGCCTTATTCTCCTCTGGACCTGCAGAGCCTGGCAGAGGCCTGGTGGACATCCCTGCTCAGCGGGCCTTAAAAAGGGAGGCCATGGAGACCAAGTCTGAAGGGCCTGCTGCCTGCTGGCAGTCAAAAAGGGAGTCCAGATACAAGGCAGAGCAGAAGAGACCAGGGTCTTTCTTGGCGTGTCACAGAAGCCTGGTTCCTTGCAGGCCCTCAAAAGTTCCAGATGCTTTTCCAGCTCAGGGCCTTTGCACTAATCGCTCCCTCTGCTTGCAGCTCCCTCCTCTTGCCATCCTCAAGGCCAGCTCTACCTCCCTTGGGACTAAGCTGAAACATCCTCTGCAGAGAGGGCTCTCTCATTGCCCCTCTCGAGGCCCCCTGCTTCTCCTTCCAGCCCTCACCGTGTTGGTCAGTCTGTGCAATGCCTGGGAGGCCCAGGAGGGTAGGAGCTGACCGCCTTGTCCACTGCTGCTGCATTCTAAGCCTCTGCTGCAGAGCAGATGAACGGCAATGACTAATGATTGAGTGCAAATGAATGAATGAAGTGGGACACATGCATGTCTTGTCTTTCTTCTTTGGGTGTTTGTACCTGCTGCATCACCCCTGTGCCGGCCTCAGACAATGGGAGCTCTGGGGTCCCTTCCCTGACTCTGATGAGTGATTTTGAAGGTGCTACTGGAGTTTCTCATTTGGGGCAGGATTCCTTCTTTTACTGAGAGTTCTTTGAGAGAGTCTGTTCAGAGCATGTTCTGACTGTATTTGGTCCAGTGCCCATTCAATTTGATGCTCCAAGCCAAGTAACAGAGGCGAGTGGCCGTGAAGTGAGGGGGCAAAGCAGCTGCTGGGAGGCTGGGCTGCCTGGGCTCTGCTTCTGGTGCTGCTGCTCACTGGGCACCTTGGGCAAGTCCAGGGCTCAATTTCCCCTCTGCTTTTTGTAGAGTTGAGACGAGTCTCCTCAGTGTCCAGAGAACTCTAAAATTCTGGGCCATGGAGATGCTGGCTGTGGGTGTCTTCTTAAGATATGTCAGCAGAGGGCGCTGCTGCACAGCACTTGGAACTCCCAGGAGGAAAGGACAGGCTTGGCTGCAGCAGGGGGAGAGGTTCCTGGCCCAGTTTCCCTGGCACTGGGCTGGCAGAGTCAGAGCCAGTATACACTTGGGCAACGAAAGAGGTGCTGACACGGGAGGCTCAGGAGGAGTCTGAGGGTACCAGAGAGGACCTCTGAGGGGCTTGATGAGGACCCATCTGAGGCTTCCTGGGAGCTGACTCTGTACTTGGAGGGAGAGCCCCCAGTAAGGAGAGGTGACACCTCCACCTCTTCACTTGCCTTGACTCATCCAGGCCTCAGATTTACCAGGTTCTTTTCCACCTCAGCGCTCCAAGCTGGGCCAGTGCTATATGTTCTTCCTACACTAGCTCATCGAATTCTGTGAGGCAATTCCCCACTTTTCAGGTGAGAAGAATGAAGCTCAGGTTGGTTAAGCAATTTCTCCAAAACCACACAAAACCTCCGTGAGTGGAGGATTAAGGATTCACACCTTTAGTTTGACTCCAGGACCCAGCTCATAACCAAGGTGCTGCCTCCTGGCCAAGCCTCAGAAAGTGGAGGTGACTTTCCCCAAAGCCCTGCCCCCTCCCTGGCCTGGCCCCTGTGCATAAATGTCCTAACTTCTCTGACTCAGCTTCTCCACCATCGGGGAGATGGTATTAACCTTTGCCAACTACGCTCACATTCTTAGGGCTGCTGGAGCAGATGTCTCAGGAATCAAGGGGAGCGCCCTGGGCTGCCCTCAGTCCTTGCCTCCCTGCCAGGGTCCTGTGGGCCGAGATGGCTCTTTGCACATCTGAGAACAAGGCAAGCCCGCCCTTTTCTTCTCAGCTGATGGGCATAAGCGGGCTTGTGCGGAGGACAAGCAGAGGCCGGGCAAGTCAGGGACCAGGAAACCTGGGATTGAGGGATTTCTGCAGGAGAAGAGGGGCGTGGGGTGGGCGATGGCGGGGGGACTCCACCGCAGCTGTTGAGGTCACATCCAGCGGCCCCTGCTGAGCACTGCTGTGTGCTGAACTGCCTGGGGTGCAGAGAGCTGGTGACTCGGATGGTGAGAGCGGAGTCTGTGTCGGGAATGGCGGCCCCATCTCTGCCGCCGTGTGGCGAGTCTCCTCCACCGGCGGCTCAAACTCCAGCTGTGGGACTCCGAGGGAGACCAGGAAACCTCATCTCATGCCTGAGCTGAAAAGAAGAGGAGCCAGACTCCGAAGTCTCAGGAAGGAGCTGGTCCTAAAAAGCCGATCTGGATTTTGGCCTGTGGAGGCAGTAGAGAGGGCATCCATCACATCACAGGCAGAGGGCAGAGCTGAGTGACCCCAGCCAGGAGAGACCACGGGAGCCAAAAGAGCTCGCCTGCTGTGGCAGAGGAGGCTGAAGGCTTGGAGTCTGAGCTCCAGGACCCTGGCTGGCCAGGTGACTCTGTGGGCGGTAGCATCTGCTGTCTATCGGCAGTCCCCAGTCCTCCTGCTGCCCCTGTGAGTGGACGGAGGACCCATCTGGGAGCTAGCTGCATCTCACCTGGACAGACCTCCCTGGCCCACCCTGAAGCGGGCCTGGGCTCCTTGCACACCAGCCTTGCTCTCTGTGGGAACCTGGCGGGCTTGCCTGGGGAGGCTGAGGCCTGTGCTGGTCCAGCCTCTCAGAAGGGCTGTGGTGTCCCTTCGCTCCCCTCACCCCAGCACATGCACAGCACACTCACCAGCCTCTGGGTGAGGGTGGGGTGTGGGCACGAGAACCAGCAACGTGTTCCGTCCGCAGAGATAGCACAGGTCTTCCCACTTGCCGTGCATCTCTGGATGCACTCTTCCTTCCGGACCTCAGTTTCTCCATCTATTAAAAGAAAGGCCAGACTTAAGACCCCACACCTCGAAGAAAGAGACGGGGTGACAGAACTCTCAGCTTGGAACCCACCCAAACCCACTGCTGTCTGCTCCAGGGTCAGTGTGAACATGGCAAAGAGCAACTTCCTGTTTTTAAGAGAGGGGAGATTTAAAGGACTCCAAGGACATCTCATTTTTGATGCAAGTACAAAGAAAAAACTTAAAAGAACAAAATCTCAAAACCATGTGGATTCAATTTTCTCCAAAATACAGATTTCCTAAGTGACAAATCTGTAGCCAGGGAGAAGGCTGAGGAGAACCAGACTTAAATGAGGTACAAGTCCACTTGGGGAGGGCGGTGCAGAAGGGAAATTGCCCACTGCCCCATGCCTTACATGGCTCTGCTGCAGCCGGGTCTCCCAGCAAAGCAGCCGAGCTCCGGCTCTGCCCCTGCCTGTCACTTCTTCCAGACCCCTCTCCACATTCTCCTGAGGAGCTCCACCCTTTTCCTCTTGCATGCAGCCTCCGAAGGTGCCTCAGAATGACCAAGGTGGCTTCCATCCCCCTTCCTCCACTCCTCCCCTAAGTTTAGGCCCCATAAAACCAGAATGTGCCCCCTTTTCTGCCTTTATTGATGCCTCATCCATTCATCCAACAATGAATGCTTGAGTACCTCCCATGAACTAGGCATAATGCTGGGTTCTGGGGATACAGCCCTGTTATCTTAGCACATCCCTCCCAAGTACAGTGTTAATGCCACTCCCCTCTGATGCCACACCCCAACTCCAGGGCCTGCTTTGGTGAATGAGCCCTCTCTCCCCACAAATCCCCAGAATTTGGCACTATACCTTATATTAGAGCATATGGTAGCCCATCTTCCAGGATGGTCACCAATGTTTCTCACCATTCATGCCCTTGTGAGGTCTCTTTCTATACTGAATTAGAGCTCACCTGTGTGGCCAACAGCATATGGCAGAGGTAAAAATATGTGACTTCTGAGGCTCAGTTGTTAATAGGCATTACAGCTTCTGTCTTGGTCTCTGGGATCACTTGCTCTGGGGAAGCCAGTTGCCATGTTGTGCAGCTGCTCAAGCAGCCTGGTGGAGAGGCCCACGAGGTGAGGAGCTGAGGCCTCCTGCCATGAGCCGGCACCAATTTGCCAGTCGTGTGAGGGAGGAAGCAGTTCCTCCAGGCCCAGTCAAGCCTTCAGATGACTGCAGCCCTGGCCAACACCTTAACTGCAGCTTCACGAGAGATCTCAAGCCACAATCACCCAGCCAAGCTGCTCCCAGATTCCTGAACCTTAATGCTGTGAGAAGTTGTGTTTATTGTTATGTTAAGCCCCCAAGTTTTGAGGTAATTTATTACATGGAAATAGACATCTAATACAAGCATAATAGTTAAGAGCATGGACCCCAGAGCTAGATAGTGTTTAGATCCTAGCTCTAAAGCTTTCCAGCTCTGTATTCTTCGGTTGGCCACTTAATCTCCCTGTGGCTGGACATCCTCCTCTGTAAAATGGGGCTGCTACCTGTACCTAACCAAAGTCAGAATCAATGTGTTAAGTCATGTACAGTGCTCAGCACTGTGGTTGGTGCACAGTAAACACTCAACAAAAGTTAACCCTCACCACTGTTCCGGCCTCTGCCTCCTCACATGTGCTCACGTCTGTGTCGGCACAGAGCAGCTCCCGGCCAGTGCCAGCTGGATGGATGAGAGCAAACTGCTCTTGCAGATAAGCCCATCCCCTTACCCAGGATCTCTCTGCCCCAGACCCTTCCTGCAAACCACTCCCTCAAGAGAGCTCTCAGTCTTGAAAAGCTCCAGGGTCTCTTCAGCCCTGGCACTTGGCTGCAGGGCTCCCAGCCCTACCTGTGCTCTACAAGCCCCACACATGGAACGAGGGAGCCGTACCTGGGACCGAGCTCGGAGAGCACAAAGAAAGAGTGGCCCCCCCTGGTTTCTAACTCACACCCAGACACCTCCCAACTGTTTGAGGGCAGTGAGGGCTCAAGGATGCCAGCCAGCACAGACCCAGCCCAGACTCGGCCCTGAGGAACACACAAGGGACCAGGCCAATTCCCCCACTCCAAGAGCAAAGCCAAGGAGTCTTCCAGCAAGGGCACCTAGATTTCATCCATCACACTCCCAACCCCAAGTCCCCCAGCCCAAAGGGAAGTCGCAGGAAATATCAAAAAGTGGATTTTTTTAGAAGAAATTCTTCCATGTACCTGAAGTGTGACCGACTGATTTCTTTCCCCTCCTCCTCAACTTCCTCATCCTCAGGAAGAGTGGGGAGGAGGTGCAGGCATTCCCCTGGTGCAGGAATAGGAATCAGCCGTCAGGGGTGTGTGGGTCATGGCATCAGCACCGCGGGACAGACTGGCTGTGAATGTGGGACATGACGTGTATGACTGGGCACTCAAGGACAGTTTCAAACAGAAGCTGACGTCCGTGTGCTCGGTCCCAGGAGTGGGTGGGGTGGGCGGACACACCCATGTGTCCTCATCCCACGTGCTTCAGCCTCAGGGCCCTCTGCTGTGGTGCGTGGGGGGAACCTGGAGTTGGGGCACCAGACAGCACGTCCACGAAGTCCAAGAAGGCAGGGCCTCGGCAGATGTGTGCTGTGTCGCCGTGTCCTGCCTGCTGCTCCGAAGAGCAGGAAGCTGGGGAAGGAAAGGCAGAGGGGCAGTGAGGAAAGGAGAGCTGGGGATGGGTCCAAGGGAGCCTGGCAGGCAGCAGCTGGCTCTCTCCTTGCCGTGTGAAGACTCACCGAGGAGGGGCATGTGGGGAAGTGCTCAAGCACTCAGGCCCCCCGGTCAGACAGACCTGGGTGTGAATCCCAGCTCCTCTGTTGGTGAGCTGTGTGAACTCGGGCATGTTACTTAACCTCTCTGAGCCTGTTTTTTCAACTGTAGGATGGCGAAGACACAAGTGTATGCCCCTAAGGATTATGGAGGTGGTCTCTGTGAGGTGCCTAGTACATAGTAAATGCTCAATAAACGGAAGCCACAGGTATAACTTCAAAGCATCAAATTACTGCACCAACGCCAACCCTTCTAGTGGAATGATTTATTTACAAACTCGTCTCTGGTCTCTGCGCCTCTCAGGTGTCCAGCCAGCCCTGCTCCTTCTGCTTTGTGGAGGCACTTTGGGGGCAGCTGCTCTCCACTGGGCAGGTTTCCCAGCTAGGAGAGATGAGTGGGAGCAGCCGGGGTGGTAGGGTCACTTCCTGGGGGTGGGGCTGAACGTAGGGTGCAGGCTGAGCTCTCCCCTCTGCTGAGTCAGAGCCCGGGGTACAGCCACTGGCTAGCAGGGTGCAGGGTCTTCTTTCCAGCCCAACAGGGGAGCCTGCCGGGGCTTGGGGTCCTCCCGCCGGGAGGGAAAATGAAGGCCTGAAGGCTGCAGTCCCAGGCCAGCTCCAGTTCCAGGGCAAACTGAACTCTGGGAACCTCACCCCCAGCCATTTCACTGCCTGTGTGCTGATCATCAGGCGCTGGGGGCTGTTCTCCGGTGGTTCCTGCCGCCCCCAGCTCCTGCTCCCGCACAGGGAGGCTGCACCAGGCGTGGGCAGCTTCCCTGTGGGCTCCTGGCCCCAAAGTGGACAGGCGGGAGGCCCAGGGCTCGTGCGCAGCCACTCCTCAGGGGTTCTGTGGTAAGGCACGAATCCTGAAGCACAAAGGGCCTGGCCCCCGAAGGCAACGTCGCTGGAGACAGGTGCATCCAGGCCGCTGTCACGGGAGTGCCCTGCTGAGACCAGCAGGATGGGGCAGCGAGTCGGTGAGTGAGAGAGCCCAGAGATGAGGTCTGGGCCTGCTGGGCCAGCCTGGGTCAGCAGGAGACAAGATGGTCAGCCAGGCTCCCAGGACTGGCCTGTGCCTCCACTCCACAGCAGCGTAGGGGAAGAAGGCAGGGCCGTACCTTCTACAGAAGGGAAGCACTCGGTGATGTGATGTCACTCGCCCCTCCCAGGGCTCCCAGCTGGGATTAGAGCCCACTCATCCCACCTCCTCTATCCTGCAGTCACAGGGCAAGTTGCCAGCTTTGTGGGGCTGAAGTGGCTTTAGTAACTCTGGAGGGCACGGGCTTTCGGTCAAATCCCAGGATTGCTCTTGCTAGCAGTGTCTTTGCCCAAGTCGCCTAACTTCTCCAAGGCTCATTCCATAAAATGGGAATAATAACAAGACCTACCTCATAGGACTATTACTAGGAAAAAGGAAACGACACACACGAATCATTTGTCTGGGAGCCTAAGGACTAAACAAATAGTAGCTACTACTACTTTCTGTCTTTTATAAGGAAACTGAGGGTCATGAGGCTTAAAACACATTCACCAGGCCACTCTCCGAGCAAGTGGCCAAGCTGGGATTGAGGCGGCCTGCCTCCAGGCTCTGTGCCCTTATCTAACGACACGCTGCTCCAGGAGCCCCAAGCGACCTCGGGGGCCTGGTCAAGCCTCCTGGGGTGCGGGGCCCCGGGACAGAGGTCTGCCAGGGCTCCCAGTGCTGCCCCCTGCACCCTCTGTGGCCTCCCCAACTCACAGAACACCTGCCGCTGACTGTCACCCTGCAGCAGCAGCAAGCCTGCAGCTCCCTCCGGGTGGGTGGGTCATGGGAGCCTGCACACCACCTGCCAGGAAGGGCCAGGCTGGGAAAACTCTCCTCCTTGGAGCGGTAATGAGGGAAGAAGCCACTGGGCGGTTCTGGGAACTCCTCTCTGATACTCTGGTCTCCTCCTCGGTCCCTGCAAACCTCAGGCCGCGGGGCCAACTCCTCCTCAGCCAGGAGCTGCCCGTAGGTGCGGAAGAAGGGCAGGTACTCCAAGGCCACCAGGGGCCCATGGGAGAGGTAAAGGTTGCTGCGGGGCTCACTGTCCCTTGAACCGGTGGCCTGCAGTTGCCGGGACGGGGGCTCTGGGTCGTCCTCCTGCAGGAGGCTCTCAGAGGGCAAGACTCTGGGCTCAGCCTCGCAGCTCTTCTGGGACGTCTGGGAAGAGAAAGGAGTTCCATCTGTCACTGCACCCAACTCCCCCAGCCCCTTCAGCTCCCGCCCCAGCTCCTGCCTACACTGGAGGCCAGAGGGGTTTTCCAAATGTGGCTGTCCTCGTTACAACCCAGGGTGGCTCCCATCCAGGGTCGGCTTACCCACAAGCCTCACTTGCAAGCTCCCCGTGGGACACACCAGCCTTCTTGCCCTTCCTCAGTCACACCAAGCAGGTCCCACTTTAGAGCCTGTGCTCTAAAGACTCTCTTAGACTCTCAGCTCAGAGGAGCCTTTCCAGCCCCTGCCTCCCCCGTGTGACTCCGGATCACTTCGCCCTTCACTTCTGCACTGAAGCATTTTTCTTAGTCAGTGGTCTGCCTGCTGCATGTGTGCGGTGGTCTTTGTCTGGTGTTCCTGGCTCATTGTAGGCACTCAGCCTATACTTTTCCAACAAATGATCAGTCTAGTCTGCTGACTCTCCGTGCATCTCATACGCCCTTCACTCTGTCCAGTCCAGCCACATAGACCTTCTCTAGGTGCTTCTTACTTGCCAAGCATCCTCTTGCCACAGGGCCTTTGCACTTGCTAATGCTCCTGCTTGGAATCTCTCCCCTCTCCCTCTTCCTAGCTGACTTCTCCTACAGCTCTTGGCTTAAGGTCTCTTCCTGTACTCCCCTGGTCTGGTTGCATCACTCTACCATTGACTCCCACCATCCTGATTCCTCTCATTCAAGGCACCCATTCCTCTGCTGTGAAACATTCGTCTGCATGATTACTTGATTAACGCCTTTCATCCTACAATTTATAAAGTCCACCAAGGCAAGGCCCATCTGTCTTCCGTATCCCTGGAGCCTAGAAGAGCCCTGGCATACAGTAGATACCAAATATTGGAAGAAATGAAAGGAAGGTTGGAGGGAAGGAAAGAGGAAGAAAGAAAGAGTACTGAACTGGGCTTGGCCAGGAACAAAGTCTTTGCCAGAGTCAATGTCAACAGGAGGGAGAAGCCATTTCTTGTGGGGGAGGGTGGGGTGGAGAATGAGGAATTACTTCCCAGGCCCTGAGGGAACATAGGGACCCAGAGCACCTGTCAGTGAAAAGCCAGCCCATGCTCCACCTTTGCCTATCAGGGCCATGGGTACGTGGTGGGGTCCATGGGGTACATGTGTGGCCTCTGGGACCCTATTGGAGGACCCTCCCAATAGGAGGGACCTATTGTGGTCTGGCCGTGGCCTTCTTGATCCTTGATGGGGACTCTGGGCCTTGAGCGCCCCTCCCTCACCAAAGGCCATGTGGTCCATGCTCACCCCAACTCCTGTGTGCAGCTTGAGCACACGGTCCCCATCGTAAGTCTTAACCCTTGCTAAATGCCTGCTGTCCTACTGACTGCAACTTCCTGGAGAGTGGGTACCAGGCCCTCTTCTGAGTTCCACGTGTCTCGCTCAAGCCACCTTTGCTGAGTTTCTGCCACTCCCCAGACACCCCATGGGCACTGTGCTGTGCAGTCCTCTCTCTCCAGGAATCCTAAAGAGGCCTGTGAGGAGAGACTTGCCTTTCCAGCTTTGTTGTGCCAAAGAGACAGGACAGACTAGTAGCAGTGCCGGGGTTTGAGCCCGAGTCTGCCCTGCTCTGAAGCCTGTGGTCTTCTCACTGTGACTTACATGGTATCGTGGGTTGGACTGTGTCCCCCACAAGAAATGAGGTCCTAACCACTGGTACCTATGAATGAGACCTTATTTGGAAATAGGCTCTTTGCAGATGGAACCCAGTTAAGATGAGGTCATCCTGGATTAGAGTGGACCCTAAATCCAATGACTGGTGTCCTTATAAGATGAGGGAAATTTGGACACAGACACAGGGAGAATGTCACATGACAATGGAGGCAGAGACTGAAGCGACGCTGCCGCAAGCCAAGAAATGCCAAGGATTGCCAGCAACCATCAGAAGCCAGGAGAGAGGCAAGGAGCAGATTCTCCCTCTGAGCCCCGAAGAAGGAACCCTGCCCACACCTTGATTTTGGCTCCTGGACTTCAGAACCGTGAGAGAATACATTTGCGTGTGTGAAGGCACCCAGTTTGTGGTGACTTGTTTCGGCAGCCCTAGGACACTAGTTCACGCAGGTCGGCTGGACGGCTGGTTGCGTGGATGAAGGGATCCGGCATAAGGATGAAGACTGGCAGCACTTTCCCAGCCCCACCTGGTGAGCAGCTTGTGGGGAGAGGCCCATCGCCATGACGGCAGCCCCCTCTGTGGGCTGGGCTCACCTAGGCCTTACCCTTCCTGCCATGTGGTAGTGCTGGCCCAGCGTGGACCTCCCTGCGGTGGGCCAGCAGCTCTCCTGAACCGCAGCCTTTCCCGCCTGGGTCCTGGCTCCACTTCACCAGCCAGGCCTGGATTGAAGGAGGCCAGGTGTGCCTCCAGTTCCCCAGAGGGGCGCGGCAAAATGGCACGTGCACAATGCTGCTTGCGCTGTCCCTGGGACACCGCCTCCAGAGGCCGTTCCAGAGTCAGCAGTAGCCCCGAGTCATGACAAGATCAAGTCTCATCTTCAGAGTCGGGCTGAAAAGACAGTCTCCTCAGCAGGTGCCTTCCTCCTGACCTCCTCTTCCCCCTAGCAAATCCCCCTCTGCCTGTCCGAGAAGATTCCATCGTGAAGTCACAAGGCCTGGTGCCAGGCAAGAAAGCCAGATGGCTCTGTTACCATGGAGACTCCTGCCCAAGCGCCCAACACCTGGGATCATCACCTGCCTCTTAATTCAGTTTAATCCAGCTCTCCCCCAGAGACTCAGGGGGACAAAGGGAAGGCGGACATCTTCTGGAATCAGATCAGTTCTCCACGACGGGGCCAGTGAGCTTGCTCAGGGACTTGTGCCCCGAGACTCGTGGAGTCCCCCGGGGCCTCTGGCAGGAGGTGAGGAGGAGTCCCAAGGACCTGTTCTGCCGCCCAGGGCGTCTGGACGTCTCTTTACCTGGGGGCCTCAGTCCCCTCGGGGATGCAGCCGAGACCCGGGTCTCTGCTCTCCATCTCAGCAGCCCCTCCTGTGTTGTTCTTCCCTGGTCACTAGTGAGCACGAAGTGAGACGGCCGCGGAAGGACTGATTATGCCGAATGCCTGCTTTCTCCCATGGAGCCAGCAGCCCCGGCTTCTCTGCCAGTTCTGGTACTCCTGCTCAGAGGGAAGAGACTGGCATTTGTCGTCACCTCCCAAGGGTCCTACCCACTGGGTGATTCCCACATGCAGTCCTCACTACAGACTTTCAAGTCAGAAAGTGCATCACTGTTAGGCCATTTTACAGATTGGAGAGTTGAGCCTCAGCACTAAGACAGCCTGGAGAAGAGGACTTCAGAGTTAGTCTTTAGCCTGAGGGCTCAAGACAGGAGAGCCCCAGCCCACCACGGGGGAGCCACAAGGCCTGGGCGTCTCCAGGACCTCAGGCTTCCGCAGTGCAGGATTCCAGGCAAAGCGTGACCCAGCGGACCCCCCGGGGCCCAGGCAGGGCTCCCCCATCTCTCTGCCCTGGGACCCATGGACTGCTGGGCCGTTTAAGCCCGCTTTTCTCTTTTAATAGACTTAACTCTCGAATCCATGAGGAAGTTATTTTTTGTAAGTGGTAATAGATAAGGCTCTAATTTTATTTTATATTTTGAATGGTTAGTCAGTTGACTCAACATCATTTATGAATAATTTATTTCTCCCCAACCTGATTTGAAATACCAAAGTAAACCCACATTCTAAGTTCTTAACTATTTCAAACACAAGTCAGTTTCTCGAATTTATTCTGTCCCTCTCTGTCTCTCTTTGTACCAATACCATATTGTTTTGATCTCTTTAGTTTTATCATAATTTCAATTCATGTTATACAGTCATCTTTTAAACCATCAACTTTATCGAGGTCTACTTTACATACACTAAAAAGTATATGGTTCACCAATACCAATCAATCTATACACTAATGTAACAACCCCAGAATTAATATACAGAAGTACTTGTTTTCAGGTAATCCTCTCTCTGCTTCCCAACCCCAAGCAACCACTGATTTGCTTTTTGATGCTACTGATTCATTTTGGAATCACACAATACGCATACTTTTGTGTGAAGCTTTTTATTCCACATTTGAAGATTCATCCCTGTTGTGGCACTGTTCGCTCCTTTTTATCGATGAGCAGTACACCATCGTATGGCATAACAGTGTGTTTATCCAGTCATCTGTGTAGAGGCGTTTCCGTCATTTCCATTAAAAAGATGCTCTGAATAGGTACAGGACTTTATGTGGGCATAGTCTTCATTTCTCTTAGGTAAATACCTTGGATGCGCATAGCTTGATCACATGGTAAGTGCATGTTTAACTAAATAAGACACTGCCACGCTGTTTCCAAAATGGTTGTACCATTTTTATATTCTCAACAGCAATGTATGGAACATTCTAGTTGCTTCACACTCTTGCCATCATTTTTAAATTTTTGCCATTCTAGTGGGTATATAGTGGTATGTCATTATGGTTTTAATTTGCATTAATTACTAATGACACAGAATCTTTTCACGTGCACGTTGTCAATTCATGTATCTTCATTTGCAAGCGTCCAAATCTTTTGCCAATTTTAACAACTTTATTATCATTAAAGTACTATAAACTGCATCTATTCAAAGTGTACAGTTTGATAAGTTTTCACTTATGTCCACACCTGAGAAGCCATCAGTCAGGTTAACAAATATTTTTATCAACCCCCCCAAATTTCCTCCGGCACTTCTGTAATCTCTCCCTCCCTCCAGGTCCATCCCCAGGCAACTATGACCTGCTCTCTGTCTCTATAGATTATTTTTCATATTCTTATCCTTTTGGGAGTTGGTAGAGCCTCTTGAATGTGTCAATTTATGTCTTTCACCATATTGGGGAAGCTTTAGGCCAAATATTCTTCAAGTATTTCTTTCCCAGTTTACTTCTCCTCTCCCTCTGGGACTCCAATGACACATATGTTATTTTTATAATATATATTTTCTCACAGATCCCTGGGGCTCTGCTCATTATTTTTCTAATTTTCTTTTTTCTCTGTTCCTCAGATTGTGTAATTTCTATTGATTTCTTCAAGTTCACAGGTTTTTCCTCTGGTCATCACCAATCTGCTGTTGAAATCATCCAGTGAACTTCTTAATTTCAGATTTTGTATTTTTCAGTTCTAATATGTCCATCTGGTTCTTTTTTATAGTTTTTATTTCTCTGCTGAGAACTTCTACCCTTTTATTCATTCTGAATTTTTTTTTAACCTGATGGAGCATGGTTATAAAAGCTTCTTTGAAGTCTTTGATAATTCCAACACATGGGTTACCTTGAAGCTGGCATCTCTTGTCTTTTCCCTTGAGAA
This sequence comes from Eschrichtius robustus, assembly GCF_028021215.1. Taxonomy (NCBI): domain Eukaryota; kingdom Metazoa; phylum Chordata; class Mammalia; order Artiodactyla; family Eschrichtiidae; genus Eschrichtius; species Eschrichtius robustus. Next base: position 113,358,767 of record NC_090825.1, on the reverse strand, counting down.
CTGGCCACATTTTTCTGGTTCTTTGTGTGCTGGGTAATTCTGAAATGTCCTGGACACTGTGAATATTATGTTGTGTAGATTTGGGTCCTGTATAGCATCCTCTGGAGACAGTTGATGTTTTTGTTTTAGAAGGCAATCAACTCTGTTAGGTTCAAGCTGCAAGTTCTGTCTTACCTTCTGTATGCAGTGGTTCAAATCTAAGTTCAGTTTTCTAAACCTTTGCTGTGTTGTAGTGGTGGTTTGGGTCTGTCCTGAACTTACATTATTTAGTGATTAGGCTAAAAATATGGGTCCCTGAAATCATACAACTCATTTAAAAAAGTTTTTATGCACACGGTTTAAACCTGATTTTGGTTCTCAAAGCTTGGCTGTGCTGGTTTGGGTCTGTCCCACTCATGTGTAGCTCAGGGGTTAGGTCAACACTTGTATGCAGGTTTAAAGAATTAAGGGACCTCTTTTCTGGCTCCCTCTCCTCCTGGATTTCCCCCACACTCTCTGTCCTTCCAGGGTCCCCCTCCTTCCACTGTTGCTTTTGCTACTGTGCTCATGGAGTTGGCCCTCTAGGCAAAGCAGAGAGACAGACAGACAGATACAGAGACACAGAGAGAAAAAGAAGGAACCTAGTAAAACTACCCCTGCATGGATCACCTGTCCAAGTTTTGACTCTCCTCCATAATCTGTTTCATCTACTTTTTAGAGTTCTCAGGTAGTTGGTTTTTATATCTTGTTCAGAATCTTTAGTCATAATCAATGGGAGGAATGAACAATAGTGAGCTTACACTATCATGCTAGAAAAGGAAACTCCTTTCCAAAATATCTTTTTTGTAAGGTTGTCTGTCTTATTGTTATGTTGTAAGAGCTTTTATATATGCTGGATACAAGTCTTTTGTCAGAAATATGTTATCGTGAATATTTTCTACCAAGCTGTGTCTCGCCTTTTCATTTTCTTAACAATGTCTTTCTGGGGAACAGAAGTTTTTAAATTTGATGAAATCCATTTTTTTTTTTCATTTGTGCTTTTGGAATCCTAAGAAATCTTTGCCTATCCCAAGATTGTGAAGATTTATTTCTGTTTTCTTCTGGAAGCTCTATAGCTTTAGCTTTTATATTTTGATCTATGATTCTTTTGAGTTAATTGACATGATTTGAGGTGGGGATCAAGATTTATTTTTCCATTCGGCTATCCATTATGACAACACTACTTGTTGAAAAGATTTTCCTTTCCCCCATTGAAATACGTCAGCACCTTTGTCAAAGCTCAGTCATAGATGTGTGGGTCCATATATCCTGGACTCTCTGTTCTGTTTTGTTGATCCATACCACACTGCCTTGATTACTGTGATCAGAGTTTCTCGATCTTGGCAATACTGACATCTTGAGCCAGATGATTCTTTGCTGTGAGGGCTATTCTGTGCATTGTAGGATGTTTAACAGCATCCCTGGCCTCTACTCACTAGGTGCTAGTAGCACCCCTTTCCCTGAGTTATGACAACCGAAAATGTCTCCAGACATTGCCAGATGTCCCCTGGGGGGAAAATAGCTTTCAGTTGTGAACCATTGCTATAAATTTACTATATTCCTTGAAATCAGCTACAGGAGTCTGTCAGCTTTGGTCATTTGAAAAAATATTTTACATTTTTAAAATATAAAAATAAAAACATACTGTAGGTCCTTTGCATTTTCATATAAATTTATGTTAACTTCTAAATATTTCAAGTTTTATATATATATCTTTTTTAGTTAATAAAATATACCCTTTTGAGTGTACAGATCTACGAATTTTGACAAATGCACACCAACATGTAATCATGACCTTAATCAAAATATAGAACAGTTCACCTCCTACACTGTTGGTGGGAATGTAAATTGGCACAGCCACTATGGAGAACAGTATGGAGGTTTCTTAAAAAACTAAAAATAGAGTTACCACATGATCCTGCAATCCCACTCCTGGACATATATCGAGAGAAAACTATAATTCAAAAAGATACAGCACCCCAGTGCTGTAATACATGCAGCACTATTTACAATAGCCAAGACATGGAAGCAATCTAAATGTCCAACGACAGATGAATGGATCAAGAAGATGTGTTACATATATACAATGGAGTACTACTCAGCCATAAGAAAGAATGAAATAATGCCATTTGCGGCAACATGGAAGGACCAAGAGATTATCATACTAAGTTAAGTCAGACAAAGACAAGTATCATATGATATTGCTTATAAGTGGAATCTAAAAAAAAAAAAAAAAAGAGAGAGAGAGATACAAATGAACTTATTTACAAAACAGAAATAGACCCACAGATGTAGAAAACAAACTTATGGCTACCAAACGGGAAAGGAGGGTGGGAAGGGATAAATTAGGAGTTTGGGATTAACAAATACACACTACTATATATAAAATAGAAAACCAGCAAGGACCTACTGTATAGCACGGGAAACTACACTCAATATTTTGTAATAACCTATAAGGAAAAAGAATCTAAAAAAAAAAAAAAGATATACATGTATGTATAACTGAATTACTTTGCTGTACACCTGAAACTAACACAACATTGTAAATCAACTATACTTCAATAAAAAACACACAGAACAGTTTAATCACCCCCCCCCCAAAATTCCTTTTGCCCAGTGGTGTTCTGGTAAACCAGCTCTCAAAAACAAACACCACGACCAAGCCCTGATGGGAGTGTCCGCTGATTTCACTGGTGTAGACACTCCTACCTGACTGATTCCAAGATGCTCACATGGCACGGCTCAATGTGCACTTGGGAAGAGAGGTGCAGACGGGGCTCCTGTGAGGTGGAACCCGGTACCTCCTGGCCACCACTCATTGTACCACTTGGTAGAAGGCACCCCCTTCTCCTCACCCCCATTTAACCACTGATCTGTTATCTGTCCCTTTGGTTTTTGCCTTCCCCCTAAAATCACACAAAAGGAATCATATGCAAGTTCTGGTTATCTCATCTTTCTTGAACATCCATCTCTGCCTTCTCGATTCAGAGAGACTGAGGCACTGTGCTCTGAATGAGTATCCCCTCCCTGCTGCATTTTGAAAAGGGTCTTCAGAGGGACAGCTGGGGTGATTTTAGGGCTCACCTCCTTTGTTCCCTTTCTTGCCTGAATCACTGTCCTGCATTTTCTGTTTTCCACTGTCTTAAAATAGTGGTTTCCTGGTTTATCCACTTTCCTATTCACAGTGGGAGGGCAAATTTAGTACTAGTTACACTTCGGCATGAAGAGAACCAATTTTCAAGAGTCACATTTATTTGCATGGTTATTCTATGCCAGGAACCATATTGATCATTTTTCATTGATTATTTCCACTTAATAATCCTATCAGGTATGTAAAGAGAAGAAAATGAAGTTTAAAAAGTTTAAGAATGTATTGAGTAATCAATGGCCAGTATTAAGTGGCAGAGCTGGAATTCAAACTTAGGCAGTTAGACTCCAAAGCTGAAGTACTTAATCACTTTGCCATTGAAGAATGATTTCAGGTGACACACAGGGGAACAGTTCTTATTTTGATAGCAAATATATTTAATTTAATGTATATTAGAAAAAATATAATTATCACATCAAAGCTATGATTTTATAGATATTTTTGCTTGGGACAAGGTAGATTTTCTTTCAATAAAAATATGAGTCTTTAAATATCTGTATCATAGGTTGTAATCAGATGCGGAAAGAACATGGAGGAGATGTGAGAATGTCTGTGCTGTGGGACACAGACACTACACTTTGTCCCTTCTGGTTTGGCGAATGTGGTTCCAGGCTGGCCTGTGTCCACGTGTATCTGTCGATGTGGATGAGGATAACTAATTTTACGTAAAGGAAATCATGTATCACAAGTTGTTATCTTCGTTTCATAACACATGTTAGACTTTGCCCTAACCCATAAATATAGACAGTTTAAGGCCAGCCCCTCAGGCTTTTCTGTGGGGTTGATGCCTTTTTTACCTGTAAGACATTTCAGGTGACTTTTAGAGAGCCACCTCCCCATGGCTGCTGTGCAAGTCCAGGGTTCCGGGGTTTGTGTGGCAAACCCTCAGCCATCCCGGCCCCACAGAGCCCCGGAGAAGATGCATCTAACTCACTGTACAAGCCAGAGTGTACTCCAACTGCAGCTCAAGTGTTTGGTCCAGCAGAGCCCCTATCCCTGGGCCCACCCGCTGGGCGTTGCTGCCAGTTCCCAAGGCGTTGGCCTTCCTGGCCCCACTGAATCCTCACTGGATCCTCACACTCGTGACCAGCAGGGCATCATCAGGCCCAGGGATGGGGACTGACTTATCCAGGTAGAGCCAGGACTCAGCACCAGGCACTGTGCTGAGGAAGCACTTTAAAAACCCTCATAATCCCAGGGGCAGGGACTCAGAGCGCAGTTGTGGAGATTCTCACTCCAGGTCAGTGTGGCTAAGCGTCTCGGCCCAGGGCCCTTGACTCCGGAGCCTGTGCTTCTAGCACTTGCTCTGGAGGCAGAATGTGCTCTCTGCCCAGACAGATTACAGTCTAGACGGGGAGGGACATCAGCCCTCCCTGTGCCTCATGCCTCATCTGTGTAACAGGGACCATGTGACCGTCTTGCAGGAGGTTTGAAATTCGGATTTGCAGGGACACATGATCCCTGTGCTGCTAAAATCCAGGTGGAGTTTGGAGAAAGCAGAGATTCGATAAGACAGGAGTGGTCAGCTAAGGGAATAGAGCGAGGGGTGCAGAGCTAAGGCCCAGAGTGCAGAGACCTGCATGATGGGTAGCCCATGCTCAGTGAGATGTCAGCTCAAAACCTGGAGCTCAACTACAGTGCGGATTCTGTTTCAACTGCCAACTTGATTTTTCTTTGTTGGAAAAAATACTCCACCACATCTGTGTCTTTGGCGGTCAGAATTGTCCTTTGCGTTTTCCTCCTCCTGCCAGAAGTGACACCTTTATCGCCCTGAAGCTGCTCTTAGGTGGCCTGAGGTCACTCTGTCAGGAGAAACTGAGGCCTTTGGTCCTAAGTCCCTCACCTGGGGTGCGTCCAGGAGCAGAACTTTCCTCCCACCGATTGGGGGTGTTCTCCCCTCTCCCCCATGCTCCTGGTGTCTCCCTCCTTCTCTCCCCCCAGGATTTTCTTACTTTCTACTGTTTTTCAGGAAAAGCTCCAATAAAGTTCCTGTCCTAAACCATCTCGGGGCAGAAGCATGCCATGGTACCCGCAGCTTTTCAAGAGTGTGAAACTCCCCTGGTACCTTTAACATTGTTTATTTCTTTTTGAAAGGACTGTTGACGTGTTTAATTTCCCCTTTCAGCTGGGCCCCCATATGAGCTGCTCAACTAGCCCCTCTTCCAATTCAGATAAGAAGTTTGTCAGAAGGACAAACTTTCACCTAAGAGGACTGTCTGCTTTTCAATGCTGGCAAATCAAAGACGTGCTTTTATACATACCAGTCACAGTAACAGACGGGTGCCACTAAGGGTTTACGGCTCTTACCCAAGTCCTCCTCCTTCTCCGACCCTTGCCTCCCCCTACACTCTGGTCATCATATCTCTTACCTATCAGACAGTGCCATGCGGGTCCCTCCTGTGGGGCCTCCATGTCACCTATGAACTCTTCCTTCTTGGGGATCTACTTCTGACCTGTTCCCCAGTCATGCTCATTCAGACCCTTAAAACTCTCACCCCAGGCAACTGCAGCCTCTTTCAGCTGGTCCCAACCTCAGACACTCCCCTGCCAACCTAACCTGCTCCCAGACTTCTCTTTCTAAAATTCGGATTTTATCCTATCACTCCCTTGCTCAAAAACCTTTGGTGGCTCCCTCTTGCTTAGGAAACCAAATCCAAACTCTCTGGTCTGGCATTCTAGGCCCTTCACCATCTAGCTTCCTCTCTCCACTAAGCAAGTGCCCCCTCCGGCCCACTGGACTTGCGCTGCCCTTAAAAGACCCGGCACAATGCCCCCTGTGCCTTCTCTCACACGGCAACCCTACTCCCACCAGAGCAAGCCAGTAGCCTTCCTCCAAGAAACCTCCCGGGTGGCCACAGGTGCTCTATTAGTCTTCTAGGGCTGCCACAATACAACCCCACAGACTGGGTGACTTAAAACACTCAAATTTATTTTCTCACAGTCCTGGAGGCTGGAAGTCTGAAGTCAAGGTAGAGGCAGGGTTGATTTCTTTTGAGGCCTTTCTCCTTGGCTTGTAGATGGGTCCCTTCTCCCTGTGTCTTCACGACTTTCCCTCTGTGCGCATCCATGTCCCAATCTCCTCTTATAAGCACACCAGCCATATTGGATTAGGCCCCCTCTGAATGACCTCATTTTGCCTTCATTATCTCTTTAAAGACCCTCTCTCCAAATTACATTTGAAGGTACTAGGGGTTAGGGCTCTGACATATGAATGTGGGGGAATACAATTCAGCTTATAACAGGTCCTCATACTTCTTCTGTCCGCCTTTCTCAGACTGTATTACAGAGAGAATGGCCTCCTTCTGCCTCCCCGAATGCCCAGAGCTGCTCTAGTGCTTTCCCTGTCCCCTGTCCCCTGCAGGGAGTTTGTCTCTAGCCATCTCTGAGTCTCAGAGTCCTCAGCTGTAAAATGGGGATAATAACAGCCTAAGCTTGTGACAAGAATTAATTTAGAGAACAGTCATAAATGGTAAGAATAGTGCCTGGAACATAGTAACCTCCCCACCAGATGACAGTGATGATTACTGTTACCTCTCCTGTGAGAACACAACCTCCTGGTGCACCCTAAACCTCTCAGCTTACAAGACCTCGACGGGGACATGAAGAGTGACCTTTCCCACAGGGATGCCATGGCTCTGAGGATGCGGGACAGGAATCTCTAAAGTGACAGATAGATAGATACATAGATACATAGATACACAGACAGATAGAAAGGAATATTGTATAAATTATATATACACTCTCAAGGAATATTGTATAAATTATATATACACTCTCACATTAACCTTTGTACTAACTTTGTGTGTGTATTTTAAAATACCAGTCATAAAGCCAATCAGTCATTACAGAGATATTTTGTTACTTCAACACAGATTTTACATAAAATGTACTATTTAAATGTACTTTTAAATGAGAAGGAAAAAAATTCATATGTCCTACAGTTCCCTCAGAACTCTTGCATGTAAATTTTAGTTGGAGAAATAGGTACTTTCCTAGTTATCCACAAGGGGGAAGACTTATTCCATTTCTTCTGGAAGGCACCTTTTGGGTCATCATTAAAGATCATTTAAAACTACTATGATTTTTTGTGTGACTATTTCTTTCAAAGAAATGAAACGTCTCTATTCATGGAAGATGCCTTTTTTTTTTTTTTTAAAGCTGACAACTTACAGATGGCCATTGGTTTGAAAACATATTTCAAAATGATTTACACACACATTCTCCCTGCAGTCAGTCATTAAGCAGTCTAACAAATGCCACATCCAGAATGTAAGAACACTGTGGTCTTTCCACTAGAAAGTCAAGCAAATTATTTAAATTCACAGGAAAGAAAAAACATCTTTTCTCAACATCAAACAGAAAACATTCTCTCTTTGAAAATGTAAATCCCTTAAATATATTCAAGAATTTTAACAAGCACCCCAGAAAACTATCCTATTACTCTTTGAAGCCCTTAAAGAGTTTTCTGAAAATAGTCACACGCTACTCAGGGTTGGGGAGAGGGGCTTGTAAGTGACAATGGAGGTGGAAGCAGGGCCCATGAGTCCCTGTGTACCTTTTTCAGGAAAGGCAGAACCAGCTTTAGAGAATCACTGGGCAAATGCAAGGGTATGGGGGAAATCTAAGAGTAAAGCACAGGATCCATTTCCCATCTGTTTTACATCTGGGGTTAGAAATAGGACACAGAGCTCTGAACTACAGGGAGAGCCTCAAAGAAGATGTTAAGAACAGAGAGTTGTGGAGAACTTGGATCTCTCATCTGTCCCCTCTCCCATCCAAGCCTGAGTGGGGTGGCAGTGGGGGCATTCCAAGAGGATGAAACCGAGGTGGTAGGCAAGCCAGAGGTAAAAAGCGGTTTGATGCTCAATCCTTTTTTTGAGCTAATAAACAAACAAATTATCTTCAGTTCCAGGAACTGGATCTCCATCTAAGTTCAGAAAAACATAAGAGTCTAGACAACACCAGCTACTTACTCAAAGAAGTTTTTCCTATGGGAATAATTGAAGATATTTTCAGAGATGTGGCTTTAAGATACTTATTACAGTGTTGTTTATAACAGAAAAAAGTAAATGAAAAATAAATTAAAAAAAGAAAAATCCCTAAATATCCAACAATGGGGGATTGATCAGATAAAGGATGCTATAGCCACACAGGTAAATATTATGAAACAATTTAAAATTATAACATAGAAATGTATATACTGCTATGGGAAAAGAGTCATAATATACTAACTGAAAGACAGCTTGGTTATGAAATAGACTATGCAGGATATATATATATTGGTAGACTTGTAGATGTTATCATTTCTCTTTTTGCTAATTTAAAATTTTCATCCTATTAAAAATAATACACAAATTATGTGCTAGCTACAGAAAAGTTATTTATAAAAAGACAGAACCCAAAATTCCTATCAAAACCCCAGCAAGATAACTTGTAGATATAGGCAAGATTATTCTAAAATTTATATGGAAAGACAAAGGAACTAGAATAGCTAAAATAATTTTTGAAAAATGAATAAAATGGGAAGAATCACTTTACCTGATTTCAAGACTTACTATGTACTACAGCAATCAAGACTGTGTGGTATTGGTAGAGACACACATAGACCAATGAAACAGAAAAGAACCCAGAAATAGACCCACAGATAAATGCCCAGCTGACTTTTGACAAAAGTGCAAAAGCAAATCAATAGAGGGGATAATCTTTTCAACAAATGGTGCTGGAACAACTGGACATCTGTGGGTTAAAAAAAAATGAACCTTGACCTAAGTCTCACTTCTTATATGAAGATTAACTCAAAGTGTATCACGAACATAAATGTAAATTTTAAAACTATAAAACTTTTAGAAAAAATTAGAAAGTCTTCAAGGCCAGGAAAGGGTTCATAGATATAACGTCAAAAGCACAATCCATAAAGTGAACAATTGATAAATTGGACTTCATCAAAATTAAGAACTTTTGCTCTGAAAAACACCTTGCTAAGAGAATGAAAAAACAAGCTATAGAGTGGGAGAAAATATTTGCAAACCACATATCTGACAAAGGACTAGTATCCTTTGCAAGTAAACAAATTACAAAAGCAAACAGTAAAAAGAAAGCCAAACAATCCAATTAGAAAGTGGACAAAAGACAAGAAAAGATATTTCACCAAACAGGATAATGAAGATAGCCAATATGCACATGAAAAGATGTTTAACACCATTACCTGTTAGGGAAATGTAAATTAAAACCACAGTGAGATATCACTGTGTACCTATCAGATGGCTAAAATAAAACAGAGTGACAACACAAAATGCTGGAGAAAATATATAGAAACTGAATCACTCATACAAAGCCGGTGAGAATGTAAAATAGAACAGTCCCTCAAAAAAACAGTTTCTTAAAAAACTAAACATGCAACTATCATAGAACCCAGCAATCTCACATCTGGACATTTATCCTAGAGAAATGAAGACTTATGTTCACACCAACACCTGTACATGAATGTATATAGCAGCTTTATTCAGAGTAGCACAAAACTGGAAACAACCCAGATGTCCTTCAATGGGTAAAAGGTTAAGCAGACAGAGGCCCATCCGTACCACGGATACTACTTGATGATAAAAGGGAAGGAACTATTGATACACACAACAACCATGACTCTCCAGAGAATTACACTGAGTGGGAAAAGCCAACTTCCAAAGGTACATTCTGGGTGAGTCCATTTACATAATGTTCTTGAAATGACAAAATTACAGAAATGGAGAACAGTTTAATGGTTGTGCAAATGGTAAAGGAGGGGTAGAGGGATGGGGAGAGGGTGTGGCTGTAAAGAGGCAACACGAGGGATCCTTATGGGGAACATGGGGATCCTTATGTCTATATTTTGACTATCAAGGTCACTATTCTGGTTGTGATACTGTATTAGAGTTTTACAAGACGTTACCATTGGAGGAGGCTTGATAAAAGCTATGTGGGATCTCTCTGTACTATTTCTCACAACTGCATGTGGATCTACAATGATCTCAAAATAAAAGGCTTAATTAGAATAAGAAGTAGGTTATCTAGGAGCAAGGGAAGAAGTAACTCTGTAGAATAAATTTAAGGGGTCAGTGGAAAACAAAAATAAAGCTGCTTTCACATGAAAGAAAAAAAAAAAAAAGAATAAGAAGTAGATGAGAAGATGGCGGTGTGGGAAGACGCGGAGTTAGCATCTCTCCACAACTAGGGCACCTGCTGGCCACTGTTGGGGGACTCTGACCCCCAAAGAGATGGGAGGAACCCCACAGTGAACCAGTAGGACGTAGGGGGACCAAGGGCGGAGCAGAAGTGGAGGTCAGACAAGATCAGCGCCCCTGAGGCCAGGGAGATCAGGAGAGGCAGGTGGGAGGGACTCTCTGGGAAGAGCAGGAGAGGAGCAGAGGGCGATCACCTGGCCCACTCGGGCAGGGGAGCCTACTGAGATCCCAAGCTGCTTCCCCCCTCCAAAGCCCCGTCCAGGCCTCGTGGGTCTTGGGGGCATAGGAGGGAGGCCAGGAGATCTGGAGTGGCAGGTGGGAGGGGCCATCCAGGAGGAGCGGGAGAGGAGCAGAGGGAGTTTGCCCTGCTCACTGAGGCCCGGGGAGCCTGCTGAGCTCCCAGGCCAGTCCCCTGCCCTCCAAGGCCCCCACTTCCACCCTCCCCACCCCCACCAGCCGCATTGGTCCTGGAGGCACAGGAGGGAGGCCGGGGAGATCAGAAGAGGCAGGCAGGAGGGGTCCTCCCAGACCGCAGACTGGAGGAGCAGGAGAGGAGAGGAGGGCGTTTGCTCCACCCTCTTGAGCTCAGGAAGCCTGCTGGGCTCCCAGGTGAGGTCCCCTGCCCTCTGAGACTGGGCTGGAGGGCACGCCTGGGCCCCTTCTGTTCCTTGAGCCTAAGTCCCACCCCCCACAGCCCCCAGGGCATTTTCCAGCCCTGTGGGTCTTGAGCATTGGCCTCACCCACCGCCCAAACCTCGCCCTTGCTTAGGCCCCGGCTCTCCACAGCCAACACCTACCTTCTGGTTGTTGATTCATCTATATTTTTATTTTTACATTCTTTCTAACATATCTGTTAGTTTCCTAGTCTAATTTTATTTTTTACTTTGTTATTGGTCTTTTTTTTTTTGCCACCCCATGTGGCTTGTGGGATCTTGATTTGCAAGCCGGGGGTCAGGTGGGGAAGCTCCTGCGGTGGAAGCTCAGGGTCTGAACCACTGGACTAACAGAGAACCTCAGACCCCAAGGAATATTCATCAGCGTGAGGTCTCACGGAGTTCCTCATCTCAGCACCAAGAGCCAGCTCTACCCAGTAGCCTACAAACTCCAGTGTCGGAAGCCTCAGGCAAAACAACCAGTAAAACAGGAACACAATCCCACTAATATAAAAAAAAAAAAAAAAAAAAAGAGAGACAGCAAAATAATATGTCACAGATGAAGGAGCAAGGTAAAAACCTACAAGACCAAATAAATGAAGAGGAAATAGGCAATCTACCTGAAAAAGAATTCAGAGTAATGATAGTAAAGATGATCCAGAATCTTGGAAATAGAATGGAAGCACGGATTGAGAAAATACAAGAAATGTTTAACAAAGATCTAGAAGAACTAAAGAACAAACAAACTGAGATGAACAACACAATAACTGAAATGAAAAATACACTAGAAGGAATCAATAACAGAATAACAGAGGCAGAAGAATGAATAAGTGAGCTGGAAAACAAAATGGTGGAAATAACTGCCAAGGAGCAGAATAAAGAAAAAAGAATGAAAAGAATTGAAGACAATCTCAGAGACCTCTGGGACAACACTAAATGCACCAACATTCGAATTATAGGGATCCCAGAAGAAGAAGAGAAAAAGAAAGGGAAAAAATACTTGAAGAGATTATAGTGGAAAACTTCCCTAACATGGAAAAGGAAATAGTCACCCAAGTCCAGGAAGCACAGAGAGTCCCATACAGGATAAACACTAGGAAAAACACACCAAGACACATATTAATCAAACTTACAAAAATTAAATTCAAAGAAAAAATATTAAAAGCAGCAAGGGAAAAACAAAAAATAACATACAAAGGAATTCACATAAGGTTATCAGCTGATTTTTCAGCAGAAACTCTGCAGGCCAGAAGGGAGTGGCAGGATATACTTAAAGTGATGAAAGAGAAAAACCAACAACCAAGATTACTCTACCCAGCAAGGATCTCATTCAGATTTGATGGAAAAGTCAAAAGCTTTTCAGACAAACAAAAGCTAAGAGAATTCAGCACCACCAAACCAGCTTTTACAACAAGTGCTAAAGAAACTTCCCTAAGCGGGAAACACAAGAAAAAGACGCACAAAAACAAACCCAAAACAATTAAGAAAATGGTAATAGGGACACACATATTGATAATAACCTTGAAGGTAAATGGACTAAATGCCCCAACCAAAAGACACAGACTGGTTGAATGGATACAAAAACAAGACCAATATATATGCTGTCTACAAGACCCACTTTAGACCTAGGGACACACACAGACTGAAAGTGAGGGGATGGAAAAAGATATTCCATGCAAATGGAAATCAAAAGAAAGCTGGAATAGCAATACTCATATCAGATAAAATAGACTTTAAAATAAAGACTGTTACAAGAGATAAGGAGGGACACTACATAATGATCAAAGGATCAATCCAAGAAGAAGTTATAACAATTATAAATGTTTATGCACCCAACATAGGAGCACCTCAATACATAAGGCAAATGCTAGCAACCATGAAAGGAGAAACTGACAGTAACACAATAATAGTAGGGGACTTTAACACCCTACTTACACCAATGGACAGATCATTCAAACAGAAAATAAATAAGGAAACAGAAGCTTTAAATGACATAATAGACCAGATAGATCTAATTGATATTTATAGAACATTCCACCCAAAAGTGGCAGAATACACTTTCTTCTCAAGTGCACATGGAACACTCTCCAGGAGAGATCACATTTTGGGTCACAAATTTAGCCTCGGAAAATTTAAGAAAATCGAAATCGTATCAAGCATCTTGTCTGACCACAACGCTATGAGATTGGAAATCAATTACAGGAAAAAAACTGTAAAAAACACAAATACATGGAGGCTAAACAGTACACTACTAAATAACCAAGAGATCACTGAAGAAATCAAAGAAGAAATAAAAAAATACATAGAAAAAAATGACAAAGAAAACACGACGACCCAAAACCTATGGGACACAGCAAAAGCAGTTCTAAGAGGGAAGTTTATAGCAATTCAATCTCACCTCAAGAAACCAGAAAAATCTCAAATAAACAATCTAACCCTACACTTAAAACAACTAGAGAAAAGAAGAACAAAGAAAACCCAAAGTCAGTAGAAGGAAAGAAATCATAAAGATCAGAGCAGAAATAAATGAAATAGTAATGAAGAAAACAGTAGCAAAGACCAATAAAACTAAAAGCTGGTTCTTTGAGAAGAAAAACAAAATTGAAAAGCCCTTAGCCAGACTCACCAAGAAAAAAAGGGAGAGGACACAAATCAATAAAATTTGAAATGAAAAAGGAGAAATCACAACTGACACTGCAGAAATACAAAGGATTATAAGAGACTACTACAAACAACTATATGCCAATAAAATGGACAGCCATGAAGAAATGGACAAATTCTTGGAAAGGTACAATTTTCCAAGACTGAACCAGGAAGAATTAGAAAATATAAACAGACCTATCACAAGTAATGAAATTGAAACTGTAATTAAAAATCTTCCAACAAACAAAAGTCCAGGACCGGATGGCTTCACAGGTGAATTCTATCAAACATTAGAGAAGAGCTAACACCAATCCTTCTCAAACTCTTCCCAAAAATTGCAAAGGGATAAACACTCCCAAATTCATTCTACGAAGCCACCATCACCCTGATACCAACACCAGAAAAAGATATCACAAAAAAAGAAAATTATAGACCAATATCATTGATGAACATAGATGCAAAAATCCTGAACAAAATACTAGCAAACAGAATCCAACAGCACGTTAAAAGGATCATACACCATGATCAAGTGGGATTTATCCCAGGGATGCAAGAATTCTTCCATATACACAAATCGATCAATGTGATACACCACATTAACAAATTAAGGAGTAAAAACCATATGATCAACTCAATAGATACAGAAAAAGCTTTTGACGAAATTCAATACCCATTTATGATAAAAACTCTCCAGAGGGCTTCCCTGGTGGCGCAGGGGTTGAGAATCTGCCTGCCAATGCAGGGCACACGGGTTCGAGCCCTGGTCTGGGAAGATCCCACATGCCGCGGAGCAACTAGGCCCGTGAGCCACAATTACTGAGCCTGCGCGTTTGGAGCCTGTGCTCCGCAGCGGGAGAGGCCGCGATAGTGAGAGGCCCGCGCACGGCGATGAAGAGTGGCCCCCACTTGCCACAACTAGAGAAAGCCCTCGTACAGAAACGAAGACCCAACACAGCCATAAAATAAATAAATAAATAAATAAATTAAAAAAAAAAAAAAAACTCTCCAGAAAATGGGCATAGAGGAACCTACCTCAACATAATAAATGCCATATATGACAAACCCACAGCAAGCAACATACTCAATGGTGAAAAACTGAAAGCATTTCCACTAGGATCAGGAACAAGACAAGGATGTCCACCCTCACCATTATTATTCAACGTTGTTTTGGAAGTCCTAGCCATGGCAGTCAGAGAAGCAAAAGAAATAAAAGGAATACAAATTGGAAAAGAAGAAGTAAAACTGTCAATATTTGCCAATGACATGATACTATACATAGAAAATCCTAAAGATGCTACCAGAAAACTACTAGAACTAATCAATGAATTTGGTAAGGTTGCAGGATACAAAATTAATGCACAGAAATCTCTGGCATTCCTATACACCAAAAAATGAAAAATCAGAAAGAGAAATTAAGGAAACACTCCCATTTACCACTGCAACAAAAAGAATAACACACCTAGGAATAAACCTGCCTAAGGAGGCAAAAGACTTGTACTCAGAAAACTATAAAACACTGATGAAAGATATCAAAGATGACATAAACAGATGGAGAAATATACCATGTTCTTGGATTGGAAGAATCAATATTGTGAAAATGACTATACTGCCCAAAACAATCTACAGATTCAATGCAATCCCTATCAAACTACCAATGGCATTCTTCACAGAACTAGAACAAAAAAATCTTACAATTCGTATGGAAACACAAAAGACCCTGAAAAACCAAAGCAATCTTGAGAAAGAAAAACAGACGTGGAGGAATCAGGCTCCCCAACGTCAAACTATACCACAAAGCTACAGTAATCAAGACAGTATGGTACTGGCACAAAAACAGAAATATAGATCAATGGTACAGGATAGAATGCCCAGAGGTAAACCCATGTACATATGATCACCTAATTTACGACAAAGGAGGCAAGAACATACAATGGAGAAAAGACAGCCTCTTCAATAAGTGGTGCTGGGAAAACTAGACAGCTACCTGTAAAAGAATGAAATTAGAACACTACTTAATACCATACACAAAAATAAACTCCAAATGGATTAAAGACTTAAATGTAAGACCAGACACTATAAAACTTTTAGAGGAAAACATAGGAAAAACACTCTTTGACCTAAACCACAGCAAGACCTTTTTTGACCCACCTCCTAGAGTAACAGAACTAAAAACAAAAATAAATAAATGGGACTTAATTAAACTTAAAAGCTTTTGCACAGCAAAGGAAACCAGAAACAAGACAAAAAGACAACTCTCAGAATGGGAGAAAATATTTGCAAATGAAACAACAGACAAAGGATTAACCTCCAAAGTATACAAACAGCTCATGGAGCTCAATATCAAAAAACCAAACAGTCCAGTTAAAAAATGGGCAGAAGGGCTTCCCTGGTGGCGCAGTGGTTGAGAATCTGCCTGCCCATGCAGGGGACATGGGTTCGAGCCCTGGTCTGGGAAGATCCCACATGCCGCGGAGCAACTGGGCCTGTGAGCCACAACTACTGAGCCTGCGCGTCTGGAGCCTGTGCTCCGCAACAAGAGAGGCCGCGACAGTGAGAGGCCCGCGCACCACGATGAAGAGTGGCCCCCACTTGCCGCAACTAGAGAAAGCCCTCGCACAGAAACGAAGACTCAACACAGCCATAAATAAAATAAATAAATAAAAAAAAAAAAAAAAAAAAATGGGCAGAAGACCTAAATAGACATTTAATCAAGGAAGACATACAGATGGCCAAGAGGCACATGAAAAGATGCTCAACATCACTATTTATTAGAGAAATGCTCATCAAAACTGCAATGAGGTATCACCTCATGCCGGTCAGAATGGCCATTATCAAAAAAGCTAGAAACAATAAATGCTGGAAAGGGTGTGGTGAAAAGGGAACCCTTCTACACTGTTGGTGGGAATGTAAATTGATACAACCACTATGGAAAACCGTATGGAGGTTCCTTAAAAAACTAAAAATAGAACTACCATATGATCCAGCAATCCCACTACTGGGCATATACCCTGAGAAAACCATAATTCAAAAAGAGTCATGCACCACAATGTTCATTGCAGCACTACTTACAATAGCCAGCACATGGGAACAACCTAAGTGTCCATCGACAGATGAATGGATAAAGAAGATGTGGCACATATATACAATGGAATATTACTCAGCCATGAAGAGAAACGAAATTGAGTTATTTGTAGTGAGGTGGATGGACCTAGAGTCTGTCATACAGAGTGAAATAAGCCAGAAAGAGAAAAACAAATACCGTATGCTAATGCATATATATGGAATCTAAAAAAAAGAAAAATGGTACTGATGAACCTAGTTGCAGGGCAGGAATAAAGAGGTAGGCATAGAGAATGGACTTGATGACATGGGGTGGGAGGGCAAAGCTGGGGAGAAGTGAGAGTAGTATCGACATATATACACTACTGAATGTAAAATAGTTGGCTGGTGGGAAGCAGCAGCATAGCACAGGGAGATTGGCTCGGTGCTTTGCGATGACCTAGAGGGGTGGGATAGGGAGGATGGGAGGGAGGTTCAAGAGGGAGGGGATATGGGGACATGTGTATGCATATGGCTGATTCGCTTTGTTGTGCAACAGAAACTAACACGGTATTATGAAGCAATTAAATTCCAATAAAGATCTATTAAAAAAAAATCTGAAACAAGGCAAAAAAAGAAAAAAGAAGTAGATGAGACCATACCCAGAAAATTGGCAGACACGAGGCTGTGTACTGTGGGCTTCATTAAAGGCCTTGAATCCCACAGGGGACACAGATGGGGCATATCGTTTATACCTGGGAGTGCCTCATTGTTGAGGTGGCAGCACAGAGTCAGAGCCATGGGGGTGGGGGTCCACTGTTAGCCCCCAGGGCACTCCCTTCCCCTGCCCTGTCTGTAGCCTCAGGAGAAGAGGAGATGGGATGGCAGGGGTTCTCCTCAGTCAGTGCTGAGCCAGGCCCAGACCCCAGCAGCAGAGCCTCAGTGCAGGGCACACCTGGATCAGCCCTGCCAACGGGCAGTGAGATCTGGGAGTCAGTTAGTGTCCATCAGGAACCAGCAAATGAGTAGGCACGGCCTGTTCAGGGCTGTCTCTCCCGGAACTAATGGCTGTTGAGCTGAGTCCTTAACAAGAGCAGCTTTCTCCAATTAAATAACCACAGGCAGGCTTTTTGCAAACCCTAGCACTCCGCCTAGTAACCAAAAGGTAAACATAACATGACTTATTACTTTACAAAGTCCAAGAAAAGCTGTTTTGATCTGTTAACAGCTTCTAATGAGGAGGCAGCAATCAGAGATGTACACAAGCCATCAGACTGAGAGAACTGAGAATCTGGAGGGAGCAGTGCATCTCGAAGGGCTACTGTCTGCACTAGCGCCCAGCCACACACTGCTCCTTGGAGCGTGCACACAGAGCTCATGAGGGGACAATCTGGAGTGACGTACAGAGGCAAGGGAGGAATACAGCCCAGGTGGATGACTGAGGAAGGGGAGACAGGCCAGGAATCCCAGCGGGTTCTCTCTTTGCTCTAAACAGCACTAATGCTGAACCTAAAACAACATCTCTTCCCGTTGCCCTTCTTTCTGTTCCGGCAACTCCCCCAGCTGTTTCGACCTTAGAGCCTGAGTGTTCTGCCCCCAGATCTGAGCAGCTTCTGCTGGGTCTCAGCACACACGCCTCTTCCCCAGAAGGGCCGTCCATCCCTGACAACTGCCTCCAAGTTGGTTTCCTGCCCTCACCTCCACCCACTGTCCTCACCACACCTCCCTCCTCCTTCAAAGCACTTATCTTCAGGAAGTATCTTGTTTACTAGTTTATTCTCCCCACCAAAGAGGATGTTCCATAAGGACCGGAAGCTGGTCTTATTCCCCCATTATCCCCATTACCTGGCACAGAAACTCTCAATAAATAAGTGTTGAAAGAATCAGTGAATGAAGCTGTCTCTCTTCCTATAGCAGCTTTAATTTTGCCCAGGAAAGGTTGTGGTCATAGTAAAGGTCCCTCTCAGGGGGTTTTGCTGCCTATGGAAGACTCAAAAGAGCAAAGAGCCCCACCTTTTTGGCAATCCCTTCGGCTGGAGCTTTTGTAGTAAGTCTGACAAGCCAAGTCAGGGTTGTGTTTCTGACATATCTGAGTCGATGTTGTTTGCCACCAGTCACTGCCTTCTCTCCTGTTCCTGCCCTGCACTGTCTATGTGACAGCACCAACATGTTCTGAGAACTGAGAGGTTAGACTATTCCAAAGCCTCTCCTTCAGTTTGAGGTGTAGTCTGTTGAAATCACTTCCCAGTGAGGAGGACAGAGTCAGGAGACCCAGCTCCTGTGGGTGCTGGCTATGCCAGTGACTCACCCCGTGACCTTGGGTGAGGCCCTTCCCAGTTCTGGGCGTCTCTGGGCCTCGATTTCTGTAAAGTAAACATGGCCTCCCGGCTCTATCTTCACCAGGCACTCCATCCTGCCCAGGGCTTCTGTGGGGTGGGAGAAGGTCTCCTTTCCCTTCTAAAGAAAGGTTCATTGTAGTAAGTGCTATGGACTGAATGTTTGCGTCCCCCAAATTCATATGTTGAAACCTAATGCCCAAAGTGATGTTAGGAGGTAGGGCCTTTGGGAGGTGATTAAGTCATGAGGGTGGAGCTCTCAGGATGGGATTAGTGCCCTTACAAAAGGGACTCTAGACAGTTCCCTTGCCCTTCTGCCATGTGAGGTTACACCAAAGCAGGCCCTCACTAGACACTGAATCTGCCAGTGCCATAAATCATGGACCTCCCAGCCTCCATAACTGTGAGAAATAAATTTCTGTTGTTTGGAAGCCACAAGTCTGTGGTATTTTGTTATAGCAGCCAAAATGGACTAAGACAGTAGGTTCCCTGGGCCCAGCAGCCCACCTTAGGAGCTCTAGACAAACTCTGCCCTGGATGAAAGGCCCTCACATGAGGAGGTAGATGGTGCAAAGGCTCACCCATCCTGGAGGGATGCCTCCCAGGGGGTGTGGGGCTGGACAAGGCCTCTGACACTTGAGAGCTATTAGACTTCGGACAAGCCACTTCAGCATCCTGAGCTTCAGTTTGCTCATCTGTAACTGAGGATAAAAGCAGTAGCAAGTGATGGGATTAAACAAAATAATGATGTAAAACACAGTGCCTGGCACAGGGTAAATGCTCAATAAACGGCAGCTCTTAGTATGATGATGATGATGATAATGTTGATGGAAGATCTGTCTTCCATCAAGGTGAATTCATACTCAAAAAAGTCACCGTGAAAAGAATGACCTGTGGTTGTGCTCTTGACAGACAAAGGGGTCTGGGCTGGAGCCTCCTTCAAAAATGTAAAATTTATTTACACCAGAGGCATGGAGAACAGCTCCAGGCTTGGAACAGTGATGTGCCTTCCCAAAGAAGCATGTTAAGGCCAGATACTTCTAGAATTCAGTTACATTGAGAAATTATAGAATAACCTAGATACTTGTTTCCCAGATAATTTTAGCTCTTACAAGTAATGATGTGATGGCCATTTATGGGGATGGCAAGTAAATTTCAGAGGCCACAATTGAGTGCGCCATTAAGAATGATACTTATGAAGACTGTGTAGCAATGTGAGGCCAGGCTTACCAGAGAAGGGGAACACAGAATGCAAAATTGTGTTCCAATTACAGCTGTTTAGAAAAATGTCTACTTACAGACCAGCTCTGGAAGCGAAAATTAAAAACAGTTGATTTGCTTGACTGATGGGATTAGGAGTGATTAAAGCAACATTTTTGTTATAGTTGTTACATTGTGGTTTGTCCCATTTTTTAAGTAAAAAAGGGAGAGAGAGAGAGGATAAGGGAGCATGTGTAGCTCAGGGGCCCCTGGCGCCACCCCTAGAGCTGTCCCCCTCATTCATTCTCTCTCTCTCTCTGATATTCCACCTCTCCCACTTGCTACCATTCAAAATGGCTCCAGGCCCAAAAGGACCTATTGAAGAGGGAATTTTGCAAATTTACAGTAGGTGAAAGAATAGCCAGGGGCTTCCCTGGTGGCGCAGTGGTTGAGAATCTGCCTGCTAATGCAGGGGACACGGGTTCGAGCCCTGGTCTGGGAAGATCCCACATGCTGTGGAGCAACTAGGCCCGTGAGCCACAACTACTGAGCCTGCGCGTCTGGAGCCTGTGCTCTGCAACAAGAGAGGCCACGATAGTGAGAGGCCCGCGCACCGCGATGAAGAGTGGCCCCCACTTGCCGCAACTAGAGAAAGCCCTAGCACAGAAACGAAGACCCAACATAGCAATCAATCAATCAATCAATCAATCAATAAGATAAATCTTAAAAAAAAATAAAATAAAATAATAGCCAATCGACTGGCCAGTGAAAAAACATTGTTGGGCTTTGTCATCAAGACTTTTGGCACAATGGGGAGTTAAAGAGACATAAGGGCAAAGGGAAAGTTTGGGGGGAGCCAGACCATGAAAACCCATGCCTGCAAGGAGCCTGTGAATCAAGAAACCTTGAACCCTCAGGTAGAGGCCCACAAGGACCAGCTACTTCATCAGCCATAAGATACCCAGCCATACAGACCTCTTGGAAGAGAAGCAGATGTTGTGTAGTGAGCAAAGGGGTCACTTAGGGATATCAGGCCCCTGTGCTCTGGCCCTGTCTGGTGACCCCTGTGGGTGGCCAGGGTGGAGAGATGCAGTACCTGTAACAATCACTCATGTTTGAACAACAGCAATGACTCCCGTCATTGTCCTGACAGTCGGGGATCTTGGAAGATGCCCTGGAATGCCAGCCTCCTTGGGACCGGGCCAGGCCACACCTCAGCTCAGCTGTGATGGGGCTCAGGCTCTCCACTCCTGTGGCCTCTCCCAGGCAGTCCATAAACTGGAATGCATCTCTCCAGGTGAGGAAACTGAGTCTCCAAAGGAACAAGGAACTCGTCCGAGGGCCAAGGCCACATGTCCTTGTAAGTGACAGCGTGATGCAAATCCACACCATGTTCCTGACTGTCCGCCCAAATGAAAATGTGGAGGAGCAGCCAAGGGCCTGGAAAGAGGAAGGAAACAAAATTCCCTCTGTGCTCACACACCAACCGACGGATCCCTCAGCCAGCCAGTTTACATGGTCAAACTGCCCAGAAGGTACCCACTGCTATTAACAGTGCGAGAAGCTTGGGGACAGGCAGCATAGACCTTCAGGTGGATGGACCAACAGACAGACAGACCCAGACAGCACTGTGTCGGGCCCGACACAGTGCTGTGTTCAAGTCGAGCAAACGTGAGTGAGAAATGTTAGAAATTTAAAAGAGAAAAACAGACTCCTGATCCCTGCCCGCTCAATTAGCATGCTTACACAGAGATTCGGAAGAGAAGAGAATTGATTTTCAGCCTTTGCTCTGCTCTGGGCCTTCTGAAATTGTTCACAACAAAGGCAAAACCGCACTGTACCATCCCCTCCAGCATGGCGCCTGGAGCCTGCAGAATGGAGACTGCACTCTGCCCAGGCTGGGAGAAGTCCCACATACCTGGGCTGCAGGCCCTCTCTGCTGGTCATTTCTGGTTTTCAGCAACATGTTGTCACCAGAGCACATCTTATGATAATTGAAGAGGAAGTCCAGGGCATCACGACCACGTCTTCCTTGGGCTGAGGCCAGGTAATCTTCCCAGAGCTTTGGCACCAGTCCAGTCAGTGATCAGGGCTGTCAGCAGCCTCTGTGGACACACAGTTCTTCTTTGTCGCCTCCTCTCCCTTTCCCTGACCCACTCCCCCTTTAGAAGTCTCTTCCTCCTGCAGGAACTGTCCTTACTTCTTATTTCTCCTAGCTCTTACACTCGGTTCTGGAGAGCAGAGGTCTGCTGCCATCGTGCAGCACTCAGACCACCCAGCTGGTAGCTTTCAACCAGCTTCAGGTGTGGAATCCTCTCAACAGCAATCTTAGGTGGGCGCCCTTGTATAATCAGACAGAGGTGGAACAATGCTAGCTGAAACGGGAACAGGAGCTCAGAGCCCTCGGGCCAGGTCCCTCTCTGCTACCCTTAAGAGCACCCCTTCGTCAGGGCAGCACTTGCACTCTGATATGCCCAAGAATGCGAAGACAACATGGGTCAGTGCCAGAGGTGGAGCCAGAACCTGGGTGTGCTATAACTCCGGCTGGAGGACCCACCCCGCCCCCCAGGAGAAGCCCAGAAAATAGTCTTGTCCCATCCCTACACTCCCCTGCTCCACTCCCCATTTTTGTTGGTGTAAATCCAGTGGTTTCTAGGATTTTCCTCTTTTCCCTTCTTGCCCCACCCTGGCATCTCTGTGCAATGGGCTGTGGCGGGCAATCAGGAGACCAGGATCCGCCAGGGTAGTGCCGGGGCTGGGCTGTGCAGGGCCAGACGGACACCTGTACCAAAGGTGTTATGGAACTTTCTCTGGGCATCAAAGCAGCTGAGGAAACCACTGTCATTGAGTACCAGTGACAGCAAATACTGGGGTCACAAGGACATTGATTCCCATGAGAGCCAGCTTCCTCCTCTGTAGGTGTGTCCTCAGTCACACAAGTCTCTCAGGTCACAGGAGGTGTCTCGTGGTTTAGGTGGAAGGACACTGAAGTCAGCAGCAGAGAGCAGTTCTGCTGCCAAGTCTGGGGGTCTCTGGACACGTTGCCCTCTCTGAGATCTGGGCTCCCCTCTATTGAGGGGATCATAATCCCCACCTGCCTTGCCTCATCAGGTACAGAGAGGGGTGAGAAGAGGCCCTGCAGAGTGGGACCTGTGAATAGAAAGCAGACAGCCGTGTTGTGTAGAGCTCCGCTCTGAAGTTGGACACACCTGAGTTTCAGGGTGAGCACAGCCAGTGCTGGGACCCTGGGCAAGTTCCTTCATCTCTGTAAGCCTCGTCTGCAGGAGAACGGAGGACAAAGTCAGACTGGGGCAATGTGGAGGCTCTGTGTGTGTGTGTGTTTGTGTCTGTGTGTCTGTGAAGAGCTCAGCACAGGGCCTGGCCCCCATCACCAAATCCACATCTTCCTTTCACAGAGGGCCTAGGCAGTGATTCCACATCGACCAAGGCTTTCAGGTGCTTAAAAAGCACCTTGGCTGTGTCCTGGCAACGGAGGGGCACGTAGGCAATGCAAATCCCTTCTGTGGGTCCAGGCAGCAGTCCGCTTCAGCCGGCCCTGGACCCAAGAAACGGGGCTTGTCTGTAAGGCCAGAGGGATGGGTCTGAGTCACCTGGATCACCCTGGGGGGGTCTTCCTGGGGAAAAGCCCCACCTCATATCAAGGAGCTCAGCTGCTAAAATGAGCAGGGGCTGCAGTGACTTTGGGCCACTGCATTTGCAACCTCAGCCAGCTGTAAGAATGAAATGGATTACATAGAGTTTTCAAAACAGATGACTTTGGTGGGGGACTGTTGATCCAACTGATCTATGAGCCCCTTCAGAATCTGGTTAAAAAAAAACCTTTTCTGGATGGGCTGCAGCCAAGCTCTGCTCTGGGCTAGGCAGAGCCTCTGCACCCGTGACCTCCAAGTTGGTGCAGAAGGGGTGCATGTCCCTGCCATGTGAGAAGGGGCAGAGGCAGGGCAGGTGCAATCCACAGAGACTAGCTCTGGGCTGCCCGAACCCCCTCCCACATTCCTGAGCAGGTCTAGGCACTTCCCTGACTGAAGGTTCTGTGGGCTCTCAGCCTCTGCCTGGCTCCTTCTTCATGTAGCAGCTTGAGTGCCTTCCCTTCCTGCCCCTGCTGCTCCTTTGAAGGTGATTTCCCAGGGGGAATATGGGAGCATCCTCTCCTGCCCCCCATTACCTCTCCCCGTCCGTCCCTCCCCTTGGGGCTCCATGGGGAGGGAGGGAAGCCAGGTTTCCATTCTTCCTGCTTCTCCTGCGTGTCTGAACAGCTCCGCTGACCCACCCAGCAAACACGGCCCCCCCCCACCCCACCTCTAGGACACTGGGATGCACACTCTTGCTGCCTCTGGTACACAAGTGGGCTCATTTGCATGTCTTTTAAGTCAATCTGACTGACTCTGACAATTGATGTGGGCCCTAAGAAAATTCCAAAGGGAAAGACAAATCCTAGATTTGTAAAATGAAAACATAGGCTCTTTAATTTGTTTAATTTCTATTTTCAAAGTTAGCTATTTTAAAAATTAAACGTATTTTGAGATAATTGTAGATTCACATGCAACTTTAAGAAATACAGAGAGATTCTCTGTGCCCTTCATCCCGTTTCCCTCAATGCTAACATCTTGTAAAACTATAGCACAATATCACAACCAGGATACCGACAACCATACAATCCATCAGATTTCTCTATTTTGACTCGTACTTGTGTGTGTGTGTGTGTGTGTGTGTGTGTGTATGTGTGTGTCTTCAACTCAATGCAGTTTTATCACGTGTGTAGGTTACTGTATCTACCCCTACAGTTAAGATACAGGACAGCCCCAGAGCCACAGGATACCTCTCATTGCCCTTTTATAACCACACCTCATGCTTGGCAACTACTAACCTGGTTTCCATTTTTAACATTTTATCATTTCAAAAACATAATATAAATGGTATCATATAGTATGTAACCTTTTGGGACTGGCTTTTTTCACATGGTATAATTCTCTGGAGAGTCATTCAAGTTGTGTGTATCAATAGTTCTCTCTTGCTGAGCAGTATTCCAAGGCTACCCTGAGAAGGAGACAGGTAGTGAGCTCCCTGATACTTGTGACATCCAAGCAGAAGCTGCATAGCTACTGCTCACGGATAGGCTAGAGAGCAAGCTTTCTCAGGGAGAGGGATACACACCAACAGGACAAAATCAGTGCTTGGGGGACAAAAAGTCTTAGCTATTATAATGGCTGTCGCCCTCCAAAGGGCCATAGTACACAAACAGATATATGATGTAACTGATACTCAAGTTTCACAGAAGGCAGCAATTAGGGGGGGAATGTCTAAATAGCCTGAGAAACACTGCTACTAGGGGACTGTCATGCTGGCAGGAGCTTGGGGTAAATGATCTCAAAGGCCATTCTTCCTAATCTGGAGCTTTCCACAACCCAAATCCCATATTTGTAATTTAAGGTTTCAGACCCATGGGTCTATATCCCTTATTAACCTTTTACATAGATAAAATCAGGGACTGCCTTTCTGTCACAATATCAGGAAAGACTCTTTGTTGGACAAGATTCCTCTCACAGATGCCTGAAACCTCTTGAAGAGGAAACAAAGCCAACTGTCTACCATGAGAGAGGTTTACACACTACTCCTCAGGAAGTAGCAGACTCATTCACACTAAGGTGTAAAGAAATGATAACCAATGAGATCAGAGAATGGTCCCTGTGGGAAATTGTATCTACCCTCTGTGGCTGTACAGGAGATTCTGGAGGTGCTTAGGTCAGCAGTAAGCTCACCTTCTTCTGCTTGAAACCCAGACCACCACCTACCCGTGGGCCCATATAAAGGTGCTCATTAAAACCCCAGCTGTCAACACATATATATGGAATCAAAAAAAAAAAAAAAAGGTTCTGAAGAACCTAGGGGCAAGACAGGAATAAAGACACAGATGTAGAGAATGGACTTCAGGACACGGGGAGGGGGAAGGGTAAGCTGGGACAAAGTGAGAGAGGAACACTGACATATATACACTAACAAATTTAAAATAGATAGCTAGTGGGGAGCAGCTGCATAGCACAGGGAGATCAGCTTGGTGCTTTGTGTCCATCTAGAGGGGTGGGATAGGGAGGGTGGGAGGGAGACGCAAGAGGGAAGAGATATGGGGATATATGTATATGTATAGCTGATTCACTTTGTTATACAGCAGAAACACACCATTGTAAAGCAATTATACTCCAATACAGATGTTAAAAAAAAAAAGATTAAAAAAAACCAAAAAACCCCCAGCTGTGTAAGTCAGTACACCAACCACGTGCATGGTGGGGGGTTGTGGAGTTGAGCAGCTCTCCCCGAGTTTTCTCAGTGATTGCGCTCAGCCCTGCTTCTCTCCCTGCTGAGGATCTGATGGATGTCCTGGATCTGGGAGCTAGGTAAGACCGAAGGTCACTTTTCCCTGTAGGAAACAGCCTCTGTCTTGAGGAAAGGAAGACGGTTCTGTCAAAATGTCTTCTCAACAGTGAGAGTCGTGTTTCAAGGTGGAAACACACCACCAGGTGACAAGGGGTCCAAGCTACATCTACCACAAAGCCTTGGAAAACAGACTCTTGGAAACTGTTTCTGGGTAACTGGCACAGTTAATAGTGCTAGGAATTAAAGAATAAATCACGACAGGCATCTACTAGACCCAAGTAAAAGCCAGGAAATATAAAGAGGGAGCCATGCAGCCCAGGGAGACAGGACTGCACAAGGGCAAGGGCACGTGAACCTGATTTTAGCCCCAGAAAGCTACACCCTGGTCAAGCCAGGCCTTCCAGCTTTGTAATCCAGGGCCATGGCTTTAATGAGGCACAGCTTCTTAATTACAGGTATGAATGGTTCCAAGAGAGAAAAGGCTGTGTTATCCAAGATGAAAGTTTTCTTTCAGGAGGCATTAGCACAGAACGGATGGATTAGTAATTTAAGAAATTTGGTTTTTTCTACACGTGCATTTTTATGCCATCTCTCCCGTATCCAAACCTTTCATCCACCCCCTGGGGCTTTAGAGAGAGTCCTGAGAGGAGAAGTCACCTCTGCCAGTCAGAGCCTCCTGACCCCCTCCTGGGCAGCAGCCCAGCCAGCAGCTACACTACAGTGTCTACATCAGCCCGTGAAGGGACGATGGCTCAGGCCATGCGGGGGAGGGTGGGAGGAGTGGGAAGGTGGGGTTGAAAAGGCCACCGAAGCCGAGGGGAGCCATCCCAAGTCACTCACCATCGCATTAGGCTTTCGGGAAGAGTGGTGCAACCCTGCTGGGGCGGGGGGCCCTGGGCCAACTCCAGGAACCTGAACACAACCCTGACCCACTTCCTCCCTGCCGTAGTGACTCCCACATCCACAGAGAAAGACAGACAGCAAAGTGCCCATTCTGGGCTGAAACCCCAGCCCAGAAGAGGAACC
Organism: Eschrichtius robustus; assembly: GCF_028021215.1. Classification (NCBI taxonomy): domain Eukaryota; kingdom Metazoa; phylum Chordata; class Mammalia; order Artiodactyla; family Eschrichtiidae; genus Eschrichtius; species Eschrichtius robustus. The sequence goes on along the minus strand of NC_090825.1, from coordinate 113,331,094 downwards.
ACTGCAGACATTGAATCAGTGGTCCCATTCTATTGATTTGCACCTCTGCTATTTCTTTCAGATATGGCCTGCCTGCTCAGCCCCACTGTCTCTGCCCCAGTTCAGCCCTCACCTCCTACGGTCTGCCCTGCCTGCCGAAAGAGCCTTCTCTGAGCCTCTAGGAGTCCTGTCTTTTGCCTCTCCAGTCGGGCCCCCAAGATTGAACCATGGGTCCTTCCTGAACCATGGGTCAGATTCCTACTCCCCTTCAGGGATTCCCTTCGTCTGTGGGGAAAGCTCAGACTCCTTGGCCTGCCCCTCGGCATCATCTCTCCAGTGTCATCGCCCCCCACTCCAGGCCTGAGCCCAGAACACTGGGCAGAGTGTGGTCTGCATGTCACCTTGGCACAGAGACTAACTGCACCGTACAGGGCCACAGGGACCCCTCCTACCTCCAAGCCATGCTGTCGTCCCCTAACTCACTAACCCCGAGATGTGGTTAAAAGGGGTCTTCCACTCACAAGTGTGTGAGCTTGAGCAATCACGTGGCTGTTTTGGGCTTCTTTTGCTTCATCTGTAAAATGGGGATAATCACAGAGTCTTCCTATCTCTTTGGTCTGGGGTGGGGATCAGATGACTTGATGCAGGTAAAGTGTTTAGAAGGTGCCAGGTGTAGGAAGTGCTCAAAGAGTGCCAACTCTCACTAGTGATTTTACCTTTCCTCAGTGCTTTGGGTGTCCAGGGCACCTAAGCCACACTGTGTAGGGGGTGACCATACCCAACCCCACTGGGGTTGGTCTGCATTGCAAGCCAGAGATCGAGGCAGGCTTCCACCTGCAAACAAGCTGAAGTGATTGCAGGAAGGCACGAGGTGATGGGCTGCCGCTGTGGGAAAGGATGAAGGTTGACATCTACCCTCCTGGCTCCTTCCTTGTCTGTGCGCCCCATTTGTGAGGCCCAGGACGGGGGCTGGAGGAATCAGTGGAACCGCAAAGCCCTCATCTGCTTCCATCCTTTGCAGTAATTCCCCGTGGGAGGCTCCATGCATTCCTGTGGTCTGGGATTTCCCCACTTCTGCCTGATTACTTACTCTGCCTGAGGGTCTCACCCAGAGGTCCTACAAGCAAATGAATATGTGCCTCTCTGTACCGGGCCACATCTAACCTGCTCCACGTGCATGGCCAGAGCCCTCAGAGGGAAGGGGGCATCCCAGAGTAGATGATTCCAACTTAACAGCTTCACAACCCAGAAATCATTCTCAATAAGCCTTGCCCGTACTCCTGCCGGGAGGGGCAAGGGAGGTGAGCTGCAGGAGTCCCTTCTCCTGGAACTGCTTCTGGCATGGTTTCCCACAGCTGGCCACCTGGGTGTCGAGGGGAGCACGCTGTGGACACAGGCCTGTGACAGCTTGCCGGAATGGAGGCTCAGGTGGGCTGTGTGGAGTGCCACGGGGTTCTCCGCTCACCCAGCCCCAGAGCAGGGAGGTCGTTCCACGCAGACACCACAGCTACAAGGAGGAGAGGTGGGGTGGGGGAGTTGGGACCACACAAATCTCCCTGAAACAGAGCATCAAAAAGCCTCCATCACTTGGAGATGGGAAGTTAGAAGCTAGTGATGGAATTTCAGTTCTGACACTTATGAACTAAACTAGAGCAAGTCTCAACCTATTTGAGCCTTAGTTTCCTCATGTGCAAAATGGAAATAATGACTGCTGTTCACTCCCTCAGGGGCCCCTAAATTTATTCATTTGTTCAGCTACTTATTAAACTGGGGTCACATGCCAGGCCTGAGGGGGGCTGCCAGGAGAAATCCCTCGGGTCCTGGCATCTCCAGGAACTCATAATCTAGCTGCTCTGATAACCACAGAAGCTCATATTTGTGAAAAAGCTTAGTAAAAGTGTGAAAATGCCAAACCACCAGCATCATTAACATGAAATGTCTCACATTAAAAATAATCCGCCGAAAGGGACAAAATGTCGTTTAAATCTCACTGCTTCTCACACTTTAATGTGCATTAGAATCACCTGGGGATCTTGTTAAACTGGAGAGTCTGATTCAGAAGGTCTGGGGTGAACCTGAGATTCCGTATTTCTAACAAGTTCTCAAGTGCTGCTGCTGCTGCTGGTCTGTGGCCACATTTTTTTTTTTTTTTTTTTTGAGTTTACACGTCATTCTTTTTATTTTTATTTTTTAAACATCTTTATTGGAGTATAATTGCTTTACAATGTTGTGTTAGCTTCTGCTGTATAACAAAGTGAATCAGCTATATGCATACGTATATCCCCAAATCCCCTCCCTCTTGCGTCTCCCTCCCACCCTCCCTCTCCCACCCCTCTAGGTGGTCACAAAGCACGAGCTGATCTCCCTGTGCTATGCGGCTGCTTCCCACTAGCTGTTTTACATTTGTTAGTGTATATATGTCAATGTTCCTCTCTCACTCTGTCCCAGCTTACCCTTCTCCCTCCCGGTGTCCTCAAGTCCATTCTCTACATCTGTGTCTTTATTCCTGTCCTGTCCCTAGGTTCATCAGAACCATTTTTTTTTAGATTCCATATATATGTGTTAGCATACGGTATTTGTTTTTCTCTTTCTGACTTACTTCACTCTGTATGACAGACTCTAGGTCCATCCACCTCACTACAAATAACTCAATTTAGTTTCTTTTAATGGCTGAGTAATATTCCATTGTATATATGTGCCACATCTTCTTTTTCCATTCATCTGTCGATGGACACTTAGGTTGCTCCCATGTGCTGGCTATTGTAAGTAGTGCTGCAATGAACATTGTGGTGCATGACTCTTTTTGAATTATGGTTTTCTTAGGGTATATGCCCAGTAGTGGGATTGCTGGATCATATGGTAGTTCTATTTTTAGTTTTTTAAGGAACCTCCATACGGTTTTCCATAGTGGTTGTATCAATTTACATTCCCACCAACAGTGTAGGAGGGTTCCCTTTTCACCACACCCTTTCCAGCATTTATTGTTTCTAGCTGTTTTGATAATGGCCATTCTGACGGGCGTGAGGTGATACCTCATTGCAGTTTTGATGAGCATTTATCTGATAATTAGTGATGTTGAGCATCTTTTCATGTGCCTCTTGGCCATCTGTATGTCTTCCTTGATGAAATGTCTAGGTCTTCTGCCCATTTTTGGATTGGGTTGCTTGTTTTTTTGATATTGAGCTGCATGAGCTGCTTGTATATTTTGGAGATTAATCCTTTGTCAGTTGCTTCATTTGCAAATATTTTCTCCCATTCTGAGGGTTGTCTTTTCATCTTTTTTATGATTTCCTTTGCTGTGCAAAAGCTGTTAAGTTTCATTAGGTCCCATTTGTTTATTTTTGTTTTTATTTCCATTTCTCTAGGAGGTTGATCACAAAGGATCTTGCTGTGGTTTATGTCATAGAGTGTTCAGCCTATGTTTTCCTCTAAGAGTTTTATAGTGTCTGGCCTTACATTTAGGTCTTTAATCCATTTCGAGTTTATTTTTGTGTATGGTGTTAGGGAGTGTTCTAATTTCATTCTTTTACATGTAGCTGTCCAGTTTTCCCAGCACCACTTATTGAAGAGGCTGTCTTTTCTCCATTGTATAGTCTTGCCTCCTTTATCAGAGATAAGGTGTGTGGCCACATTTTGAATAACAAGGTATTAGGTTAATGCTGAGCGATTACGGTTCATTAAATCCAAAATGTTACTTAGTTTATTCAATCAGCTAATTGCAGGATTTGGGGGGAGAAGAACACAGGATGGATAAATTTTGAGGGGGTTGCCTGACAATGGGCAAGTTCTAGAATATGGGGCCTCCCTCAATGGTGGCCACTGAGGATGGTCTAACCATCTACAGGACAGAGTGAGGCACAGGGGCATTTGAGGGAGGGGAGGTCTGGAGGAGGGGACAGGTGCACACACTTCGTGGGCTCCTCAGCTGTGTCCCAGATGCTTTGTGGAAAGGCAGGCTGTCCCAGGGGCAAGAGGCTGGCCTGGATTGAGCACAGATCTCGGGCAGCTTCTTCTGGGCACCCTCTTCTCCCTACAGGTGTGCAAGGGGAGGAAGCTGGTCTTCGGTGGGCCTTACTTGAGACTGTTTAGATTCAGGGAACAAACTGGCTTAAGCCAGACATTATCCTAGGACAAAGCATCAACTCAGAGCCTGAGGCAGGGAACTCATCAGATCTCAGGAGGAGTGGGGTGGGGTGTGGCCCCTTCTTCAGCCCCTCTCTCCTCTCTTGTCTTTGTTTCTCTCTGTGTGTTCTCCAACGTGTCTACTGTAAGGCTGCAGAAGGGGCCCAAAGAGGGGGTGGATATGTACTGGGGTCATAAATTTGCCCTTGAAAGAAGTAGCCCACTCAAACACATGTGCTTTACAATAAGAATGGAGCTGGGGCACCTGGAAAATTCTCTTCCTTCACTTGATGAACGCTTTGCTCTAAAAATAAAGCCCATAAACTTGTTCAACAGCTGGAATTTTCCCTCTGAAGAGAGTACCTCGTCTGGCAGTTGACTTAAGCAGTTATTTGCAGCCTATAATTGTCACAAAAACAGTAGGGTGTGCCTGACGGGAGATGTTTTCTACAATCCCATGGAAAGAAAACAATGAGAAAACTTTGGAACAAAGCATGCTCTGATTCCATCAGAAAATCATCGACAATTCAGGGTCACGGCCAAGAAGGACGTGGAAAGTTTTCAAGCAGACCTGTGAGGAGCTGGGAGCGTTGTGCTTTGGGGGGACCATGAAGAGCACAGCCTTCAGGGTGCCTGGGTGGGAAGAGGTGGGAGAGGGATGCTGGAAGCAGGGGGGCCAGTAAGGAGGTGGTTGCCACAGCCCAGGTGAGAAAGCTCAAGGCCCACGGAGGCGGCCAGAGTGGAAATTAGGAAGAAGGATCCAGGAGGAATCTGCAAAGGGAGAACCACCAGGGCTTGGCCCTGAATAAACTACACAGAAGGAGGGTCCAGGAGACAACCACAATCTTGAGGTACCAACTCCAGGTAACTGAAGAATATGGTCCAGGCAATGAGGAGAGGGCACAAAAGGATGGACAGATTTTTAACATGCTGGGAAGAGTTTTGTGGGGTCAGTAGCAATTTGAAAGTAGGCCTCTGTTTTTTGTCTGTGCAGGTCCTATACGTTCCTGGGCCTATAGGGAGGGATACAGTTGAAGTGAACGAAGAGGACTGGTGACAGAAAGGAGATGCTGGGGACTCTACTTCTCAGGGACACTCCTCCTAGAGGCCTTTAGCACTGAAGCTTTCCTCCCCTCCCCCCAGATTGCATGAAAATAGCAGATCAAAGGCATTCCTGAGAACCCACCTGCATGGTTACTTCACGCCCACATAGGAGGCCAAAGGAACCTGCCAGGCCAGCACTGGAGAGGGTTGCAATTCTCCCACGGGCTGGGGACACATACAATCCACACAGAGCTGAATATCATCAACTCCATGCAAGCCTCATGTCTGCCAACCTTCGTTCCCCTCAGACTGAACAGCAGGAGAGAACTCAGGACGATGAAAAGACCTTTGTGTTTTATTCTAAACTAGCTGACACACCTGGTGTGGCTTGGGAGAAAACAGTAACTGGATTCAACCCTGTGTCTTTCACGTGAGGGTTCCTACTTGAATCCACTAGTTATTTCCTCTGTCCAGATCTTTTTACTGCTGCTGTACATCTAAGACAATGGAGTAACGTGGCAGCTCTTCTCGGACCTCAGTTTAGCTCCTTGGACTATCACTGACCGCCTCTTTGAGTGGTTCCTAGGCTTCTCAGAGTGTGTTTTACTTATACGATTGCTCTTAGTCAGTGTCGGCTAATGCTAGTTGCTATAAGAGAATAGCTCAACTCTCAATGGCTTAACACAGAAAAGGCCTATTTCTCGCTAACAGAAAATCCACAGTGGATATTTCTGGTTGGCCTGCTTTCCTGCATTGTTCTCCTCAAGAGGAGACTCAGGCATCCAGGCTCCTTCCACTGTGTGTCTCCACCATCACTAAGCCTTTCATATTTTACGGCCAGGCCTCTAAGTGGCATGTAACCATCTATTTTATATTTTATATACGCATCCCAAAGATAGCTTCCAAATCTGGCAAAAAAAAAAAAAAAAAAAAAAAAAAAAAAACTCCACCCAGCTTCTTTCACATGATGGGTTAATAGGAAAGAACTTTGTGTAGAAAAGATCACTTTGAGGAAGAAATGAAATGTTTGAAATTTGCCATTATGAAAACTGTCTACCCTTCTCACCTGTACAAATAAGGATGGATTCTCAGCTAGCTTCTAAACTCCTGGATAAAGATCAGCTACAGAAAGGCCATGTGGGCAGCACCTTCCTCCCAGGAATAGCCGTAACTTAGCTCCTATTCGTAGAGCTGCTCTTCTTTGCCAGGCCCTATCCTAGGCACATGACACATGTCACAGCTAATGCTCACGACAGTCTGCAATGTATTCATGAATACGCCCACTTTACAGAGGAGCAAACCGAGCATCTGAGAGGTTGGCTAACTGGCCCAAGGTCACACAATTGTTACATGACAGTACTGGGATTTGATCCCAGACAGTCTGGCTCCAAGACCCCCACTTGTTTCACAACATAAGTCCGCTTTTCTCAGTGATCAAAACAAAACAAAACCAGAACCAGCAAAGGAGACAGCAGCGGCTTCAGAGGCCTCACACACATTCATGCGGTCCATGACAAATGGTAAATATTAGCATGTTGGAGCCATCTCTGCCCTTTGAATATCATGTCTGCTCTGGGTTCTGAGTGACAGTAATTTGAGGCTACAATTACCATTTCCTGCATTAGCTATGAGTACACACAGATAGCAAAACTGCGAAAACCAGCTGTCCCTTGCAGCAGACGGTAGCAATTACATCAGACTCTGCTCACAGCCCTTTGCACTTACCAGCTCCAGCTGAGGCCAGGACAAAGTACTCGGGATCTCACAGTGAAGACAGACTTAGCGGTGGTGCCCCGGAGCCAGCTCGTACCAGCACATACCAGCCAGCTGTGCACACCTCCTCCCAACTCCATGGTCAATGTCATCACATTAGGAACTTTAAGTTGGCCATGGTGGGAGTATTTACACTACAGGAACTGGTAAATGCTGCAAATCGGGGCTTTTTTTTTAAACCCAGAGATCCAGCTGATGGTGTTCTTGGGAAAGATGTGTGTTGGGAAAGCAAGCAGATGTGCACTGAGGAATGGTAGGAAATAATAGTAATAATAATAGCAGCCAACATGAACTAAGCACTTACAGTGTTCCTGGCACCATGCTGAGCTGTTAAGTATTATCTCACATAACCCTTAGGAACCATATGATGTAGATGTTATTTTTATCTCCATTTAAAAAGGAGAAAGCTTAAGTCCAAAAAAGGCTAAGTACATAGTAAGCCAAGATTCAAACTCAGGATTTCCAACAAATAATGGTGCCTTTTAACCACCACAGTGAACCTCTCAGCAGAGCAGTGCCTCTGGAATATGGTCCAGGGCCCCCTGCTTCAAAAGCACTGGGGCTGGTTTATTAAAATGCAGATTCCAGGGCCTTGCCCCTTACATACTGACACAGGACCTCTGAGGTGGGGCCCAGGACTCTGGATTCATTTTGAGCTTGCTGGCAATTCTCCTGCTCACTAACGTTTGCAAATGAAGACTTATGGATTAAGATTTGGCCTCTAGCTGGGGTCTTCCCATAGCTTCCAACAAAATTTAGTGGGAAACCTGGCCAGAGAGTTGGTCTTGAAGTTGGGAGGGGCTGGAGGAACTGGCCCAAGAGCCCGAAGCTGGGGAGTCCAGACTCTGATGCTAGCTCTTTCCCCAGAGGCAGGTGAGTTCTCAGGCTGGGCAGGCTGAGTGGGCAGCAGGGCAAGGGCAGTGCCGGCAGCCGGTGTGCATCTGGGAGCTGGGGCACCCGAGGAGGTGACAGGGATTTTTATTTTACTGTCACCACAAAGAGTTGTTGGTTGAGATCTCAATTTACAAAGATTTTCAGTATGCGGAGCAAAATCTGCTGTGTGCTATTTTCTTCTCAAAATGGAGTTTTGTACATTTTGTAATAATAAAATCACCTTGGCAGGAGAGTCATGCAACCTAACTGAAAACACTATCCAGTGAAATGACATTTTACCAACTTTCAGCAAAGCAAGTGTCATCTTCACAGGTATGGATTATCCTGTTCTCTCTACTTTTGCAGATGTTTGCAAGTTTCTATAATAAAAAATTAAAAAACAAAAAAGGAACCCATATATATAATCTATATTCCTTTTCCCCAGTCCCTGCTGCCTGGGAGGCTGGAAGGTCCAAGTCCCAGCAGCATGGGTCCAAAAAGAAAAGGATGTCCCAGCCCAAATCCCAACTGCCCAGGCCCTACCCTCTTTCCTCGAGCTCAGCCCCAGGCACCCAGGCCTCAAGCGCCATCCGTCGCTCAACCCATATTTACTGTCCTTCTACTATGAAGCCTGCTCCGTGCCAGGCCCTGCAGTCCAGAAATCAACAAGACAGGCCTGGTCCCCTGTCCGCATGACCTCACGGGCTAGCAGGGAAACAGACAATACACACATGGACAAATACTTGAGATCATTTCAGACTGATAAGAGCTACGAGACAAAAAAAAAAACAGGATGTTACGAAAGATAGGGATGGGGAGGCTGCTTTAGCTAAGGGGGTCATGGGAGGCATCTCTGAAAGGGTGACATGGGAGCAGGGACCTAAGTGTAGGGAAGCAGTGAACCATGAGGGTATCTCAGGGAAGCGCTCCACCCAGCGGGAACAGCAAGTGCAAAGGCCCTGAGGCAGGAGTGTGCTTGGGGGTATATGAGAAACAACAAAGAGGCCAAAGTGGCTGAAATGCAGCAAGCAGGAGAGAGAAGTAGGAACTGAGATCAGGGAGGTGGGCCAGGCAGAGAAGATCATGCAGGACCTTGCAGGCCTGGCAGGGAGCTTGGATTTTACTCTGAATGGAGAGAGAGGGATGCCACAAACGCTCTGGTTTGCAGGGAGGAGAAGAGACATTAGGGGATAAGAGTGGTGGCTGGTGGATCAGATCGGAGATCACTGCAGTTTTTGAGGCAGCAGGTGAGGACAGCTTGGACTAGTGTGTCAGCAGAGGAGAGGGAAAGAGGAGGTCAGACTTGGGAAGCTTTTGGAGGTAGAGGACTTGCTGACAGTGGAGGGGTAGAGGAAAAGCAGAATCAAGGACAACTCCTGGGATGGGGGTCTGAGCAACTGGGTGAAGAGAGAGGCTGAGCACTGAGAAGGGAAAATGTGGGTGAGGAACCACCGAGGAAAAGCAGAGGCCTGGTGATGGGGGAGAAAAAGGGCCAGAAAGTGAGCAGTGGAGATGCAACACGAGGCCAGAAAGAGAGGTCAGCAGGAGCCAAGCCCCACAGGGCGTCCTCTTTGGGCTGCAGAGCTGGCCAATCAGATGCGGTCAGGCCCCACCCCTCCCCCCAAGGACCACCCCTCCTCAGTAGCACCTGGACCGTGGGCTCAGTCTCCAAACACAAGCGTCGTGCCCAACAGGACATGAATAAAGGGAGCCACCCTGGCCAGTCTCCCACCCACCGCTCCTGGGGGACCTGCCCCCTCCCCAGCTCTGGCCCCCTCACACTTCACCAGGGGGACCCCAGCCCAGAGCGTACTCACTGTACACTCACACCCACACCTCCCACATTCACCATATTCTCTTTGCACGTTCCTCTGTCTACATGCTCAAACAGTAGCTGTTGCTGAATCCATCACACATTTTCCTTCCCCCATGAAGCTTTACCTGATCATTAAAGCCAAAACGGGCTGCTGCCCTTGCCCATCACTGCCCCGCGGTGTCCCCTCAGCTCTTTGAGGACACTTGTCATAGTGTCCCTGCCTGTCGTTTCTAGGGAGATGAGACACAGCCACACATCAGCAGCTTGAGGGAGGGACTGAGCCCCTTACATCTTCATCCTCCTGGGACCTCTTCCTCCTTTAAACCTCATCCTGGGCGGTACCTTCTGGATGTCCACGCAGCTCTAGGGGCCCCTTCTCCAGTGCTCCCACTGCATCCAGCACTTGCTTCCCCTAGAGCACTGGTCTAGCCGCCCTGAGTTTGTCCATCTCCTTGTAAACCAGGAGCCTCTCCATGCAGAAGAGCAATGATGGCTGATGGGTGGTAAATACTGAGTATTTATTATGTGCTAGGCTGTGTGCTAAGTGCATTTTATGCTCCCATCCATCCTCTGATATGGGTAATATTGTTAACCCAGCTCACATATGGGGAAACTGAGGCTAGGAGAATGTAAGTGTCTGTCTTCATACACTGGTGGGTAGCAGAACCAGGATTTGAATGGAGGTTTGTCTGAGATATCCTACCCTCGCTCTACGGTACCTCCCACCCCCAATCCCAGGGGAGAGAGGGTCTGAATCACCTTTGGACCCTCAGCGCTCGGCACAAGTCACCAGGGGCCCAGGAGGCCCAGGACACACATCTCCCTCCAGGCTGCCCAGCCCAGAGCCAGGCCCTGACCTGGGGAAGTGGCCAGCAGACAGGCCATATTTACCCAGGTGCCAGGTGTAACAGGCAGGGGGGTCTGGCCTCAGAGGCTGGGCAGCTTCTCACAGACAGGAAGCTGTCTTGGAAAAGAAAGGGCTGGACTGATGGCCAGATGGGCAGCTGGAATGAGACAGCTGAGTTCAAAGAGAGTGGTTGCAGGGTGACTGACTCCTGAGAACAAAGGGGGCAGTGGCTGCACAGATTTATCTGTGTCCCAGCCAGGCCAGCACACCCTCAAGAGCAGCCTCTGCCACCCTGCCAGCAGCCAGGATGTACGACTTTGCCACGGGGGTCAGTCACCCATGAGGAGCTACTGACATCCCGATGCCCTGGGAAGGCCTAGCTCCATCTCCTGGGAGTGAAGGCCCAGTGCTTGTGCTGCTGGTAAACTTTCTGAGTGGATCAGCTCAGAGAGGCTAAGCTGCTTGTTCAAAGTCAGTGTGCAGGAGCCAGAGCCCAGATACAAACTATAGGGATGACCCCAGCCCACACTGTGTCCAGGCAGTTTTGTCCCATCCTCTGTTTTTCTGAGCACGAAATGACAGTCTATCTAGCACGGTTTGGGACCTGCTGGGTACACAGCCCATGCTTTGTCCTTGCTGCTGCCACCACCACCACCCACCATCATCACCACGTGATCTCTGAGCTAAGAGGTGGGGAATATCTGCTGTGTCCTAGTTGCCTTCATATATTACCTCACTAACTCCTCACAGTGACTCGGGAGAGAAATGTGAATATTCCCACTTTCGGGATGAAGAAACCACAGCTCCAAGAAGCTGCAGAACATACCCAAGACCCGCCACTGCTACGTGGTGGGACTGCCTTTTCACTGAGCAGCAGCTCTGAGACTGCCACAAAGGCAGCTGCCCACCCTGCAGGGCCCGCTGCTTCCTGAGTCAGATCTAGAAAGTGCAGGCCCTAAACCAGATCAGGAGCTCTGAATCAGGTGGTCCAGACCAAGGGCCTGAGCACAGGCCTGCAAAGAAGACTGTGGTCATGACAACAGGAAGGGATTCCAGAGCCTGGCAGGGGGGAGTCAGGGCCCCAGAAACACTGGCCAATCCCTCCCAGGCCCAGGTCATCTACTCTCGGCCAAGAGTGCTCCCGGCAGCCCCCAGCGCCCCTTTAACCATCCCAGCCATGCCCACCTATATCAGAGGCCACCCTCAGCCGTCCTCCCAGCCCCTAACACCTGAACGGCGGTCAGGGACACCGGTGGGTTTGCATCATCAACCTAGACCGCACGCTGCAGTCTGCCTGACACCAGAGAGCTGTCTAGATATTTATTTGGAAGCTGCCAGAAAACTCAGTTAAGAGCGTAGTTTTGCCATCAGCCAGTGCTGGGTTTGAATCCTGCTTCTGCCATGTATTAGCTGTGTGATGCTGGACAAGTTATTTAACCTCTCAGTCCCTCTGTTTCCTTATCTATAAAATGGGGATAATAATAATACCTGAAAGAGTTAATAGAAGAATTAAATGAGATAATTCACAAAAGCTCTTTACATACTTCCTGGAACACAGTAAATAGAAAACAAAGAAAAAAACAAACAAACAAAAACCTAGCTAATTTTGATCCAACTTGGCCCTTATACATGTCCCCTAAAGTAACTAGCTGAATAGCACTGACCCAAAAGTCAGAAATTCTGAGTCTGTGAATTTACCGAAATGACCACGTATCTCTGGGCCTCAGTTTTCTCTTCTTTAAAATGGGGATGTTGCCACCATCTTACGCAATATTTGACAAGACTCTGCATTGCTGATGCACGAGGAAGATCTTTGGAAAGCCCAGAGCCTGGGAAAAGACTAGTTATAAACTGCCCTGTCCCCTAGATAGCTAATCCAGACTCTACCTGCTCTAGTTAAGGGCAGGACTGGGGTTGGGGATCGGATGTAACTTAGAGGCTGAGCTGGTTAAGAAAACAGCCTTGTTTTTCACCTGATTTGCCACCAATATACATATTCAGAGACTGTGTCCCACAGCAAAGCCCCACAGCAAGGAGACCTCCAGCTGGACCCCGGTGTGGGCAGCAGAGGCTGCTCTCCACCCCTGAGCCTCCTTAGCCTGGAGCAGTGCACAGACCCGTCACTAAAACCTAAGCCTTCTTCATGACTTCAAGCCAAGTCCAAAATGGATGTGACAGCTTGAACGCTAACTGAACAGTGCCAATTGACACAGATATTTGCCACATCTCAGGATGGAAATGTTTGCAAGAGTGTGACCTGCTGTAAAAACCAAACACTGAGCCTGGCATTGTGTACAGGTCACTGGAAGGGTGCTCGCTCATGGGTGCTGGTGATTCTGCAACCATTTCCCTTCAGATCTGGGGGGCTGGCATACAGGGAAAGGATGCTCAAGGGCGTGGCAGTGGGGACTGAGGAAGCATCTAGAGAAGAGCAAAGATGTCCCCTCGGCCAGACACTGTGCTGGGTGCTGAGGACACAGAGGTGACTATGACCATTCCATTCTGGTAGAGCCCACAGTCCATCACTGAGCATGTCACAGCGTGGTGTCAGCGGCTCTAAGGAGGACATCCAGGGTGCCTGGGGAGAGTACCACAGGGGGACACAGTAGACTGGAGAGTCAGGGAAGTTAGCCAGGCAGGAATGGGCGGCAGGGAAGACTGTGGGCAGCAGGATGTCAGGTGCATTACTTGACCTTGCTTTAAAAATGCCCACCCTGTTACAACACAGTGGGGTCGGGGTGGAAACAGCTCCTTGCAGACTAAGCAAGTGTGTGGTTCATCCTTGGCCTTGGCATCTGCAGCTGAAGAGGGTGAGAAACTGCTGTTCTCACCCTCTGACTGAACCAAAGGGAGGCCTGGCTGGGCTGCCTTGTGCCGTTATCCCCGAGACATTCTTGGCTTGGAGATTGAGATGCGAAAAGCACCCCTGAGTAGTGATTGAAGTTTCCAGGTTTGCCTTTGGGGAAATTCCTCCAGATCTCAGACTTCTTGTCCTTTTATACTTTGGACAAAACAACACAAGCCTGCGCATCTGCCTCTGCTATTTTTGCCTGTGGGTCCCTGCCTGATATAAAATATTACCATCTTGTTCACTGCTCACTGTGAATGGCATTTTCATAGCCATTTCTATAGTGCTTAGATTTCTTGAGGTTTTTTTTTTTTTTCCAGGGCTGATGAGAGTGGCGAAGCATTGTCAGAAGTGATGAAAAAGCTCAGGCAGGTCCAATCAAGAAGACATTTTTTTTCCCTGCATGTATCCAGAAAGGAGGCCTGTTTGGCATTTAACAGCATCTCTCAAAGTGTGCTCCTTGGAGCCCCAGCTTCACACCAGCTAAAAGGTGTTTTGTGAGACAGGCGTCTCAAGATCAAGTTTGTTTGGAAAATACTTGATTAAAAATGTTGAACAGGTTTCCTGGCTTTGGGACTTCTCGGAGCCTTTCATATACAGATGGGCACTGAAAATCTCCGGGAAGAGAATATGGCACACATGGGCATGGCCCAGACTCTCCCCACTGTAAGAATAAGATAGTGTATTGGTTTCCCAAAGCTGCGTAACAAAGTCACAAACCGGGGGTGGGGGGGGGGGGGGCTTAAAACAACAGAAATGTGTTCTGTCACAGTGCTGGAGGCAAGTTAGTAAAGGCAGTATCTCCAGACTCATCTTTCTCATCTGCACGTCAAAGTCCTAACACCTACCTCAGAGGACTGTTGTGAGGATTAAAGAGATAAACATATAAAGCATGGAGCCCAGCGCTCGGTACACAATAAGGGCTTTAAGCAGGAGAGTGACATGGTCAGATTAACTTTTTGGAAGAAAGTAATCACCCTAGTTTCTGTGTGGAAGATGAGCTGGCAGGGGCCAGACTCTGTCTTGATCGTGCTGGGCCCCATCTTGGGTACATCCCAGGAAACACCCCATACAGCCTATCTATCAGTCCATGATAATACACGTGTGTGAGGAATGCCCAAATCTGGACCATGCGAGGCCCTGCTCTGGGAACAGGGAGTCAGGGCTATCTGTCTGAACCACTGTCTGTCAGCTCAGACACCACCATGGGACATGGGCCAAGCTACCAAAAGTTTGGAGCCCACTTTCTACTCTAAATGTGAGAGTAAGCCTCCCTCATTGTGTTCCTTACCAGATGAAATGAGGACTGAGTGACAATATGTGCAGCAAAGGGCTTTGTGATATGCAAGTTAGGGCTCAAGATGTGTGTGTGCTGGTGGTAGTAGTAGGGGTTATGCCCTTCAACATACTGCTCCCAGAAGGTCACCAAGTGGCCCTGTCAGGTTGTCTGGCTTACTGTGATCCCAAGGTGAGTGAGAACAGAGGCAATCATTAGAAAAAAATCTCGTTAAGATGTGAAGGTGTTAAACCTCAGCCTATGACCCCCAGATGAACCCATCCTTAGCTGTGTGCTGAGGCCTTTGATTGCCAGTGACCAAAGATGGTGCAGGGAAAGCAAGGTGGTGCACAGCCTAGGCCGAGTGGACCAGGGGAGGTGGCAGGGGATAGGTCACTCGGGTATCTTGATGAGGGGCCCAATGGCCGAAACTCTGAGGCAGGTGGGCATCACTGCCCACCGGCTGCTGAGGCTGGTGGCCGGGAACACACTGGGAATGGGGAGAGCTGTGGGTCTCCAGGTGACTCTGTGCAGATGAGAGGGAAGGGTGCCCATCACCGGATCTGTAGGCAGGACAGGACCCAGCAGAGCTGCCTGTCGATTCCAAGGCAGGAAAGCCAGCTCCCTAAGGCCCCGGCTCCCCGTGACTTATGGGGGCCATAATGTCTCAACCTGCACCAAACCTGTGTTTAGAAACTGAAAGCAAGGGTAGGCCTGGGCCTCAGAGCATGTGCACAAGCGGCATCTACTGTGTTGCTGCTGGCAGAGCCTCCCCCAGAGACCCCGAGGTGGGGAGCCCAGGTGTGCACTGCAGCCTGAGGGAACTTGAGAACTGTCTCTCTCTGACAGGGTGCCTGTGCTTTGGCCTGCTTCTGGAACCAGTGCCTGTGAAGATAAAAGGGCACCTGCACACCAAGGGAAGAATTTCCAACCAGAGTTCCCTCTGGAACCAGGGTGGAGCCTTGGGAAGCAACAGAAAATAAAACCTAAGGCTGGACCCGGAAGCCATCCAGGAGGAGCCGCGGGGTAGCAAACACCCAGGGAGACCAGATGCCTGCCTGCACAGACCTTTCCAGACTGTGGCTCCTGAGCTGGCACCCCTCTTGTTCACTGCTTCTCCTCAACCCCAGCACAGTGCCTGATGTTTAGCACACGTTCATTCAATAATTGACAATGCCTGAAATTCACATTTTCAGTCCAACACCACTTTCTATGTGCCATGTGAAAAATGCTGATGGGGATGCAGAGATAACAAAATGAGAGACGATTAGAGTGAATAAGTCCTCAGGCCACGGAACTTAGGTTCTGCTTCCCCCACTTAATGGTCTCTGCAACCCCACAGATAAGAAGGTTGGTCATGATGGGTCCTACCCCTCTAGGTTGTGATCACTGCCGAGTCCATTAATAGGCAGTCTTTCACAATCCTGCACAGGGTATATGTTCAATAAATGCTGGCTCCTGATCATTTTTAATTGAGACATGAAATATACAAAATTTTATATAAAATAGAATGCATAGATCTTAAGTGTTTCATTTGATGAGTTTGGGCAATATAAACCTGTATAAACTGTATAAACCTATATAGCCATCATCTAAGACAAGGTATAGATATGAGACATTTCCAATCACCCCAGAAAGGTCCCTCACACTCCTTTCCAGTCAATTTCTGTCTCCCTGCTCCCAGGGGCAACCGTTTTCTGATTTCCATCATCTTTGATGACCTTTGCTCATTCTAGTACTTCATATAAATGGAATCATATAGTATGTTCCCTGGACTTATTCTTCTATGTCTATGGTTTTTTTGCTCAGGATAATGTTTTTGAGGCTCATCCACGTTGTTGTAGGTGTTAGTAGTTTGCTGTTTTTTATTGGTGTGTAGTATTCCATTGTATGAATATATCACTTTTTAAAAAATCTATTCTTCTGTTGATGAACATTTGGTTTATTTCCAGTTTAGGGCTATTATAATAAAGTCTATTATAAACGCTCTTGTACAAATCTCCATGTGAACATATGTTTTCACTTCTCTTGGGTAAACAGTTAGGAGTGAAATCACTGGGTCACAGAATAGGTATATTGTTGGAGGGCAGAGGGAACAAAAATTGCCCACAGAACTGAGACGGGATCTTGAGACCAAAAAACAAGGCAGGCAGCTCCATGTAGTCAATGAGTTAGTTTAACGTACCCAACAGAGCGGGATCGGGCAGACAACAATCCAGAAGCATTCGCAGCTACACTCCACACTGCCAAGGGGCCACTGGGACAAATTTATAGTTAATTGATGGTATGGGGGTATGTGCCATACACGTACATTCCTACGTCAAGATTTATGAATAGGTAGCTAGTCTCGTGGGCACCGGGAATAGGTCAGGGAAGGTCTTCATCATTGTTTGGAGACTAACAGAGCATAGAGGCTACCTAGACCTAACGATCATTAAACAGTATTAACTACAAAGCCCTTGATGACAGAGAAGAGATTTACATAGTACAGCCCTGGGTATGGTCAGTGGAAGGATAGGAGGAAACAAACAGGCCCAAGATGGTGTCAGTTATGCTAACAGACATACATATATGTTTATAAGAAACTGCTAAACCATTTTCCAAAGTGGCTGTATCATTTTAGATTCTCACCAGTAATGTATGAGAGGTCCAGTTGCTCCATACCCTCGCTAGCATTTGGTGTAATCAGCCCTTTTTTAATTTTAGCCATTGTATTGGGTGAGAAACAATATCTCAGTGTGGTTTCAATTTGCATTTCCCTGATGACTAATGATGTTGAGCATCTTTTCATGTGCTTATTGGCCATTCTTATATCTTACTTTGTGAGATTTCCGTTCTCAGTTTTAAAATTGGCTTGTTTGTCTTTTTGTTTTGATCTGTAGAAGTTCTTGATATATTCTGAATATAATTCCTTTATCAGCTACGTGTAGTTCATATATTTTCCCTTCTGTGGTTTACCCATTCATTTTCTTAACAGTATCTTTTGATGATGAAAAGCAGAAACTTTTAGCTTTGACAACGAATTTATTATTCTTTCCCTTTATGGTTAGTGCTTTTTGTATCTTGTCTAAAAATCTTTGCTTACACCAAGGCTGTGAAGATAGTCTTCTTTTTTTTTTCCTAGAGCTTTTGGAGTCTAGATTTTACATTTAGGTGTATGATCCATCTCAAATTGTTATTTTTTAAAATAGTTGTATTGATTAGAGCCATAAACACTAAGGAAACACTCTAGATTCTTTAGAAGATCAGACTTCACTTAAGCCTCAGGCTGAAGAGATAATATCAGTTCTAAGAAAAAGCCTTTGTTAGAGTCATGGCTGACTGATCACAGAGTCACCACCGACTGACCACAGGCCACAAATGGCTGGCCTAAGAACCACCAGCCAGATAAACAGCTATGTTGACTTCCCCATGTCCACCCAGGGGGCACTGAGCTTCCAACTCCTAACTCAGATAACCACAGTGTGACCTTACAGCGGCCCATAGCAGGTCCCAGCCCAGGCATTTAGTAGGACCACTAAGGATGCCAGGTGAGCCCTGCCCCCTTCAGTTGGTTCTCAGAGGCCTCCTTGCACTGACAACTTGGAAGATGGCATGGTCTAGCAAGTTCCTCAGGGCTGGGATGCAGACAATCCTGAAGCTGGCAAGGCCTGCTTGCAGCAGATGTCAGAGCCCTCCACATGGTCCGGGGAGAGCCTGGACAGTTACGGCAGCAGGTCCAGGGGCGGAGTGATACAGGAGCCTGGGTCAGAGGCAGCGGGAGGTCATGAGGGGATGGGCTCCTCATGCAGCAATGGGGGGAGGCCCTCAAAGGCTGTGCTCTTAGGAGCAAATGCCTGCAGCCCAGCCTTTGAGAGCCTGCTCCTAGAAGCTCTCCTGACAGCTAGGGCCTGTGAAATGGGTTCTTATCACTTCAGGGAGGCACGAGGGATGGCCATCTCTTGGGCCCCGGGAGAAGGCTACTGGGGTATTCTCTCTCGGAAACCCTCAGTGCCCTGCTGTCTCTGCTGGCACACCTGTCATATACCTGGTCTACCCTCCTATTACATCAGACCCGGCATTCTTATCACGGTGTTGGCACACGGGATGAGAGGGTGCAGCTGGGACTCAAGGAAGGGCAGGGTCCAGCCTCTGGCAAAGGAGGCTTTCCAGTCGCCCATACTCTACTGGTCCAACTTCTCCAAAGAGAGGCAGGGATGTGCCAAGGTCACACAGCTGGTGAGCGATGGTATAGGGATTTGAGTCTGAATAGTCTGACTTCAGAGTCGTGCCATATCCTGAGGAAACCAATGGATCAAAGGTTTCTGATTGCTCCTTAGTGTCCTGAGCAGGCTGGGGCAGGGCGGCTACCTCAGCAAAACACACGGCCAGCAGGGTTCTTGGTGACCACCGTTTGTGGGAAGTCCCCAAAAGCACCACCCACCAAGCCCAAGAAGTCTGGCCCTTGGAGGCCAAGCTGAACCGGCACTGCAGAGGGGGCAGCCTGTGTGTCACCTCCTTCTCAAGGAGTGAAGCATTACCTGAGATGACCTGTGACACCCAGGGTTAATCCAGAACTTAGAGTTTTTAAAAAGCAAAGTTCTTTTCTGCTGGGTCTCCTTAAAAGAGACTCATTTCAGCATCATTTCTAACTCAAATAATTTTGGATGTCAATTGTGTGTCCTTAATGAGCCCAGAAATTTTCATAATTATCCTTTTTTTTCCTCAAAGCCATAATTATAGGTTCGAGTATATGCTGCAGACAAGAAATTTAAATAGTGCTTTTTACATGCTTAGGCATTCTGCTTCTTTCTCCTTTCAAAAAAAATTAAAGAAGGCTTTCAATTATCCTCTGTTACTGTTACCTTTCTTTTCTTCTTGAGGTAACCACTGGGAGACAAGGCTCCAATTGTCCAGTCTCTCATCCCCAGGTGTCATGTCCCAGTCCCATCTCCCGGCTCTTTCAGGCCATAGTTGCTTCTCCCGTGCTGGCTCAGAGGGGAGGTCCACTATAAACTGGGACCAGCCCCACACTCCTCAGCACAACGACTGGCAGGAGGTAGGAAGGGTTGGCTAGAGCTGTTCTCCAGTCTGGAAGGCCCAGGCTAGCTCTGAGCGAACCTGGAGATCTCCCACAAGTGTGCAGGGAGCTGCCACCCCAATAGGTCCCAGTTGGGATGGTGTGGCAGACATTCCCTAGATGAGTTTCCTTCTGTGTGAAAACCTGCTCCCAGAGGTACTTCAGGGCCTGCCCTCATGCCATGGCATGGGTTTGAATTGGCATGCAGATGGAGGGGCCCAGCAGCGATGGCAGGGGGCTGGGGAGACTATGATTCTCCATTCATTCATTCATTCAGCATTCGCTGAGCATCCCTGCCCTCCTGGAATTCACTGCCGCACATCCCTCTCTTCATTCACACCTACTCTCTAACTGGCACAGAATTTGTCACAGGGGGTCCAAGAAAAGTGAGACTTAGATCCTCCTCACTCAGAGCTCCTGTACTTCCTGATAGCGCCCCCAAATTTGGCATGACTCACGGCCCTACCTTGTCCTCAGCTGGGAGTGGAGAGGAGGGCTCTGCCCCACCCCTCTTTGACTCATCCTCTGCGAGCCAAATCAGTCTGGTCCCTACCTAGTAGCCTTGCTGCTCTGTATTCCCCTAGTACTCCGTGGCGTTCCTGGGTATTTCTGCATTGAGCTCGTGCCAGGCACTTTCCATGCACGTGCTGCATTCTTTGCTTTTCAAAATTGCCCTTGGGCATAGATATTACTGTTACACCCATTTTATGGTGATGAAACAGGCTCAGAGAGGTCGCCTTTGCAGCAGGGCACAGAGCTCTCATCTGTGCATCTCTTCCCTGGATTTGCTTCAAGTCACGGCAGGTTAGAGAGCCAAGACTTGTGTCCTCTTGGGTTAGGATAGGCTGTCTCGGTTAAGAAGGGAGAGATCCTACTCTTGGTGAGTCTTCAGCATCTTCTCTCTTTCCAAAAGACTAAGACCAGCCTCCCTTGAATCCCAGAGCTGCTGGGAATCTGTTTTTCTTCTAAATCCAAGAGCCCGTGTCCTGGGAAGAAGGTTGGGGCAGGAGCAAAAACATGTGGCCAGAATCAGAGAGAGGCTCCCAGGAGCGTCTGTCCCGTGGCTGGGGTCCAAGAGGAAACACAGCCACCTCCAGCACAGGCAGCGGGAGGAAGGTGCCAGCACAGCTGCTCTGAGGTGCGAGGCAGGCCAGAGACAGGCCCCTGTGGGTGGAAGGCAGCTCTCTGTCAGAGTCCAGCAGGGGCTGAAGAGAAAGAAGTCACCCAGGCCTGTGCATGCATAGCTTTGGCACATCAGCTTCAGGAAGGTCAGGCTGCTTCCAATCCAGTTCACCACCCTGCAAAGCCAGCTGGGAAAACCCAGGGAAAAAGTAATCCTCTGGTCCTAGGAGACTTAGCAAAGGTCCTTTCATTGTCAAATACTTATTGAGAACATATTCTGTGCTGGGTGCCAGGTCTTGCTCTCAGAGATCTTTTATTCTTGTAGAGAGAGACTGACAATAAGCAAGAAAAAAAAGTCATTAAACATGACAGTTTCAAAGAGAGATGAATGCTGGGAAGCAGAGAGAGCAGGGCGATGTGCTCAAGAGTGACTGTGAGGGAAGGGAAGGTTACCACTGTGGACAGGGGCCCGGGGAAGGCCTCTCTGTGGAGGGGACCATTGAGTGGGCCCATGAGTGACAAGAAGCAGCCAGCCCTGAAAGTATCGGGGAAGAGAGGTCCAGGCAGAGGGACCAGCTAGCACAACCGCCCCGAGGCCCAGAAAGGCCTGGTGCTTTTGAGAAGCAGGAAGATGCAAGTGCAGAGAATGAAGGCTGAGTGGGAGGTGGTAGGGCCAGAGTGGTCAGCTATTCTGGCTGCCAGGTGGATAATGAATTTCCAGAGAGCAGAAGTCAAAGCAGGGAGATGGGAGCTGATAGAATGCTAATCTTAATATTAATATTTGCAGCCATTTCCCAGAGCCATTTCATTTCCCTAAATACCTAAGTAGTATCCTAACAGGGGAGCTGGTTTCGTCATCATATACCTCAAGGTGAAGACTGTCCTTTTTGTTTGACCCTCTGCAGCCCTCCCTCCGTGGAGCCCAAGGCTAGGACTGGGTCTCTTAAAGCCTGTGTGGGCAGACACATCTGTGTAGCTGGTGGTTCAATAAAAAATAGTGAATGCAGCACACTGGCCGCCCAGGGGACCGGTGCATTTCATCCAGGAGCCAAGAGTCTCTTTCAAAGTCTCTCCCTGTCTCCGTGAAAGCCCGCCGTGGTCCTGTCCACTGTTGTGGCTGCCTGGCTTCCTGTGAGATGCTGCCGGCGAACAGACACCCTGTAGGGCTGCCAAGGTGAGCGGGCGGCCTGGAGCTCACCAGTCACACCTTCCTCATTGCCTTTCAAGTGTGTCTCCTAAAGCATTTGGTGAGGAAATGCTCTTTCTCTAGAATATTCCATCCCACTGACCCCAGAAGCCTGTGGAACAAAGGGTCCAGGAGGCTTATCTGGGAGCTGGGCAGGCCCATCTCCTCACATGCACTCTACACTCTGTGTGTTAGAGCCAGGCACGAGGGGGAGAGGAGGAGGACGGTGCCGGCCTCACTCAGGCTACGAATGGAGTTGCACCCTGATAGCCTCTTTTCCTTTTCTCTCAACCCTCTTCCTGTCTCACACGGCAGGTGCTCAGAGGATGCCTTACAGCCAGGATGGTGGCAATGTCTCACTTGAATCCCCATTCCATTCGCTTGGCAGTGGCTGCTTTGAGAATAGTGTAAACAGGGCTTCAGACCATGTCTTGGTTCAAGAGGAAATACTGAAGGGATAGATTATAGATGTCTGCCCTGAGCACAGGAGAAGGGTGTGGAGGTACACATGCCTTTTATTTGCCAATACTATCACAGGCTGGCAAGTTTGGAGATGTCAGAAAGAGACCTAGCATACAACCGCCTCTTCCTTTTCTTTGTAGCTGAGCATTTTGAAGCTGCTGCATCACCTGGCACAACTAGTCCCAATATTCCAATCAGCTTATGTCAATGTGGGGCTCACAGGACAGTCCCTACCAAGGAGAATTGTGCAGCACCACCCAGGCCTGATCCATTCCTTTCCTTGACTTGACTCAAAATTCCCTAATTATATGGCGACTAAAACAGGTGCTAATATACCTGCTAATATACCAAGCTAAATGGTAGGGGTTTTAATCAAATATAAATTTAAAGAAAGTTTAACATTAAACAAACTATGAACATTTCAAATTATTAAAATTCTACTCACAAATCAAATGAGGAAAAGTACATTGAATGAAGGAACAAATGAAAACTCATGCCAAAGACGTACACTGCTAAAATTTAAGATGACTTATTTGGTTTGAGCTTTTAATTTGATCTTAGCTAGTATTAAGGTTCATTTTCAAAAGAGGAAAATGTAAAGGTATTTAGAGGAACTTTCCTCTTTGGGCCTTCCGTTCTAATCCAAATCCTGAAGACAGGCCAGATCAGATCTAACTCCATTAGAAAAGAAACGCATCTCTGAGTTGAGTGGCAGGTTTAATTAGCAGTCACATTCCATTTTAATTGCTACATTATTAGCAGAGACAGCATCTCCGTGAATGACTGCACTGCATGTAAATTTGGACTAAGATACTCTGCTATGTCACTTTTTCCCAAGAAGTTAAAACATGCAGACAGGGCTGGCTCCTCTCCGCTCTCAGAGGTGGCCGGTGGCAGTGGCTCTTTGTCCCATAGCTTCTCCTCTGGGACACTTTTTCATGCAAATAACCCTCTGAAAGGACAAAGTGGGATAGACACTAAAACGGCCTCCTTTACACATCCATCCAAGATTGTCCATTTCTCAACCTGCTTGACAGACTATCCAAAATAGGTTTGATCAGAAAACTGATAAAACCATTCTCAGGGCAGCGCATTTCACTCTCCAAGGAGCACCGGCTCTCCTTGCTGGCTGCTCTGAAATGGGACCCACTTTCGGACAAAAAACTAGTATAAGCTACTGTCCACCTCTTCTCCAAAGATATGTTAGCTTGAGTGACACGATGTGAGTAGATCTTGGGTAGGACTCGGGAATCCTCTGAGCCCTCTGCGCTGCTAAAGCAGCCACATTCATCAAGAGAACAATAAATAGCCTCCACAGCCAGGCAGCAACCTCGTCCAGGCCCCTGCTCTGTGTCCAGCACTCACCTGCTTACTCTCAGCTAACCCTCACACCACCCCAGGTGGTGGGAATACAGTGCTTCCCATTTGACAGCTATGGAGGTGGAGGCATGGAGTCTACACCCAACACCTTTGGTTTTATCATTTTGCAGAATTGTTGGGCAGGAAATAAGTACTCTTGAAAAAAAGATCAGGGTCATTTACAGGGTGACCAATTTGGTCACCAGGGTTACCTGGGACTTTTCCAGTTTTAGTACTGACCAAAGTTCTGTGACCAGGACACCCCTGAGTCCTGGGCAAACCAGGATGGTTGGTCAGCCTATTTCTAAACGCCCAAGGAGCACACACGAGATGCCTGGAACAATGCCTTCCACCTCCAGGGAAGCTACTGGAACACGACTGAGCCTCCTGGGGAACCTGACTTGCTTGCACTCCCCTCTTCCACTGCAGCAAGACAAAGGACCGGACCGGTCCTTGCCTGCCTTTTATCACCCTGCCCCAAGTGAAGAGCCCTCCCCCTCCGGCACTGCTGTTTAAGAGCCAGAGCCTCTGAGTAACACGAATATCTGTGAGTAAAATTTGTGATTTGTGTTTCCAGTGGACTCAACCTTTTAACCCTGGGAGCACTTAATTGCCTTTTCCAGGTTTTGCTTTAATAACCAGCCTGACTCTTGCCAATTTTGGCTGAATTGAGAAGCACTGAATGTGTAACTGGAAATGGAAAGCTCATTACTTGACATAGCTTGTGCCAAATCCTTAATTCATTAAATTCATTCATTGTGGCATCTTTTCCTAAATGATAGTCAGAGATTTCCTTCATACGTAAAAACTTCCAAACTCAGGGAGTATCCTCAAAGCTGAATTTTTATAAAAATTCCTTCCCATAAGACACACTTAGGGGGAACTCCTGACCATAAATTACAGGACAGCTTTGGAATTCCTGGTCTCTCCCAGAGGAGCTCAGTCTTTCTGCTGGGGGCTCCCGGGCCCTACACTCCACCTTCCAAAGTAAGCATGGAGTAAGGTGCAGACATCTGGTTCCTGTTTCTGGATTCAAAATTGATCTGCTGGGTGATTCTTGGCAAGTCACTTAACCTCTCTGAGCTTAAGTTTCCCTAGTCCTGGCTGACCAGACACCTCTCACGGGGAGGGGGCTGGTGGCCAGTTAATGAGCAGGTGTTTTAGGGAGGCGGGTGGGGGACTAGGCCGATGGCACAGAAGAAGCAAATTCCAATGAAAAGAGTGGACAGGTGGGGGGCAGGAGACAGAAGGGGTTGAGAATCACAGCACAGCAGTAGCTAAATCCTGAAACACACAAGTGTCTTGAAGCAAGGAAAAAGTTATTTCTAGAGTCATCCACAGTTTATTCTAAGACAATCAAGTCTCCTTGCACAATTTCAGACCAAGTCTCACTGGTTCTTTAAGGCCCCTCTGGAGCACACTTGTCTCCACAGAGTCTTCCCCAGTTCACTTTGGCTCATGCTGGCTTTGTCCTTTCCTGAAGGTTCCGCAGTTCTGTGGGATTCTTGTCCCTCCTTGATGTCTTAAAACATTCATATACTGATGCTCCCACGTGCCACAGCCTGACAAATCTTATCACATTCAGTTCTCTCTTACATCACCTTTGAAATCTGGTGTTATCCTCTCCATTTTGCAGATAAGGAAACTGAGGCACAAGGAGGTTTAGCAACTTTTAGGGTAACCAATTCATCCTGGTTTGTCCAGGTCTTTCCTGGTTTTAGCACTGAATGTCCCTTCTCCTGGGAAACCCCTCACTCCCAGGCAAACAGAGACAGTTGGTCACCCAGGTTGAATGCAAGTGCCAGGCTGGCTCAAAGGAATGCTTCTTGCTCCTCTCCCTACCCCATCCTCAGCTGAAGTCCCCAACAGACAGAGTCCCCAAGACAGCAGCCAGGTCTTAAACCTTTGCTGTTTAAGAGAACCCAGAATAGAGTGGGACTGGGTTAACATCAACCAATTTGAATAAAATCATGCCTTCGCTTTCATGCAGGAAGATCAGTTTTCCTTTAGTGACAACTGGGTTACACTAATAAGCTATTTTAGGGAAATGCCTTGCACTATTCAGCATTACAGAGAGCAGCCACTTTGGAGCCTATCTCTCCTCTCTTCTTATGTACAGGGAGATGAGTCAGCACCATGGAGTCTTAGGACCTTCGGATTTTTAAGTAAGAGCCACCTGCCATCCTTACTCTGTGTGGATCCAAATGTGCTAATGCGTACAACAGAACTTCGAAAAGGCACCTCTCTTAGCATAGGACTCTGATATAAGGTTTAAGCTCTCACATTTACCTCTCAAGGCCCTTTCTTTCAGACACTTGTTCAACAATGTAGGTATGCTGTCACCAGATGATAGTACTGCCTCACTTGGGACAATCCGTATGAGCATAAACCTTGGTTGACCAATTCTCCGATTCCCTCCCATAACCATGTGCAGCAGAGGAAGGGTCTATCACATGGGGAGGCACAATAGCTACCCTAGGTTTCAGGGGTTACGATTAAGAGGGTGCCTGTAGATTCCCTCCTGAGATGTGAGTGGGGCAAGAAGGAACTGATGGCATATCTAGGAGGCTCTGGAACACCCAACTCCTTGCTGCCAGAGGCCAGAGGACTAGCATTTGGCTCCTCCCCTTGACTCAATGCAGATCACTTATCAGAGCTAGCAAAGCATTGTGGGTTAGGCGAACAGACTCTGGAGTTGGACAGACTTACTAGCTGTGTGACCTTGATCTTATGTATTAATCCCTCTGAGTCTCAGTTTCCTCATCTGTAAAGTAGAGGTAACAATAGATCTTATAAGATTGTTGTAAGGATGCACTGAGAAATGTGTGCAAAGTGTTGAAACCCAGTAAGCATTCAGAGAGTGATAGCCGTTGTTATAATCTGATCATATGGGTAGCCATGGTCCCATCATCAATGCCCATTGACACTGATCCCCAGTGAGGACTCAGCCAGGCTCAGGTGGGGGCAGCTGGTGGTGAAAACATCCACCCACAGTCCCACCTACCCCTCACCTCCCTGCACCAGTGACAGACACAATTGCTGCTCAGTAAACTCATGCTTGCCCACCGACAAGGGCAGACTGCTTTCCCAATGAATCCTATTACATGGGTAAGTGTTTGCTTTTCATGCAGAGTGCTGGCATCTTAGCCTTTGTTTTCAGCATGTTTACAATGAACCTGAATTCTAAAATCAACATTCACTGGATAACAATCTCCATGTTCCCTCACGGAATCAGTTATTGAGCAATTTCTTTCCATTGTTAATATTATTTTCTAAAGCTGAAACAGACTGTTCCATGGCACACTTCTTCGGTGTTGCTGAGCCTCTTCACAGACACGCTCACAGCCCTAACTAAATACAATGACCACCTTGGTTGCTAAGTCATAATCTCCTACAGGAATATCTGTATTATCTAGAGACCAGACCCCCAGCAAGGTCAACCTTTCAACTCTGTCCACAAAAGCTATAAAAAAGGTCTGAGAGAAGTCAGTAGTTATCGAGAAGCTCACGTACAGCAAGAGACACACTCAGGACAAAGGGAGACACAAGAAGGACAATGAAATGGGAGAGGAGAAGTACCATTAATAAAAGCAGAACAGTTACAGGCCACTGTCTGCAGGGCCAAGCAGCCCTGAATACTGCAGTAGCCCCTAAAAACATTACTGAATCCAAGAACCCAGGAAAATAATGTCTGTTTATTAATGACTACCCCAAGTCTTCATGAAATTGGTAACTTGTGTCTAAGGCGTGCTGTTTACTAAGAAGGGAAACATATTTTTATAAAAAGTGACATAAAAAAATAAGACTTGTCCAAAATTGACTTGAAGGAAATTACAATAGAAGGATTTTTTAAATGCTTGAAATAACATAGTATTGGAAAAATAAAATGCATATTTAAATACCAAACTTCAGGTATATAGAAACCTAACTCATCTGCAATGCCATGTTCCTCAAGTTGGTAATAAATGAAGCATTTTCCATGTATAAATACTGCAATTCTAAGTGCTACCATAAAATCTTTTAAGATTAATCTTTTGATACATTATGACTGGCTTTTTTTTAACATATTTATTGGAGTATAATTGCTTTACAATGCTGTGTTAGTTTCTGCTTTATAACAAAGTGAATCAGTTATACATATACATATGTTCCCATATCTCTTCCCTCTTACATCTCCCTCCCTCCCACCCTCCCTATCCCACCTCTCTAGGTGGTCACAAAGCACAGAGCTGATCTCCCTGTGCTATTCGGTTGCTTCCCACTAGCTATCTATTTTACACTTGGTAGTGTATATATGTCCATGCCACTCTCTCACTTTGTCACAGCGTACCCTTCCCCCTCCCCATATCCTCAAGTCCATTCTCTAGTAGGTCTGTGTCTTTATTCCTGTCTTGCCACTAGGTTCTTCATGACCTTTTTTTTCTTTTTTCCTTAGATTCCATATATATGTGTTAGCATACTGTATTTGTTTTTCTCTTTCTGACTTACTTCACTCTGTATGACAGACTCTAACTCCATCCACCTCACTACAAATAACTCCATTTCATTTCTTTTTATGGCTGAGTAATATTCCATCGTATATATGTGCCACATCTTCTTTATCCATTCATCCGATGATGGACACTTAGGTTGCTTCCATGTCCTGGCTATTGTAAATAGTGCTGCATTGAACATTCTGGTACATGACTCTTTTTGAATTATGGACAAACACATGGAGGCTAAACAATACACTACTTAATAACCAAGTGATCACTGAAGAAATCAAAGGGAAAATCAAAAAATACCTAGAAACAAGTGACTGGCTTTTATAGAAAAACATACTAAGTGATTTTCGAAGCCTCTTGGTGGTAAAGTGCTCACCTTCTAACTCAGTCTGTATGTAACTTTTGAAGAGTAAATAAGGCTCTTGAATGTCAGTCATTCTTCCTAGTTCCCCAAGGGCTCTCTACTGACAGAGTAAGGATACTGAGACTCAGGTTCACACACTTTGGGTTTGGAGAGCCTGGGTGAGCAAAGCCAATCAGTCATGCCTTCTTAGTGGATTTTTAAAAAGGTATCATGGCTTGGGTTCTGCTGAGAAGAGGTTGTTCTTGTAAGGCTTCTACTGCTCTGTCAAATACCCTTCTTCTCCCTTTGAAAGTCAGTGCCTTCAGAAATAAAGTCCTTCCCAGAGTGTCAGATGACACCCCAGGCAGCTCATCTAACCATCCACCTATCTATCTAACCATCCACCTATCTATCCATCCATCCATCCATCCATCCATGTACAGATGAGGAATTGAACCTCAGAGAGGCTAATAACAAGATGACATGGTTATTTAGTGACAAAGGGAAGATGTGAACCCAGGTCTGTCCAACTCCAGTGGCTATGAAAATAAAGAGAAAAAACCATGAGAAGCTTCACCCAAGTTCAGCTCACTCTGTCCTCATATGGGCCAAGTCACAGAACATGTGACAGCTCCAGAGGCAGTCACCTGAGAGACAGAAGATGGGAGATAGGTGGGATCGCACTACACCAAGCCCAGGTGGAAAATCCCCAGGGAAACTGCAGAACTTACTGTGTTGCCAAAGTAGGGCCCTCATCACTGAAGACAGAAGAGCTGGGACTGGCTTCATCCCCAGCACATGGATTCAGTGGTGGATGGAAAAACATAGGCTGTACACAGAGATGTCACAGAAGGTACTCATTAAAAGGTCCCTAAACATAGAACACTTTCTCTGTCTGCCTAAGTTAAAGGATGAACTTGTCAATTTATATTACAGAGGTCTAACTTTCATAGTATATAAAGAGTTTCTAGAAATCAACAAGAAAATGGCCAAGAACTAAATCAAATGCAGGCTACAATCAAAAAGTTTGCAGAAAAGGTGATACAAATTGATTTTAAATGTAACAAAAAGATACTTAATGTCACTCATTAAAAAAAAAAAAGAAACACGAACTGAAACTACCATAAAGTACCATTTTTAACTTTTCAGATTGGGAAAAGTAAAAAAGTTTAATAACATAGTGTTGGTAAGAGTGGGGGAAACAGACAATCTCATACATTGCTGGTGAGAGTGCAAACTGATATAGCCTCAATGGATGGCACTAGATAGTATCTTCCGAAAATAAAAGTGCATATATTCTTGGGCCCTGCAATTTGACCATAGGATATATTTGCACCTGAATGAAGAGAGGAATCTACACTGCAGAACTGGATGTAACTGTGAAAGTCCGCTAACAGAATAAATGTCCATCAATGGAGAACTTAATAAATTATGCTACACCCACACTAAGGCACACTCTGCAGCCATTAAAAAGGGAATAAGGAGGCTATTTATGTACTGATGTGAAACAATCTTCAAGATCTACTGTAAAGTGAAAAAAGGTAATGAACAGAGCAATGTGTATCATATGCTGCTGAAGTGGATGCTGGCCTGGGCCCACCTGGATTCCCCAGCGGCCGCAAGTGTTAGAGGGACCCCAAATCTGTCTCCATGGGCTGCTCAGGCCATAAGAGAGCTAGCTGCCTCACCAAAGATTATGTCCATAACCAGAGACTGATCAAAGCCCTGCTCCTTTTCCCCCAAATTGGGATAACTGTGAAGGGCCATCCTGGCTCCAGAGCTCCCCAAGGGTCTGGCTGAGGCCTCTGTTGTGATTGCATTACAGTTGGAATCCCTCCTTCTGATCAGTCCCACTTCCTTCCCTCCCTCACAGATGTGGGTCCCGAGCACACTCCCAAGTAAACTTCCTGCCCTGCGGAATCCCCATCTCAGAGTCTATTTCAGTAGAACCAACCTACTACTGCTACCACTTGGGGAGGAAAAAAAGGCAGGGGTATGGGGAGGTAACAAAAGGATTACTTATTTACATACTTGCTCAATTGTGCAAAAATGCTTCTAGAAGGACACGTAAGAATCTGAAATAGTGGTTAACTCTGAGGAGGAGAATTAGATGGTGGGGGGCCAGGAGAAGAAGGAAGATTTTCCATGGCTTTCCCTTTTAGTGTTTTTAGAATTTGTATTACGAGCATGTGTTATCTATTGACAAAATAAATAAATAAAGCAGCCATGCCTTTAAAAAGTGAAGGCAGAGGATGTTTAAGAAAGCCAAACAGGTCTCTTCCAGCCGTTAGATAATTGCCAGCATTCAGCATGAAGTTTCAGCCAGGATGACATCCTAGGTCACCGCACTGAAACCAGAGAGTTCAAGGTTACCCTCTGGTCCGCTGACACTGCAGGGAGGATGTTACTTCTTTTCCATTTCAAAACCCTTGGAGACATCCTGGAGCCAAGCCAGGCTGTGCAGGAGAGATGATTCCTGCAGGGCATCCCTACTGTGTGCTCCATAGGGCTGATTCCAAAGCACAGGCATCACCGAGGAAACTTGGGCCTTTGGTGCTATGCCGAATTGTCATTACAGAGGACTGGAAAGTACAGGGTAATACGTGTTCTCTGGTCAGGAACAATTTGATGATGACAGGGTTGACCTTCCACCAGGTCCATTTCTGGGAAGACATGGAACTCCTGGCCTCGCCCTGCCTTGGCGCTGCTGACCACCCAGCTCTTTGACACATGCTTTGGGGGGGCGGTGCTTTTCCTGATGCTCCCTCCAAACGGAACTTCTGCCTCCACAACTAGCCAAGCCCTTGCTTTTAGAAATTTCTTCCTGATCCCATTTATGAATATAGAACTAAACACTCCAAGAGAGATCAGAGGTGATGTTCTAAAGAACGGCTAAGTCAGCAAGAATGCCAGTTGGCAGAAGGGGAGATTGGGAGTGGAGGTACTTCCCAGCCCTTCCAGATCCTGGGGGACCAGTAAACATATGATGCCAACAATTCTGCTCCTAATCACACCATAAATGCCTTTACGAGGCTTGACTCTCCTCCATATACCAGATCTCTCCTCATTCCCAGATGTTTCTGCACCCCTGCCCTTGCCCCACCCGTTCCTTGGCCAATACTGATTAAACACACAGTATTTTCTCCATTTTCACTCTGTTGGCAGCAATGTGCATTAGCAGGAGGCATGGTCTGGGCGGTGGAGGGTTGACATTGATGCTGCCAAGTGGATGTAGTGTTAACAGTGGAAAGTCATCTGGCCAACCCTTCAGAGGCTTCTCCAGCGGGACTGCAGAAACAGCCACAGCCCTCCAGTGACATGAATCCCTTCTACCCTCTCCCATTTAGCCATCGAATGACTTCTAAGGAGAAGGCTTGGTAAATGATGATTAGTAATAACCATAACAACAATCCAGATATGTTGTCCCTCCCCAATGAAATACTGGTAGTATAACATTTTAAAAACTACAAAAGACTACACCAGTGTAAGGTATTGTTCTCACCCCCTAGATTAGATAAATACATGCTGTTCATTTTTAGAGACACTTGCCTGGCCACTTGGGGAACTTGGTTTATATTTGCAATTGGTCCCACCTCTGGTCTCTCAAGGATTGATAGCTGGAAGCCCATCTCAGCAGCCTTTCCTCCTCTTGCTTGTCTTTCCCCAAAGGAATGTGATTGGTGTATATCCCACAAGAATGCCCTGCACACAAACAAAACATTTTATGGATTTGCTGATTCTCCCCAGTCCTTCAAGTAAAGACACATGTATACACATGTCTGTACACATATACATTTATATAGAAAGTGTGCAAGTTGCATACTTTAAATATGTATAATTTATTGTGTATCAGTTCCACTTCAATAAAGCTATAAATAATAATAAATAACTTTTGCAAGAACTATGAAAAAAGAAATGGTGAGGTCAGGTGTCCATTCCCAGAACACCTGGCCAGGCTCTGCCTGCCCAACCTCACTGTCCTGTGTGCCTCCACCCCCACTGGCCCATAGCTGGTCTTACTGGTCAGCAGCTGGAGCTGTGGCCTTGACACCCAAGAACCTGACACCTGAGCTGAGACCACGGGTTTGAGCCGCAGCGGTCACAGTCCCACACTCGGGTGGGGAGACTTTCTTCCTGCCATTTAACCTGCTTGGTGACGGACTAATGGTAAGAAATAAATACAAGGGAAGGCCCATGGGGTGTCTCAGGTGCCGATGACAGCTGCACAAAAGCCTGCTGTGGTAATGAGAAGTTCAATGTGGTCAGCGCCTCGCTTGCTCATTTCAGGCCCAAAGCCCACATTACCTCCTTTTATAAGCTTTAATATCCCTCGGAAACGCTCTCCCTTTACTTTCTCCATCTCTTCCCTGGAACATCTCCAGAGGGGTCTGTGATTGGGTTGCATACAAGTTTCCAACCTTGCAACTTCCTTTCAGTCATAAATCACCTCTTACACACTCACTTTTCCCTTCTCATTGTTCTTCAGTATTAATAGCCCCAAATCCCGGGACCATTTGAGAACTGTTCCAGTTTTGGTTTGAAAATCAATTTGGAAGCTAATGGTTGGCTTTGCTCAGACCTCCAATCCTTCTGAGAAGGTCAGCTCCTACAAACTGGCCATACCAGGGATGGGGGGCCTGGCCTGGTGAACTCTGCCATTTTTAAAGTCTCACCATTTTCTCTTGAAATGTTAGATACCTTGGTCTCAGTGTTTTTCATTCAAGTCTGCCTCTCAAATTAAAATGTTAATTCTGGAGAGGAATCAGAAAAACCTAATGCCTTCTGTGTGTGATCTGGTAGATACTTTTAAAAGTATACAGTTCATTTCAGGGTAGGTCAACGTCTATTACGAAAGCAGAAGAATAAATATGAAATCCAGTTGTGTTTGTTAAAAGGCTCTGATACTATACTCAATTTGGGGAAACATCATTCTAGATAAGTTCTGCTTCCTCCATAGGCTGCTGACCTTCTGCAGGGAAAGTGAGAAAGTATCAGATCTCATCAAATGCTAAAGGGGTAGGGCTCCCCACCAGATCGGAGCAGGGATCCTCCGCCAGTTAAGGGGTCTGCCCCCCACATCAGAGAGCTGGAATACGTATTCAGGGATAAAGGAAACAGAACATTGGTTGCGTTATCTTGGGAAGACAGAAGAGGAGCCCTTCACACATAGCACATTAAGCAGTCTGCACCCCAAATCAGAGTGGGAAACAAAACTGATGATGCTCAGCCCTAAAGGCTGACACCGAGCCTGGAGAGACTCAGCCGAGGGCACAGCAATCGGGAAGCAGGCCTTCTAGAGAGGGGAGGCAGGGGCACAGTGACCGCAAGCCTCTCGCCTTCAGAGCTGGGCCTGCCTGAACGCACTTTTGAGTTGCAAGCTTGAGCACAAGCTTGAAAGGCATTCCTTTTCCTTTCTCTAGCTCCTTCAGCCTTTATCCTGCCCCCTGGTATTACAGTCAGGCTTTTCATCTTTCCCCACACAGCTGGTTAGTGGCTAGCCTGTGGGCACCCACTTCACGTGCCCCCTGACTGACCCCCAAGCCAGTACACTGTGCCGTGGCCGCAGGCTCCCACCTCTCAGACAAGGGTGGGGCTCAGGTATGGCAGGGATGAATGATTTATTTAGGAGTGTCTCCCTAAAGCTCCCTTTCAGAGATATCATCAACATTTCAAGAGGCTGATAAAGTCTCCTGCATCTGGGGAGGGAGGTTATTAATCTATATTCATTAGCGTGAGACAATGACTCTTTCGAACCTGATATGTCTAATTGTGGAAAAGAACAAAGCCTCATAATTACAGACAGAGACAAGCAAAGATCATCTGCTCCCATGACGTCAGGACTTCTGCCAGGCTCACAAAGCACTGGAGTGCTCCCCCCTGCCTCCACCAAGTAGGATCCTGGTTGAAGCAACATGCTGATAATAAGAAGCTACCCTTTACTGAGTCCTGCTATGTCCTGCAAGCCATACAAAGCATCGCACAGGCACTATCTGACCTAATTCTCACGACAACACTAAAAAGAATGGAGTATTTTTATCTCCATCCTACAAATGAGGGAAATGAGGCTCAAAATGACTAAGTGATTTGCCTAGAGTAATTAGCCAGTAAAGAGTAGAGCAGGACTCTATCCCGGTCCCTGGTTCCCAAGCCCATGCTCCTTTCCACTGCTCTGTGTCCATCCCTCATGGAATTGCAGAAGAGCTCACACAGTGGGTCGTTTGCCCCATGTTCCCAAGAGAGGGTCCAGATCTGCGCTGAGTGAGATGGGGTGCTGCAGGCCAGCCAGGCAACAAGAACCCACAAAGGCTGGCCGGGCTGACGTCACCAAAGCTGACACTCAAATCCAGGTCCACTGCCCTGAAATTCAGCAGGGCTTGTAAAATTTGTCTCCAAGGGTGTGGATGAAAAATGTTGCCTGCTGTATCAGTAGACAAAGGATGTCGCAGTCATCAAGCCAGCAGCCACTGCGGCCACTGCGGCCACCCCCAACTGTGTACCCTGAGGTGACTCAGGATGGGAAAGAATAGGATTGTGCCCCTAGAGAGCTAAGGTACATATTAAAGTAATGACTGCAATGAGCCCAGACTCTTGCATCCTCCCATACATAGAAAAGCGCTAAATTCATTAACTTGAGATGTCTGGTTTTCTTTAATTAACCGTAATCTTTTGATGTTCCGACTACCTGGTTTTTGTTGCAAAACTCCTATGTATCCAGGCTCCTCTTCTTTGGTAAGAGCTGAGAGGCTGTCTTCTGGGCTAAAGCCCTCAGTTTTGTCTGCCAAATAAAACATAATTCTCAACTTTTAGGTTGTGCTTTTTTTTCAGTCAACAAAGGCATCTACACCAGTTTATGAACAAACTCCCAGATCTTTGATCTTTCAATTGCTGGGACATCATTCTGATCATCTGATCATCATTCTGATCATCAGCAAAGTACCCATGCCTGTTTATGGGTAAGAAGTTCCTCTCTGCTGGGCTTGCACTCACCCCTGTGGAGCCTGAAAACCACTAATCCTGAAGAAGAGTTAGTGGTGTGGGTCTCTGAGCTCAAGCATATCACACAGCCTCCCCAGTGCAGATCGGGGAGGACTTGCATTGCCATCCTTCAGCCTGGGCCTCCAGGGCCCATAGCTCAAGACAGGCCTAGAACAGTGCACCTGCCTAGATATGTAAGGCTGTCCACTGAGAACTCCGAGCCTGCTCTGCCCACAGCCAGAGGACCAAAGAATTAATGCCCTTAGAAGTGGCCCTCGGGACTTCCCTGGCGGTCCAGTGGTTAAGACTTCGCCTTCCGATGCAGGGGGTGCAGGTTCAATCCCTGGTCGGGTAGCTAAGATCCCACACGCCTCGGGTCAAAAAATCAAAACATAAAACGGAAGTAATATTGTAACAAATTCAATAAGGACTTTAAAAATGGTCCACGTTAAAAAAAAAAAAAAAAAGTGGCCCTCAACTAATGACAGGTAGTAAAAAGCATGGTAACAAGGATCTCAGCTTCCTCACCAGTCAGGTAGGATGGCTCTGAAGTGGGTCTGCACTATCTCACGTAGTGCCCCACTGAGACTGACATCCAGTTGCCCACAGGGGCAACTTCTCGATTATGTATCATGACTTGGTGACCTTCCCTTCGCTTCCCTTCGCTTCCCTTCCCTTCCCTTCCCTCTGTCTCACGTCACTACTCCCAACCAGCGCCTCCTGGGATCCCCTCCCAATAAACTACTTGCATTCAAATCCTCGTTTCAGGGTCAGTTTCTGGGAGAACCCAATCCAGCCCCTATCCAGAAGTGTCCTCGCCCCCTCCAGCCCCCAAAGAATCTCCTTTAGGCCTCTCTTCTTAGAATGCACCACAGATGTTGAGTGCTCAGGCTATGGAGAAGATGGGCCTGGATTTGGATCTCGGGAAGGTTCCTTACAGGTTGTGTGATCCTGGGCACATTAGCCAACCTCTCACATCCTCGGCTTTCTCTAAGGTATGTGATGACAAGGGCACTGACATCACAGAATGGGTGTGTTATGTGTGCAGGACGAGAACTGAGCACTGTGCCCAGCACACACTGACCAGTCACCAAAGGGGAGCTGCCATTACCATCAGCATCATAATTATCACTACCATTATTTTCTTTTATATTAGAATAAGCCAAGCACTTGTCTTCCCTTCATCACTTCCTTGAGGTCACAGACCATGAGTATTTCAACTCTGCTTCATCAACTTCATCACAAAGTTGATGCCCATTACATACCTGTTGCATTAAACCGCCTTGTTTAATCTCTGCATTACCTATTCCTGGGTGAAAGCAAGGGAAGCATGCTAATACCCTGAGTTTCAGGCTCAGGGAACAGAGCCCTAAAGCGCCTCCTACCCCATTGACTTTTTCAGCCCTTGTTTGCTGCTCTGCGTGAGCCCTGGGCTGGAGGATGCAGCTATGAGTTATCGTCTGGGTTATGATTTCATCTTCATACATGAGAAAAGTTGGAGTCAGTCTCACAAGACAGCAAGTGCCTCAAGGACAACATCTATGTTTATCCACGTCCATGTTCCTCTATGCTAGGCCCATAGTAGGTGCTCCATAAATGTTTGCCAGTTGACTAAAATCATCTGAGTATGGCAAACAGCACCAGGTGGCTGCTATGTGGACTCACGTCACCCACAGCTGGATGCAGCCAGAGCCTGACTCGGTTGATTATTTTTTTTTTTTTTTTGATGTGGACCATTTTTAAAGTCTTTATTGAGTTTGTTACAATATTGCTTCTGGTTTTTTGTTTGTTTGTTTTGGTATTTTTGGCCGTGAAGCATGTGGGATCTTAGCTCCCCGACCAGGGATCGAACCCTCACCCCCTGCATCGGAAGGCAAAGTCTTAACCACTGGACCACCAGGGAAGTCCCATGACTAGGCTGATTTTTGAGAGAAGATCTTTCAGAAATTAGAAGGTGGCAGCTTGTCACTACTTTGGTAACTTGGCCCTCCTAGATATATCTTATGGACGTCAGGTTACAGTTAACTTTTCTGGGTGTATAAATAGCTTATATTCAGTTTTCAAACCACAGATCTTGAAGCTTCTCAGTTTATAGACTGAGTTGTGATGATTTGGCCATTATGATAAAATCTCTGGCCCCTTGTTAGCACCAACATTGATTAGCTGAGATTTCAAACACCTGATTAGAAATTACCTCAGTCACCATCACAACTGCTTGTGAGGTGTTAAGACATCTTGGGGGGGCTTCCCTGGTGGCGCACTGCTTGAGAATCTGCCTGCTAATGCAGGGTACACGGGTTCGAGCCCTGGTCTGGGAAGATCCCACGTGCCACGGAGCAACTAGGCCCGTGAGCCACAAGTACTGAGCCTGCGCGTCTGGAGCCTGTGCTCCGCAACAAGAGAGGCCGCGAGAGTGAGAGGCCCGCGCACCACGATGAAGAGTGGCCCCCGCTTGCCACAACTAGAGAAAGCCCTCGCACAGAAACGAAGACCCAACACAGCCAAAAATAAATAAATAAATTAATTAATTAAAAAAAAATAAGGAAGTAACAAATGTTCAAGTACAATTGGTGTCTTTAAAAAAAAGACATCTTGGAGTATGGATTGGGCCGTTTCTTGGCCCTGGGCCACTCTATCTGTTGATCCACTGGCTGTTACAACTTGCAAAGAGGCCAGGACTCAGTCTTCACACTCCAGTGATTTAAAAATAGATTCTGTGCTTAGAAAAGAGCTGTCACAAAACCCATGCCTTTAATCTGCAGGTTAGTCTAGGGCCATCCCCAAGCCTTGTCAGAATCTATAGATTTACAATTGCCCATAAAACAGTTCTAAACTCTGGTGCATACCAGCATCAGCTGGGAGTCTGAGACCTACTCTGACTAATTAGATCAAAATCTCTGAGCCTAGGACACAGTATGGGGATTAATGGATTCCCAGGTGCCTGTAAAGTGCAGGCAGGCAGGGTTGAAACCCACTGCTATAAGGAAAGGATACGACGAATTCAACCAATTTCCTAGAAATGAGTAGATGATAAACAGCAGGTGATAAGAGGGACAGAGAGATGGTAAGAGTAGGTGTACCAGGTATATCAAGGCGTGACAGTGAGAAAAGAGAGAGAATGAAGGAAATCAAAAAGAATTTTTAAAAACACCTTTGTCTTAGGCCATTAGGCATAGGGGAACTATCCCCTTCTCTGTGCACCATGGCAGGTGGGGCATGACCCAGCAGAGCACTTGCATACTAAATTGTGTCCACTTTCTTCATATACATTTTAGATCATCAGCTCCTTGAGGGAAAGAAGCAGGTTTGATTCGTCTCCACACCTCTGATGCCTGGCATCATGCCAGGACAAAGGAGGAAGTAATGAAATGTTTGTAGAGGGAGTGAAAGGATGAACAGGAGTTTCCCCCTCATGGGAGCCCCTGAGGACAACTCTGTTTCAAAAAAGACAAGGAAAGTGCTTCGCCGACTGGACAGAACTTCAAAATGGTAGGGGTCTTTATGACCCTAAGTTGTTCATTCAAAGATGTTTATTTGGAGCTCACTGTGTGTGCTTTGGGGAGAATACAGAGTAGAAGGTCACAGGATGCAGACATATGGAGACAAGGGCACCAAGGCTCAGAAGGAAAAGCATGGGGCATGTGTCAGAACCCATGAGACTAGCTAAAGCTCAGGTGCAAGCGATGGGCTATAAGGCTGAATCACGGAAGAAGCAAAATGCTCTTCCACATGCTCCTTTTAAGGAGCTGGGCAAGGTGCAACACCCATCAGAAAGACTTCTCCCCAGATGATAATACTTTTTCAAAATCTGCTCACAGGGCTGATATTCTACTTTCTGGGAAATCCACTCATGGCAAACCTTATTCTGGATGAGCAAGGCTCTGTGATAGCTATACTTCCCATGCAAACTCCTTCCTCCCTTCACTGTGGTCCCCACCCTCTGCAAAATCAGCAAGGAGGGGAGAGGGGAACACCTTTCCTTTTCCTAGTCAGCAGCACCTACAACCCCCAGGTCCCTCACAACTTGCAGGTGGGCTCTTGAACAATGAAGTTTCTGCTCCTAAACTACCCCTCTCTGATTTCCTGAACAACAGGATTCTATTAGAAATCAAAGCTTTTCCTGAACCTTTCCAGAGCCCTGGTGCCCTGGAGTAAGGGTCCTGGTTTTTGGCTGTGGCTGTAAGTTGGTCCTGGCTTCCAGAAGTTTCCCAAGACTACAGGAAAGCATCTGAGGAGCAGAGGGATCTAGGCCAGGAGTGATGGGAATTGAATTTCAATCCTCACTTCCAACCTGCTGAGTTCTTCCTGAATATAAGCTCTTTATGTGAACGATATCTGAAGACAGACAGGAGATCACTGGGGTATTTTACTGAAAAACCACACCACTATTTCCTGGTCTAAAATGCACAGATTACTGAAAATAGCCCTTGAATAAGTGGAGAGGGTTTCCTCTCAGTGGTTCAGTGCACATAAATGGAGTCTCGCCAGATCCCTGGGGTCTGTTTCCCTCATTTTATGGATGGGACACTGAGATGGAGGAGTTATGAGAGCTGGCCAGGGCCCCAGTGAAGTAGTGGCAGAGCAGGTCAAAGATCTTTGTGTTACCAATTAAAAATTGGCACTTGCCATCTGTCTCTACAAGGATGAAGTCAATGGCCACTGCAGCTGCTGACCTTCAGCACACCCTGAAAGGAGTTCAGGGTGAAGATCAGGAATAAGGCACTCTGTTCTCTGGGGAAAACTGGCAGCATAGACCTTCAGATAGTTAGATATTTTCAGGAGAAGATTTTATAAGCCCAAATTCTTGCATCTTCTCTTATCTATTCGAAAAGTACTGAATGGAGACATCTGCTCCTTGTGACTAGCAGCAACCCTCTGCTAAAACATGTGTGTGCTTGACTGCACATAGCCCCCTTTCACTAAAATCATATATAATACTGACCTTTCCCCTTACCTCTTTGGAGCCGTTCCTCAGAGCTATCTGAGATGCTGTCTCCCAGGCTATAGTCCTCATTTTGCCCCAAATAAAACTTAACTCACAACTCTCACGTTGTGCTTTTTTTTTTTCGTTCAACAGTGTCCTCGATGTTCCATGTAGGTGTCACATGAGGTGACATCCTCATGTCACCTACAGTTCATCTCTGTCACCAGTTCATGGCACATGATGTCTGTTATATACTCATGAAGTCCAGTCACACAGCTGGAGTTTCATCATACAGTGATGGCACCTACAGTGGGTTTAAGGCACACCATATCTTCAAGGAGTATTCACATCAGAGGGGAGAGAAAAGTACCCAAATAACTATACTACAGAGCAGAATTTATTAAAGGCCCATAAGAGGGTCAAAGTGTAGGACCTCGTAGGAGAGTGAGAGCCCACACTCCATCATATTGGGAGCAGAGAGGTCTAAAGGAAGGAAGCTCAGAAATCTTGAAGGCAAGATTTGAGGATGAATCAGATTTTTTTAAAAAAAGAATAACAAGAGTGTTTAAGAAAATTTGATATTAAAAAAAAAGTTCATTCATAATGTCACAGCCCATTGCACAGAGTATCTATTCCAGATTGGTCCATGCTCACCACTGTAAAAAAAAAAGGAATGTCACTCACCATCTGATTCCTCAAGGATTACGTCATTAGCCATGCTATCACTGACCTACAGTACACTCTGGAAGGAATTCAGGATGAAGAACAGGATAAGACACTCTGTGCTTTGGGAAAACAGGCAAACAGGCCCTCGGAGATA
Source organism: Eschrichtius robustus (assembly GCF_028021215.1). Lineage (NCBI taxonomy): Eukaryota > Metazoa > Chordata > Mammalia > Artiodactyla > Eschrichtiidae > Eschrichtius > Eschrichtius robustus. The sequence goes on along the minus strand of NC_090825.1, from coordinate 113,289,782 downwards.
TTTCAGACGAAATTTTTATGAAGCCAGATTCTTGCATCTTCTCATACTTAGAAAAAGCACTAAAATCATTAGCTGAGATATCTGTTCCTTGTGACAAGCAGATGTATGCCTGATTGCACATACCCCTTAGCCAACATCACATATATAATCTTAGAGCTCTCTGAGAGGCTGTTTCCCGGTATGTAGTCCTCAGTAAGGCACTGAATAAAACTCAGCTCACAGCTCTTACGTTGTGTTTTTTCCCAGTTGACACCACTGTGGAAGGAAAATCAAAATGGAATCGTAATTGCTAAGAGAGCTCTCTAAAATGGAGCCAGGAGGCCATTAAAGAGGTGTGATATATTCACGTCTCAACCTGGATGGAATCTGACCTTTTGACTGCTTATTGTCCTAACAAAGACATCCAGCAGATCTGCCAGAAACTCAAGAAACTTATTGGACCCTTACCCTAAAATAACTTGTGACAGCCTACCCACTTATCGGACCCCTACCCTAAAACAACTCTCAATTCCTTAAGAACAAATATTTCCTGACTTGCGTCAAAGTCAATCACAATTCTCCCTGGGCAACTAGAACAACCATGTGGCTTTTTGTCTTTATAAGCCCCTGACTCTTTCCCCTCTCCAAAACACTCTTTTGGTTTCACTAGGATCTGTGTCTCCTGAAATGCAACACTTAAGACCCCAAATAAAGCTCTTTGTTCTTTGCAGCCTTGAGATTGATTATGGTTTGATGCCACTGGGATTCAGACATGTTTCGGCGTATCTGGAGAACTGGGGGGCCAGCCACCAGGACCCTGCCCCGGTGCGCATCTTGGGAGAGCATCAGGCATGACACGCTGGACAAGTAACAAAGCCAAGGTGGAAGAATAACGAGTCTGTCATAGCCCAGCCTTCCATGGGTACCTGTCTAAGCAGCAAAGAGCAGTTTCATTAAAATCCCATATCTATAGTTCTGGAGAGAACACAAAGAGACAGTGGTGCCGCGAGGGTTCCCACAGAGCCAAGGCCACTTCGAGGTGGAGAACCCTCAGCGCTTGGCAGGTACCTCATGTATGGGCATCACCCAGCCTGACAGGTGTCTGAGGCCGGGGGCGGATGCCATGGCAGAGGTAACTTGTCTGTCATGGGATTCTTTTGTGAAGCCACGGGAGATTAACTGCTCCCAGGAATTTCTGGGGCCAGAATCCTACAATAACAGGTGGAGGTGAGAGACAGCCAAACGCAGGTTGGTTCTATAAGAAGGCATCACATTTTTAACCCTCGACAAGAGGAGCCTGAGGAAACACACCTTACATCACTATGTTCATCTTTGCATATTCTATTCCATTCCTCATTCCCTTGCACATATAACAAGCATAGTGCATATTTTTCTATAAGTTACTTTTTTGAATTTATCACTAAATTACAAATTAGGGGAAGGGAGACATGGGAGAGGGCTTTCCATGCAGATGAAACAATATGAACTCTTGATCAGTGATTCTCAGTAAGGGGCAATTTTGCCTCCCAGGGAACATGAGGCAATGTCTGGAGACATCTTTAATTGTCATGACTGGGGAGGTGATGTTACTGGGTAGAGGCCAGAGATGCTGCCGAACATCTTACAATACACAGGAGATCCCCTCGCCACAAAGAATGATCTGTCTGAAAATGTCAATAGTGCCAAGGTTGAAAAACCCCGCTCTCTAGGCGCAGAGACCAGAAGGTACATGATTATTTGGGTAGTACATGATTAATTGTAAGTAGTCCAGTTTGACGTGAACGAACAATACATTCAGGGAAATCAGTGGAGGAAAATCAAGAATTTAAGTTAGGAAAGAACTCCAGAGAGCTTGGATTTCATTCAGTGTGCAGTGGGGAGTCATGGAAAAGTTTCTAGCAGCAGAGATGGAGGGCCCAAGGGCGAACTCTTAAGGTCTTTGGCTCAAGTGACTACTCAGTACCATTTACTAAGACCCGGCCCACAGCAGAAGAAGCTTCAGGGAGAAATGCCTTCAGGTGTGGACATGGCAAGCGTTCCTGGGAACAGAGTGCCAGACGGCATTGCTGCAAAGCAGGGGGATGTGAGCAGGGGCCCAGGAGAGAGCGCCTGCCGGAAGCCGGCTGGGTGGAAACAAGCTGAAACTGCCCAGTGGGTGCTATCAGGAGGAACTGCACGTACAGAGAGGGACTTGGAGGACACCCAGACTAGGACCCTTCAAGGGCAGAGGGGAAGAGTGGTCCCAGGGGCTGGGAGAGGAGCTGGAAAAAACAGTACCACAGAGGCCAAGCGTGCAGTGAGGCCTAAGGACGGGCGGAGGCAGGTCAAAAGCTGCAAGATGGCAAAGAGTAGGAGAGCTGGGGGAAACTCGCCCGTGCCCTCCACAGTGACAGCTGGGATTTGAACCTGGGTCTGCTGGCCCCAGGCCTAGGGCTCTTCCCTCTGGCTGCATCACACTGCCTCAGGACCACGTGGATCCGTGAATGGCCCTCTTGTTGGACACAGACGGGCTGGCTGGAGCTGCACCGTCACAGACACAGAATGACGATGAATTGTTACCAGAACAAAAAGAGTCTGGTGTCACGTGGAAGCTTTCTTCTCTCTTCCAACATGAGCTGCTGGCCCTCTGGGGGCTGCAGCCACTGCTTCTGCAACAGAGTCTTTACGTTAAACAAATAAATACTGCTCACCTCCTCCTGCAAAGCCTCGGTGGTGCCTCCTCATTGGTGTGCCGAGCTGGTGGCCAGGGTGTTGGTAGAAACCTGATTTCATGAGCTGCAGGTGGCAAATAAACACCAGAAGGGAGGTTCAGCCTTTCTAGTCACGAGAGAAACGCAACTTAAAACAAGCACAAGACGTTATCTTTTCCCAGCAGGTCGACAGGCATGAAGAAGCTGGGGGACACCCTGTAACAGCAGGGGTGTGTCGAGTGGACACGCACACACCTGTGAGTGTACTTATGTGCTATTTGTATTTCTACAACCAGGTTGGGTTGCTTGTGAGATTTAATGCCAGGAGGATGGCATTCCAACTTGCCTTGGACAGAAAAACCCCAGCCTGCTCACTTTCCCCAGGGCTGCCATCTCAGGACCAGTAACCGTGGCTGCCTGAGGCACAGAGACTCCATGAGGACACGTGGTAGGGCTGCTGCCAGGGCACAGCTATCATTCCCACTATTATCCCTGATGTATGAAGGGCAAGTCAACCTTTGGCAGTTTAGAGCTGCTGGGCACAGTTGCCCCGGGCAGTTTACAGCCACCTGGGCACAGGTGGTCTTTCTTCTCTCACTGCCCCCCACCACCCCTGCCCAGGTGGAGAAGGGAGGCACCTGCAGGAGCTGCATTTCTGAAGGCAGGAGACGCTAGTAAGAAAGAGAAGTGACTCCTGGGGCGTGCCTCTTCCTACAGGAAACAGCACAGGGGTAGAGATTGGGACGGGGGTGCATCCACACTCTCTCACCCATTTCTGTTAAGGTTGACCAGCAGCCTCACTCTTGAGGTCTAGGCTGGCCCTGGGGCTGGCAAAGCTAGGGGCATTCCAGGCTCTGAACCTTAAAACTCAGGCTCATTGCTCCGGCTTCTATCCAACATAGCTTCAGACTCATCTGGAAAAACACAGCCGACGATTCTTGAGTGCTTACTGTGTATCAGGCACTCTCCTGAGTCCTTGCTACAGAGCGTGGTCTGAGGACCAACAGCATTTGCATCACCTGGGAGCTTGTTAGAATGCAGACTCTCAGGCCCCATAAAATGACAGGAGCTCTGAGTGAGAGGCACTGTCCTTAGTACTTGGATCTATTAACCTAGTTAAGCCCTCAACAGTCTCTGGGTTCTATTATTATCATCCCCATTTTGCATATGAAGGTTAAGCAACTAGTCTTAGATCACTAGGCTAGTAATTCGTGTATGATTCCACCTGTAGAGCCCGCACTCTCAGTCACTACAGCACAGTGCTGACTGGGTAAAGAGCATGGAGAACAGCTGCTTTAAATTTCTATCTAGCCAATGGCAGAGGGCTTAGGACACTAGTGAGGAATAAAGTCAACTTCACCAAGATAAGCCTGATTTAAGAAACAAAACAAAACATGTCTTTCAAAGTTACAGACCTGGAGAACAGAGTAGTGGTTGCCACGGGCAAGGGATGGAGGTGGGTGGGAGTGGAGGGTGAGGGTCACTGTGGTGAGCGAACTGCTCCATAGCTTGACTGTATCATCATCAGTATCCTGATTGTGACGTTTTACTATGGTTTTGCAAGACGTTATCATTGCGGGAAACTGGGTTAAGCGTGCAGAGGACCTCTCTGCATTATTTCTCACAACTGCGCGTGAATCTCAAAAAGAATTTTAATTTGAAAAGAAGAAGGCTTCTCTATGGGTAAAATGTTCAAGCTTAGGACCCTGCTGAGTGAGCCAAAGTTAAATCTTATGCATATGAATCAGAAGTGTGTTCCAGTTAAAATATGAACAATTAAAGGCCTGGGGAGTGAAGGGAGGCAACCAGTATAAGTGCAGTTATATACCAAAACCGTTCGTGCTTTAACACACAATTCTCCTTAGTTCTAGAATCTCAGCCTACAACACACACGCGCGCACACACACACACACACACACACACACACACACACACACGTGTGCCTGCCTCCCACGGACACAGCCTATAAGTCATTTAGAAAGAAATAATCTCATAAAGCAGTACTGACGGAAAAGAACAAAACGTGAGGGCATTAAGGTGGGAAAACCATTCCCAGCCTGCAGCAGGATGAGAAGAGCCTCTTGGCTCAAGTTGACTTTTAAGAGCAAAGAGCCAAACCAGAACCCTGCTCTTCACAGAATGTCTTAGGAAGGGAATTATCTAGTTGTCAGATCAGCACAGATAGAGAGATTGCAATTAACAGTCTGCAAAAACAAAAAACACGGCCACTGGCGAACCCCAAAGCTCCTGCATGCGTGTGTGTGTGTGTGTGTGTGTGTGTGTGTGTGAGAGAAATGTATGTTGTATATCGCATACTTCTGACTGAAGCCAATGGTTGGTTCAGTCACCTGAATTAGGTCTTTTTGTAAAAGGCTAGAAAGTTCTAAAGTGAAGAGAGGGCTTCCCTGGAGGTTGGTTCATCGGGCTAACGCATTCCTCCAGCTGGTTGTTGCCTGTGGCAGCCTGCTTACAGCAGAAGCTGGCTGGTAGGTGTTGCTGACACTCCTTGCAAGAGTCCAGACCAGACACACAGTCGGAAGCTCTTCATTCAGAACCCAGTAGGGCCTGCTGGGCTGCAGGGAACTCTGCAAAATGAGGATGGAGAGAGCCCACCTGGGGACTGCAACGTCTCAGCACATTGCACGCCAGTCCGTGATGGATGTTTCCTATGCTGACCACTGCCGGAAGCCAGCACCTGGATTGGAGCTGACATCCCAACACAGAAACCCACCTGTGAGGCCCAGGAAGCCACCACGTGGCTCTCACGCTGGGTGGCATCTCGGCAGACCTTTGTGTCCCTAGGTACCCAAGGGGAGCGCTACTCTACCATGCCTGGGGACTGTGGTGTTTGTGGACTGGAGCCAGGAGGCCAGTATCAGCCTTTCTTCTTTCTGCCCCTTCTCTTTCTATTTCTATGGCTCCTTTTTCTTCAGATCTCATTGGAAGATGATATTTAGCTACAGATCTTATTAATTCCATCTCCTTCACTGGATTTAGCTGAAGATTTTATTAATTCCATCCCTTTCACTGGAAATATCCAGAAGACTGGTCAATATACTCCAGATGAGATCTACCACACCCACCGTCTAGTCTTAACAAGGGAAATAAACTTCACCCCAATGGCCTGACTCCAGTCCTCCATGAAAATATGCCACCAGCACTAGCACTGTGCAGCCTCTGTCGTGAGTCACTTGTCCTGACCCCGGAGCACTCCACTTCCCAAAGTGGCTCTAATCCTCCGAGCATAGGACCTCCTGCCTCATCTCCCTGCTTCTTCTCTTGAGTGACAGGGATTTCAATCTGGTTTGTTCATCACTCTTCTCAGCACGTGGCCCCTGGTACATAGCATCTACTAAAGAGCTGAGGCTCAGTCCTGCTTCTCTTGCTTGTAGCTTCACTCTTTAACCATAACTTTATGGCCCATTGGCCATTCTGGAGAAATTCCTCTTTCTCCAGAGCCCTAGGACCCCATCTCTTCTCAGCCTGTGCCCTCCCCATGTTCACCCCAGTTCACGGCGCAGGAGCAGACATGCAGCCCAGGACTAAATGCATACAAACTGAAGCCAGTCTGAAAGCTGTTTCTTTCTAACGTTAGGGTGAGAACCAAGTTGCTGAGGACCAGGAGGGGTGGCCAGACTGGAGCCCTAAGGCCGAGGGTGACTGAGTGATCACAGGTGAGAAATTCAAGACTGAGACTTTCTGGAAAGAACACCAAGGAGAGAAAGACCAAAACTCAGAGCTACACACCTAGTACCCACATAGCCCAAGGCTAAGTGAAATAATATCCCAACACTATAAAGGACAAGGAAGCTGACTAGTGGTTTTCTTTATCTCATAGCTCATGCCCTGCTTATAGCAGCCCTGTGCCATAAAAATATGAAAGAGTTTGCAATTCACAAACATTTGACTTCTACAAGTCTTACATTTCTCACAGAGAGCCCTGTTTTCAGCATTCTGAGAAATATCTTTGATCAAACCGGGGTCTCAGCTTGGTCTCTACAATGGGAGAGTAAACTGAAAGGAAAATTCATGCATTTGGATGATGGCTCCAAACTTTATCCAGCCCTGGTAACCTACTCATACGACGTAGCTTTGCTTAGAACTCAATAGTGATAGAAATAAATAACGGAGTTTGTCGATACAAGAAAAGTGGCTGGTCTCAGCATCACTTTTGCAACACTCAGCCTCTGAAAAGGGCATCCACCACCAAAAAGAGTCCAAATACCCAGTGAGGAGGGGTTATGCTGGACCATTCTGGAGGGTGGAATGTGGATGTGTGTTAGAGGGACAAGAAAGTTGCTGACCCTGAGATTGAGGGTGTATTACTTTCCTAGAGCTGCTGTAACAAAGTGCCACTAACTGGGTGGCTTAAAACAACATAAATGTCATTTTCCACTGTTCTGGAGGCTAGAAGTCTGAGATCAAGGTGTCAGCAGGACCATGCTCCCTCTGAAACCTGTAGGGAATCCTTCCTTGCCTCTTCCTAGCTCTGGGGGTTTGCTGGTAATGACAATCTTTGGTGTTCCTTGGTTGGCAGCTACATAACTCCAATCTCTGTCTCTGTCTTTGTCATCACATGGCTTTCTCCCTGTGTGTCACTGTGTCTCTTCTTCTCTTCCTATAAGGACGTCAGGTTAGGGGCCCATCCTATTCCAGTATAACCCCGTCTTAATTTAACTAATTACATCTGCAATGGCACTATTTCCAAGTAAGATCATTCTGAGGACTTGATTTCAACATACTTATTTCGAGCACAATACAACCCATAACAGGAGTGGGATAGTCCTCAGAACTAGAAGAAGATAGTGGCCCAGGGGTTCCATGACTAGCAAGGTTGAATGTCTTGGGAGCATGGTGGGAAGATAGCAGATCTCCCAGGGAAACAGCTTTGTGGGGAGACAGAACCCAGGACCCAGTGTTCTCAGCCTTAGCAACCATCTGGTGCCCAAGTTGGGCATAGAAGTCGCAATGCTGCCTGCCCCGGAACTCGTGGGCTTGGACAAGGTGGCCAGTGTAGGCTGTGGACCAGCACACGTTCCCTGAGGATACTGGCCAGTATGGTCCTGAGAACACAGCCCAGGGTAGGGACAGTGAGACCAGGAGCCCCAATATGCCCAAGATCAAATCCCACAAAGCCAGGCTCTGGCCTTGAAGTCAAGATTATTTTGACTTAGAAACAATTAATGTAAACATAGTTCTGAAACCCAAATAATATAGGAGTTGCAAATTTATAGACTGTAAACATATCCCCTCACCTAGAGCCATACTCTTATTTCCATGCAGTGCACAACGACCAGCCCTCAAGGTACAGAAGACACAAGTCAATGTGGCAAACGGGGTCAAAAATGACAGATAGACGCCAAATGTGGATGTCAGTGGGGAATAATGATGAACCTGAAGAAACTAGTGTTGGTCCAGGTCCCCTCCCCTCTAAATCCTTGCAGAAAAGAATATTAATAAAATAAAACTCCAAATCCTATCCTGGAGCAATAACAGAACGCCCGTGCCAAACTTCACAGCCGTGGGAAGGATGGATGTAGCTGAGCAATCTGTGGACAGCATTTCTAGGCTGAGATTCTTGAAAGCTTGTAGTGCTCAGGCCAAAAATGCTCTGGAAACCAAGTCCTGTGGAAAATGCAAACTTTATGAATCGCACATGTAGCCACAAAGCCCGCTCTGCAGCTCTGAGTGAAAAGATCTGCACAGACATCTGTCCCCACACTGAGGACCACCAGGGCTGATGCGGAACGAACCATGGGTCCCTGAGAAAATAGGAAACCCACTTAGCCTCATGGGATTTTCTTGGCAAACTCCAGAAAATACAAGTAGGGGTCTGGGCTGGATAGACAAAGGGGCCACTTCCCTTTGCCTGAGAGGACGTGCCTGGAGAAGGAGCACTCACAAGGTGAAATGTATCCTTTTCCAGCTACTTGCCCTCTTTGTTCCTCCTTTTTCCCATCTGTGAAATGGGATCATAATAGTACCTATCTCGAGGGGCAGCTGTGAGGGTGATATGAGTTAATATATGTGACGCTCTTAGAAAGTGCCTGACACATTGGAACAGCCCACAAAAGTCTTCACCTGCAGCAACCACTCCAGCAAAGCTGAAGTTTCAGAACCTTTCTCCTAAATTGCATCTCTTCCAGCACTCCTCCTAAATTTTCATTTTTACTTTATAGATCTCAGATTCCCTTCCCACTTTGTCTCCCAAAAACCTATTCTCAGTCTGGAGAGCTTCCCACTCACTGTCATAGGATCTAAGGACAGGAAAGGTCCTCCTCGGTCCCTCAGCTTCCACCCCTGCCCCAAGGCAGAGCTCTGTTCACACTGACTCCGACAGATGGTTGTCGTTTCCAGACAGGAAATATTTATCGAGCATCCACTCTGGGCCAAGCCCTGTGTTCAGCACTGCTAGGAATACACACAGGAGCAGGGCAGGCTGGGCTCCTGCAGTCTATGTGGGAGAAGTGGAAACTCACACAGGACTGGAGGCTGCAGTCTTGAGGCAGAATGTCTTCTTTTCTGGGAAACCTCAGTTTTTGCTCTTATGGCCTTCAACTGATCAGACGGGGCCCACCCACACTGTCAAGCGTAATCTCCTTTGCTTAAAGTCAACTGATTGTAGATGTTAACCACATATAGATTAGTGTCTGATTAAATAACTGGCTTCTGTAGCATAGCCAAATTGACACAGAAAATTAACCATCACACACAGATTCATTTGTCCTCACTCTCCCTGCTTCACATCCAGCTTTTCTTCCTGACCGCCAGCTCTGGGAACCATAGCAACTTCAGGCCCACCATGAGATGCAGAGAAAATAGCTTTCCACTGACCTCACCAGTTCCCACAATTGCATTCCCTCTTCATTCCCATAATAAATCTTTTATTCCATTTCACTCATAATGGTGGGACTACCAATTTATTCAATTTATATGCTCTTGGGTGCCCTCCACAGGAAGCTGCCACACCTCAGAACTCGCTTCCAAGTTACCTGGGGGGATGTCGGTAAGACTGTTCATGTAGAGGTGCCTTGCTGGTAGCATTCCACTATGACGCTGCTAGAGAGTGGCCACGCTGGCCACTAGGCTCTCCTGGCTGCAGCAATGCTTACAGGAACCAGGAGCTCAAGAAGTCAACCTCTGCAGGTTGAGGGCTGGAGAAAGTATACTCTTCAGGAGCCTGGCAAGTGAGACACACTGGAACCAGGAAGAGGAAATCTCTTCCTCCTCCCTGTCCCTTCAAGGTTCTCTGCTGATCAGACTTAACGTTATGCCAGCTGGCAAAGAAGAAACATTTGCAGAGCCCACCTCCATTCTGACAGCCGGCAAAGAAGGGTGGGTTTAGAGCCGAGAAGCCATAGATTTGATCCTCGCACAGTTCACTCCTTTGGCTACTCAGTTTCCACAAGCACACTTCAGCACACATTTGACCTTCTATGTAACAAGGAAACAATGCTATGTTTCCACCTCATAAGATACAGCTAACCTCCTTCCAAGTGAAGAATTTCTCACGCTATCCCAAAATGAAGAGACCCACTGTCTTAACAATTATTGCATCTATCACTGTAGCCATATTAATTACTCCTGGTTCCATCACAGACCCAATGAATAATCTGTTATCTGAAGACTAAATGGTACAGTTAACCTCCAACAACTTGCACAGAAAATAAAAATGGAAAGGAGAGAGAAGAAATTAGTTAGCATATACAAATAAACACGTATGTAAAATAAACAAGAGAAAATATGCAAAGCTGGTACAGTCCTCTTTTCTGTAACCGGTCCTGAGGTCGTAACTAATATGCACGGTTTCTTCCTCCCCTAACCATTCTGTGCTTCCCCCATGCTCAGTCAGGACCTCAGCTGGTTGGGGTTCCTTATCTGCTGGAGTGACTGAAACCCTAATTCCTGGAGAGCCTGAGTCCTCAGTCACCCTGCCTGATTTTTTGGTTGCTGTGGTTTTTGGTTAACCTCTACTACTGGGCATGGAAGTACTAAGAGGTACCCCAGAGAATCCCTTGGGTCCAGAAATAGTTTCCTTCCCTCCATTGTATACTTGCAACCCAGTTACACCTTGGTAATAAGGATCAATCACTCACTCAGCCAGTAGAGTTAACTCCTTTCTGTGGATTCAGTACATAAGAAGTCCAAAGTGGCGAGGTGTCATCTTTCAATTTAATGGAATCACAGTTGCGGCCCCTTTTAGAAGTGTTCCCCACTAGGGAACTAAAACCTACAAACCAGCAGAGCTGAAGGATACCTGAATAGGAAGCAAAATTCCTATGCATGGATTATTGGGCATAATAGTAAGAGATGGCACTCCCATTTATACCCCTTGATTCCTGGACCCATGTATCCTGGCTATGGGGAGATAACACCACATTATGGTCTTTGATTCAAGCACATACTATGTCCTATAAGACAGGACCCCATCCTTTCAGGATGCTGTCTCACAAAAGGTGCTGCAACTGAGCTTCAGTCATTGCACCTTCCAATTAGCCCAGCCACTTCCAGTTAATGGGGTACATGGTAAGACCAATTAATTCCATGGGATGCGCATTAGCCCATTACTGCACTTCCTCTGCTGAGAAACGAGTTACTTGATCAGAAGCAATGCTATGGAGAATGCCATGATGGTGGATAAGGCATTCTGTGAGTCATGGATGGTAGTGCTGCAGATGTACTATATGCAAAGAAAGAAAATCCATACCTAGAAAATGTGTCTATTTCAATGATGACAGATATCTGCCTCCTTCATGATAGAAGAGGTCCAATGTAATCAACCTGCCACCAGGTGGCTGGCTATTGCCCCAGGGAATGGTGTCATATCAGGGTCTCAGTGTTGGCTTCTGCTTTAGGCAGACTAGGCACCCAGCCGTCGTATTACCCAGAACAGTCATTGTGATGGGAAGTCCATGCTGCTAAGCCCTTGCATAGCCTCCGTCCCTGCCACCATGGCTCCTTTATTCATGGGTCCATTGAGCAGGCACTGGGGTGGCTGGGAAAGAGGCTGACTGATGTCTACAGAACACGTCATTTTGTCTACCTTCTCCACAGTGGGTTCCCTTTGGGCATCACATGGGACACAGATATCTTCACAGATATCTTTGTGCCCCTTCTGAGAGAGGTCCAGCCACGTACCTCCTCCCTAGACTTTGTCACTAATCTTCCAATCATATTCCTTCCAAGTCTCTGACTATCCAGCCAAACCATTAGTAACTGCCCATAAATCTATGTAGATCCACACTTCCGGCCATCTCTCATTTCACACTAGTGGACAACCAAGTATACTGCTCAAAGTTCTGCCCATAAAGTCCAATAAAGACATAGAAACCACACAATACTTCAAATAAAAAATTAATATAAAGAACTGTTAATAGGGGATTGGAGTAATGGGGAATTGGCCAATAAGAGTTGTAGAGTCTGAAGAATGCAAGAATAGAGATATAGGGAACAGCCATGACCCCTACAGCTGAGATAGGGCCCTAGTGCCCAAGGAAGAGTCCCCCACCAAGGGCTGGGATCCAGACCTCAGAGAGGGCACAGTCGTGGTTCACTGGATGGCAGAAAAGTCACTAGATACCTCACTGGTGGGACCTGCCAGGACTCTGCCCTCTGGGATGTCAGGAGAAGGTGTCCACAAGGAGGTAGAACAGCTCAGAACTCACTATAAATTCATCCAAGGGAGTGCTGGAGGGGGCCTTTCACAGGGAGGTGCCTTGCTGGTGGCATTCCTTTGGGAAACTGCCAGAGAAGATGTGGCGGGTGGGGAGCTGCTAGCCACTGGGCATTGCAGGAGCCAGGTATTAGAGAAAGATGTCCCCTGCAGGAGACTGGCACAGCAGAAACCACTGCTCTCAAGACCTGAGCACTGGAGAAAGCGTGTTCTGTAGGAGCCTGGGAAAATGAGGCCCACAGGAACCAGGACAAGAAAACCCTTTCTTTCTCCAGTGTCCCCCCAGTGTCCTCTATTGACAAGGCTTAGCATCATGCTGCTGGCAAAGGAAAATTACTTACAAAGCCCACCTCCATTATCACAGAGCAGGCAAATAAGGATGAGTTTGGAGCTGCATGGCAATAACTTGTTAACTGGCCTGGGGAGGGGGGTGCTAGGAGATGGGGTCAAAGAGGAAGGCAGGGAGCAGACCAACACACAACAGTACATTATTCTATGTAAAAACTGAGCAGACACAACTCTTCTTCAGGAGGCAGGGTTAGAGTCATGAGGAAAGACTGCCTGTCGGAGGCAGACTGTGAGCTTCCTCCATCCCAATAAGACGATGAGCTCAACCCAAGGGTAGGGGCTGGATGTGTGTTCTGAGTCTGGTTCAGCTCTAAGCAAGCCACCCTTACAAAGCAACTCCTGTCGGTCTGAACTTTGAACTGGGGCACTGAACTGACCAACTTCTCTCATTTCTCCAGAACCTGGCTAATGGTAGGTGCTTAATAATAATCAGTTTCTTTGAAAGAAAGAGTGTTCCAGCTCCACGCCATCAGCATGTGACTGTGCTTTACTCCCAGGGTCATCCTTTGCCCTGGGGTCCTTCTTCTCCGAGGCAGCAGCCCCCCAGTGGCCCCAGCTGATTCCTCAGAAATCAGTGTGTGTCTGGAGCTCCTTCATGGGAAAGAAGCATCATCCTCAATCACCCTCACCAAAGCTCTGACCTCTTGGATGCTGGCAAAGTCCCTCCATCCTCATGACTAAGCTTGGAGTACTGGTGATGGGAAAGGGAGGGGAAGGAGCTGTCCTTGACATATCTTGGTGCTGGTTCACAATTTTGGTCTCTCTGACCTTTGCCCTTTGTAAGCCAGGCTTTTAGAAAAGAGAAATAGGGAAGCAAACAGCCCCTCTGGGATCTCCAGGACTTTGGGTTAAGGAAAAGAGTGGTCACATCCGGTCACTGCGCTCTCAATCTCGCAATATCTCTAAGCTGTAGCCTTGATTTCATAAACATCTCAGTTCAGGACTCACTAAGTGAAAATGATCTTGCACGAAGAACACTCCGAGAGCTCCACAGCCTTGTCCAAGGTTCTTGAGACCCTGGATGAACTGCTTATCACTGCTCTCTTCTTTTCTTTCCCGCTTGCCTCTCTGTTTGGTTTGCCCCTCACCTCCTCCAAATATGTCCAATCAAGGATGTGCTGAGTCCCTGCCTAGGTCACCATTATTCTTAGCTTCAAGAGCGGGGGCTGGGGCTCTGCTCCTAGGAGCTCACCGTCCCATCAAGGAGAGCAGAGTCCCAGCTCTGGAAGAGCAGGTGATGAAGGTCTATGGCCCTGCTTCTCAAACTCTAAGGAACATAGGAATCATTTTGGATCTTCGTAAATGCAGATCCTGATATAGAAGGTTTAGGGAAGGCCCAGAGAATCTGCATTTCTAACAACTCCAAGTGATGCCGAAGTGGCCAAACCATGGACCACACTTTGAGTAGCAGGGGTCTGTGGTGTGTGGCTTGGACAACCAAGTGCAACTCTAAAACTCACAAGTCCAGAGGACACAGGCTTCAACAGGGTCTAGAAAGTTGCACAAAGCTTCACAGAGTTGCTGTCACTGGGGCTGGGTCTCAAAGACCAGGAGGTTTCGGAGGGTGGGGGGCATCCATCAGTGGGTGCACCCACGGTCTGCAGAAGAGGCGGCACCCTCACCCCTCATTTCCCCGTCACAACCACCGCTCTCTCAGGCCCTGTCATTTGACTCATCTACACCCTCCTGCAGGCTCTCCTTGCAGGAGCTGCATCAAGTACATGCTGTGTGCCACAGTCAAATTCCTCTTCCCACTCTGCTTCCTCCTCTGACTGGGGAGGGCAGGAACAGGACACTTCAGGAGGACCTTCCGCCTACCCTCTCCTCAAGCAATTACGGGCCAACTGGAATAACGGGACTGCAGGAAATGTAAACATGAAGATTTGGGGGAAATATGAGTAACTGTGAGACATGGACAAAAGATGAGAATGGCAACTGACAATGACTGGCAGAGGAAGTGGGTGGAGGCGGGAAAGTCTCCATGAACTCACTCCGTGTTTGAATGAGACCCTGGGGAGCCCTGATTTTCAGCTTCTTAGTCAAGAGTCTGGCATTTAGTTGCATGGACGTTGTGCTAGGATGCTCACGGGTGCACACAAACAGTCCTTTTTTCATGCTGCCCACACAACCATTCTGCTCTAAAGCCACCCCCTACTCAGGGCACACAGATAAGCAGACCCTACATGTGCATCTTCAATGCCCACATCTTCCCACTCATTCAAACCCTTCTCTCAGCCCAGCCCTTTCCAGCTTCAGAGCCTCAGCCTGTGCAGCTGTGTCTGCCAGGGACCCCCTGCCCCTCCCCCAGCACACTGGCACCTCCTAATCCTTCAAGTCTCAGAGTAAAGTCACCTCTGCAGAGAGGTCCTCCTGGACCACTGTGTCTGAGTCTGCGCTCCATTATCATCAGGGCCCCCTGTCTGCCACGGTCACCACTTCCTCACTTGTGGTTCACCCGTTCATGCTCTTTCTCTCCTGCCAGGCTCCAGTCACCATCAAGTCAGGCACCAACACTGTACCTGGTACCTACTGGACACTCAACAAACACTCCATGAAGGGAAGAATGAAGCCCTACAGACTCATGTCCCTCTCACAAGGGGTGCCCCAGCCAACTGACACCAAGTAGATCATTTACAGTAACTTTTTTTTTTTCTAATTTGTGTTGTTAGCCACAGAACTCTTTCTCTCTCCTAAAGCACTCTTACCCCAGAATCCTGAAGCTCTTCCAACCAGAGGATCCGGTGGTGGCCAGAGCTCCCCAACCCCGGGAGAGGGCTAGTCACAGGCCGTAGTTTGGCCATTGCCTCTGCCCCATTTTCCCATTAATTGGTTAGCTGGGGACCTTATTGCCCAGCTGTTTGGCTCTGACAAGAATTCAAAGCTGGCAACAGGGAGTCCAGAGGACTCTCCTCAAGGGGAGCTGGGACATCACGGTTGCAGATGTCAAGCCCTCGTTCCTGCCATAACAACTGGTGGGGAAGGAGGTGTCCACACTGCCGGTTTGCACCAGCGCTGGGTGTCCTTGGAGCAGTCCTCTAGGCCCCCAGGGCCACGGTCCCTGAAAGACCGCCGCGCACCTTTGCCTTTTCCTGCCTGCCTGCGTGCTCTTACCGCAGTCCCCATCCACAGGCCAGCAGAAAGGGCCTTTCTAAGGACTGTTTACATTCTTGCCATTTTTGCCTGTGTTCAGACTTATTTAAAAAAACGCATCTTAAATATTTACAAGCAATCATAGGCCCTCATGGATTTCAAATAAACTTCCCTATAAAGCAGTCAACTTCAGAGTCTCCATCCCCCCAAGATTCATAAACCCTCAGAGCTGGTAGGCCCGTCAAGATACCAGTGTTCTTGTTTGATGGATGGAGAAACCAAGGGCCCAGGAGAGGCAGGGACCCGCCCAAGGTCACAGGGCCCTTAGTGGTACAGCTGGGGCTGGAGCCCAGGACTCCTGCCACCAGAGCCCTAGGATTCCATCTCACATGTGAAACATCTGAGCACATCAGCACACTGCCTCTGCGGGCATGTGGTTCTCGTTTTTAAGAGAACAAACTGCTTTGAGGTTTCAAACTATTCCTGCGCTTAGGATTCGGAGAAGGAATGTGTGTTAAGTGAACATTCTTGGTCGTCAGCCATCCCCCAGCGCCAGGCAGGCTGGCTGCTCCATGTGAATGTCCTGGGACTCAGCATGTCGGGCGTCTGCTCCATGACTCCAAGACACAGGCCCCCAAACTGCTCAGACAGCAGTGTGGTTCCATGTAAAAGTGCCAGGCCTGAGAGGCTGCCCCGAGAGCAGGTCCTAAAAGAAGATGACCTCTCCAGTCAGAGCAAGGGCTAAGGGTCTTCATCTCAAACTCTCCAACGGTATCTGTACTACTCAAGGGGGGTTGGGGACCACCCACCCTTCATAAGCACCTCAGTGGGCCCAGGAATAGAGATCCCTGCTGAGGCATCTCATCTCAGGCTGGAATCCATCTCTCAGAGTCCCCAGAAACCTCCACGAGGCCTGAAGCCAGAGAGGAAGGATCTAGCATGAGACCGGAAGATGCCATGCAGGCCCTAAGCCCTCTGAGCTACCCCCTTCCTCTCTCCACCTCCACGGGCCCTGACAGGAAGCTGAGCAAAGCTCTTTCTAAACCTGTACGGTGGGACTTCCTAGCGGGGCTCGGAGGGCCGGGGCCTATGCTCCAAGAAGTCAGGTTTCAACAAAGGCTGTGGGTTGGTTCCCATCACAGGGCCTGTTCTGCAGAGTACACTTGACCCTGCACTGGCTTAGGGTGGGTGGGAGGGAGGGCCAAGAATGGCTTGGGAGCCTCAGGAAGCCAGAAGGTGACCCCTTCCCAGAAATGGGCTCAATGAAAAAACTTTGTGGTCCCGCCTCCCCCCGTGCCCCAAAGTCCAGAAGGGCTCCTCTGCACGTGCCCTAGGCTCTATCCCCCATAAGGCTGGGAGGCTGAGGATTGGGGGAGCTCCAAGGACTGCCACCCTGGGCCCTGATGGTCTCCACAAAGGACAGAGATTTTAGGCAAGATGTCTTAAAGTCATGGATCACACCCCCAACTCTGGTTGTACCCAGGCCCTGTCTTGACTGCGCTAAGTTTGAGACAAGAGAAGACATTGCTGCACTCTTCAGGGGTCTACAGACCAGCAGAAGTCTAAGAAAAATAAGTCAAAATGTGATTGAATTGGATTGAATCATGGACCTGTAAAAGGATACTGGTAGAAAAACTAGTAAAAGCCAAATAAAATCTTGAGTTTAGTTAATCGTAATGTATCAAAGTTGGTTTCTTAGTCTTGACAAATGTACCATAGTTACGTAAGATGTTAACGTTAGGGGAAAATAGGTGAGGGATATACGGGAACTCTCTGTACTATCTTTCCAACATCTCAAAAACTAAAGTTATTTCAAAATAAAACATTTATTTAAGACAGTAACCACTGAGCATGCAGTCACTGTGTGTCAGTCATGGGGCTGAGTACTTTCCCTGCATTTTCTCATGTAAGCCTCCCCAGAGCTTTATGGGGCTGCAGTTATCTCCATTTGACAGCCGAGGAAACTGAGGCCAGAGCTGCAGATAACCCGAGTCTAGGCAGAGCAGCAGGTGGTGGCTCAGAGGTCACCAGCCCTTGGAGGAGCAGAGACAAGGCAGCCACCTGCACAACGCTGGGCATAGGACTGTTGGATTAACTCGCTGCATGGAAATCTGAGTCTGAGTAAAAGTGAGTGATTTGCCATAAGGCCCCTGAAACTGGGGTGGTCTTCTGAACTCCCTCCAGAGCCTGCCTGAGGGGGCCCGTGCTCCCTGTGCAGCATCCGCAGGTGGGAGCTGCTGCCCCTCCCCTCAGCGTGCAGATCCTTCCAGCGGGAAATTAAATTCCTTCCTATTCCCTCCTCAAGAGCCTTGGAACGTAGTCCTCAGAAATTTACCAAGGGAAAATTCTTTCTTCCTTCTATTTATAAGATATTTTTTCAACACTCAGAAGAATTCCTAGGACTCTTTTTCACACACCCAGAAAACTTGCAGTTGTTTCCAAGTCTCGGGTTAGGCACCAGGCTCTGACCTTGCCCACTGGTGTGCTTGACGGCCCTTGCCCTCCTCCCCGCTCCCTTGGCCCTCAATGTCACTGCCAGGAATTGCTGTTGGGGCCATGAGGTGAAGGGGAGAAGTTCTAGTTCTCTCTCGCCAACCAGCCTGGGCAGAGAGCAGGTCATAGTCTCAGAGTTTTCTCTCTTTAGTATCAATGCCCTACCAGGTGCTGGAAACATGAATTCTTAGCAGCTGCCGGTCAAAGGTGAGCTACTGAAGAACGGAAAGACCCATGGCAGAGGGAAGGGGGTTTCCACGTGGGGCTCAGTGGTCTCTGGCCTAAATTTTAACCGTGAACCAGGGAGAGCAGGCTGGCCTGTCTTTCCCGAAAACACTTCTCTAAGAAGAGTTTTGATCACAGACAGACCTGGCAGAACTCAGGGCACTTGGGGCAATCATGCGATGGCAACTCAGGATGAGCTAGAACTCAATCCGTGCGCTGAGCTTTGCTCTTAGCGGCTGAATCAGCCTCATTAGGAAAAAGTTCCCCTTTTCATCCTCAAGGTTTTAACCACTTCCCAGTGGTGACTTCAGCAAGCAAGGCCACAGCTGAGATGCCGATGGTCACTTGGGGGTATTTCAGGCTCAGTGAATAATTACATGAACAAAATAACACAAAGTGGTTGCCAACAGCTATTAGACCTGTGAAAAATAACAATGGAAAACTCAGTTGACTGGCTACCAAAAGGCCCTTATGGAAAGGAGGAAACCAGCTGTGGCTTAACATCTGTAAACTCAAAAGGCAACTTGAAAGAGGCAAACAACCAAAGGAAAAACTGTCTGCAAGTTCTTACCTGCGGAGTTATATCAAGGCTACCGTATGCCATTTAACTGGACCAGTTGGTTTCATTCCAAGCTGGGGTGCTTCTGAGCAGTGCAGAGACGGCCTTGCAGAGCCTTTGGCTGTTTCAGAATGGTGATAGACGGAGCAGAGGACAGGCAAGCTACCCCCGGTACCTCCAAATACAAGTTATTCCCCCAGAGGCCTTGCTCCAGAGACTGCGCTCTGGTGAGTGAGTGCCTTCCCTGTGTGTATTCCCAGCCCTTTCTGTCAACAGCGATGGCAGTGGAAGGCCCTGGTGGAAGGTACCTCTTTGCAGGTAAAATCAGTGCTAAGTGACAGCCACGTTGTCAACTCACACCGGGGAAGGTGGCCTCCCAGGAGTGCAGATGAGCAGGAAAACGGTCTTCATGTCATCTTCTGGTCTCCTGGGAAATGCCCATATGCTGCGCAAAGAGCATGGTTTTGCAATCACACACACCTGGGTCTGACTCATTAGCTGGGTGACCTTGAGCACATGACTTAACCTCTCTGAGCTTTAGTCTGCTCATCTGCTTTGCAGGGCTGTGGTAAAGACTAGAGATAATAAATATAAAACCTCCAGCATGTTGGCAGCAATGCAGATATGCAGAACAAATGCTGCCTCTCTCATGAAAGTTAGCAGATGGCACTGCCCAGGGAGGCTAGCCACCTGAGTACCTGGACTTCATCAGACGTTTCCACCAACCCCAAATCTGCACTCAGATCAGATACAGCACTGCCCCAAATCTTCACAGCTCTCACTGTCTGCTTCACAAAGTCGGACCTCCAGAATCTCAGCTGTCTGTGTCTTCCACCACCTTCTCTCACAAATGCCAGGTTCCTACCACATCGGACTTCTCTTGAACACGCCCTGCTTAGCCCTGATGCCATGACACCTTTCCTAAGGCTGGTCCTCTGCTTGGGATTTTTTCTCTCCACCTGCACTTGTTGAAATTCCATTTGTCTTCCAAAGTCTGTCTTATGAGTGGTCTTCTCTGAAGAGCCTTCCTAATCTCTATCAGAACAACCACCTTAGCCCTCCATAACAAGTTTTATGTGCACTATCCATTGCTTATCATAAGAGCTAGATTAAAATATCTCTTTTCTCTGAGATCAGTCATCTGGCTCTAGTAAAGAATGTGGGCTCTTCCATTCACTGGTGGGGAGCCTTAGTCAAGTTACCTAACTCTCTAAGCCTCAGTCTCCTCATCTGTAAAATGGGATGAAAATCATAGTGCCACAAATGAACCTGCAAAATAGAAACAGACTCACAGACATAGAGAACAGACTTATGGTTGCCAAGGGAGAGGTGGGGAGGGAGAGGGATGGACTGGGAGTTTGGGGTTAGTAGGCGCAAACTATTACATTTAGAATGGACAGACAACAAGGTATATAGCACAGGGAGCTATATCCGATCTCCTGAGATAAACCATAATGGAAAAGAACATTAAAAAAGAATGTATATATGTGTATAACTGAGTCACTTTGCTGTACAGCAGAAATTAGCACAACATTGTAAATCAATTATACTTCAATTAAAAAATAGAAAATGAAGAGAAAAAAAAAAGAAAGAAAATCATAGTGCCAAACACACAGAGCCACTGGTAGCATTAAATGTGATTATACAAGTGAAGGTGCCTGGAGCATACTATCTAGTTAATGTTGACTGAGCTCTGAGAACTTGTGTCAGTACAGAGGGCTGCTGGCTTACTAGCCTGGAAGCTCCCCCAGGCCAAGAACTAGATCACCCCCCTTCCCCAGAGAGAACATGGTTCCCAGCATGAGCAGATGCTCCATAAACATCGGCCGAATAAAACTGGACTTCTCCCTTGGGAGAGTTAACCCTTTAAAGGCTGAGACCATGTCTGTCCTGGCCTCTCTAAACAGTGCTGAGTGGTGACAGAGGGCAAGTCAGCCCTTCATCAACACTGAAGGACAGTGAGGCCCTTGGGAGACAGGTTATAACGGGAGATGCCTTTCTCTGCAGTAATGGAGACACATTGGCCCCATCATGGACCTAAAGGGTCTCTCCAATCTCATGCTCTGCCTTCCACAGCCAGGAAGAATCCATTCTTGTCCCATGCCCGCTCTCAGAGTGAAAGTTCTTCATGCAAGGGCCGGTGAGTGAGATTCTGAAGAGGTCACCATAGCAGAGACTAGAAACTCAGCTTGGTCACCTCTTCAAGGGCCTCTGTGTTTAGCCCCACATTGGGCAGGGCCACAAATGCACAAGAACTGGGCTTCATTCTCTTGGAGGCTGCAGCTGTTCTCAGCTTTTCCCCACCACCCATCAGGAAACAACGCAGAAACATAACTGAGCAGCTGTGGCTGTAAAGAGGACCTGCTTCAGAACAACATGTTGCGTCCAGCAAGTATGTGCTGTGGACTGGGTGACGGGACAGTTAACACACGTGATGGGAGATGAGTCCACATAGTACATCCCCAGACGATTCTCTGTCCACTTCCCTGCCTGTGTGTCATTGGTTCAGGACTTATGGTACCATCCCTTCTAGCTTCCACTGGTCCGGGTCCCCTCCCTTGAAGCTGTATGTGAGACAGTCTACCAACATCACTGCAGAGGTCATAAGTGATGTGCTCAGTTCCATAGATGCCACCTGGGCCCCCTGCTCTTTTCTCTCTATTCTTGAGCAAGTGCCCATCGGAATCCACCAGGACCTGCCAACAGAATTTTCAGCCTGTCCTCAGTCCCCCTGGTGTCTGGATCCAGTAACTATGGCTTTCTATGAGATTGGAGCCAGGTTTGGCCGAGCCACTCTTGCACACGTGTTGTTTTGAAAGATTAGCACAGAATCCAACACATCATTTCTCTTGGGTTCCTCTTCCAAGCCAACAGAGAAAGAGTTGTTTCCAGAACACACACACACACACGCGCGCACACACACACACACACACACACACACACACACACACACACACACACACACACATTATTAACCAATGAATAAGAGCCAAGAAAACAATGTAGCCAGCATATATATTCCAAACAGCTTGTTAGGAATGAGAATTGCAAATATATCTAATTCTACCAGGCTCTTTGAAGAACCATGCTGAAGACCTCTTACAGCCAGCAGAGCTAAGAAAGCCACCCAAAGTGGTTTGGGCTCTGCTCGCTGCTCAAGGGCCTGCCCAATTTTGTGCACTCTTGGGTTCTCCCAGATGGTGAGAACTTGCTTCATGCCAAAGGGCTCACTCCCAGATCCCTGCTACCTCACACCTCCCACTTGACAGCATCACTCCTTCATCCCATGACTTTGCCTTGAGAGTGGCCACCTGGCCATAGTCAGCAGCACCATCCAAGAAGGTTCCCTCTAAACAAAGGCAACTTCCCCATAAGGAGAAAAAACAAAAGCCACTGTGACGTCCTCCATTAATGGGTATCAGAACTGGCCCCCAAGAGTGTGAAGGTCCAAACAAATTTGATTTATGAAAACTAAGCAAACTTTTCAGTAGCTTTGGCACATCCACAGCACTGGAGAAAGGCCTTAATTATACTACCTCTACTCATTAAATAGATAAGATCTTAGCAGAGACAAGCTATGTTTTGTCTTCAGGAAAAGAATGTAAATCCATCTGGCTCCATATTTTATAGGCATCAATAGCTTGAGGCTATAGAAATGCACAAAGTTTTCATCTTCCCGGATCTGGGGGTGGAACAGAAGGGAGACATCAACATGAGAGCTCTAAGGCTGGCAGCACAATAATGACAGTGATATATTGGAGCATTCCTGCCTCTACAGAGCCCCAGAGCCAAACACTGCACACGTTCTAGACAAGACGCCAAAGAATAAAAAAACAAAGAAAGAAACAGCCCTGCAGTTTATCACAGAAACGCATCTTCTTGCGCAATCAATGGAAAGAAGATTCATACACTTAATGGTTCACATGACCCCTCTCCCAGGCCAGAAATAACCAACGCTCTCTGAGTGCCCTAGGGCTTCTCAAGGAGGTCATCACAAATACCAGCTAGAGAGTCAGTTAGTATTAATGAAAACTTACTGTATGAGCAACAGAGTTCTAACACCCACGGGGAGCTTATTGTTGTTCAAATGAAAGTTCCCTTAAAGGAAATATGGCTTTCTACTGAAGCTCCACCCAGCTGAAGCCCCATAAGCCCCTCACCTCACAAAATCAGGACTCAGAGGAAGAGTAACTGTGTGAAACTAGAGAGTTTCTTTACAAAGGTACCCTCAGTCCTCGGACCTCTTTTCTTCCCCCTCTCTCCTTATTCCTTAGGGGATTTCACTTATCCAAATCTTTTTTTTATCTACTAAAATCTATTTCTACATTTATATCTCCATAACAGGCCTCTTACACAAACCCTAGATTTTAAACCCTAGTGCCAACTTGATATCTCAAACTTAACAAACTTCTAATCAATCAATTTTGTATATTGATCTTATATCCTACAATGTTACTAGATTCATTTATTCATTCTAGTGTTTTTTTTCTGTAGGTTCTTTAGGATTTTCTGCATACAAGATCATGTTACCTGTCAACAAATATAGTTAGATTTCTTTCTAATTTATATGCCTTTAGTTTCTTTTTCCTGCTTTATGTCACTGGCTAGGACCTCCAGTATAACACTGAATAGAAGTGGTGAGAATGAACATCTTTGTCTTGTTCCTGAACTTAGGGGAAAAGTATTCAGTTTTTAATGACCAAGTATGATGTTAGCTGTAAGTTTTTCACAGATGCCCTTTATTAGGTTGAGAAAGTTCCCTTCCATTTCTAGTTTTCTGAGAATTTTGTGAAAATGGGTGTTGAATTTTTGTCGGATGTTTTTGCTACACTTTTTGAATGATGATATGTTTTTTCCCCTCTGTTCTTTTAATATACTGAGTTACAATGATTAATTTTTAAATGCTAAACCCAGCTTGTATTTCTGAAATGAATCTCAATTCATCATAACATATAATGCTTTTTATATATTTCTGGATTCACATTTCCTTATATTTTATTAAGAATTTTTTCTGTTTGTCTATGTTCAGAAGGATATGGGTCTTTAGTTTCCTCTTTTATAATATTTCTGTCAGATTTTAGTATCAGTGTTACACTGGCATCATAAAACAAGTTGGGAATGTTTCTTTCTCCATTTTCTGAAGTTAGTATTAGATTAGTATCAGTTTTTGTTAAATGTTTGATTGAATTCACCTGTGAAGCCATCTAGGCCTGGAGTTTTCTTAGAAGGGAAGTTTTTATCATGAATTTAATTTATTTAATGGGTATAAAGCAATTCAGATTTTTGATTTCTTTTCGAGTCCATTTTACTAGGTTGTGTTTTCCAAGGAATTAGCACATTATACCTAAGTTGTCAAATTTCATCCCTTGTTATCCTTTTAGTAGATGTAGGACAAATAGTGGGATATCCTCTTTCATTCCTGATAGTGGTAATTTGTGTCTTCTCATTTTTCTTATTTAATCTTGCTAGGAGTTTGTCACATTTAAAAATCTTATTATAGTGCCAACTTTTGGCTTTGTTAATTTTCTATTGTTATGTTTTCTATTTCATTGATTTCTACTCTTATCCTTATTATTTATTTCCTTTTAGTTACTTTATGTTTAAATTGTTCATCTTTTTCCCAGCTTAAGGCAGAAATTTAAATCACTGATCTTAAACTTTTTAATATAAATGTTTAAAGCTATAATTTCCCTTCTACTGCATTAACTGCATCCCAACAAACTTTAATATGTTGTGTTTTCATTATCATTTAGTTTG
Organism: Eschrichtius robustus; assembly: GCF_028021215.1. Lineage (NCBI taxonomy): Eukaryota > Metazoa > Chordata > Mammalia > Artiodactyla > Eschrichtiidae > Eschrichtius > Eschrichtius robustus. The sequence goes on along the minus strand of NC_090825.1, from coordinate 113,264,968 downwards.
AAATATTTCTAATTTATCACATATTTACTTCTAAAAGTACATTGTTTGGTGTTTCATAAACATTTCATTACTATTGATTTCTGCTTTAATGTTTCTGTGATCAGAGAACATACTCTATAAATTTCAGTCCTTTGAATTTCAATATTTTAAAATTATTATATGGTTCTGCAACTGGTATAACTTTATAAAACTTCCATGTACACTTGAAAAGAATGTATATTCTGCAACTATCAAGTGCAGTTCTCCATAAGTGTCCATTAGGTTAAGTTGTTTGATAGTGTTGTTCAAGTTTTCTGTATCTCTACTGATTGTGGATTTGTCCATTTTTCCTTTCAGTTATGTCAGTTTTGCCTCAAATATTTTGAAATTTGATTATGAGAGGCATATACATTTGGCATAGTTATGTTTCCCTTGTGAATTAATATTTCTATTGTTTTGTAATGTCCTTATCATCTCTGGTAATTTTCCTTATCATAAAGTCTATTTTGCCTTAAATTGGTAGAGCTACTCCAGCTTTCTTCTGCTTCTGGTTTCATGGTATCTTTCTCCATCGCTTTACTTTCAATTTACGTTTAAAATGCATCTCTTATACATTGCATATAGTTTGGTCTTGCTTTTATATCCAGTCTGATAATCTCTGCCTTTTAGTCCACTTGTACAATTCTTTATACGCTTGGGTTTAAGTCTACCTTTCTGCTATTTGTTTTCAATTTGTCCCATCATTATTGTTTTATTGTGCTTATGTCTCTCTTTTTCTGCCTTCTTTTGAGTTAATCAAATATTTTTTAGCTTTCAATTTTGTTTCCTTTATTAGATGTTTAGCTATTTTTATTTTATATTTAATGGTTGCTCTACAGATTACAGTATGCTTCTTATCTATATGAGATGATGGATGTTAACTAAACCCACTGTGTCAGTAATTTAGACAAAATATGTAAATCTAACCATCATGCTGTACACCTTAATATGTCAATTATTTCTCAATAAAACTGGAAAAATGCATCTTTACTCATCACAGAGTACTTAGAATTAATATTGTACCTATTACAAAACATGTCAGAGTCCTACAAAAATATAATTTCATTGTACTCCCCATCCTTTGTGCTACTTTTGTCATATATTTTACTTCAACGTACATTATAAAACCCCACAATGAATGTTACTATTTTCCATTCAAATAGTGAAGGATCATTTAAAGACTTTAAGCAAAAAAAAAAAAAAAAAAGAAAAGAAAGACTTTTACATTTACCCACATATCAACCTTTTTTCTTGTATTCTTTGTTTCTTCCTATGAAATCCAAGTTTCTATCTGACATACTCTTTCAGCCTAAAGAACTTTCTTTAGCATTGCTTATCATGCAGGTTTTCTGGCAACAAATTCTCTCAGCTTTTGTTTATCTGGAAGTTTCTTTATTTCACCCTCATTTTTATTTTTATTTATTTTTTCTAGAGAAACAGCTTTTTTTTTTTTTTAATTGGGGTATAGTTGTTTTACAACGTTGTGTTAGTTTCTACTGTACAGCGAAGTGGAGTTCCCTGTGCTATACAGCAGGTTTTCATTAGTTATCTGTTTTATGCATATTAGTATATATATGTCAATCCCAATCTCCCAATTCATCCCACCTCCCTTGTTTCCCCCTTGGTGTCCATACCTTTGTTCTCTACATCCGTGTCTCTATTTCTGCCTTGCAAACCGGTTCATCTGTACCATTTTTCTAGATTCCACATATATGTGTTAATATATGATATTTGTTTTTCTCTTTCTGACTTACCTCACTCTGTATCACAGTCTCTAGGTCCATCCACGTCTCTACAAATGACCCAATTTCGTTCCTTTTTATGGCTGAGTAATATTCCATTGTATATATGTACCACATCTTCTTTATCCATTCGTCTGTTGATGGACATTTAGGTTGTCTCCACAACCTGGCTATTGTAAATAGTGCTGCAATGAACACTGGGGTGCATGTGTCTTTTTTTTTTTTAAGTTGTAAATTTTTTAAATTTATTTTATTTATTTATTTATTTTTGGCTGTGTTGGGTCTTTGTTGCTGCTTCCTCTAGTTGCGGCGAGCGGGGGCTACTCTTCATTGTGGTGTGTGTACTTTTCATTGCAGTGGCTTCTCTTGTTGCAGAGCATGGGCTCTAGGGGTGTGGGCTTCCGTAGTTATGGCACGAGGGCTCAGTAGTTGTGGCTCATGGGCTTAGACCACAGGCTCAGTAGTTGTGGTGCACTGGCTTAGTTGCTCCACAGCATGTGGGAACTTCCTGGACCAGGGATCGAACCCATGTCCCCTGCATTGGCAGATGGATTTTTTTTTTTAAAGACTTTCCTTTTATTTATTTATTCTTTAAAATTTATTTATTTTTGGCTGTGTTGGGTCTTCGTTGCTGCACGCGGGCTTTCTCTAGTTGTGGCGAGTGGGGCCTACTCTTCGTTGCGGTGTGCAGGCTTCTCATTGTGGTGGCTTCTCTTGTTGCAGAGCACGGGCTCTAGGCACATGGGCTTCAGTAGTTGTAGCATGCAGGCTCAGTGGTTGTGGCTCATGGGCTCTAGAGCACAGGATCAGTAGTTGTAGTGCATGGGCTTAATTGCTCCACAGCATGTGGGATCTTCCCGGACCAGGGCTCGAACCCATGTCCCCTGCATTGGCAGGCAGATTCTTAACCACTGAGCCACCAGGGAAGTCCCCACATGTGTCTTTTTGAATTATGGTTTTCTCTGGGTACATGCCCAATAGTGGGATTGCTGGATCATATGGTAGTTCTATTTTTAGTTTTTTGAAGAATCTCCATACTGTTCTCCATAGTGGCTGTATCAATTTACATTCCCACCAACAGTGCAAGAGGGTTCCCTTTTCTCCACACCCTCTCCAGCATTTATTGTTTGTAGATTTTTTGATGATGCCCATTCTAACTGGTTTTCACCCTCAGTTTTAAAGGATATCTTTGCTGGATACCATATACAGAATTCTGGCTTGACACTGTTTTCTGGATTCTGTTCTTTCTGATACTGTCAGCTGTTATTTGTATTTTTGTTCCTCTGTTATATATTGTGGTTTTTCCTCTAGACTGAAGTTTTTTTCTTCATTTGTTTTCAGCAGCTTGATTATAATGTGCCTTGGTTTGGGTTTTTAAAAAATGAGTTCTGCTTGGGGTTTGCTGAGCTTCTTGTATTTGAGATTGATGTTTTCCAACAAATTTGGGAACTTTATGGCCATTATTTCCTAAAGTATTTTTCTGTCCCATTCTTTCTCTCTCATCCTTTTAGGCCTCCAATTACCCATGTGTTAAATGGGTTGCTATTATCCCATAGGTCAGTGAGTCTCTGTTCAATGTTCAAAATCCTTCTCTCTGTTCTTCAGATTAAATCATTTCTATTGATCTATCTTCTAGTTCACTGACCCTTTCTTCTTAAGTCTCTAATCTGATATCAATCCAGTTCTGGGAAATTTTCACTTCAGATATTGTACTTTTCAGTTTAAATTTTCCATTTGGTTTGTTTTCATAGTTTCCGTGTTTCCTCATTATATCCATCTTTTCCTATACGTTCTTGGACATATTTGTAGTAACAATTTTTAAATCCTGTCTGCTAATTACAACATATGGGTCATCCTGTGATGGTCTTCATTTTTTTTCTTGACTAGCAGGTACATTTAACTGCTTCTTCATACATCTAGTAATTTTTTATTGTATTCCTGACACTGTCAAGGGTGCCTTATAGGAGTCTGAATAATGTCATCTTCCTTTAAAGGGTATTGCTGTTTGTTCTAGAAGATAGTTAAATCATTGATCTTGATCCTGTTGAGTTTGGTTTCATTCTTTGTTAGGGCTAGTCTAGTTTTGTTTTTGTTTCTCCCTTAATCCCAGGGTATAGTTCTTACTCTAGGGCATGGTCTTCATTCCTAACACATGATCTTTTCTGGATATTATCTGAATATTTGAAGTGCTTGTTTCGTTCTCTCCATTCTGACTTGACCATAACTTTAGCATCTTCTAGCTCTTGAGATCTCTGGTGTTTCCATTCAGCTCTCAGATTCAGAGAGGTGAAACTCTGCTGGGCTTTTTAGAGTATCACCCTATACATAAACACTCAGCCCTCATCCAAGGATCCACTTGGACTCTCATTTAAATTTCTTCAGTTTCTTCCTCTCCAATACCTTTTCCACAGCATCTCCAAACTTCGATCTTTGCCTCATCTATCAATTTTGATTTGCTATGTTTTATTCAGAAAAAAAAAAGATGGTGATGGGTGTTTGTGTAATATAAAGCTTTCTGAACAATACATGAGAGCTGTGAGGCTGGAAATTCTCATTTTGTGGCATCTCCCTGACTGTGTTGTACCCCTTGCTACACAAAAATAACTTTCTTCTGATACTCTTAGGACCATTATAAAGACAAAGTTTGTAGTCAACTGTCCTGGCCTTGCCAAATAACTTTTGCCTGAAGGAGCATATTAAATGAGCTTTTCACACCTGTTGGTACCTGAACATCACTTTTTGGTCCCATATTTTCCCAATTCTAGCTAGCTATTTGATCAGATAGCTCGGTTATGAGACTGGATGCTACTTAAGATCCTTGACTCTCAACCTACCCAGTTTAAAAGTCACAGTATCTTAACCTTTTTGTTAGAAGAAGAGTATAGATTGAGAACAGAATGAGAATGGAAATTTGAAAAAAACTGAAGTTATTTGCGTTTAAAATTGCATTTGGGATTTTTTTTGAGAACATGATACCATGTCATTGGCTCTCTTGACAAGATGTGAAGGAAGGGCTCATACAGTGCTTAGAGTTGAAACAAGGTTCTTCATGATTTATACAAGGATAATGATGTGTGCACATTACTGTATTTCATTAAACGTAAGACCATTTGATCATAAGACTTATTATTTTTGGTACCTCAAAGAGCCTTGTCAGACACATGAAATCAGTCACATCATTACTGCTCTAAAATTTCTTTCATTCTATTCCTAGGGATTTGGTATTTATCCTGTCTTTGGTAGCATGACTTAGCAAGTGATACACAATCTGCTACACATAACTTGGTAACAAAATGAACACAGCTTCACCTCCTGTGGTTAACTTCCTTTATTAGGTCTGGTAAAGCCTTGTTACTCAAAGTATGGCCTGGACCTCCAGCAGTGACATCACCTGGGTGCTGACTACAAATGAGCAACCTCAGGCCCCATCCCAGACCTACCTACAAAATAATTTTAACAAGATGCTCAAATGAGACAGCAACAGTCAGCTCTACCCACCACCAGAGCCTCCCATCAAGCCTCTTAGATAGCCTCAACCACCAGAGGGCAGACAGCAGAAGCAAGAAAAACTACAATCCTGCAGCCTGTGGACCAAAAACCACAGTTACAGAAAGATAGACAAGATGAAAAGGCAGAGGGCTATGTACCAGATGAAGGAACAAGAAAAAACCCCAGAAAAACAACTAAATGAAGTGGAGATAGGCAACCTTCCAGAAAAAGAATTCAGAATAATGATAGTGAAGATGATCCAGGACCTCGGAATAAGAATGGAGGCAAAGATTGAGAAGATGCAAGAAATGATTAACAAAGACCTAGAAGAGTTAAAGAACAAACAGAGATGACCAATACAATAACTGAAATGAAAACTACACTAGAAGGAATCAATAGCAGAATAACTGAGGCAGAAGAACGGATAAGTGACCTGGAAGACAGAATGGTGGAATTCACTGCTGCGGAACAGACTAAAGAAAAAAGAATGAAAAGAAATGAAGACAGCCTAAGAGACCTCTGGGACAACATTAAACGCAACAACATTCGCATTATAGGGGTCCCAGAAGGTGAAGAGAGAGAGAAAGGACCAGAGAAAATATTTGAAGAGATTATAGTCGAAAACTTCCCTAACATGCGAAAGGAAATAGCCACCCAAGTCCAGGAAGCGCAGAGAGTCCCATACAGGATAAACCCAAGGAGAAACACACCGAGACAAATAGTAATCAAAGTGGCAAAAATTAAAGACAAAGAAAAATTATTGAAAGCAGCAAGGGAAAAACGACAAATAACATACAAGGGAACTCCCATAAGGTTAACAGCTGATTTCTCAGCAGAAACTCTGCAAGCCAGAAGGGAGTGGCATGATACACTTAAAGTGATGAAAGGGAAGAACCTACAACCAAGATTACTCTACCCGGCAAGGATCTCATTTAGATTTGATGGAGAAATCAAAAGCTTTACAGACAAGCAAAAGCTAAGAGAATTCAGCACCACCAAACCAGCTCTACAACAAATGCTAAAGGAACTTCTCTAAGTGGGAAACACAAGAGAAGTAAAGGACCTACAAAAACAAACCCAAAACAATTAAGAAAATGGTCATAGGAACATACATATCGATAATTACCTTAAACGTGAATGGATTAAATGCCCCAACCAAAAGACATAGACTGGCTGAATGGATACAAAAACAAGACCCATATATATTCTGTCTACAAGAGACCCACTTTAGACCTAGGGACACATACAGACTGAAAGTGAGGGGATGGAAAAAGATATTCCATGCAAATGGAAATCAAAAGAAAGCTGGAGTAGCTATACTCATATCAGATAAAATAGACTTTAAAATAAAGAATGTTACAAGAGACAAGGAAGGACACTACATAATGATCAAGGGATCAATCCAAGAAGAAGATATAACAATTATAAATATATATGCACCCAACATAGGAGCACCTCAATACATAAGGCAACTGCTAACAGCTATAAAAGAGGAAATTGACAGTAACACAATCATAGTGGGGGACTTTAACACCTCACTTACACCAATGGACAGATCATCCAAAATGAAAATACATAAGGAAACAGAAGCTTTAAATGACACAATAGACCAGATAGATTTAATTGATATATATAGGACATTCCATCCAAAAACAGCAGATTACACGTTCTTCTCAAGTGTGCACGGAACATTCTCCAGGATAGATCACATCTTGGGTCACAAATCAAGCCTCAGTAAATTTAAGAAAATTGAAATCATATCAAGCATCTTTTCTGACCACAACACTATGAGATTAGAAATGAATTACAGGGAAAAAAACGTAAAAAAGACAAACACATGGAGGCTAAACAATACGTTACTAAATAACCAAGAGATCACTGAAGAAATCAAAGAGGAAATAAAAAAATACCTAGAGAAAAATGACAATGAAAACACGACGACCCAAAACCTATGGGATGCAGCAAAAGCAGTTCTAAGAGGGAAGTTTATAGCTATACAAGCCTACCTAAAGAAACAAGAAAAATCTCAAGTAAACAATCTAACCTTACACCTAAAGAAACTAGAGAAAGAAGAACAAACAAAACCCAAAGTTAGCAGAAGGAAAGAAATCATAAAGATCAGAGCAGAAATAAATGAAATAGAAACAAAGAAAACAATAGCAAAGATCAATAAAACTAAAAGTTGGTTCTTTGAGAAGATAAACAAAATTGATAAGCCATTAGCCAGGCTCATCAAGAAAAAGAGGGAGAAGACTCAAATCAATAAAATCAGAAATGAAAAAGGAGAAGTTACAACAGACACCGCAGAAATACAAAGCATCCTAAGAGACTACTACAAGCAACTTTATGCCAATAAAATGGACAACCTGGAAGAAACGGACAAATTCTTAGAAAGGTATAACCTTCCAAGACTGAACCAGGAAGAAACAGAAAATATGAACAGACCAATCACAAGTAATGAAATTGAAACTGTGATTAAAAATCTTCCAACAAACAAAAGTCCAGGACCAGATGGCTTCACAGGTGAATTCTATCAAACATTTAGAGAAGAGCTAACACCTATCCTTCTCAAACTCTTCCAAAAAATTGCAGAGGAAGGAACACTCCCAAACTCATTCTATGAGGCCACCATCACCCTGATACCAAAACCAGACAAAGACACTACAAAAAAAGAAAATTACAGACCAATATCACTGATGAATATAGATGCAAAAATCCTCAACAAAATACTAGCAAACAGAATCCAACAACACATTAAAAGGATCATACACCACGATCAAGTGGGATTTATCCCAGGGATGCAAGGATTCTTCAATATACGCAAATCAATCAATGTGATACACCATATTAACAAATTGAAGAATAAAAACCATATGATCATCTCAATAGATGCAGAAAAAGCTTTTGACAAAATTCAACACCCATTTATGATAAAAACTCTCCAGAAAGTGGGCATAGAGGGAACCTACCTCAACATAATAAAGGCCATATATGACAAACCCACAGCAAACATCATTCTCAATGGTGAAAAACTGAAAGCATTTCCTCTAAGATCAGGAACGAGACAAGGATGTCCACTCTCACCACTATTATTCAACATAGTTCTGGAAGTCCTAGCCACGGCAATCAGAGAAGAAAAAGAAATAAAAGGAATACAAATTGGAAAAGAAGAAGTAAAACTGTCACTGTTTGCGGATGACATGATACTCTACATAGAGAATCCTAAAACTGCCACCAGAAAACTGCTAGAGCTAATTAATGAATATGGTAACGTTGCAGGATACAAAATTAATGCACAGAAATCTCTTGCATTCCTATACACTAATGATGAAAAATCTGAAAGAGAAATTATGGAAACACTCCCATTTACCATTGCAACAAAAAGAATAAAATACCTAGGAATAAACCTACCTAGGGAGACAAAAGACCTTTATGCAGAAAACTATAAGACACTGATGAAAGAAATTAAAGACGATACCAACAGATGGAGAGATATACCATGTTCTTGGATTGGAAGAATCAACATTGTGAAAATGAGTATACTACCCAAAGCAATCTACAGATTCAATGCAATCCCTATCAAATTACCAATGGCATTTTTTACGGAGCTAGAACAAATCATCTTAAAATTTGTATGGAGACACAAAAGACCCCGAATAGCCAAAGCAGTCTTGAGGCAAAAAAATGGAGCTGGAGGAATCAGACTCCCTGACTTCAGACTATACTACAAAGCTACAGTAATCAAGACAATATGGTACTGGCACAAAAACAGAAACATAGATCAATGGAACAAGATAGAAATCCCAGAGATTAACCCACGCACCTATGGTCAACTAATCTATGACAAAGGAGGCAACAATATACAATGGAGAAAAGACAGTCTCTTCAATAAGTGGTGCTGGGAAAACTGGACAGCTACATGTAAAAGAATGAAGTTAGAATACTCCCTAACACCATACACAAAAATAAACTCAAAATGGATTAGAGACCTAAATATAAGACTGGACACTATAAAACTCTTAGAGGAAAACATAAGAAGAACACTCTTTGACATAAATCACAGCAAGATCTTTTTTGATCCACCTCCTAGAGTAATGGAAATAAAAACAAAAATAAACAAATGGGACCTAATGAAACTTCAAAGCTTTTGCACAGCAAAGGAAACCATAAACAAGATGAAAAGACAACCCTCAGAATGGGAGAAAATATTTGCAAACGAATCAACGGACAAAGGATTAATCTCCAAATTATATAAACAGCTCATTCAGCTCAATATTAAAGAAACAAACACCCCAATCCAAAAATGGGCAGAAGACCTAAATAGACATTTCTCCAAAGAAGACATACAGACGGCCACGAAGCACATGAAAAGATGCTCAACATCACTAATTATTAGAGAAATGCAAATCAAAACTACAATGAGGTATCACCTCACTCCTGTTAGAATGGGCATCATCAGAAAATCTACAAACAACAAATGCTGGAGAGGGTGTGGAGAAAAGGGAACCCTCTTGCACTGTTGGTGGGAATGTAAATTGATACAGCCACTATGGAGAACAATATGGAGGTTCCTTAAAAAACTAAACATAGAACTACCATATGACCCAGCAATCCCACTACTGGGCATATACCCAGAGAAAACCGTAATTCAAAAAGACACATGCACCCGAATGTTCATTGCAGCACTATTTACAATAGCCAGGTCATGGAAGCAACCTAAATGCCCATCAGCAGACGAATGGATAAAGAAGATGTGGTACATATATACAATGGAATATTACTCAGCCATAAAAAGGAACGAAATTGAGTCATTTGTTGAGAAGTGGATGGATCTAGAGACTGTCATACAGAGTGAAGTAAGTCAGAAAGAGAAAAACAAATATCATATATTAATGCATGTATGTGGAACCTAGAAAAATGGTACAGATGAGCCGGTTTGCAGGGCAGAAGTTGAGACACAGATGTAGAGAATGGACATATGGACACCAAGGGGGGAAAACTGCGGTGAGGTAGGGATGGTGGTGTGCTGAATTGGGCGATTGGGATTGACATGTATACACTGTTGTGTATAAAATTGATGCCTAATAAGAACCTGCAGTATAAACAAACAAACAAACAAAACAACTAACACTAAACTTTCATTGGGTTATTTGTATGGAAATACGTTAATATAAATGTTTCAGACATTACATGAAATTTCTAAAAATCTTATATGTTCTGGTACAATGTTATAAGTAATAATCCTAGTTATTACTTTAAAATGTATATCTCAAAAATAACTAATTTTCTTGTCAACTGCATTATTATGAACTTTCATCAAATCTTTAACAGTGGTCATTTTTAAGTCTTTTGTCATTTACAGACAGTTCTGGGTGTACTCTGATGCTTTTGCAAATATGTTCCTATAAAAGGCTTTCATCTTCAAGAAATTCATGGAAAAGACTCTGACAAGTACAGGTTTCTGGTAACTGACTGTACTGCTGAACTGAATGAATAAGCATTTTCAGAACTCTAATGAAAAACTGATGAACTCATAAAAGTGCTAACAAAAGTTCAAGATGAAAAAAAAAAAATTAATTACATGGGACTGAGTGAACTGATGAGGATGAGTATAATTTTTGTGACTTTCTGTCTGAATTAAAAAAAAAAAATCCCTCAAGGACTCAGAGGCAAAGAATATAGAAATCAATTTTCACTGCAAAGTAAAGGAGCTGTTACAGTGGAGGATTACTGGACTGAATGTCAATATTATGACATAGTATGAGTGTGTTTCATGTTTGGTAATTGCAATCATTGTTGCTTTTGTTGTGGTCATCCATGTACAATGCTTGGTGTCAGTCTATTTATCTCTTGTAAAAATAAAATACAGTGTGTGTGTGTGAAAAAAAAAATGCTCAAATGATTTACTTTGCACAATAAAGTTTAAGAAGCATTTCCATAAAATACTTGTTTGTTGTTTTGCAAGAAAAAAGGGAAATTTGGCCATTTCTCCAATGACAAATATTTGTTTCACTAATGTCAGTTTTACATAACTCTGCTCCTTTTTTTGCTTCAATGCCAAAGTACAGTGTAATCTTTTTAAAAAACATTCTAAATGTCAATGAAACCTAATATGTATAGTACCAAAATTCATGTAAGTTCATAACTCATTGAAGTGAAAATACAAACAGCTAAGAGCAAGTTTTCACATGCATAGGCAATGAAAACATGTCAAGACTGCTTCTTGACTAACAGTCACCACATAATGTCATTAATTTCAGAGATGTTAAAATATGGAAAAGAGGAAAAATGTATATCCTAAAATTGATAAAGCAGAGTAAGTGATGAAAAACATTCATTCTTGATCTAGGTTTGGGCTTTTCTGGAACTCAGAACCAAGGTACTTAGTTACAACAATGAATACATTCCAAACATCCAGTGTGGTCCCTGTCATTAGAGAGTCTCCAACTGGTTTCCCTAAAATTGGCAGGAGGCTGAGGATGCTGCCTTAACTAAAAACAGGCGGTTGAGACCTCTAACCCACTTCATAACCAGTCAAAGTTTCTGTTGCTCGTGAAAGGAATTTTCTCTGCTTTGCTGCATACCAGAGTTTTCAGCACTCTCACATTTCTCTCCTGATGGAGAAACATGTGATGAAGAAAATGTGATGGAAAAACACATTTGCCAAAAAAGACTCCTCCTGGATTAAATAAAATTGCTATATTCCGCACCCTGATCTTTAGCATGAAAAAAACTCATGAGTTAGGGACCATGGATAAATGAAGCCCTCAACAATTTTTCATCCGATTTTCCCTAACTGGCTTTAGAAACTGGAGCTCCTTAAGTTGATAACATCTTGCTGTGTGCGAACCTTCCTTCCCAAGAAGTAACAGGGAGGGAGAGAAAAAGAGAATTAATGAACTTGGAAATCCTGTGAATCCTGCAGCATCCACTTCTTTTACATAGGTTTCCTCCCCTGGTTCAACTCCAGCAGGAGGATATGGTTTCACATGGGCAGCAGTAGGCTAAACACTTGGCATGTTGTACTGGTTGTTTTGCCATTTTCAGAACCAGCATATGACAGAAAGTTTATTTGTTGGTTATCTGTGTTGACCATATTGATGATAAATTACAAATTCTGAAGGTCAGAGATGGGATCAGTTTAACTCATCCTGTATCAACTCCAAATCCAATAGCTATTAAACAAACGCCAATGGACACGTACACCATGAGTAACTTGGTTAATAAGAGCTGCCTTTTAAAGGTCATCTAAGAACTGGCTTTTAAAGGGCATCTTTATGCTTTTCACTCTTGTCCTAATGGATGCTTACTCTTCCTCTCCCTCCCTCCGTACTCAGGCAGTGTACAACTTGGAAAATTCTTCCTGAGTCCCAAGGGAAGCAGACCATACTTCAACAGAGATGTACAACATGGTCTGGCTTGGCTTAACAGCAGCCCACATGTTTCCTGGTGTGTGAATATGGTATTGCTCAACCTCAGGGATAATGGAAGTTGAAAATTGGCACCAGAGTCCAACATCTAAAGACTTTGGCTACTGTGTGTGCAGTTGCTACAGAGGATGTTTCTAATACAAGAACTATGAGCTTGTTCTATTCCACATGCTGAGCTATTGATCAGATTAACAATGGCACTGTTAAATCTCCTGTCTGTCACTGAAACATGGGTCAATTCCTGCAGACATGTGTGTGACGGAAGCTGCCCAGAGCTTCATGGGGAAAGCGCCCTCTGCTCTAAGAAGTTAGCCATGCTATAGCACAGGGAGATCAGCTCGGTGCTTTGTGACCACCTAAAGGGGTGGGACAGGGAGGGTGGGAGCGAGACGCAAGAGGGAGGAGATATGGGGATGTATGTATACGTATAGCTGATTCACTTTGTTATACAGCAGAAACTAACACAACAATGTAAAGTAATTAGACTCCAATAAAGATGTTAAAAAAGAAAAAAGAAGTTAGTCATGCTAATTGGTCTCTTTCCACAGCACAGACACCAGAAACGGCGAACCACAAAAATTGCAGCAATTTACAGATGACTGCATTGAGGCTTAAAATTGTACGTCATCTTCTTTGACCATCCAGTCAGAAGTGACCTTTCCGCAATTGGAAACCCCCAGAGCACATTCTCCACCTCCTCCTCCTTGAAAAAAGCACTTGAGAGCACTGACTGACTTGTCTTTCTCCCTCACTAAACAATAAGCCCTTAAGAGCCAAGACTGTGTCTTACTTATTCATTTTCCCACAGTGCCCAGAACAGGGCCTGGCACAAAGTAGATTTTCTGTTGTATTTGTTGAATGAAATTAATTAGAAACATAATGTGCTAGATACGAGGTGACTTATAAGTGGAGGATCAGAAGGTCAATAGAAGTTTATTATCCAAAACTAGTAAGAAACAATTACCATCAATAGAATCATTCACCTCTAATCCTAATGTTCCTCTTGTTCCTTAAATATCTGTAGAAACAGGAACCAGAAATGAGAGGTGGGGGGAAAAGTACTGGTCAATATGAAAGAATGACAGACTCTGGTTTGATATAATTTTCTAACACTTGCTTCAGGAGATACTTGTTTTAACCCTCAAAAAAGGATGAAATCTAAGAGGCCCAAGACAGAAGGAAGGATGAGTAGAATGGGCCAACTAAAAGATAGTGAGTTTTCTGTCACTAGAGGTATTCCACTTAAAGGCAGTAGTATGCAGGATCTGGCCTGTACTTTAATATGAGAGCCAGCTAGATTTCTTCCCAACTCTGCATTCAGGGATGTTGTACTGATAGCTGGCAATCAACCATGGTGGGAGTATTTACACCATGGAAACTGGCAAACTACAAATCAAGACTCTTTTATGTTCCCCAGATAGCCAGTTGTTAAACATTTACCAGCACACCACTGATTAAAGGTTAAGTGACTAATACTGAGGAAATTTGTACATGAGATCCTGCACTGAAACACTGGTTATCAAGATAACCTTTCAGGTCTCCTCCAGTGCCAACTGATTTGAAGCATCTCTTGTCCCACCTGGAGGGAGAGGCCCCATGCCTGTGGTGGTTATTGTTGTTGGCTCTACCACCAGGTTCCTAGGCCTGGTTACCCTGCAATTAAACTCTTTTATGGACTTAGCTAGAGGCCTGGCTCCCCAAAACCAACACTACCATTACCCCCAGGTCCCAGCTCAATACATGTGGCTTCAGCACCTGGCAGGCAGTCATGCTCAGAGCCCTGAGTTGCCAGACTTCTCGGGATTATTTCCTGCTCTGAGGGATGAGAGCTTTCCCCAAGCTCCACAGATGTGGAGCAGCCCTCGAGTCCACATGCTTGTGCACAGCAGATGTGGAGCAGCCCTCAACTCCACATGCTTGTGCACAGCAGATGTGGAGCAGCCCTCAGCTCCACATGCTTGTGCACAACAGAGGCCAGAGGCAGGGTCACAGCCACTAGAGTTTTCCTGCAGAGAGCATGGTGCCTTCTGAGGTCCACCCCAGGGATCCCATTCCCATGAGGAGCAGAGACACATGGGGCCACCCATAGGGAAAGATGGGTACTGGAGTCAGAGGAGACACAGAGGAAGGCAATTAGGAGTTGTCACAAGACAAAGCTGCAATAGGAGCACTCACTGCCTGGGGGACACTTGGCTTCCTGCCATGAATGAGGAATTCATCTGGTTCCAGTTACCTTGGTCCTCAGAGCCCCAACAGTGCTGGAGAAATGAATCCTCCCATGCAGCCATGGCTACATGCTTTCCTTTCCACAGTGCACAGCCCAGGCCTGGCACACAGTAGGTACTCAAAAAGTATTTCCTGAATGAGCAAACAAATAGACAACCATTGGAGCTCTGTATTGGGCCTCTCAGATTTCAAACCCCTTTGAGGACCAAAACAAGCCTACCTCCTCCAGAAGGCCTTCCCAAACCCAGGTATTAAGCATGCCATCAATCCAGGGCATCACTGAACCCAAAATCACTCCTTTCCATTCTCAAAAATCCTCCAGTGGAAGTCAACACGTAACGACCCTCTACTTGGGCTTGTCTTAGCTTCCTGTGTGGGGGTCTTATTTCTTCAGGGAGATCATGAACTCCTTGAGGGAAGGACCTGAGCTTCCTCTTTCTCTAGTGTCCTTCTATGGTGTCTAGCTCAAGGTCAGGGCCCCACTGTCCCATGATGATTGGTCATTGGCCAGCGTCCTCCATTCACTAGATCTAGCTCAGTTCTAGAAGATATTTTGTCCCTCCATCCTGAATTGCTTCTCCGAGGTGATTTTGGAAGAGGTGCTTGCTCCTTGCCTTTGGTAGGATACACTGGGTTGCAGAATGGACCCCATGCCAGCATTGTCTCCCCAGAAAAGTAACAGAAATGTCAACCATATCCTAATGAGGAAGCAGCATAGGCCATAGGCCAAGCACACACAGTACCCCCTTATCACCCAGGCAATACAGAATTGGCCCTACCTTCTTACCTTGTTCTTGGAGAGAAAACTGGACTGTGTGAAAGATAGAGTCGTGGGCAATGTATCCCCAGAGAACAGCAATGACAGTAATATAAAGCACTTGGCTTTCCCCACTTCTAACTTAGTCTCAGAAAATAGCTCAAACTCTGAGAAGGATGGGTATGCACTCCCTGCCACTGACAGAATTCAGAACTTATGGGGAATGTGTCAGCCATTCACCAACTTAGGGTTTAAACTAAGTTTTAAATTCCTTTTAGAGCTCATAATGTTTATGCAGATTCTAAAATAGAGCAAACAAGTTATTTGCTACTTCATTGTATAAAAATCTAAATCCAGGGGAATTAGGTTCTATTGCTGATTCCAAACTTAGTACCAGGAGAGCTGATTTGTTTTGTTCAAATGAAAACTATGATTAGAACATCCTCACATATACATGTCTGCCATAACAAAACACTAATAGATTAAGTGGCTTAAACAGCAGATTTATTTTCTCACAATTCTGGAGGCTGGAATTCCAAGATCAGCATGCCAGCATGGTTGGGTTCTGGTGAGAGCCCTCTTCCTGCCTTGCAGAAGGTCACCTTCTTGCTGTATGCTCACATGGTCGTGCCTCAGTGCGTGTGCCTCTTCTTACAAGGCCAACACCAATCCTATCGGATTAGAACCCCACCCTTGTGACCTCATTTAACCATAATTACCTCCTAAAAGCCCTATCTTCAAATACAGTCACATTGGGGATTAGGGCTTCAACTTGGAAATTTGAGGGGCACACAATTCAGTCCATAGCAATGTCTGAGATGAATTTCACTACACCTCAAGTACAAAGTTCTTCCAGACCAAGTATCTTTCTCCTAGGAGACATGTCTGTGATTAATGCAGCCCACTTTCTTACAAGAAACCTGTAAAAATAATCTTTCTCCAGTCTGTCACCTTCCCACTGCTCAGATCAGCTCCCCCTCCCCTTGGAGTCACCATTAAACCACAGAAATAATTATCTATCTGAGGGCTGCAGTCCTCCCACATAACCTGAAGCCATTGCCATTTGTCACAACAGATCATTTCTAGAACTCTGACAGCCAGCCCTAGGAGCAGCAAGAATGCTCATTTTCCTCACCCTGCCAGAGCTTCAGAAAGAACTCGGCTCAAAATAAATGCTATTGAAGCAGGAGACACACAGGAGGTACACAGCCTGTCACTACCTCAACACAGGCCTCTCCTAACCCTCCATCCTATTGACTGTGTGAGAGCCATTGCTGGAAGCTCTGTAATCCAAAACCATCAAGCATTCATGGGCTTGGCAACCACAAATAGAAAATGAATTGGATCACTCTCTTTCAAATTAGTATAACAACATTGTCTGGGAAATGATGATAAAAAATAGTTCTAAATATTGGTTGAATTCTTTTCTCACTATCCTGCTCAGGCTCTCCTCCATTGTTTTTTACATTTCCCTCCTGGTGGTTTGGAGACCTTGTGTTCAGTAACATGTTCCCAAGAAGGAGAGGCTGAAGTCAACCTTGACTTTGTACACCCACTCTATTTCCAGGCCAGAAACTAGACTTTCCCTTTTTCTGCACCTCACAATCTCTGAGTTCTCTAAAGTTTACCACCTAGATGTCTGTTTTTTTCCTGTTTTATTAAGATACAATTGACATATAACATTTTATAAGCTTAAGGTGTACAACATAATGGGTTGATAGATGTATATTTTGCAAAATCATATTTCTTGAATGCACCTGTCTTCTACCCTCCATCCATCCCATCTCTAGGCCAAGCCATCATGTCTTCTCTCACCTGGGTACATGCACCTGCCTCCTAAAAGGTCTCAGTGCTCTCAGGTTCTCCTTTGTAATCCATCCTCCACATGGAAGCCCAAGTCATCCTTCTAAGCCACCAAGCTTCCTTGCCACTTTCCTACATGAAACCTTTTAGTGGCTCCCCCATTGCCCTCAGGACAAAGCCTACACACTGCAGTATGGCCCACCCTGCTAATTCATGATGTCCCCATGGATCAGGCCTCCAGACGATGCTGGAAAAGACGATCCAGCCACATGAGACGTCAAACTCAGGTTAGTCTTATACACCTCTTTAATCTTAACCCTCAAGAGGTCAAGAATCACACAGGTAGAGGGGATTGTAAGAAACACAACATGTAGGTCCTTGTTTCTAGGCAGGAAACAAATCTAAATTACAGCAGGAAAAGGGCTGGCATTGTCTCCAAGACCTAGCATGGGTCTGACTTCAAAGGAGTTTCTCTGCCAAACAATGTTTTAGATAAAGAGCAAAAATACACTATAGGCAGTTACACCCATCTAAAATTGACACTAATGATCATATTGGGAAACTCCTTAAATCATGTGGCTGTTCTTCATATCGGGATCAAGTGCAAAGCAACCTCCTAGAACAATGTTTTAAATGAATCATCTTCCAAATAGATTCTCCTCTCCGGGGTGGCCCCATTCCATTCATCTGCAGTTACAGTTTTCATTTTGCACAATATGAGAATGACTTTGACGGCTATGCTGATCTGGGGAGAGGAGAGGGGATAAATCGAGCAGGACAGATTAGTTCTGGAAAATTAGGCATTTGCTGGGTCACCCTGGAATTTTCAGCTTTGAATTTGGCCTCCAGAAGCATTAAGTCGGCCAGAAATCTCTCTAAAATGAGAGCCACTAAAATGCCAGTTGCATCACTAATTATTAAAGAAATGCAAATCAAAACTACAATGACATATATACACTAATATGTATAAAATGGATAACTAATAAGAACCTGCTGTATAAAAAAATAAATAAAATTAAAAAAAAAAAACTACAGTGAGGTATCACCTAACACTGGTTAGAATGGGCATCATCAGAAAATCTACAAACAATAAATGCTGGAGACGGTGTGGAGGAAAGGGAACCCTCTTGCACTGTTGGTGGGAATGTAAATTGATACAGCCACTATGGAGAAGAGTATGGAGGTTCCTTAAAAAACTAAACATAGAACTACCATATGACCCAGCAATCCCACTACTGGGCATATACCCAGAGAAAACCATAATTCAAAAAGACACATGCACCCCAGTGTTCATTGCAGCACTATTTACAATAGCCAGGTCGTGGAAGCAACCTAAATGCCCATCAACAGAGGAATGGATAAAGAAGATGTGGTACATATATACAATGGAATATTACTCAGCCATAAAAAGGAACGAAATTAGGTCATTTGTAGAGACGTGGATGGATCTAGAGACTGTCATACAGAGTGAAGTAAGTCAGAAAGAGAAAAACAAATATCATATATTAACGCATATATGTGGAATCTAGAAAAATGGTACAGATGAATCGGTTTGCGAGGCAGAAATAGGGACACAGATGTAGAGAACAAATGTATGGACACCAAGGGGGAAGTGGGGGGGGGGGCGGGTGGTGGCATGAACTGGGAGATTGGGATTGACATATATACACTAATATGTATAAAATAGATAACTAATAAAAAATTAAAAATTAAACCCCCCAAAAAAACTATAAACAAAATAAATAAATGTCAGTTGCACAGAGCAGTTCTTGAGCCGCCAAACAGATGGGAGTTGTGAGGAGATGAAAAGCTGCAAGCACTGCACAGGCATAAGCCATGGCTCCATCTCCATTCCTTGGACATGAAAGTCACTGCATAACCTGAGCCCACTGCCCAGGAAATCCATCAGTCCATTAGAGGAAACCCCACCGTGAGAGAAAGCTGAGACTCACTCAATGCAGAACCAGTAATGCTTTAAATGAGGAGGTCCCACTTTCGGTGTATTTCCCTCCCTCATTTTCCATTCACTCTCCTATCTAAACTATGCCCCAAATTCTACCTGGAGAACCCCACGCTCAGCACAGCAGGCTCTGGTCATGCAGCCGTAAAACTGTTCATTTCTCCAAATGAAAAATGCACATGCTTCTTACTGGAGGCTTCGTACTCAAGTTGGGTCAGTACAGGAAGGGAAGGGCTCCCGCCCCTCCACGTGCCCTGTCCTCTCTCCTGGCCTGTCTTGTGTGGACGAACTGCAACCATGCAGAGATGGTGCTGCCACCTTCCGGCCAGGCCCAGCTCCTAGCGATGTGGCCTGAGAATGGTACTCAGGCTAATAGCAGCACCCCCTGCCCCTTCCACCCTCAGCCGCAAAAGGCAGAGAAGTGCTTAATTTTTAAGACTCCATCACTTGGCTCCATCCTGAGCCCCTAGGCCCTGGATGCTCAAGTCAAGGCCCTGCCCATTTTCCCCTGGAGCCTTGGTTTCATCATCCCCATGGTAATGAGAATAGCTGTGACAGTGTTCTCCAAGCTTCCCTCGTGGGTCTGGGTGCTCAGTTTTCAAGACCAGGGAAAAGTTTCTTTCATTAGAAACAGCAACAGAAGAACCTTTCAAGGAGGGCTCCCGGGACTATAGCAGAGATGGGAGGAAGCCAGAAGCCTGTGTGTGAGTCGAGTTGGCTGGACACAAGAGCACCGTCCAGTTCAGACACGCTCCACATAGGCAGGAAGATCACATCTGCAGAAAGGAAACTGTGGCCTGCCTGCCCCAAACTCTCAGAAGCAACCTGCCACATCTATCTGAGTCATTCATTCCGTGGCATAAGCATGACCCTTTCCCAAGTCCTGTGTAAGAACAAATGCCCCTGGTGGAGAGGATCAACCACTAGGTTCCCGCCAGTTCATGTGGATAAATTAATCAGATCAGAAATTTCTGGGGTCTTGGTACCTTTGGCAGTCACTGTTGGTACCCTGCCCATACCCCTTCAACACCCACCATTCTCAGGTCAACCCCAGTACCTCCAAGTGCAAACTCCTACAAGTCTTTGTGCTAGATTTTACTCTGACCAATGGAGCCTGCTCAGCCCGTGCACAGAGCAGGCCAGTATGCTGGGGAGTTAACACCCCAACCCTGGACAGCAGCAGCTCTCACCCCTGATGCATGGAAGTTGGAGGATCAGTACCCCAGCTGCCTTACGCCTTGGCTGTGATAACTCTGAGCACATTCCCCCAAAGCTCTCACCCTCTGTGGCACTCTCAGCCACCCGTAGAGTTAACCCACTAGACAGCACACCCTCTAGTGGCTTCTTTCCCTTCCCTCTCTTACGTCCTCACTCCCTACGCCCATTGCCCAGTGTCTCTTAGGAGTAAAAGCCAAATCTATGTGCTTTCAAAGCCCCAAATCTTTCTATAACAACAGGCTGGCAACTGCCCCCAGCCGCTCTGTACCCAGCCACACCTGAGAGGCAGACAGTGAAGCGGGGCACTGTGGAGTCCTGTCTCCGGAGCCCATACTGGCCTCCAAGGCAATAGCTTACCCACAGGTGCTGCATTCTTGGCATTCCATGCTTGTTTTCTGCACTCAGATTCCAACCCAGGTGTTTGGCTGTATATTCAAAGTCCAGGAGGGTTTTTTCCTTTAAGCTGCTTAAAAGAAGTTACAATGCTAGGGATTCTGGCACAGGGTTTATTACAGCCCTGAATTTCTGTGAGATGGTCCACAGCAGCCCAAGGCAAAATTAGAAATATAATGAAATTTTCCACCCTTAAAAAGTCGTAGCTAAATAGTTGTTCTAATTGCTGAGGATTTTATGAAAAGAGACCACAGCCTTATTTTGGAAATTAACCCAGCACCAGCTGCAGCTTCCTGGCCCCAGAGCCGTGGACATATATCCTTGTCTTCACACATATGCTCATCTGGACATGGGGTGGCCTCGGGGGGCTGAAGCATGCAAGATGAAATCCCACAAATCTCCATTATTAAATCCATGATATATTTCAAATCCCACCCTCTATCTTGGTAATGACACCTCTGACATCCCTCCAAAGGAGGAGAGAGGGAGGGCGGGTAGGAGTAGAAGAGGGAGAGAGGGTCCCTTTTTGTCTGTCCACATCTACCAGCCTCTTCTTTGCCATATCCTTGGGAACAGTTTAAGGGTATTTATCCTCTGGGACAGGTCTCCTCATGCAACTCTCCCAGCCTAGAAAAGGCGCTGTCAACCACTGACTGATGCAAATCTGGGCAACGTCACGTCCCTTTGGTCCTAGCATCCTCAGACTGCCTTAAGCTGGTCCGGACCAGTGGGATGCTCTAGCCAGGCTACCCGTGGGGCCTAAACCTGGCTTTACTCCTCCTCTGCTCTCCTACCCTCCAATAACTTATCTTTGTCTCTCTCTTCAAGCAGGTATATGGAAAGCAAACTAAATCCCAGGTAGGGTTCTCCACCAGAGGATATCCCAGCCCCAAACAGGAACCTTCAGGAATTCTGCACTTGCCTAAAACCTCTTAAGGATTACCCCTAGGTTCCTCGGGGATATCGGTTGACCTTTCCTGTGGTTGTAATACCTCCATGGAAAGGGTTTGGGAGTCTTCACTAAGGCACAGATGGGCAATTGGGGGATTTGCAGTTATTCAGAGCAATTGGAAGCCTTAGACTCCATCTCTAACCTCTGAATGTATTTCACGAGTAACACCCCTATGATCATCTCCCCACACACTACTCATCCTTCCAAACCCAGCCAACTGCCACCTTCTCTAGAAAGCCCTCCCTGATTCCCTGTGCCAAAGGAGGGCTCTCATCCTCCACAATTCTCTGTGCTTCCCTCGTTGGGTGGTGCCTCGTGTCACCCTCACATGTGTGCATGCCCAAGCATTCTCAGTGTGCAGTGGGCTCGGGGCTGGCAGGGCCCATCTCCTCTTCTCAGGCCCCAGTCCCCACTCCCACCATTGATATAGAGTCATCTTGCTGCAAAGAGGTGCTCACTAAATGTTCAAGGAGGAACATGGGTAAAGGAATAACTTTTCAGGTCCCACCATGACAGAAGACGTTGATCAAGCAGGGCAGGTCTGGTCTGGCCAGTCTGGGAATGAAGACAATGCAGGTGAAGGGAATCACCCAAGCCAGGAGAACTCAGAACTGTCCAGCTCCCTCACCCTTACCCCCAGGTAGTGCCCACCCCACACACTCCAACGCATCCATAACATCAACTCTCTCAGGGTCATATGGTCAACCCCCATTTCTTAGGGCTTGTTAGGATGCTTCTAATATACAGATCTGGACACCATCCTCTAATTCGCTCTGATGAGGGCCTCCAGAGTGGTTTGGTCCACAAGAAGGAGGAATTAGGAAGCCTGCTCTGCAGAAACACGCATACATAAACATGGGTACACGGGTGTGCACACACACATATATACACACACATGCTGGAATTCTCTGGACATTTTCCCAACATTCTCCTTAAAACTGATTCTTTGTTTCCCTTTGATAAGCCAAGGCTTTGGCTTGAGGGCCCAATGTTCTAACATTAAAAAGCCACTGTTCAGCAGAAACACACGTCAAAATCTGGAAGCCAGTACTGCTGAGAACAACCAACTCTGACATTTAAGCAAAGCTCACGCACCCATGAATGTTTATAGGAAGATATGGAAGAAACCCCACTTTGCAGAGAAACAGCTGGGTGTTTAAAAGCTTTGTTTATACTTTAGCATCTGCCTCAGGAATTTGACATGTTAAATATACTCATTGCCACCCACCTTGTCCAAACTTTCATCGGAGAAATGTAAAAGGATTGACAACGGCAGGTAGACTCTGGCTCTTGAAGTCTCAGCCTCATACCCCAAGGAGTCTTGTCCCCAACCCACCCCAACTTTTTTGAGGTTTTCTTCATCAAGGTTCAGTCTTGGTGTTAGGATCTGCCATTGATCTTAGGAGACCCCATGGCTGGGTCCAAACCCACAGGAGATGGGGCAGTTAGAAACTCACAGATGAGTGGTGGCAGCTCAGATCATATCAAGGAAGTCATTCTTGGGGCTGGGTAGATCCATCCTCTCTGCGGCCAAGAGAGTGGTTTACTGTCCTGGACACACACACACCCAGGGTTTGCCAACCCTTGCCCCTCACCAGGATGTGAAGGCTGACCCTGTGAGACTCTGAGGGTCCCCTACCAGGCAGTTGTCACAGCCAGCATGGGGAGGACAGGGGGTCTGGTTAGTCTCCCACTTTCCTTCCTCCCCATCAATGACCTTTTCCCCCCATTCTACCTGGGGGCACCCCAAAAGTCCTTAAAATGTCCTAAACCATCAAATCTCATCAAGCCTATGCCAGGCATCTTGGATCAGATGCACATTGAAGGGAACTAAACCCTAAGCCCCAGAGCAGAATTCCCCAGTTGAAACTGCAGGGGTGGGTGGTGCTGTTAGGGCCCCATTCTGCCTAGAGGGCCTCATCACATCCCAGAGACTGAGCAGTGATCTAAGGGTGGGAGAGAAGGACGCTGACCACCCAGAGCCTAGGGAACTGCTCTAGAAACAAGTTCACCTCTCAGTGGGGAATCGTAGCCTCCTCGATTCAATCCCAACAGCCCTGCCAGGCTCATCTGCTGTCCCCACCACATGCCCCCTCATTTGGGTCTCAGAGTCCCTCAACCTTCATGACACACAGCTTGGGGTTTCTTGTGCTGGCAGCCTCTGTGCCCTTGCCCTTGCCTTTCCTCCTCCTGGAAGGCTCTTCCCTACCTGGAAAACACCTTCAAAGACCAGTCAGCCATCACTTCTGGTCTCTCCCTCACCTGCCTGAGTCCTTTCCTTGCCAAACTGAGGCGGCCCTTCCTTTCTCTGATGCCCCGTGGCTGCAAAATCCCTTGTCTTGAATAAAAAATAGTGAGGATCTTTGAGCACATGGCCCATCTGCCCTGGCGGACAGAGAGCCCCACAGGGACAAGGGTCAGGGCTGTGTCACCAGCCTGGGGCCAGGCACACTTAGATGGCACAATTCAGTTCACATAAAGAGAAGCTGTGCCACTTCATCATATCAGCAACGCTTCACCTGACACGGGAGAACAATGCTCTTCCACGTATCTGACTTGTTGGCCACAGATACAAAAAGGGCAGAAATCTCCTCCATCATCTGATCCAGCCAAGAAAATGCCAAGTCAGCCATAACAGCCAAAAACTCATCCTGTCTTTTCCATGTATCTACAGTCAAACAAGCTTCAAACAAGCTCTGAACAAGCACCAAGTTGGAAACTTTTGATAAAGCCTCCTCTAGGTTTGCACAAATTTAAAGGATCCCCTATCTTGTCCCTACTCATTTAAGAAAACCCATAGAAACAGACAAATTAGAAAGGCTTATGCACTTTTCAAAAGGCAGCTTAGAATTCCAGTTCCCCTGGAATAGCATTTCCTGAGCAGGCATCACCAATTTCTGCCACCATCTATTTACCATCTGTGCTATTATTAATTTTATACTTCTCTTCATATTAACATTAAAATGGCTCTCCTTTATTTAAACTTAGCTTTGCTCTTCCAGTGCATTTTATGTTTCCTAATATCCACTAAACCAAACAAAAATAATTGACTTGTCTAAAAGTCTGTGTACAACCCAATATCTTTTTGTCTCCCGCTCGTGGCTCGCTCGGGGTGGCCCCAGTTTTGCTCCGCCTGCCTTCCAACATTGTGGACCAAAATGTCAACACTTCTGCTCCACTTGATCGGGGACGGGGCACAGCAGCGACAGTGCCTGGCTTCCAGGCTCTCTGGATGACTCATCGACCTTGCCCAGCACCTCCTGAGGGCCTGGCTAAGGAGGTTACTGTGAGCAGAGTTTGCAAACACTGGAAGGCAGACGACAGAAGGGCAAAGTCAGGCTTTGTGCTCACTTCAGGGAATAACCACACCCGCTCCAGGCTCCCGCCTACCTGCTTTCCATTCTCTGAGCCACTCATGCAGACAAGAGAATCAGCACAGGAAGCCTTTTCTCACAAAGATCCAAGAGCTGCAGGCCCTGTTAAAGGTGGGGCTGGAGAGCCTTGCCATCTCCTCGTGGGATGCCCAGGGACAGAGGCCATAGCAACAACAGCAGTAGCACCAGTAATAATGACAACCTATAGCTCCTTAAGTCTTGCTGCCTGGGTGCCAGGCACATGTTATCAGAACCTGGCACCACACACCACAAGGCTGGGGAGGAATAGAAAGTCCGTAATAATTATAACTGTGATTTACTGAGTGCCTCCCCTGTATCCAGCTGGGATAAATGTTTTGCACACATTCACTTATTTAAGCCTCACATGGCCTCTCAAGGTACTTATGACCGATGAGAATTTGTTTACAGAAGGGGAGCCCGAGGCTGACTGCTGAAGTGAAGGGACAAGCCCAAGGTCATATGGCTCCTGGTTCCAACAGCCGGAAGAGCCCACACCCAGTCTATAGGGCTCCAGCACCCATGTGGCCTCTGCTGCTCCTTGAAACCCACCTGAGACCAGCTTTCCCCAGCCACACTGCTGTCCTCAGGCAGACACTCTTGTCCATTTCACAGTGGCCAACAGAGACTGCACTCTCCCTGGCCGTGAGCACCAGGCTGGTGCTTCAGAGTTCCCCACCCACTGGGCCAGCAAGTTGCCAGGATCCTGGGGTTAGACTGGGTACTGAGATGGGAGTAAGAGGAGAGAAAGCTTGGCCAGGGAATTGTATTGGCAACCTCAGGGCTTCCCAAGAGCACACTCTTTATACGGGAGTCTTTTCCTTTCAAAGCAGCAGAATCAAGGTGGGGGTTGGCCAAGCACTATACGCCTTTACCCAAGTGGCATGTTTGGATGCAGCTAACATCTTGCAGCAGGTGCCTTGGGGGCTCAGGCCGTGTTTGTGCCTGGTCAGGGGAGTCTGCGGTGTGGGGTTATTCAGAAAGGGGTTCGGCCTCTCTGAGAAACCCGGGTGCCCTGCAAGGCCCCACACACTCTGCCCCCCGCCTCCGTCCGCCTGTCCATACTCATGCCCCACTGCTCCTCCGCACGATCAGATTCTGATGCATCTAGTCTGCTTTGTTGATCTTTCTATTAAATCCAGGACCACAGTATTTTTATTATGACCATCTTAAAATACAACTCATTTTCAAAATCTCTTGGCCAGTCTCACCTGTTTCATTATTTTTCAACTAACATTTTTCTCATTCTGAATACAATACGTGTACATTGTACAAAAATTGGCAAATCTGAAAAGTATAAAGAACATATAAAATTGCTCAAATCCAACCACCCAGACATAAACACATTAACATGTGAGTATATTTCCTTTCCTTCCTTCCATTTTTTTCTATGTCTCTGATTATTTTTAATAAAAAAAAGTAAACATGCTATTTATATAGCTTGTATCCTGGTGTTTTCATTTAATACATTGTAAGCATTTTCTCATGTCATTTAATGACAGGAATCTTCACAAACATGATTTCTAACGACCAAAGAGTATTCATCATATGGATGGGCCATGATTTAGTTAACTGTTACCATACTGTTGGACATTTTGGCTGTTTCCAATTTTTTCCATTAAATAATGCTACAACAAATACCTGAATATATAAGTCTGTATATGAATCTCTGATTCTTCCACAGGATAAATTCATAGAAGATGAATAGCTTGGCCCCCAGGTATGGATATTTTCTGGCTTTTGATACAAAGCATTTCAGAAACCTGGTTCAGTGTACCAGTCCCTCACCTGCGTATCAAAGTGCCCATTTTACTGTATCCTCAGCATCACTGGATCCTGTCATTTTAAAAACTGCTTTCCCTCTTGAAATATGAAAAATGATATATACTGTTTTAATGTACATTTTTTGAGTGTTAGTTAAGTTTGGCATTTTTCCATATGCTTACTGGCCTTCTCCTTTCTTCTTTGGTGGTTTGGTTATTCATGTCCTTTGCCCTTTTTACTATTGTGCATTCATATTTTTCTTATTGAACTGTAAAAAATCTTACATTGGAAATATAGAAGATAATGTAAATATTCCTTCATATTGTTTTCTGGCTTTAAGATGGCAGTTTTGACGTTTATCCCTTTAATTCATCTGGAATGTATTTCGATGTATGGTCCATGACAGCGATTCCCATACTTTAATGTGAATTAGGTACCCTCACCCCACACAGGGTGGAGCTTAGGAAACTTCATTTTAAGCAGTGCTCCAAGGAATTCTGAAGCCTGTGGCCACACTTTGATAAACACTGACTCAGAGTAAGAAGCTAACTTCTTTTGGCAATAGATGAATTGTGTCAGCATATTTATTGAATAACCCTTCCTTACCAACTGCTGTGAAATACTAAATGAGAAACTGCGTTCCTACATCCATGTGGGTCTATTCTTAAGCTTTGTTTTATTCTCTTGATTTGTCTTTTTATTCTTGTGTCAGAACCATCATCTTATGACTATTAAGATCTTGGAATACACATAAATATCTAGACATATAAATCCCCCTACAACTCTTATTTTTCAAAATTTCCTTGACCATTCTCGCCAACTTCTTTTTTTTTTTTAATTTTAAAGTGTGTTCATTGACTTCATAACTTTTTTTTTTAATTTTTATTTATTTATGGCTGCATTGGGTCTTCGTTTCTGTGCGAGGGCTTTCTCTAGTTGTGGCAAGTGGGGGCCACTCTTCATCGCGGTGCGCAGGCCTCTCACTATCGTGGCCTCTCTTGTTGTGGAGCACAGGCTCCAGACGCGCAGGCTCAGTAGTTGTGGCGCACGGGCTTAGTTACTCCGCGGCACGTGGGATCTTCCCAGACCAGGGCTCGAACCCGTGTCCCCTGCATTGGCAGGCAGATTCTCAACCACTGCGCCACCAGGGAAGCCCCTCGCCAACTTCTTAACTACTAGATAACCTTTGTAAAGTTCCTCCAAAAAATCCATTTAGAATTTTGTTTAATATTCCCATAAACTGAGAACTTAATTTAGAGAATTTAGTATAAAATAACAGCTAATATTTTTTGAGCCATTTCTATGTAGCAGGTTCTGCTTTAAGCACTTTCCACTTATCAACTCACACCAATCTTATGAGGCAATTATTATTATAGATGAGAAAATTGAGGCCCAGAGATATCTGGCAACTTGACCAGGATTACACATTAGCAAGTAGTAAAGCTGGAACTTGGACCTAGGTAACGTAACTATAGCACTCTTCCTCAATCTTCACACAGCACTTTCTCACATACCTTCAAAATATGCACACTTCCAATTCATGAACATGGTATACTTTTCCACTGATTTAAATCATCTTTAATGACTTACATTAATGTTTTGTAGCTTTCAATACATAATTAATAAGTGTTAAACATATTTCTTATTCAGTTTATTCCTAGGTATTTTATATGTTTAGACAACTAAAATGAGCTTTTTGTATTAAGACTTTTCCAACTGGCTAGTGTTAATACATAGGAAAGCTACAGCATATAAAGTATTTATGTAGCCTGGTCACCTTACTGAACACTCTTATTAATGCTAATAATATTTCTATTGGCACTTTTAAATTTTCTCATAAGATAATTATACAATTTAAAAATAATTACAATTTTGATTTCTACTTTTCAATAGCTATACCTTTCATTTTATGATTTCATGCCTTATTGCATGGAGTGATATTAAATAGAAGAGGTGAGAGAGGAACATTCTTATCATATTGCTGGTTTTAATGGGAATGTCTCTATTGTTTCTCTATTTTCTACAATGTTGACTGTTGTCTA
The DNA here is from genome assembly GCF_028021215.1 of Eschrichtius robustus. NCBI lineage: Eukaryota > Metazoa > Chordata > Mammalia > Artiodactyla > Eschrichtiidae > Eschrichtius > Eschrichtius robustus. The sequence continues at coordinate 113,235,782 of NC_090825.1, read as the reverse complement.
GATGGTTTAGACAGTCTATATCATGTTATAGAAACATTCTTTGCACCACAGCACTTTAAAATTTTAACTATTTCTGATAAAAATCTTTCTAAAATTTATTGACTTCTGTCTTCTTTAAATGGAAGATTTAGAACATAATTTTCCTTGAGGATTCATAATTACTGACTGCACATCCATTACTGTAATATTTTAAGACACATGGAATTCTCTTGCCCCCATATTAATTATATCCACCAACACTATGTTTCTTGAAATCAGATCTCTGCTTTTTTATGTTTCTTTTCTGTGCTATTAGGTTGTCACTTTTTGCTTTTGTCAAAGTATCAGTCTCTACTATTCCTCTTTATCCTTCTAATTTTTTGTAGACATACAAATTAGAAAACTCTACTTTTTAAAGTTATGTATAAAGTGAAAATAAACTCTGAGAAAGCAATTTCTTTATGAGAAAGAGTGAAAGTGTTATTAGATAATAAATCTTGAGCCATTTTGACTGCTAATTAAACTTCTCCTGTATTCAATGGCTGTCAGCTCTGCTCTGGAGAGGAGAGGATTCCAGGTAGCTGAAGCATTATTACATCCGTAGGCAGGAAAGTAAACATAAACATGCTTTAAGAACTTCAACAACAAAACAGGAGTAAAGCAGACAGTTATTAAATAAAGACCTCATTCTACAATCATTCAGTGGTCTTTCTATAAACTCATTGGAAGTTTTCATCCTAATGTACAATGAAAGTTACTGTGATCAATGTGCTCACTACCTGGGCAAGGGCACGGAAGGGGAATGATAACCTATTGGGGCAAGCGAATCATCTTTGTAATATATACTCCACACATTAAAATATCGATGCAGCATCAGGCTCTACGCTGGGAACTCTAGGGATATAGAATCCTGTAAGAGAATTGAAGCTGCACACAAATAATTATAATAAAAGTCAGCACATGAGCAAGGCTTGGGGCTGCAATTTTCAGGCCCAAAGAAACACATTTAGTCAGCTTAGGAAGGAATATCAGAGTGGGGAAGGGGCACCCCCGTCACATGCAGTGAGAAGAAAGGCCATGGACGTGTCTGGGCCTGTGTGAGTGGATGCCCGGGGTCATCATGCTCCCTTTTCCTGGGCTCTCGAGGCTGGTGCTGGCCCCAGGCCCATCCTCAGTTCCAGCCCTGGCTTGTTTTCTTGGCACCTGGAAGATTCTACATATCCCTCCTCATACACCAGTCTTACTTTGGTTACCAAGTGGCCTACAGATATTTACTTTAAATAACTATCCATGCTTTTAAATAACTGACTTTTTCATTGAAAAGTAATATGTGCACGTGGTAAAAAAAAAAAAAAAAATCAAATGGTACAAACAGATATGCAGTTAAAAGCAAGTCTCTTGCTTACCCCAGCCCCCCAGCCTCACTTCTCAAGTACAAGCACCAGCTTCTGCTGTCTCCTAGAGATGTCTGCCCATGTGTGGGCATATGAATATATACACATCCCTTTTAAACAGATGATGACAAGTTAGACACCTTGTTCTGAGCCTTGCTGTTTCCACTTAATAATCTCTCTTGGAGACGAGGTTAATCCTTAACCCAATGGACTCAGACTACCTCCCGTGATCCTTGTAAACAAAGGTGATCTGTAAACCACGTGCCAGGCATGGCGAGGGGACTTATCGTATGTCCCTCTGCCTGGAACGTGATTCTGCAACTGCATAGCTGTCTCCTACACTCAGGTCTCAGTGCAAATGTCACCCTAAAGATAAGTCTTCTTGGATCCCTTATTTAAGAAATACCTGCTTCTCCTACTCAGGTATATTCTCTCTCTCAGAACCATGCATGTTTTCTTTACAACACTTAACAGCATATCCAACCACTTTATTTGCCTATTTATTGCTTCACCATCAGTCTCTTTCCATGAAACAGCAGCTCCGTGAGGGCAGAGGCTACCATTGTTTCAGTCACTGTTGTGTTCCTGGCACCTACCATGCACTGCCACATGACAGGTGCTCAGCACATACTTGGTGAGTAAATAAAGTAATGTTATGACTTTTCAAAGCTCCTTTGCTTCCCACGTGAGGGATAGATGATGTGGTATGAGATCATCGGGGTAAGGATTAACCTCAATTTACTGACAGAAAAACAGGTTTGGGGAAGAAGCACAACTTGTCCAAGATTTCACTGGGTCAGTGGTGGAGCTAGAACTTGAGTCAGACATTGTGACTCAAGAACCAGGCCCCTTCCACCTCCAGGAAACGCCAAGTTGTAATGACTGAATCTCAGCTTCTAAAACGCCAGGACTTGACTTCAAATAGGATCCCAACTCTATAAATATCCACAGATAAGGGGCCAAAAACCACTCATACTCCTTCCTCTAATTAGGATCTAAGGATATGTCCCAGGGAGCAGCAAGTCCCTCGAGTGACACGAACTGTCGTATGCACACATGCTAGATGTCAGGGACATTGACATCGGGGAGAATTCAGGAATTTCCTCTCACACCTGCCTGGCCAGCCTGGGGAGAAGAAGACAGCTTCCACGTCCCACCCAGTCTGCCCATGTCCACCAATCAGCCTGTTGGCCACCGTGGAGCAACCCCATCGTGCTACTGCACTCCTGGCCTTTATGGACCTGCTTTAGCACATGCCCTGTAACTGCAAGGCCAAGGCTACAGTGGGGAGAAGAGGGGTGTGGCCCCAACGGAAATCTGCTCTTCCTCACATCTTTCTGGGAACCACCTCATTAGCTGGCCCACTTGGAGATATTCCACGGCAACTGCAGAGGCCTCCCTCATGGTGAGAAAAGGCCTTGATCCTTGACAGCAGCTGCTCACCTCTGACTTGAGCTACGCAGATTCAAGCACTGATCGTCACGGCTGGTCCTGATCAGACTCTGACCACCACCATGAGATGAACCTAAGACATAATGGCAGAACTCACTGCCACTCAGGCAGAGGGTAGTGTTCTGCTTGGCTCACATCTTTTATAGATAAGGGGGCCATATGATTTATCTTCCAAACCAAACAGTCTTGAGCATAAAAATGGACACTCTTAATACTTATACCAGGATTTCAGGCATGAATCGGGACTGTCCCGGGCAAACCAGGAGCATGTCACCTTAAGGCAACAAGTCTACTGGTCCTATGGCCCTGAACCCATCTCTGAGCTTGGACCATCTGCCAAAGACTCACCCAACTTCACATCTTCCACTACCTTGCATTTATAAAAGATACTCCCAAGCATTTGCACATCTATGCAATATTCTTATGAACTATGAAAAGTATAATCTCCACTTCAAAAACAAAGGCAAGGAGGCAGGGTAAGGTAAGGAGATTGCCCAAGGTCCCACAGAGATGGGACTTGAACTCAAGTCTCCTGACCACATCCAGTAAATAAACCAACTCGAGCTTCCTTGGTGGCGCAGTGGTTAAGAATCTGCCTGCCAATGCAGGGGACACGGGTTCGAGCCCTGGTCTGGGAGGATCCCACATGTCGCGAAGCAACTAAGCCCGTGCGCCACAAATACCGAGCCTGTGTGCCACAATTACTGAACCCCACGTGCCACAACAAGAGAAGTCACTGCAATGAGAAGCCTGCACACCGCAACGAAGAGTAGCCCCCGCTCGCTGCAACTAGAGAAAGCCCATGCGCAGCAAGGAAGACTTAATGCAGCCAAAAATAAATAAATAAAATAAATAAAATAAAAATAAATAAATAAATAAATAAAATAAACCAACTCCACCTCCTTCCTCCACTGTGGGCCAGTGCATAACTACCAAAGTAGAAACGGGCCCCTTTGGAAGTCACAGATGAACTTCTACTAGGAACTAACAAATCAATATTCAGTTAGAAATACTGAGCTAAAGAATTTCTCACTCTGTACCTAATACAATATTCAGTGTGTGTAACTTATTTCATATAGAAGCAGAAAAACTACACTCGACAGACGCATGCATACTCCTCTTCCAAAGCTATCACCAATAGAATGTGTACTGTACTCTTCTCTGATCATAGCATGTCTCATTCTGTAGTGTGGCTTTTGCGGGTCTCTCCTCCTAGAGGTGAGAATCGGTGCTGTCTTCATTACTATTATACTTCACCTCTTCACAGTGCCTGGCATGAGCAAGTGTTCAAATTCCATCAATGGGTGGATGATGGACAGATGTGCTTGGATGGCTGAATGCTTGGTTGGAAGGGTACATACATGGATAGGAGCATGCATGAACACATGCATAGTTGCATGGAAATGAGCTGATCTCCTTTGATGGAGGATCAGCTATATTTACAAATCTATTTAGAACTTAATAAGTGGGTCATGATTAAGCTTGGCCTTTTATACCTAATTTTTCCCCATTGATAATTCAAGTGTTACAGTGCAAAAAAAAAAAAAAAAAAAAATAGGAGAAAGAAAGGAGCTGGAGAACATGCTAACCCAAGCCAGTGAATGTGGTGAATGCAGGAACCTGAGCTTCTGAGAAGCAGCCCCTCTGAGGGCAGCCCCAGGCATGAGAAGGAGAAGGAGACAAGCCAACTTGGTGGACACCTAGAAGTCCTGGGGTCCAGGCCAAGTCCAGGAGTCGCCAAGCCAGGACACACGGTGCAGAGAGGGGTTGAGGGGAACACAGAGGGAACAGAAGAGAATTGCGGGTTTCACCAGCAAGGAATTCTAATTCACTTCTCTCACGAGCCACAGTGGTAATTTCATCCATTTTATAGTGCCTCTGAACTATAAAAGCAAACCAAGTACATGTTAAAGGCAGCTTTTCCAGGCCTGGAAAACCTCTCCTTTATGGTTAGGGAGGTTTGTTCAGAGGCTACAGAAACAAAGGCACCTTGGGTAGTGATGTTATTTTTCCAAAGAAATCCCTTGCTGATCTTTTGTTGAGCACACACCCCAGCAAATTTCTCTTGCCCTGGGAGACAGCATGACCTGTGTACCAGGGAAGGCAATGGAATCCTGGGTGTTTGGGAGTCAAAAGAGCTGGGTTCTAGTTCAGAGCTTGTCACTCATAGGATGGGGACCCTCAGCCAAGCCACTCAACTTCTCTGAGTCTTGGATTCTTACCTCCTAAACAAACCTGACAATGTTGCTGGCCCACAGGTAGTGCTGAGGATGAAAAGAGCCTGCCTTGGAGCCCAGATGACCACTGGGTGGCCTTGAAGTACTCTTACTCCGCAGATATACAGTGGTGTCATGTGTCTACTTATAGGATGAAAAATCAGATATGGTTTGTCTGCAGATAAATGCTTCTCAGATATTTTAAATGAAAAGTTGAAAAACAAAGTCAGATCCTACCAAATTATTACAATTTCTGAGGGCTCACATTAGTTTTGAATTCAACCCAAATTAACATGTTCCACTGCTTTGCGAAGGCAGACCTACAGCTCAGACCACAGCCCTCAGTCCTGAAAACGTGGACATTTTCTGTGGAAGAAAAATGTAAGACTGATAGAGTATGAACCACGGCAAACAACCAGGTCTCCGCCCAGACACAGGCCCAGGCCTGACTTAATTGCATGTTAACACAATTCCAGGTGAAAGATCTTTGAGCCAGTCCACCCTGGCTAAAGGGTCAGATTTTTTTCTTTCCCCTGGGGCTGAAATTGTTCTCACAGCCCTCTGCAGTGGATTGCTTAGGAGAGAACCTAGCCCACTGTGGGTACTCAACACACATTTCTTGAACTGAATCTTAAATCTGAAAATAATATGTATTTTATGAAACACTGGCTTCAACCAGCAAACTTCTCTTTGACAATAACCCCCCAAGCCAGGTGTCTATCTCCCCAAATGTGCATTTTTTCTGGCAACACAGATATTTCTCTGCTCATTTCTGGTGCTGTGGTAAAATCAGCACCTTTGCCAAGGAGCAGTCAAGACAAAGCAGAATAGTCACACCCAGTCCGAGACTTTCCACTGGCTTCAAACTTAGGACAATTTTCAAGTTTAAGTTCACTACCAATTTCAAAGATATGTTTCAGGATGGTCAAACTCCAAGCAAGAAAGTCAGGCAATGACAGTAAAGATGTTAAATGCTCATGTTTCTGGAAAGCAAGTACCAAGGTAATCTCAACCAAGAGTATCCACTGTTTACATGGACACCTGCAGCATTTTTGCAGGGGATGGGGGCCATCCGGGAGGATGAGACCCTAGAAGAGGCACCTCCTAGCCACAGACAAGGACGTCAATCAGGCAGTTCCCAAACCTTCCCAGCCAGATCCTCACACTCAGAAGATAAAAAGCCTTTGGATGTTTCCAAACAAGAACTCCCAACCTTTCAGAGACGCACACTACTCTTACTACTTAGAACTGATCTTATAATGGGAGTGGGGCTGTGAGGAGAGAGCCTGGCACGGGGGAGCAGCCTTTGATTTGTAGTTTTAATAGGATTTGTTAAAATTATGAAGTAATCGATGTTCATTGCACAAAACAGAGAAAAGAGAGAATGCTACAAATGAAAATAAAAACCATCCACATTTCCGTTAACATAGAGATAATTATTACTAACATTTACATAAAAGCATAAATATATAAATCAAATTAGTGGCATAGTGTATATAATTTTGCATCCCACAGTTCTCACCTAAAATTACTCAAGAGCATTTTCCAATGGCATTGAATGTTTATATTTCATGAACACCCACATAGCACTTACTCTGTACCAGAAACTGTTCTAAGTGCTTCACAAGCATTAACTCCTCACAGCAGGCCTTGAGGTAAGAATTATTATTAACCCATCTGCAGTTGGGGACACTGAGGGATCACAGAGCAGGCAAGTGGCAGAGCTGGAGTTCACACCCAGCTGTCTCGTTCCAAAGGCCAAGCCCTTGACCATCATGCTGGCTGCCTCTGCAGTCTCTGGAAACCTGACTTTTTGACTCCATAATATTCTGGTTTGGTCTCCCATGACTGCGGCAGTGCCACCTCAAAGTCCCTTCCCTTCAGCAGTTTGAGTTATTCTTTTACCAATTGTAGGTAAAAGCAAGGATCCTGAATATCAGGTGCCTCGACACAACGGTTGACTTCAAGGTTGGGGTGGGACCCACTGGGACAGGCTATTTACAGAGAACGGGGGAAACACTGCCAAAGAAATACCCCTTGTAAGAGCATTAGCTGTGTGACCCCTGGCCTCCGGCGCCTCGGTGCCCCAGGGAATGGCTGCTTCTCTACTTACTTGCTCCGGCAAGTCACTTGATTTGCCTGAGCCTCATTTCTCATCGCTAAAACGGGGGCACTTATACCTGCCTGACAGGATGTCTGTGAGGCATAAGGAGACAGATAGATAAACCTGAAGTACCCAGCCCTGGGCCAAGTACAAGGCTGTTTTGTTTTTATTTTTAATTTATCTGTTGATTCAGGTCAATACCCACTCATGCCTTGTTCACTGGGATGGGAAGGACAGACTCTACAGTCAGACAGGCTGGGATGGACTTTCGGCCCTGCCGCTTCCTATAGCTGTGGGACTTTGGTCAAGTTTCTTACTTCCTCTGAACCTCTGTTTCCTCTTCTGTGTGATGGGCATAATAATGAAAGCCACCACACAGGGTTACTGTGAGGATTCAATGAGATAATGCACATCAAAGAACTTAGCCTCTAGCAAGGACTCAATAAGTCACAGCCGTGTATCATTTCTTGGCTCATTTTCCACAGTCTCTGCTTTCCTCTGTACTCATTTCATTTGCCTCTCCATTGAGGTGGAGGCAGGAAGGGACCAGAGGAATGGACAGCCAGGCCTCAGTCTGTGACATGAGAACCCTCAAGGAACCAGAATCCCAGGAGAGGTCAGGGGCCTGGTCACCCTCCACTTCCTTCTCCCACTTCACAGCTGAGACAACCTGACAGGGTGGGCCTGGCCACCGTCACAGAGCACTGTGCTGGAGGAGGGGCTATGGGGGCCTCTTCCAGCACCCAGAGAACCATTAGGATCTTATTTCTAAAGAAACCACCTTCTCCTTTCATCAAGCACTTCTGGGGTCCTGCCAGAGGCTGGAACGAGGCTGGAACACATGTTCCTGAAGCCCCCTTCCTTGGGTCCTAAGTGAAGTATGCAGGAAACTGGCTGTTACCTCCCAAGCTTACCAGCTTCAAGGGATAAGTCTCCCTGGGGGTCTGAGCTGGCGTGCCCCCCAGAGACCCCCCCCACCAGCAGCCCCAGCTCCAGGGAGGGGCAATCTGGAGTGATGCGCCAGGGCAGGGCCGGGCTTGCTGGGAGGTGGGCCTGACGCTTCAGTATTTCCACTCAGCCCTGGAGCTGCAAGGGAGGAATGGGATACTCCTCAAAGCCAGCCTGGTAATTGCAAGAGGCATTAAGCTTAATCAGGCTAATCATCTGCCTGAAGTCATTCACCTTCAACCTCCAAAAAACATCTTCGGAAAAAAAAATCCCATAGCAGCTGTGGGGCTGGAGGGTGAGGTGGAGGATGAGGGAGCTGAAGTCTAGAATTCTTAAGAGGAGTCTTAGGGTGCAGAGCTAACCAGCGAAATCTATGCCCAAAACAGGCCAAAAGGGGGACTTCCCAGCTGTTAGTTCCAAGTCAGGATCCGGGCCTGGGCTGCAGGCTGGGGGGCTTGTCTGGTTTCCCTCTGAGCCTATTTGACTTGGTCAGTGGAGATCTGACCAAGGGAACTGCTGTGCCTATACTCCTTCCCACGGGTTCCCACAGGTTGACTTCCGCCAGCTGTTTTGCTCCCATAGCAGTGGCCTCCTGTGGGCCAGGGCTGAACGGACAGACAGTGGTGTTTGATTTTGTGTAACTGACCACCTGACCGTCAGACAGAAAGATTTATCAGACTGGGTGGAATGGATCTTTACTCTGAAAACTGCATGCCGGGGGTTGACGGCTACAAAGCTGAACTGAGAACGAGCAATCCTTTGCAACAGGAAAAAAACAAACCACCTATTAGCAGCTAAATAGAATCCCAAACCCCATAACTCAAAAGCTCTAGGGAGTAGAGGTACAAGAGGCCAAACCACTGTGTATAAACCCTTTCCTGTGACTGGGGTGTGGGGAATGAATCTGGAAGCTGGCTCCACCCCCAGATCTTCATAAGTCCACCCACTTTCAGTAAAAATCTCATTGAATCAAATCTCATCCAGAATTCATGATAAGTTGGACATGGAACGCCTGAATACTTCCTTTGTAATGGTTTAGGGACGGCACACTAGTGAACGCAATCGTGGGGCAATGTTTAGGCTCGAGTCTTCTCAGGCCCTTTAGCAGCACACACTAGTATATAAAGAGCTAGACATCAATAATCCTCCTTTGTCCATCAGAGCTGACTCTGGCCATTAGAGCCTCACTCTATTGGTTGTGGGCCCTGGCTCTGTATACACCCTTCACAAAAAGTCAGAAGCAGGAATTTTATGGATCGATGCCGGCCAGGCGCTGGAAGCACTAATCCTCTGTGCTCCTACTAAGTGGCAGGCCCTGGGCAGGGTGATTGACACTGAAGTCACTCATCACAATAAACCCACGGGGCGGACATTGTTGATCCAGATTTACAAAAAGAAGAAACGAAGGTCCAGACACATGACGTTACCTCCTGGGGTCACTGAGCAAGTGAGCACGCCGCTGGATTCAAACTCAGGTCAAAGCCTGCACACGCGGTGTCCCCGGGGATTCAGTAGCGGGGCTTCCTCTGGCCCAGCTGGGCCCTTGCGCTGGCAGCTGGGGGCGCTGGACAGACTGAAGGGGCCACTGAGCAGCCTGCTGTCCCTACGGCCCAGCAGGAGAGGGCGAGGGCCCAGTGGAGGTGGGAGCCCACCAGGCAGAATTGCGCAGAAGCTGAAAGCATGGGGAGGGAGGTTTGTCTCTTCAAAGACCGTATAACCCGTGGGCTCCCGTCAAGAAGAGGAGAGGGAAGAACCACACTTCCTTCTAGGTGTTAGACAAGGTAAAGACAAAACCTTCCAGCACACATGACCTGCGCAAGGGTAGAAGAACATTTCCCTGGAAGCTTCCCAGGCATGTCCAGGAAGGCAGAGAATGAGGAAAAGCCAGATTCCCCAGGCAGGGCAGCAGGAGGTACCACGGGAGGGAGCAGCCCTCAGCAGTGACGACCCCTCCCGTGTGCATAAAACACTACGCACAGTTTCTACGTGGCGCCCACCACAGCCCCGCAAGGACAGTGGGCAGCCAGAGGCCGTGATTACAGATGAAGACCTTGGTGCCCAAAGCCATTAAATGACCCACCCGCCCCCCCCCCATGGATGGGTGACCCCAGCCAGCGGTCAGAACCTCCCCAGGTCATTCCCACCCCCAGCGGTCAGCCCTTTGCTCTTGGTGCCTTCTTCTGCGGTTGGTTTTTTGACTTCCCACCTATGTGACCAACTCTGCGAAGCCAGGGAAGGGATAATTTGCTCATTCACTCATTCAGTCGGTCAGTCAGTCAATCAACAAACACTTGAGTGCCTATTATGTACCAGACACTGCGTTTGGTGCTGGGGCTACTGTAGTGAAAAAATAGACAGTCCCTGCAGGGGAAGGCACTCCAGGGAGGGGGAACAGGAGGGCAGAAGTGGGGGCTACAAAGGGGTAGGAGCGAGTGGGAGGTTAGTGGCGGAGACAGCATGGGGGCACGACCCTGTGCAGGCACCAGCCAGCAAAGGGGAGGAGAAGAGGTGTTCCCTTCCAGCCCAGCCACTCCATCTGGGGGAGTCCAGCTGGGTCCTGGGGTACACCTCCTCAGGGGACCCCAGCACCACTGTCCCTGAGCTGGGGATCCTCAAATCAACAAACCGACATCCTCAGGACTTGGGCATGGGCAGCAGAGAAGGCCAGGATGAGGACCCTGCCCACGTGGAGAAGGAGGGCCACGTTACCCATCTACTCCCTACGCTGCTCCATGTGGAGCGTCCCAGCCATCGCCACAGCGGCACCAGAGCGCCAAGGCCCTGGAAGGGCCTCATCTACCTTATTACTTTAACCTACTTTTAACCAAAAACCACACCCAAAGGCACAGTTCCCAGCATGAGAAGCTGTATAATGAGGCCAGCAGAGGTATCCCTGACAACTCCAACACAGCACAAGTGCTGAGTGATATACTGAGCCCTGAGGGGATTGGTCAAGGGAGAAAGGAAAATGGAGAAATACAAATGGATTTTTTTTCCTTAGATACATTCTGGCAGGGACAGACAGGAATAGACTCCTCTTCCCAAGATCATTGCCATGTACTGACTTCCCCCAAGTTTCTGAAGCTCCACGAGTTTCCCTGAGAGGCAGTCCCATTCTGGATAGGCCTGTGAGTGCTAGAGACCGGGGTTGAGGCTGTGCCCTCTGATTCCCAGCACAGACACAGGCCGCAGGTGGTGCCAAGGAAGATAAAATTAACAAGGGCATGAATGCTGGAAGGAAGAAGTGATAAGCAACTTATTGGGCTGGTCTGTGGTCAGGAATGGGGGCTGGGCAGGGGCAACACACAGCTGGAGAGGCGAAAGCACCCTTAATACCAGCAGTGCTGGCTGTGTCCTCCCAGCCTCAGTTTCCCCAGCAGCCCATCTGCCTCAAGCAATTCTGGACCCTGATGAGTGACGAGGGGCAGGGGTACCTGCAGAGCCCAACCCAGCACGATAGCACCCTGCCTGTGCGTGGTGAGGAAGAGGAAGAAAAGGGAGCAATAGGTGCTCTGAATACAGCAAACCCCAAAGGCTCCCCACCAGAACCTGGTCGGAAGGGGGCACCCCAGGAGCCATCAGGTCTAGGAATCCAACTCAGACAGCCTGGGAGGGATGTGCACAGCTATATAATCAGACAGCGGTCCCCCAAATGAGAAGTACGCATGACTGTCCAGGTGTGAGCCCTTCTGGCTGTCCCTGTGCAAGAGGGGCCCTTGCCAAGCATGTAGTCCCTCTGGCACCATGGTTCAAGGAGTGAAATTAATAGCGGTTATAGTAACTCCACCATGTATTCTCCCTCCCTCTGCCCTGGACCTCATCTGGAGCCAGCTTTCCTCTGTGGGCACCACCTCCCCACGGCCCTCTTGCATGGAGGTACTTCTTTCTGCATTGGTAGGTGGCTCCGAGCTGTCTTCACTCCCAGGGCTGCTTCCAGATCAGACTCCTCTGTCAGCACCCCAAGCTCCTGTCCATCTGAGGCTTCTGTGGTCTAGTCCTCCTCTCCTAGAAAAGGTCATCTACCTACTTCCTCCACACCTCCTCTTTCGCTGGAGATGTGGGCAGGGGACATCCAGGGTGACCTCAGCCTCCGTGGATGCCGTCGACTCCTTGACCTCCTTGTTGCTGGTGGTCTTCACCCACATGCCTCCCAGCCAGCCACACCCTGCACGCTGTCAAACCCCAGACTCACTCTGTCTTCCAGATCACCAACTCAGATAGCCCACCCTTTGTCCCCCAGCCCTCAGTGTCCTTCACCTGCCTGGAGGAGCCCTGACCCTGGAGCCACTCCTGACCTGGACCCTGCCTCAGAGCCCTCCGGTGAACCCCAAGTCTCATTGTGAGCTGCCTGGGGTACCCCTGCAGTCCCCTAAGTCAACACTCTCACTCACCACAGCTCTCCTCCACCCTCTGCTCTCAAGCTTCCCCCACATCCTGCCCCCTTCCTGCCAGCTGCAGACCTACCCTGACCTCATGGAGAAAATTTTCAAGTTTTCACTCAACAATTTTTTTTTTAACATCTTTATTGGAGTATAATTGCTTTACAATGGTGTGTTAGTTTCTGCTTTATAACACAGTGAATCAGTTATACATATACATATGTTCCCATATCTCTTCCCTCTTGCATCTCCCTCCCTCCCACCCTCCCTACCCCACCCCTCTAGGTGGTCACAAAGCACAGAGCTGATCTCCCTGTGCTATGCGGTTGCTTCCTACTAGCTAGCTATTTTACGTTTGGTAGTGTATATATGCCCATGCCACTCTCTCACTTTGTCACAGCTTACCCTTCCCCCTCCCCATATCCTCAAGTCCATTCTCTAGTAGGTCTGTGTCTTTATTCCCGTCTTGCCACTAGGTTCTTCATGACCTTTTTTTTTTTTTCCTTAGATTCCATATATATGTGTTAGCATACTGTATTTGTTTTTCTCTTTCTGACTTACTTCACTCTGTATGACAGACCCTAACTCCATCCACCTCACTACAAATAACTCCATTTCGTTTCTTTTTTTTTATATATATAAATTTATTTATTTATTTTTGGCTGTGTTGGGTCTTCGTTTCTGTGTAAGGGCTTTCTCTAGTCGTGGCAAGCGGGGGCCACTCTTCATCGCGGTGCGCGGGCCCCTCATTATCGTGGCCTCTCTTGTTGCGGAGCACAGGCTCCAGATGCACAGGCTCAGTAGTTGTGGCTCACAGGCTTAGCTGCTCCACGGCATGTGGGATCCTCCCAGACCAGGGCTCGAACCCGTGTCCCCTGCATTGGCAGGCGGATTCCCAACCGCTGCACCACCAGGGAAACCCCCATTTCGTTTCTTTTTATGGCTGAGTAATATTCCATTGTATATATGTGCCACATCTTCTTTATCCATTCATCCGATGATGGACATTTAGGTTGCTTCCATGTCCTGGCTATTGTAAATAGAGCTGCAATGAACATTTTGGTACATGACTCTTTTTGAATTATGGTTTTCTCAGCGTGTATGCCCAGTAGTGGGATTGCTGGGTCGTATGGTAGTTCTATTTTTAGTTTTTTAAGGAACCTCCATACTGTTCTCCATAGTGGCTGTATCAATTTACATTCCCACCAACAGTGCAAGAGTTTGATTTAATATTCAGAACATGTGCAAGGCAATATCCTCAGCACTGGTTGATATAGCAGTGAACACAACAGACAAAAACCCCTATCCTCTTGGAGCTTACAGCCAAGTGGGGGAAATCAAACAATAGAAAGATAAAGTAAGTAGTACAGGAGGACAAGGGCTAAGGGAAAGTGCTAGGACTGAGGACAGAAATGCATAGACAGGCGCTCCCTTCATACCTGCCACCTGGGTATGCACCTGCATGGTGCCCTGTGGCCTCCTCGTGGCCTCCTGCCCCCAGACTCTGCACCTCTCTCCAGACCAAGGCCAGTCTCACCCCTGGGCTCTGGGTCCCCGTTCTCCCCACTTCCGGGGGGTGGGGAGTATCTCTCTCATCAGCCTTTATCTCTTGGCAACACTTCCAACTCTCCATCTGTCCTGTCTCCTCCCCTTAAACATGCTCAGGTCCTGCTCACTCACAGAGAAACAAGAGGACACAACTCTTCTCAAAGCCCATTTCTCCACCTTCCCTCAGCCTGGTGCCCGCTCTCCTCCCATCAAAGCTAGGGTACTTCAAAGAGTTGCTTACAATCCCTTGCTGTCCACCTCCACGTTGCTGCAGGCTGGCTCTGTCCCCGCCACTGCCCTGACATTGTTCTTGCTAAGGTCACTGACAGCTTCTTGTGGCCACTTCTGACCTCTCAGCAGCGTTTGCCCTGGAACGTCCAGCTCCGTTGCAGGAGCACCGTCATGAGAAAGGTGTACCCAGTGATAAAGAGTCCATGCTCTTGAGTCCGGCCGTCTGGAGCTGGCAGTCCTGCCTCTGCCACCTGCTAGCTGCTGCTTTAACATCCTCCTCTGCGGAGTGGGGCTAGCACTCTTGCAGGCCTCACCAGGTTGCCATTAGGCTGAAAGCTTGTGTGGGGCACCCAGTGTTTCCTGGTATTTAATGAAAATGGCCATCGCTGTAATCTCAAGACCACCAAGCTCTGGGCCCCCCAGGACGAAGCTGAGGTTTGCATGTCAAAGGAGCAGCTCTTTCATCAGTAACAGGGAAACTGGAACATTGCTTACAAGACAGCCATTGAGAAAATGCCAAACCAGGAGATAGAACTGTTCTGGAGAGAGTGGAAGGGGTAGGGCTCCAAGCAGGCCGCTGGCCAGGAGGAAGACTAGAGAGTGGGAGAGTCCCCCACTGAGATGGACCAGCTCTGCAGAGGCCCCCCAAGTCACCGTCTCTGCATGCCTTTCCTGCTTACCCACCTATGGAGACCCCATGGCACATTCCAGTCCTTGCTTGTAGCACTGAACCTGCCCCTTTTTTCTCTTACTGTCACTTAGACTTGTCTTCTCTTCCTCCCTGGCTATACATCCCCAGGGTGCAGGTCTCAAGTTTACCTAAAGATACACCATCTGCAGCCCCGCCAGAGCCTGGTGCTCAGGGAAAGCAGGTGCCCGAGGACATTGCTGAACTGACCAGGGGACAGGAGGAGAAGAAGCCCAGATGGAGTAACAGTCAGGGAAGAGGTTTTTTAACTGACAGAGCGGCGGAGCCAGCAACAGACCAAGGGAGATGGGGATGGTGGATGAAAATGAGAAAGTTCTGGTCTTGCACCCAATACCCTCTTTGGGGAGCCATCATACTTGATGTTAAAGGGGCAGAGGAACCCTGCAAAGGGATAGGAGCAGGGAACATGCCCGGGAGGTCATGGCGGACTGCACTGGGAGGCAGCCTCAAGGGAGTGCTGCGGGATGACCCAGAGATTCCAGGGGCAGAGGTAGGAAAGGCATCCCGGCCAGGGGCAACATGGAGTAGAGAGGCTTGGACATGTGAGAGTGCATGGGGTGTTCAGAGAACCACAGGGCCTGGAAGGTTGAATGGAGTATGGCAAGGCAGATGAGGCCAGGAGGCCATGAGACTAGAGGCATCAGGCAAAGGGGCCCTGGGGCCAGGCCCTGAACATGGTTCCACCTGGAGACCAGGGAGCCACTCAGGAGCTTGAAGCAGGGGAGTGAGTGGCAAGATTTGTGTTTAAGAAAGATGTGCAGGCTGTCAGGTGCAGAATGGCTTAAGGGACAAGCTTGGAATCTGGGAGACCAGGGAGAAGGCAGTCACACTATCCAGCTCAGAGATTCTGATGAAGACTTGACCTAGGACTGTGGCAATAGGGTGACGGGATGGGTTTGACATTGCAGGCACTGTACAAGGCTCGGTGGTTGATTGAGGCAAGCACGTTGGTAGTGAGGGAGAAGAGTAAGTCAGAGGGACCCAAGTTCCCGGCACGGGCAATATGGTGGAGGGAGCCATGATGACACCATTACATGAAATGGTTCTTCAGGGAGAACCACTGGGCAGCGGAGGCCCCCAAAGAGAAAGGTAAACCTCAACAATGTCTCACGGGGGCTGATCAAATTAGTGAGTCCTGAAGCCAGGCTGCCTGAAAAGGCCAGGATGATGATGATGATGATAATAATAGTATCATCAAATATTTTGAGCAATTGCAACAATACTAATGGGCACTTTGTATTGGATTCTGTGGATTGGTTCTCTCAACCTCTGTTCCACTCTCCTTCTAGTTGGGGAGGTTGGAAAGCTAAAAGGTTTCCCACATTCTTGCAGCTAGGGTTGAGGAATTCAACAAGGTTCTGCCACTTGGATGCATTCACACCAGATCTGGAAAGCAGAAGGGAGGTGGAGGCTAGCCTCCCATCACTTTTGGCTGTTTCTATCAGTAAGCGAGGTCCTGGAAAATTGGGGTTTCTTTGCGGCTGATTCCAGCGTTCATTCGGCAGCTTCCTGGTTGTTGAGAGGCTATTGTGGTGGCAGTGGCAGCAGTAGTGGTTTCCTGATTTGGGCTTCCTGGTACCTGGACCCCAGCTATAAGAATGAGTCCTGTGCTCTTAACTCCAGTGTCAGAGGCAGGATACAAGCAGGTAGCCTTACCCTGGAGGGTCAGTTCTGAATTGTCCCAGGAATCCTTCCAGAGGCCCATCATGACCTGTTCCTCTGGCCCTCCCGACAGTGTTGTAGGACCTGATTCCCTGTATCAAATCTACTCTTGCTCAAAGTCAGTAACTTGGTTTCTGTTTCCAGCATTTAATCGAGACATATATATGTGCCTGGCAGTCCTCTATGGGCATTAAACACATTAGCTCATTTAATCCACCAAATAACCTTCCAAGGTTAAGTACGACCTTAAGTCACTTACTCTCTGTGAACTCGTTTCCCCTACTGCAAACTGGCGTTATAATAGCCCTGCTCCACTGTGCTAAGCACTATACTTGGGGCTTTTACATGCATTATCCCCTCACAACAGACCTACTATTAGCTCTTTTTTCAAAAGAGGACTAAGTCATAGAGATGTTAAGTCATTCACGGAAGGTTACACAGCTAGTAAGTGGCAGAGCTGGATCTCAGCCCACTGCCAAGTGCACCCCCAACCACTATACCACACTGCACTGATGGGAAGCAGATTGTGACACTGTCTCCTGGAGGATGCCACATGAGCATGTCTTTTCAGAGCTTCCAATGGGCAGGGGGAGGAGCGGGCAGAGGAGAGGGGAGGGTATGTCTGCTGGGATGGGCACCCTTTCCAAAGACTGGTGCAAAAGATATGGGGAGGACACTCAGGTGAGTGAATCTAGTTAAAAGTCAAAAATCTAGTCATCTTGCTTAGCAGATGACACAGATGAGAAAATTTCCCCTGTCTTTCTTAAAGAATGGGGAGGATGGTACCTGGAGATTATGGGCAAAGGGGGCTGATGACCAGTCACTCCTTGGCAACTCCACAGCTGAGCTTGTCAGGTCATTTCCTTCCCCACAGAGACCACTTGGATGGTGAAGTGAGAGGAAGAGATTCAAGATATTTGACTTTGAGGGCTATAGAGGCTAACCCTTTGGGCCAAAATTAAGGCTCCTCAAAGGCCCTTCCTCTGGTGGGGACAGGGGGACACAGCCTTGCTGGTGAGCCCTTGTTAATCCTTTTCCTCTCCCCAGAGATTTCTCCTAGGCTGCTTAGCCTATGAGTGAAGTCATGTGTCTTGTGTTTAAGTTCAACAGCTATAATTTGCAGGGAGTTAATTACCTTCATACTTTGGTCTGGTGGAGTTCCATCTCTACGGTTACCAGCTGAATATAAACAGTTATCACCTGTCTCTTTTACATAAAATATTCTTGAAAAATACCGCTAGGGCTCTAATCATGGAAATCAAATACAAAGAATGTTCAGAGAATCTTTTAAAAATTTTTATATGAAATGTCTCTCCACACAAAAATCTATAAAATTGGGTAACCACTTGGCTATAAATAATAATTCAAGGATTCAGCTTACTTTTTCAGCCCTAGCCTTCAATGAGTGCATCAGATCTCCTTAAGTGAGGCAGGTCTGGCAAGGGTAAGGGCCTGGCTGAGTGACAGGTGGAAGGTGCCCAGAAAATGATATCTAGCATCTGATGATGTTCACTCTGGGGGTTCCAGAATGGGGGAGACTGATCCCCCACTCAGAGGGACCCTTCAGGTAAGTGACCATTTAATCCTTGTGCTTACTGATTGTGCCTGCCGGGGGCCTTATGCTGATGCCTGTGTAAATAGATGCAGCCATGTTGAATGAACGAATGATGATGAAAGCTAACATTTATGGAAAGTGTAGTGTGTGCCAGTCACTGTATCATGCATTGTACTAGTATTTCCTCATGTAGTCCTCACAATATCACTATGAGGTAGATATAATTATTGCTACACCAAATTTCCAGATGAGGAAACACAGGTGCAGAGAGGTCACACAGCTAAAAGAGGGAGAGCCAGGATTTATGCCCAAGCCCGTCTGAATCCAAAGTCCCTGCTCTCTCCACCCCCTCCTCTCCTGTCTCCACACAACAGGCCCACAATCATGTATATCATGACTGCCCGGCAAAACTCTAAAGCTTTCCAGGTGAGAAACATGATGGCTTTTCTAATTTGCCAGAAAGGAGCTCCCTGGATGGGTGATCCTGATGGGAAGATGTTCCCAGCCACCAGAAGCATTCCCCCATTGGAATCCCTGGTCAGCAGTGTCTATCCATTGGTATCTCTATGTCCCTGGTCAGTGGTGTCTGTCCACTGGGAGCCTTCCCATCCAGTGTGGGACCCTCAGCAGCAGCTCCAGTCTCCAGGAGCCTATGAGGTTGAGCATGGTCACCATGTGTTTTGCACCTCAGTTTCCTTATCTATGAAATGGGTCTAATAATCACCAGGCCTCCTGTCTAACAGGAGAACAAAGAGGCTCATCTGAGATCATGTGTGAATGTGCTCTTAACACTGTAAAGTGCCACCCACTGGAGGGATTTGGGCACCCCCCCAAGCAGTGGAGCCACTAAGAGATTAGCTGAGGTGCTGCCAGGCTTTGTATCCACTCACTCACTTCCACCAGTCCCTCCGGTGATGATGCTATCCTCACTGCCGACTTGGTCTCTTTTTACTCTTCCCCTTGGGGGCCAGCCTCTGGGAAGAACAGCTGGATTTAGCTCAACCACGACCTCCCCATACACACAGTTCAGACCCCTACTATGTAGCCGGCAGTGGGATAAGTGCTAACAACACTATCTCATACAATCCTCCCAGTCATCCTAGGAGGGTTCTGAACACTTCCTATTTCACAGATGAGGAAACTGAGACCAAAGAGGTTAAGTGACCTGCCCAAAGTCACATAGTTAGACAGTGAGAGAGCAGGATTTGAACCCAGTGCTGTCTGGCTCCAAAGCCCAGACTTCCTCACTGCATCACGTGGCCTCTTGCTGCAGTCTGTACTATCACAGGGTTTGGGGGTCTGGGATGTGTCAGGTTTCCACCAGTCCTCTTGTTCTATCCGAGTCTTGCCAGCTGAAGCCACTTTCTCCCAAGGGAAATTTAAATAAATAGCAATTCTGCAACTAAACAGATATCCATCCCAGCAAACACCGAAGTGTAAGAAAAGCTGGCTTTTTAAAATTCAAGTCCTCAGAAACCAAATATGAAGTCATTGTGGCAACCCTTCCAATTCCTCGCCCACTGAAGTCACAGTGTTTGAGAGATTCTAGACTGAGCCCGGTCCTCACTGGGGCCATTCTGCCAGGGCAGTGTTCATTCACTCAGTAATTATTTATTAAGCCCTTATTGTGTATCAGACACTGTACCAGGGAAACAAAACAGATGCTGTCCCTGCAGTCACAAAGCTCATACTCTGGTCCAGCCCAAGCCCAGGGAGGGTTGGTACCAGAAGCTATAAAGCCAGGACTCTGGCATTTCTCCCAGGCTCTAATTCCAAAATCAACACTGGTTTCCACATTAACTATTCCTCTCATTTTCAGAACATTTGTTCATCATTTAGTTTGTTAGTTATTATAACTGAAGCTATAATCAGACTTCAAAGATACATTGATCACATCTCTAAGATCCAAAATCAAGGTACAAGGTCTGACCAATATTTAAAACAGAGACAGAATATTTGGAGTGAGGACTACCCCTCAGAGCCCTGGATGTCATGTTCCCAAGAAACAGGCCACTGCAATGGCTTTAGCTCATCAGTCAGACCCTCAAGATGCCGTCCTCCATCTGCCTCTTGGGGGAAGCCCTTGGAACTTTGTCTGTGGTGCCAGAAATTGCAGATGCTGCTTAATCAACTGCAAATGCAGCTTAATCAAATGGAATTGCTTCCCCAGATCCATCAAAGCCCCTTTTTCATTTTCCATTCTGGATGGGATCTGCCAGAGGTTAGAAATAATACACACTTGGTGAGTGCTGACCTGAGGTTAGGACACGTGGGCTGTGACTGAGGTTGACACTCGGTCGGAGCACAGAGAGCCAGCTGACGGCGAGCCTCTTCAGGAACAAAGCAGTCAGCCCGCTGGTAGACCAGCATCTTGCTGAGGGCCTGCTGTGTGCTTTACCCACTGGCTTCCAAGACCAGGAAGCCCAGGTTTCTGCCCCAGGAATAGAGGATGCTGAGGACTACATCAGCCGTGACCAGAAAAGGAGGGAACTTGTCCATCAGAAAAGAGGAGGGCCAGCAGAGCTGGATGGAGTAGCTCTTCTTATAGTGCAACCCTGAGAGCCTGGACAGTGCTCTGAGCCCTTGGACCTGAGCCCCTGACACCTCACCAGGAGGCCTGCTGGGTTCTGGTGGGGAGTTTCCCCCCAGGAAAAGAATATTTATAGCAGGCTTCTCTCCCTCCCACTCCCCAACACCCCCTGTGCTCTCTCTGCTTCTACCTTTGGTGGTCTCAAAGTTTCCAGAAGCCCCAAATGTCTGTTCTCCACTCTCCAGTATCTGCATGGGAATTGGCCCCTCCCAGTGTTCTGCTCCCAATCGGCCCTCATCTACCTTCCCAATTCCCAAGTTCCCGCTTCCCAGGGCCATGTCTAGACCATTTGAGGCACATGTGCATGTTCTCTCTCTCTCTCTCCCTCTCTCTCTCTCTCTCTCACACACACAGACACACACACACACAGACACACACACACACACACACTCTCACTCCATCATTTCTGGCTTGCCTTCCTCTTCCTCTCAGTACCCTGCAGTTCTCATATCCTGTAGCTTTTCTTTCCCCCAAGACTTGCCCCTCCCCTGTCCTGGTCCCTCTGGCACTGCCCACTAAGCCCTTCACACACCCTCTCCTAGGATGGCCTACATTTAGCAGTAGACATCCATGTCACGCACCTTCTAGACCTACAGTGCCACAGCACTAATTTGATGAGTACTTACTACATGCCAAAGGTGTGAACATCTAACAGTGGACCTTTCCAGCACAGGACAAAGATGTTCAGGAGAGAAAGAGCACTCCTGGAGCCACAAACATCTGTTCCTAGCAGCCTAGGCTTAGTACTGAGACCACAGGGGTGAAGGGCTGGGACTCAGTCTCCCACTCTAACACAATCAGGGTTGGGTGGTTTCCAAGGGTCCCTCATGCTGTCACTCTCAGGTCCCAGGAGTTCTCCACTGGCCCTGAAGAGTTGGGGAGCAGGGTCAGCCAAGGAGGGGGGTTCTTAGTTTAGGTTCTCCCCTCCCAGAGCCTGAGACCAGGACTTGGGTATGAGTGGTTCATTTGGAAGGAATTCCAGGAAGCAGACGTGAGGGAGCAGGGAGGGTGAGACTGGAGGAGAAGAGGTCATTGCAGTGTGTGTTATCAAGGTCACAGATACAGGCAATGGGGGCTCCATTTTGCCAGGGTCTCTGAAAACACGGAGAGTACCCCCAGAACCATCCCCCTGAAAGGCAGAGCTGAGCATTTATCTACTGGCTCCCACTCCCCAATGGCTGGGATTTGCCCCTAGAGGCATAAACTGGCCACCCACCCACCCTTCCAGGCTTCCAGGATGTACTGGTATAAGGGCAATGGGAGCTCCCATAGGCTTGGAGAAGGTTCTGGGGGAGAAATCAGGAGGATGCAAGGAACACTTGAGGTCGAGTGAGGCAGGGAACTGCCCAACACAGCTACCACTGAAATCAGAGGGGGCCAAGGGAGACAGCTGTGACAGACAAGTGTGGGCCTTACTCACCCTCCACCTTACAGAAGGACCATCCCATGAACATCTGGGTGATGCACCAGGTCCTGTGGTAGGCATCAGGCAAACAACCAAGAACAAGCTGCCCCACGCCTGTGACCTGAGCAAGCCCCTTCTCTGCTCTGGGCCTCAGTTTCTCTGTCTCCCAAAGCGGGATCTGAATGCCTGCCCTGCAGGGTGGCACAAAAATGGCTGCAAGGGTGTTGTATGACTCTCTAATGCTTTGCACTTGCGTCACCACCAGGGGAGGCCATGCCTTCGCCCAGAGCAGTGCAGTCTAATAGTGGAATCGTAGCCACCTTGCAGGTAAGGGAGAGCTTTGGAGCCTTGTCACCTGGACACCCTGGAAGCTCCTCCCTCAGCGTCAGATGATGCTGGGGGCATGGGGCGGGGGGGCCCGGGTGCGGGCAGTATAATGCTTGTGGCAGCACATGGGTCTTGGAGTCAAGGAGATGTGAGTCAGCCCAGCTCTGCCCAGATGCTCAGTATCTTTAGGAAGCTCACTGATTCTGTCCATGGGGAGCGTGCTGCACCTGGGGCTGTGCTGAAAACTGGAAGAGACAGTGAGTGTGAGGCACCACTACACAAGGCCTGGCAGATAGTGAGCCTGCAGCAAACGCCCTTGCGGGCTACCCCAGCTGAGGGCCATGGAGTGTCTGAATCTGAGGTCCAACAAAACCAGGCTATTGTCTTTCCTACAAAGCCTCCCACCCTCCTTCACAGGATGGGGAGCAGCCCAGCCCCCAGCCCAGGCGCTGAGGTGAGGGTGTGGGTGCGCCAGCAGCAGCCCCGGAAATGCTCGAGCTTTACCGTCCCCCAGCAGGCTCTGTGTTCTCCTCCACTAGCTCAGGCCCTCAGCCCTCTCAGAAGCCCAGAGCTTAAGGGCACCAGGTGACTTCATTAAAAAAAAAAAACTACAAACAAAGGGCTCCTTTGCGAGCGGAGTGTGGTGCTTTCTTGGGGGCTCCGAGCAGTTTTACAGACCCAGACGTGGAGCAAAGGCGTTCAGGGACCACGGAGCAGTTCCTAGGCCCCAGCAGGCTGGCCGGGGCCCAGGGCCAAGGGCAGAGGTGGGGTGGGAAAGGCCCTCCTCTGCTCCTCATCCTCTCCACGGCAGACCCCCAGCTGCCCATGGGTGGGTGAGGAGGAAGGGTGAGAGGTCCGGCCTGATGAGAGTCAGGTCCATATAGCTCTTCTGAGTTAGAGGTCTTACATCCCCAGGACAACTTTCCCCGAAAGTGGTTTAACTTGCCATGGGTGTGGGAGGGATATGCGTGAGCCCTGGGTGAGAACACCCCAAATCCCTACTGTCCAGACACTCCCAGAAATGCAGTCCCTCTCTCTGCCTCTCACAGAGCCAATCAGGGGATTTACAGAGTCAGGAGAACTAACAGGCTGGACTGAAAATTCATCTAGAAAATTTTCCTTTTTGAAACACACAAGACACCTAAAATTCAAACTACATAAGAATGTGTCAACCACCAAATACACTGAAAACGGGCAGCCTCGGCAAGACCCAAACACCCATAAATGTCACTAGTACTGACCAGAAACCAAGTTCTGATAGACTGATGTTTCAGTGCCTTGGCCCTTCAGCATACTGACTTTCGGAGAGTTGACCTGGGGCCCTGCAGGACTGGGCCTGATGCCTGCTGTATGAAGGGGTATTCCCAGAGCCCACCGTGAATCCCAGTCCTGCCATGTGGCGTTTTTCAGCTCAACCCAGCCACCTGCTGGGGACCTGGGCAAGTGGTGACACAGGGTCACTTTTCCTGGCACTATGGGGATATGTGCTTAAGTGAAATGAGGGAGAAAGGACTCAAGGGCTCTCCAAACCACTGCAGATAAGAACTGGAGAAACTCTCTGAGAACCGCAAACTAAAACCACCAAGCTGGGAATTGTTCATATTTCAGAAAGTCTATTTTACTCCAGGGTCCTTTTAAGTCTCCCTAGGCCATTTAAAGAGGGGATTAAATAGCGCAGGGGTGGTTATGACATAATGTGTACCACAGAAAGACAAGTATACACGATTGTACAGTATGATTGTAATTATGTGAAAGTCTGCATGGGCTCAGACTGGACTGGCTCTTGGTAGAGTAGAAGGCTCCATGGTACCCTTTCTTCTCTTCAGTGCTGTTGTACTGTTTTCAGAATAGTATAGCTGTTCCATTTAGGGATTTTGCTCTTTTTTATTTATTTTTTTATTTTTATTTTTTCAGAGATGGTAGTTGATTTTTTCAAACAGATCCAGGCACCAAATCCAATTTTCCAACCAACTTAATTATAAGTTTGTGACACCAGCGTTCAAGGCTCTCCATTGCCCACAACCCCTCTTCTTATGCTCTATCATCTGATAGCTACTCCCTGACTCATCACACCCTTTCTGGCCTCCAGGCCTTTACCGCTGCTGTTCTGTCCCTGTGGCCCACCCTTCTGTCACCCCTTCTCTGCCTGTATAAATCCCTCTTACCCTTCAAGGTCCATTTCAAGCCTACATACTCTACGACAGCTCTCCTGCCCCCTCTCTGAATGGGACTGCCCCATCGTCCCCTCTGAAATCAGAACTCATGTCAGGAGCCCATTTCAAGGATTCCTCCCGACCTGCTGGCCTTTGGTCTCCTCCACCGCAGGCATCTTGGGGAGCTGCCAGACTCCTTGCAGCCCCTGCAGCCCCGCACGGTGCCTGGCACAGAGTGGGTGCTCAGCAAGTGTTTACCTTGATGTTGTCAAAGGACTTGGCACATCAGAATAAAATATATCCCCCCTCCTCCATCTCAGGCCAAGGAGGACCACTTGGGCAAACACACTTTTACCCCATCCAAAGGGATTTCCACATGTTGGTTACTCTTTTCCTCTACATGATAAACAAAGTTAGTCTTTTTGTAATATTTCAAACCCATTGTTAAAGAACTGCTCCAAGTGTTGTGTCTTCAACGGCACAAATTCTGGAAAAGCTTATAAAATGCTTGTGTTGGTCCAGCTGAAGGAGCAACAACAAGCACCGTTACCTTCAGCCTCTGCCTTTTCCCTTTGATGCCAGACCCCCCCAGTCACACAAACCAGGGCAAACCTGCCCTGCTTCCCAGGCCTGAGCCTCTGCCAGCTCTCAGTGGGCGGCATCTCCCTGTGCACAGGGCCCTTTCCTCTGCATCTCCAGCCCCAAGAGCTCCCGCTGCCTCGATCCCTCCTGCTGCCTCTCTCCGCAGCATCCACATCTGGTTTCCCTTCAGCACAAGTTTCACAATAGACAGATTTTGCACTTGGAGGATTTATGGTTCCTGCCGCCCCTCCATGCTTTTTGATATGATTCCATTATGTGCTTAAAATCTGGGGCGTGCTCTTGCCTCCAGGGAGCTGTTTATGACAATTCTTTTACAGCCTTAAATCGCTCACTGTTAGGAACCTGTATGTGTTCAGAAGCAATGACTAGTTGCTAAGACAGAAAACTGCAATGTATCTCAGATAGTTGCTTGAAGAGTGTTCTTCACACAAGATTAATTAAGGCTAATGTTCACCTGGCAGGTACATCCTCTGAGCAACGCCTTCGACCTTGTCCTCCTGCATCTGCCTGAGACACTGATTTAGAAGCAAATTAGGAACAACCCCACCCTCACCCCAGACCCAATCACATCCTTCCTTCTGCTGTGCTCCTTCCTCTGGGCGCTAGAGACCCACTGACAGAGGATTGGTAGAAATGAAAACACCAATATCACAAACATCTCCCTCTGGATAACAAACAGGACTGAGAACCATCTTTTATTCTCCCTCTATGCATTACTTTTTTCAGGAGAAGGCAAAGAATTCCAGGAATAAGTATACAACGTGCTTATCCCCTGCCCTTTGGGCAAGGACTTCCCTTGACCAAGGTTTCTCTTGCCTCCCACCTCCAGCTCTGTCATCCCTTCTTTACCCAATAGATCTTCCTAAGAGGCAAAACCTAATCACATAGCCCTCCTGCTTGACGTTCCCCAGTGGATCCTTATGACCTTATGACCCAGGTGATGAAGCCCAGACTCCTCAGCACACCCCCAAGGCCCTGCACAATTTGGCCATGATCTACGTATTCAGTCTTCCAACCCTCCCCCACCGCAATCCCTGCCCTGCACTCTCCATGCTCTGTTGACTAGCGTGCCCTTGACCTTCCCTGAGCCATTGCTTAAACTGTTGCCTCCACCTGTAAGGTCCTCCTTGATCATCGCCTGCCTGTACGAAATCTTCCTCCTTCTCCGCAAGAGCCTGAAGGCCCACTCTGCCCTCCAAGAGAGTTCACAATTGTGCCTATCCGTCCCCTTCCCACCCCTACCATGGCAGACCCCAGGGCACTCCACGTCTGTGTGTCTGAAACCACCACTTGAAGGTGAGTGGCCCAAAACCATGCTGCCACCCTCTGGTGCTAGATACAGGGTGACCAGTTAAAATACAGGAATCTCAGTTAAATCTGAATTTCCAATAAACAATGAACACTTTTTTAGTATAAATGTGCCCCCAAATATTGCATGGGCATCCTGTATTTGTGTTTGCTAAACCTGGCAACCCCAGCTGGATGGGAACTCTGGGATACCCTCAAGGAGAAGAGCTCAGGACCAGAGGCCAGCAGCACAGGGAGAGGAAAGCAGTGGTGAGACCTGGGCAAAAGATGAGGGAGTATTTCCCCATTCCCTCCCCCTAGGAGACAGCATATGGCTGTTCTGAGCAGGTCTGTAGAGCTAGACTGCTTGGAGTCAAAGATCAGTTCTGCTACTTGCCAGTTATCTTGGGCAAGCTTCTTACCTTCTCTGTGCCTCGGTTTCCCATTTGTAAAGTGGGTATAACGTACGTGATGTGGTTATTATGAGGATTAAATAAATTAATATCTGTGTAGCATTTAGAACAGTCCTTGACACAGAGTAAATGTTATATAAGCATTTTATACATATAAAGCAAAAGGAATTAGCCAAGCGAACCCACAGATTGGGGGTGGGCGGGTGAGTCTAGGAGATTTAATAATAATAATAATAAAATAAAACAAGAACAGATAATTACGGAGCACTTACTATGCAGCAAAACACTATGCTCCGTGCTTGTCCTATGTTAGTTCATTTAACTCTCACCACAGTCCATTTGTAATATTATTATTACAATCCTCTTTTTAAAGATGAGGAAGCAGAGGCACAGTGGTAGTCTAGGATTCTAAGCCAGAACTCACTAGACTGCAGTTAACTGTGATACACATTAATTTATTCATCATCCATTCATGCACTGAGCACCTACTGTGTGCCAGGCCCTGAGCTGGTGCTGGGGAACTGGAGTAAACGAGAAAGACACAGGACAGCCACCCTCCCCTTTGGAGCTCGCAGACTGATAGGGAGAACCTTGAAGGAGACTTGTAGATGTGAGGGGTTGTACTAAAGAGAAAATGGGGCTATGGAGCATGCTGACGGCCATGGGCTCTCCCAGACTGGGACAGGGGAGGGGCGGGGAGGGGTAGATGTGCCCAGTCAGGGAAGGTGTCCCTGTGAAACGGCCTCTTTGCAGATTCGTGAGGTAAAACAGCAACCCGTCTGGCTCAGGGGCAAAGGCAGGAGTCTGCGCAGAGCAGGCAGCCAGCAAAGGCCTTGAGTTGGGAAGCAGCTTAGAGCTTTCCAGGAACTGAAGAATAGAGGGCGAGGGTGTGGCTGGAGGCCGGCAGGGGCTCAGGGGCAGCGCAGGCTTGGGGGCAGCGCCGGGACCCGCGTCGGGAGACAAGGTTTGGCAGGACCTCCACAGAAGCTAGGACCCCGCTGCCAACAGGAAGCAGTGATCAGGCGAGGCAGAACAAGGCAGGGGGAGGCCTGCTGGGACAGGTCAGTGAGCCATGCCAAGCGAAGCAGGGACAGCGCTGCAGATGGGGCCTGGGCCCTCAGCGCGGTGCTCATCTGCACCGCCGAGGACTCCACGTGCCTCTTCTGCGGTGCCAGCTACTGGGCAGACATGCCCATCGCCCACCATGGGGGACTGCCAAATGGAGTTAAGGCTGCCCCAGGCCTCACTGTCTCGAGTGAATGCTCCTGCGTTCCCTTTATAATACGAACATTCGAATAAATTGGAAAGCAAGGAGAGAAGCTTTTAAACGATGCCCAAAGTCCTACCACTCAAAAAGAAAGACGTTTGTATCTCTTTCTTTGCCATCCTTTATACAGCAGTTGCTGTTTTACATACTTGCAGTCACAGTGTTTACATGACCTTATGTTGTCTCTACTTACTGCATAAGCATTTACTCCATGGAATTCCACAGATTCTGTAATCATGAGTCTTCATACCAGTATAATATTTCATTTAAAGCTTTCATTGTTTACTTAACCAATTCCCCCAGTGTTGGGCATTCAGGTTAACTATTTTTAACACGGAATATCTTTGCACGTGGCATTGCTCCTTTACCAACTTTTAAAATAGATTTTCTGAAGTGGATTAAAAGGATGAAATAGTTTACTTCAAACCTTCTGGATACATACTATAAATATGGTTTCCCCAAATCTTGTCCCACCAGTAAAGGTTAAGTGGCCTTTCCTCAATTTGCAGCTTTGGATGTTACTATTTAAAATAAATATTTCTTTATTGAGCAGGACCAAAACAAAGTTGCCATGATACTACAGCATTAATGTGCTTTTCCGTGATTGTTAATGAGGATGTACATTTTTTATGAGTTGGTTAATAACTGCTTTTCTTTCTTTTTTCCGCCTGAATTGTCCTTTGATGTCCTTTGCTCATTTATACATTAGGGCCTTCTTTGAAAATATCTTTGCTGGCATTCTTAATATAGTAAAGATGCTTGTCTTCAGTGAGGTAGTACTGAATGAATAAATGCTAATTGTTGGTTTGTCATATTTGCTGCAAGCATTTTCTCGTGTGTTTGGGGGAATCCGCAGCACCCTCAGTTAACCCTCTGTTGCCACAGGGCTGCCTGGAGCCTAATTCAACACCGCCTGGCTATGCCCTGCACCATTTCCTCTGGCCTTATGTTGCTCAGGTTCCCTAAACATTCCAAGCGTAAAGAACTTGGGGGACCTTAGCCCTACATCCCCTCCACCTCAGAGCAAGGCCCTGGGAAGGGGATCAGTATGCAGGACTGTGCTAAAGAAGAACCAGCAAAGATGAGGCAGCTGACTGCCCCAGGTTCCATAGGTTGGACTCTCAGAGAGAAGCATGCAGACCTCCAGCAGAGGGGGCGGCTAGAGAGGAAGGGGCACCCACCAGGCTTGCATTCAGCCAGCAGCTCCAATAGGAGCAGGTATTTTGAGGTTCCCCACATGTAATGAGTGGTGACAGGACCAAACAGGTCTCTGGAGCCCAGGATCTCACTATGTTCTAAGAAGTTGGGGGCAGGACCAGGGTGACATTCATGCTCTGGTAGGCTTGTGTGAAGTCACCCCATTTCTGGACCTCAGCTTCCTCATCTGTACAATAATGGCTAGATGGGGTGTCAGTCCCTTCCAGTTCTGGAGTCTAGGATGGCTCTGTACCATCAGGGAAGCACAAAGGGACTCCCCGCTCTGAGAAGTTCAGTCCTGGGAAGAACTGGGGTGGGGTGGAGAGGAATCCAAATGTCTCCCAGCTCCCAGGGCAGGAGACCAGCCTTGACCCGTCAAGATGCAAATTCTCAGTAGACCTAGGAGGTGGTGTCCAGATACCTGCGGGGTTTCCTTGAAAGCCACATGCCTGCTCATTCACCTCCTCCTCCTCTCAGCGACCTCTTTTCTAAAGCCAATGCCCTGGGGAAGAACTGGCTTTCCTGGGAACGTGGCCTTGCCAATTGCCACCCTTATCCACCCCCTACACACACACACACACACACACACACACACACACACACACACACCCATGACCTTGTAGTCTACACAGCCTGAATTCAGCAGTGCTCTCTCACACCCCTGGGCTTTTTCCTGAAACATGCTTTTTTAAATTTACTTAAAAGATATGGAATGAGCCCCTACTATGTACCACACACTGCTGCAGGCACAAAGGACAAGCAAGACAGACCCAGTACCTACTTCACAGAACGAGGAGATCAGAGGATGACCCACAATACACTCCAGAACAAACATGAAAATAGCACAATGTGAAGTTGTACATACAGTGTAAAAATTAAAATCGGTCGACGGCGCAGAGAGTGACTGCTGGGGGGGTGGGGGGGCGGGGCAGGGATGCTAGTGCGATGGGGTCTAAAGAGTGAATGTTCGAGCTGAGGTTTCAGTAAAGAGAAGAGGGTCACACACCAACATCTGGCTAGGGAAGCAGTTTGGGCAGAGGGACCAGCAAGCAGAAAGATGCTGAGATGGGGACAGGTTGGGCATGTCTGAGGAATGAGACAAGGCAGTGTGGTGGAGCACAGCCATGGGGAGAGGGGTAGATGCTGGTCACGAGGCCCCATAGAGCCCTGCTGGGGACTTGAGTGGGACTCTGGGTGAGATCAGGAGCCAGAAAGGCTTTGAGCAGGGGGTCCCCCAGAAGATCATTGTGTGAGGAGCAGGGACTGTAAAGGGGCAGGAATGCCCTCCCTCCCATTGTCAACTGGTGAACTCCTTCTCATCCTTCAGATGCCAACCCAATGGGCACCTCCTTGGTCAGATCCCCTGGTGAGTCTCATAACACCAGCTTCCCTCCATCACACCTAGCTCTGGGGTAATCTCATGGGTGTCTCTGGTCATTTGATTAATGTCTATCTTCTCCACTAGACTCTGTGCTCCTTTGGGACAGGCACACGTCTGCCTCTGCTCTTCGTAAATCCCTGGCACCCTGCACAGAACCTGGCATGCAGTGGGTGCTTAATCAACGTGAACACGACAAATATGCAAATCCCCAGGGTCTCAGCCCTCAAGGAATGGCTTCCTACTTCTACTTCCTCCCTCCTCTGTGCCCCCCACACCTTGCATCTACCTCTTCCATAGAACCCAGCATGACTGTAAATAGCTTCTGGCACCGTCACACGTACACACACGCATACACACTGGATTGTGCTCCAGAGGGCAGGACACATGTGTAGTCCTTCACTATACCCCTGGGATCCACTTGAATCACGTGGTGCCATTGTACGTGCAAAGAACTACCTCACCCATGTGAACCTCCACCTACTCAAAGACTCCCCACTTGAGCTCAGTAGAAAGTCTGCGCCTGAAGTCAGGGTCAAACCCCCTTCCCTCTCCCAGTTGAGCAGCTTCACCCACAGACCCACCAGCAGCAGGGACCCCCATCCTCTCCTAGACCCACAGCCCCAGAATTGCTCACACAAACGGGGATAAGCTCTGTTTGCAAAGATACAATGGCTGTATTTTGCAAACCAAAGATGAGCATACACAGACTAAGGCTTACAAATGGGGACAAAACACTGGAATGTCTGACCTCTGGTCTGGCCCAGGAAGTTGGGAAACATTGGTCCCTATTTTTAGGGTCAACTACTTTTTCCTATTACAGCACAGCACCCATGATCCTTAGTGCTGTTGGATCCCACTTAATTAATCAGCATATTCTTGAAACAAATGTGATAAAAATAACATTGTTAAATATATAGATATATATTTCACATGCTCTGCAAAAGCTTGGTATTAAAGAAATTCCTGGGACTTCCCTGGTGGCGCAGTGGTTGAGAGTCTGCCCACATGCCGCAGAGCTACTGAGCCCGCGCACCACAACTACTGAAGCCTGCGTGGCCTAGAGCAACAAGAGAAGCCACCGCAGTGAGAAGCCTGAGCACTGGAACGAAGAGTAGCCCCCGCTACCCAACACAGCCAAAAAATTAAAAAAGAGAGAAAGAAAGAAAGAAATTCCTTTTGCAGAATAACAAAGTACTATATTTTTTTGGAGGGCAATTTGTTAAAAGCCTTAAAATGCGCATGCCCCACAGCCCAGTGATTCTATTTCTGAGACATAATTCAAGTTTTAAAGGGCTACTGCAAAACTAAGCTACAAGAATATTTGTCACACAGCACTGCTTGTAAAAATATATCATTCAGGGCTTCCCTGGTGGCGCAGTGGTTGAGAATCTGCCTGCTAATGCAGGGGACACGGGTTCGAGCCCTGGTCTGGGAAGATCCCACATGCTGCGGAGCAACTAGGCCCGTGAGCCACAACTACTGAGCCTGCGCGTCTGGAGCCTGTGCTCCGCAACAAGAGAGGCCACGATAGTGAGAGGCCCGTGCACCGCGATGAAGAGTGGCCCCCGCTTGCCGCAACTGGAGGAAGCCCTCGCACAGAAACGAAGACCCAACACAGCCAAAAATAAATAAATAAATTAATTAATTAATTTAAAAAAATATATATATATATATCATTCAAAATAATCCAAATGTCCAGCAGGGAGCAATTACTTAAAGTAATTATGGTGCATCTGTACAATGGAATACACTGCAACCAAAATACTACTACTAATAGTACTCATTGAGCACTTACTCTGTGCAACAGACCACCTTAAAAGCTTTTATATGCACCATCTTATTTAACTCTCACTATGCTGTAGGTACAATTACCATTCCCATGTCACAGATGAGAAAATCAATACCTAAAAGGATTAGGTTACAAGCCAAGGTCACACAGCTAGGATTCACACCCAGGCAGTCTGACTCTAGACACCAGGCTCTTAGCCATTATACTATATGGCCTCAAACAATACCATTAAAAGAGATATTGTAGAAGCACAACCAGTCACATGGAACAATGCTGTTGATATAGCGATAGGTAAAACAAACCAGTTATTAAACAGGACATGCATGCTGATCCCATTTGTGCACTTGCATGTAAGCAAAGACAGAAGGGTTTGCAAAGATAACACTGTAGCATCTTGGTGTAGATTGCTGAGTGGGTGGAATTGTGTGTGTATTTTTTATGTTTTCTTCTGCTGTGTTTTCTGTAACAAACATGTTAATTTTGTATTAAGAAAAAATAATTTTAAACTTTAAAAAATTAACGTAAATGCCAAAATCACTCCATTGCACTTATCCTCTGCATAAACCCAAGTGTCCATCTGTTGGCCTTGCTTTAAGTATAGTTACAACTGTTTGCACAGGACTCAGGACATGGCCTGAAGCCAATTCACGGGTTCTGCTGGCTCTTCATGGCTCAGCTTCCCCTCAAGGCAGCCAAGGCTCTCCAAGTAGGAAGTGACAGCAGAGATTCTTCCCACTCTAATCCTCAACAGCCTGCCCATCCCATCACCCCAGGATCCTCTCTGGCACTTGAACTCCCAGGGGGCTGCTGGGCTGACAGCACAGAGCTGTGTGAGCTGGCAGAACCTGGCAGCTTCTGCCCTGGCTCCAGGTCTGGTCTGGAAGCCAAGCCCAGGGACCCTCAGAGTCTGGCACACTCCATCTCCTGTTTCTGGGTCTTTCAAGGAAGTGCGTCACCAAAAAGTGAAGGGCACACATGCCTGAAGGAAGTCAAATGGCCCAGGGACAGGAGCCCCAGTTCTGCAGCCACACGACCAGGGCCCCTCCTGGCCCAGTCACCTGCCTCCTGGCTGTGTGATCTTGGGAAAGTTATTTCTTCTCTCTGAGCCTGTTCCAGTGCCCATCAAGTAAAGAAATTAAAATACCAACTTGGAAAGGGACTTGTAAAAAACAAAATTATATATATATATAAACGTATATACTATATATATGTATATACAGTATATATACTATATATATTCACTATATATGTATGTATAGTATATAATAGATATGTATAAAATAATGATGCCAATAAGTAATATTTGCAGGGCACCAACAGCTAGTCAGGCTCTCAAACAATTTCTACGTATGAGCTTACGGAATTCTCACAGCTGCACTGTGACTACTCACACTGTATAGACGATGAGACCAAGGTGTAGAGCGGCTAAGTCACTTGCACTGGTAAGTAGCGGAGCAGGAATTTCTGTCACCATGCCTGGGCCCACGTCACCACACCACACATCCTGGCACAATGTCTAGAACATGGACTTCATCCAGATGGTTACCATTGTCACGTCTCCCTGCCCAGCCACTGCCTAACTTTGAAGAATGATGTGACAGTGAAGAGAGCCACCCGCCCGGTTCTCCCCACCCGCCCACAGGCCCACAGACTTTTGGAAGCCTTTCTTTCAGATTAGCCAAAGCTCCCCACACACACACTCTCTGAGCCAGCTCCAGGGACCACAGGCCATGGCTTTGCTGCTGCACATCCTGCGGCGACCACCCTCCAAACCTGGCCTTGTGCTCTGGCCACCAGGGCTGCTGGCCCAACAGGGACAGCTCACGCTCTAGGAGTCAGGCCTGCTGGCACTCACACCTGGCACCTGCCCCAAAACCCTTTCAAGTCTCCTCGGGAATCTGGGCCTCGGGCCTGGGTCTCCCAGCGGCTCACAACGGCAGGCCAGAGGGAACCACGCGAATCATAAAAGCAGTGCCCTTAAGCAGCCTCGCCACCGTCAAGTGGCGCCCGAGCACTGGCTCTGGCTCTGTGTGCGTGCTGGAGCCTGGGTGTGCAAGTGTATGAAAGAGAGCGTGTGTGAGAGCGAGAGGGTAGCGGATGTGAGTCTGAATGTGCAAGTGCGCGCGTGGCTCCGAGTGTGCGCTGCTGCGATCGCGGTCCGGGGCGGGCGGCGGGCGGGGAAGGTCTCCGCCCCCCCCCCCCACCACCGCGTTGAGAAATCTCAGTGAGTCACCGAGTGGTTCTGCATATTAATGAGCTCGGAGCGGATTTAAAAGAGGCCTGGGCGGGCGGAGGGAGACTGTGGAGAGAGCCCAGAGCCGAGCGCAGGGCGCTGCGGGGTGCCACAGCCGCGAGGCTCCCACCGACGGGCGCAGCAGGAGCGAGTGGAGCCGGGAGGCGCGCTCCGGGCAGAAAGAGCCAAGCCCGGCGCACGGACGCGCGGGCGCCCTCCCCGAGTCCCTGCTCCCGCGCCGTGCCCCTCGGCCAGCATGAGGATCCTGACGGCAGCGCTGCTCCTGCTGCTCCTGGCGCTGTGCGCCGCGCGCGTGGACGGTGAGTGCCTGGGAGGTCCCTTGGCGCCAGCCCGACCCATCCTGGGGAACCCCCAACGCCAACTGCTAAGCTTCCCGGGATCCCTGGGGTTCTGGGTGGGCACCGAGGGTGGTCAATGAGTTGCGAAGGAGACCCCTCACGCAACTGAGCAGCCCCCCCGCGCGCTCTCTCGCAGGGTCCAAATGCAAGTGCTCCCGGAAGGGACCCAAGATCCGCTACAGCGACGTGAAGAAGCTGGAAATGAAGCCAAAGTACCCGCACTGCGAGGAGAAAATGGTTATGTGAGTTCTCACTCTTCGCCTTGAGCGTGTGCGCGCAGCCCTTAACCGGGTGCTGCGGCGCAGCTTGGGGCTGGGTCGGGCTAACAAGCCTTTCTCTCAGCCTTTGTCAAGGCCTTGGCGGAGGCTTTGTAATTGCCTAGCAAGTCCTTAGGACGCTGGCACGGCAGTCTGGAAGAGAGTTTGAAAAAAGGGTCACGGTACTGTGCTCCGGAAACAGCCTCTCCGAGGAGTTCACCCTTGCTAGGATTCGAATGGGTAGCCTAGGGGTTGCACTGCCCACCTTTCTAGGGTGATCAAGGGTTAAATGGCTTCCCTGTGCCAACTTAGAACACCCAGATTGAAATCACTCAGAATACACCCAGAACTATTAAACTGGAACCCAAACTGTGAGGCTTGCTGCCTTCCTGTTACTGGAGAGAGAATTAAAGCAAACATTGTCTGACGTCCTCAGAACCTCCTTACAGGGCCTTTTTCTGATCAGGGGACCATGGCCGTCTGGTTTTTGGCTTCTAGCGATTCCATTTTGAGACCGATCCTCACTCTCCCAACACCAGCTGGACTCCTGTGGGTTCCTAAGCAGTCTTGTGGAAAGGGCTCTGTTGGAATTAACGTGCCATGAGGGTGAAGCCCTGCTTGGTGGGGATGCAGGGAATATTTTAAAAAGTGGGGCAGAGCGAGAGAACACTGCGTTTCCTTGCTCTCTGCCTTCCCAATTAACCACTTGAGGCCAGCACCACTGTTTCCCCATCAATACGCTCTTGGCCAGGAAGGGAGCCCTTGGCAAAGCAGCTACCAAATATCTGCCACGGACCATTGGCCCCTCTTCCCCTCCCCCAGAAACAGGACACACTTTATTCTCAGTCTGGGCAAGTGCCTTCCATTCACTGGCCCCGCTGGCCCAAAGGCCTCCGCACAGTGTCTGCAAAGGCAGCTCCCACCACCCCCCGCCTCCCCCGCAACTGCCACCTGGGGTCTGCACAGTCAGGCTGTAGTTAGGGGAATTCAGAAAATCACTGGGCCTGAGCTAAACCCCTCTGCCTTCCTTCCTGGGCACCTAAATTAGCCTCCTGTCCCTGCCCCTTTGCCATGCCCCTTGCCTTGCAGACCCAGGTCCAGAAAAACTGCTAGAAAGTCCTTTTGGGTGGGAGCTAGAGGTCACACAGCTGAGGGAGGAGCTACAAGCCCCTCAGGGTTCTCAGCTCTCTTGGGGTGAGAATGACGGGACGTTAACTTTGCACTCCTCTCAGTGCTGAAAAATGCTCCACACACCAGGCTGAGCTGTTGAGTCCTTGCAGCAAAGGAGGAGCAGGGTATGAGGTGCAGTGACATCTCAAAAGGACAGAACCCTCAGTAAACAGGCTTGCCCTTTTTCGTGGCTATACTTTTCAGAATAGAGAGGAACCTGACAGCCAGGCAAGCGCATGAGAAGGCTTTACGTAGCCTTGTGAAAACTTGCAGGGGTCTCATGAGATCCGCACACAGTCACCCTCTTCTAAACCTCCACCCCATACCCAGGACCCTACCCCCATCCCTGGTGGGCTGAAGGTCTTCTCCCCTCTCAAGCTCCTAAGACTCTCCAGATCACATGAGGGACCAGTGCTTTTTCCCAAAGCCGGTTTTTAGCCCCAAAGCTGAACTAAAGGAAGTTTTCCAGTTCACCCTGAGTCACCTAGAAATCTCTGATGAGGCTTGGGGTGCAGCTTGCTTTGTAAGTGGGAGTCCTTGCACTCAGAAGGATACAGTAGAGCCAAGATTCTAGAAGGGGCAATTTGTTTCACATACCCCCTGAGTTATTGCTGAAACCCTCGGTATCCCAGAACCACTGAGGACAAGCACACAGGACCCAGAATTTCTGCCCAATTGCTGGGGGCAGAAATCCTCATGTCTTCACCCCACAACCAAGTTTCAAAGTCCCCGTGTTATGACTGAGCATTTGAGCACTGTGGTGGGAGAGCTGAGAGTCCTCCCCTGCTGTCCCAACCTTCAGGATTTGGGATCCTCAGCCTGTACGCTGACCTTACGGAGGAGGGGATTTTTATCTGGCTTGGCCATGGCCTTTTATTCCAAGTGCAAAAGCAGCACTGCAGGCAGAGAGCAAAGCATGGGCTAAATTCCTGCAGAGCGACTAGGTACTATGGGGGAGGGGACCTGGACTCTACTCTGAAGCCCGGCCCCATGCTTGAGACCTAGCAGGAGGGACCCAGGGAGCCACAGGTCTCATAGAGAGGGCCAGCGAAGGCAGAGCCCAGTCACCTGGCATTACCACAAGACCTGTCCCTGCCCTGGGAGGCTTAGGCCATGGTGAGGGCGGGAAGGGGAGGGAAGAGCACAGGGGAGGGAAGAGAACAGGTTGCCCAGAAATATTCTGCCCCCATTCGGGTAGCAAGATTCGATTTCCTCTCCCCATCAACTGGGAGACTCAGAGTTCATGGCGACCCTGCTCCTTTCCAGAACTTGGCCCAGGCAACCTGACACTTCACTGTTAGGAGCCTATGGGGTGCTGGCTGACCTCTCTCCCTCCCTCTCCACCCCAACCTCCAACCGCCCCTTTTTGCCCCCTCAGCCCACACCCCAGCAGCCAGTCCACCACCATACCTCACTCCTGCGTGTGACCTCCCAAGGAGTGACATCCTCACCTCTCACCTTCCACTTTTCCATGTTCGCTAGGTGGGCCCTCATTCTTGAACACCGTCATTCCTCCCCCACCCAGAAGCTTCCTCTGAACTCCTGCCACCCTGGCCCAGCCCTGGCTGAGAGGGGCATAGCAGTTCTGGGCAGCAGCCTCTCCCTTCCTCCTCCCTCCCAGGCTGGACCTCACACACTAAGGCTTCTTCTTGACCATCCCATCTTCCATGACAATTGCTAATAACAGTAACTATTCATTGTGCTAGGCACTCTGCATAGATTATATCTTTAATCATCCCAGTAACCCTAAGAGGTGGGTCCTATTATTATACCCATTTTATGGATGGGCAAACTACGTTCAGAGAGGCTACCCAAGGTCCCACAGACAGACCTGGGATTCAAACCCAGGCCCTACGCTCTGTACAAAGCCACCTACTTCTCTACCACATGGCTAGACCTCCACTGGTGTTGGAACACTGGCTGATAGAGACCTGAAGGGCAGTCTTATTTTCCTGTCCAAGGGTGAGATAACTGGGACTTCATGCTCAGGAATCAAAATGGGCTTCAAAGTCAACAAGACTTAGCTTTAGGGTCAACAAATGCCCAGCCCCAGAACAATCTGCAGAGGGTCAGGGGAACTAGGGTTTGAAAGATCAGACAGAGACCACAGCACATCCAAGCCCTGCCATGGAGCTCCTCACATCCAAGGATGAGGTCTTGGCATGCATACTTCGCTGGCATTAGCTCTCTCCACCTCTCAATCCCAGGTTCAGAGGAGCTGGAAGAGTCCCCTGACCTTCGTTCCCCAAGGCAGCCATCAGTGCTGTGGGCAACACCCTGCATGGGGGTAGGCTTGGGGGTGGGGGACTATCCCAGACTTTGGGGGCTCCAGGGGAAAAAGTGAGAGCCCATCACTCTGCACAGGGTTAGACCCGAACGTGGAGTCAGATTAAGGGGACAACCCGAACCTTCCAAAGAGCCAGGGAGCGAGCATATGGGTAGGCTTCCTTGAAAGGAGGGAGGAGGCCACAGTCTCTCAGTGCTCTGATTGGGACAGACCAGGGCCACCCACAGGCCACACTGAGGGGCTGTCATTCAGGCTTCTCAATCCTCCATCCCATCCTGCTCCATTTCAGCATCACCACCAAGAGCGTGTCCAGGTACCGGGGTCAGGAGCACTGCCTGCACCCCAAGCTGCAGAGCACCAAGCGGTTCATCAAGTGGTACAACGCCTGGAATGAGAAGCGCAGGTATGCCCCACTGCCCCTCACCTTCCTTCCCACCATCCTACCAGATCCAGAGTCTAGGCCCCTTCTAGGTCATCTAGCCCCATCTAAGGCATGAACACCCACTACAGTTGCCACAGCAAGCAGATACCCAGACATGGCTTACATACTCCCAGGGACGAGGAACTCACCACTTAACTTACTGCTACACTTATTGCTCTCTTGGACAATTGTAAGCATCGAAAATTGATCCTTTTGTGAACTAAAGATTGTCTCATTCTAACTTTTATGAAGTTAGGATAGTCCTAATTCCTCTCCTTGTTTAAGTAACTTAAGTTTTCTGACCCCCAATTTCCCTCTGTCAAATGGCTGGGCGAATGCCCAGCATGGCTCTCTCAGTGATTTGTGTGGTTTGGTGAAACACAACTGCTTAAGTGACTGGGTTTATTAACTATAAAACTGTGGGTACAACCATAAGATGATGAGGACAACTCCTTGCCAACAACGTAGTCTCCCCTCAGGGTGCCCCATGCCCCCTGTTGCCCAGAAGCCTGATAAACTCCTTCCTGTGCAGGTGCAGGGAGGGACCTTGGGTTTGACCCTCTAAAATCAGAGCCGCTCTTACCCTCAGGGGACAGCAGTGGCCGAATGACCAGAGTCCTGAACTAGACCCCTAACCCCAACCCTGTCTGGGCTGTTTCCCCATTATCAGAAAATGGCTTCCCCTCTCTGATCTCCTGGGGTCCCATGTCTGGCCTCAGAGGGGGAGGCAAGTTCCTGGCTCCCCTGTGCTACATAAAGGTGAGCCTGTCCTGGAGCATACCCACTCCTCACACACTCAGAGCCTGTTTACACCTGAATCTGCAGAGCATGACCAGGGAAGCGTGCACATACACGTACAGACACACACAGGTGAGTTCCTCAGGAGCTGGTGCCTGCACCTCATCCCGCAGAGGGGGGAACAGAGGCTAAGTTGGGGGGAGTGACTTGTCTGGGAGCACTAGTCAGGAAGCTAGGTCTCCTGGCATCACCTTCCCCTCCCTCCAGCGGGTACCCACGCCACCCTCCCATCGCCCCTCCTCCCTGCCACCTCCAGCACACCTCCCTAAGCTCAGCCCACGACCAGCTCTCCCACAGCTGACACTTGGGCCCAACTCCAGTATCTGAGCCTTTTGTGCTGCCTCCAAAACTGCCTCGTCCACAATTGCTTGAAATAGAAAGTGATGAGAGCAAGAGATTATTTTCCATAAATCTACTGGAAATGAAGCCCTCTTTCTGGTCAGGGCAGGCAGCTCACATGACAAGCACAGGACACCTCCTGTCCAGTCACCCTCCGGGCCCTGCGTCATCAAAAGTGGAATGAGGCTGACTGCAGGGCCGGTTCACAGAGGCGCTAGCAAGTCTTCATCAGGTTGCTGGGAGATCCAGCCTTTGTCCCGACCCCTCCACCTGGGGCCACAGCTTTGATGAAAAGGAGGCAAGCCTGGGTCCATGCAGCCCCGCTCTTTTTGTCCCTGCAAAATCCATAGATGAGAGCAGTAAGGGCACCTCTGCTACCAGGCCTCCCATCACTTCCTTACAAAATGAGTTCATCCCTCCTTCTTGGAATGCTGAGGTGTCCTGGGAGAGGATGTGGGCATTCCCTTGTCCTCCTCGCCTCCCCTCCCTCTGTACAGGTTGAAAATGTCTTTGTGGAGATAAAGGAACCATCTTGAAGTCCTCTTTGCAGAGACAGAGAGAGAGAGAGAATGCTGAACCTAGAGTAGAGACAAGAGAAGGCAGCGGCCGGCCCAGGCTGTGGGGCGAGACTAGAGGGCTTCCAGGAGCTCAGAGCCAGAGCTTCCGGCTGCCACTAGAAGCAGCAGCAGCAGCAGGCATCTGATTTCAGGGCATAATTACTCAGAAATCAGGAACGAGGCGGAAGGAGCAGTGGACGACCTGGATGTGACATGTGGTCCCACGGCAGCCATGCGGCAGAAAGGAAGGGATTTAAGTATCTAAACAGAGATGGTTGGGGAGGTGAGGGGGAAGTCAGCTTGTGAGTGCTCACAGGCCTGACGACTACTAGAGGACGTGACCTTGAGCCACGGGCCTCTGTGACAGCCCCAGCCTCACTAACCGCCCTTCAGTCT
Organism: Eschrichtius robustus; assembly: GCF_028021215.1. NCBI lineage: Eukaryota > Metazoa > Chordata > Mammalia > Artiodactyla > Eschrichtiidae > Eschrichtius > Eschrichtius robustus. The sequence goes on along the minus strand of NC_090825.1, from coordinate 113,194,376 downwards.
TCAGGCAGCAGCTTCTGGAACTGGCATTTTTTCTGGAGAACATGTATTCTTGGGCTAAATACAAAGAAAAACACAAGCCTAAATGGAGGGAAGGGATGCCTCTGCCCCTCCCCCCATCCACGCCGGAGACAGAGGTCTTTCCCACCATTGACATAGAGGTCTTTCCCACCATTGACATTCAGTGTTCGTTGGGCAGACTTTCAGTCTCTTGTTTCTCAGTTTCCTCATATACCAAGAGGGTTTGCTTCCTAGAGCTTTGAAGATAAAAAGAAACTGCAGAGGTGGAGGCTGTGTAGAAAGGACAAAGCCAGGTTCAGGTGAGCTTTTACGCCCATGTGATGGCCTCCTCTGAAATGTCCCCTGCTTCTCCTGGGCTCCTGCGGTCCTGGGAGAGGCACTCCCCAGGCCAGGTGCAGAGAAGCTCAGACACCGGCCTGTGCGTTTCCTGCCTCATCCTGAGCCACTGACATGGGTGTTTTCTCTTCCCAGGGTCTACGAAGAATAGGGTGAAAAATCCCTGATGGGAAAGCTTCACACCGGTTGGGACACAAGCAAAGGACTTTGCAGATTAAAAAAACAAACCCTTTCTTTCTCACAGGCATAAGACACAAATTAAATATCGTTACAAAGCACTTTTTACCGGGGGTCAGTTTTTACATTTTATAGCTATGTGCAAAAGGCTTCCAGATGTGAGACCCTTCTCTCTTGTGTTCCAGATTTCATCACAAACTGCTTTTTACCGAAGAGGGGAGAAACTCATGCCTTTCCTTTATTAAAAAAAAAAAAATGCTTTTTTGTATTTGTCCAGACATCACTATACATCTGAGCTTTATAAGCACCTAGGAGGAACAGGGAACTTGTTTGAGACATTTCATAGCAGCGTTGCTCCCTTCCTAGCGCGGGAAGCTTCCGCTCAGAGGTCCTGGCGCCTCGGCACAGCTGCCACAAGCTCTCCTGGGCTCATGGTCGGTCACAGCCTCAGGGGGACTCAGCAGCGGCCCCAATGGCCCCAATTGTCGGGCAAGCAGGAGCAGATCTCTCTGCATCTGTTCTTTGAGGAACTCAAGTTTGGCTGCCAGAGAAATGTGCTTCATCCCCGGGGTTAATTTTTACACATTCTAGGAAACATTTCCAAGATCCTGGGATGGCGAGGCAAATAAATGGTCCTTAAGGAAGGTCCTTAAGGAATGGTCCTTGGGTCTTCTCTCCAACCTGAGCGTTTGTGAAAGTTTCACTGCTTCAAAACCACGTGAAGTTACTGATGCTGTAGCGAAAATCTTAGGAGAAAACTTAAAAATATACAAATACACGTACAATGTACAGCTACAGACACATGCTGTTGATGAGGGAAAACCTTCAAAGCATGTTTCTTTTACTCATGACAATGGACATGCAGTACTAAAGCAATCTGTGATTCCCCACGTAATTCTTCAGTGTTAGACAGTGCAGTCCTCCTTTGGTGCAGCCCTCTTTAAGATGACCACACGCCTTTCGCTTTGTAAATATACTCTTAGGAAAGCCCCCTCTACACATGTCCCTTCAGTATGTGCCGTGTTGCACTATTGTGTCATATGCTATGTAAAGGTCAGAAACCATTAGCATTGCATGCAGGTTTGATATTCTTTCTAAGACAAAAAGAAAAGTAATAAAACATATTTGAAATGTACCAAAATTCTAGAGTACTGACTTTTTTTTCTACTTAATTAAGCCAGGATGACGACCAAATGTTTACCACATCCTAAATAAACAGGGACAGATGCACTGGGGAGGAAAACTTGTGTTTCCCAATACCTGTCAACACCGTCACCTCTATGGAATGTCCTGAAGACAGAAAGCCAGGCTTCGAGGCTGATGCTTCTTCCCTGCCTGACTCCCACACCTGGGGCAGGTTCATCAGAACAGCCAGGTCAGCGCATACAGGACCACAGTGTCACGCTGCCATCCCCATTTAGGGAAGGCAGTAGATGCGGGACCCGTCAAGACCCCTGTGGCCCAGGGCCCCAGGATTCTAGTGGGGCTCGGGCAAGGGCAGGAAGCGCCCACCTACAGGGCTCTGCAGCCAGGCTGTGTGGGAGCCACAGCCAGGGCGACGTTGAAGGTCCACTTCTGCTCCTGCAGGATGGAGATGATGAGTGCACACACCTCATGGCGCTTCTGGGGACTGAAGGAGGCAATCCATGTAAAGCGCTCAGGATACCAGGGCATGGCGAGCACTCGGTAAATGTGACTCCTTCAGTATCCACAAGACCAGGCCACTTCGCACTCTGCACAAACTGCCCACAGCCCCACACCTCAGGTACCCCAGTCAGCCGCGCCCTGAAACAGGCCCCTCTATGCCAGCACTTACAGGAACACACAGCAAGTACCCTGACCTAGCACCTCCTCAGCAAGATGCTACTGCATCCTTTCCATCATCTCCTGGCACTGCCAAGTCCCACCAAGTGTATGCCTGAGGAAACTGAGGACCAGAGAAGTTAGGAAAGTTGCCCAGGGTCACTCTTCGCACAGCTCCAATGGCTGAGCCTGGCAGCCTCTTTGCTGAGAGGAGCAGGACAGGGTGGGCCGAGGCCATGCTGAGCCGGGGCGACTGTGAATGCCCGGTGTGGTCCCACTTTCCCTTCATTATGGAGGAAGAAGGGAGACTGGACAGGAAAGCCCGGACACCAGCAGACAGAAAGGAGAGCCCCAGTGTGAGGGCACATTCCAGGGCAGGGGAGAGCAGAGGCTGGGTCCCTCTCTGCCGGGAACCCTGACCCCTGCTTGGCCCCAGATCAGCATACCTTGCTGGGGCCTCACCAGGGCGAGCCACCGTAAGGACCTCGGCTGAAGGATCCCCCCTTCTCTCCCCCCAGCCCCCTCACCCTCCCCACACCTGGTCCTGACAACGCAAAGGCCTCCCCATCTGCCGGCACCACGGCCCGGGGCGCAGGATTCTCTGTGCTGCTCCCTGAGTTGCAGGCTTCACCCTCCACTCACTCTGGACGCGCTACATGCCCTCGCTCAGGGCTCTCCTCTATCCCAGCTGTGGTTCTAGAAGCAGCACCTCCTCCTCCAGCCCTGCTGGCCTGTGAGTCCCCTCCCTCTCTGACCTCCCAAGACACAGATTGGATTCTTAGTAACAGTAACAATGTGCCCCTACAGTGTGCCAGGCACTGACCCGGGCACTTGCCCTGCTGCTCATTCTCCACCCTCCCGGCAGTGCTGTGTTGTAGATGCCCAGACAAAGGACCCAATTTGCACGAGAGACGCAGATGGTAAGTAGAAGGAGAGCTGGACTTCGAGCCCCGGTGTGTCAGAGAGCAGGAGTGGAGGTCTTGTGTGTAAACGTCTCGTCCCCTACAGAGGCTGTGTGCCCCTGGAGAACAAAGGTTGGCTATGCTTCCTGGATGACCTAGACCCTGTCCTCCAATAGACAGGCACTAGCCAGACCACTAAGAATGGGTTCGCAGCCCCAACACTTCACCAAAAGAGGGCCCTGCAGTGCCAGGAGCTATGCTTGGCTCCAGGGAAGATGCCCTTTTTCCCGCTTACAGAACTGCTTCCCATTGTTTTTCTCCTCTGGGCTTCCCAGCAGCCCTATGAGTGTCCACCCACCACATTCCAGAAAGGAGAGTAACTCTAGTGTAGCAAACAAGGCCAGGCCGCTTTTCCAAGTAGCTCTTCCAGGCCTCCCTGGGAAGGGGTGAACACGCTCCTTTGTGCATGGGCAGACCAGGCCCCATGTGGGCCCCATCTTCACAGCCACCACTTCCTCACAGACAGGCATGCTTTGGGATCCAAAAGCCAGAAGGCCCCTGACCCCCGACTCTTCCCACAGGCAGGTCCTGAGCAGGTACGCAGGGCTGCCCCAGACTCGACACCGGGACAGCCACATCCTCAGAGAGTTCCAGGCCAGCCCTGCTGCTCATCTTCACCCGGCCAAACCTCCACCATGGAGCTTTTCCTGGTCACCTTGGACCTGCAGCCAGGACCACCTACATAACTGGGGTCAGGACCAGCTACATAATTGCAAGGTGTGGTACAAATTAAAGATGCAAGGCCCTCTGTTCAAATTTTAAGAATTTCAAGATGGCAACAGCAGAGCATGAAGCCCCAGCACAGGGCTCTGTGCAACTCTCACGTCACAAGCGCATGGCACCGGGCCTATAGCTCGGGTATCAACTCTAACACCCACCTGGATGGCCCATTTGAGCCCTGAGTTATTACATGACTTGTACTATAATGTAACACCTTTATTTTAACTTGAACAGCTAACAAGATATGTTCTAAGAAGCCAGGGACTATGTCTTACACTTCTTTGCAGAAACCTCCTGGAACCTATGATAGCGCTTAGGACGTACTCAAACACCATGAATTAATCTTCGTCTTAAGGAGCTCCCAGAGAACGTGCTTTCTGCACTCATTCACTGAGCCACCACTACATGCAAAGCCCTGTGCTGGGCACCACAGGGAATGAAGGCTTGGTGAGGTGCCGTCCCTCATCTTCAAGGGTAGAGTTCATCATTCATCACCCAGCCACTGTTCCATCACGAAGCATTTGCTGTATGTGGCACGCTGCTGGATGCTGGGGACGACCCCTCCAGAAACTCCCAGTCCAAAGGGAGATGAAGACACTGCCTGAAATTGCCTGTCGGTCTAACACTAAGCCAGAGGGCCACACAGCAGGCTCTGGGGACACCCCAAAGAGGCACCTCACCCAGTCTCGTAGGAGGCAACCCCTGACCAAGACCTATCAGTCTGGAGAGAGCTCATGGCAAATTGTAAGTTGTTCTCAGGCAATGACAGGAAGTCCTGATTCCATCCTGTCCCTGACGTGGCCCATGGCTCCCTGTGTCCATATGCGATGAGACAGGCCAGAGAGCACCAGGGCCGGAAGTGGAGAATGTGAGGGAATTCAGAGGGGCCTCAGAAATACCAGCCATGCCCCAGCTGAATATCCAGGGAAACCAGGCACAGCTCCAACCTCTGCTCCCAGCTCATCCATCTCCCTTCCTCTCCTTCTTCGCCTCCCGCCCAGCCTGCCAGGGAACCATGGCCTCCACAGCCTCACTGGCAAGGAAGCCCACCACAGCTTTTCTACTCACCCTCCCACCGGGGAAGACACCATACTGCTTTTAGAGCCCTCCCTTTTCCTCCCCTTTTGAAAAGTTGAATAGATAATCTTGGAGGTCGTTAAGGAAGCAATAAAACCTAAAGCAATTTTCTTTCTCTGGAGGTAACATCTCCCAGCTTCCTCCACGCCAGGCCATGCTGAGCCACACCACCAGAGGGCAGCAAAGAGCCAACGGACCTCAGCCAAGGGCCTCTGAGTTCCCCGAGGCTGTGTGAGAATAGTGACAACAGGGACTGGTATAGTCCTTATTTACTGTGAGCCAGACCCTGTGCTGAGACCCTTGCATGCCTTATCCCATGGAATCCTGGTAACAACCACAGCAGGGGCCGGGGGTGGGAAGTGGGAGGGGAATCTGTCCTTTAGCTCCACTTTACAGATGAGGAAACCGAGGCTTAGCGAGGTGAATACACATTGCCCATATTCACAAAGCTAGCAGGTAGTAAACACAGAATTTGAACCCTCACGTCTGGAGGGTTCTGAGCAGGGCTTCTGCCCCTGAAGGACACACTGTCTTAGAGCTCCTGCCGACCCCAGCCCACAGGAGACTGCTGTACCCTCACCCAGGCCTCACCTACTGTTTATTGAGTAGATATTGATCGTCTAGTGAACTTGGGTCACTCGGCCCACCAGCGTGGCCAGGTTTGTTTTGGGTGTGCCTCGTTTGTCTTTCAGAAACAGAAGACTACAGCCACACATGCTCCCCTAGGCCTTCTCCCACTCATCTGACAAAGCAAAGCGATCCCCACAACTGTGGAATCACTGCTCTGCCCCACATCTGATAGACACAAATTCGGCTTAAGTAGAAGCAGCCAGAGAGTCTTCCAGCTACCACCAAATACGTTGAACAAGCAAAATGACTACAATACAAATTCAATTCAACGTTTTGGTTAGAAACAAGTTGAAACCATCAAGAGGTTAGTTTAAAAAAATTAATTCAAAGCTGGATTTAAAATAATTAGTCTGTTTCACAATGAAGAGAGTTGATATTCTGGGAACAGTAGTAGGATGTCTAATTAGATGCAGATGAGACGCTCATCTAATATTCAAGATTATTTCCCTGGGAGCAAAAGGGAAGGTGAAGCAACAGGCTCTTTCTTCCAACCCACTGTTTCTTTGAAAGCAGCCCTCATACAGGTATCATCTCTACATTACAAAGGCTTTTGTCCCCCTGAAATAATGGCCTGCAAAGACAGACTGGAGTTAAGTATTTGCATTAGTAAAGCCACAAAGTATTATAAACCAAGAAAATTATGACAGAAAGAACATCTTTCAACTCCTTTACAGCTGCTAAGATACCAACCCTGCTGATTCCCCATACTTTGAGGGGCAATAAAGTTTAATAAAAATAATAACAACCACCACAACCAATATCTATTGAGTCTTTTCTCAACAAACTCTATGGTGAGTCCCATTTTACAGATGAAGAACCTCAGGCTTATTGAAGCTGAGTAACTTGTCCAAGGTCACAGAGTGGCCAAGTGGTCTCGGGCAGGGTTAAGTCTTGGTTTGGACACTCCTAGGTAGGGCGACCATATGTCCTGGTTTCCTGGGATAATCCAGGTCTAGGACAGTTGTCCCAGGGTAATTATGAAGAGGGTTTCCTTCCATGCTCTTAAAAGAGTTCTAGTGTGGTTGATAAATTATATGATCACCCCACTTACAGGCCTACCAGGACTGTGTGGTGTCTAAGAAATGATTAGTCAACTTCTCCCCTTGGACAATCTGAGCGTGGGCCTTTTGGAAGTAACGGTGACCCTTGAAGTCCACAGAGCACTGTATAGAATCTTCCTGGGCCATCTCCTGGTTTCCCTGTTCCACCCTGGCCTCCCTCCCCTGCTAGACAAAGGTTGGAGCTTATGCCCATGGATTGTTTACTGGGGAGCACATGGCACTTTGGAGTCCCGTCTGTTGAATAAAGCCCAAATAAAAATCCTTGTCCCCCTCTCTGTGTGTCTATCCACATGGTATTCCCCAGACAATTAAAGTATCAGATTCTGATTTCAGGAGAACAAAAGTCAACAAAGCAGCTGTACTTCCCAGAGGACTGAGGAATACCTTTCCTTGGCAATTTGGTTGGCATGTGCTGTAAGGGGTGGGATTAGCTACATCAGAGGAGTAGTAATGGGATACGGACCTTTGACATCTTATTCTCCTGGGAGCCTGGGGAGGGCCGAAGCACATCAGGAAGCTTGGGGAAAGCCATGGAGACCCAAAGGTGCAACTCCCTCCCCCCACATCAGTCCCAAACACATGACCCCTTCGAATGCCGGCTTTGGGCAAGTCTGGAATGCTTTCCCACCATAAGGCTGCTGACTTGCTCCCTTCCCTGAACCTGGGAGGAGCTAGGGTGGGAGAGAGGGCAGAGTCCCAAGACGCAGGACATGCTAAAGCCTCAGCTCACTGAGCCACCTGGAGCCTGGGCAGCTCTTGGCGGGGTGGCACCTGAGCTCTTCAGGCTCACTGACTGTTGTCCTCTCCATGTTCAGCCCTTGGGCTGGCTTCCTGCTCTGAGGTTTCAGGATATGTCCAGCTGCCACTCTATCTGAGCTGACTCACCTCAGCTACCAAGGGATTTTCTGCACTTCCCCCAAGTGTATTCAAAGAGCTCTTCCTGGGACAGATACACAGAAGAGGTCCAGGCCCCAGCCCAGTGCTCCATACCCAATATCTGCAGAGCTGAGAATGCAGGCTGTGAGCCAGACAGGCTCTTTCAAACCCTAGCTCCTCTCCTTAAAAGCTGAGTGACCATACTTCATTTCTCCCAACCCCTTAATTTCTCTTAGTCCCAACTTTAGAGGGCTGTTGTGAGCATTAAATGAGATAAATGTCTCAACACAGAAAGTAAGCAGTTGATACATGGTATCAATAGTTGCTTACTACTGTCATCCTGCCTTTAAAATATCCAAGGGAAAACTGTAGTTTTGTACCCTGTGTGGACCTACTTGGAGTAACATCACATCTATGAGGCATAAAAGGGCCAAACTTGGGGCACATATCTATCCAGGGAAGTTGGAACCTTCTGTGAACCTGGGCAAATTTCCATGCCTCAGTTTCGTCACTTGTAAAATAGATATAATAACAGTGCTTAATCTCAAAGAATTTTTAAAAAATACTAGATGAGATAATTCAAGTAGAATATGTAAAACTTTGTGTGGCACATACCAAGCACATAATAAATGATAGCTAATAATAATAACAACAATTTCATGTTACGAGAACATATTTAACAATCCAAAGACTCTCAAATCCAGGAGGGAAAACACCTTAGAATCTATTCTAACCTTGTATCCAAACTTCTTTGAAGTTGTGAATTTTTTAAGTGCTTTTGGACACTGGGTCCCCTTAAGAAGCTGATGAATGCTCTATCTCCTTTTCCCTGAAAGAAATGCACGGACTATCTTGCAAACAATTTCAGGAGATTCTTGTATTCCTCTGAAGTAATCCTTATGGTTCCTTGGACCTGTGTGAGTAATTCCTGCCTTAGATCACCCCAGATAGGGCCTCCAGAGGCTGCCTGAATGCTTTTAGTTACAGGAGCCTCACAACTCATAAAGCAGCTCACTCTATGGCTGGAAAAGTCCAAGTGCTAAAAAGTTTTAAAATTCATCCTTAAATCAGGACCCTAAAAGAGGCTTCCTGAGGTCCATCTCTGGAGCAACACAGAGGAAGCACAAGACCTTTTTCAGATGCCAACACTTGATGTTTTTGGAAAGCAGGGCCCACGCTGTGACACATCTGACCCTCTCCAGGCTAAAGTTGTCTGTCCACTCAGTCATTCCAGGTGATGGCTTTTGGGTCCTTTGCCATCCAGGGCACCCACCCTCCCCAAACCACTTCCGGCATGGCTGTGGCTCATTTCCTTTGTCAGGACGTCGTATTTGTGCTACTGTTCTCAGCCACCTCATCACATCCATTAGGCAGGCATGTAAATGATCCCCAAGGCCTCATCATACAAGAGCAGAGTGTCAAGCCACACAGACCCGCATTCCATCCTTGGGTTTGGGCAACTGATCTTTTGAACCCGAGCCCACCACTTTACATCTGTCCCAATTAATTATTTAGTCTCACCGATTTCTTCCTTAGCATTCCAAACCTTCGGGGAGAGTCTGGCTCACATTTTATCACCCAGTGCATTAATTCTGCCTCTCAACTTTGAAACATTTGCACATCCCATTCAAGATAAGAAAATCCACGAGATCTGCGCATCTCCCTGTCTGAAGCTCAGGGCAAGGTGCCTTACACGTGTTCTCACGCACTCTTCACACCAACTCTACGAAATAGTCATTGATGTCTATACAATCATCCCTGCTTTACAAACAAGAAAAGTCTGGTGGAAACTCCATCACCTGCCTAACATTATCCACTCACCAAACAGCCAAGCCAGGATTTCAACCTAGGCCTGTCTGAGCCGCACTATCTCACTACACCCTCTGCATTTCCACACTGAACAGCATTTTTCTAGATACGGCCGTCTCTCCAACTAGGCTGTGGGATCTGTGACAATAGTGAATAGGTTTTGTCTCTGAATCCCCAGCCCCCAGCAAGTAGCTGGCACTGAGTAGGTGTTTTATGACTAATGGGGGAGGGAAAACAAGGGAAAGGGTCACTGTGGTTCCTGGGGGCTAGCATGCTGGAGAATGCTTCTTGGAGCCGAGCCCTCAGGTTCAGGTTCTTCTTTATTCTACCCTGTGTACCATTAGGATATAATGTCCACACATGACCAGAAAGTTCTGGGTCCCTAGCTCCCAGGACCATGCTGGCCCTAAGATTGGGACATTCACTCACCCAAGTCATGGGAAAGCAGGCTGGGAGGAGTGGCCCTGCGTCTCCCCACGCCCCTGTCCACCCCTGAGCCCAGCAGTGGGCCCTCCCAGTGTGCCCTCCACTCTCCCACCACACAGCTGGCCTCCTCAATGCAGGGGGCTGCGTGTTGGGAGGGAGAAGGTTCAGGAAGCCTCTGGCTTGAGATTTCTCATGTGTTCTTGAGAGGATAGCCAAATTCCTAACTAAGTCTTTTTCATAAAATAGATTCTCACGCGAACTCACAGAACTTTTGTACTGAGGAGTCTGGCTAAAGACAAGAGGCTTAATAGAAAATAACCAAACACCACCACTGGAGCCAAACCCCCATCTGGGTGTTGAATCAGTTCCGTCCACACCGCACCACTTTTCCCCCCACCTCATGGCATACAACCCCTACTAGGCCCGTTCCTTTTCCTACGGGTGGCAACGCCTCAATCCTTCTGAAAACCATCAAGCAGGAGTTCCACTGTGGAATCCATATCTCTGTGGGTTAAGCGACAGGAAGAAAGACCCAGGGAAGGCCCGTATGGGCCCAGCGGCCACGTGAAGGCGAAAGATCGAAAGCGCCATCTTGTGGTTACTTCACACCTTGCACACGGCTTAACGTAACCACTTCCTCAGTAACAGCATCCCAGCGTCCCGCTCTTTTCCTTCGGAAGCCCCTTCCCCAACCTGTAAAGCCTGAGAGGCTGCAGATCATGATACCCACCCCCACCTGACCCCAGGAGTAGGGAATGGGTGTAAATGACCCAGAATGACCAATCAGAGCCCAGCATTCTCCCCCCAGCACATTGACTGGCTGAGATGTGAACACAAGACCCAAGAAAGCCAATCGGGGCCTTAACAAGATTTACTAGGTGGAAGCTGAAGAAACAGGCTTCTCTTGATCACAAGTCATAAGGATGTGGTCTCACGGCATCAGAGGTCATCTCTGGGATCCTTTGAAGAAAACCTGCCTGAGAATACAGCCAACACACAGAAGGAATCAAAGCAGAGAAACAGAGGAACAGGACTATGACCACATGGGTTAGCCCCTGCGTCCAGCTTTGCCTGAAATCGTACCAGCCCCCCGTTCCCAGTTACAGGAGCCAACTTATTCTGGTTTTGCTTAATCTAGTTAGAGTCAAGTCTCTGTCACTTGTATCAAGAGACATAACACATTAATAAGGGCAAAAAAGAAAAAAAAAAAAACAAGGTCCAGTTGCATAAAATAAATAATGCTTACGTTAATTTTGTACGTGATAAGTCTTTTAAAAACAAATAACTATGAATAACAGCTCTATTGAATTAAAAACTGAAATAATTACATACTATAATAAATTTTAAAGCCATGGATTTTTCAACCTAGCTAAAATGAAAAGCTAACATGGAAGAAAGATGCCCACCAAAAGATCAAAAAGATGTGACTGCTGAGTATAATATACATTTTCTGAGCATTTTGTATTGCTAAATATCTCTTTGCAGCCTGTATGGCAAAATGAAAATATCCTCTGGAACTGCTGAATAAACCCTTTAAGCCAATAATCCCATTTCTAGGACTCTGCCCTAAGAGAAGAATTCTGGTCAAGGAAATTAATATTTGCATGGAGATGTTCACTGCAGCTTTATTTACTACAGGTGAAAGTAAAGAAGTAAAAGTGAAAGCATACTCAAAAGGTTAAGATACAATTGAGTATGTTATGGTACATTGATTTCACTACATATACATAGCTAGACAAGCTATTCATATGCCAACTCTAGAAATATTTATTCAAACATTCGTTGAAGACCAACAATAATTTATTCGGTTCTTATTATGGGCTATGTATTATACATACTTCATGTAATTTAATCCTAAAACAATTTAAATGTGAGGTAATTTTTTGCAAACCCTTTTAAAGGTGAGTTATCTAAAGCTTGGAGGAATGTGTAACTTTTTAGTAAAAGTGACAGACGAAGGATTTGAACCCTGGAGTCCAAGTCCAAAGTCTACACACATACCCACTATGTTACACTCCATGCACAGATGAGGCACTGAGAAGGTCACCTGAGTTACATGCATGGGCAGCACATAGCCTGTGTTGGAGCTGCTTTGTACAGTTAACTGTCCTTTCCAGCACATGTTCCAGGTGGTGGCAAAGGAAAGAGCCTTTATTCGGCACCTACCAGGGATCAGGCACTGTGTTAGGTACTGTTTCCATTGTCTACATTAGCCCTTACAGTGATCCCCAGGGGCAGATGTTACAGTCCTTTATTTCTATGAAAGCTGGGCTCTGAAAGATTAAGAGGTGTGCTTCCAGTCAGGGACATGGCCCCTTATCCACACAGGTAACAGGAAGATGAACAGGAGAAATCATGGAAACCTGCTCAGTCAAAGCAGAGGATACAGAGCTGGGAATGGTCTGGGGGGCTTTGAAAGTCGGGCAGAAGGTATCTGTGCCATAACGCCTGGAATGGAGAGAACAACAGTATTGCATAAATGACTACCATTATTGCACCCTTACTCCATGCCAACACTATCTATGATTATCTCACCTTATCCTAATAGCAAGTCTTCAATCCAGGAATTATTATCCCATTTTACATATTAGGACCTCTAGCAAGTAAAAGTGGCTACAAAACTAAATAACAATCCATTCTCTCCACTCCACAGCACATGGTCTCTCTGGAGCCCAGCACTCTCCACACCTGGATGGCTACGTCTGTGGCACATTTCCAAACCCTGGAGATGGAGAGGGGCTGGGGTGTACCCCACATGGCTCTGGGATGGGGGGCCCAAGGTTCCAAATGGCAGCAGCACAGCCGGTGGGAGATAGTAGCCCAGCTCGCCACTAATTGTCCCCCTTTGTGGTATTCAGTTAAGGACTCAGAAGAAACCAATCTTTGTGTCTTTTCATGGTTAAAATTCTACATGGAACAGGAACCTCAAAGCAGCCACCAAGCCAGTCTTTGTTGGGTTTCTAGGCAGTAAGGACGCTGCATCACAACACTTAGCGCTCAGAGAGAAAGCAGCTCGGTTATTCAAAGGGAAACTCAACAAGAGCCTTTTTCTCCTAAGTTCTTGCAATTTTGGACTCACTTTTAATCCCCGGAAGAAACGTTGGATCCCTTTTCTCCTCCACATCGCAACACTGTTCCTGCAAGTTCAGAAACGGTCGGCGGAAGATTTTCATGAGTTGGGCGGTCCCCGTTTTCTACCCCATTCTGGTAGAATCAGCTTGGTTTTCAGAACGTTGCAACCTTCATTTTTGAAAAAGCTCAATACACTCAGGGGAAAAAATGATAGATATAGATATAGATACATAGATTGTTAAATTCAGGTTTCTAAATACAAAGAAATACATGCATTGTAGTTTCACAAACAAGCCTTAACTGCATTCCTCCACAATAAGGTGCCAGGCAGGTTTCTGAAGAAGTCACTCAGTGGAAGCTTTGGCTTAATGTATTGTACTTGCCCTAGAATAGCATATTTATCCTGAAAGAAAAGCCAAAAGCAGGTTTAGGTGCCTGGGTTCTCAAAATACCCCCTCCCAGGTAGGAAAGGAGCTGTTTCCAACTCCATGAAGAATAAAGTTTCTAAGGGCAAAGACCTCATGCCTTTTCTGGGTCCCGAATTCCTCTCTGGGCCAATCATCATCATCAAAACAATCACTTCCAGAGCAGCTAAAATGTGCAGGGTCCCGCCTGAGGATTCCAGCAAATCCTCAAGCTTCCTGGAGAAGAGGAAAGCTTATCCCCACTCTGCAGATGTGAACCTGGAGCTCGGAGACTGTAAAGAACCGTGCAGCCAGCAAGTGGCAAAGTCGGAGCTAAGCCAACACCATCAGACTACAGTCTGTGTTCTTTCTGCCCCAGCGTCCTGTACCCCTGCCCCTCTCCAAACCCTGTGCTCAGTGGAGGAAAAGATCTGCAGGCGCATAGGTTAGACTGTGGTGCTGACGTGGGAGATTTTCCTCCTTCTCTTCAAGAGGCTTTCTTTCCATTGAGCCACCCAAACAAGCTGTTCCCCAACAAATGTCCTATGACCTTTCTCCCCAAAGTGGTCCTCCAGACTCTCTCTTCTTTATCACTCCCGTCAGCCAACCAATTGCACACAAAAGCCCTGCTCAAGGATCCTGGGATCCAAAGATGGCAGTGGTTCAGCCATTTGGGAGAAGAGACGACAGAACAGTTTCATCAAAAATGCCCATTTCGGGACTTCCCTGGTGGTCCAGTGGTAAAGAATCCGCCTTCCAATGCAGGGAACGCAGGTTCGATCCCTCGTTGGGGAACTAAGATCCCACATGCCGCGGGGCAACTAAGCCTGCGTACCACAACTACTGAGCCCACTCGCCCTGGAGCCCGCGCACCACAACGAAAGATCCTGCATGCCTCAACGAAGATCCCATGTGCCACAACTAAGACCCAATGCAGCCAATTAATTAATTAATTAATAATAAATTTTAATAAAAATTTTAAAAGGCTAGACATCAAAGCCTTGAAAAAATAATGCCCATTTCTATTTGAAAAAGAATTGCTACATGTATATGTATAACTGAATCACTTTGCTGTACACCTGAAACTAACATAACATTGTTAATCAACTATACTCCAATATAAAATAAATTTTTTTTAAAAAGCCCATTTCTGGCACCATACAAAATATCTGATCAGCGCTCCTTAAATGAATGGCACACTCAAATGGGGCAATTACAGATGTAATCGACCAGGACCCTATGGGGCCTTCCTGGGACAGATCCCTCCCCCATATCCTCTGCTTTAGCTCCTCTCTGCAGTACCTAGATAATAGTATCCGATGCACATTTCCAGAGCTGTTTTACAGATGCTAAAACCCCCACCAAATGGAAGAAATTAACTACTTGATGCCCATGAGCACACATCCCCCAGACCTACTGGCACCTGAGGACTGGTAATGTTAAATTAACCACCCTGTTATCCCACCATCAGCCAGTCAGAGAATTGTGCACGAGCTGATCACAGACCCTGGGACTCCTCTCCCTCACCTGGCCTTTAAAAATTAGTCCCTGAAACCCACTGGGGAGTTTGGGTGTTTTGAACACTAGCTGCACTTGCTTGTTGCCCTGCAATAAACACTGCACTTTCCTTCACCACAACCCGGTGTCAGTGGATTGGCTTTACTTCATCCAGGTGAGCAGACCCAAGTTTGGTTTGATAACAAAGATAATTTAACAAAGGAGAGTCAGTGGTGTGCTGGGGCCAGCTCTACCACCCCATGAGAACCAATGGATTGCTACATGTTCAGAATTTTTGTGAGCTGATTATTAAATTGTTGGTAACTTGATAGTGGGAGAATTTATACCACAGAAATCAGGAAATGCTACAAATCAGGGTTTGGTGTGGTTTGATTTTCCCAAAGAGCCACTTTTATGAAACATTTACCAGCATACCCCTGAGAGAATTTGTAAAAAAAAAAAAAAAAAAATAGTGGGCAAAGTTTAGGAAAGTCAAATGGGATAATGCAGTCCCCTGGGTTTAGCAACAGCGCAGAGCTGTTAGCAACTGAGCCCTGCAGGAGAGAGGAATGGTTACCAAACCCAGACAGTGTAGCTGGAGGGGAGGGCTATCCACAGAGCCTTGGAGAGAGGCCAGCCAGCAGGACAGGAGATGGGAAAGAAATACCCCACTCTCACCTTGTTCTCACTTTACCATTTCTGGCTGGTGCCTGCCATTGACTGAGCCCACCTGAAAGCAGAGGGTGAGGGGGGACCCCAATGAAGTCCATAATGATCAGCCTCTGGGGGGCATCATGCAGAAGAATGAGAGGTCGAGCACCTCTGGGGGCACCCTGCATCCAGAACAATACACCACCAATTGTTTTAAAAAAGAATATATTCTAAGCACAAGTACATATGTATATTTCCAGAAGAGCCCCCAAGGAACTGGTAACAATGGTTACCTCCAGGGAAGGATGCTGGGCAACTGGGGTCAACAGACAGAGACTTTCTTTTCATTAGACTCCCTTTCATATTGTTTGATTTTAATTCCTGTGCATATATTATCTTTTTAAAAAGGAGCAAGTTTTTTTAAACGGCAATGCTTTACACATTTGGTTTTCTAGAGCTCTCTATTTCATGGGACAGGAACTGGCTGCCATAGTGCATGATTTCAGGGAGCATCGACTGCTAAGGAGAGATTCCTCCCTGAATAATGAAATGCAGCAACCCGCTGGGGACGATGCTCAAGTCCCCATGATACAGGGTAGGATCTGCATCGGGGGAAGACATGGACTTGGGAGTTGGACTCTGCCCCAGATTGGCTCTGGGAACCCTGCAACCCCGCTGAGCTTCACGGCCCTGGACTGGGATGGAATAAACCACCACTAACTTACTGGGGCAGAAAGGGGCTGGTTTGTGTGCCAAGGAGGGGATTTCCTTCAAGGCAGAGACACTGCAATCCCTGTCAAGGGAGTGGGGAGCTGCCCTCTAAGCGCTTTTCTTTCCAAGTCCTTTGCACCCACCTCTGGACCCCCTGGGCCTTCCCGTCTGGAAAAGCCTTCCAGGAGGGAGCAGATGCCTTTGGGAGGCGGGCGAAGAGCTCCACCTTGTGGCTGCTCCAACAGCTCCCTGGAGGTGGCAAAGGATTCCCCAAGTGAATGCAGGGCTTGCAAAGGCTCCAAACGCAGACTTCACTCACAACTTCACCCAGCACCTTCGACACCTTCGCCTCCTCCACCCTCACTCCCTTTCATCACCTGTGCCTACAGGGGGAGAGTCACCTTGCGAAGATTAGCCCAGGTCCCGCCCAGGACCATGGCTGCACGTCAACTCCTAAAAGCCCCTCGGCTGGTCAGGAGGGAGCCTCTCAGAGGCCCTCAGACAAAGCCACATCCACCCGCTGAGGTCCTCAACAGGACAAAATACCGAAACAGAACGCTATAGCATCTCTGTTCTACATTTAATAAGCCAATGCTTTGAACCTCTGCCAAGATACTTAATGAAGTTTTGTCACAGGACCCATAAGATTTGGGGCAGACTTTTAAAAACATTAATTCGTACTGTAATACGCTGTGATCTAGAAACAAAGGCAAGTTCAAAGTTGTATGCTACACGTCTTCTCTTCAGCCAGTCGTTTGTAATTGTAAACGCATTGGAGACAATGTTCAAATTTAAATGGCAGCCCCTCCCTGAATGGGAGGCAGGGCTGACTCCCCAGCTCCTCTCTATGGAGCACTGATTAAGAGGCTTGCACAGAGAACTGGGACACACACAGCTCTAATTCACTCACACAAGACATCTGAGAAAGCACATGCAGGAGGCCGAGGGGAGAGGCTAGCCTAGAGGACCCAGATTCCACACCTGCCACCGAGGGACCAGGGATGCTTCTGGTAAAGCTGGAGCTGGAAAGGGCCTGATCCATCAGCCTCCTGGTGACCCCAGCCAGGAACTGAGGCCCAGAAAGGGGACAAGTCTCAGCCTAGACCCATATTGGTCCCCAGCTCCCTTGAATGTTCTTTTGTGGAGCTATGCTGTCTCTGGTTGAGCCTCAGAGAAAGATCATCTTTATTGTGACAGAAAGGTGGAGGGAGGCCATGGCCACCTGACTATACTGGACCCCATTCCCTGGGAAATGACGTGAGCTTTCCCCTGTGTTCAGCATCATGGTCATAGGGGCTGAGTTCTGGAAGGCCTCCAGTAGTTCACCTTGTCCAGCCTTCTTATTTCACAAACAGGTCAACTGAGGTCACAAAGGGAACACAGCCTAGTTATGAGGCCTCAGCGGGGGCTGGGGGACAGCAGCCTAGGAGCACCCAATGTAACAACAGGAAGTTGAGTCCCCAGTGACCGAGGCCCCACAGGGTCGTATATGTCAGATCTGCTCTGGTGGACAGAGCTAGGCCTGGGACACGGGCAGGGGCTGAAGGGGCAGAGTGCCGGCAGGAAGATCAGGGCCATGTCTGACGCCACCCACACCCCTGCACCGTAAAACCCGGAAGCAACAACCAGGGTGCAGAGAAAACGGTTTCTTACACTAATTTTAATGGAGACTATGAGGAAGAAACAGAAGGCACATCTTTCTTTTTTTAAAATGAACATAGAGCCCTTGAAAAATAACACATGCTTATGCTGAACACTAAAAACAAACAGCCATTTCTCCTTGATTCTCTGTGTTAGGGGTGCATTTGCTCACCACTCATGCTCTGAGTCTCCACGGAAGTGCTCCCTTCGCCCTGAAGCCTTCATCTTAGTTCTGTCAGGCAGACCTGAGTGATTCCCTCAAGTGGGGGACACCCACTAGCCCCCTGCCCTCTGCCACCGTGGCGCTGGTCACATTCCCATCTCCTCACCAGATGGTGAGCCCCCCCAAGGGCAGAACCTGGGGCCAAGGCTCCTCTGGGACACTCCCAGGGCTCAGCCCAGCTCCCAAACCTAGTAGGAATTCAGTCAATAATTGAGACCAACCAAATGAACAGGACTCATCACTAATTATAATAAAGCACAGAAAGCTTATGCATGCAACTTTGTGAATCTCATGGGAATCAAAAAACACGGATGAACAAAGTCTAACAACAATCCTTCGAGGGACAAGTTATCTCACACATACAAGGCTTACAGGTTTCCAATTCATTGGATAAAAGGGCTCCTCTAACTCTCAGACTCTACAACTCTGGGCTGCACGTGGCCCACAAGGGCTTACCAGCTCCGGACCCAAGGAAGCAAAGACTCAGGGGAGGACAAGTGGTGTTAAGCCACAATGGGATCAGAATTCCATTTTATTTTTTGTTTGTTTATAATTTTCCTTTTTAAAACCATTAACCTGAGGACTTCCCTGGTGGCGCAGTGGTTAAGAATCCGCCCGCCAATGCAGGCGACATGGGTTCGAGCCCTGGCCCGGGAAGATCCCACATGCCGTGGAGCAACTAAGCCCATGCACCACAACTACTTAGCCTGCGCTCTAGAGCCCGCGAGCCACAACTACTGAGCCCACGTGCCACAACTACTGAAGCCCTCGCGCCTAGAGCCCATGCTCCGCAACAAGAGGAGCCACCGCAATGAGAAGCCCGTGCACTGCTACAAAGAGTAGCCCCCGCTCACAACTAGAGACAGCCCGCGCACAGCAACGAAGACCCAACACAGCCAAAAAAATAAATAAATAAAATAAATAAATTTATTTTAAAAAAAAAGTTAACCTGAATATGGGATTTATACACTTAATTTAAAAATTAAAAAAAATAAGAAGATATAAGATGATTGGTCTCCCTCCCATTCCTGTCTCCCACCCACTCACTCAGGCAACCGCTGTGTTAACAGTTTCCTGTGCATGTTCCAGAGTTTCCTTTGGCTCAGACAAATAAGATAAATATTTTATAGCCCCTCTTCTTTTTACAGAAACCATGGCATACTGTGCACACTGTTCTACACCGTAGTCTTTGCCGTTGTTTTGTTTTGCTCTCTTAATACACCTTGGGGACTTTTCCATATCACTGCATAAAGAGCTTGCTCATTACTTTCTTACAGCTGTGTAGCATTCCGTGATATGCATGCAACATATTTATTTACCAACCCTCTACTGATGGACACATGGGTCGTTTCCACCTTTTAAATTTCAAACAATACTGCAGTGAAGAACTTACAACATTTCACAGTTATGCACAAATACTTGCTTGCTCAGGTTTTGCCTCTTGGCTGGAGCCTCTCCCAGCTTCTCGAGCCTTCCTAGATCTCTCATTTTTTCCACATCCCCATTTTTATTTTCTGAGATCCCCTGGTGTGCCCATGAGGAAGACAGAGTGGGGAGCCCAACCTCCCAACTCAGCCCTCTCTATTCTGGAGGCAAAGCTGTGCCTCTGAGTTCTCCTGCATTCCCTCCAGCCCTCAGCCCACTCCTCTCGCCACATCCTCACCCACCAGCCCAGTGCAAGCCTGCACATCCTGGGGGTGACGGAGAAACGCTTCACCAGGGATGGATCCAAGTGTTCTCGAGTTGTCGTACAACCACCACCCTTTTTCACCAACAGGTAGCGCTGTTTTCCACCTTTAGACAGCTAAGATGCTCTAAAGGAAGCCCTGCTCATCAAAGAATAATAAACTCCTTAGGATGCGGTATAGCTTTAATAATGACTTTTCAGTATATGATTGTCCACACTTCTCTCTACGTGATCTTCCCAACAGCCTACACTGTAGGCCATGACTACAATTTTCTCTGGTTCCTCCCTTCTCTGTCCTTTCCATGTAGCAGGTGTGTGCAGTTTGTACTACATATTGGGAGACAGAATCACCTAGTGGTTATGAACCTGCGCTCTTGAATCAGACTTATGTTCAAAACCCGATTACACCGCTGACTTGCTCCACGACCTTTGGCCATTGACTTCACCTGTCTGACCTCTGCATGACTAGGAGCATGACAGTGCACACCTCATCCAGCTGGTGTGAGGAGTAAATCAGGTGTAACATGAGCACAGTGTTAGGCACCTGGTGAGCGATCAGTAGACGCCTGCGCTTACTCATGTTATGCTGATATGCATTGTTTGTCCAAGGTTTGCACCTCACTCCTGAAGGCTTTCTTAACATACCCTGGTCTTCCATCAGTTCTTCACACAATACAAGCTTGTTCCTGCCCCAGAGTCAGCACTCGCTAGGGCCTCTGCCTGGAATGCTCTCCCTCTAGCTCTCTCCATGGCTGGCTCCTTCTCATCCTTCAAGTCTCAGCTTCCACATCATCTCCTCAGAGATCTCTGCCACCTCAGCTGGAGTAGGTTTCTCCTGTTTTTCCTCACAATGGCACCCTGTTTATTTAGCACTCGTTACCACCTGCTGTTATCTTAAATGTTTATTCATTTTTGTGACTGTGGTCTGTCTTCCTGTTGGAAAGTAAGTTCCAGAAGAGCAGCTCCGTTGGGTTTTCCAGCACTACACACAGTGACCCCTGCACCTGCGAGGCACTCCATAAATGACTGGCAGGTGATTGGCTGAGTGGGTGAGCGCATACAGGCAGAGTTGTATTCAAATGCTGACCGCTGGCTGCTCTGCATGTTTCTGTTCCGATTCCCAGACAGACTACCAATTCTTTGAGGGCAGGAATGGGGTCTTCTTCTACACCCAACCCTCAGCTAGACCAACTGCCAGTGCTCAGTGGGCAGAGTCAGGACTTAGGGGATGGCGGGG
This sequence comes from Eschrichtius robustus, assembly GCF_028021215.1. NCBI lineage: Eukaryota > Metazoa > Chordata > Mammalia > Artiodactyla > Eschrichtiidae > Eschrichtius > Eschrichtius robustus. The sequence continues at coordinate 113,173,358 of NC_090825.1, read as the reverse complement.
AGCAACTGAGAGGGCTGCTGAGGGTCTGAGAGGAGGGCAGGGGCCCTCACATTCCCACCCTAAACATGCCACGTGTCCCACCCTAAACATGCCACGTGGGTCATTTCCTGGGAACAATGGAGGTGCGCTTCTGGCCTCTGTTACTGCAAATGGCTTTCCCTGGAACCAGTCCCAGGTCTCTTTCTGCTGATGGTCACCCACCCAGGTGTGCCTTGTCCCCAGCAACCGCTCAGCCCCCACTCTGCTTTGAGGAGTCCCTCTTCTTCCCCACCCCCATAAGTGTTCCGGGGATGTCTGTTCTCTGTCTGGGACTGGAAAGGCTGCCCGTGTCCACTGCTTAGAGAAGCACGTTTGCACAGCTCTCTCTCATAAGGGGAAGAGACATCTCCAACTCCAACAGGTGCAGAGGTCTCCTCTGGCACAAAAGGCGTGATTCAGAGAGTGCTGTGGGTTTGGGCATGACACAAACCCATCCTATGGGGGTCAGCCCCAAGTCAGAAATGTGCTCTGTCCAGGCAAGTCAGGAAATGTCACCGTGCCCAGAGAGAGACGCACCTTAGACACATTCCCCTCAGAAGCACACAGCCTTGCGCCATGCAGAGCTAAACCTCTCACACCTGATTCATTCTCTCTTCAGCCCAGACTTTCCTGGAGCTGGGAAGTTGAACACATATGCAAGAGCAGGGCACACACTTCACACTTTAAAATACATTCGAATCAATGTCTCCCACCTCCACACCTGCGACAGCCACCCTCCCCTACAGAGTAGGGCTGTGGTTTCCATTCCATGTCCCCACACCCTAGGTGGAGCTGCCACAGAGTGGGCGTTCACAGAAAGGAAGAAAGGGGCAGAAGAGGATGATGAGTGGTCATCATCATGGGCACTGAAGCCAGATAGCCCTGGGTTCCATTTCTGACTCTACTGCCTGCCAACCTCACGACCTCGGGCATGTGTCTTAACCTCCTTAAGCCTCAGTCTCTTCATATTTAAAAGGCAGGAAAAAAAAAAGGTGCAGCTCAGTGTCCCGCTCACAAAAGTTGTTCACAAATATTATTTATAGCCATATGGATGATGATGATGATGGATTCAGAAGTAAAGAGGAACTGGTACCAAACATCTTGACCCTGGCCATTTCCTGTGTGCATGTAAATGGCATCTGGCACATATTTGTTAAAGCAAGAAAGGAGATTGGGATGTTTTAGAAAGACTCCCATTTTTCTAAACAAAGCTTTCTGCATAGCCCTCAAATGAGCAGAAAATCCAGTCCCGCTGGGTTCCCAGCACCCCTCACCTCCAGCCTGCCCCGGACTCCAGGACAGCCACCTCCCGGCTCCCACTCCAGGACACACCTCCCGGTGGTAACAGGTGTTGCAGTGAGCAGCTTGCGGCTTGGGCTTTGAGAGCTGGTGTTTTTACCGCGGTAACTTCCCCCTCTTCTCTCTCTCAGTGCCCAGAGAGGAGGCTGGAGGCGTCTGAGGGCGCAGAAAGAGTACCCTGTGGCCAGGGCTTTGGCAGAGCTTGCCTACAACTTAACCTGTGGCCACGGGAGTGATAGGTGGCGAAAGCGTGACCAGGATTTCAATCTGCCCTGACCCCCCCAGCCAGCAAGGGTAATTAGGGACCTCTCCCCTTCGGATTAAGGTGCCTCCATTTCCCACCCCACCCCATTTTATCTCCTAAGGTTACACTGCCACAGAATGAGTGAACAGATACCCACCCAGCAAGCCCTCTGCCAGCTCAGCGGTTGAGCCCCCAGCAGAGCCTGGGACTGCGATGCCAACTTGTGGACCAACTCTTGGGTTACAAGAGGTGGAGTAATCCCAGAGAAGTGTGCAACCCAACTCCCCACTCCCCTAAAGGTGAGGAAGGGCTGTGGGTGCACTCACGTTATCTTTGCTTCCCCTGCTCTCTTTTTTTCTAGGGTGGACTCCATCCCACAGACCCTTCCCCCCATGCCCCTCACTGTCACTGCTGTTATTAGGGTCATTTTGGGCCACTGGTGCTTCCCTAATGCATCCAACAAAACAAGGCTGTTAGACAGATGAATTCCACAGCAATCCACTTCGCTTAGACTGATCATGAGTAATATATTTCTGTGCCCGGACTCTGGGGGGACCCACAATGCCCGAGCTGGAGGTGCAATGAAACCCCTGCTTTCTCCTTCACATACGCACACAGTAGGAGCTGGTTTTCACACTTTTCCTGCTTGTCTTTCTCACTTTAGTTCGTATGTACCCCAACCTGCCCCAGGCCCAGGATGCCTGGCACCTGGTCTCTGCTTCTCTTTTACTATTTCTGTTTCAGAAATACTCTTTGAAGTTTCAGCCTGGCCCCAATTAGCATCAGCTGGAGCACTCAGCACAGTGAAATCTAAGCACTGTTATTAAGTGAGCATTCCATCCAGAATGGCCCCTCCTCCATCCTCCCCATGCAGCATGGGGAAAAGGAATGAGGCAAACAATGACCACCCCACTCGGACTATCCAGATCCTCCCCATTTTTTTCGGACACACCTTGCTAATCTGTCTTTAGACACTACGGTGCTGCACCCCATTCATGAGCCTCCTGGGGTCAGGCAGCACTGGGCTCATCGGGACCTGGACCGGGTCTTCCAGGCTGTCAGAACACTGTCCTTCTGGAAAGTCGGTGTGGGCGGCGTCCTCCCTCCCGCTGTCCCCACCCCCACTTCAGATGCAAAGTGCACATATGGCTCATCTCCATCTTTGGGGGAGGTTCTGTCTAAAGTCCTCCCAAAGATTCAGATTGTATGACAAATCACGTTCTAGACTATCGCGGGCGAGAAAGGGCCGGGGCATTTGCATCATTACCCCCAGACAACAGCTTCATTAAGCTGAAAGAGAGGTTTGCAGCCGCGCGAGCTCCGCCACTGACCTGGGCCTCTCACTTCCCCATTGTCTGTGGGCTCCAAGGCTCTCGCTCCAAACCATATGGTCCGTTTGGGCATCTCACACTTTCTTCCGGGAAAAGCAGGCATGTTGGGAAGCGCCTGGGGCAAGCCAGAGGCCTGCCTGCACCGTCCCAGGTGCGATCCTGCCCCAAAGTGGGGTCAACCTGGGCAAGGAGAGAGAAACCACCAGAGGTCAGAGCGGGCTGAGCTCTAAAAAGCAATGTGTGGGACTGAGAGGGAAGGAGTAAAGCTCCTCAGACAGAGAGCAAGGAAGATGAAAGCCTTGGCACTTGCCCCCTCAGAGAGCAGGCAGCCTGTTGTCCCCATGCTGCCTGACAGCATGTCTGACGTTAAGCCTGACAGCATCTTGGTGGGGAGAGCATGCGGGCAGCAGTATCTTCACCGTGGCCCCTTCTCAGTGCCCCAAGTATCTGGAGACCCCTCAAGGGCCCCAGACTCCAGACGCTTCTCCCTTGAAGATGATAAGCAGACCCACACCTGGCAGGCTGGAGTCTGAGGCAGCCATTCCCCTTCTCCAGTCCCTGAGACCCTGAACACCCAAAAACGAGGCTGTCCCTCTGAAGAGGATACCTTTCGGTCTGGCTGAAAGGAGGCTGGGAGACAGGACCAAGTCGATGAGCCTGCCCCAATCACTGTCTCTTTAAAATCCCATCTCTTCGAAACTCCACTTTGCTCCAAGTCTTTGCGAGATTCCAGACAGATGGAATGAATCCCAGAGGCCGGCACAGCCACATGGCCCTGTTTCCCCAACGAAAGGGGGAGCTAGCACCCCTGCCCAGAGGAAGCCCTGGCTGGTGCCTGATGGTGGTCCAGAGCCGGTGTGCCCTCCTCCTCATCAAGAAATGGGCCGAGGTGGGCCTCGCCCGATGTCTCTTTAAGAGTAGGGGAAGAAAAAGTCTCGTGGCACAGCACTTCCACACCGCCAACTGGGCGGATTAGGGTCAGGATTAACGTTTTAAACTCGACTAGACTTTCTGACTCAAAGATCTCTGAGCGCTAATCGTATTACTATCCCTGGGATTATTGCTTTACTCGCGGCAGAACAGATTCTAAAATCAAATCGTTGAAAGTTCCCTCCTATTTTCTCTCCACTCCTTTTCGGGGGGTTTGTGGCTTGTTGAGGAGACGACTTTTAAAAGTTGAATCTCACTGAATAGTTCTCTCCTTCCCCGCGCCAGGCAGCGGGAAGAAGACGGGCGACACGGTTCCTTTATTCCCGCCCACGCCTGCTCCTAATTCCTGGTAATTTATCCCATATTAAAACTTCTTTAAGTAAGAATGGACAAGGATCAGCACCTGCTATGCAAATGCGGCCAAATCCAGCGCGGGCCGGGGGCGTGTGCGCCCGCCCGACCGCGAGCGGCCATTCATAGCTCCCAAGGCGCCGGCGCGCCCTTCATATGGAAACAGGGCCGAGGGCCTGACAGATTGCGACGTGTTCCTCGGGCAGGGGGGCGGGGGCGGGGGCGGGGGCCGGCGGGGAGGGGGGACCGAATGACAGAACGCCCTCCCGCCTGGAAGACGCCCCAGCGGGGAGAGCGGGACCTCTCCCGCGGGTTTTCTTCGCCCGTATTTTTTCTTGGGCGCATCTTTTATCATTTGTCTTCTTGTTGGCCCTATTTTAATGCCTACATCTGTATTCCCCGATTTCGTCCTTATTCTTCAGAAGAGCGTCTGAAGGGTCCTAAATGGACCACGGCCCCCGCAGCTGCGCAGGCGCGGTGGGCGCGGGGGACCGCCTCCGAGCTCGCCGGGGGTCTCCAGAGCCGGCTGGGGAGGGGACAGGTGGTCGTCTTGGGGCCGCGAGGCAGCCCCAGGGCCAGGCGCGGGGCTGGCGCGGCGCGGCGGGCCTACCGGATGACAAGGATTAGTTGGGTGGGGACCTTTGAAGCCAAGTCTCTCCTCACGTGGCCGGCAGCCGCGGCGCAGTCGCCTCTCGTGCGGCCCTAATCCCCTCACGCGGCTCAGGAGGCGAGCGGGCCTGGCAGGGGAGTCGGAGGCCGCGCGCCCGGGAACCTAACGCGCGCCCGGAAACCTAACGCCCGCCCAGCCCCACGCGCGCGTGCGCGCGCGCCCAGGGATGCGCCCCCGCCCAGCCCCGCGCGCCCCTGCCCAGCCCCGCGCTGTGGAAGGAGCTGCGGCGCCAGGGTCGCCGGCGCGAGGAAGAAGACCCCCCTTCTTCCAGCCAAGGAGTCTTTATTTGTGGCTCCTTGAAAGAAGTCGAGGAAGGCCGGTTGTCCGGGGCCGGAGCAGACCCGCTGCGGCAGTGGCGGCGAGGGTGGGGCCTCGGGCGCGGCCGGCGTCCCAAAGAGATGCAAAGTGATCGATACATTGTTCAGCCGCCGCCCGCTCGTTAACGGCCCTCGGGGGCATAGAAAATGAGGCACTTTCTTCTCCCCTTTAACTCGAGGGGAGTACCAATAATTCATGTATGTTATAATTCTTCATTGCCCCTAGGTAGTCTGGGAAAACTGAAAGAAAAGAAAATGCCAGAAAGTTATGGTAAAACTTAAGATGCGGCCGAAGTCGCTTTCTTTGCCCCTGCTGCGAGTGTTTGAATAAGAAGAATGCTCCTGGACTGTAACAAGCAAAAAGAATGAAGAAGACAAAAGATTTCCAGAAAAAGGTTTAGCTGGAAGACAAGGCAAGTGAAACTGAAAGGAGAAAAAAAGCATTTACAATGGAACAATAAGTGTACTAATCGCTTTGATATATTATACAAGCCCAAAGACCCAAAACATTGTGTAATTATTTATAAATGACTTCTCCACTCCTGTGTATAATGCAGAGGAAAGAATAAAACTGCAGGCTACTCTCTAAACTATCTCTAAATAGACCTGGTTCAAAAGAAGGCAGAAGTGTTTGAAATAAAATAATTAATGGTGGATTTTATGGTTGTCTCATTAAAACATTTTAATTACTACAAACAAAATGCATTTGTGTTCGAACCCAACGTGACTTTATGTAGCCTAGCATTAAGGTAGAGAAAAGCAAAAAGGCAAACACTTTAGCTATTTCTCCATTCTCTGTGTTTATATCTGAATTCTCTCCCTAACCCAGTAGTTAAATTCCGTTCGGATGAATCTCCCTGCGACTTCTTTTGTACACACCGAAGAGAATACGCTCACACATCACACAGTTTTCCCACAGTTGACTCACAAGCATCTTGTGGGGGGGGGTGATTTTTTTAATCTCAACTGAAGACGTCCTTAAGAATTCAAAGACATGAAGCAGACCAAGATGAAACTGCTCAGCGAAATTAACTCTGGCTTTAGCAATATCCTGTGGCAGGTGCAGCCTGGATTTGGGGAGCTAAATCTTGTGACAGCGACAGCAGGGGTTATGTTGTGTGTGTGTGTGTGTGTTGATCTAAGCCCAGAAGACTTGACTTCAAAAAATCTACAAAAGCAAAATTCAGAGGCTTTGAAGGAGGTTCTGGATTGATTGGTAGCCTCAAGCAGCTGATGTGAGAATGATTGCAGGCCTCGCAGCTGAGGAGGGGCGGGGGTGAGCACCTTCTGCCTGCTCCCTCTTCACTTCAGGGCCTGCACCCTTGCGGGCCCTCCGTGCATAAGTGTGCACATCCCCTTCGCCTCCCCCACTCTACTCTGGGCACAAAAAGGACATTGTTTCACCCAAGACTGGCCCAAACTAAAAAACACACTTCAAACCTGGGGCCACCCCAAGCACGTATTGCCCCCCTGCCCCACACACAGGCTTGAGAACTAACTCCATTCGAATTTGAAAAATTCTTGTGGAAAGAATTTATCTGGCTGCAGAGTTGCCCAGCGTGTCTTTGGAGGGCATTTCTTCCTCAGCACTAGAATAAAGTAGATTTGTACCAGGACTTCCCCTGGAGGCCAAGAATCATCCCACACGTAGGCAGACTGTACACAACCAAACACGTCAGCGCACAGTGCCAAAGAATATTCAAGCAGACATCTCCGAGGTGGGAAATGCATACAGCCAGCACTGTATTTAGCAGGGCAGGGGCCGAAGGGGCCTCCACGGATTTCTGGAAACCATGGATAATTTGCCATTTTCCTTGCTCTGTCACTGAAAGACCCCTCTGTTTCCCCCCTCCTGCCTCGTTTCCCCCCCCTTTTGCCCCCCCCTTCCACAACTGTCATGGGTCATCAGTAAAGAAAATAGGGAATTGTTTCTCCTTTCCATTCCCCCAACCCCACCCTGCTTCTCTCAGATGGAAACGCATATCTGCGGGTGTATTTAACCGACTGAAAGGAACACTGCACACCTCTGGGGCCCACATCATCCTTCATCCCGTCCTCTTGAGTAGCTGCACCTTTTCTTCCTTTTTTCTAAAAAGATTACGACATTTTCTTTCCAAAATGCCACCCACGAAACCAATGCTGTCCCCTCCCTCCAGGTAGCTCCAGAAAGACAAGGATGATGGAAATGGAGGGAGCAATTTTGTTTAGAAAGGGTGGCCCTCTCCATAGCTTTACTTTGTGTAAAAATTCCCATCAAGGCCACCCCTGTGGACATCAGCACTGTCCAGTGACCTTATAAACTCAGTGCTGTGCGCTGTCCATGGCCAGACCCGGATGGATGAGTGGCTTAGTTAGGTGCCAGCACCATTCACCTCTCCTGTCATAACTGCCCCTGAGAGCTCAGGTATACTGTGAGAAAAGAACTTTGCCTGTAATCTCACAACATTCAGATACATGTAGGTGCCAGAGCACTCTTAATATTCTGTCTAATCAATTGGAGTGGATGCGGAATAATTAATCTCAGCTAAAACAATTTGGAGGGAAATTATGAAATGCAATAGTGTCCTTCCCCACTCCAACACATGCAGATTACCATCCCAGCACTTGTAATTACAGGACACTAATCCCTCAGCCTCATTCCTAACACAGCACCTCTAAAAGATAGTTTGCTCAACCTTGGGCTTATGTGTTTACGACAACTGAAAGGGAGGATGGCAAGGGGGCCGCTTGGCTCAGCCTCATGACCTCAAAAGGGCTGTGGGCTGCGGGTACTAACTGTGATTGAAGTCTACATGTGGCCACTGAGACACTGACGGGGACTGGAGGAGGAAGATGGGCAACCACAAATTTAAATCTGATCCATCCCTGGATCTTCATGCCTACAGGCACTATAATTAAATGTTCATTTAAAATCCAGAAATTGTCTTGGGAACAGCACAGACTGCTTTGTATTTTTATGTACTAACCACACTAATCTATTACATATAAATATTTATAATTTGCCACTATTTTCTCCTATTTTGGCCTTGCTCAACACTGAGAGCCTCTCTCTCCCATCTCTCCAGAAAGCTGCTCCCTTCATCAGTGTGTTGACATTAGAAAGATCCTCTCAAGAAGGAACCGAAATCACCTCCCTGCTGGTTCCACAGTGGTCTTGAGTCAGACCTCCAGAGCCGCCTTGAACAGGTATTCACCTTCTAGTGTGCACCTTTCCAGGATCCTCCTCTCTCCTTACGCCCCCAGTTGTCAGGCAGGCAGGCAAAGTCGCAGGAGGAGCCCCCGTCTTGGCATCACTTGGACTTCCTCTGAGGTGTCACAGGAACACACCCAAGCTGCCTCAAGGGCTTAGGCAAGCACAGGATAGAAGGGTGGATGCTAAAGCAAGATATCTATTCCAATATGAAGGGCAAACAGAGGCTCTAGGTATAAGTCAACAGTGACTTCAGCATGTGGTCCAGATTTCCAGAGGTTATGATTCTGGGCATCCGGGGTGGGGCCCCCCGTCATCACTACCACCTCAGGTGACCACAGTGTGAGAAACTCTGGCTTAATCCAGTCCCTTGGAATATCTGTACCCCCCCCTCCTCCACCCCCCACACATTGGCAGCTGAATGGCTCACACATCAGGCAGCCAGAACGCCTGGCTCAGCCCTCACCACCTCAGTGCCTGCTATGGTTGGTTTTATTACATGCTCACATCATATCCTATTGTGCTCTGAGAATGAGGGTTTCCACAGATGTGCTCTGTACTAGGCTCCAAGGGATTATGGGGGTAGGAGAAATTTTTATCTCCCCCAGCAAGGATATATGTCCTCCTATAAGGGGCCCAGCTGTTTTCTCTCAAGGAGAAAGCTCTGAGCCTCATAGAGAGCAGGTCTGAGCCTAAGCTACCATCTCATTCTCATCTTCCCAAGGTTCAGCTCCATCCTTGTGGGTCACTTGTAGGAAGGGCCCCCAAGCCTCAGATGCACTTACTTATTCAAAACACAAGGGACAGGCACTAATGTCCAGAGAGGAGCTGCCCCATGCACTGCCCCAAAGCCAGGAGCAGACAGGGCAAGGCTAAGATGCCTGCCTGGTCAGGTCAGTAAGGCTCTGGCAGAGGTGGGGGACAAAGGCAGGAGAGAGCACAGAGTCACCGCTAGCTCATGAGGTGCCTTTGTGCACATGTGAAAAGCATGGCTTAGCGAGTGCTGGAGAAGCTAGATTTTAGCCCCGACTTGCCCTGGATGCCCTTGTGCAATAAACCACTGGAACAACTGTGACAGCCCTGCTCAGAGAGAAGCAGCAGGAGAGGAGACAGAAAGGAAGGAGAAAGATCGCCATGGCCATTCAAGGCCTATCACAACTGTCCCCTAACCTCATCAACTAGACCCCCAAAGAAGCCCCATTCAGACTGGCTGCCACAGTCATCCTTACCCCTACCTTCTACCTAGATTGTCTATTCACATCCCATCTACCCTTCAAGGCCTCCTCAAGTCCCCCTCTCCCAGGAAGCCTTCCCTGACCATCCCCTTCCCTTTGATGGGTGCACAGTGCTCTTCAGATCTGTTCCCTTAGTGGGCCCCCAGTACTTCTCTCAGCCAGTGGCAGGTCACCTTTCTGTGGCCATGTCTCCCCTGCCCCAAGACTATAGCTCTGCCTGACTCTCCACAGAGCACCTGGCACCATGCAGGTGGCATGCAGTAGGTGTTTACTGTGTATTTACTGATTAATTGTGATGTTAAAAATATGGAATGGGGGCTGAAAAGACCCCTGAATCTGGTCCTAATTTGACCACCAGTAATCCCTGGGTTACCTGGAGAAAAGACCTCCCCATCTGCTGCCCCAGTTTCCCATGTACAAGGTGCAGCAGATGGATGAATAAATTCCAAGGGTTCTGCCGACCTTGAACCCTAGGCTTATGAGACTCAGAGCCAATGGCCCCCCATCAGCCAGGTTTCCCCCCGCCATCACCCCAGTGTCTAGCACAGTGCTTGGCCCAGAATAGGCAAGCAATATGGTATATGGGTTGCCTCTTTCTCTATGCTTTGGCAACCTTAGTGTTTAACTTGGTGCCTTATTTAGCAAACCACAGACATCAAGCTTGACCAACTCAAGCAAAAAAGCCCTACTGGAAAAGGCCTACTATGGAGGTTCTCATGCAATCAGTGGGTAGGCTGGAGAACCAGGCTTGGAAAATGGGGGTGTGGGGGGAAGGAGGTGCAGAACCACAGCTGAAAACGCTCAGGGAAAAGCTAGGTCAGGACACCCACTGGTTCCTGGCCACCTCTGCCACCACTGGCCACTGCCCTTCTAAGCTGCTGCTACAACACAAGTGTACTCTGAACTGTCACCAGCTCAGAGACTAAGTTCCAAGTGGGGCATGCAATTAACCCACTTAAATCACATGGCCACACCCTAACTGCCAGGAATGGGGAGAGAGGTGTTCATGCATTCACATTCCTCAATGGGAAGGATGTTCAGGGGCAAGGCAGTCAAGAAATGAAAAATGGCCATTCGGATGACTCTGTTCCCTTGACCAAACAGATTCTCTCTTCTAGTAATTTGGAAAAGAAGCTGTAGTATGTTGAATAGTGGCTCCCAAAGGATATGTCAGCCCAGAACCTAAGAATGTGAACTTATTTGGAACAAAGGTCTTTGCAGCCGGAATTAAGGTAAGGATTTCAAGATGAAATCATCCTGGATAAAGGTGGGTCCTAAATTCAAGTGGCCAAGAGACAGAAAAGAAGACACAGAAACACAAAGGAGAAAAATACAGACGTTGAAGTGGTGCATCTAGAAGCCAAGGAATGCCAAGTGTTGCCAGGAGTCACCAGAGGCTAGATAGAAGAGGCACTGACCGGATTCTCCCTCAGAGCTGCAAAACGAGCCAACCATACTGATGCCTTAATTTCAGACTTCCGGCCTCCTGAGCTGTGAGAGAATAAATTTCTGTTGTTCTAAGGCCCCTAGTTTGTGGGAATTTATTACAGCAGTCTCAAGAAAATAACATAGGGGCCCAGAGGTGTCATCAGGTCGAGGCTGGTGGGAACGTGCTGGGTCCATGGGGAAGCTGATACAGGGAGAGAGACACAGGGCAAAAAGCAGAGTGAGGACTCCGGGCTCCTGCAGGATCACACAAATGCCAGCAGCCTTTGGGTTCTTTGAGATGCCCAGTATTACCTATCAATTTCCCTTTCTCGCTTAAGCTGATTAAAGTCACTTTTGTAACTTCTAGCAAACCTGTTAGAGCCCTTGTATACATGTCCAGCCTTCCCCTCAGGTTCAAGTATGTGTGGGGTGCAGCAGCAGGGAAGGGAGGGCTGAGTCGAGTCCAGTGAGCTGGAAGACAAGCACTGGTCAGGGAATTCCCTGGCAGTCCAGTGGTTAGGACTCTGTGCTCTGCCAAGCACCCGAGTTCGATCCCTGGTTGGGTAACTAAAATCCCACAAGCTGCGGGGTGCAGCGAAAAAAAAAAAAGACAAGCACTGGTCAGCCACCCAAGATGGAATCTGCCTCCAGATGGCATCCCTTCAGAAAGGGACAGTGTCCCAGGCAGAGTCACTCGGGCTCTGAGGACAGGTCAGGCACCAGGCCCAAGGCCACCACTGAGATATGGTGAGGAGGCTGAAACTTTTCTGAAAGGTGTTCATTTTGTTTTTAACTCCCCACCCCCATAATCTGGTGCTGTTCCTTAGTGACTATTTTCCCCGAAGCACAAAGTTGGAGGTGTCTGGGTCTCTATCGCTCCAGAGCCAGCATTGGTGACCAGAGAGAAGCTACTCCTAACATGCAGAGTGGAAACCTTCTGCTAGGACGGGCGCTTTTACCTCACTAAGAGGGAGAGGGGATGGGGGGAGAGGGGCTCCACTGAGTGCTTGCGACCGTCTCTCCTGGGCCGGGAAAGCCTCGCTGGCTCACGAAACTGAGGGGGTCTCAGAGGCTGCAAGCGCCGCTCCAAGAGACGCAGCACAAAGAGGGGTGAGGGTGGGCGCTGGGGGAAGCAGCAAGGGCTCCCGGAGGGAAGGGGATTCGCATGCCTCTGTTACTTTAAGAATCTTCGGACAGTGTTGGGGGCGGAGGGTAGTTGGAGGGTTACGGGGGTTTGGCCAAGACGCCACCCAACTTGGGAAAGCATCCATGCCTTCGCTTTCCTCGCTGCCCCCCGCGCGCCGGCACCCTGCCCTAGGTGAGGGTCAATAGAGCCATTCCCCTACTTCTTCACCAACCTGGACGAAGCAGAGGTGCCTAGCTCCGCCCTCTGCCCTTTGAGCCACACCCGGCCACTCTCTGGTTTTCTTAAATAGGGTTTTCCCTGGGTTCCCAGGGCGCTGCATCTCGCAACCATTCCTGGGGCGCTCGGTCACAGAAGCGCCCTGCCAAGTATCCGAAGAACATCATCTTACATCATCCTCAACAGGGTAGACTTGTGCCCCATTTTACAGATGGGGAAAGTGAAGTCATATCACTAGGCCAAAGTAACGCAGCCACTCAGCAGCCTGAGAGAGGGAGCTAACCGAGGCTCCCAGCGGGCTCCAGGTTTTCGCAACTCGCTGCGCGGCTCACACTTTCCGCCCAGCGCCCCGCCTCCCCATCCCACCCCAGCTAGGGGCTCCCGGCCCGCCCCTGGAGGAGCGTGCCTCGGCGGCTAATCGCCGGCCGCCCCCGCCTCCGTTTCACTGCCTAGAGACGCCCGGGCCGGGTTAGCCCGGAGACCGCCCCGGGGCCGCGGGACGCCGCCGATTGGCCCGCGGTAATTACGGGCACGCTCCGGGAGGGGGGAGGGGCGGGTGGCCCCCCGCGAGCATAAATTATGCAAATACCCGGGCGCCGCACGGGGCTGACCTGCCGCCAAGCTCCATTCACGGGGGCTGCCTCGGGGGCGGAGGTGGCTAGGGAGGGGGGCGCCCATTGTTGTGCCGAGTACTTAAGGGGTCCTGAGGCCGGTCGTGTGCCACACTCGGTACTCACACGAGCTGATCTGATCGCCGGCGAGATCACTCGGGAGACCGGCGGGAGCGTGGCCCCTGCAGGCGAGGCGAGGAGTTGAGGCCAAGTTCCCGGTGCGCCCCTGCGCCCTTCCAGCCCTTGGCGCCCGCAGCCGGCACAGAGTAGACCCGGGCCGTCCGGAACGTAAGTGCGCCCCGACGGCCCTGCCCTCAGCCCGGGCTCCTGCCCTCTAAGCGCCCTCTTAGCTGTCCATCGGTCTTGCACAACGCCACGATGCCAGGCCCTCTGGAGACCAGCCTCTCGGACCTCGACTGCGCCAGCAGCAGCAGCACCAGCGACCTGTCCGGCTTCCTCACCGACGAGGAGGACTGTGCCAGGCTCCAACAGCCCACGTCCGTCTCGGGGCCGCCCATGACGGCCCGCAAGGGCTCACCCGGGATTCCCGGGGCGTCGGACACTCCTCGTAAGCAGGACGACGAGCAGGAGCGGCGTCGGCGCAGGGGCCGCGCGCGGGTGCGCTCCGAGGCGCTGCTGCACTCGCTGCGCAGGAGCCGACGCGTCAAGGCCAACGACCGCGAGCGCAACCGCATGCACAACTTGAACGCGGCGCTGGACGCGCTGCGCAGCGTGCTGCCCTCCTTCCCCGACGACACCAAGCTCACCAAGATCGAGACGCTGCGCTTCGCCTACAACTACATCTGGGCTTTGGCCGAGACTCTGCGCCTGGCCGACCAGGGGCTGCCCGGGGGCGGTGCCCGAGAGCGCCTCCTGCCGCCGCAGTGTGCCCCCTGCCTCCCCGGGCCCCCCAGCCCCGCCAGCGACGCGGAGTCCTGGGGCTCCGGGGCCGCCGCCTCCCCCTGCGCCGCTGCCGCCTCGCCACTCTCTGACCCCAGTAGCCCCGCCGCCTCCGAAGACTTCACCTATGGCCCTGGCGACCCGCTTTTTTCCTTCCCGGGCCTGCCCAAAGACTTGCTCCACACGACGCCCTGTTTCATCCCTTACCACTAGGGCCCCTTTTGAATACCGTTACCGTCCCCCTCCCCCAGGCGACGGACAGTAGGTGGGGGCCCAGTTGTGGCCTTGGGACCCCAGGTCCAGGCAGAGGAAGGAAACGGGAGCTTTAAAGGGGTAGGGGATACCTGAGCCGCTTGTTAGGTCGCTGCACCCTCGCAGTGGATGCCCCTTAGTCTGTTTCTCCAGCCCTCAGCCCCGGGCCCCTCCTGCCCGCCCCTAGACGGCCTTTCCTTTTGCACTTTCTGAACACCACAAAACCTCCTTTGTGGCTGGCTCAGAGCTGACCCCAGCCACCACTTCAGTGTGATTTAGAAAAGGGACAGATCAGTTCCTGAAGACGAGGTGAAAAGTCAATTTTACAATTTGTAGAACTCTAATGAAGAAAAACGAGCATGAAAATTCGGTTTGAGCCGGCTGACAATACAATGAAAAGGCTTAAAAAGGAGAGACAAGGAGTGGGCTTCATGCATTATGGATCCTGACCCCCACCACTGCAGGCTTGCTCTAGGAAGAACCCGAGACTCTTGCGTAGCTATTCAGGCACTGGGCTGGAGAGTACTTTAATTTATTCAAGATGCTTCATTCATATGAAAATGTATTTTTGTACATAAAGAGTTTATTCTATTATTATGAGCTATCAAAGTTTACATTTTTGTACTGCAGATATTTCGTGTAAATAAAAACTAAATAAAAAAGAAAATAAGTCACCAAGCTTCTTGCCTAATGTTGGTGTCTCTGGGATTTTTCTTCCCTTCCACTCGCTGTTCAACCACTAAACTGAAACACTATCCCCACCCACCTTCAAAACTCCAGTCCTATCTCAAAACAATTAAAAATAAAATGCACCTGATTTCCACCAAGAACTGCATAAAGAGAGACTAGGGCATTTGAGATCCATCATTTCCTTTCACCTTGTAAACACAAGGGAGATCTTTCAGGCTCCCCATAAGCCAATTAAGACTTTTTAGTGGGGAATTAGCCCCGATATGCAGCTACCTGTAGAGGTAGGGGCGGTGGGAGAGTCTTTCTTTTGAGGAGCTCCACATCAGCTGGCTCTGTGTTTCAAAGAGAGGGGATTAAAAAGATCAATACAGTGTGACCACTGGCTAGGAAGTCCCAGTGACAGGTGGGCCCAGGCTGGGCAAGCAGAAGGGTCCACTCTTATAACAGCCTATTTAGAGGGGGAAATTGATTTGTAAACAATGCCTCCAAACTGTTGTTCATTGAGGCTGGGATCACCCTGGCTGGGAGGTATGGGATGAATTATGCTGGTGTGGTGTCCCTGGATGGGTGTGCAGCTGCCTAAAATTGTGAGGGTGTCCTCACCTCTCCCTCCCCCCACCCAACACCACGCTGTGCCAGCAGTGTCCACAGAGGGGGGCACGCGGTGGACTCAGTCCTGGCTTGCTCAGCTAGCTAGGGGCAACAGCCAAAGCTTTCATTTGCTGCCAGAGAAATCAGCCGCCCAAACTCAGTGGGGATTTTTCTGGCTGTGGTGTGTTTGTCTGTTGTCTGACAATTAGCTAACAGCACAGGCCAGTAGCGGCTTTTGTTTTAAATCTCAGAATGTGGATAATTACAAGAGATAGTTCCTAAAATGCAGTTGCTGCCTGTTCCCCCAGCTCATAAGTTACCCCACATTAAGACCAATTTTTTTTTTCATTGGTTTCCCCTTTTCATGAATATAATTATTTACAAGGAGGAGGTAGAAATGGGTTCAGGAAAATAGTATTCTATAGCGTTAGAGAAATCATATCTGTTTAGGAGGTGAATAGAAGCAGAGGCCAAAAGTAAGGCCACTAATAGCATTTTTCCCTTGTGGAAATGTTTCCCTCCTCACACACATGTCCTGATGAGTTGGATCCACAGAGTCAGATGCTGGGTCCCCAGCAGTCATTGCTAAGTCCAGCTATGGTCAAGGAGCCCTCTTTCAGATAAAAAGGCTCCTTTTCAGAAGGTTCTGAAAAGTTGGATGCTTTCTCTAACTGCCCTCAGAGCAGAGACAAAGAGTCTTCCAAGAAATCTTCGGAAGTTATGAGGGCTCAGAACTGAGTTGCTTCTGCTAAAAGATCCAAGGAAAAAGTTGTGTCTCCTGAATGACCCTGCCCGGGGCCCCACTCTATTGTCTGTCTCAGAATTAATTCACTCTACCAGCTTTGCATTTTCCTATAGCAAAACACACAAATGATCTGCATCAGATTTTCTGCTCTCCCGTGCATAGGATGCTTGAAAGTGCCTCCCTCCAGCTTTCTAAGGGGTTCAGGCGGGGTCTTCGAGAAGGCAGGTCCCCTACGGAGACGGAGACGCTGCTCAGCCGTGGTGTAGGTGCACGTGTCTGGGCTAAGGGAAGAGAATGGCTGATGTGTATCACTGTCCAAAAGCCTTGGGAAAACCACCAGCAGACAAACACCCCGGGCATCCTGGAGCCAACGCCTGCAGTAGAACCTTTGTCTTATACAACTGCCTACAGCCAGCGCTGAAAAAGGAAAACAACACTACCTCCAAGACTGAAGAAGAGCAAACTGTACTCCCAACTCTGTTACCAAAATAGGATCACAACTCAAGGTACAGGGCCCAGAGCACCTTCCATCTAAAGAAGTATCTTTAACAACATGGATTGCTGGAGGGAGTCTCCACCTCTGCCAGTTAATACTGTTCTTTTTTCCACAGAAGCAAGCTTATAAATATGGCCTTTGTAGCTCCCAAAGAGGAGAAAAGAAGGATGGTGATTTAAAATGCTTATCCCCAGCCCAGGGGCCTCTTTCTTCCTGCAGCAAACTCTCTGTTCATCTACCGGTGCTGTGAAGGCAGGCTGGGGTTACTAGAGTATTCTAATCAATCACAGAGCATAGAACATCCCGCTGACAGCCTCGATTCACTTCCTCAACAGAATCTTCCACTGAGGAAACATCCAGCACTTAGAAAAGCTTATTTATTCTCTACCTGGATCTGTCTCTTTGCTTCTGTCCTGGTGTAACATGTGTATTTTTACATTCTGCTTCCAAGTCTTGGAGAAACCACGTCAGGGAAGATGGGGATGACGTAGTAAAATGAAGCATTTCACTCAGCCTGTCATTTCTTTAATGACTCTATCAAGCCCTGCTGTGTGCTGAGCACCGTTCTAGGCACTGGACTGACCAGGACAGAGCCCTCACCCGAAAGGAAATTACACGCTAATGGGGAAAGACAAAATCAACTTATGACAGGTGGTGGTAAATGTTGAGAAGAAAAATAACGTAAAATAAGCGGAATATGGGTGGAAGGAAGGTTGCTGTTTTAGAAAAGATGGCCAGGGAAGGGCTTTTGATGCGATGACATTTGAGCAGAGGCTCAGATGCAGAGGGAAGGAGCAAGCCTCAGCAGGATCTGGAGGGAAGAATCCCAAGGAGAAAACACCACCCTGGCCATGCACCATCTAGTAAAGGGACGAGGAGGCTGATACACTGGAGCAGAGGGCATGAGGCAGGTAAGGATGGAGACAATGGGGGCAGTTCAAATCATGATTTTTTTTTCTCAAGGTAATTGAAGTGTTGAAAGAAGAGGAGTGTTGTGAATTTGCTTATATTCGTAAAGGCCACAGTGGTTGTTATAGGAATAGCAGGGTTTAGGGGCCAGGGTGGAAGCAGAGACCCAACTAAGCACCTGCACCACATTAATCCTGAAGAAAGGCTTACAGTGGTAGAAGGGGTTAAGACTGGTCAGAACCAGGACAACTTTTGAAGAAGGAAACAACAGGATTTGTTTTAGGGTGTGAAAGAGAGAAATCAAGGATGATTTCAAGGATTTGGGTCAGGAACAATGAGCACACAGAATCCATCCCCAGAAGTCCTCTACAAATGGTTAATTTTGCCTGAAACTGCTCATTTTAGCTCGCAAAGCAAAGATGGAAACAGGAATTGCAGTGTCTATAAGATAAAGACAGGTTGCTGCTAAAGACAACCATAGCTTTTTCTGGCCTCAGTGTCTAAGAGAAATGCCTCAGAGAAAAGTTATAATGGGGGGAGGGTAGGGAGAAGGGGCCCATGATGTCCAGGGCAATGTCCTCGATAACATCATCACCATTAACACCATCATACCAGCTAACACTTACATAGCACTTATTCTGTGTTCTATGCACTTTCTAAACACACTACACATATTAATTCATTTAATTCTCACAACCCATGAGGTTGATAATATCATTATCTCTGTTTTGCAGTTGAGAGAACTGAGGCACAAAGAAGTCAAATAATTTTCCTAAGAGCACACAGCAAGTAAGTCGCGAAGGTGGGATTTGAACCCGGACAATCTGGTTCCAGCATTTCTACTGCTTCTTACATTGTCTCTCTTGGAATGGAAATGGAATACAGCTAAGCAAAAGGTATCATGGGCCACAGGCTTAGCTTTCTGAGGCCCAGCCCTATCCAGGTATAAGCTTAATCATAGCTACAGGCAAGGCCCCTGCTGCCATATGGGGCCTTTGGTTGAATGAGGAAAAGGGCTCATTCCCCGGCTTCTCCTGGTGCACCAGCCCTGCCACAGGGTGCACAGCAGGGTGAGTGGAGTTTCCTCTCTCCATCCCCCAACCTCCCATGGGGGCTGTGCATGGGGCACAATCCCTGTGACCTGATCTAGCAGCCCTGCCTAGAGGCAAGAATAAGTCAGTGGAATGTGCCTCTTCCTGACTGAGATAGAGGAAGCCTGCAGAGGGTTTGGGGTGAGTTTTCTGGCAAGGACCTGGGGTGTCACTGCTTCAGTTTGCAAGGCCAGTAGGGCTAAGAGCCTGATGGCATCCTTTTGTGAAATATCGGTCTCTTCACCATTCACATCTGGCCAGAAAGGCCCCACACATCTTACCAAGGCCTAGACTTCCTTAGAAAATATTTCTGGGGTTGCTCCAACCTAGGCCAAGCAGGGAATCAAGGTTCCCAAGTTCCACTCCAAAGAGCCTAATGGTGAAGATTAGAGCCTGGAAGGTGCTCCAGCCAACTCCCACCAATATCCTACATCACCCATTAACAAAGGATAAGCCCAGGTACATTGAACTGTAGGAGCTGTCACTTCCTGGGATGGCTTAGGACAAACACTTGGCTTCAGTACTGAGCTTACCTTCTTGCCTGCTGGCTAGTGGCCAGGACCAAATCAACCCTGGAGGCAGGATGCCAAAACTGGATGATGGGATTTCAATTATATCGCTTTGGTTTCTACCACAACCTAGCCCAGAGGTACCCAAAGCTACTGGACAAAAGAATCATCCAGGAAGCCTTTCTTCAAAAAATGTAGATGCTTGAGTCTTTCCTCCAAAGATTTTCCTTCAGAGTATCTAGAGTGAAGCCCTGGCATTTGTATTCTTTAAAAAGGTGCACAGATTGTTAATAAACACAGCAGGATTAGGAACCCATGTGCTTTCAAGAGATTGTTCTCCCACAAGATCCATTCTGTTCCCCCAGTGGCCCCAATGGAGTTGGAGCCCAAATGTGCATGGAAGTGGAGAGAACCCTCTGCACATTTCCATCGTATGTTCATGGGACACATATGACAGGATGGTCCTTCAGACTTCTTACCATCTTGACAGGACTAACTCGAAGATGGAGCCAGTAAACCTCACAGTTTTACAGTGATGCCCAATTGCTCCAAGCCCAGAATCATTTTAGATTTCACTTGTGTGGAGCATGGTGACAGAAACTGCTGGTTATTCACTGAAATCCATTCTCCTCTTCTTCCTGGACACATGACTATACTACATTTCCCAGAATTCTTTGCAGTTAAGTGTGACTGTGTGACTGGGTTCTTTTCACTGGACCATGAGTGGAAATCCTGCAAGCCATTTCTGGGACTACATCTTCATGACCATGGTGGGAATTTGCATTTTGGGGTACAATGTAGAAAGCATCTAAGAACATCAATCCTGGTCTAAAAATGAGGAGGAGTCATATAATCTACAAAATCATAAATTTCTTCAGCTAATCAGAGATGTGAGGTCGTGAGGCAATTAAATAAGGGAATTACAAGAGGAGAAAGCCCCTCCAAGGAGAGACTGAACATGTGAATTGTTTCATCTTGGGCAAAGCATGCCCGGGAGAGAGGTGGCTGCCATATAAGCAGGTAAGAAGAAATCAGCTAAAATTTTAATAAAATCTTAAAAGCCAATTGTGGGCTAGGGTGTCAGGTTGGAATAAGAGAGTTTATACCCACTTGCAAGCTCTTATCCATGGTCCCCACTAGGTGCTCACAAGAAAGACTAGGCCAGGGGGACATCCCTGGTGGTGCAGTGGTTAAGAATCCGCCTGCCAATGCAGAGGACATGGGTTCGAGCCCTGGTCCAGGAAGATCCCACATGCCGCAGAGCAACTAAGCCTGTGCACCACAACTACCGAGCCTGCGCTATAGAGCCCACGAGCCGCAACTACTGAGCCTGTGTGCCACAACTACTGAAGCCCTCGCGCCTAGAGCCCGTGCTCCACAACAAGAGAAGCCACCGCAATGAGAAGCCCGCACACCACAACAAAGAGCAGCCCCCCCGGGCCGCAACTAGAGAAAGCCCGTGCACAGCAATGAAGACCCAATGCAGCCAAAAATAAATAAATAAATAAATTTATTAAAAAAAAAAAAAAGATTAGGCCAGGGCAGAAGACCAGAGGGAGTACCCTTGGTGGTGAAGGTGTTCAGGAGGTGATTGCTGCTTGGGAATAGTCACTAGTCCCACTCACTTTCCCAGACGTGCTATATTAAAGCAAAAGCAGTAAGCCTCTGAAGAAGGGGTATTACCTTTCCTACCATATAGGCAAATATCTATTGATTCTGAGCAGAAATAGAAGCAAAACCCTCCTGTTTCTGGTAGAAGGGTAGGAAACTGTCTCAACTTCAGGAAAAAGGCAAAGATCAACTGCTGGTGGAGGAGAAGTAGGAGAAAACACCCTCTCTCCAGAGGGAAAGGCTGGGATCCTACACCAATACTAAGTAAGAGTCTGCTACTATAAGGGAAGGAACAGGAAACTCCTTCCCAAGAACAATCACAGTTATAAAGCACAGGTTGGCTGCCAGGGGGATGAAGAGCTGGAAAGCCTCACCCTGGAAGCCAAGATGCATAGGACTTGCTGAAAACTGAGGCTGGATCCCACTTTGTGAAGTTAGCATTGAGTAAGAAGCAACATCAGTCTAGTGCTGGTGAGGGACAAAATCATGGAGAGAGAGAAACCCCCTGGGACACAGGCAGGAAAGATTGACTGAAAGCTGAGAGGGAAAAGGAGCACTGAGAAAAATCATTTGGTACTCCCCTCAGTAAAAGTACATGATAACAACTGCTGAAGAAATAGGAAGACTATGGTGCACTAAAGGTAATAGTAATAACAACAAGAAAATGCAAAGCAAACTCAACTCCTGACTATATTGACTGACCACTCCCTCTCCATATTAACTGTGTGACAACAGAAAAGGCATGTCCCGGCATAAAATTATTTACCTAACAGTTTCTACTGTTCCTGTACACATATATGATGCCCAGCATTAACAAAAAATTACAAGACACACAAAAAAGAGTAAGAAAAACAACCTATTCCCAAGAGATAAAACAATCAATAGGTCCAGACTCAGATATTACCCAGATGTTGAATTTTCAGATAGGATATTTTAAATAGCTATGATTGATTAATATGGTAAAGTATGTTTTGGAAATTGTGGACAATATGCTTATGTTAGTCAGGGTTTTCCAAAGAAACGAAACCAACAGGATATATAGGTATATGTATAAGAAGAGATTTATTATAGAAATTGTCTCACATGGTTATGGAGGTTGAGAAGTCCCATGATGTGCTGCAAGTTGAAAAACCAGGAAAGCTAGTGGTATAATTCAGACCAAATCTGAAGGCCTGAGAATAACAGGCAGCCAATGATCTAAGTCCCAGCCAATGATCTAAAAGCCCCAAAACCAGGAGCACTGATGTCCTAGAGCAGTAGAAGATGGCTGTCTCAGCTTAAGCAGAGAGAACAAATTCACCCTTCCTCATCCTTTTGTTCTATTCAGGTCCGCAATGGATTGGATGATGCCCACCCACATTGGTCAGGGAGGCCTTCTTTACACAGTCTACTGATTTAAATGCTAATCTCTTCCAGAGACATCCTTACAGGTGTCTCCCAGAAATAATGTTTTACCAGTTTTCTGGGCATCCCTTAGCCCAGTCAAGTTGACACATAAACTTAACCATCACAATGCTTAAACAAATTGGGAAATTCAGCAGAGAAATGACAACTATAAAAAGGAGTCAAACTGAAATGGTAGAAAATAACACATGATATCAGAGAAGAAGAATTCCTTTCATAGGCTCATCAATAGCCGGGACATTTCTGAGAAAACACTCCATGAACTCGAAAATCGGTCAACAGACTATATCCGAACTGAAACACAAAGAGAAAAAAAGAGTAGGAAAAACCACCACAGAATGGAGCATTCGAGAAATGACATCAAATAAAAACCTGAATCTATATAAAGAAATGAAAAAAAGAAGGAAATGATAGAAATAAATGTAAAAGACCCTCTTTTTTATTATCTTTTTTTTTTTTAAGAATCAATTTTTTAAATTTATCTATTTTTGGGCTGCGTTGGGTCTTCGTTGCTGCATGCGGGCTTTCTCTAGTTGCAATGAGCAGGGGCTACCCTTCGTTGTAGTGCACAGGCTTCTCACTGCAGTGGCTTCTCTTGTTGTGGAGCATGGGCTCTAGGCACATGGGCTCCCACAGTTGCAGCACAGGGGCTCAGTAGTTGTGGCTCGCGGGCTCTAGAGTGCAGGCTCAGTAGTTGTGGCTCACGGGCTTAATTGCTCTGCGGCATGTGGGATCTTCCCGGACCAGGGATCGAACTTGTGTTTCCTGCATTGGCAGGAGGATTCTTAACCACTGCACTACCAGGGAAGTCCTTTTTTACCTATCTTAAATCAGTTTAAAAGATAATTGTGTAAAGCAAAATGAGTAATACTGTACTGTGAGGCTTATAGCATAAGTAAAATGTACAAGAAAAATAACCCAAAGAATGGGAGGGATGAATGGGAATACAGTTGACCCTTGAACAACATGAGTTTGAACTGGGCAGGTCCCCTATATGTGGATTTTTTTCTTCACTAAATATGTACTGCAATACTACACAATCCTCAGTTGGTTGAATCCACGGTGGGACAGCAGATATGGAGGGCTGACTCTCAAGTTATTCATGGATTTTCCACTGGGTGGAGGGTGGGCACCCCAACCCCCACATTATTCAAGTGACAACTGTATACTCTTTTTTTTTTTTAAACACTTTGAGGTGTTTTTTTTGTAATTCTATTTATTTATTTATATTTTATTTTTGGCTGCGCTGGGTCTTCGTTTCTGTGTGTGGGCTTCTCTCTAGCTGCGGCGAGCGGGGGTTACTCTTCGTTGCGGTGCGCGGGCTTCTCATTGCGGTGGCTTCTCTTGTTGCAGAGCACGGGCTCTAGGCATGCGGGCTTCAGTAGTTGTGGCTCGCGGGCTCAGTAGTTGTGGTTCTCGGGCTCTAGAGTGCAGGCTCAGTAGTTGTGGCGCATGAGCTTAGTTGCTCCGCAGCATGTGGGATCTTCCCGGACTAGGGCTCAAACCCGTGTCCCCTGCATTGGCAGGTGGATTCTTAACCACTGTGCCACCAGGGAAGTCCCCAACTGTATACTGTTGTAAGAGTCTTACACTTTTTTTGAAGTGGTATAATATTCTTTGAAGGTACATTCAGATAAGTTAACAATGTATATTGTACACCCTAGGAGAAAAACTGCAAAATTTTGCAGAAGTTATCATTAACAAGCCAATAGGGGAAGTAAGACAGACTAATAAAAAAATTCAACTAATTCAAAAGAAGTGGAAAAAAGGAACAAAGAACAGTTAAGACAAATAGAAAACAACTAGGAAGACAATAAATTAAACCCAATCCCATTAATAATTACATTAAGTACAAATTACATTAAAATGCAAAGATTGTCACATGGGATAAAAAGGAAGACCCAACGGTATGTTATCTACAAGAAACCCACTTCAAATATAAAGATATAGATAGGTTTAAAAAAAGGAAAAGAAAAAGACATATCATGTAAATACTTTAAAAAAAAAACTATGATGGCTATATTAGTATCAGACTAAATAGACTTCAGAACAAGAAATATTTCCAAGGATAAAGAGGGACATTACATAATAATAAAGGGTCAATTCACCAACAAGATATAACAATCCTAAATGTGTAAGCACTCAACAATGAACCTTCAAAATACGTGAAACAAAAACTGATATAACTGAAAGAAGAAACAGACAAATCCACAATTATAAAGACTTCAACACTTATCACTTAGTAACATATAGAAAAAGTAGAAAACCAGTAAGGATACAGTACATCTGAACAACACTATTAACCAACTTGGCCTTATGTATATTTATAGGATAACGCCATCCACACTCAAACAATAGCAGAATATACATTCTTGTCATGTACACACAGAACATTCACCAAGACAGACATATTCTGGGCCATAAAACAATTCCAATAATTTAATTCAAGTCATACAAAATATGTTCTCTGAAAGAGCAAATTCCCAATAATTGGAAATTGAACAACGGCCTCCTACATTGCCCATTGTTCAAAGGAGAAGTATTTACTAACTTGCGTAGCAATTTAAGTCTGTTATCTAATAATAAAATACTTTCGGTTTGTATTTTGTATGTCTTTGGGAGGGTTTTTCCCCTTCATTTTTCTAGTAATTCATTTTTACTTTTTGTTATAAAAATGTTGGCTTGAAATGGATTGAAAATGTTAAAAAAAAAGAAAAAAGAAAAATGGGTCCTTCACCACGTGACATTTGAGAAGCACTGCCCTGGAGAACGGTGGGGCAGCTTGGAGGACCCTGCATCCCTAAACAACCACCCAGCCACCTGGGATGCTCTTCGTGCGCTGTTACATGTATGGGAAATTAACTTCGTTCTTTAAGCCATGATACCATTGTATCCCTGTTCTAGGAGCCAAACCTTACCCTAACTGGGATCACCACAAAGGCATGCTGTCTGCTGACTATAGCCACTGCTTTAGTCTCAGGTGGAGCTAGCAGTAAGCTCTTTCCAGAGAGAGCACAGGCTCATGGGTAAGCCAACAAGGTGAACATCGCTTTTCACACCGCAGAGAGTCCCCACAAAAGAGAGGAGGTAAGAGCTAAAGTTCTTACTTCTTCAGCAGAGTACAGGCAGGCTGATAGCAAAGACGGAGTATGGAGCCATTCCAACGGCTTGCAAGTGCCCAGCAGAACTTGGCTTTCCCTGGCTGGTTGTGGGACAAGCAGAACTTCCATCAGCAAGCACAGCAGCAGCAGTTGGAACTATAGCTGCCCCAGAAAGATGGCTCTAGAGCCTCTCTCTGATGGGGCCAACTTGGAGTAAGTGCTTCTGACTATTACTGAGGGTGCTCAGGCAATACAACCCACCAGTTGAGGTCTGTCAATTCCTAATTGGTAACCTCTTTTTGCCTCAGTCTCTTTATCTGTAAAATGGGTGAGAATGATAGTACCTATCTATGTCATAAGATTTTCCAAGTTTTCAATGAGAAATTGTTCATGGAAAGAGCTAAAGCTCATGCCTGGTTCATTCAAAGAGCTTGATAAATGTTAACTATTGACTGATTTAGCTGCAAGCCAATCACCCTTTGTAATGAGATGATCTTTCTTTGGTCACCAGATGGTCCCTACATTGCTTGAAGTCTGTAGGCCTTAGATACAAACCTAACTAGCGTAACTTGATTCTAATGCAGCAATATGATTTGGAAGGCCAATGCTACACTTCAAACGTAAAACTGTGATTAGAGGACTTAGGAGGGATATTAATTTATACCTAGTGACGGTCTGGCTGAAGCCCAGACAAATCTCACTGCTTTTAAGAACTCTTCATATTAAGCATGAGGACATGACTACAGTGCTTTACAGGTTACAAAGCAATTTCACATCTATCATCTGATATTAGCTTCACAATGTCCAGTGAAGTAGAAGGGATTATTGTATCTATAGCACAGATGAGGCAAGGGGCTCAGAGGTTAAGTGGTTCACCCAAGGTCACAAGGTTAATGAGAGGAGAACGTGGGGCTCAGATCTGCATCTGGGTCCAGGCCCATTTCTTTTTCCCAGATACTTTTGTGCCTCTCCAGGCTTGCCTCACCTGACCCAGAGCACAGTCAGACGCATTTCTACATTATGATTTGTAATCAAGCAAAAGATTAATAATGATGAATATATGATTAGGTTGAACCATATAAAATTGCTGATTATTTGAACTACAGAAATGGCAATTTCATGTGGTTCAACCTAACTAGGTTCAACCTAACCTAACTAACACTTACTTGGATACTTACCACAGGTTAGGCACTGAGCCCAGCACTTTACAATCATATTGTCTTATCTCATCACAATAATCCTATTATCTCCAATTTAGAGATGAGGAATCTGAGGCCAGGGCCGAAAAACCAGTAAGTGATGGGGGCAGGACTTAAGTCCAGGCATCTAAGCCCAAAGCACAGGCATTTAACCAGTGCACTGCCCTACCATCTATTTCTCCAGCAGGAAGACAAGAGTTCCTAATGACAGAAACCGTGTCTTAATCAACTGTATAGTGTTACATGCAACACCTGGTATTCATTCATTCATTCACTCATTCATTCAACAAATTTGAGGACCTACTAGGTTTCTTGTTGTGAGACAATTCTCCATAAGTCTCAAGCATTTCTACACATCTTGTGAGCAGAGGCACTGACTTCTCTTTAGTCTGTTCCAGACTCTGTTTTCAAAGATATTTATGTACTGAACAGGCTTGGAAGATAGAGATCATACCTCTGTCCAGAGCAAAGGGCAAACAGACTGTCCATTATAAAATAATCAGGTTCCCTAAGGTCAGGGTTCCTCTCCTGTAACGCATCGAGTGCATATGTGTCAATGTGGCCCTTTTCTTGTCACCTAGAAAAATCAGGGCTTGGGAACATCCTAATGATGCTAATACCCTGGTTACTGCTATTGCTGTGAGTAATAAACTATCCTTTGCCTTTAACCAAGAGTATCATATCTTCTACCAGCATGGAACTATGGCAGGCTAACTCATTAGCTTGCAAGCAGGACACAGTCTCAGATCAGAGTTCTTGATGGTGCTGGCCAAATTAATGAATGCATGTAATGAGCACTCCTTGTATACAGGGCACTGTGTCATAAACATTTTAATAGTGTCTTTCAGGGAGTCGTGGCTGCCACTCCCAGAGAGATAAGGCAAGGAAATAGCCAAGATAGTAGGTCTAGTCTCCCTGGGTGACACCAATCTGCAAAATAGCCACATCAGCACCAGGCTTTATTAGAAACCGACTGTGGGTCTGGCTCCAATTTTCTGAATTCCACAGTGTCTCCCTAGGAGCATTTTGTAAGTGCTTGTTGAGCAAAGGATCCATTCATCCATATTTGTCTATTCAACAAATATTAATTGAGTGCCTATAGTGTGACTGGCTCTGTTCTAGGATTTGGGAGAATCAGACAGACAGGATCTCTGCTCTCATGGGGTTTATCCACTGGTAGGAGAGACAGGCAATATACAAAATATCAGATAGTGATAAAAAGTTCTGCAATGATTTAAGGAGGAAAATGTTCCAAAGACCCAGTGAAACCACTTTAGAAGTGGTAGTCAGGGGAGGCCTCTCGGAAGAGGGGGTCTCTAAGCTGACACCTGACTGATGAGAATCAGTCAGGATCAGGAGAATGAGCGCTCCAAGCAGAGGGAATGCAATTGGTGTGAGAAAGAAGGAGAAAGAAGAGGCCAGTATGGATGGAGCCCAGCAAAGGAGGAGGTGATGGCAGAGAGGGAGACAGGAGTCAGATCATGTGGGCTTTTATGGAGCTCCAAGGATGTTTCCTGTCAAAATGACAGTGGGCCCAATTGAGCACTTTTATTTTATTTTTTATTTTTTTATTTATTTTTCTTCGCTTCGTAAAAAAAAAATTTATTGGAGTATAGTTGATTTACAATGTTGTATTAGTTTCAGGTGTACAGCAAAGTGAATCAGTTATACATATACATATATCCACTCTTTTTTTTTTTTTTTTAGATTCTTTTCCCATATAGGTCATTTCAGAGTATTGAGTAGAGTTCCCTGTGCTATACTGTAGGTTCTTATTAGTTATCTATTTTATATATAGTAGTATTTATATGTCAGTCCCAATCTCCCAATTTATCCCTCACTCCTTATCCCCTGGTAGCCATAAGTTTGTTTTCTACATCTGTGACTCTACTTCTGTTTTGTAAATAAGTTCATTTTTACCCTTATTTTTAGATTCCACATATAAGCAATATCATATGATATTTGTCTTTCTGTGTCTGACTTACTTCACTCAGTATGACCATCTTTAGGTCCATACATGTTGCTGAAAATGGCATTATTTTGTTCTTTTTTATGGCTGAGCAATATTCCATTGTGTATATGTACCACATCTTCTTTATCCATTCCTCTGTTGATGGACATTTAGGTTGCTTCCATGTCCTGGCTATTGTAAATAATGCTGCAATGAATATTGGGGTGCATGTATCTTTTTGAATTATGGTTTTCTCTGGGTATATGCCTAGGAGTGGGATTGCTGGGTCATATGCTAGTTCTATTTTTAGTTTTTTAAGGAACTCCCCATACTGTTCTCCATAGTGGCTGTACAAACTTACATTCCCACCAACAATGTAGGAGGGTTCCCTTTTCTCCACACCCTCTCCAGCATTTACGTTTGTAGACTTTTTGATGATGGCCATTCTGACTGGCGTGAGGTGATACCTCATTGTAGTTTTGATTTACATTTCTTTAATAATTACTGATGTTGAGCATCTTTTCATGTGTTTTTTGGCCATCTATATGTCTTCTTTGAGAAATGTCTATTTAGATCTTCTGCCCATTTTTTGATTGGATTATTTGTTTTTTTGTTATCAAGCTGCATGAGCTGTTTGTATAATTTGGAGATTAATCCCTTGTTGGTTGCTTCGTGTGCAAATATCTTCTCCCATTCTGAGGGTTGTCTTTTTGTTCAGAACCCATCAGCCACAGTAACAAGAACTGCCACACCACAGAAGGTGTTGGATCCTGTACCACGAAGCACTTTTACCTCAGCAACTTGTCATCTCTAAGCCACCTGCTGGAAAAACAAACAAACAAACCAACAAAAAACTTATGTAGCATGAATCTCCAGAGACTGGGTATTTAACAAAGTAAACAAATGTGATGTTTTATTTTTTAAAAAAAGAACAGAGCTTCTGTGATACCAGCTGAGTTCAGCTGACACAGACTCCTACAGAAAACCCCTGCCCAGAGAGGCTTGAAGAACCAAAGTAGGAGTTGCCCCGTGATTAGGGGCTACACAAGGCCACCAACACATGAGGGCTGCTGCCAGACATCAGGTGAGGGGCTGCAGAAAGACCTCGCAGGTGTGTGCTGAGCCTGGAGTTTGTAAAGAAGGGGAGGGGGCGAGGGTTGCAAATATCAGCGTACTTCCCAGACCACCTTTGCCAATGTAGCTAAAGGAAGTATTTGTAAAAAGAAAAGAAAAACTCAGTGACCAAAGACGAAAATAATCCATTTAAAACAGCCACCACCACGACAAGCCTCCAAATACTCAAACCCAGGGGAACTACTCAGTAACGTAGAGCTGAATGGCATCATGAAAAAGAATGATCTACTATGAATGTAAGCACATAAAGCTTAAATAAAATGTTAGGTGGAAATAGACTGCAAACTTTCCACACACATTGATCAAAATGATACAAAAACTAGCCAGACTGGAGGAGTTAAGAGTGACGTCAACAGTAGTTCAGAAGTGGTGAGAGGTTACAGATTTTATAAAGGTGCTCACTCAATTAAAAATTATAAACGAAAGGTCTTTCCTGATTTCAAAACTGGAATACAAGCTTTGAGGAAAACACATTTTCCAGAATCAGCAAGACCTAACATAACAGAACCGAGCCCATCTAGAAGCCCGTTACTCTGGCCAAGCTGAACCTACACAATGTCATATCGAGTGAAGTAGGTCAGACACAGAAAGTCAAATATCATATGATATCGCTTATATGTGGAATCTAAAAAAAAAAGGGGTACAAAGGAATTTTATTTATAAAACAGAAGTAGAGTCACATACATAGAAAACAAACATGGTTACCAGGGGAAGCGGGGGAGGGATAAATTGGGAGATTGGGATGGACGTGTACACACTACTATATATAAAATAGGTAACTAATAAGAACCTGCTGTATAGCACAGGGAACTCTACTCAGTAGTCTGTAATGGCCTATATGGGAAAAGAATCTAAAAAAAAAAAAAGTGGATATATGTATATGTATAACTGATTCACTTTGCTGTACTCCTGAAACTAACACAACATTGTAAACCAGCTATACTCCAATAAAAACTTTTTTTTTAAAAAAAGGAGTCATTGGAAATAAAAGTGCACCCCATCAGCCCTTGAATGTCCTTAGGCATTTAAGGCTTTCTCTCTACGACAGGCAGCAGTTTTAATAAGTCGCCCTGTCCACATTCCCCTAATGATATGCTTTCTACATAAAAAAAGGGCTTGTGAAACTTAATTCCTCTGACAGAAGCGAGCTCAGGTCTCTGAAGCAGCGAAGATTTCAGATTTCCGCCGGGTTTCCTTGCACCTGCCCTTGCGAGGCATGAGGTTTTGTGTGCAGAAGCCTCCAGGGGTTGAAATTTAGCCCTGTCCATGTAGCAGGAAGGTCAGCCGAAGTCACTGGGTCCCAAGACACTGGACTTCAATCTCCGACCAAAAACAAAACATCAAAACACTTCTATTCACTGGGACGTGCTTAGCAGCGCGCTGGCATTTACAAATGTAACGCAGCACCGCGCGGCTCAGAGAAGGGGCTCTGCTTAGAAAGTCGATTGTTCTTCGGTGATCTGACAACCTCTATCAGATCTGTGTCAGCCCGGCTCCAGCAAAGACTCCAGAGAAAGCCAGCCTCCTCCAGGCCGAGTCCTGGCTGCCACCTGATACCTGAATGAAGAGCAGAGCCAGCAAAATCCAAACTCCTTTCAGGACATCTGCTTCTGTGGGAAATGGTTTTGACTCTCAAAAACCATTAATGTGGAAGAAAGTTAATTTTCGATTGGCTTTTAAAAACTGTTAGCACCCACCAATCGGAGCCCATAGTCTTTTCCTAGGAAGAAAATCTTGTCTCCATTTACCTGCCTATTTCTTAGTAAGTACCTTCCCATCTGGGCAGTCCCCTTACTTGATATTATTATTTGTTAGAATGATAATTACAATAGCAGCCAGAGCTAATTGCGCATTTACTGTGTGCCAAGCACTGTGCTACTTGGCCTCATAACAAACAGGGAAATAGCATTACTCTCAGTTTGTGGAAAGGACACGGAGGCTCAGAGAGTTTAAGGAATTTGCCCTGGGAGGCTACCTGGGCATTGACTTGAAGCTCTGTGTTCTGCTTCAGTTTCACCCACTTCACTGTGAATGCACCTATAGCTAATGGCAGCCCTTGAACTCTGTAAGAAACTTCCCCCTAGCTTGGCAAACCCCAAGTTAATTTGGCGAACATTGAACAGCTGCCCACCATGTTTGGGGCTCTGCGCTAATACAACCCTCCTACCACTGGGTGCCCGCAGGGCAAGGAGCCAACTACACAAGTAGTAACACTATCCCAAGGCAGAGTGCAAATGGCTTAGCAGTGGCACCAACTAGGGCGGTGGGGATCTAGAAGTGGGGGGGGCAATTAATTCTAACTGAGGCATCAAGTAAGGCTTCAAAGGAGGGAGCATCTGAGCTGAGTGAAGCTTCAAAGATGGAGAAAACCTTTTCACAGTTACAACGTATTTTGAAAAGGAAAGTGATGAGATTACTGTAGAGAATTTAGAAACAGAGAATAAAGGATAAAAGAAAAATTATCTGTAATTCCATCACCCAAAGGAAACAATATTTCTCTTTTCATCAAAATAACCTTACTGAGGTATATAACTTACAGGCAATAAAATGTACACGTGTACAATTTGTTGAGTATTAACAAATGAATACACTTGTTTAGCCACCAGCTCAGTCAAAATATAGAGCATTTCTATTGCCCCATAAAAGTCCCTTGTGTCCCCTTCCATTCAATTCTCTTCCTTCTCTGACCCCAGACAATTACTGATTTGCTTCCTGACACTTTAGATTAGTTTTACCGGTTCTAGAATTCCATGTAAATGGAATGATACCATATGTACTCTTTTGGGCTTCTTTCACTCAGGATAATGTTTTTAAGATTCAGTCATGTTGTTATGTGTATCAGTGATTCAAACTCTTTTATTTGCTAGATGATATTTCATTGTACATGTGTACCACAATTTGTTTATACATTCACCTGTTGATGGACATTTGGGTTGTTTCTGGTTTGGGGCTACAGTGAATAAGGCAGCTATAAACATTCATGCACAAGTCTTTGAGTGGACATATACTGTCAATTCTCTGGGGAAAACACCTAAGAGCAGAATTCTGGGCCATATAATAAGTGTATATTTAACTTTATAAGAAACTGCCAAACTGTTTTCCGGAGTAGCTGTACCACTTTCCAGCTCTTGCCAGCAGTATGTGAGAGTTACAATTGTTCCAAATACTTGCCCAGACTTGGTATTCTTATCCTTTTTAATTTTAGCAATTCTAATGGATATGCAGTGACATCATATCATGGTTTTAATTTGTATTTCCCTAATGACTAATGATGTTGAGCACCTTTTCATGTTTTTATTGGCTTTCCATAGACTATATATCTTCTTTTGTAAAGTGTCTGTTCAAGTCCTTTGACCATTTTTATACTGTTATTTTTATTTCAAATATACATTCAATGTACAATCAGGTTAATATATCATATACGGATATTAGTTATTCCCAAACACAACTGTGAGGGAAGTAGCAGAAAACAATAAAGTCAAAGTAACAGTGAAAGATATTTCTAAAACAAAAGTCATGTTACACTTTAAATTTTTAAATCAGAGTTGATTACTATTATTCATTTTTTTCCTTTGCCAATTTTAAAATTGGGTTGTCTTCTTTTTTTGTTTGTTTGTCTTATTATTGAGTTGTAAACATTTGTTTTGTATTCTGGATGCAGCTTCGTTGTCAGATATATGCATTCCAACTCTTTTTTTCTATTCTGTGACTTGCCTTTTCATTTTATTAACAGTGTCTTTTCAAGAGCAGAATGTTTTAATTTTTATGAAGTCTAATTTATCTTTTTCTTTTATCATTCACGATTTTGTTTCCTATCTAGGATCTATTTGCCTACTCCAAGGTTGTAAAGGTTGCCTACTCCCAGATTTCTTCTGGAAAAGTTATAATTTTAGCCTGTACACTTAGGTCTATGATCTATTTTGACATAGGCGTCTTTTGGCATATTACATCCTTCCCTTGAAAAGGTCTCCTGTTCATCTTCAATGGGGAAGACTAGGGGTCTTGAGATTCCCTACTCTAATGGGGCTGCTGTCAAGGGCACGAGTTGGAGTTCAGTGGAGACCAGTACAATCTTCATAAAGTAAATCCCCATCCTCTGACCATAGACCATTCCCAAACCCAAATAATAATCTCATCAGCTGCTGTGAGTGTTGGCTGTTAACAGCTCACAGCAGCCTCCTTCAGAGAACTGTGCTCAGCTGATGTGAGGGACAGCCTATGTGGCTATACCCCCTCCTCAGGCAGCCTGCAGCCAATGACCAATCAATGACAGTACAAGGCGGGACAATTTTGAAGTATTATTTATACTCCAGAGCTTCCTGTGGGATCAGCTTGAGGCTGGACTTCAGCTGAACCCACACCTTTGCCTTTCTTCTTCCTCTGTCCTATCCTGTTTTCCTCACCCCTGTACAGGTTTTACCTAAGAACAATCATACAACAAATCACTTGCTCAAGAATCCCTGATTCAGGTTCTGCTTTTAGGGGATACAACCTAAAGCAATTAGCTAGGCTTTCAGAAAAAAGATGCAGATGCAGCTACCCCCATGGTTTACATCGAAAACAGGAGCCGTCCTATCTCCTTTCTGGGCCTCAGTCTCCCCATCAGTCAGGGGATTTATTAAGATTCTTAGCTGTGCTCATATTCTGTGATCTAACTTGGACAAATGCTGCTTTGTCCCCCTTCCTCTGCAGAAAAAGTTCCCTAGAATATACCATTATACACTGGCTCTTGTGGGTCATCAGCATGTCTTCCACGCTGCCAGTTTTAATATACATTACTTCAACCAATTATTAGGGATGCTTACATCACTCACCTCAGAGCAAAGGTAAGCATCTTTTTTTTACCCATAATCCAGAATATCATATGCAAACTTTCTGAGATGCATCCTTCCAGAATAGACTTGATTTGGGCGTCTAGAAAACACAGCCTTCAATTGTAAGCCTGTGAAACGCTATACCATAATTACAGTTTCTAGGCACCTCTAATGACCCATTAAGATGGATTTGTAGAGTAGGCAGAGACTATGCAGCCAGGAGCAGGTGAGACTGGAGGGTCTAGCGCTTTCTCTCTGAGGGCAGAGACCCACCAGGAATAATCTGCTATAGAGAAAAATCATGGGGGAAGATGAGATTTTATCATCTAATACACATCACCACAGAGAAAGCCAATCCTTTTCCATTTCCTGGAATAAAAAATCACTTTGAGAATGGAGAACATCTTATACTTGGCTTATGAGAATGCAAATTGGTACTCTCACTTTGGAAAACAATTTGACATTATCTGCTAAAATACTATTTACCTTGGGCCCAGCAATTCAACTCCTAGTCATATAATCTAGAGAAAATTTTGCACTTGAGTACCAAGAGATAAGTAAAAGAAGCTTTGTTTATAACAGCCCCAAAGTGGAAACAACTTGAATATCCAATTTCAGGAGAATGAATAAATACCCAGGGGTACCAGCACACAATAGAGTATTAAGCATAAATGAACTACAACTACATACATCAACCTAAGTGGATCGTAGAATTATAATATTGAACAAAAAAAGCAGATCACAAAGATTATATAAACCACATCATAATACTCTTTTTATTAATTTATTTTTAAAATTTATGTATTTATTTATGGGTGCATTGGGTCTTCGTTGCTGCACGCGGGCTTTTCTCTCTAGTTGCAGCAAGCAGGGGCTACTCTTTGTTGCGGTGCATAGGCTTCTCATTGCAGTGGCTTCTTCCCTTGTGGAGCACGGGCTCTAGGTGCGCGGGCTTCAGTAGTTGTTCCACGTGGGCTCAGGAGTTGTGGCTCGCAGGCTCTAGAGCACAGGCTCAGTAGTTGTGGCACACGGCCTTGGATGCCCCACGTTATGTGGGATCTTCCCGGACCAGGGATCGAACCAGTGTCCCCCGCATTGGAAGGCGGATTCTTAACCACTGCATCACCAGGGAAGTCCATAATACTCTTTTTATAAAGCAAAAGACAGAGTGATAACCACTAACTTCAGGATGGTGGGCAGGGGCAGGGCAGAGGGATAAGATACAAGAGGGACACACAGGTAGAGGTATCAGTAATGGTGATTATAGTGAGTTGAACAGTTGGGCCCCCCCAAAAAAATATGTCCAAGTCCTTCCGCCCAGTACCTGTGAATATGACCTTATCTGGAAATAAGTTCTTTGCAGATGTAATTAAGGATCTAGGACAGAAATCATTCTGGATTTAAGGTGGGTCCTAATTCCAATGACTGGTGTCTTTACAAGAAAAAAGAGAGAGAGATTTGAGGCACAGACACAGGGAAGAAGGCCATGTGAAGACAGAGGCAGAGACTGGAGGGATGCTACTCTAAGCCAAGGAATGCCAGGAACTACCAGAAGCTGGAAGAGGCAAGGAAGGATTTTCCCCTAGAGCCTTCGGAGAGAGTGTGGCACTGCTGACACCTAGATTTTGGACTTCTAGCCTCCAGACAGTGAGCAAATAAATTTCTGTTGTTTTAAGCCACTCAGCTTGTGGTAATTTGTTATGGCAGCCCCAGGAAACTAATACAGTGATGTTCTAGGTCTTAAGTTTCATGATACATTTCTGGATGCTCATTTTAAAATTTTGTGTCATAGCATGTACCTCACATGTGTTCCCTTGCATGAAACAAACATTATAAAATATGTTCAGTGGGGGAAAAGTGGTAGGAAAGCATGCAGAAGCAAATCATATGTTCTTAAGCCTGTTTAAGGTTCCTGAAAGATTTGAGGAATTTCATGGGTATAGGGTTCCTACTATGTGTCAAGAATCATGCTAAGCGCTTTACGTTTTTTTTAAGTTATTTATTTATTTATTTATTTATTTTTGGCTGAGTTGGGTCTTCATTGCTGCACGCGGGCTTTCTCTAGTTGTGGCGAGTGGGGGCTACTCATTGTTGCAGTGCGTGGGCTTCTCATTGCAGTGGCTTCTCTTGTTGCGGAGCACAGGCTCTAGGCGCATGGGCTTCAGTAGTTGTGGCACACGGGCTCAGCAGTTGTGGCTCACAGGCTCTAGAGCGCAGGTTCAGTAGTTGTGGTGCACAGGCTTAGTTGCTCCGCGGCATTTGGGATCTTCCTGGACCAGGGCTCGAACCCGTGTCGCCTGCATTGGCAGGCGGATTCTTTTTTTTTTTTTATAAATTTATTTATTTTAGTTTTATTTTTGGCTGTGTTGGGTCTTTGTTGCTGCGCACGGGCTTTCTCTAGTTGCAGCGAGCAGGGGCTACTCTTAGTTGTGGTGCACTGGCTTCCTATTCAGTGACTTCTCTTGTTGCAGAGCACTGGCTCTAGGCGTGCAGGCTTCAGTAGTTGTGGCACACAGGCTCAGTAGTTGTGGCTTGCAGGCTCTAGAGTGCAGGCTCAGTAGTCGTGGCGCACGGGCTTAGTTGCTCCGCGGCATGTGGGATCTTCCCAGACCAGGGCTCGAACCCGTGTCCCCTGCATTGGCAGGCGGATTCTTAACCACTGCGCCACCAGGGAAGTTCCTAAGCACTTTATAGACGACGTGACATTTGATTGTCAAAGTAACCCTTTGTGGTAAATAAATTATCTGTTTTGCAAATGAGAAAACTGAGGCCGTGGCGGGGAGGCAATGAAAGGCTTGTCTAATGTATCGCAGCCAATAAGGAACAAGGACCCAAATGATGGTCAATTTGCAAAGTCCATGCCTTTCCCATCATAACACCTCAGGTCACCTGTGTTTCTCTCAAGCCGGTTAGTCCCCAAATACCAGATGTTACCAGGTATAACTCCAGTCCAAAAAAGGTAAACATATACCTGTTTTATCACCTATTCTAGATTTCTCCACACAGAGCCAGATAAACATTGTTTGATCTCACCATTTTTACATGAATTATGCATTTAATGGATCTTTTATCTCCCAATGCCTCTCACCATGACCTATGTAGATCACCTTAAATTAACCAAAGGATGCAATTCATCCATCACCCATTTCTTGACGAGCTGTACCAACCACAGTGCTGGCAATACAGAAATCAAGGTGAAATCAAGTTTCCGCCCTCTCCTTCTCCTGGGGGTGGGAGGGGGGTAACTTTGCTTCTCCTGTGGTAATGAAGGACCAGCTGAACAATCAGTTCAGGAGGAATAAACTCTCAGGAGACATTTCTCCTGGTTTACCTGAGACTATTCCTGTGTTAGCCCTGAAAGTCCCACATCCCAGGAAGCCCCTAAGTCTTGGACAAGCCGGGATGGTTTGGTCATCCTTCTTGGAAGAAATCTCCTTTTCTTCCGAAATCTGAAGTATTTATAAAGGGTGGGAAAGAGAAACCTGAGTTATCTGTTTCAACCAGAAGTATACTTCCTCTGGGACCCAGTTTGAGGCCGTGGCCCCTCCTGACATTTTCCTTTGAGCAAAGACATTTGTCAGACCCTGAGGCCAAGCCATGACGCTGGGGTCTGGGGCGTGGGGGTAAGCTCACTCCATTGGAGCAGGTGCTGCCTTCATTCCTTCCCTTTCCTGCCCCCTTCAGCAATCAGTGGGTTTTAACTAATTGATAAACAAAGGTCAGCTTCCAAAGCTGCATCCCAGCTTCCCTGTCAAAGATGCTCAGGAGGAAATGCTGTGAGAACACCTTGGACCAAAGTCCCAAAGCAGCAGGGTGCCCTTGTCTAAGCCTGACTCTTCCAGTCCTCGCTTCATCATCATGAACAAATGCAGGTTCGTGTCACTCTATAAACCTTCTTGCATTCAATGGCTTGTTGGGTCCTTGCGTAAATAGCATGCATCTGTTCATCTCCATTTAACAGACAGAAACAGACTAAAGGGCATGGGTCAAAAAAGTGGCAGAGCCAGACCTGACACTGGGTCTGACACCAAGCCTCCCACGGCCTCGTAATGCCAGTTCCCTCTCTGAAGGGCTCCAAGAATAGCAGGGAAGAAGTCAAGAAGGAACCACCGGACTTCCCTGGTGGTGCAGTGGTTAAGAATCCACCTGCCAATGCAGGGGACACGGGTTCGATCCCTGGTCCGGGAAGATCCCACATGCCGTGGAGCAAACAAGCCCATGAGCCACAACTACTAAGCCTGTGCTCTAGAGCCCGCGAGCCACAACTACTGAGCCCACGTGCCACAACTACCGAAGCCCGCATGCCTAGAGCCCATGCTCCACAACAAGAGAAGCCACCACAATGAGAAGCCCATGCACTACAACGAAGAGCAGCCCTCGCTTGCCAGAACTGGAGAAAGCCCGCGTGCAACAATGAAGACCCAATGCAGGCAAAAATAAATAAATTAATTAAAAAAAAAAAGAAGGAACCACCATTTTTCACCCTCCCACTTCCCCCACCCCCTCAAAAACTTTCATAATCCTGGAAAACATTCAGCAGATGGTCGATTCAGGAAGAAATTCAGGACTGCCAGATTTTCCTCACCACAAAAACCTGACACTTCTCCTCCCCCACCCCCACCTCACAAAGTGGGTGGGAGACGAGGGTCGGGATGAGA
Organism: Eschrichtius robustus; assembly: GCF_028021215.1. Classification (NCBI taxonomy): domain Eukaryota; kingdom Metazoa; phylum Chordata; class Mammalia; order Artiodactyla; family Eschrichtiidae; genus Eschrichtius; species Eschrichtius robustus. The sequence continues at coordinate 113,134,316 of NC_090825.1, read as the reverse complement.
GGGCCCAGCGCTAGGCAAGGGCCATGAAGCGGGGAGGGGGAAGAGGTGCAGGAGACCACAAGGATCGCTGCCCTGCACAATCGGTTGGAGGATTCCCTACCACTCTCGAAGTGAGAGACCCGGTTCAAGACACTTGCAGGCAGCCCCCAGAGACCTGCCCCAAAGTCCCCAGGCTGGGCATGCCAGATGTGCCTCCCTCTAACTGAGCTTTGGCTCAAGAGAAAAACCACTCGGCTCATCTTTCGCTTCCCTGGCTGTGAACCCTGGGTGGGGAGGGAATGGGGTGGAGGCTGATCTGATACATCCCATTCTAGAAGATGGCTCGGGTGGCGGGGAGCATGCATACGTGAGTACACATGTGTGTGTGTTTGTATGTGTGCGAGCACACACAAATAAGGGCTCTGCAGAAAGGGTTTTAAACAGGGCTTGAATCCATTTGCCAAGATCATCTTCTCACTGGGCCCCTGCTGAAAGGGCTAGACCCTGTACTACAGGTTGCCGAGGAAGCAAAGGTGGGTGGGTAGGCGCTGTTCTCCAGGAGAACTGAATCACGCAACCACTGTCCTTATCCCAGTGTCCACTGAGCCAGGCATAAGAGTAAGTGCTAGGAGCGCATAGAGGTCATTATATTTTGAATGGGAGAGAGGGGGAGAGAGGGGCAGTGGAGCTCTTTTGCAATGAGTCCCATCCCTTCCAGGAGAAGAAAGCAGGTACAAAAGTAAAGCAGGTACTTGTTTTCTTCTACCATGTAGTAGTGTGGTCTCCCCCACGCCTCCTGCATTGGCAGTAACTAGAGCAGACCGCCGGGAAGGCTCTCCTTCCAGACCACACGGGGAGGGTCCCTGGGTCATGCCCAGTGGAATCCCGCAACCCTTGATCCTACCCTTGGCTTCAGGGTCCCTGCACCAGTGTCCTCACTCATCTCCCTGCCTCAGATCTCGCCCATCCTAGTCTGTCCTCCAGAAGGCCACCGGTGGGTTTTTAAACAAAGGGCTGACAACTTCATCCTTTAGGTTTTTCTAGGACTATGAAATAAAGTCCTAAAGGATAAAATTCCAGACTGTTCATCTTTTCTGCCTCCCCAGCCTCATCTCTCTTTGTCACCTCCACATGACGCCCCATGTCACCCTTTCTGTCGCGTCAGGCTTTCGCCCAGGCTGTTTCCTCTGCTGGGACATTCTCTTCCCCTGCCTCCCATCCTTCACACTCCCAACTCCTACTCAGCCCCAAAGCTCAGGCTGTATCACCCCCTCTCAAAGGCCGTCTCTGAGCCCCTTTGCCTCTGGGGCTCTCGGACTTGTCTCTACACTGACCACGCTGTCCCAGAACTATCGGCCTTCCTGTCTGTCTCTCCCTCTAGACTGGGAGTCCCCGGAGGCCAGGGACTGCACTTCACCATCTCTGCAAGCCCACAGCCAGCACCTAGTAGGAGGTGACTGAAGATACTCTTGAGTTAGTGGACGGCCCCCACCACTTCCTCACCTTGCCCAGAAGATTCCTGGGTGGGGTCTACATGGCTGGCAGGCATCCACTTGGGCAGTGACCGCGGTGTGGGCGTTCACAGCATGCTTCCAGATGGACACACACCTGATGCCTTTTCTAGGCAGTCCTAAAGATGCCAGAGAGGATGCCTCTACCTCTCTCACATACCGTTTCAGGATTCAAGCACCTCCTAAGTTCAAATGATATTAACATATTTTTTGAGAGTGTACTGTATGAGATATACTTGACATTCATTAGCTCATTTAATCCTTAAAAACACCCAGAAACATTCCGCTTTTCAGATGCCTCTCTGAGGCATAGAGAGATTAAGAAGCTTCCTTTTATTTTGTTTCCTGTGGAGTGGAAGAATAGAATCATGTTCCTATAACTCTTTCTCACTAGCTACCTTCAAATACAGGTGGTTCTTTTTTTTTAATTTTTTTTTTATTTTTGGCTGTGTTGGCTCTTCGTTTCTGTGCGGGGACTTTCTCTAGTTGTGGCAAGCGGGGGCCACTCTTCATCGCGGTGCGCGGGCCTCTCACTGTCGCGGCCTCTCTTGTTGCGGAGCACAGGCTGCAGACGCGCAGGCTCAGTAGTTGTGGCGCACGGGATTAGTTGCTCCGCGGCATGTGGGATCTTCCCAGACCAGGGCTGGAACCCGTGTCCCCTGCATTGGCAGGCAGATTCTCAACCACTGCGCCACCAGGGAAGCCCCAGGTGGTTCTTAATTAAAAAAAAAAAAAGTTTGCCAACATAGCCAACACTCGGCATATCTAGTGACAGTGAGAGGCAGTGGATTTTTGTTTCACAAAAAGTCAGAGGCACTGACTACTATCTCCCCCCGCACCACCCCCAACAGGCCCCAGGCAAATCACTCAATTAAAATTAATACAATTTAGTATCTATTGAGTGCTGTGTATGTGTCAGGTGCTATTCTGGGCACTTGGGAAATAAAAAAGACAGAGACCTTCTCTCAAAGGAAAGACAATGAACAATGCACATACTAAATAACAAGGTATATACTATATTAGAAGTTGGTAGCCAGCCTCCAAGATGGCCCCCAATCATCCTCACCTCCTGTTACTCATGCATGCCCTTGTGTAGTGTCCCCGACACTGCACAGGGCTGCCCAACAGGATATTGCAGAAAGGATGATGTATGACTTCTAAACTAAGTCAGAAAAGACAGTGCCGTTTTTCCTGGCTCTCTCTTGGAACTCTCACTTTGGGGGAAGCCAGCTGCCATGTCTTGAGGACACTCAAGCAGCCCAACGAAGAGGTGCACAAGGTAGGGAACTGAGGTTCTTGCCAAGCCAGCACCAACCTGCCAACCACGTGAGCGAACCATCTTGAAAGCAGATTGTCCAGCTCCAGTCAACCCTTCGAACGACTGCAGCCTGTTGACACCTTGACTGCAAACTTGTCTTAGCTTGGATGCTTTAACAAAATACCACTGCTGGTTCCCAACCTCAAGAGTCTCCCAAGTGAAATTCCAAACTGGCCCCCATACATGTGGGGCAAGGAGGAACTGAAGAGGCAGACCACTCCAGATTGATAGGTGGCAGTTTTAATAAGCAAGGAAACTCACACACAAGGCTAGACTTGGACGGTGGCAAGATGATTAGATCTCCCCACCTGCTCACCAGAATCTTAAAGTTTATGCAGCAGCTTTAACTGGGCTCAGTCACTCATATCGTCCAGAAGGTCTCAACAACACATTGCTCTCTCAAGGCTGTGTCCTTGAGGTGGCTCCTAGTACAAGAACAGTGGTTCTTGTATACATTCCAAGGATGGGGGAAGGGGGGAAGGGGCCTCTGATGGCCCAGATCCAGCTTGTGGGTCAATCGACATTCATGTCCTCTCAAAGACTCTCCCAACAACCACAGACTGAGTGGCTTATAAACAACAGATATTTATCTCCCACTGGTCTGGAGGCTGGAAGTCCTAGATTGGGGTACCAGCACAGTCTGGTTCTAGAGAGGGCCCTCTTCCACAGTTGCAACTTCTTACCACGTCCTCACGTGGTGGAAGAGTCGAGGGAGCTCTCTGGGATCTCTGATAGGACTCGCATTCACAAGGGCTCCACCCTTGTGGCCAAATCACCTCCTAAAGGCCACTCAGATAAGAACTCTCAGCCCTTACCCATTTTCTGGGAGTCTAGGACAACTCCAAAGTTCCAATTTACAACAACTTGATTTGCACAAAGTTTTCCAGAAAATGTCTTATACAGACCCCCAAAGCTACAACCTTCCTAAAACATGATGTCAGAGCCCCGGGCAGTAAAACTCTGCCTAGGGGTCTTTTCTCTATCTGATTACTTGCTCCTGTGGCTGCTCCGTGACTGTGCTTTTTGTTTCTCAGCACCTACTGTGTGTCAGGCTTAGGCTGAGCTCTGAGGACACTGAAAGAAAAGACCAGGCCCAGCACCAATCATGAACTCAATAAATGTTTGTTGAAGGAATGTGAGCTGGCCTGGAATGGGTTCAAAAGAGGCTTAGAGACTTAGAAAAGCCAAACATTCACCTTCTCTCCGCTAACCATGCTGGGCTACCAAGTTTCCTTTTATGCAGCTGTTACCAGTTTGGAGCGGGGAAGACTGGAGGCGAGCTCTGCCCAGAGCCCCATATGTGCCTTAAGTCCAAAGCCCATGAACTTGTCACTCTTCAACTAACCCTACCACCCCTGCTCGCTCCAACCCAAGGTCCATATGGGAAGATGGGGGCCGACATGCTCAGCCCTGTTGCCCTTGCACTTCTCCCCACTCAAGCCCTGGCCAGAGAGCAGGTTCCTACCTTTCTCATTAAACTTGGCCATATCCTTCCGGGGTGGGATGCCAAAGAGCCTTGCCAAGGTGGAAGAGGTATCTTCTTCAACTATGGAAGAAACGAAGATCTAAATCTTCCAAGTTTTCCTCTTGATATGCTAAAAATAATAAAAAATAAATAAATGTACTACCCTCCTCCATTTTCCTCTCCCTACACTCCCTCTTCTAAAACCTGGCTTTTAATCTTACTACATTGTCCCTAAATCTTACATTGAATGTCAGAAGCTGATTAGCTTATTAGCTTTGCATTTCTGCTATAATGTTCCTGATACCTCCCCCTCCCACCATACAAAGTTATTCCAATACTATTGACTATATTCCCTATGCTGTACATTACATCTCCATGACTTATTTATTTTAAAACTGAAAGTTTGTACCTCTTAATCCCCTTCACGTATGTTGCCCACACCCGACCCCCTCCCCTTAGGTGACCACCAGTTTATTCTCTGTATCTATGAGTTTGTTTCTGTTTTGTTTAGTTTGTTCATTGTTTTTTGCATTTCACATTTAAGTGAAATCATATGGTGTTTGTCTTTCTCTGTCTGACTTATTTCACTAGACCTTCTAGGTCTTCCCATGTTATTGCAAATGGCAAGATTTCATTCTTTTTATGGCTATGTAGTATTCCATTGTACGTATATACCACATCTTCTTTGTCCATTCACCTGTCAGTGGACACTTGGGTTGCTTCCATGTCTTGGCTACTGTCAATGATGCCACGGTGAACATTGGGGTACATGTATCTTTTTGAATTAGTGTTTTGTTTTCTTCAGGTAAATATGCAGAAGTGAAATTGCTGAATCATATGATAGTTCTATTTTTGATTTTTTGAGGCCTCTCCATACTGTTTTCCAGGGTGACTGCACCAATTTACATTCCCACCAATAGTGTGCAAGGGTTCCCTTTTCTCCACATCCTCACCAATGCCTAAAATTTGTTGTCTTTTTGATGATGGCCATTCTGACAGGTGTGGGGTGATATCTTATTGTAGTTTTGATTTGCATTTCCCTGATGATTAGTGATGCTGAGCATATTTTCATGTTCCTGTTGCCCATCTCTATATCTTCCTTAGGAAAATATCTATTCAAGTCCTCTGCCCATTTTTTATTTTTATTTTTTTATTGTGGTATGGTTGGTTTGCAATGTTGTGTTGGTTTCTGGTGTACAGCAAACTGACTCAGATAGATAGATGATAGATAGATAGATAGATAGATAGATAGATAGATAGATAGATAGATAGATAAAGATAATCTTTTTCATATTCTTTTCCATTATAGTTTATTACATCTGTCCATTTGTTATCAGATTTTTTTTTTGCCATTGGCTGGTATGAGTTCTTTATATATTTTGGATATTAAGCCCTTATTGGATATATCATTTGCAAATATCTTCTCCCATTCAGTAGGTTGCCTTTTCATTTTATTGGTGGCTTCCTTCACTGTGCAAAGGCTTTTTAGTTTGACATAGTCCCATTTGTTTATTTTCCTTTTGTTTCCCTTGCCTGAGGAGACAGATCCAAAAAAAATATTGCTAAGACCAGTGTCAGAGAGCATACTGCTTACGTTTTCTTCCAGGAATTTTATGGTTTCAGGTATTAAGTTTCATAATTTTTTGAGCCTCAGTTTCATTATCTGGAGAAAAAGAAATTACAGTGGTTCTAAATCACAGAGTAATTGGAATGATTAAAATTTTCTTTATATACAAAGACTTGTAAGCAAATAGTCATAGCAGCATTATTCATAATAACCCAGAACTGGAAGCAATCCAAATGACCTTCAGTTGGGCAAAAGGACAAACAAAATGTTTCATACCCTCACAGTAGAATATTACTTGGCAATAAAAATGAATAAACTACTGATACATGGTACAACGTTGATGAATCATAGAAACATGCTAAGTGAAGGAAGCCAGATTCAACAGACCACATATTATATGAATCCATTGACATGTAATGTCCAGAAAAAGGGAAATCCATAGAGACAGAGAGTAAGGCAGTCTAGGGCTGCAAGCGGGAGTGAGATTGACTAAAAATGCGCATAAGAAAACATCTTGGGATAATGGAAATGTTCTAAAACTGGTTTGCGATGATGGTTGCACAACTCTATAAATTTACTGAAATCACTGAATTGTACATTTGTGATGAATAAACATTATGATATGTAATTATACCTGAATAAAGTTATTTTTAAAGTGAAAAAAAAAAGAGGCTTAGAGAACTTTCACCTCAATCTTCAACTATCCCTCAACCATATGAAAAAGGAAGAAAAGAAACCCCTATTGTCAGGACACCTCCTGAGCTCTGCAGGGAGATCTCCCTGGCATCTCAAGTCAGCCAAGGAAAATGGCCACTGCCTCCCTGGACCTCCATCCTCAAGTCTGAAGCAGGCCCCCTGGGTGTCTGTGCGGGACAGAGGGGCTACTTCAGCCCTGCCTCCCCGAGGCGAGGCGTGAGGACGGGGTGGCCCAACCCACTGGCCACGTCAAGCACAGCGGGCTGGGGGTGAGCGACTTGAGCCTGGGAGGCTACACACAAAGGGAGTCTTCATGATTCACAGCAACAGGGTAAATATTTAGAAAGAGAAGCTCTTTCCTTAGAGGGCCAGCCTTTGTCTTCCTATTCTGACTGAAAGGATTTGGTCAGATAGGAGTCTGTTACAATGGGAAGGAGAACAGGGAGGAAGCAGCAGGAGCCAGACCAACACTGCGGCCTAAGTAATGGAGGTGAGCCAGTGGCGTGGGGAGAGCTGCTGACCCAACAACAAGGGTGAGGAGCCTCTGCCGGGATTCTCCCGGACACCCCCAGGGAGGCTTTGTACATGCCCTGCCTTCAGCTATCCCATAGGGCTGGGAATGGTGCCCAGGACAATCTCCACGCGTCTTTCTCTAGAAGCAAATATTCTCAAGGCTCCAGAGGACAGAGAGGGTCTGCGCCCACTCCTTAGGCATATCCCAAGCCCCTCTTCCAGCACACATAAAGTCTGTTTCCCAAAAAAGGCTCCAGGGTCCTCCCCTGGCAGCTGGCCAACACTTCTGGGTGGTTAAATTCCTCCCATTCCTAACTCTTCACCTCAAGATGTTCATGACCTGGCTCTCAGAGGGAAAACCTTTTAAGCCCCCTCATGATTAGAGGCCCTTAGGGTCTCTTCGGGGATGTAAAGATTTGTTTCAGAAATAAAGGATTAAGTTCCACCTGTCCGAGTTAATTGGGAAGACCAGGCTCTTCCTGTGCCTGCCCTGGCCTCTGTCTCGGTGGATACCAACTCTAATGGTGACTGCTAGCAGTCACCGCTCCAACTCACAAAAAGGAAACAGAATCCATACCTTGAAGCCTGAATCAGCCAAACCTCGTCATGTCTTGAAACAGGCATTCTTTTATAATAGCCTGACCCTGACTTACTGGCAAGAAATAGGGTGCTGGTGAGGCCTTCCCTGCCCCACAGATCTCCCAGCAGAGCTCCCGGCTACAGAGAATGAGGTCCAAGTCTCGGGTGGCTCATGGAAGACAGAGGTAAGCACTCAGTAGAAACACCCTCGGCAGTCTTGGGCTGTCTCATGCATCGCTGTATGATCCCTGCTTTTCTGCTTCTGGTGGCTCTCCATGCAAGCTGTGGTTTCTGATTTGATAAAGGTCCAGAAGATCCATACCCTGCTTCTATGGGGCAGCATAATAAGTGAGGAAACCAACGTGATAGCAGGTGCAGACCACTCCCACCCCACCTGCCATTAGACCGTCATTCCAGTTCAGGGCTAGGACGCTTCTATCTCTACTTCCTGGCGCTCTGGAATAACCCATTGGCCCTCCAGCTCAGAGAGTCACTGCCCAGTCTGCCAAAGGACATTTGTCCCATGTTGGGCCACCCTGTATCCATTAGCCCATCAAAACAACACTTCAGTTTATTTTAGGGTTATTGCCACTAACAAGCTTGATATAGTCTGGGTGAAATGACAAATCCAGATGTATCTGGAAGATACAGGGTCATCTACAGAGCCAGGCCAACATGTGCATAAGACCAGCCAGTGATCCCTCTGTAGACTCTGAGTCCTTAGCCAGTGGCATAGATAGAGCATGCACTGTCCAGACTGTCCCTGAGCGTCCTATCTCTTGTCCACTCCAGATCCCAGACACTGCTGCAAGGGGTGGGTATTGGCTGTGACAGATGTGCTCTCCGTCCCCAACATTAGGAGCGCAAGGGGGCACCCACTAATCCCCCTCTGAAGAGGGCTGGACAGTGAAAATGGGGAGATGAGTGGTGGATGAAGTGAGGGAATTGGGATGAAAGCTTCAGAGAGACAAATCACATGGGCTGGGCAGCCACTGGGGCAAGGGAATTGAATTCACCAACATGTGCTGGCATTCATGTAAATAAGCCAGGCCACATGGGCACCAAGTGGGGGCCTGATGTGAAAAAGACCAAAATCCACATGGCTTCTCTTATGGTCCTAGAAGCCTTTTAAACAACAGTCACAGCACCTTAGGTCAGCCAGCCTCCCCGAGGGCCAATACTCAGGCCCATCAACAAGTTTCCTAAACACCTACTCCATGCTGCTCACTGGTTTAGGTGCCTCACCACTGACCCCACCCCTGCCCCCAGGAACCGAGCTTCATCAGTCCCATAATCATACCATGAACGTACACATAGATGCAAACTGCAATGACAGCAAAGAGCAAGGGAGGTGACCTGGTTTGCGTAGTGTGTATGGCCAGGAAAGATAGGAGAACATTTAAATCTTAGTTTCCCCTGACTTTTGCAGCCACTTGGAAGTACTTGAGGCCTCACAGCCCCCTCTAGCCAAAGCTCCCTCCATCCTTGGCCCCAGGCATTCTTGGGAGCAGAGGGCACTTCCGAGGGCCTTCCCTCGGTTCCCAAGGCTGACTTCCTGACAGGTTAGGAAATAGACTCATTAGGATTTCATCCAGTTTTTCACCGCCCCCTCTCCCCACCCCCTGCTCCCATCTGTGTCACTAAATCAACATTGCCCTCTCTCTGGCCTAGTTAAGTGGTCCCTAATGAGGGGGAGTTCTGGCCTGCCTGCACTCTGGCAGACCACGGAACCCTGAAGCACCTGGCCGCCTGCACGCTCACCTGCAGCCCTCTCAGATCAGGGTGAGCGGTGGGCACAGGGCGGCCCCCACCCAGATGGAAGAGGGGCGGGAGGCCCAGCTCTGGATCTGTCAGTCACGCCGGGTCCGCAGCTGCGCTCTCCGCGGCCCCAGCGCGCTGCTCCTCGGAGGGAGATAAACATCGAGAAATCCAATCCAGCGCGGCTTCAGAGATAAACAGATGTGCTGGCGGCCATCGGTCAGGAGATAACGCCCCCACCCCGCCCCACGCGCCCGCCCGGCCCTGCACCTGCCCAAGGCGACCCGGATGCGCCTCTTGGGAGGCACGGCTGCGTCCCCCCAGCCCGGAGAAAAGGTCTCCAGTACCACGGCTGGGGGTGGAGTTAGAGAAGAAAGAAGTTGGGTTTGTAACTCATAACAGAGCCTAGCCTTTGGTACCAACTGCCAGGGTTCGAATTCTGGCTCCGCCACTGTTTGACGAGAGATAGCAACTCTGAGCCTGGAAGTTCTCATCTATAAGCTGGGATAATCACCGGTACCACCTCACTGGGTTGGTACCTTTGACATTAAAGGAGGTCACACAAAGTAAGCCTCAGTAATTAGTGGTGGCCAACATTAGCCAGCCTATGATCCAGGTAAGCGGTCGCTGCAAGCCCTCTTTTTGGGCATTAAAGGGGACCCAAGGTGTTTGAGGTGGTGGAAAGGACTGTGGCCACACTCAAGACTCCTGCTCCAAGAGATGAGCCGTTGGATTACATCTGGAGCTGGGAGCTACTACGTCCTTTCATGCCATGACCTATGTTAGGCACATAGGTCTGAAAATGACAGTTCAGGGGTGATACAGCAAATGATGACAAATGAAAGTGACATCATGGTGGGAGAAGGGAGTCCGGAAACAGAGAGGGCTGGAGTGGGGTTCCATCAAAGGAGGGCTTCTCCTTCCCAGGCACCCAAGGCTCCAAAGTCTCTCACTCCTGGGCACGAGGGAGATTTCCCTGCCTAGACAACTCATTCACTCTGCAGACACCTGGGGAACCTGTCTCAAGGGCCATATCCTGTGAGGAGTGAACTATGGCTCCTGCCCTCATGCTAAAGCTTAGGGACTCATCCGGATCAGAGATGACTGCAGACTATACATCTCCTGGCTTGCCCCTGACGCCCAAAGGTTCCCCATACTTCAGTGAGGCAATCATTACTTCAGCAACTGGATTACAGGGACTTCCCTTGAGGTATGAAGGGCTGATGGATCTCTGGGGCCATATCTAATGTACAGTTTGATTTCTGTCCCTGAGACTACCAGGCCGGAAGTTAGGTGAGGGTAGGAACCCCTTCTCCCACCTCCCCCCCAGAAACGTCGGCCTCAGCAAATGTGTAGTATGGAAGTAGCACACACAGCGCGAGGAAGAGGGTGAAAAAGGAAGGGGCCATTCCGGGCTCAGGCAGCACGTGTGTCTGCCCCGCACTCAGCCGCCCAGCGCGCCCAGAGCACAGTTCGCGGGCTTTGCATGGGACGGAAGGGCCAGCCCCAGACTGGAGGCGTTGGCTGCTTAGCCACAGGCTGGGGACCAGCGGCAGAGCCCGCACCTAGGCTGGCGTCTTTTGGTGGCCCTCCTTCCTCCGCCCGCCTGCTGTCTGGAGATCCCGACAAGGTCTTCCGAAGGGTCAGGAAGTGCCGGAGCCTCTAGGGTCGCGAGGCCCACGCGGTCGCGCAGGACGCAGGGGTTCCGGGCGAGCCAAGGACTGCGCCGGCATGCCCGCGCGCTTCTGCTGCCCAGGTGAGAAGGAAATGCCTGGCCGTGCGCTTGGCGGCTGGCCCTGGGTCTCCGAAGGAAGCTGAAGGCCAGAGTCTCCGTACGCCCAGGGGCCGCCAGGGTGCACGCAGTTCTCACCTCCGCGAGGAGCGCACAAAGGGCGCGGCGATGCCACCGTGCGTACTAGTTAAAAGCTTTTGAGTCCCCTCGGAGCAGTGTGATGCCACTTTGTTCCCAAACGGCCCGAGCGCGCCCTTTCATGCTATTGTGCGCGCCGCGATTTAGCCCGGCCTTTGTGGGCCTGAAAGGACCGGCGGCCTTTCAGGAGCCGCATCCCCACGGCCCCGGCTTTGGCAGCATCGCGATCAGAACCGCGCCCGAGGCGCGGCGGCCCCAGAGCCACTGCACCCTCCAGCCCGTCTTCCGTGCGCGGCAGCTGGGGTCGATGGCACAAGTCGCTGAACCAGAGCAGCCCTCAGCCTCCCGCTTCCGAAGGCTCTCGCCTCCTCCGCCCCCCTTCCAGCCAAAGTGAAAAAATGCTTGCAGTCCTTTTACCTCTACTTGGAAGCAGTTGGACTGGGTTTAAAGGGCTATTGAGGGCTGAAGAAGCAGCCTCTTTTTGAATAGCTTTGTGCGATGTTTGCAGAGACATTTGCATCTGTTTGCGCTCGGGGAAAAGGCCCTGAAGGTTCCGCAGCGAGAACGCCTGAGGATTGTTTTGTGTCGGCCTCCCCCGCCCCGCTCAGCTCCGCGCTGGCTGATGTCCTGTCCTGCGCCGAGCAGAGGCACGCAAAACCCGCCCGGTTCAAAGATTGGGCGCCCTCGCTCTCGGCCCACTTTTAAACAATTGCTGTTAACAATGCAATTTTAAGCAGAAAATCGTCTAACTAGATTAAATCCACGTAACATTAAAAACCAGAGGGGAAAAAGTCCGCATGGGCATAGGAGTGCGGACGCCTAACAGGATAGAAAGTGTGAAATGCATGCAGAGGTGGAGCGACCGGCAGGTGCCCCGGCCTTCCTCTGACTGGACAGGGGCTGTACAGCTCGCCGAGCTCCAACCCCGACGCCCCTTGAGAGGAAGGGGCTCCCGGGGGCGCAGGCGCGCGAGACTAGTCTCCCACCTTTAATGACCCGGGGAAGGGTAGTGTGTGCCCGAAATCGGGCCCTCGGCTCCCCAGCATCCCAGCCTTTCCCCAGTCCGCCCGCGCCCCCCGCCTCCCGCTGCAGGTCCTTCGATCTAACACCGGCTGCGCCCTCCTCCGCCCCCCCGCCCCCCCGCCCCGCCCCGCAAGGGTGAGGGGCGCGGGCAAGGCTGGAGAAACCGGAACGCCCTCTCCACTCGCGAGACTGAGCAGACAGGCCCTTCAATGGAATCGAATGGAAGTCCGACCTTAGAAAGCCCCATTGCTATGGCAGCAGAGTTCCCTGAAAGCGACAAAGACCAGAGCCCCTCCCTCCCTTCTCGGCCCTGCCCTCCGCTCCCCTCCCCCCGCGCTGCCTAGAGCCACGCTCGCAGCGCGCTCGGATGGGTTAATCACTGTAAAAACAAAGAGATGAAAGGCTCTCCAATTGGAGAGCTCTCGGCGGCCTCTTCCCCGGCCTGCCGGAGAGGAGGGGGCCGCTCTGGCCGAGCTTCCCTGGCGAGGCTGCCCCCAGCCGGGTGGGAGCCACATCCCACCATCCCCAGGCGACGCCGCCCACACAATCTGGCGCCTCCCGAAGGGTCTGCGGAGGCTGGCGGAGGGGGACAGGCCGTCCCCCGCCACCCTCCGACCTGCAGCCACAACCCCACAAAACAGACGCACAAAGCCTTGGGCTTTTTCACGGGCTCTAAGGAAATGTTTGAGACTTGGGGGCAAAAAATCCCTAACTCTAAAATACAGAACAACAACAAACCCCCAGCAGACTGATATTAATAAACATTTAATTAAGTGTCGGTGATACGACAACATTGTTAATCAAGTGTAAATCAACTACAACTCGTGTAGCTCTATAAAAGTTAAATTTAATATAGGCTCTGGAGGCATTTTTTTTATCTTTGATAGGACGTGGGGTGGGGCTCAGGAAGAAGTTTTACAGGCTTAAAGGTTTCCTTCTAAACTCCCGCAGGGGAGCCAGGGGCATGGACCCCAAAGCTGATAGGTCCCTACTTATTCTGTGACTGGGGAACCTGGCCCTGCCTTGCACCTCACCTCACCCCCACACCCATCCTCTCAGGCAGACTGACCCGGACCTCTTTAGTGCAGCTGGAGACCCTGGAAGCAGGGCAAGGACTTGTCTGGTCACTTTGCCTATCAAAGACCAGGCAGGGATGAGCCTGTGGTCTCTGGCTGGTGGTCCTTCCTTCCACCCACTTCTGAGTTTCTGCCCTTGGAGAGGATGGGGCAGTTTGGAGAAGGAGGGGCATAGAGAGACTAGTCTGCAGAGGCCTCAGGGTCCAGGGCTTCAGGAAGATGAGGACTTCCCAGAGACTGGCTCTGAAGTATGAGGAGAAATCACCTGGGCTCTTAGAGGAGGGGGGGAGACTAGTGCTGGCCTTGGAGCACTGCTTCAAGGGGCAGCTTGCAGTAACTCACTAGAGCTAATTGAAGGCTTTTTTTTTAAAGACTGTAGATACAGGACCAGCCCAGCAACCAGCATCATCTAAGCCAAGTGTCATCCAGTCTCCTTGCTTTGTTATCAAATCCCCCAAGGCAAAAAGAACACCACCTACTACTCCCCACACTTATCACCCAACCTGATTCACTTCCTTAAAGCTCCTGATTTAGGGTCAAGAATAACAGTAAGAAAAATCTCTTCCCTTTTCTGGGTCTCAGTATCCTCATAATAACAGTAACAGATTCCTGAAAAGTTTTCTGGACAGTGAATGGGGAGAGAAGTGGGCAAGAAAGGGCCACCTCTGGCCTGGGTGAGGCCCACTGGATGTCGCTGGAGGTGTCCCTGAGGATGCCTGGGGGTGGGCAGTGGCACTACCTTCATTTCACAGTTGAGACAGTGTGAGGTCACCCAGAATGAGACAGCTCTGCCATCCCCGGCCCGAGCACACAACCATTTGTCCTTTCTGGCAAGGCCTCCAGTGATAGAAATGCCAGGGAGGGAAGTTTCGTTCTTGGTGAGCTTTGCTCCCAGCCTGACCCCTATCTCTTCAATGAAGTAGAGGTTTCTACTCTCGTCCCATTTCTCTCTCTGGGGACTGCCATCTGTCCCTGATTGCCACATCCATCACTGCTGGGGAGGGGGGTTGATGAGCCCCACTGGGAGAGGGAACAGCACGGGCCCACCCCCACCCACTCTGTCTCAAAAGACTTCATCAGGGATGCTGCTCAATCCAGCCACTGGATCCACTTTCTCTGGTTCGTGTGCTTGGCCTTGCTGAGTCCTGGGACCCTCTTTGTGTCCTGGACGGAATGGAGCCAGGAACCAAGCCATCAGAGTAACATCTCCTTCTGCCTTTAAAATCTGTTTTCACATCTCCTATTTCCTCTCCTGGGGATGCGGGCTTTCCTCATCCCCTCCCACCCTTCTCCAGAGAAGAATATAACGGGGATTAGGGTACAGTCTTCTGACTCTTGTGAAGCATCATGCCCAGGGCCCAAGGCCAGGGGAGCCTAGAACATGGAGCCGCCACACCCCTTCCCAGCCTCCTGCTCCAGCCCCTAGAATCTGGGAAGACTCAGGTCCCCTCCTCTGGGAGAAGGCCAAGTGGGCTTCCCTTTCTATACCCCTCCCCACAGGACCAAGGAGACACTAGGATCCCTCTTCTCTGCCTGATCCCAAATCACTTTCTGAAATGGCTTGAGGTCGCAGAGGAGGCCTATTTTACAGTCACAGGGAGCTTTCGTTTAAAAGCTCAGGCTCTGAATCCAAGATCTGGCTCAAACCCAGCCCCACCTCCAACCTCAGTGGGCTCATTTGTAAAATGGAGATAGTAGCAGCCCCCCTCTGTGGTGCTGTCCATAGGAGTAAATGCCATAAAAAGTATTTATCACCTGCATTGGTGTAGCCACTCCACAAGTGTCAGCAATTATTAGCATTCACCACTGGGACTCTCATCCCCTCCCCCCAACCTGGGCTGGAAAGGGACTTTGCCAAGAACTTTGAACATCACCCCCAATGTGCCATCCTCTCTTCTCCTTGGTATTTTTATAGTGCTCTATGGAGGACTTATCATGTTGCAGACATTGCCTAAGTGCCCTCCCATGCTTACCTCATTGACACTTCATTATTACCCCAGTGTAGACATGGAGAGCACACAGAGCAGCCCAGAAAAGCTGAGTGACCTGCCCAAGTTTCACAACCAGTGATGAGCCTGGGATTGGTCCCCAATCCTCCTGCCTCCAGAACCGTGCTGTGAAGCCCACCAGGCCCCTGGTCATCCCTGTGTCCAAAGCTGGTGTCCTACCTCAGGCCAGCTGCTTCCCTCCTACCCACCAAGATGGGAAAGGGCAGGCCTGGAGGAGCCTGAGGCCTGGACCCAAGCACCCCGGAGAGGAGGTGTGAGCACTCCTTGGAATGGGGACAGAAAGCCCCCCGAGGGGAGGGACCCACGGAGCTCTTTACCTTCCCTTCATTTCCTTCTCCACCATGTCTTGCCCCCAGGATGCTCATCACAAGTGTGGCCTACGCGGTGCTTACTACAGTCCCCCACACCACCTCTGGGCCTGCACAGCTGGCAAGGATACAACCCTCCTGATAGGTACACCTTGGCACTGTGCCTAACTGGTCGGAGGCAAGAATATCCCCACACCCCCACTGGAGGGACTTCTCCGTGTTCTCAGGACAAACCAGCCCCTTAACGCTTTGATCTCACTAGTGGGACCTGATGGACTCCGGCCCC
Source organism: Eschrichtius robustus (assembly GCF_028021215.1). Classification (NCBI taxonomy): domain Eukaryota; kingdom Metazoa; phylum Chordata; class Mammalia; order Artiodactyla; family Eschrichtiidae; genus Eschrichtius; species Eschrichtius robustus. The sequence goes on along the minus strand of NC_090825.1, from coordinate 113,118,358 downwards.
TCTGAATCAGAGCCATCCAGATGGGCAGGTGGGAGAGGCTGAGACTCAGCTTGGGGCTCATCTCCCTCATTTCTCCATCACAGTCCAGCAGGGTCTGCCTTGATCATCGAGATCCCGGGAAAACATGTTATAGCCCCTGCAAGAATGCTGGTCAGGGCCAGCCATCTCCCCTGTTATCCACCTTGCCTAGCCTAACTTCCTCTCACTGCCTAAGAGCAGAAATTACATTTAAGGACTCAAATGTTTCAAGACAATGAACCATCTGCCGTTGACTGTCAATCAAGTCCAAGCTCCTTATTGGAAAGATGGGGAAAGGGAGGGCCAGAGAGGCAGTGACTTGTCCAAAATCAGAGCCAGGGAGTTAATAATGAGAAGCTGGGCTATGGACCATCCACACCAGGAAGATGGTGCTTCCTTAGTAAATGAATGGTCATTCCCTGCAGGCCTACCTCTGCTCTAGGTTTCAGGAAAATACTGGTGAGATACTTGTCTCAGGGCTGATGGGTGACCTTCTAGGGTGAAGGCTTAACCCCTCTTAACCTTTGATCTCTGGCCATCAGTCCCCTCTTGGCCTCAACTCCTTCTCCCAGGCTAAGTGAGTACAAATCTGGCATCAGTCTCCACGGAGGCCACCTGGGGGGACAGAGAGGCCAAGAGGCCCAGCAGGGACAGAGCCCCTTTAAGCCGATCAGCCTTGCCCCAGTGAAGGGAACCCCGGAGGGAGCAAGGCAGCCGCCCCCAGTAGGATAATTGCTGCTGGAGGGAAGAGCTGGGCCAGGCCCACTCTCCCATGAGGACCGCTCTGTCCACATTCCCCAGACCAAAGCCCACTGCTGGGATGTGCAAAATGCTCCCAGGACTCGGGGGAAAGAAGCTGGGTTTAAAAATCCCACAGGCCTATACCAGACTCCTCCAGGAGAGCTCCAGGCTAAAGAGGGCTCCACAGAGCTGGGGACTTTTAGCCTACTTGAAAGAACAAACAACTTTCAAGTGCTCTCTGGAGCACCTATTTCATTGCGAACTCTTGTTATGCTAATGAAAGATCCTTCTTCTCTATTCATTAGAGCACATCTCCAAAAGACCTCCTTGCAGCTACTGTGTGTCCACATGCTTTTGTATGTGAGTGTCTTAAGAGTCAAATGGGGGCTCCAGAAAACAGGGCTTGTGCGTCTCGTATCCCCGTCAGTATTCGCCTGAATTAGACAGGACAGGAAAGGACGATCACCAACAACTCACCTATTTAGAAGTCACTTCAAAGAAATCGGCTCTTTCTGGGAGCAGCACTGAGAAGCAGCCAGCAGGGAAAAAAGTGTCCAGGCTGCATAGGGTATGTTGCCAAACTATGCCTGGGACCTGGTGGATCGCAGAGTGAGCCTGGGAGTCAAACAGACCCCCGGTTCCAGTCTTGGCGCTGCACTCACAAGGCAGGATACCTAACCCTGCTCTGAGACTCTGCTTCCTCACCTGTCAAATGGTGAGGATTCTTGTAGAGGCTAGGTGCTTGCGAAAGCATTTGGCACGGGTTCTGCACGCAGCAAGCAAGCCCTCAGGAGTGGTCTCCACTGTGGTGGGTATTGCCCTGGTCCCTGGCTCAGCACACAGCCAGAGACACGAACCCAGGATGGGCAGGTTTGGATGAAGACTTTGGAAAGGAGGCCCCTGGCTATTTATTGGATGTGTGGCTGGCTCTTGGTGACCAATTTGGATAAGCGCTCAGGCATGCTTGATAGATTTTCTTTTTGGAAAAGTTAAACTGGGTTGTTTTTTTTTTATCTGAATGGAATGCCCGATAGGGGCAACTTCTCAGAAAGTTTAAGAGGGCAGGGTAGATTCCTTACCTTCCTCTGCACCTGGCAGTGCTCTATCACTTACCATGCATGCCCATGGATGAGTGACTTGGTGCTAAGAACTGAATTGTGTCAGTCCCACCCCCAAGATTCATATGTTAGATCTCTAACCTCCAATGTGACTGTATTTGGAGATAGGGCTTTTAGGAGGTAATTAAGGTTAAATGAGGTCATAAGGGTGGGGTTCTACTCTGATAGGCTTGGTGGCCTTATCAGAAGAGGAGAGAATAATATCTCTGTCTCTTTCTGTCTCTCTCTCTCTGCCATGTGATGACCCAGCCAGAAGGCAGCTGTCTGCAAGCCAGGAAAAGAGCTCTTGCTAGGACCCGACCATGCCAACACCCTAATCTCAGACCTCCAGCCTCCAGAATTGTGAGAAAATAAACTTCTGTCGCATAAGCCTCCCAGTCAGTGATATTTTGTTATGGCAGCCTGTGTTGACTGATACACTTGGCCTCTCCATGCCTCAGTCTCTTCATCTGTAAAGCGGGGAGAGTAATAACACCTTCTTCATTGGGTTGTTAGACACATTAAAGGAGCTTAGCCTGGTACCAGGCACCATGGTAAAGGCTCATACTTGTCATCTATCACCATCATGATCATCCTTCCATAATGAAATGCGTCATACTCACTATAATTTTAGTGAGAGGTGACAACCCTGGCGCAGACCCCATATGAAGCAGCAGTCTAGAGAAGCAGGACCTCTCAGGCATCTGGGGACATAAATGGTTTCCTGGAAGAGAAGAACATAAAAAACATTTTTCTAGTGGCTTTGTTGGCCCACCCCCTCCCTTGCTCTTAGGGGTGGGGAGGGATCAGATTGGAATAAGGGATGGGTAGCCAGCAGGAGGAAACAGCTGTAAGCTGGGGCTCACCTGTGCCCCCTTCTCTCCCCCGCCTTACCTCAGCCCATTCTGGGGCCACACAGGGGCAGGATACTCACACAGAGCAAGGAAAGGGCTGTTGCCTTGGGGAAGAGAAAGCCCTCAAGAGCAGGCCACTGATCTCAAAGGAAAATAATGGGATTTTCTGGGATTCACATTGATCCCCATAGGAGAAAAGCTTCTATTTGCCTTTCTTTAAGCCGCCAAACAAGAAACTAAAGCCTCTTTCAGCCCTGAGTCAGGGCTGTCCTTTCTGAAGTCCTTATTATCCCTGGGGCACCAGCAGAGCGGGGCCCCAGCGCCCAGTCCACCATGCAGGGAGCTTTCCGCCAGGCAGAGGCCTGCCCGGTCTCCTAGCGACCCACACCCCACTGGATTGCAGGCACTGGCACCTTGACCCACAGCTCTTGACTGTGGCCTGGAGCGGGCCTGGCTCCCGTCCTTGATCTGCCCAGGGACGTGTTTCCGTATCCAGGAGCAAACACGTGAAGCAATAGCTCTCTAAGCTGCCAGATGCCACACACACATCCCTCACCCCAGCTGCCCGACGGTGATGACACGGATGACAACAGTCACAGTAATAACAGAGCGGCTAGTTCTTGATTAGTGTGATGCTCCAACCACCTTCCCCCGGAAGATCTCAATGCCTGGTAGGACGACCAGCCTTCACCCCAAATTGCTGCTCACAGCTCCAGGCCTGCCTAAGTGATTCCAGTGACCTTCACCTCTTGCCACGTGAGTCGTCCCCCTCATCGCCACACTCTAGATGTGGTCACTGTCTGTGACTGCTCCACCTCTGAACCTCACTCATACATTCACACACACTCGTGCCCACATACTCACACACTGCCACAAACACACACACAACCCAAACTCAGACTCCGGCCTTCTCCCTGGCCAGCTCCTGTACCCTCCCTTCCCTGGACGCTCTTCCACCCCCACTGCTCTCTACACCCCTGGCCAACTTCCTCATACTCAACCAAGTGAAGCCAGTCTCCCCCTCCCCACTCCAGCCTGGTCCTCTGCCGCCCACCACTCACCATCCCAGGCACCTCCGAGGCTTCCTCCTCTCCTCTCTCTTCCTCCCCCTCTCGTCTTCCCTTGCAGATTTGACTTCCTCAGCACTTCAGTTTAGAAACTGAACTACATTCCAGTGCAGTTCAGACTCCACACTGCACTTGGAGATAAAGCCAAAATGCCATTTTTTGAGGTGCACAGGCACACGACTTGAGACCTTCTATCTTTCTAGCACCAGCTCCTGACATTGCCCTCCAGGTACACACGCACACACCTGTGCACACAAGCGTAAGTATGCTGCGGTATTTCAACACTGTGCTCTGCATTTCAGTCCCCTCTGTCTGGAAAGTCCTTCCCCCTCCTCTGAGAATGGCCAGCCCCAATTCACCTTTTAAGATACATCAGGTGCCGCCCTCTCCAAGAAACCTCTCCAATCCCCACCACCACCTCCTTGTGTCATATGTCTGTGGTAGAGACTGCCAGGCGTCTTTTCTTCTCCCACAGTAAGGATTTTTAGCTTGGTAAATAGTCGAGAGAAAAACTACATTTCCCAGCCTCCATTGCAGTTAGATGTGTCATGTGACTAAGTTCTGGCCAACGGAATGTAGGCAAAAGTGGCACATGACAGCCTCCAGGAACCTTTTTTAAGAGAGCACTGGAGTGTGCCCTTTGCCTCTTCATCTCTTCTTCCATCCCGCTACCTGGAACAGTACTACCCTCTTAGATAAAGATATGAAAGCCACAGGCTAGGAATGAAAGGAACCTGGTTCCTGAGGGTTTAATGGAGCAGAGCTGCCACATTAGTCATGGATGGAAAACCTAGAGAGAAAATAAACTTTTACCTTGTTTAAGCAACTCTTGATTTGGGTTTTGTGTCACTACACATAGTGTCTTTTTATGGTGCTCACTTGATGTCACAGGCCTATTTCTATCACTGTACCCATCACACTGTGATACAGTCACTTTTCATGGGTCTCCCCGCCACCACTAGACACTGAGCTGCCTGAGGCCAGTGGTTGTATCTCAGGTAACACTGTATCCCCACACTCCACAGCATGGTAGGCATGCAATAATGAGCATGCAATAATGAGTGGATGAGCAAAGGAATACATGACGATTAGACAGGCAGATGTGGAATGAAAGCCTTGCCTAGGGAAGGTAATTGCTCAGTGCAATAGTACAGAGGAACTGCTTCTAGCCTCAGTTTACTTGACAGCTCAGATCTGCCCACTTGCCTTGCTTTCTGGCTTGCCTTGTCCTGATGGCTGTTTCTGGTGCCTCCTGTCACTCAGAGCATGGCCAGACCTCACCCCTTACCCGGGGACTTCCCACATAGGCACACTAACCAGGGCATACCCCCAGGCCCGTGAGGTTGCAGGCTACAGGTGGGCACGCAGGGAGAGCTGCTGCTGTGTGCCTGCTCACCAGCTCACCCAGCTTGTTCACCCCAAATGCAGGTGTCACTGCTGCTGTCTTGGGATGTGGCTTCCTTGGTGACTGCTGGAGGGCCAGGTAGCACAGCCCAGAAGGACAGAGGAATTGATGCTCTGAACTCCCACGAATGAGACAGAAGCTAGTGGACAAATTCTTCTTCTCCTTTCCTCCTCAGGACTGTTTGAAGACCCAGTAGCCTCATACAGCCTCTCTGAAGATGTCTGGCAAGACCAAGAAGCCAGCTGTGCTGGGAACATGCCATGGCCAGCTCACAACACTCTTCCTTATATTTGTTCTCCCTCCTTCCCTCTCTCACTCCCTTTTCCCCTTAGTCCTGCTTTCCTGGGATTGAACTCAGGAAATGTCAGCACTTGAGTTTTGTGCTCTATTTTCTAAGGATACCCATAGGTATCATGCTTGGGTATGATCCCTCACACCAGTGAGGGATCTGGTGTGGTCAGAAAGCAGAGGAGTGACGTGCTATGACGCTGGCAAAGTCAGTTGGTACTGGGTGAGGCACTCAGCAGCGATTGGTTGCCAGGCCAGGAGTCTGCTTCTTTTTGAAGCCACTTGGGTACCATGAGGACCGTGACAGCCGTCACTAGGTAGATGCCTGTATTGTCCCTACCACAACCTGGCCAGAAGCTTCCCTTACCTCTTATCCTGCCATGAAGCCAAAAACTTTCATGATGCACAAGTGTGGGCAAAGATTGGATACGCCACAAACAAGCATTCCCTTTGGCCTACCATTTCACTTTTAAGAAAATATGCTATAGGTCTATCCTCATATGTGTGCAAAGTTGAACATATAAGAGATTCAAGCCAGGCCAATTAGATTCTATTCCAGGACCTTTGCTGGAATTAATGAGAAATTAACAACCTCTTTTTCCTGGGAAGGTTTAGTTCATAGGATATAAGCCTGGAATAGATGGTGGATGTCTTGCCTTCATCTGGGGAGAGCCTGTCTGAGAACAAAACCATACAGAGAGGAGCAAAGACAAGAAAGAGAGAGAGAGTGAGTGAGAGAGAGAGAGCGAGGAGAGAGAGAGAGGGGAGAGAGCGAAGAGAGGGGAGGGAGGGAGGGGGGAGGGAGAGGGAGGGAGAGAGGGAGAGAGAGACAGAGAGAGACAGAAAGAGAGAAAGATGGCTGCATAGGAACACCAGGATTCTGCTGTTGAAGTCGAAGCCATACTTAGACTTTTCAGCTACGTGAACTAATACATTCCCTTTTTTTAATGAAGCCAGTTTGCATTAGGTCTCTATCATTTGCAAATAAAAATGCACTCATCAGTCCACTGTATAAGGATGTTTATGGTGGTATTGCTGTAATAGCAAAACAGTGGCACTATGTAAATGCCCCTCCTAGTACCTTACTTAAATAAACTGAAGTATGTGCACATAACAGGACTATGCAGCCATCACTACGGACCATGTGATGGTCAGAGGGGGATGGTGGGAAGGCCTCTGCAGACCTCCATTAACCCTTTCAGGGCAGGATTAGCTCGAGCTGGGCCCTCCCCCCACAGATGCTTTCATCCCACTCGTTCGGGACAATGTCTGCTGCCCCCACCCCCAACCCGCCTTCAGTCCCAACTTGATGATGACCCCTGAATGCTTGGAAACCCCAACCTTCTGCTCCCGAGGCATGCCTTCCCAGGAAGCCCAGCGTGGCCAGGCTGAAAGTTCAAACCCTAGGTCCATCACTTTCTGCATGTGTTCATTCATTAAGTGTTAATTGAGTGCCTACTGTGTGCCAGGCAGTGTGCTAAGACCTGGAAATAAAGCAGTGAGGAAAAACAGCACAGGCCCTGCCCTCATGGAGCTTAGAGTCTGGTGGGGAGAGAGATTTTTTTAACAGACTGCATGGATTTTTTGGTGAATGTCTTACTAGTACAAGGGCCACAAAAGAGAGGTACAAGTGCTCACACCGTTGTGGGTGGTGGAATTCTGACCTGGTCAAGGAGACAGGCTACTTGGAGGAAGGATGTGTGGGAGCCCATTTGGGAAGAGTGGAGCAAAAGATGTTCTACTCAGCAGGAACGGTATGTGCAAATGCCCTGTGGTTCGGGGGAAAGCGTGCCATACTAGGGGCTGAAAAGAAGGCCAGTGTGTTTCTAGTGCAGAAAATATGAGAGAGAGTGAGGTGAGAGATGACACTGGACAGAGGTCAGAGGGACCAGGGCCATGGAGAGCCACTGGGGTAGGCGGAAGGCAAGGCAGGAGTTCCCAAGATCAGCTTTTGTTTTTAAAAGACCATTCTGGCTGTGGACAATGTAGGTATGCAGCCAGCAAAAGCCACACACCTCAGAACCTCAGGTTTCTGCTCCATTAAATAGTAATGGTCCTACTCCTGCCTTTGAGGTCATTGAGAGGGTTACATGAGCTCCTGTGTGAAGCATTTAGCACAGTGCAGGGCACACGGTAACAGCCCAACCAATGAGAGCTGCTGGCATTGGGGACTGAGGCTGTCCTGAGTTCCTGGGTTGGGCGGGTAGCAAGACTGAGAAGTGGGGTCCTGCTCACAGGGTCTCCAATTCCTTATTTTATTGAGTGGGACCAAATGATCCCCAGAGGGCAGATGCTGCTGCCATGGCTTCTCCAGGGAAGGAACTGGAAGCTTTCACAAAAAAGCAAGTCCCAGAGATGAGGACCTGGGCCAGAAGCTATGACCCACAGGAAGGACAGGAAGGGAGGGAAGGAGGGAGAGGCTGGGAGGGCAGAGGGTGTATGGGGCCTTGGTCTCTCTGGAGAGGACTGGCCTCCTGTGAAGATACAGTTCACACAAGCCTCAATTCAGGGGCAGGTAGGGCAGGGCTGTTACCATTTTGCAAACAAGGAAACTGAGGCCAGGAAGATGAAGTCACTTACTCAGAACCACTTAGCTGGTGAGTGGCCAGGGCAGGCTGTGAGCCCACACTGCTTACTTCCAGAGCCTACAACCACTGAGCCAGATTCCCACCAGCAAGGAGGGGCAGCTGTCCCCAGGGAGGACCAAAGAGGCTAAGAGGGAAAGGGGTGGGGGACAAAAGGACCAGGCCCACCCCACACCTGCCTACACTGTCCCTCTCAAGGCCTGACTACTCAGCTGGCCTGGGTGCCTGGGCAAGCGTATCCTTTCAATTCCTTCTCTCCCCAGCCCATGTCGTTCTGCAGGAAGTCCTGCTCCTGACACCTGACAGAACAGAAGGCTTCTGGGAGGTGGTGTCAGAGGTGCTGAGCCTTGAAGGATGGGCATGAGTCAGCAAGGGCATTCCAGGTGGAGGCACATCAGATCAGAGGGCTGGAGGCAGGTATGGGACTTGCACAGCAGGACTGAGGATGGGGAGCAGCCTGGCTCAGCAGGGATGAAGGGTGGGCAGGAGAGGGGGTGCTGGGAAATGCTCTTGGTGCCAGTTCCTGGGGTACCTTGTGCAGCAAGCTAAGGAGCTGATTGTTCATCTCATAGAAGATGGTGCATGAGCAGAAGACTCACAGGATGAAGGTGCCTCCTTATCATCTAGATGGGCTGGGGGAGGGGGAAGCAGAAAACAGGTCAATGCCTTGGAGGCCTATGGGGGCAGGTGCTTGCCTGGCAGCTGGAGGGTGGAGGCGACCAGGCAGGTTCCAAAGGCTTTGGCCCTGGTCCCCCCTCTCTCAGCAAAGGCAGCTCCAAGGCCTGATTCTGGCCCAGCTAGCTCCCCTGCTGATGGCTTGTGCCCCCTCTCCCTCCCTAAGGCTAATCAGTTTAGAATGGCAGCAAATGAAGGCTCCAGAACTGCAGGGCCCTCACTCTGCAGCTACAAATTAACACTTCAATTAAAAGCCAGCCAAGCCAGACCTGACATCCACACTCTCACTGGGTAAGGATTTAATTAAGACATGGTGGGGAGGTGGCAGGGGAGGAGGTGACTTTGGGAGGCCCCACCTTGAGCTGATCAACCTCTAGGTCAACCTATTGTTTCCAGCTCAGACCATGGGCTTGAGACCACCGAGCACACTGGAAGCAGCAGGGTTTCTCAAGGTGCAACAGAATCCCCTTCAAAGGGGGAGGCTGGCTTGCCAAAAATGCCCACTCCTGAGCCCCACTCCAGTGCCACTGTTAGAGATGGACCCAGAGGTCAGCATTTTTACACATTCCAAGGATAGGTGCTGATGCCCACGAATGTTTGAGAACTACTGCTTTGGTAGGTTGTGAAAGCAGTGTAGTGGACAAGATGATCGGCATTTTTAACAATGGAATATAACATCGGAATAGAACATACCGGAGGGCATTGCATAGAGGAGGAAGAAGTATTATTTTGTGAAACTTTTGCTTTAGTAATATATCTGTGTGTGTTGGGTTGCTATGGAAAAAAAATATATACACACACATACAGTTGACCCTTGTACAACACAGGTTTGAACTGTGTGGGTCCACTTCTACGTGGATTTTTTAAAATAAATACCTACTACAGTCCGAGGTTGGTTGAATCCTCAGAACCTTGGATACAGAGGGCCAACTGTAAAGTTATACGTGGATTTTCGACTGCCCAGGGTCAGCACCCTTAAGCCCCACGTTGTTCAAGGGTCAGCTGTTTATACATTTTACTGTGAGTTTCAGTTAAAAAAGAGAGTTTGAAAACCTCGCACCCACAGCTCTTCAGCAACAAAGAGGTGCCAGCACCCGATTCATAGATGTGCCCAGCGGTGAGACCTTACCACAGCTGTTCCTCCAAGGCTCTTGATCTGAAACATCCTTCCCACTGGCAGCCTCCCCTCCCCTGGAAGTCATCTGCACACAGCTGGGAGGGAGCTGCTCCTGGAGGCAATGGCCCCATTCGGGGCCCAGGCTGGGGCAGGTGTTGGAAGGGGGACCCCAAAAGAGACTGGAGCTGGGGTTTGTATTGAATGCAAACACAGGTGCCCCTTGTCCACTTCCCAGCCAGCCTCTAAGTCTAGGGCAACACCAAGAGGTCAGAAGCCACATCCATACCTTCCAGAGCCCACTGCTTGCTTGGGAGAAAGAGAAGTCAGCTCAGCAAAGGGCCCGAGCACGTCACAAGGTGCAGAGCAGAGGGAGGAATGGATGGAGGGAAGGCCTGGGCCGTGCAGGAGGGTGGGTGGGCAGGAAGGCTACCTTCCCTGTGCCACATTCCCCAGGCCTTGCAAGGCCACCCATCCCTGCCCTCTCTGCCTTGGAAATCCCTTTGAGCTCGAGAGGGCAGATGGGGGTCAGAAAGTGATGAGCCCTGGCCCCAGCCTCGTTTGAAATCGAAGCATCCTGGGCCAGGGGCGAGGCCTGCGAGGTGGGGTCACCACCTCCAGGGCAGCGGCATCCTCTGGCCTGGGCCAGCCCGTTGCTAGAGCCCCTCTTCCGAGGCATCAGGTTATAGGGCTGCGTGGAGCAGCCCATCTGCCGGCTAACTTCTCACTTTCCTCCCTAAGGCTGCCTGTGACCCGGCTCCCCAGGCTCTGGCCCGTGTGTAAAGTGGCGGGGGGCCTTTATTCCCACCGAGCCCCTTCTCAGCAGCTCGGCAGCCAAACTGCTCTTGGATTACATTTTGATGAGTTTTCAATTTAGGCCCGCAGACAAGGGAAGGGAGGGGATGGGGGTGACGGGGTGGAGGCGGAGGGGGGCGGGCAGGGGAGCCGGCGGAATAAATGCAACAGATGGGTCCAATTGTGCTTCCCAGGCAAATGAAGGAAGACATCTGTAGCTCCCGAATACTGGTGGTCTGAAACGCAATTAGCCCTCTGTGAAAGGGGCCCCTCGCAGCCCCCTCGGCCAATCCCCTCCGAGGCACTGCTCACGTTACAATGGCCTTGACCACAATCCATTGAGCAGAAAAAGGAAAAAAGAAAAGAAAGAAAGAAAGAAAGATTAATCCAGGAGTTGCTGGGCGGTGTGGCTGCAAGGAGAGTTGCTATGCTGGAAAGGAAAGGTTACTTACGTTTCTGCTTTTCTCTTTTTTGCTTCTCAATATATTTACCGCAGGTTCTTATTAAAGAGAAGGCAGGAGGGGAGGGTCTTAATTTTTGGCTTGGGGAGGCTATGTGGGCTCACATCTTGAGTGGTTATGAATCTGCAAAATTGCTCAGAAACCTCAATTTTTGACTGACTTGTTTGGAAAATAATGAATGAAGACACGAGTCCCTGTGGCTGAGAGGGGGTCCCACCTCCCACCCCCCTGAGGGGTGAGAAAGTTGTTGTGTGATAAGACCTTCTGCCCTAGACCATTATAATGGCTGCTGTGAGTTCCAGGGACCTGTGCTGCACAGTTGGACACGTGAGTTCTGCCTGGCTCATCTGAGGACCTACCTCTTTCCCACTCTCGGGAGCCCAACTGGAGAGCTGGGACAGGATCAGGGCCTCCTTTGTTGGCGCATTTACATGATTGGTGGTGCCTGGCAAAAAAAGGGGGGCAAGCCCAGTACAATGGTGCTCCAGGGCTCAGAGCCCCTTTAAATTACCCTCCTGGCTTTGTTCCCCTGGCTCTCTGATGGTGATCCGGGCAGTAGCAGCTCTGCCCAAGAAGGCGAAAGGAAGTCCACATTCTGGAGACCCCCCCCTTGGGTGTCTGTCGCCTGTGCCCAGTTAGAGCCATCAGGTGGCAAGCCTGGGCCACAGGCGCCCCTCCAGGACACGTACTCAGCAGCTCAGCGCTGCCCTGATGGATAAGAACCTCTACAGACCACAGGCCAAGTGGGCATGCTCCTGTTTTTTGTTTGTTCTATTGTGGTAAAATATACATAAGATTTACCACTTTTAAGTGTACAGTGCAATGGCATTAAGTACATCACACTGTTGTGCAACCATCACCACCAACCATCTCTAGAACTTTGTCATTATCCCAAATAGAAACTCTGTACCACTAAGTACAAACCCTGTACCACCCCCTTTCTCCCTCCCTCCAGCCCCTGGCAGCCACCCTTCTACTTTCTGTCTCTATGAATTTGACCACTCTTGGTACCTCATACAAATGAAAGCATCCAGTATTTGTCCTTTTTGACTGGCTTATTTCATTTAACATAAGGTCCTCAAGGTTCATGTTCCTGTTGTAGCATATGTCAGAACTTCCTTCCTCTTTAAGGCTGAATGATATTCTACTGCGTGTGTCCACATCATATTTTATCTTTTCATCTATTGATGGACATTTGGGTTGTTTCCACCTTTTGGCTATCGTGAAAAACTCTGCTATGAACATGGGTGACAAGTATCTGTTTGAATTCCTGCTGTCAATTCTTTTGGGTATATACCCAGAAGTGGAATTGCTGGATCACATGGTGATTCTATTTTTAATTTTGTTTTGTTTTCCTTTTGTTTGTTTTTCCTTTTTACTCCAAAAAGGAGGCTCCAGAGAAATGAAATATCAGTTCAGTCCCGGGAAGATGCGGTTTAAAGACCATCCTGATGATGACGTCTAATAGCCTTAGGAACTGATGCCTGGCTTCATGTTAAATTCAAGCCCTGGGTGTTTTCTTTTGCGTTAAAAATCATGTGTGATCCAGGCCCCAGGGTTCTCTGCAGAACTGGCCAATTATCGAAGCTGGATTGGGGCCGGCTCAGGGCTTCATCAAGGCCTGCTGACTCCAGACCCTTTCTCTTCCCAGGTCAGGCTAAAGATGTATTAGTCATTCAGCAGTTTGGAGGTTTTTGTTGTTGTTGTTGTTGTTGATTTTTGGCTGCGTGGCTCAGCATGGCATGCAGGATCTTAGTTCCCCAACCAGGGATCCAACCCTCGCCCCTGCAGTGGAAGCACAGAGTCCTAATCACTGGACCACCAGGGAAGTCCTGTTGTTGTTATCATTATTCTCATGTGTGTTTAGACAAAGTACTAGATATTTGGACTTAATATTTTGAAGCTTCACTAGCCAAGTGCTCTAAGATTCAGGAATTTCCTAATTAGTCAGCACCTGGTGCATTTTGGTTAATCAGGGAAGTCAGGCTGAAATGCATTGTCTATGCTTGTGTGACTATCTTCCTGAGAACTCCCAGTGTTTCTCCCATGGGCATATATGTCTTTCCCATTCCTAAATCCCTGTAGTGGCAAGGAATCAGTTTGAAAAAGTAGTGACCACCCATCCCTGATTTCCTTGGATGACCTTGATTTCATGTACTATATTCCATATGTCATTCCCATGAACCTTCTGCCCAGTCCAGAAATCCTAGTGTTACATTATCCAAACGCTCTCTCCCATCCTGGAAATAGGTCAAAAATTTTATGTTGAGCCACAAGCCCCAGAGTTTGTAAAAGGAAGTTGCTGGACCTAAAACTCTGAGAATCACGAGAGCCTGAGGGATGTGAGGGAACGGCCCCCTCCCAGGAATCTTTTCCCAACTCTGAGCCAGTTCCTCCAACAAGGGCATGAAAATCCCCAAACAAGTTCTGTCTCAAGACATCTTGGAACAGGTCAGTCAAGCAACACGATTGCCTATGCTCAAGGCTTGGCACTGAGCCCCCTTCCAAGTGCCAACTGTCCCTACCAAATGACCTGGTCCTTCCCGCCACTCCCCAGCAAGGCTAAGCTCTCTGTTAGAAATGACACCCCGACCCGACCCAAGTCAGATGTAAGGATCCAGTGGGACTGGCTGATGAGACCAGTCTTCTGGAGGGAAAAGGCAGAGTTGTATACCTAACAGACTTCACCTGAGGTCATGCACGTGGGGTCATTTCTGCAGGAATCCCCAGGGCTGGTTCTGGAGTATCCCTCACAGAAACTGCAGCCCAGGTATTGCCCACAGCTAGGACTGGCCAGGAGAAAAGGGAGCCCTGATCAGATACAGCCATCCTCTCTCCAAGAGTGAGCCGCACCCCAGGTCCTCACCATGGGAATCTTTCACCCACTCACCTGGAACAAGACCCCACCTCCAGGCACAAGCTGCACAGGGGCCCCAGGCTTTGCTTAGCACCAGCATCTAGAATTGTGTATGTTGTATTTAGATACAAGGAACCCTATGTGCAGGCTCAGCTCATGCATCTCCAGCACTTTCAGGCTCAGGAAGCACTTTGAGATGCAGCCCCCAGTTGAAACTACAACCACTCAGAGAGCCCGGGAGGACAGTCAGCGCTCGTACTCCATTCATCCATTACTTCCCTTTATCAAGGTCATACAATATGCCAGACTCAGTTTGAGGCACTGAAGATTGAGCAGTGAACAAAGCAAGACAAGGGACCTCCCCTCCAAGAGCTTACCCTCCCCTCAGACGGCAAAGAGTCAGTAAGCAAATAAATATCTAATAGGACTGTCAGGTAGTGATACATGATGTGCAGAAAAATGAAGCAGGGTGTGGTAGAGACTTCTGGTGCTCAACCACTACCACCCTTCTCTCTTTCAGGGAACTGGGCACAGGAGAGGCTCACATTCCCCCTCCCCTTGCAGTTGTGTGGAGCCATGAAACTGGTACTGGCAAATGAGCTATGAGTGGAAGCAATACATGCCACTTCCAGGCTGCAGCATTTAATTGCCAGTTCAAGGCTTTATAGCCCTCCTTTCCACTGTTATAGTGACCCACAATGCTGCAGTCAGCCTATTCCCTGAGGGACGATGAGTTATGATCACCATAGAGCCTAGACCAACCATCCTTATTAAAACACAATCAGGGGCTAGAACAGTGGTTCTCACATGTTTTGGTCTCTCAAAAATTATTCAGAACCCCAGAGAGCTTTTGTTTATGTGAATTACATCTATTGATGCTTGCCTTTTTAGAAATAAAAAAAGAAATATTTAATTCATTCTAAAGTAACAATAATAGAGGAGGGACTAAGATGGAGACCTTGGAGGCTCCTGGACTTCCCTCCTCCTGTGGACACACCAAATGTAGAGCTGCGCACAGAGCAATTTCCTCTGAGAGAAATCCAGAAACTAGATGAGTGACTACTACACATAGGCTGAATGACAAAATAACCACATAGAAATGGGTAGGAAAGACTTAGACACACCCTCACCATAAACCCCACTCCCAGCACAGTGCCATACAACCAGGAGGGAACTTCCAATCCCAGCTTCTCCCTCAGGAGCAAAAGGTTGGGACCCCACATCTAGTGTTCCAACTTTTAAGACGTCTGCCTGATGGATGGTTTGACTACATACTTTACAAGCTGCTGCCTGAGGGTCCAGCTTCAAACCAGCCTCCATCTAGGGGCTGAGTGTGATCCTCCTCCCCTTTGGGACACTGATGGATCCTGGCATGACATCAACTACAAGTAGCCACCAAGAAAAAAGTAGGCTGCTTGGACAATCACAAAAACCTCAAGTAGCGAAAGCAATCTTGAGAAAGAAGAACAAACCTGAAGGCATCAATGTCCTGATTTCAAACTACATTACAAAGCTATAGAAATCAAAACAGTATAGTATTGTTATAAAATAGACACATAGATCAACGGAACAGAATAAAAAGCCCAGAAATAAATCCAGGCATATATGGGCAATTAATTTTCAACCAAGGAGCCAAGGATAAATAATGGGGAAAGGATAGTCTCTTCAATAAATGGTACCGGGAAAACTGGATATCCACATGCAAAAGAATGAAACTGGACCAGTGTCTTATACCATACACAGAAATCAACTCAAAATGGATTAAAGACTTAAACATAAGACCTGAAACCTTAAAACTCCTAGAAGAAAACATGGGGCGTTAAGCTCCTTGACATTGGTCTTGGCAATAATTTTTTTGGATTTGATACCAAAAGCAAAGGCAACAAAACCAAAAATAAACAAGTTGGACTACATCAAACTAAAAAGCTTCTGCACAGCAAGGAAATCAACAACACACTGAAAAGGCAACCTGTGGAATGGGAGAAAACATTTGCGAACCATGTATCTGATAAGGGGTTAATATTTTTAATATTTAAAACATGCAAGGAACTCACACAACTTAATAGCAAAAATCCAATTAACCCAATTTTAAAATGGGCAGAGGACCCAAATAGACTTTTTCCCAAAGAAGACATACAGATGGCCAACACATACACTAAAAGGTGCTCAACATCACTAACCATCAGAAAAATGCAAATCAAAACCACAATATCACTTCCCACTTGTTAGGATGTCTATTGCCAAAAAAACAAAAGATAACAAATCCTGGTGAGAATGTGGAGAAAAGGGAACCCTTGTACACTGTTGGTAGGAAGATGGAGATATAGGAGGTTCCTCAAGAAATTAAAAATAGAACTACCATATGATCCAGCAATCCCACTTCTGGGTATATTTTCAAAGGAAATGAAATCACTATCTCAAAGAGATATCTGTATTCCCATATTCACTGCAACATTATTCACAATAGCCAAGATATGGTAACTTATGATAAGTGAAATAAGCCAGACAGAGAAAGATAAATACTGCATGGTATCACTTATATGTGGAATCTAAAAAAAACATGCTGAACTTATAGAAATAGAGAGTAGGATGGTGGAATGGTGGTTGCCAGGGGCTGAGGGGTATGGTGAGAGAAATAGGGAGAGGCTGGTAAAAAGGGCATAAACTTTCAGTTATATAATTGAAATTTACTAAGAGAGTAGAACTTAAGTTTTCTTACATATATATATATATATATATATATATATATATATATGGTGATGGATGTGTTAAACTCCATAGCGAGAATTCTTTCACAATGTATACATATATCAAATCATCACTTTAAAGTTGTACACTTTAAATATATTACAATTTTGCCAATTATACCTCAATGAAGCTGAAATAAGTACATAAAAAAATAATAATAAACCCATTTCATGTTAATATAGAACATTTTTATGAAAAATAACTGTATTTTTCAAAACAAAAAATTAGTGAGAAGGATAACAGTGCTTTACATTTTTGCAAATCTCTTTAATATCTGGCTTAATAGAAGACCACTAGATTCACACATCTACTTCTGCATTGAAGCTGGTCTGGTATGCTGTTGAACTATACAAAAATGGAGTCTCAAACAAATATGCAGCTAGAAAAGCAAAGACTTTGCAGACCCCATGTGAGGGTCTCAGGGACCCCCCAGGGTCCTTGGAACACACTTTGAGAACCACTGAGCTAACGCATGCTGAGAGTACTGGCAGCTGGAGTGGGATTGTCCAGCCCAGAGGCAAGGGAGGGCTGCAAATGGGTGGGGCAAGAGAGGATGGGCTTGCAGGTTGAAGCCAGTGGCCTGGCTCTTTGGAGGGTCTGCCAGCTAGCAACAGGTGGAGCAGAATGTGGGGCTATCTGTGCTTCTGACACCAGCCTCCTGCTCTGTCTACTTGTTCCTCACGTTAAGTGCTAAGAACTGGTATTTAAGACAATCTTCACCTTTAAGCACCTTCACACCATTCATTTGTAAAGCTACTCATCAGGTGCTGAGGTCTTAGTCAAAGGTAAATGTCCTTGGGCTCATTCCATGGCATCTGCAAAGGACGGATCAGGGAGAATTTCAGCCTTATTCCAGGTTCCTGGCATGTGCCCTGGACTTTAGTACCAGCGATGGTGCAACGGTGAGGAATTGGGACTTTCTTATTGGCGTCCAGATACCAGACCAGGAATATTGCACAAATTACTCGATGCCATGGAGGGGAAAAGGTATGAGCCCTCCCTGTAAATAACTAAGTGAAAGTAAATATTATTAATAAGAATCTGTTTCATTTATTAAGTTCTCAAAAATGCCATGCATTCCTCCCAACCTACTTCAGAGTCAGATATTATCTCCATTTAACAGTTTTAAGAGGTTACACTCTTGTATGTATGAATTACATTTTTTCCTTTTTGGGGTAACTTTTTAGTTTAATATAATTTCACACACAAAACAGTTGCAAGAACTCTTGAATACCCGGATTCACCAATTGTTAATATTTTCCCCAACTGTTAATATTTTCCCCGTTTGCTTTATCATTCTACCAGCCTCTAGATAGATAGATAGGTACATAGATAGGTAGATAGATAGATAGATAGAAAGAAACACTGTTTTTTAGCTGAATCCTTTGAGAGCAAGTTGCAGACAGCATAACATTTTAGCCCTAAATACTTCAGTGTGTATTTCCTTAAAAAAGAACATTTAAAAACATAATCTCAGTATAATTATCGAAATCAGGAGACTTAACATTGATATATGCTAATATCTAATGCCCAGTCCATATTCAAATTTCTCAAGTTGTCCCAATTATGTCCTCTTTACCTATCTTCTCTCAAAGCCAAGATCTAATCTAGAATCATACATTGCTTTTGGTTGTCATGTCTCTTTCTTCTCTTTTAGTCTAGAATGGTTTTTCAGCCTTTATTTTTCATAATCTTGACATTTTGGAGGAGTACAGGCCAACTGTTTTGCATGATGTCCCTCAGTATAGACTTTTCTGACGTTTCCTCATAATCAGACTGAGGATTGACATTTTGACGGAAACACCATGGAGGTAATGTGTTCTTCTCACTGCATCGTATGAGGAAGTACTTGATGCTGACCTGTCCCACCAGGGACAACCTTGGTAATGTTGACATTGGTGATGTTAACTTGAAGCTCTTGGTTAAGGTGATGTTTATTGCATTTTAGTGTTTCCTCCATTATTGTTGACTTAAGGGAGACTGAACCCTTAACTACTATCATCACAATTCTTTTTCAGGTGTGGGTCCCGGTAACATGGGGATTTAGGGTGCAGTTCTATGTTTTTTTCTAATCCCACAACAACACATATTTTTATTTTGATTTACTCTTATGGGAGATTTCCCAACTATCTTTACCAAACTTACCAGCTCTTCCCTCCTTCCAAACCTGAGCTGTACTTGCCTGTTCCCGGCCTTTGTCTATGCCTTCCCTCCTCTCAGACATCCCCTGTCTATTCTCTCAGGCATCAATGTATTTAAGGCCCAGCCCAAGTCTCACTCCTCCAGTCTGGTTAGGATGACAGGCTGGGCCCAAGGAGGTCATGTCCAGACCCCTGAGTGTCACCTGGAATGGCTCCTGTGACTGTAGGTGCCCTTCTGCTCCTGCGCAGCTTCCTTAAGGGGAGACCTAGAGGCAGGATGTTTTTGTGAAACTGGCACAAAAACTTGTACAGGGGCTGAGGCAGTGGGCTTTGGGACGCAAGGAATGAAGGCTGAGGTCTGAGCAGAACCCCCTCCTCCACAATCCAGACTCCTCTCCTATCACCAGCCCTTGACAGCCCCCCATCCAGGGACGAACTCCCTTCTCTCCTCTCTGCCAGGCCCCATATGAGGAATTCAATCCAGAAGAGGGAAACTTAAAATTGGATGTCAAATATCATCACCCCATAGTTCAACAGAATAGCCCCATCACAAGGGTCCCATCAAGCCCTCTGGTTTCTTAGCTATCACCTTCAGCTCCAGGACTTCAGTCAAGCTTTCAAGTATTCAGACCCTTCCTTTGCCTGGCTATGAGGCACACGGACCCCGAGCTGCATGCAGACTGCCATCTGGGGCTCGGGAGGGGTAAGCTCAGTTTGGGTATTTAATGTCTTGCCACTGAGACATCCTGCCCGTCCACTTGCAGTCCCCCTGAGCCTCTGCCGACACACACCCTCCTTGGATCCATTGCCCACAGGATGGGATCTCTGACCTCCCTGTGTCAGGTCGCCCTGGGCTGACACTGTTGCAGAGACTGGCAGATGTTGCCAAGTCCTGGCGTTCCGGGCAGTCTGTTTCCACTTGGGGACAGTGAGTGCAAATTTAGCTCTTGTTACCAGGACACACCTCACTCTGTGTGCACTTCTAATGAGGCAGCACATACACGCACACTCTCACAAGCTGTTAAACTGCGGACACGCTGCAGCTTTCCAATGAGAGAGGATTTCAAGGGTGTATTTTTATAAGGAAGAAATGACATAAGCGTCCCTCTTTGTTATTTAAATTTCATGAAAATCAACTATAGATGGTGTGTAATTGGGCACAGAATAGGGCCCAGAATATATTCTGAAATAACGGGAGCCCTTTTATAAGGTTATATATGAAGAAAAAAAAGTCAAAGAAAAGCGAAATCTCCATGCAAAATAATGAACTGTTTGAAGGAAGAGAAAAGAGAGACTGGGGATCAAACACAGCTGGGAGAGTATTCAAGGGGCTGGTTTTGAGAAGTCGCTTTGGAAGTGGGGGTTAGAGACGGCATAGGTTGTGATCATCATGGCTTGACTTGGGCTCAGAATTCAAGCTGCACATGAAACTTCAACCAGGAACCAGGGCCAGGCAAGTGAAAACACAGGAGTCCCTGAAGGTGGGCCAGGTGACCTAGGTCCTCTATGAGGACTGGAAGGGCTGCAGGTCCTACCCTCTGTACCCTGTACCCTGGGCTCCCAGAGGCAGTGTGCCTTGGTGGCCAGGCACCCAGGTGATAAACCAGAGCCAGTCTGGGGGCATGAGTTGGGAGCCGGCCTGACTCAGGAAGAGGCACTCACAGCTCTGCACTCAGATGTTCACTAGCAGGCCCCTCCTCAACACCAGCCAGGGGTGGGGCTATGGTGCTGGCCCTAGTCTCCCCCAGGCACCTGACTTCATGTGTCAACAGCACAGCTTTTCATCTGTCACTCGCCCTGTGTACACCTGGACCTGAGACTTTCCTTCCCTGAACCTCCATGATGCCATCTGCCTAACAGGGGGGATTATGTCTCTTGAAAAAGTTGCTGTGAGGATAATAATATAGGGTACGGTGCCCAGGACAGTGCCGTCACATGATACGTATTGAATGCAGGGTAGTATTTCCTCTCTCCATCAGCGCAATCCCCTCCTCTCATTCCCCGCAGGCTTCCCCGCAGGCTTCCCCCAGGTGCCCTGCGGATGGATCTCCCTTCAAGCCTGGGTGCAGCCCTGATGCCTGGCTGTGATGGGTGGACACCCTGAGACCCACAGAGACAGCAGCTTCAGAGAGGGTGCCCAGAGTCCACCGTGAAACTATGAGGAGCTGCGAAGTCCCCAGGAAATGAACACACTGCTGCTGCTGCCACCGCCGGTGCTGCTGCCACGTCAGGGTCAGGGCCGCTGACGGCCGCTCTCTGCACAGACTCAACAATGTCCTCATCTACTCTCCTTCATTTCTTGGGGCACCAAATGTGTGCCTGGGGTCCCTGGTCCCAAATATCCCCCCAGGCACAGCTCTATGAGAACACCAACTCCAGCCTTCCACCCAGACAGTGTAAGGCTGCCCAGTCCAGGAGCTTAGCACTCCCCTAGCCCTCAAGCTCCTGCCCAGGTCCCTCCTGACCTAGTGGTGGTCACACTGCATTGCAACGGCCTCGTTTGTCCTCCCCATTGGACCGTGAACGCTGAACACAAAGCTCACAGCACAGGCCCTGGTACTCAGCAGGCGTCACATCAGTGCCTGTTAAAAGAGGGACAGTGGGCTTCCCTGGTGGCGCAGTGGTTGAGAGTCTGCCTGCCAATGCAGGGGACACGGGTTCGAGCCCTGGACCGGGAAGATCCCACATGCCGCGGAGCAACTGGGCCCGTGAGCCACACCTACTGAGCCTGTGCGTCTGGAGCCTGTGCTCCGCAACGGGAGACAGTGAGAGGCCTGCGCACCGCGATGAAGAGTGGCCCCCGCTTGCCACTACTAGAGAAAGCCCTCGCACAGAAACGAAGACCCAACACAGCCACAAATAAATAAATAAAATAAAATAAAATACTTAAAAAAAAAAGAGAGAGACAGTGAAAAAAACAGCTCTTGCTCTGAAAGTGCCGGCGCTGCCCGGTGAGCCTGGGATGGGAGGGCGGACGCTGGGATCTGGAGCACGAAGCGCAGGAGCGCAGATCGCAGAGCAGGGAGCAGGGTCGGAGCGCCATCTACCGGCAGCTTCGCAGACCGGCGGGAAAGGGCTGACCCCCGCTGGGGATCCCCGGCATCGCCAGGGCGGCCCCAGCACCTGTGATGTCAACAGAGGTTTGCGACGCTGCTCCTGAGTCCACGCTCCAAACACTCTACACACTGCCTCGCAGTCACCAGCAACCTTGGCCTCCTCCTCGAGAAAAGAAGGGTGGGGCTCGGGAGTGAATAGGAAGTCCTGAATTGCGTTGAGAATACTCAGGAAGGGGCTTCTCTCCCACCAGCTCCTACAGGGCAGGGATTTCCCAGAAACTCTCCTCCCTGGGAGGCCTTGAGCAGGATTCAATGACTGCAGTTACTGCAGAGCTGAGGTAAGGACCTGCTCCCTGGAGGAACCAGCAGGCTTTGGGGTCAGACAGACCCAGTGCGAATTCCAACTCTGCTCCTTACTAGCTGTGTGACTGGGGACTCAATACTTACCCTCTCTGTGCCTCAATTCCCCCACCTGAAAAACAAGCTACATGACAGTACCTACCCTATAGGGTTACTACAAAGGAGAAAAATCATCTGTAACTAGATGCCCAGATCCTCACTGTTCCCAAAGGTCAGACTTCCCTTTTGTGCCCACCTAGCACAAAAGACCCAGCCTTCAGCCTACTTGGTTACAGTATCTCCACTTTCATCAGGCTCCCCTCTGCGATGTTGCTGGGAGTCTGCAGGCTGAGTCTGCCCTCCTCAAATCCTGGCTGCTGCTGCAGCTCACATTTCACCTCCTGACTCTAGCTCCCCGCTCTCCTTTTCTCCAGTGACCTCTTGCCACCTCATAACAAGCTCTCCCAGGCCTGCTGAGCCCCAGAGTCTCCCACCCCAAATGTGGCCAGGGACGCTCCTCCAATACTCCCAAACCCAACCAGGCCCAGACTCACCTGAAAGAATAACAGGAGGGAACCACAGAGCATGATGGAAAACCTCTGGCTAGCTCCTGGGTGCGAGCAGGCTCAAAGTCCTAAAGCCAGCGGTGGCCCCAGGCCCCGCCTGACCCACTGTCCCTGCGGTCCCTGGCCATCACCCCCTCCACATGGGGGAGCTCCAGCCATGTTGCCCTCCCCCAGCTCAAAGAACCCCCAGCCTTCTGCAGCCTGAGAGGAAAATCACTTCCTTTTTATTTCTGCGAGCAAACCGGCAAGAGGCACAGTTCTGCCCTGAATGAAGACAACCTTTCACGCAATTATACAAAGCAAAACTCTCAAGTGTTTTTATTTTGTTGCCTAGAAGCTCTCCATCCCTGAAGAGCATCTTGGCTTTTTCTGTATAAAATCAAATGCCCTGTTAGTTATTTTTCCCTCTTCTCAGAAAACAAAAGAATAGCTTGCTCTCAAAGTTGTCTCCTACAGGAACTAAAAATCAAATAACAACAGTTAACATTTATTCTGTGTTTCCTAATCTAAGCCCCTGCTATAAGCCCTTTGCCTGTTTTATCTCTTTGAATCTTCACACGGACACTGGAAGGCATTTAGTCTCCATTTTACAGAGGAGGAAGAGAAGCATAACGAGGTTATGGGACGCCCCCACCCCCGACCAGGGTCCCATAGTTAGTAAGTGTCTGAATTCAGATTCAGACCCAGACAGTCTAGCTTCTTAAAGCTTTAAGTGGGCAGCATTGCTTCAAGGTCAGAGCATGAGCTCTGAAGTCTCCCCCTTCCCTACCCATTTCTAGCCATCTGAGATTTCAAAAGCACCGAGTCCAGTATCACCTGGAGTGCCCTGTTACAAACATGGGTGTCGAGCGCTCAGTGGAATGTCTGGGGCGCGGGAGGTGCCCAGCATAAGGGACAATCGATCAGGGCCTGAAAGGCTTGTAGCTGGGCGGTGGTGTGGCCTGAGAGGCAGCTTCCTTGTGTCGTCCCCTATCTGCCCAGGGAAGGGTTTGTGAGGAAGAGGCACCTGTTAGCTCTGCACAGCTCAATAGCTCACATCCCTCCACTGCTGGAAGCCCTCTCGCAGCTCACTATTGCCTTGGGATACAATCCAAAGCCGTCACTATGGCCTACATGGCCCTTCAGGGACTGTCTGTCCCCCACCTGGTTTTCCAGCCTCCTCCCCATGCCCCCTCCCGAGCTCACAGACAATCCCCGACCAGCCAAGTTGGCTGCCTCAGGGCATTTGCACTTAAGGCCTCACGCCCCACTTCATTCAGTCTCCTGTGAACCAGAGTCTCTCTGGTTTTCTGACCGTGCTGCCCTCAACCCCAGCTACACACTCATCACTCCTCCTTCCTTTCCTGACTCTCTAGAATGCTAGCTCCCTGAAGGAAGGCTTCCTGACTGTGGAAGGCTGAGTAATGGCCCCAAGACATATTCATTACCTAATCCTGAAACCTGTGAATGTCACCTGATATGGCAAAAGAATAAACAATAACTTATATGGCAAAGGATGTGATTAAATTAAGGATATTGAGATGGTGACATTATCCTGGATTATCTGGGTGGGACTAAATGCAATCACAAGTATCCTTATGAAAGGGAGGCAGAGGAAGATTTCACACACACAGAGGAGGGGGCCCCATGTAGAGGGAGCAGAGCTAGAAGATGCTGGCCTTGAAGATTGGAGTGATGCAGCCACAAGCCAAGAAATGCTGGCAGCTACCAGAAGCTGGAAAAGGCAAGGAAAGGTTGCCCTCCCTACAGCTTCTGGGAGGAGCATGGCTCTGCTAACACCTCAGTTTCAGCCCCACTGATACTGATTTCAAACTCCTGGTTTCCAGAACTGCACAGGCTGAGAGTTTGTAGTAGTTTGTTCCAGCAGTCATAAGAAACTAATGAGGGGAATTCCCAGGCAGCACAGAGGTTAAGAATCCACCTGCCAATGCAGGAGACACAGGTTCAATCCCTGGTCCAGGAAGATCCCACATGCCACGGAGCAGCTAAGCCCCTGCGCCACAACTACTGAGCCTGCGCTCTAGAGCCCACGAGCCACAACTACTGAGCCCACGCGCCGCAACTACTAAAGCCCACATGCTCTAGGGCCTGTGTGCCGCAACTACTGAGCCTGCGTGCTGCAACTACTGAAGCCCGCTTGCCTAGAGCCCGTGCTCCACAACAAGAAAAGCCACCACAATGAGAAGCCCGTGCACCGCAACAAAGAGAATCCCCCGCTCACCGCAACTAGAGAAAGCCCACGCGCAGCAATGAAGACCCAACACAGCCAAAAAAAAGAAACTAATGCACCAACACACTAGTTTACTACTGAATCCTCAGGGCCAAGCCCAGTGCTCAGCACACAGTAGGTCTTGATAAGTATGTGTTAGATTATTGAATGAAAGTAACTATACCTAAAGAAAACTATCAAAAAAATAAATGGGATAGAAAAAAAATTAAGCAGGCAAACATTAATCAAAAGAAATATGGTACCACTATCTTATGAGCCTAAGTAGATAGTAAGGCAAAGGATTACCAATGGGGAATGTGTAGGCACCTAACAGCATAATCTGGAAATAGATAAAGCAAAATTTGACAGAATTAAAAGGGAAAAGTGATGAGAACATGATCATAGTAGGAGATTGTACTGTTCCTCTCAAAAATGAATAGGTCAAGCTGGCAATGAATGAGTAAGATGGTAGATGTGAACATCACAATTAGAAACTGGATCTAATAAATGAATGCATGGGGACAAAAGGCAGAAGGCAGGCCACGGATCAGAGGCTGAGAGAAGAGACTGCAGGGGCCACTTGGGGGCTGGGGGTTGGCGCTGGGCCCAGAAATCAGAGCAAAGGAGGGGAAACTGAGTGCAAGGGGCAAGGGGTAAGCTTCAGAGAGAGCAGAGAAGTAAAGGGGGTCCAAGCACCTCCATCTATGACTGTTCATAGCCTGCCCATCACTGGTGAGCTCTGTGACTTCAGGCAAGCGAGGGAACCTGTCGACACCTCAGTTTCCTCCTCCGTAAAATGGGGACACAGGTTGACACAAAATAGTCATCAAGGGGGTTCAGTAAGACAACGAACCTAGAGGATTGGCACACAGTAAACACACAGTAAATGGCAGCCCTTTGTAAAATCGGAGACTGGGATGAATGCATGGGCAGGCGAGAAGTAAGTCTGCCTGCTCTGGGGGCCAAAGGGGGCTGGGGCCAGAAGGTCTTCCTCCAGCAGAAACCAGGTTTCTTCCAGTGTTCCCACTGAGAGGCAGCTGATCTGAGTCCCGAGGAGCAACCCCTGTCTAGGGGTTCCTGTCTAGGCTCCTGGGGAGACCCTACATGGCTCCCCTCCATTCCCAACAGCCAGGACTACCTTTCCTGAGGGGTCCCATCAGGCCCCAGGAGCTTTGAAGACAGATTCTATTTATCATTCTCGGATGCGTGGTTTAACTCCTTTGTGCCTCAGTTTCTCTATCGGTAAAATGAGGGTAATAACGGTCCCTACTTCATAGGGTTACTGAAGGAATCAAATTAGTGGATACATGTAAAGCACTCATAGCAGGGCCCACCACACAGTATCAGGACCAGAGACCCTAAGGAACCCCAGTCTAGACAGACCACCCTGGGGTGTCTGCCCCCTACTCACTAGTAGACCTTTGCGCCTTCATGGTGATTTCTGTTATTGGTCCTGTGGGGACTCATGTACTAAAGAAAAACCACATCTTGGTTAACTGGAGGTTACCACACACCTCACACAAGGGCTGCAAACTCAAAGGCTTACAGGAACCTCGCATGTAAGACAGATGGTGAGACAGGCTGGAGGGGATTGAGCGTCCAGCTCATCTCGAGGGCACAGACTGGTACCCTGTGGGAACAGAAGTCCCAGGTGGCCTCATTTTCCGACTTTTCAAGAGAAGCTGCAAACAAGGTTCATATCTCTAAGGTCCTGATTTTAAAATGTTGACAACTCAGACAAAATGGTTAAAATACCATACTCTAAACTAGCCCAAACTAGTCACCAGTTTCTTGTTTGAGGACAAAGAATCCACGAAGCAGAGATGCCAAGTTCCTGGTGGCTCCCAGCTTAGACTGGGGTGCCTGAAAGTTAGGACAGCTTTCCCTAAAGATCCATGGGGGAATTAGATTCCCTGGGGTAAAGTACCAAAACCGTTTTCTTTTTAAATCAAATTTTTTTTTTTTAAATTACACTATACTAGGTGTGCTTTATTTATTTATTAATGGCTGTGTTGGATCTTCGTTTCTGTGCGAGGGCTTTCTCTAGTTGCGGCAAGCGGGGGCCACTCTTCATCGCGGTGCGCGGGCCACTCACTATCGCGGCCTCTCCCGCTGCGGAGCACAGGCTCCAGACACGCAGGCTCAGTAATTGTGGCTCACGGGCCCATTTGCTCCGTGGCATGTGGGATCTTCTCAGACCAGGGCTCGAACCCGTGTCCCCTGCATTGGCAGGCAGATTCTCAACCACTGCGCCACCAGGGAAGCCCCCAAAACCGTTTTTTTAATTGAGGTACAGTTGATTTACAATATTTTATTAGTTTCAGGTGTACAACATAGTGATTCAAATTTTTCATAGATTATATTCTATTTATAGTTATTATAAAATATTGGCTATATTCCCTGTGCTGTATAATATATCCTTGTAGCTTATTTATTTTATACATAGTAGTTTGTACCTCTTAATCCCCTACCCCTATCTTGCCCCTTCCTCTCCACACTGGTAACCAGTAGTTTGCTCTCAACATCTGCAAATCTGTTTCTTTTTTGTTATATTCTTTTTTTTTTTTTAGATTCCACTTATAAGTGATAACAGACAGTAGTTATCTTTCTCTGTCTGACTTATTTCACTAAACATAATACCCTCCAGGTCCACCCATGTTGTTGCAAATGGCACAATTTCATTGTTTTTTATGGCTGAGTAGTATTCCATCATATATATATGTCCCATCTTCTTTATTAGTTTGTTTCATAACCAATTTGAATGTCAGTGCAGCTATATGTTTGCAACAAACAGAACAAATAAGAGGTGTGACATTAATCACTCCAACAATGACAGCAAAATACCAGTAATGAATGAAAAGTTGTATACTTGATTTTCTTAAATGCTGGTGTTGGAAAAAAAAAATTCAGTTTATAGTGAAAAATCTTCAGACCCTCAACTTTGTGGAGTAAAGAATGAAAGAGAGAGAAGATGGGTAGAGGCAGGCCTACCACGCACACCTCTCGGCGTATCTCTGCCACCAAGAGGGAGCAGGGACTCTGAAAGAGTGGGGTGGGCGTTCTGGCCCTCAAGGATGTGAGACTCTGCAGGGGTCCCCGTGAGCTGACCGATTATAAGACAGCCTACCCCACTGAACATCCTGCCTCTGGATACACAGGGTAAGAATCCAGCAGTGTGCTCCCTGGAATTCACTCAACCGAGTTAAAAACTTACGTCCACACGAAAACCTGCTCACAGATGTTTATAGCAGCTTTACTCATAACTGCCCCAAATTGGAAGGAACCAAGATGTCCTTCCATAGGTGAATGGGTAAATAAACGTGTGGTACATCCAGACAATGGAATATTATTCAGCACTAAAAGGAAATGAGTTATCAAACCATGAAAAGACATGCAGGAAACTTAAATGTATGTAACTAAGTGAAAGAAGCCGATGTGAAAAAGCTACACACTGTGGGATGCCCAATATATGACATTCTGGAAAAGGCAAAACTGTGGAGACAGTAAAAATTTTGGTGGCCTCCGGAAATTGAGGGGAGAGAGGGATGAAAAGGCAGAGAGCACAGAGGATTTTTAGAGCAGTGAAACTACTCTGTATGATACTGTAATGGTGACACCTGTCATTTATACATCTGCCAAAACCCAATAGAATGTACAACAGCAAGAGTGAACCCTAATGTAAACTATGGAATCTGAGCGATGATGATGTGTCAACGTAGGCTTACAGACTGTAACACACTTGCCACTCTGGTGGAGGATTTTGACAGTGCAGGAGGCTGTGGGTTGGGGCGGGGGAGGGCACAGGGGAGTATAAGGGAACTCTCTGTACTTTCTGCTCATTTTTGCTCTGAACCTCAACTTGTTCTAAAAAAGAATGCCTAGTTTTTGAAAAATGCAGGCAAGACGTTTTGAGCGCACAAATGTTGCCCGACAGCGCCCCCTAGCACCCGCGAACTGTGAACTTTCTTATAGACAGTAGGGCTTGGAGTTTTTTTGGAAGTACCGGAGAGCCAGAGACCAGGGGAAAATTTGCTTCTCTGAGCTGCACTTATTGATAAGTTGGGTGTGTTCGGGGTTAGAGGGAAGGGCAGGGCGAAGGAAGAAAAGGCAGGCTGAGGCTGGCATTTACCAAGCCCTGGCCCCGGTGTTTTAGCCAAGTTCCCAGGTTTCCAGGCCATGGCTTGTGCTGAAGGCTCGCAAAGGCTGCCAAGCTTGAGCGCAGAGGCCCCGGGCTTTCTTGGAAGGCACTGGAGGCACCCCATGGTCTGTGGCAAGCCCGGCAGCAGTAGGGTTTGCCTCCAAACGGTTGAACTGTGGTGGTCATGGGCCTCACCTAGAAACTCTGCAGTTCTGCAAGCAGATGGGCCCATGGGGCGTGTGTGCCCACCCCAGTGCCAGGCCTGCTGACAGCAGGCAAGTGTGTAGACAGGCAGAGGACCACACTTACACAGCAGGGACGTTTTGGGTCAATGGCCACCAAACAGAAATAGCCATGCACCGGGCCACTGGGTGACAGCTTCAGCAGGCCTAGCTGGTGATTTACGCTTCACAAGGTGACGCAGTCCCAGGGAACCTCTGGAAAACCACTTGGAGAGAGAGCTCTGTAGGCAGGATTTCTCATTTTCTCATCACTTTTCCATTTTCATGATATAGCTCCCCCCTGGGGCTGAAGGAAGGGGAAAATGCTTTTTATATTATATTAGTGGCCATGTGGAAAAGACATGTTTCCCAGGACATTGGATTCGGGGTGAAGACGCACATTTATAAAGCATATGTGAAAAATGTCACGTGTGGAGGGTATGAAATATTTGTTGTCATGTCTCGGGCTACTCTTGTGAAATATCAAAGGACAGAGAGAGCGAGGCCACTGGGAAGAACGTGAGCTGCTGGCCTTGAGGACACAGCCACAGAGCAGGGCACCAGAGAGTGTTTAGAAAAGAGGTGGGTGGGCATGGCGGCATTGTCTGTTCATGTTTGCTGTACTTGCAGAAAGAGCATCAGGAAGGCACTCAGGACACTCACTACAGTGCTTCCCTATTGGGAGGGGTGAGGGACTTTGAACTCTACTCCTTTTTTATCTTTTCAAAGATTGTAAACAGTGTGGATATGTAAACTTTTCAAAACAGTACATAAAAATAAAGCAAACAAACAGCCTTTTACTTTGTGAGGCTGTGTCTCAGAACAGACTATAACCTTCAGAGAAATACTGTATCTTTTGACGAGAAAATAATCTCAGGCTTCCTCCCTCTAGCCACCACTTTCTCTGTACCCAGCGACTGGTCATCAGCCATCCTGCAGTGCACAGAGGCCTGTACCAAGTTGTGTGTGGAAGCCCAGCGGCTTCTACAGAGAACAATCCCCTCTCTCGGGGAAGCCTTCCCCCAGCTAAACTGCAGTCTTCCTGCCGCTGTTTTAGGCTGTCCCTTGTTCCGCTCTCTAAGAAGGCAGAGGGCTGATCGTGGGGCTTTTCACTACAGCGGTTCCGAGGTGTCAGGTTAGCAGTCAGCCTCCCTCCGTGTGAATAAATCTATAGCGGTGGAGCCCAGCTCTGAGCTTTCCCACCCTTGAGGAGTAGGCTAGCGGGCTGAGAAAAGAAGACTCAATCATCTCCCAATATCTGGTTTCCCTTTCGTCTATGATAAGACAGCCATCATTTGGTCACTGAGCACACAGCTACCCAGCCTCCCTTGCAGCTAGGTCTAGCCTGTGGCTAAGGCCAGGCCAAAAGGATGTGAGCAGAAGTGATGTGGGCAGTTTCCAGGTCATGCCTTTAAAGGGAGAGGATGTGCCATGTGCTTTTTGGTCTGCCCCAGTCCCGCTGGTTGGGATGCAGACGTGGCAGGGAAGAGCCATTTGGAGCCGCATGTATGAGGACAATGCTCTGGGGTTGACAGAGTGACAGGCTGGAAAGAACTCAGGTTGCTGACACTGTGGAACCACCATTAGGAGCCCTAGACTGCTTACACCTGGCCTATTAGGTAAGCGAGAAATATATTGTCTCTTGCTGAAGCCACTGCTTTAGATCTGTGTTAAACCAGCCAAACCTTCATTACACTGGAGAGAGAAGAGAGGGAGAGAGAATGTAGAGAAAAACTTAATGTGGGAATTATGGAGAAGACAAGATAGGCGATCACCACTTTGCCTCTCTTCATCTAGGTTCGGGCAGTCAGTACAGTCACGCTAGCTGACGTCTCCATGCTCTGTGCTTTCCATGCACGACCTCAATCTCACTGCATCCTCACTCCCTCACCATTTTGGAAATGGGAAACCGAGGCTCCGAGAGCTTAATGTGACTTGCCCAAGTCCCTTGATACATTAGTGGTGGAGGTGGGACTAAGATTCAGTCCACCTAACCCGAGAGCCACACTACCTTCCAAAGACCCAGGTTGCAGGTTCTCTGGGTATGGCCATCCAGACTGTATGCTGGACCTTCTTTCTCTGGTGGCCTCCCACATTCTGGGGGCAGAGACTGTATATTCTTCATGAGGGGCTGTGGCTTAGGGTACTCAACAGGACAGCAGAGATAGGAAAACAAGCTAAGCGATGAAGGCCAACATGCCCCATCAAACCCAATCAACTTTGGGGCTTTGATAGGGTCAAGGGAGAGACTGGAGGGGAAGAGCCAGGAAGACATGGGGGCAGTGATTACAGAAGAACCTCAGTGTGTGTGCAGAGGCTGAGGAAGCAGCAGCTTGCTCCTGCTCCTAATAGTTCTCTGACGTCTGGCTCCCTCACACTTGAGTGAGTCTTTGCTCATGCACGACCCCTCTTGAGATGCCTGCTCCTCCTTACTAACTTGGTCAACTCCTGCTGGTTCTTCAAGACCGGCCTTGGCATCATCTCCTTGAGGAAGCCTTCCTAATCCCCCTAGGCTGGTCTTGGCACATTGTTGGGACTCCCTTGTCCTCATGCTTCCCTCCCGGGTCCCACTGGGTGGTACTTGTCTGAGAGCCTGTCTTCTGCATGTGCCTGGACCTCCTTGAGGGCAGGGGGTGTCTCATATGTTTGGCCGCTGCAGAGCCCATCCAGGGCTGGGTGCAGAGGAGGCCAGTTCCCTTTGGGCCCAGCCTGCTCCTTGGGAAGAGGTCCAGAAGCCCCACTTGGAAATAACACATAAATGAGCTGGAACTTGGCTCTGGAGGCATGCCGGGGTAGGGTCCTGAAGTGGGGAAGTCTGGTAAGCTTCTGTTCTGTGTGTGGAAACAGCTATGAGTCCCCATGGGCTCCGAGCACATGTACACATGGGGGTAGTCCAGGAGCTCCAAAGCCTAGGGATCCTACTACCACCAAAGCCTCCACTCCCCAGAAGTTTCCATGATCCACCTCTTTGTCCCAGACTGAAATGCAGGTCATGTGGGATCTGACATCCACTCCAAAGTGAGGTTTCTGTCTTTCACTGGTTTTGAAATTCCAATTTTTATTAAGCCGGTAAAGGAGAATTAAAAGCAGGCAATTTGGGCTTCCCTGGTGGCGCAGCAGTTGAAAATCTTCCTGCCAATGCAGGGGACACGGGTTCAAGCCCTGGTCTGGGAAGATCCCACATGCCGCGGAGCAACTGGGCCCATGAGCCACAATTACTGAGCCTGCGCGTCTGGAGCCTGTGCTCCGCAACGGGAGAGGCCGCGATAGTGAGTGGCCCGCGCACCGCGATGAAGAGTGACCCCCGCTTGCCGCAACTGGAGAAAGCCCTCGCACAGAAACGAAGACCCAACACTGCCATAAATAAATAAATAAATAAATAAATAAATTTAAAAAAAAGCAGGCAATTTAATTTTGCAAAACAAAGCCACAGAAATTGCTGGAGGGCCTTTCCTTTGTTTTGGCAAAATCAAGCCAGATTGCACTACGCATGGTGACGGCTGCTTCCTGAGGTGGCATTTGAGGGTCACAGCCCCAAATCTTGGCCAGGCTGTCTTTCTTGGCACCAGAAGCCTCCGTGATTTAGCATTTTCCCAGGAAATTCAGGTCCTCCTCCAGCTCATGATGACTATTCCAGATGTGGAAGGTGGCTTGAGGTGTGAGACGCGGCCGGGGTGAGTGGACACCCAGCGTGGGTAGCACAGGCCCCTCAAACGCCTGCTGCGGGTGGCACTCTGTGCATTGGAGACCAGTTTTCCCTATGGGAAGTATCCAGCAGTTTAAAGCAGCAGCCTTCTAGGAGGAGCTTTAAACTATGAGCAAATCAAAAGTTCGGAAGTGCTTTGAATCTCTGGGTTTTATGTGTCTACTGCATTGGGGGTTCAGAACTCTGC
This sequence comes from Eschrichtius robustus, assembly GCF_028021215.1. Classification (NCBI taxonomy): domain Eukaryota; kingdom Metazoa; phylum Chordata; class Mammalia; order Artiodactyla; family Eschrichtiidae; genus Eschrichtius; species Eschrichtius robustus. The sequence goes on along the minus strand of NC_090825.1, from coordinate 113,085,090 downwards.
TCGTGGGCTCTGAGTCTGGGGCACAAACCAGCAAAAAGTGGTGCCCAGTGGTGGCTGTCTGGCCGGAGCTTTATTTAGAAGCTCCCGGTAGCAAAAACGTAACAATGACACCAACCAACCCTTACCCTTAAAATCTGTGATATCAGGAACAACGGGAAAGTGCAGAGACCAAGCATCACAGGATCCTGCTCACAGGCAGGAAAGGGCAGGCGCTGACCCTGGTAAGTTACCACCGCATGGATGATTCATTGATCTGCCCACTAACACCTCCCCAAAATTTATATTGTTGGAAAACAATCCACACTGCTGAGGGTGCAGCATGTTATTTTTAACGAAGAGTATTTCTGTTAAACGATATAAAGATGGGAACATGAAATTAACAAAACCTACAAGGTGAATTTGAATGCTTTTTGTTTTGTATTGTAGCCAAGGTATGTAAAATATTTTATTCAACCAAATATGGTCAAATATGGTAAACTGTCACCATCAATCATAAATCTTATCTTAAGATAACTATTTGAAAGAAAACTGGATATCCACATGAAGTTGGACTCTGGACGCCTACCTTACACGGTATATAAAAATTACCTCAAAATGGATTAAAGATCTAAATGTAAGAACTAAAACTATAAAACTCTTAGGAGATAAGCTTCATGACATTGGATTTGGCAATAACTTCTTGGATGTGACACTAAAAGCACAGGCAACAAAAGTAAAAATCGGTACATTGGACTATATCAAAATTTAAAATTTCTGTGCATTCAAGGACACAACAGAGAGAAAAGGCAGCCCATGGAATGGGAGAAAGTATTTGTATATCCCCTATCTGATAAGGGGTTAATATCCAGAATATGTAAAGAACTGCTATAACTTAATAACAGAAAAACAAATAACCCAATTAAAAAATGGGCAAAGGATTTAAAGGAGACATTTCTCCAAAGACGATATACAAATGGCCAACAGCACATTAAAAGATACTTAACATCAGTAATCATTAAGGAAGTGCAAATCAAAACGACCATGAGATATCCCCTCACACCCATTAGGACAGCTACTATAAAATAAAATAAAATAAAACACCCACAACACAACAACAACAGAAAATAACAAGTGTTGGCAAGGATGTGAAGAAATTGGAACCCTTCTGCACTGTTGGTAGGAATGTAAAATGGTGTGGCCACTATCGAAAACAGTAGGGCAGATCCTCAAAATATTAAACACAGAATTAACATAGCCAGAAATTCCACTGCTGAGTATATATCCAAAAGAACTAGAAGCAAGTTATCAAACAGGTATTTATACACCATATTCCCAGCAGCATTATTCACAATAGCCTAAAGTGGAAGCAACCCAAATGTCCACTGACAGATTAATGGATAAACAAAATGTGGTATATACGTACAATGGACTATTATTCAGTCTCAAAAATGAATGAATTCTGACACATACTACGACATGGGTGAACCGTAAAGACGTTATGTTAAGTGACATATGCCCATCACAAAAGGACAAATACTGTATGATTCCATTTATATGAGGTATCTAGAATAGTCAAACCCACAGAAACAAGTAGAATGGTGGTTGCCAGGGGCTGGAGGGAGGGCGAAACGTAGAGTTGTTGTTTAATGGGTTTAAAGTTTCAGTTTTGCAAGATGAAAAGGTTCTGGAGATTGTACAACAACTTGAATATACTTAACACTACTGAACTGTACATTTAAAATGGCTAAAATGGGAAACTGTGTTATGTGCATTTGACCACAATTTAAAGAAAGATAACTATTTGCAGAGGAACAGTTTTGTTTTTTTTTTTCCTCCATCCTCCTGCTGTCAGATCTACATGGAGTACTTCTAGGCACCAGGGACCACCTAAATTGCCTCACAGAGGTTTTTTTCATGGTATGTTAAAAATCTGCCTTTGAAGACATGCTAATTTCAGAATACATTTTATTCCTAAACTTTAGTTAAAGTATTTATGCTAGGCTTTTACCTCACTTAATTAAAAACAAAAACCCCATGTTTGATGTGTGTTGTGCTGTGTTTGGGGCCATCTTTCCTGGCCAGCTGCGTTCTGTAAATAAGACCAAGCTGTGTTTCTTCAATATGGGTTCTTGACTGAAAAAGAAAGAAGCCCTTGGCAAATCCTTTTGACCAGGTGAAAGCTGATCCCTCTCCAAGTGTTAGATGAAGATACTGGCTATAGGGCCAGGGAGGTTGGGCAGGCATGATTATCCCCATTCTACAGATGAGGACAGTGAGGCCCAGAGAGGAAAAGCAACTTGCCACAAAGTATGTCCATGGCAGAGCCAAGGCTGGGCTCCCAGTGAGGGCTCCCTCCCTGCCCTCCAGCCCACAGCTGCTCTGGATGCTGTGGGTGAAGCAGGAGGGGACAGCACACAGGCCAGGATGCAAGACGCCTCTGCCTCCGCCTCCCCCGGCAGCCTAAGGGACAGCCCTTAGCTCAGTGGGAAAAAAGGAAGTAAAAGCACAAGGTAATTGCTGGGCTTGCAGGCACTGGCTCTATGTGGCCTGACTATCCCACCCCAAGGTGAGAGCCCAGAAGGCCTCAGAATTCCCAGGCACCATGTCTCTGGGGCCTGCCCCAGGCATTGGTCAGGGCTCCATTACTGGATTTAGCATAAAGTAAAATTGGCATATATTAAGAACACAGAACAATAATGAAATTGGGCTTAACAATGACCCCTGGAGTAGGGGAGGGAGCATGGGCAGAATGCTCACCATCTCTGGCTCTGGAGCAGGTGGAGGTCACCCCCCGGGCCATGCTGGCCAGCCCCACCTGTGCAAGGAGGCCCCACCAGCACTCTGGGAGGGAACGCAGCAGGAATAAGCAGCCAGGGCCGTCCCTCATAGCCATTTGCTTCACCCAGCCCAGCCCAGCCATCAGAAGCTGGGGACCCAAGGCCCATAGAGGGGAAAGGGCTTGCCCCTTGGGAGCACAGGAGTTGAGGGCAATGATCTGAAGATCAGACCTGGGTTTGAGAGGCAGCTCCGTGACCTTCTATGTGGGTGATCTTGAGTAAGTTACTTAATTGTGCTTCTGCTCTCTCATTTGTGAAACAGAATTAATATTGGAACCTCTCCCACAGGTGTAGTGAGGATTAAATAAGACAGTTCGTATAAGGGCTTAGCACAGGACACAGCATAGAGTCAGGACTCACTCAATGCTCATTTCATTATTGTTTTAAAATTCAAATGCACCATCACTGTCGTTGTTACCATTCTTATTAGCCAAGGGCATAGAGCAAAGCGTGGGAGAGCCCTTCCAGCAGCTGGGCAGCTGACTCCACCTTCCTCCGCCAGGTGCCACCCCACCTATAATCGGTTCCACCTGGCCAGCTCCTAGTCATTCTGCACAAGTCAGCACAGCGTCCCCTCCTCCAGGGTGCCTCCCTGGTGCTCCCCACCCTTGGCAGTTTAGGTGCCCCCTCCTGGGTTCATATTCTAGGCATCCCCCCCATCACAGCACCACCTCTACCAGTGACAGCTAATTTTTTTCTTACCTGACGGCTCAGTGGGGGCAGGGAACACTGTCCTGATGATCATGGTAACAACCGCTCCATCCGTATCCTGAGCGCTTAGTAAGCACGAGGTGCTGGCCTGGGCCGAGTGCGGTGCATGCCTTTCCTCCAAGGGGGCCCCTCCTTGGAGAGGATCATGGCTACTCCATCTTACAGGTAAGGAAGCAGACCTGGCCTCTCACCCTCGCTGTGTTGCGTACTAAGTTTGTCCCTGGGCAGGGATATGTCTGTCCCAGCACCTGCCCTTATAACCAATCGCCGCTCTGTGGGGCCTCACGCTCTGGCTTCCAGCTCTATCTCCACGGTCGGAGTTGGTGTCCTCTGGTGAGATTTGCTGTAGATTCACCATGGGCCATTTCAGGGCATTCTGAGTCAGAGAAACAAGGACCTTCTCGCCCTCCCTCCCCAGCAGTCCCATGAATGGCTCCCCCAGACTTTCACCGTCCGCCCCTTTCCGCCTAGAAGAGCAAGCCACCGGGTTGAGGGATGCTGCCACCTGGTGGCCACAGGCTATCAGGACACGCGGGGATGTCCTGATGGGGATGGGGGTGGTGAGCGGCCACACTGGCTTGGCAGGCTGGAAGCAGGGCCCTCTCTGCTGAGTGCACTGCCAGACAGCCAGCGGAGCACACGTTTGGAGAAGGTGGAGCAGCTGGACCGCACAGAACACCACCCATGAGGCACAATAGCTTCATGTTTAGGCCCAGGAGTACAACAGACTGGGCCCAAATCCTGGTTCGGACACTTCCCAGACATGTGATCTTAATTAGTCGACTGATTGCTGGGAGCCTCAGCTTCCTTTCCTGTGTACTGAGTAGCCTTCTTCTCCTGGGTTAGGGCCACGTGCCCCAGCCAGAACGTGGAGATTCTTTCTAGAGCATCCGTTTTACTTCATTATCGCTTAAAAATGGAATTTCTATTGAACTCAGGCAAATTATATATTCAGCTCCAGAATTATGTTTGTTTTAAGCAAAACCTGAAGGCTTCTGAGAATCTGGGGTTTGTGCAAGCTGTCAGTCGGTTCTGCCAGCCCCTCTCCCCAGGATGCATCTGCACTTGACTCTGGTGTTCTACCTACCAACCCTCCCCACGTGCTTGGCACTTTGCACATGTTTCATTTAGCCCTCACACAGCAACAAATTATCCTCATTTTACAGAGCAGAAATCAGGTTCAGAGAGGCTGAGTAACTTGTCTGAGGGCACACAGTTGCTACAAGAAGGAGCCAAGCCCCAGACCTGAGTCTCTCTAACAGTAGGGTCCTCATCTGCCCACCATTGTAGGAGCCCTGGAAGCTGTCCTTCTGTCCCTGAGCTCTCGAAGGAGCACGACTGGGGGCGTTTGCTCACTGATGTACCCTCCCCAGCGTCCTGACACCAGCCAAAGGAGGCCATCCTAGCCAAGGGCGCCGTGCAGAGAGAAGCCAGCACCTCCACTCCCTCTGCTCTCACCTTCCCTGGCTCTCACCCTGCCCCCGGGGAAAGGCCAGACAGTTACCAGCACGCCTTCCTGCTGGTCCGTGGGAGATGCAGCTGGGCAGTGCTTCCTCTTGTCAGATAAGTTCCCTGGCTGTTTCAGTTCTCTGTCTCGCTGGGAACTGCTGGGAACTGCTGGGAACTGAGTTATGAGGGAACTCAGGGGCCATGAGCACATCTCTTCCGCCCACACGCTCTCCCGTGCCAGGGCTGGGAGTGGGGACACAGCTTTCCTCTCACTGAGGCCTGGTTCCAGGGGGCAGTGAGGAGGTATGTCCCATGCCCCGGCGAGGAAAACTAAGGCATGGAGAGGGGATAGGACTTACCCAAGGTCATACACCTAGGGGCAGCAAAGCCCCTGCCAGGCTTCTGCCTGAGGCCCACTGCCCTTCTCTGCAGATGGGAGGAAATACCTGAGCATCACCAAGAAGGGAAGGCAGTGTGTGTGAGGGGCCCTGGGGAGGACCGTGGTTCCGAGACATGCAGCTGGCCAGCAGTCTGGGCTAGGCAGACCCATGGGCCGCGAGGAAGGTCTCTGGAACATGGCCAGCCACCTTCCGCTCAGCAGGCTCAGCCCTGGTGTGTTTGCAGAACTTAAAGCTCCTCAGAGTGGCCATTTGGACTTCTGGTCATCCATCCGTCCATCAGGGAGGTGAAGCTGTCTGTGCTGAACGGGGCTATGGTGCCGGCAAGAGCCCTGAGGTCTAGCCTGACTGCCTGCCCCAGGCCCCTCTCCCTCATAAGCCAACCAGCGCGCCTGAAATGCTGCCATTGGAACCACTGCGTGCAGGGAGGATGCCACGTGACGACGAAGGCAGAGATCAGGGTGATGCCTCTACAGGCCAAGCAATGCCAAGGATTACCAGCAAACCTCCAGCAGCTAGGTGACAGGCCTGGAACAGATTCTCTTTCAGAAGGAACTAATCCTGCTGAAACAGTCTTGGACATCTAGTCCCCAGGACTTTGAGACCATATATTTCTGTTTATTTAAGTGACGCCATTTGTGGTACTTTGTTATGGCAGCCCCGGTAAACGAATACACCAGTCAATACCTCTCTGCAGAGATCATTCAATACTCTGACCTCTATTACCATAGGCTAGTTTTATCTGTTCTTGCATTTCATGTAAATGGAATCATACAGTCTATATCATTTGTGCCTGGTTTCTTTTGCTCTCCATAATGGTCTTGAGATTCATCTGCATTGTTTTGTGTATCATTGGTCCATTCTCTTTTTTACTGCTGTGTAGTGTTTCACTGTATACATATTATACAAATTTTTATCCATTTTTCTTAATGGACATTTGGGTTGTTTCCAGTTTGGGGTTAATAGGATAAAACTTCTGTGAACATTCTTTTTTTTTTTTTAATTTTATTTATTTTTTTATACAGCAGGTTCTTATTAGTCATCAATTTTATACACATCAGTGTATACATGTCAATCCCAATCTCCCAATTCATCACACCACCATCCCCACCCCCCCACCGCTTTTCCCCCTTGGTGTCCATACGTTTGTTCTCTACATCTGTGTCTCAACTTCTGCCTTGCAAACCGGTTCATCTGTACCATTTTTCTAGGTTCCACATACATGCGTTAATATACGATATTTGTTTTTCTCTTTCTGGCTTACTTCACTCTGTATGACAGTCTCTAGGTCCATCCACGTCTGTGAACATTCTTGTACAGGTCTTTTTGTGGACGTACATAGTGAGATTGTTTCTGTTGGTTTTTTCTCTTGTTTGACAGTTGGTCCTGTAGCTTAGCATGCCTAGTACTTTTTTTATTAATTGTAGAACATTGTTAATGAGAAGTTGTAGAGGCTCTGTTTGATATTAACTTTTTCTAGCAAGTATATCTTTTTTTTTTCTAGGAAGCAGTTAGAGAAGAGAGATTGAGATCATCTGGGGCCAGTGCTGGACACACATCCATCTTGGTCTCTTCCAGGCGGCCCTCGAAGGCCAGCAGAGCCCTGGAGAGGTGGGCATAGAAGGTGGTCTTCCTGCTGTCCTACTGCTGGAGAGGCCACCCTCTGTGAGTAGCTGTTTTATCCTTCCCCTGAGGCCCTGCCCTTTCCTGAGACACTCAGTGGACCGCTGTGTTGCCCATAGCTCCCTTGGCCACCCCTGGTCCAGCCACAGTGGCCCCCTCACAGTCTCCCACATGCAATGGGAGCTCCCCTCACTGGCCCTCCGTCCAAAAGAGCTCCCCTTTCTAACAGGTCTGGGATGCCTTTGCCCCACCCACCTGGCAGAGGGGAAGAGGAACTCTGTTCATACCCTGAAATAGCTCTCAGGATCCCGGGGGATGGGGCAGTAGAGATTGGCAGAGATGAAACCCGGGAGGGAACTCAGGGGCCTCTCCTAGCAAGGGTCCCAGACTGGGGTTTCCAACCTCTTAGCAGTGGGGCTGCACTTCTGCAACAAGAAATTACGCTTCCATTTTCTTTCCTAAAGGGAAAAAGGAAGAAAGCAACAAACCTGATGAGCATTCTGACACATCACTTCCCCGAACCGTAGCCATAATTGCCATCCCCAGACTCGCCCCAGCCTAGACCCACTTCCTCCCGGGAGCTCACAGCTGCAGTGCCGGAGTCAGACGTGACCCTGGAAGTAAGGTAGGTGGAGGTCAGAAGCTCACAGCTGCAGTGCCAGAGTCAGATGTGACCCTGGAAGTAAGGTAGGTGGAGGTCAGAGACTTGAGCTCACAGTGAGGGGAGAAGGCCTGGTGGGACTGGGAACGGGGCCCCTGCCGGCTCCTCGCCAGGCACATACCCCGGAGAGTCTTCCTCTGAGTTTCCGCTTCCCCGGAACAACTGTGGTCCTGGAGCAAAGAGAAGGCCTCTGCAGGGGCTCTGCACCGGCAGGGGGATTTCTATCAGCTCTGGAGGACTCAGCAGAGCAGAGAGTAAGGTCACAAGAGCAGTGTTGAACCCTTTTTTCTGAGGGATTCTCTTAGGGTCCCTGGGCCATGGGATTGGTTCCTGGAAGTGAACTCTGAGCTCCTGGCCAGGCCTGAGGACTTGGCTGTCCAGCTCAGCTGTCCTGGGCCTGGTTTACGCACACCTCAGGGAGAGGCTTTCTGCAGGCTGGGGCAAGAAGCGGGGTGTGGTTGTGGTGTGTCTGTGTGGGGCTGCATGTGTGTGTGCGTGAGGGAAAAGGGTGTGCCCTAAGGGCTCTGCACTCACTGTCAGATTGGGACGTTCTCACCATTACTTCACCCAAAAGATAGGGAGTCCAGGGTCGGGAGGGACTTGGAGCCTGTCCCACAGCCTTTAAGGACCAGACTCTCATGTGGGGTCTCTCTGGACTGGATTTCACATGATTTTCACATGTGTGAGCCTCTTCCCATTTAGCCATTTGGCAGGTGTGCCCCCAGACACTTGCTGTGGCCAGACCCCGTCTGGACCGGGCAGTGGGACACAGGGCATCGAGGCAGCTCTGCCCTCGGGAGGCCTCAGGGACGACAGGAGGAGAGGAGCACAGGGCAGATGGGGCAAGGACCCACAGAACTGACACATAATGGAAAAGGGACTGAATGGAGCAGCCCCGGGGGGACCCTCCTTGTTGTGAGGGTCTGAGTGCAGAGAGAGGAAAAGGGCTTCATGGAAGAGGTCACATTTGAACCGGGCCTTGAGCAGTTTGGGATGGAAGATGCATTCTCAGGAGAGAAAATACTGTAAGCAAAAGCCTGGTGCTGGGAAAGTGTACATTTAGTTATTCAGATCCACTCAGTCCTTGGTTCCTGTAGAAGGTGGTGGCATGTCCTGGGCCCTATGGGGTTGGTACATGTGCCAGAGAGTTTATGTTCCTCAAATCCATGCAGGAACAGAGGCTTCCTGCATGTGCCAGTGAGATTCTAAAGGACAAATTTCTAGAGACGGAGTTACAGAGGCGAGTGACATGTGCATTGCACACTGGCAGATATGTATGGCCAGTTGACCTCCGTGGAGCCCCATCAGTTCTGAGAGAGATCTCAGCTCTTTCCAAGTTCATCACCAGGATCTGTCTTCTGCCCCAGACAGTGAGGAGGGGATGCCTGTGGCATTCGCGCGCATAGGAGCACTTAGAATGTGCTAGATGTTTTTGTTCTTCCTTGGGGTGTCCAGGCAGCCTTTCTGATTCCCCCAGGAGCAGGCGGGGGTCCCCTTTTCTGTGTCATTCCACAACGCCGGGAGCTAGAAACCCCTTCTCCTTTCCCAGCTGGTGTTCCTGTTGATGAGCTCATCCCCAGCCACTGGTCAGCGCCTGGCTCAGAGGAGGGCGCGGCAAGCATTTGCTGTGTGACTGGCGGATACAAGGAAGGTGGATCCTACCTTCTATCCTTCCCTTTCCATGAGGCAGGACAAATTGTCCCCAAATGTCAACAGGCCACGCAAACCCCACCACACAGGCTGGTATGCCTTGGACCTTGCACAGACAAGGATCAACATACCTACGTTACAGAAGAGAGAACTAAAATTTGGAGATTGAGTAACATGCCTCACTCAGAGCGTGTTAGGGATGAAGCTGAAGCTAGAAGCAGCGGGCCTGAGCTTTCATACCAGCTCTGGCCATGGCTGCAGCCTGGCTGGAGCAGAATGACTGCATCGACGTTCAGTGCCCGGCCCTGCTTGGCCGGAGGTGGCTGGGAGCCCCTGAGGTGGGCAAGAATGTCCGGGCTCAGGGAATCACAGAGGAGTGTCTGCCTCCACCCACGCCTGTGTGTCTGTGCTCCGTCTTTCTTAGGCTATCGTCCATGGAGAGGCCCCTCACGGTCCTGCGGGTGAGCCTGCACCACCCCACGCCAGGTCCTGCCACCTTCGCCAATGTCCCTCCGCAGCTAGAGCACGACACCAGCCCACTGCTGGTGGGCCGGGGCCTGGATGCCCACCTCCGGCTGCAGCTCCCTCGCCTCTCCCGCCAGCACTTGTCACTGGAACCCTACCTGGAGAAGGGCAGTGCCCGGCTGGCCTTCAACTTGAAGGCTCTGAGCCGCAAGGGCTGCGTGTGGGTCAACGGGCTGACGCTGAGGTTCCTGGAGCAGGTGCCCCTGAGCACCGTCAACAGGGTCGCCTTCTCTGGCATGCAGATGGTGGTCCACATCGAGGGAGGCACCTCCCTGGAGGCCTTTGTCTGCTGCTTCCAGCTCAGCCCCTCGCCCCTGATTTACAGGCTCCAGGCTGAGGAGACCGACGAATGGGAAATCATCCCCCAGGAGCAGCCTCCCTCAGGTTCAGGGCAGCAGGCTCGGGGTCACCTGGGGCTTCTCGACAGCCCTTCCCAGCCCAGCCCTGGAGGAGCACCAGAAATACAGCTCCAGAGGGAGCCCCCAGACAGTGCGCCCTGCGAGTCCCGCCGGCCACCCCGGAGCAAGCCTTAGCTGAAATGGGACTTGAAATAGTCAAGCTACATCATGCTAGGTTGACAAGCCAGGCCTGCCGCGTAATAATGAACCTATTCTGCAAGCATGAACCACCAGGGGTGAGGGGAGTGCCCTCCGCATCCATAGCTATGCAAGGTAACAGGAACTTCATATACTTTTAGAGGCCCTGAGGGGTTCTGGGAGCCTCTCTCGGTGTTTCCCCACATTTCCCCCTCTCATCTGACTAGGAGTTACTTTATGTTGCTAATTTCGTGTGCCGCTTAAGAGCTGGAGTTTGAGGTTGCACCAGGAATGCATGGACACATGTAACAATTACGTTTGTGGTAGCTTGGGGTTACCTTGGGCTTTCAAATACCCACAGGCACTCGGGGCTTAGGGAAGCCTGTGTTTAATAAACTGCAAGTATTTCATTAAGCTGGCATACCCAGTAGGATTCCCTGATCCCCAGATGGGCCGCCTGCACGCCACATCCTCATGCAGAGGCAGGGGCGGGAAATAGAGAAGAGGTGTAAGAGGAAATTGGCAAGGCGGGGGCTCACAGTTCTGGAAAGGATGAAGGTAGAGCGGAGGGCTTCCTGGGGATGGGGAGCTGGGGGCTGGGCCTGCCCGGGAATGCATTGCCACTGTCATCCTCTTCATCCTCATGCCCCCCCACTCTCACTTCTGGATCAAAGCCTTGGCTGACCAGAGGGCAAAGGTCTTCAGGGGAAGGTAGCTTCCCAGAGCAATGGGCTCTTCCAAGACTAATTCTATGAGAGGGCGGGGTGGGAGGTTGTGACAGAACACAGTTCAGCAGTTATTTCACTCAAGGGTGGGTCGTATGCCAATGGGGGTGGACTACTAGGGGATCAAGAGTGGGCTCATTTTCTCAGTGCCTGTTGGGAGGTATGTGCTGGGGGGCAGAGCACAAGCAGCCACGCTCCGTGCCGTCCTGGGGAGGGGGAGTGTGGTTTAGAAACCGTGTTCACCTGTGTCATGCAGGGAGGGACCTCAGACCCAGATAGTTGCCATCAGCCTTGACCCTGCTCTACGATATCCAAGGCACTGAAGCTGCCCACGAGCTGGCTCACATCCCCAGGTCTGTGACCACCTCCAGCAAGGCTTCCAACACTCCTCACTTCCCGCCCAAGAAGAGAGATCCTTTTGCACCCAGCGTAGGCCGCAAGGAAGTTCAACCGCACTGCCAGGCCTGAGCATCTTCTCCTTGGGGAAGGTAGCAGTGGGCAGGACCCAGGCTGCCCAGACTTGGGAAGATTCCATCCGATAGGGAATGAGGCAGATACACTCAGGTCACAGCCACAAAGCAGAGGAGGGCAAGGGATGTGAGAAGAACGGGCTGTCCAAAGCTGTGAATGGCCCATGGGGCCGCCAGAGCAGTCCTTCACTCAACTTTCACCAAGCACCCACCTTGTACCAGATGCTGTGCAAAGCCCGGGGAACCAGCAGTGAACAGGTTGACTAAGGCCCTGCCCTCAGGAAGCTTACTTGGGACTCAGGAAAGACGTGCATTCAGGAGATGATCACTGTGGGCAGTGCTAGAGACATTGTGTTTTCTCTCTCTTCATGCTGGTGTTAACCTCAGCTCTACTATTAAGTGGCCGTGTCTGGTGAGTGCTTACTACGTACTCCACGCTCTGCTAGGTGCTGTGTACATTCCCCCATTTAATCTCCACAACGCCCAGATAGACAACGGCATTAACCACATTGTACAGATGAGGAAATTGAGGCTCAGAAAAGTGAAGTATCTTGCCCAACGTCATGCCACTCACTAGCTGTGTGGTCTTCGGCAAGATCAAGGCTGCTTTGGTCTCCATTTCTCCTTCTGGAAAATGGGCAAGATGATAGCACCTCCCTGCTGGAGCCCGCTGGGCTCCCCACTGGAGCCAGCCAGTGGGCTGTGAGGGTTTTAGGAGGTGGCACATATAAAGCACTTACAGCACCTGGCACACAGCGGCCACTCAGTAAGCGTTAGCTACTATCGCGAGACCTGAGAGAGGGAAACGTATAGGTCCTGGCCCAAGGGCTCACCTTAGACAGGAATATGGAGTGAGAGAAGGTTGGGAGCCTGGCGGGATGGCTCCAGAGCCTGAGGGCTCATCCACACTCTGTGATTCCCTGATGAAGAATTTTGTCTTAGCCATGGACCTGGTGGGCAGTCAGGAGGGGGTTTATTATTGTGAACGTTGGCACCAGAAGGCCCAATATTCAGGGTTTGTAGAATGGGAGACACACGGTCAGGGCGGGTGAGCAGCAGAAGCCCTGTGTGGTGTGGTCTGATGAAGCCCATGTTTTGGGACTGCCTTTATTTTTCACACAATGATCCCTCCACAGACCGAAGTGCTCCCCAAACTATGCATTAGGGAGCAGCAGCCCTTTGCATGCAGAACTGAGAAGCCACTGCCTGGAGACTAAACCTGAACATCAAAGGCTGAAGAGAGGAAGCTGGCTGGTGGCTCCCCAGAGTCCCCAGGGTGCAGCTCCCCTGCTCCACCAGGGAACCTCTGCCATAGACCGAGAGTCCTCTTCCTTCCAGGAAGGAGCAAACCCAACCCAGCTGGGGGCCTATGAGAGGGAGCAGCCCGCCTCCTCCCTGGGGGGGACTCTGACTTGGGGTGAAGTCTAGGAGGCCCTCTGGGCCCCAGGATGGACTGTGCAGCACATGGGAGGAGGGCAGACCAGAGACAGGGCAGAAGGGAGCTAAGAAACACCCAGCTTGTTGTTTCAGACTCTACCTGTTCATGAAGTCCCCTCCGGAAACTCACTGCCTGCCTCATACACGTTTCCTAAACAGCAAAGCTCCACTCCATGCAAGGCTCCATTTTTCTTGGGTAGAAAACCATTTAAATCACCAGACCCCAACACCCACCCCCCAATTCTCGCCCAGCAGTTAGAATTATCAGACTGGTTTCAGGCGCTGGTCCATGAACTTGATACCCCTTTCCTTTGCTGCTCGGACAGACTGAGCAGGGCGGTGAGTCCCTCTCAGCAATGTCCTCTGCATTCCCTCAGCTCCCATACGCAGGGCAGCCTATGTGGCTGAGGGGTGTACATGAGCATGCGCGTGCACACGCACGCGTGCACTCACGCGTGCACGCACACGCACACATGCTGTTGTGGCTCCAAGCTGGGGCTCTGCAGTCAGGCTGCTGCCTGGGTTAGAATTCTTGCTCCACACTTACTAGTTCTGGGACCTTGGACAAGTGACTGAAATTCCCTGTACCTCAGTTTCTTCTTCTGGGAAATGGGGAAAATAACAGCTTTGAGAAGGTAACATGAGGCACTGCCTATAAAGAACCTGGTGCAGTGTCTGGCACACAGGAAGTGCTCAATAGGGCCGCTTTCATTGTTTGATTTAGTGGAATGAATTGAATGCATATAGACACATGGACTCAGCTTATACACACACACACACACACACACACACATGCACACACACACATCTGCTACAAAGAGCTACATCAATTACATTCAGGCATACCCCAGAGCGCTACAACTCTCTGAGAGGACATCTGGAAATTTAGAAATCATTCCCTGTGCCCTTTCAGGCATTATAACCCCACGTTCCTCTGCTCTTCTAAGAATGGGAGTCTCCCCGACTTGTCTGTGAGTCACTGCGTTCGCTTGAGCCCCGTGCTGAGGGAGACACGAGAATGCTCCATCAACAACCCCAGCGTGGGGCTCTGAGGCACAAAGAAACGCCGTCAGGTCGTGGCGGCAGACGCATCAGACAGCGCAGTCCTGGCCACAGCCATGCACGGCCGTTCTCTCCCGGCATCGGAACGCCGCACCCACGGTTTCCATGTCTGTCTCCCTGTGAGACCCCAAGATCCACACAGACAAGGACCCTGGGTGGTTTGCTGTTGTATTACCGACGGCCCTCACAGAGCTGGGCAGAGCCGGGACAGACAGACAGGCACGCGTGGTCAGGGAAGCAGTCAATTTGGCGGTGCTAAGGCTTGAGCCAGGCTTCTCGGGGCAGGCAAGGGCCAGGCCAAGGCCTGCAGTGGGGGGGGGGGGCAAGAAGCAGGCCGGCCCTCTGGGGCAACAAGGCCGCGAAGCTGAGGGCAGACAGTAAGTCTTATCTGCTGTAGGCTTCTGTTGGGGCAGCCCAGAGCCTCTGGCTGGGGCAGAACAAGGCTGGTTCTTCTGCCTAGTTCTTGAGACTCTGCAGCCCAAACTCAACCCGAATTCTGGGTTTTTGGAACTCGGTGTGATGACTCCTGAGGAAGGTTGACAGATTTGACAGGGTCCCACATACCAAGAGATAGCTCTCAGCCAGCACTTCCTGCCCCAAACAGAGGCACGGAGGTGTCCCCAGCAGACCCTGGGAGGGCTCCCAGCCACGGCAATCAGGGGTTGGGCTGGCTGGGTTGAGTCTGGGCCTGTGGGCCACAGAGACCACCTACCCCAAACACACACTAGGAGCACACAGCCTCCCTGAAACAAGACTGTCTCTTAAAAGAGATTTCCTGTGGTGCAGGACGCTAAGATCTCGCCCTGCTAGAGGCATCTGCATTTTCAAAGAAAGGATTGGAGAGGACAACGCTTACCCAGTGGAAAGGGTGACATTAAAGTTTTCACAGTAGGCTGACAAAGGAAACATTTTCCCTTTCCCCTCAAATCGACGGTTACTTCGTACACGTGAAGTAAGACAGAGTTAAGGGGCTAGCTCAAGGTTGCCCTGTGACCAAAGAGAGCTGAGACAGGAACTGAGAAGGGATTCTTTCCCAGCAGCCCACTGAGCGGCCAGGCTGCAGTCAGCAAAGAGATGTGCAAGAGCAAGGGAGCCCCACGCCAGGTGAATGGTTTGCTGCCGCCTCCATAACCTCCTCCCGCCGCCAGACTGGGCCGGGAGGCCTGCCTCCTGCCGTATGTGCGGCGTGAGTTGGTTTCTCCAGCTTTGCTCTGTGTCCCCTTCTTCCTCTGCTTCCGCTCCATGGCATCTGCTGGTACTGGTGCCTCCAGCAGGTTAGCTGGTCTCTGAATCACTGAGGCAACCTCCCCTCACTGAGGCAGCTCTCCCTGCACCCCGCGCCCCAGTCACGCTCTACCACACCAGGCCCCGAAGCCAGGCAAGGAGGAGCTAAGCCAGCTCCTCCACCTTTAGGAGGAGATTTCGGAGTTAATAAACTCTATTCACGTTGCAGGTTGTGGTCCCTCTTACCTTGAAAGTGAACTCACAGGCGGATTAAAGTGAAATAAAATCTACCATTTGAGTTACGTTCTCAGCTGATTGGAAACATGCATTACCTCCCCATGACCGGGCCGTGAGAAGGGAAGTTATCTTTCTTTAGAGTTTGTAAACTCTTTATGGCTGAGGCAGCTTTAATCCTGCTGGGGGAAAAAAAATGATCCGGGAATAAATTGCTCTCATTTACCTTTGTTTTCCAATCATACGCTCCAGTGGGAACAAAACAGCCTAAGTGAGTGGATGTGGGGAGCCAGGTGATCCTCAACAGAAGACGTTCATTATTTTCTTCTTTAGGCACGTGAGTGGAAAGGGCTTTAGGTGCCATTTGGCAGGGGGCTCGCACCACAAAAATGTGTGCCCCGTAGTAATGTCAGCATCCTTGAGCTGTTTCTATCTCTGCTTCCACTTCCCCGTGACGCCCACTTCTTTAAGGGCCACCATCACCAGAGTGCGCAGCTCCAGACATTTGGGAACAAGAAAGAAGGAGTCTGAGAAAGGGCAGATGTGAATCAAAACCAAATTACAGTCCAGGGAGGAGGGAGAAACCGTGGGGTCTGGGGCTCTGGAGGGGGCTTTCCTTCCCCCCTGTTCTCTGATCCTCTCTGCGTTACCTAACACAGAGCTTACACAGAGCAGGTACTGGGCAAAGCCATCAGGACGCCCCAGGCTCTGAGCCAAGCACTTTAACTGCTGGAAGGAGCCCCAGCTGGGATGTCTGCCTCACTTTCCTTTAAAGATGTGTATGTCGGGGGGAGGGGGTGGGGAATCTTCAGAATAAAGCAGAGACAGGGGCCTTTGGAGGGAGAGCTCAGCCAGGCAGCCAGCCATGGGGTTTCCATAATTGCTTCTCTGAGGGATGGGGATGCCATGATATCACTCTTCCATTCACCTGCAGCTTGCTGCAGATGAGCTAGGAAGATGGACCCTATTAGGTCACCTTGCTTGTGGGACAGGTGGGGTGACGGTGGCCGGGAGTATATCAGTCAGGATATAGTCAGGAAAAAAAAAAAAACAACCACTCTTAGTATTTCAACAATTTGATTCAGTGAATTGGGTATACAGGTGATAGAATCGCCAAAAAGCCACGCAGGCAATGCAATTCAGAGTTCAGCAAGAACAAGAAGTGCTACCACAGCTAGCTCCCACCCCCGGGGCTGCAGGGGCACCTGCAGAGACCGTGTTGCCAGAGCGGGTGCTGTGCGGCACAGAGCTAGAGCTACCCGTGAAGCTGGGACCTTGGAGGCAGAGGCCATCCAGCGGGAGCTGGAGCCACAGAAGAGATGCAGCTGCTGCCAGACTCTCCCCAAGGTGCTGAGAGAGAGGGCAAAATATCCTGGCTTCTCCCCTTTCCTGGCCCCCAGTGACCGAAGCCAGCCAAAGGCAGCTGATGAGCAGCCTAGGATATGCAGCCTGCAGGGATGACTCCCCGAAGTACAGAGGGCAAACCGTCAAACCCAGCACAGGGAGTGTGCCACCTCAGTGCCCTCAGTCCCAGCATGAAGCCCTGGGGTGGCCGCCAAGAATGGAGAGGAGATGGGAGAGGGACGCACAGCACAGAGGACTCCACTGCTCAGGGGTCTCCTGAAGCCATAGGCAAACACAAATCCCCCTCTACCACTGTCACCCCAGCCTGTATGACCTTCAGCACCTGTAAGAAAGGAAGGGAGAGGGCACAAAGGACGAGTGCAGGACAGTGAGGTACAGACGCGGCCTGGCCTGGCCCACACAGTCCTGCAAGGATGTCTGCTTTGATTCCGCAGCCCTCCCCTCCCGCCTGAGAGGCAGGGCAGCAGAGCAGGGTCCAAATCCCCCCCTGCCCTTCACTTACTGACCCTGAAACTTCATTTCCCAAGCCTCTTTTCTTCGTGTATAAAGTGGGGATACTATTAGTACCTACCCCACCTCTGTGAAGACTGAAACACACAACCTATACGGGATCTCAGCACCTACCTTGGAAATGCTCAATAAATGTCAGCCATTTCTTATTAGACATGAACCACCACCCATCCCCAAATGTTCCTCCCTCCAGAAAGCTTCCTTGACTTTTTCCCACAAAGAGCTAGCTCCTTCCTACCTCCAAACCAGTGTTGGGACACTCAGAGGATTTTCAGGCATGATCCATGGAACAAAAGGTACGTCCTCAGCTGGGCATATGTGTACTTGCTGTGTGCTCTACATCATGCCAGCACTCCCCCCCAGCAGAGCCCTGGGGGTGGCGGAAACTGTCTGCAGATCGAACAACCACCTGGCACACAGTAGGTCCTCAGTAAGTGTCTATTGACTGTGAGGAAGAATTTGGAGGGGGTGAAAGCAGACCTTTAGGGAATGAGGCTTTGAGAAGCACAGCAAACCACAACAAAGATGCTGGTTAAAAGGTTAACATGCACTTTAAAAAACTAATTGATCGGAATGAGAAGAGGCCAGCAGGTTTTTCTGTTTCTAGATGGGTCCCGTCTCCGTGAACCACCCAGCCCTTCACCTCTTGGAAACACACGCACGAGGCACAGGGCTCCCACGCTGGAGCTCTGGCCCGAGAGCCCTGGAGGCAGGCAGGCTGGACGCCGGACGTCGGAGGCTTCCAGCACAAGTGCTGGGACTCATTACTGAGGAACACATAGTCCCCTGTGGCACTCGCTGGAGGCCAGAGAGGGAAGCTAATCATCAGGGGGCTCCGTCTTTCGTCTTTCGGTTTTACATTCCTCTTCCCCGGGGCCTGCGGTTGCTGTGCAGACTTCAAGCTGCAACATCAGGAAAGACTCATGCGGTCTG
The DNA here is from genome assembly GCF_028021215.1 of Eschrichtius robustus. Classification (NCBI taxonomy): domain Eukaryota; kingdom Metazoa; phylum Chordata; class Mammalia; order Artiodactyla; family Eschrichtiidae; genus Eschrichtius; species Eschrichtius robustus. The sequence goes on along the minus strand of NC_090825.1, from coordinate 113,066,761 downwards.
ACTTCTTCCCCAACACACACACTCACACGCACACGCCTGCCTCTGGGCTTTGTCAAGCACCCCAGGTAAAGTGTTGGTTAGAAAACCATGGGGTAATGATGAGCTGTGAGTTTTGCTCCTTGCGGTTAAAGAAAGAGAAAATACCTCCACTTAAGATTCTCAGCATGCTTTACAAACCAGAGTGAATATTTTGGCTCAGCTCAGAGGAAAAAACAGAAGCCAAGGAGATCTCATTAGAGGAATGGCAAGGAGCATTCAGAAAAGGCCAGAGTGTTCTGGATAACGAAATGCTATACACCCTGGACATGAGGTCCTGGGAGTGCTGAACAGCTAACTCTGACGGAGAGAGCAGCAGGTTGAGAGAAAGACATTCATCATGGCCGTGAGACTGAGAAAGTCGCCAAAAGCTCCGCATGCCTCACTTTGCCAATCTCAACAATCAGGGATGTGCTGGTTAATGTTTAACAACCGGCTCTCTGGGTGGTGCGTGAAGTCTGGTTGCAGTGTTGACCCATCTCCGATTTCCATGGTGTAAATTCTCCAGCTGTGGTCAATTTCAACGTATCAAGATGACATCACTGAACTTGGATTTGGAAAGAGATGCACAGTGAGCACAGCTTTTCATAGCATTTCCGCCATACAGACACAATTTACAAGAGCATAGATACAGTAAAATACAGTAAAATAATTAGGAAGCTGTGTTTTGATTATTTACTAACTTTGTATTTAATATAGTTTATTTAACTGTGAGTTCATACAATTTAATTTTTAATAGTGGCTTAACAGTCGTCTCTTACAAGACAGCATGAGACAGCTCCAGGACGCCACTGTAAAAGTGCCAGCCCCTTGTGCCCAACTGTGGGCCAGAGACACAAAATAACCAATGCGAAAATGCCTTGGAAAGAAAGATGCTAGTACACAGAAGCCCTAGAGGGGTCAGAGTAACTATCCTAAGAAATCTGTATAATGCTTTGCTATTTAAAAGTGAATGTGTGTTTAGATTTAGAACATTGGATATTCAAAATAACCTTATGAAGATGTTAAACCATCCCATGCAACAGAAGAAGAAACTAAGGCTCAGAGAGGGGATGAATGCCCAAATTCACTCAGCAGGTCAGTGGGAGAGCCAGTATCTGATTTCTTCTAGATCCTTGCTCTTCTCCTCACCCCCTTCCTCCATGCACACTCAGTGAAGGGCAGCTGATCAGCTCTGGTCGAGCTTGGGTTGCAGAGTCACATTGTCATGTCCCTCTAGCAGATGTCACCAGATATGGTTTACAATGGCAGTGCTTGTGCTAGGGCTCTGGAATCAGTCCTCTGGCTTAAAACATGCAACGGGGGTATTAAGTAAGAGACCACACTCCCTTCTTTCCTGGGAACTCTTTTAGAGTTCGGGGCAGTGACAGATTGCCTGGCATTTAGAGGAAGGAAAGCACAGCTCTCTGGGCCTCACCCCACCTCTCATCCCTCTTAGACAAAGGATATTGGAGTCTCTGGTTTACTGATCAGCAGGAAGCAGAGGGGCTTTCAACTCAGTCTCTGAGCTGTAGCCAAACCCCAAGGCCTGCTGGACACTGACAACAGGGCAGTGCCTGGTTGGCTACCCAGGCAGTGTGTGAGCATTACCCAGCAGCCCCTTGGGAGGCTCCAGACAGGCTACCCCGCAACCCAGGGCAACTGGCATTGGATTCCAGAAGGCATCAAGACCCTCACTTGAGGCTTGGATCCCAGACCCCAAACTCACATGTGGCAGAAACCCATCCCTCCTCCAGGGCAAAGTGAGCCCCTCTCCTACCTCTCACCTTCTCCCAACTTGGCTACTACCCCTCTGGCTTTTGGGTAGGAGACACCCCATTGCCCAGGCCGTGTCCCCTCAATCCTGTGTCATTTAAAATTTTCTGACATGTAGATTTGGTATGCTTGGCTCTTTTAAACATCACGCTTTATGGCCTTTTGCAGTGTAATTTTGTTCCTGTCCTGCCATTCAATTTGAATTAAATATCAAACAGATGTGAGTCATTTTTTTGCTCTTTATGAAGAAAAAGTTTAATATTAGGGAGCATGCCCTCCTATATGATCAGGAAAGCCATTCGGAGAAATAAGCCCCTTCAAATTAAAAAAGAATCACATTGGTTAACATTAAGATGCTTTCAAGCGATACATTTTGAAGTGCTAAGGGAAGGTGTTATCCAGCAAGCTATAAAGCAGCCAGGAGAAAGGAGGAGAAGATATACGGCCCCAGGCTGATGGGGAAATTGGAGCTCAGAGAGGGGGCAACCCCACCTGGGGAGGAAGCTCTAAGCTTGGAGGTGAGGTTCACAGATGATGGTGGGGGAGGCCATCTTCCCCAAAGGCCGGGGTGGGAGCGGGGGATGCTCTCTGCAGCCTGTGTGGTCCGAGTGGGAAGGCAGTCATGAGGAGCTCCATTCTGCTCAGAGAGCCAACCTGACCTGGGTAGCCATTCCCCATCCTCACATACTTGCACCAGCTTGGCACATCATCCCCCCACCAGCAGCCCCAGGGGTGGGCTTGTATGTTTGGGCATGCTGAATGGTGTAATCCCCTTGTTCCTACTCTAGTCTCTTGGATAGTGTGATCTTTGGCCTCGTGTGCGTCTTGGATGCCTCCGAAAATGCCAAGAAAGCTGTGGCTCCTCTTCAGACACAGGAACATACATAAACCTCCGTACAACCTCATGGTCCCCTGATTTAGACCCCCTTCCCCCCAGGATGGCCCTAGAACAGAGCATTTCATCATCAAGACACTCAGCCCACAGGACTGAGGCCCTTCTCTCACAGAGAACAGGAAGCTACTTTCCTGAGCACCCACAAGCCCAGCACTGTGCAGGGCCTTGGCGTGAGCTGAGGGAGCTGGTCAGTCTCCAGACCCCTCTGGCTTCTTGGCAACATGCATGCCTGGAGCTCAGCATTATTGGACCTGCCACCATTCATGGCTTTGAGCCAGGGCTTCTCCAGTGCCGGCTCAGGCTAAAGTGTTTCCATGTGGTCCTTTGACTCACTGCACCTAAAAGGCAGTTCTCCAACTACAGCCGGCTGACTATAAATGACATTTCCATGTGGCGGGGAAAGGGGCCAGAAGGCCTCTGATTCCAGCTGGTTCTGGACATCCTGGACCCTGAGATGAGGCTCTGCACACCCAAGGTTCCCCTCTAGGGATGATGTGCAAATGCCCAGAGGCCCTGCTCCATGGGGAGCAGGAGGCCCCACTGATGAGAAACAGAACCGACACTTCCTAGAATTCCGCACACAAAAGAGAAGTTCAATGGAGGGATTTAGAACAAAGAAAAGCCTAGACTTTGGAGTCAGACAGTCAACGTCTGGATCCCAGCTCTATCACTTACTACCTCTCCCAGCCTCAGTTTCTTCCATCTGTAAAGCAGAAATGCATGTCTCCTAGGGTGTTTGGGAGGTTGAAATGGACTGATGCACGTGCAGCACTTAGTACAATGCTTGACCTACAGCAAGGGCTCAACATTTGGAAGTTATCTTTTTTGCCCTTCCTTCCAAGAGGACAAGACCCCTATCTGATGGTGCTTGTGGGGTCTGGCACGGGGAGGTAGATCACAGCCAGGCTTGCTCCCTGCAGTAACCATCCTGATAACCACAAGAGGAACAGGAGATGCAAAGGGAGGGGATATGAGTTACTGTCTCATAATTCCTGTCTGAGGGGTGGGGTGGGGAGGAAGAGGAGGGAGGGAGGGGGGAGGGGAGAAACTGCAAAAATATCTACAAGTGGTTTTAGAAGAGGAATTGAAATTCACAAATCATTGCTGCTATTCCAACTGTTATTTTGCATCCGTGGCAATTCAGTAAGAAGGAATTGAGGTCCGCTCTGAAAGCCTGGGGGGAGAGGGAGGTGCAGCAGAGCAAGGGTGAGGGATCCAGGACTACATCCAGATTCTAGAAGGGCTCTGAGCTCAGGTGGCAAGGGCTGGGCTGGTCAGGAGAGGATTCCGGTAGGAGGAGGACAAAGCTGTGCCTTGAACGATGAGAAGTCTGTTGAGGGAGAGAGACACCCACAATCTATGCCTTGCTGCTCACCAGGCAGGGGTCCGAAGATAAGGAAGCCTGCTCTCAGGGGTCTCGGTCTTAGGCTCCCTCCATCTTCCAATGCACTCGGTCACACACAACAGCCATTCATTTCTGCTTCACTCAGAACAGGAGGTCCCCTCCATAGTGCTGCCCAGGTTTAGAACTCCTAACGGCAATGAAAACGCAGTTCCCTCACCCTACCGCTAGGGGAAGCCGTGCGCCGGTCAGAGCCCTGAGGACACTCCCAGCCCTCCTCAGGGGCCAAGGTCCCTCTCCAAGTGACAGGGGCAGGGGGTGTATGTGGGGTCCTGGGCTGTGAAAGGAAGCTGACTGTGATGGGGGCTCAGCCCCATTTCCCCCAGGACACCCTGCCCAACCTTGGAACTTCATGCAGGTGGCCACACTCATTCTGATGACCCTGCTTCTATGGTCTCTGCATGGGCAGGGCCCCAGCTGCAGGCTTTTCTCCAGCCTTTGTGACCACATACATCTTGTCCTGGACTGATGACATGGGCTCTCATCCTAGCAGGAACTTGATAACTTAGGCACATTCATATCAATCTCTATTCTCATTTAATTTTCATTTTTATTATGCATTTAAATATTGAATGACTTAAATATATTTAAATAAGCAATTACATCTCCCTCCAGTCTTTCTTTTTCAGGGTATGCATTTTCCCACAGTCATAATCAGGGTGCGTAAACTTGCTTTCTTCAGTTATTTCCTGGGCATTTGACATGGCTTCACACTTGTCATATTGATCTTATTGGCTATTCACTAATGGCATCAATGACACACCTCAGTGTATAACCAATCGATGGGCATTTTCACTGGTTACATTTTTTTTTTTTACTGTGTTCAAAGTAACACCCTAAACTATTTATAAAATAATTTTCCTTTTGAGCTATTCCCTTGGAGATGTTCCCAGGAGCTGGATGCCCAGTTGAGAGCTGTGTGAAGATTCTCTGTGGGCTTCATGTTCTATGAATGGCCTCTCACTTATCCATGTGCCAACCAAGCATAGTGCATTCCTGATTCCCATTTTACAGATGAGAAAACTGAGGTGGGTGGAGTGGCTCTCTCCCTGTGCCATTTCTTGGCATGTGACCTCCTCCCTCCCGATGCACTCTGGGTTTAAAAGGAGACCTGAGTGTCTTTGCCCAAGGCTGTGAATGAGTAACAGTGGAAATGCCCGGATGGCAGCATGGAGATAATTATAGGATGAAGAATGTCGCTTCTTCAACCTCTGAAAGAAGCCTGCAGATGGCTGTCTCTGACCAAGCCCAAGACTGCCCTCCTCAGTCCCTCCAAGGACCCTTTAAGCCAGGGAGGGCATGCTTTTTGGATCTCTAAGCCCTTCAGAAGATGTGAAAATGGGGGCAGGTCAGCCACAATGAAGTGCTGGCTGCAATGTATACACACCACCTCAGGGCGCTGCTAATCTCCCAGGTCAGGGCCTGGTGCCACCAGCTGCCCACTGCAGGCACAGAGGCCGGGGTGGCTCTCACCCAGTTGCGTGTATGATCTCACATCACTGGCAGGCGGTCACTGGGCTCCCAGGACCTGGCAGGGGACCATTCGTGGGTACCTCTCTCTGCCCTGCGGCAGCCTGAGCGCCCTGCCCAGCCTTCTCTAGATGCAAAGCTGCCGCAGCTGCCGGGCCAGAGAGGCGCCGGGCTCACACAGGCATCTCTGGCCCCCAGTTGTGCCCCTGGGCGAGGTGCATGGGGCTAACCAGAAACACCTGTGTACATGGAATTTCCTGCCCCAGTTCAGCCTTCATTTCCTCCGCCAGTAAAAACCCAAGGCGTGCAAAGGTGAAAGAAACCAGCCAGTCAATCACCCAGACGACGGCCACCAGGGCCGCAGAGACAGGACTCTCTAAATTAAATTTTAATTCCCACCTGATGGCCTGGCCAGGACAGCCATGATTCAAACCATGTAACCGCCACCACGGCCAGGCAGATCCCTGCCCGGTCCTTGCGGGAATTAACCTCGCCCCTGGGCCAGCGGACAGGGGTGTCAGCCTTGGCCATCAGGTCATGAAATGAGACCCTAAGAATGAAAGCACTCCCTTTCCCCTCCACTTTATTGTGCAGCTGCAAGGGCTGCCCAGCTGATTAGCTGCTCACTGCCCCAGGTTGTTTGAATTATTAGGTGCTGGAGAGATCAGATCCCACCGGTGATTCAGGGACATTTACCAAGACAACATCAAAGCCGGGGGGCAGCCCGGGTCCAAAGTGTAGGATAATGGTCAGGGCCCAAGGGTCTGTGCTCTGTCCTGGCCCAGCAGGTTTAGGTGAGGAGAGAGTTGTAAAAATGCCTCCATTTTTCCAGAATATTTTTTCCAGAGATTCCTGCCGGCTGGAGGAGGTAGGGCTTGGAACAAGAAAAGAGATATTGAGCTACCTGTTGTATGGTTAAACCAACCAAAGCATCGTCAGAGACAATGGCTTGCCTGACCATACAGCTGGCTGGGACCAGTCCACCAGACTCAGTCCATCACTGGAGACTGAGTCATGACTCCCATCTTCCCGTCTCAGCTAGCCATGAAAAGGGCAGGGAAGCGGCCTTGAGGGGGTGATCCTGGGGTCCACAACAGACCTGGGCTCAAAGCCCAAACTGTGCCCTTACACAAGCTCAATTCTCTCAGTTTCAGTCTCATGGTGATAAAATGCGAAATCATGATAGCCCCACATTTATAAGGTTGGTGTGAGAAATAAAAGAATGTCCATGAGGTGCTTTATGCTGAGGAATGTGACAAGCCAGGAGACCAGATGAGGCTACTTTTGCCAGGAAACTTCTGATTTTCTGTCAGTGGCATGTCAGCCATGGTCACCACAGGAACGGAGGTGAAGACTCGCCCTTCAGGAGGACTTGACCCCATCCTAGACACCCATATCCCCACTTCCGGTCTCGTTCAGCCTTTGGCAAGATGCACATGCCCCCTTCCCACCCTGTCTGACTGGTTTCTTCTTTGAGGGGTTCAGACACCAATATGTGTCATTGGTGATGGCAGGTGAGCCAAGGGATGGTGGGATTGGCACAAATCCATCCGAGACCTGGAGAAGCAACTGGGAGAGAGAAACTTCAGGACAGAGGGCTGGGGGCAGGAGGCCATAACCAACTCCCCAGCAGAAGCACTGTAGAGCCCTCATTGGGAAGTGGAAAACATCCAGGTTTTTGACAGCTGCCATCCGCCATCTGTTTAAAAATAGTTTTATGATTTAAAAACTATATATGCTCATTATAATATACTACAACTACACACCATAATGTGGGTGAATCGCATCAACAACTTTGAGCAAAAGCAACCAGACAGAAAGAGAGTTCACACTGCATGATTCCATTTATATAAGGTTTTAAAATAGGAAATGGAATCTGTGGTGTTTAACTCAGAAGCAGGTCATCCTTGAGGGCGGTAGTGACTGGAAGGGAAGACAGGGGAACTTCTGAAGGGCTGCTGATGCTCTGTTTCTTGATCTGGGGACTGGTTACACAGGTGTGTTCACTCAGTGACAATCCACTGAGCCGTACACTCATGATTCTGGCACGTTTCTGTGTCTTTTGTTCTATTTCACAATACATTTCCTTAAAATAAATTGCCAGGTCCTTGGCAACACTGTGTTAAAAACAAATATAAAACATTCATGCTCAGTCTAGAAAATGTTTTTTTTTTAATGTAGAAACTTGGAAACAGATCCCTCATCCTACCATCCTAAGTTACTTCTTTTTATTTTTTAGTCTATTTCCTTCCCACCTTTTGCCATGTATAATGTGTGTGTATTTTATACATTTAGTCGTATTTTTGAACTTAAAAGTGCCTGTGTGACTTCTGTTGTCTCAATATGATATTGTAAGGATTTGTGCACACGTCCTTAATGCCTCTTGAAAACTATCCTTATGACTCTGTAACATGCCACCATAGGGACATACCATGCTTTAACCTAGTGGTTCTCAACCTCAGTTGACTTTGCCCCTCCTCAGGGAGCATTTTGCAACGTGTGAAGACATTTTCGGTTGTCACAACTTGGGGGGCGTGGTGGCTGCTGGCATCTAGTAGGTCAGGGATGCTGTTAAAGAGGACAGCCCCTACAGCAAAGAATTATTTGACCTCGAACGTCAACAGTGCTGAGGCTGAGAATCCCTGTAAATAATTAATAATAATAATAATTAATGTTATTAATAAGGCAACAGCAAACTTCCTAGATAAATCATGCCGTGCGCCTCTGAGTATGTCCTTTGTATCAGTTTCCGTGGGCAAGCTCCGTGTTATGGCCACTTTGCAGAGCTTGATATGTATTGCTAGTCTGTCTTTCAGAAAGTGGTTTCCGTTCACCCACACCATCCCGATCCTTCCCCCTCCTTCTCTAGTGACAAGCTCTGGCCTCAACCTTTAGAGGCTCATGGACCTCCCATTCCTAAAGATATCTTCTTTGCCCAAGACTCCCTCTCTCCCTGTGGCCCATTTTCTCATGCTTTCTCAGCAGAGCTTCCCGAAAGAGGTGTCCACATCCCTCGTCCTTCTCTCCACCCACTGCTCTGGGCACCACAGAAGGACTCCCACCCCACTGAGACTATCCTCAGAGTTACTACAGGCCCCCCCTTGAACCAAACATCAAGGTTGTTTTTCAGTGCTTGGCCACCTAACCCTCAGACACATTGGCCACAGGCACCCCTCCCCCATCTCTCTTAGAAGATTGCCTAAGACTCTCGCACCTGCCACTCCTTAGGGCTGGTCCTCCCCAGGGCTTGGACCCCACCCTTTCTCACCCACAAACACAGAGATGATCCCAGCCCAGCCTGCTCTCCTGAACTCCAGACCTATATTTTCAACCAAAACAAGGCAGCTTGGCCTCTCTCCCAAGCCAGGACACTTGAGCCTTCCGCACTTCACCTTCTTTGGTGATCTTTCTGAAACAAAATCACAAATGCAATATGGTAGACTTGATTTGAATCCTGATTCACACAAATCAACCTTAAAACAAAAATATTTTGGGGACAATCTTGGAAATTTGAATATGAACTTGGTATTAGATATTAAGAAACTATGGGAGATGTGATGATGGCACTGTAGTTGTGTAAAAAAAATGTTCAGTTTTAGTATGGGTTCATGGGAAGTTCATTATACTATTCTCTCCACTTTTTACGAAATTTTTCATACATTAAAAAAAAAAAAACAAACACTGCAAATCTGGCCACATTGTTCTCCTGCTCAGAACATTCTGGTATTCCCTACTGCCTAGAAATAGTCCATACTTAAATGTGTCATACAAGCACTTAGAGCCTTGTCTTGCATCCTTCTCCAGCCTGCACTTCCCCAGACAGACTCTTCTGCTCGGTCTGACAAAAGCCAGGAGCAGGGGGTGATTTGGGTTCCAATCCCCTCCTGTAGTTGGTCATGCTGTCTTCTTTCACCTGAGAATTCCTAAGAATCTTTGCTGCTGGCTGTTTCGCCGCACAACGAATTGGCCATAAGACCAATTGAAATAACATAAAAGATAAAATAGTGAAAATAAAAGAGGACATTAAAAAGGACATAATGAAACATGAAAATTAATAACAAAATTAAAAAAAAATTTTATTGTGGAAAATGAAAATACAGAAACTATTTGAATACATTTAAAATGTGTGTAGATTCATGATTACAGTTGTATCTGGATATATCTTAGAGATCTTCCTTTCTCAAAGTCGATCATTAAGGGTTTAGGATCTAATGTCAGGCGTACATAAGTTCTTTACAATATTAAAAAAATCTGCTGTAAGTCTCTTCAGATTTCCCTGGAAGTAAAGCTGATATTTCTTACCAATATATGTAGCCCATATAACTGGTAGTACACATCTGGACTAGATTTAAATGTTCCATCATATGCCCAGTTTTAAAATTTCACCAAATCATCTAAGCCAAATTCTGTGCCAAATACCAAAATTCTGTCTCCATCATGTTACCCACTATCAAATAGCAAAATTTTTTTCACCGTTTTCAAGAAACTTATACTCATCAGGAATCATGTAACCATTTATTTGGCCGAGGGAGGGGGGGATAGGAAGTGCTGATTCTTTTTTTGCCTCCAACTTCTAATATTGCAATGATAAATTTGGTAAAGTGGCATTAGAGAACAATTTGGATCTAAATTAGCCAAAGAATTGATAATTAATGCTCTCGAAGAGTGTCGTGAATCACTAGCTGCCTCTTTTATACTATCTTTTACGGCCTTGAAAGCAAACTGTCACCCAGTTACTTTATCTTTTACGGCAGAAGTGCCTTATGGCCAAGCGGTGCGGTAAAACTGCTTGCGGGAAAGAGTTTACGGCAAAGGTACAAGATGCGGTTACGGTACTCGGAAGAGGGGACGCAGTTAAGAAGGCACAGCTTGGGGCCCAACCTGGACTTATTGAATCAATTCTCGGAGTGGATTTTAGGAATCTGCATTTCAGCAAGCTCTTCAGGTAATTCTTTTTTTTTTTTTTAACTGTGGTAAAATATATATAACATAAAACCATTTTTAAATGTATAATTCAGTGGCAGGCATTAATCACATCAACACAATATCACAAGCAATCATCACCACTATCTGTTTCCAGAACTCTTCTATCACCCCAAACGGAAGCTCTGTACCCATTAAGCAGTAATTCCCCATTTCTGCCAGCTTCTGGTAACTTCTAATCCACTCCCTGTCTCTATGGATTAGCCTATTCTAGGTAGTTCATGTAAGTGAAATCATACAATATGTGTCCTTTTGTGTTTGGCTTGTTTCAGTTAGAGTAAATATTTTCCGGTTTCATCCATGTTGTAGCATGTACCATAACTTCATTTTTATTGCTAAATAATATTCCATTGCATGGCTATATCACATGTTGTTTACCCACTCATTCTCCTATTGATTGACAGACACTCCATCTTTTGGCTTTTGTGAATAATGCTGCTGTGAACATTGGTCTTTGAGTATCTGTTCAAGTCCCTGTTTTCAATTTTTTGGTGTATATACTTAGTAGTAGAATTGCTGGGTCATAAGATAATTTTATGTTGAACTTTTCGAGGAATGCCAAAGTGTTTTCCACCAGCTGCTCCATTTTACATTCCCGTGCACGAGGGTTCCATCCCCATTCTCAACAACACTTGTTATTTTCCATGTTTTTTTTATTATAACCATCCTAGTAGATGCGAATTGGTATCTCATTGTGGTTTTCTTCTGGTAATTCTCATGCATACTAAAGCTGGAGAACTGTACTGTTTAAAAAGGAGACAGAACTTTCAACAGAGAGATAAGGACTCAGGTAAAGGGAAGGGGATTTTTGTCATTTTTCAAAGAAAAAGAGATTTTTCTTTTTTGTTGTTTTAAACAAACACTGGTTACTAGTGCTGAATTCAGTGGCCCATCAAGAGCACCTTATAGTCCTGAAGCAAGTTTGAAGAGTTTGGGAGTTGGGAGGGCGGGGCTGAGATCTAAGAAGACTGGGCAGATAGTGACTGAGCTGGGGGCAGAGGTGCAGGATTAGTGACGATGGAGCCGTGGAAACCTGAAGTCCCCCACTCTCATGAAGCTCTCAGCAGTGGAAGGGATTGCGTCTGAGCCTCTCTCCAGGGTCTAATGATTTCATGTGTTGACTTTGTAGGATAACTGTACCTTTTAGGAAGAGCTGTAATGAGAATGAACAGTGGGAAAAGCGCCATCCAGCTTTTTAATAAAAAAAACCATGTGAGTCATGGGTGGAGAGACTAACTCCTCTGCCTTCCCACCAGCAGTGTCTGTGGAACAGTGCTCAGTGGGCAAGATATCAGGCTCTGGATCCATCTTGAGACATATTCGATCAGAGAGGTTTTCTTGTTTTCTAGGACTTTAGTCCAGGCTGTGTGAAAATCTCTCCAGAGTCAGGGGATGCCCCTCAGTACCGCGCCCCCCATCACCCTCATTGAGAAGCTGCTGCCCAGTGGGGGTTCTGAGTGTCTGGGAAGTGCTGACCCCTGAGCCCCATAGAGGCTGCCCTCTCCCAAATGCCACATCCTGCCAGAAAAAACACTCACTGCTTTAGGTGGAATTCTGCTTCTTGGACTACACTGGGCCAATTAGCATAGCAGAGCTCTGTGGGTAAGCACACTCTCAATGGGACTTGTAAGAGCCACAGTCAGGAGATCAAATAACCCCCTTGCTCTCTGTGCAGCAGGCCTGGACTCCATCAGAAGGACACGCCCAGCCAGCCAAGACGTAACTTTGGTGCAGACAGCAGGGCAATGAGGCAAGCAATAAAAAGGCCTAATCTCTTAAGGCAACATGAATTGTTGGCAAGAACATAAGGGGAAAGCAACATTAGCCAAGGATCCTTTTCCTCTTGTTATAGATGCCTGCTGACTGCTTGGAAAAAGAAGAGGGGGGGAGGGCGGGGAATCCTGCTAACACCAGTGGGCAGCAAGGTGCAATTTACAGAACTGATTTCCCCCAAATTTTAACAGCTAAACAGTATCATCATCCCAGGTTCAGTGTAAGAAACAGGTTATTCTAGGTATTTCGAGCAAAAGGGGATTTTTGTATTGGGAATCATATGCCAACCAGATTGTGGGAGGAGCTGCATATGCAAAGGGGTGATAATAAGCTGCTGTTTATAAGGACCCATTACATGGCTGAGACATCAGGAAGCTGCTATAGCTGCCACCATGGCTACTGTCACATGACCTCTCCCAGCCTGAAGCTGGTGACCCTCTTTCTTGAACACCTCTAAACTCACAACAGCCAAGCTTGCCTCAGCAGGAGGAAGAGGCCTCCCTCAGCTCCAAACCTCCCATGAGAACCACCAGCTAGTGGGACTTACTTCCCATCCAGAACTCTAGTTGCAAGGGCATCTGGGGAGCTTTCCAGGCTCTCCAAGGAAGGAGGGTTGAATTGAGAACAGGGGTGCCTCACCTCCTCATTTTTCAGTTGTGTCCAGAGAGGTTAAGTCAGTTGTACAAGGTCACACAGCTAGTAGGTAGTAGAGCCATTACTTAAGCCTAAGATTGCAAGACTATGAAGCCTGTTCTTACCCACTGCTTTCTGGGGAATATAGGAGAAAAAGCACTCTACATATTCTAAGCATTCCTATTAGTTATAATTACATTGGTGGTTATTATAGATCTCAGATTAAATTGCCAGGAGACTATTATGGATAAAATTACTCTGGAAGTCATGAGAAATGAATTGTTCAAGTATCAGTGGAGAGAGCGTTCCGAGGAAGTGGTTAAGAGAAAGTAAATGTGACTAGCTGGACTTAGCTGCAGAGCAAACCTATATCCTCCTAGATCTCTGTTCCAGGCTACAGGTTCCTCACTCCCTGCCATTGCAGCCTGGGGAGATTTACAGCACCCTTGTTGAAGGGTTAGCATGGAAGGGCAGTTCTCACAACTAACGCTAGCACGTAGATGCCAGGCATGATGCCAAGCATATTTACAAAGATTAGCTCATTTCATCTGCACAAGAACTTTTGAGGTAGGTGACTGTCTCCTTTGAATTTCATAGATAGGGAGATTGAGTCTCAGGGAGGTTAAATGCCTCATCCGAGGTCACAGTCAGTCTGTGGTAAAGTCAGAGTTGGCACCCAAGTCTGTCTAAGTCTGTATTCTGAAATCCTTAGCCCCTGGCTACGTGTATGTACACTCCCTGGCCCTCCAAGGTCTGGCAGCCCCTCACAGCACACACACAGCTGGATTAAGGCAAAAAGATTGAATACCAGCTGGGTGGACACTGCTTGTAACAGAGCAGTGGTGACCAGCTCCCAGGACGCCAGTCTGGAGAAATCAGTGCAGGTGGCTTCCAGCAGGCCTGGGGACAGCTTGTAGGGCATCTCTCTACCCCAGGGATTCTTTCCAGGTCCATCATGCATTTCCCCCACCATACCCCATCCCTTGGGATTTTTGGCAAGTCCTAAAACCTCATTGTTCCAGCTTGAGAGACGTTCATGGCTTGCTAGTTAAGCCTTGCATTGTATGCATAGAGAAAGAGATTGTGAGAGAGGAAGTGACCTGCCAAGGGTAATTTAGATGGCTAGAATCAAGGGGGTAGGAGCAGAACCCAGGCTGCTTCATCTTCTCCTCAACTTTGGAGCTTACATTTAAAGGAGGAGGCGTCATAGCCCAAACTCAGTGCCCCTAGAATTCCTTCATCACTAAGAAATCCCCCCCAACCCTTACTTGTTAGCTTCTGAGATAGTGATCATGTTCATGTTTTATTTCTTGATCTGGGTGATAGTCATATGGCTATATTGACGCTGTGAAAATTCATTGAGCTGATTACTTATGGGTTTTTTTTTTCATTTTTTATATTACATCAAATTTCAATAAAAAGCTTACTTAAAAATAATGTGGGCTGATTTGCAACAACATGGATGAACCCAGAGAGTATTATGCTTAGTGAAATAAGTCAGATGGAGAAAGACAAATACTGCATGATTTCACTTATACGTGGAATCTAAAAAACAAACAAAAAACCAAAATAAATGAACAAACCAAACCAAGCAAAAACAACACGTAGATACAGAGAATAGAGTAGTGGTTACCAGAGGAACATGTACGGAGGGAGGGGGGGAAATCAGTAAAGGGGATCAACTGTTTGGTGATGGATGGAAACTAAATTTTTGGTGGTAAGTACACTGTAGGGTACACAGAAGTAGAGTACAGTGTTGTACACCTGAAACTTATGTTATAAACCAATGTTACCTCAATAAGAAATAAATAAAAATCATGGTGGCTGATTAGACTTCCCTCAGTACCAGGAAAATAGTCCATGTTTTCACTGAAAAGTATTTTCCTTCTAGTCTTAAGAGCCTGAACAAACCATATCCAGTGCTGCTGTCAACTCAGGGTTTGAGAAAACTGAGGAGTGAAATAGTCAAGAAGGTTTAGGGGCTCTTTGGCAAAAGCAAAGACATTCCTTTTACTTTTTCTTCAGAAAGCAGAAACACACACATACACATACAAGTGAGACTTGTGACAGAGACTTGTAGCTGTTCACAAATTATTTACCTCTTCCTCTTGGGCAAGCACTGGGCTGTACTTCCCAGCCTCCCTTGCAGGTAGGGGCAGCCATGTGACTGGATTCTGGCCAGTGGAATACCCAGAGTGGGTAGAAGTAATGGATACAGATTCCATGTTTGGCCCATAAACCCTCCCATGTACAACCCTTGATTACCTTTTCCTATCTACTGGCTAACTGGAGAGTTCTCTGAGGTCCTAGAAGAGGGCAGAGCTGTAAGACAGAAGGAGCCCAGGTCCCTGGGACATCATGTGGAGGAGAGCCACGTAGAAAAGATGCCTGATCAGGAAAACCTATGATGGGACATTGCACAAGCAAGAAATAAACTTTATTGTGTAAAGTATTGAAATGCATAGCTTGTTTGTTACAGCAGTTAGCCTACCCTGAATAATACAAGAACCATTTTGAAATTAGGCAAATCCTGGTCTCCAAATCACCCCTATTTTCTCAACGTAGAGCCAGCCCCAAAGAATTTTTAAAATCTGAGAAGCCAAAGTGCCCTCTTGCCTGTTACCGATTGACTTTTAATTCAGAAACAGTTGTAATAGGTACCATTTACCAGCTTCCCAGGTGAGTTAGGGCAAGAGGTCAAGGTGGGGAGACTCATTATAAGATATGAGAGTTGTCAGTCCTTTTTTTTTTTTTAATTGTTCTGTCTCCTTCTTTGTTAACAAAGTGCTCAGAACAGCAGCATTCCGAACACATTCAATACAGGGCTAACAGTCCTGTACCACCAGAGGGCAATACTATATAATGGCTGATGCACATAAGATAACTGAATCCTCATGAAAGGGAGAAATGGAGTCAGTAACTATGGAAAGGGGCAGGAGGCTGACACCAGGATTGTGGAAGGTCTCTGCGTGATGGAGTGGGGGACAGTGAGGAAAGTTTCTTCCAGATACGTGACCCCGACCTCCATCTCCTTTGCAATTGTTCTGAGGACCAACTCTGCCTGTAATTTTCCTGCATGTCTGAAAATTCTCTAGCTGAAATATCCTGTTGCACGAGGTAAGGAAAAACTGTGCTGAAGCTACCTTCCACCAAAACATACAAATGTGCAGAGCTGTTAGAAAAGAGACACTGAGGGAAAAAAAAATAGATATAAAAGGAGAAGCACATGAGGAGACAGAGTCCCATTTTGTTTTCTCTTGGGCCTGGGGCCTGCAAAAGTTTATAAGGAAACAGCAGTTTCTCTAGCAATACCCTGTGGTTTCTTATTAAAACCCAAGGTTGTGAGTTCTGCTTCCTGGAATGGGTGGGGGATGAGGTGGGGTCTAGCTTTTTTCCAGACCAAGCTTCTAGCTGAAAATAACTAGAAAAGAAGACAGAAATATATATATGTATCTTTTAAACTGTTCGATGGCATTAAAGAGCAACCAAAGATCGCTAGAAGCAAGATCTCAGAGAGAAGGGGCAGCCAGGAGTCTAAGCCCAATATTTGGCATCCCTTTTTTCCTTGAGAAGTTTGGACCTTTTTTTTTTTTTTTTTTTTTTGCCGTACCGTGCAGCGTGTGGGATCTTAGTTCCCTGACCAGGAATCGAACCTGTGCCCCCTGTATTGGGAGCACAGAGTCTTAACCACTAGACTGCCGGGGAAGTCCCTGGACTTTTGATTGAAGCGCTGATCAGAAAGTGGCAGCTGAGAAGCTGAGTAAGAACTTTTGACAGCCTCTCACCAGGTTGCAGGAACAAAAATTAGAGTCTGAGACCTGCCAATCAGGAGAGGATACGATGAATGGCCCAGGTTTTCAGTGGGGATCTCAAAGATCTACTACCTAGGATAAGAGGGTCTTAGGCCAGATTTCCTGGAAGACAGAGCCAGAGGCAAAAGCTTGCATGCTGCCACTTTGCCAGGAAACACACTTGCAGGGAAGCTGGAGTGAGGAAGAAAGGGAGTGGGGCAGAGCAGAAGGGAGAACGTGTGTAAGGGAGGGTGTACTGAATTCTACAAAGCACCAGTTCTCAAAACCCTCAATGTCGTCGAAAACAAGGAAAATCTGATACTGTTACAGACCAGATGAGACGTGATGACTAAATATGAAGTGGTATCCTGGAACAGAATAGGAACATTAGGGAAAAACTTATGGAAACCAAATAAAGTATGCAGTTTAGTTAATAGTTATGTGCCAATGTTGGCTCCTTAATTGTTACAAATGTACCTTAGTAATGTAAATTGTTACCAGTAGGGAAAAGTGGGTGCAAGGTATATGGAACTCTCTGTACTATCTTTGCAACTTTTCTGTAAATCTAAAACTATTCTAAAATACAATTTTATTTTAAAAAAAAGAGTAAATAGGTAGGTTAAACCAAATGAATTTTCTCTGGTGAAAATGTGAATAATAATGATAATGTCTTGTGGGATTATAAATGTGTATTTAACATCACTTATAATTAAATCATATACATATTAAATATTAATAAACATAAACACATATAATTATATTACATACATAATTAAAACACATACATAATTAAAACACACAGCAATAGCTCAAAGGCAGAAGGATGGGGATACATGGAGTTAAGATGTTCTAAAATCCTTGTATTGTCTGGGAAATTGTTAAAATATTCATTTATATTAGATTTTAATAAATCAAAAATGCATGTTGAATCTCTAGTTTCATCACCAACAGAATAGAAACTGAATGCGTAACTTAGCAACCAATAGAGAAGAAAAATAGAATAATAAAAATACTTAATATGAAAGAGTAAGAAAGGAAATTGAACATAAAAGAGGTAGGACAAATAGAAAATAAATAGTAAGTTGTAATGCTGAAACCTAAGTATCAGTTATAACATTAAGTATGAATGAAGAAAATGCTCCAATTAAAAGTCTAAGAGGAGATTTAGAAACAACAACATTATGCAAATGTTTCTTTAAATAATATACTTTAATTATAAGCATACAAAATTATTAAAAAATAGAGATGGAAAAAGACATTCAATTCAAGCAGTAACTAAAAGAAAACTGGTGTAGCTAAGTAGACTTCAAAACAAAGCATTATCGGAGATAAAGAGGAATCATGTATATTAAAAGAGTCAATCCACCAGAAATATATAACAATTCCAAATTTGTATGTACTTCATAACAGAGGCTCAAAATATAAAAAACAAAATTAGATAAAACTAAAAAGGAAAAAGACAGATCTACAACTACAGTGGGGGACTTAAATACACTTCTCTCAGCAACTGATAGAACAAGCAGGAAAAAAAATCAGGATTTAAAAGAATCGAGCTATAAAATAAAAAAAGTTGACCTATAACATACATACTACCACCTCTAAACAGTGAGAGATTGAGTATACAATTGACCTTTGAACAACATGGTTTGAACTGCGTGGGTCCACTTATATGTGGATTTTTTTCACCAACTGTATAGTACAGTACTACACAATCCACGGTTGGTTGAATCCAAGGATGTAGAACTGTGAATATGGAGGGCTGACTGTAAAGTTATACTTGGATTTTTGACTGCATGCGGAGTCGGTGCTCCTAACCCCCTGGTTGTTCAAGGGTTGACTGTACCTTCTTTTCAAGTGTATATGAACACTTGCCAAAATTGAACATATGTTGAGCCATAAAGCAAATTCAAAGAACTGAAATCATACAGAAGATGTTCTCTAACCACAGTAGAATTAAGCTAAAAATCAATAACAACAAACTAGAAAATACTCAAATGTTTGGAAATTAAGCAATATACTTCTAAATAAATCATGGATCAAAGAATATCACAATAGAGAGGAGAAACTATCTGAATAATAATGAAAATACAACATAGGAAAACTTGTGAGCTGTGGACTGAATGTTTGTGTCTCCTCCAGATGCATGTGTTGAAGCCCTATTCCCCAGTGTGATGGTATCGGAGGTAGGGCCTTTGGGAGGTAATTAGGTTTAGACGAGGTGACATGAATGGAGCTCCTATGGTGAGATTGGTACCCATAGGAGAAGAGGAAGAGACAAGAACCTTCTCTGTTTTCACCATGTGAGGATACAGCAAGAAGGTGTGCAGATCAGGAGAAGGGCCCTCACCAGGTGTTAAATCTGTTGACACCTTGATCTTGGAATTTTCCCCCTCCAGAATTATGAGAAATAAAAGTCTGTTGTTTAAGCCATCCAGGCTATAGAATTTTGTTATGGAATGACTAAGATATTGTGGAATATAGTCACAATGGACCTGGACCTGGAAGGAAATTTATAACCTGGAATTCATGTAAGAGAAAAGAGGAAAGAGCATCTATCTCCAGGAAGTTAGAATATCAACAGCATATTCAACCCAAAGAGGTCCACTTCCAGGTGCATGAAGTGGTTTGTGGCAAGGCAATGCTCCCACTAAAAAAAAACCCTGGAAACACAGACAACTTATAAAAATCATATATTCAAAAGCATCAGAGAACT
Organism: Eschrichtius robustus; assembly: GCF_028021215.1. Classification (NCBI taxonomy): domain Eukaryota; kingdom Metazoa; phylum Chordata; class Mammalia; order Artiodactyla; family Eschrichtiidae; genus Eschrichtius; species Eschrichtius robustus. Next base: position 113,047,310 of record NC_090825.1, on the reverse strand, counting down.
ACTGAGGCAATGGAGATTAAAGGATAAGATTTCATTGAGGGGAGAACTTTTTACCAAATGAGGGCAGAATACACATTATTTTCAGGAGACATTTATATGGTCGATTCATTTTCAGTAAAGATGCCAAATCAAACCAGTGGGGAAAGATAAGTCTTTTCATCAAAAGGTTCTGGAACAACTGAATATCCATATGAGAGCAAATGAAACTTGACCTCCCTACCTCACACTACATGTAGGATTTAATTTGCCATGGATCATAAACCTAAATGTAAAAGCTATAACTGTAAAGATAGTAAGGAAAATATCTTCATGATCTGGGGTAGGCAAAGATTTCTCAGAACTAGAAAGATATAACTATAAAAGAAATCATTGAGTGGAATTTATCAAAAGTAGAAATGTCTGTTCATCAAAAGATACAATACCATCAAGAAAATAAACAGACAAGCCCCAGACTGAAAGAAAATATTGACAAGATAGATAACTGAGAAAGAACTTATATTCAGAATACATAAAAACTCCTACAACTTAATAATTTAAAGGAAAAACAACCCCATAAAAATAAGCAAAAAACTTGACAGACGTTTCACAAAGGAAGATTTTTGAATGGCTAATAAGTTTGTGAAAAAGTGCTCAACATTACAAGGCATTAGGAAAGTGGCAAGGATGTAGAGCAACCCAAACTCTATTACTGGTAGGAACATAAAAGAGTACAACCATTTTGCAAAAGTTCTTTGGCAATTTCTTAGCAAGTTAAACATGCACTTACACTTTGACTTAGCAATTCCAATCCTAGTTATTTATCCAGGAGGTACAAAAACCAACTTATACAAGAATGCTCCACACACCTTTTTTCACAATAACAAAAAAAATTGGAAAAAAAACCCAAACCCAAATATTCATCAGCAGGAGAGTGGATAAACAAATCGCGATGTATTTATACAATGTAGTGCTATTCAACAATAAAAACAATCAGTGCACACAGCAACATGGATTGATATCCCAAACAAAAACAACTGAAGACAAAAGAGACATACTCTATAATTCCATTTTTATGACGTTCTTAAACAGTCAAAACCAATCCGAGGTGAAAAACATCAAAACGTTGGTTGCCTCTGGGGGTAGAGATTAACTGGGAAGGGACTCAAGGGAACTTTCTAAGGTGATGAAAATGTTATGTATCATGATAAAGGAGGCAATTAAGTGATATATCCATTTGTCAGAATCGTAAAGCTAAAATGTGTGCACTTCCATGCATGTATATTTTACCTTAAAATGAAAGAACTGTTAAAAATCATCATCAGGTAGGGGAGTTCGGGGGAGTATAATGGATGCAAGAATGGCAGAATTTGATAATTGTTGTAGCTAGGTGATGAATATACTGGCGTTAATAATACTCTCCTCCTTACTTTGTAAATGTGAATTTTTCCATAATAGAATTTGTTAATGAAGGTGAAATAAAGAAGTTTTAAAATTTCTTTAAAGAAGAAAGAATGAAGAGAATTAGTTGCCAGCAAGTCTTTATTAAAAGAAACACTAATGGTAGTTTTTCAAGAAATAAAAATGAAAAAGAATCTGAAAAAGAATAGATATATGTATATGTATAACTAAATCACTTTGCTGTACACCTGAAACTAACAACATTGTAAATCAAATACACTCCAATATAAAATAAAATTTTTTTTAAATAAATAATTTCAATTTAAAAAAAGCAATAAATATGATCCACATGGAAACATAGATATACAAGAGAGACTGAAGAGCACCAGAAGGGATAAATATGTGGATGAACATAAATTAATGTAACTATACAGAATAATCCTAATAATACGGAGTTTAAAATATATGTGGAAGATTCATGAGAATAATGAAAAGTTGAGAGAGTTAAAAGTATTCTAAGTTAAAATATTCTAAGGTGTTGAAATTATTGAGAAGATAGGAAAAATAATTTTTTGGTAAAATATCAAGCAGACGTCTTGTAATATATGTGGTAATTTATTACAGTAGTAATAGGAAACTAATGTAGTATCCACTGATGATTTTTGCCAAAACTAATCCTTACTTTGATGGTTGCACAATGCTGATTTTCCAACTCCAGCACTCCCTCTACATTTTCTAGTTGCCACTTGTCATTCTACTAAAGGAACAGAACTCCCCCTTTCTATATAAATAAATAAATATTAAATGTATAAGTATCTATTAAATATATATTTATATGCAATATACTATATGTATAAGTATATATTATATATGTACATATATTATCTTTTTATAATCAGTATGGACTCATAAATCTGTCAGATTGTCCCAGATTTGGCCCATGGGGGCCTGTTAAACTGGCTCATTGTTGAGCCTCTTTAACTGGCTCCCATCATTTTGTGAGTGTGTGTGTCTGTGCATGTGTATTTCCCTACTTCCTAGCATAGCAAGATATTCCAGTCTTATATATTTCCTGCCCTAGCCCTAGAATGAGCCATTTCTCCAAGGAGCCCTAGACTCCTTTTAGTAGGAAATGGTATTAAAAATCAAGATCTGGGTATTAGATATCCATATTGCTACAGGGGTGTCTTTTCTTCTTGGCCTTTACAGCAGCTAGAGCTAGGAAATACATGCGTGTATAATAAACACACACACACACATATATATATATACACACACAAATATATGTGTGTGAACATATACAGACATGTACACATATATATTTATATATACCTATTTTAGAAATGAGTTCACACCAGTACCTCCAGTCCCAATTCATCCCCATAGGGCTCTTCCTTGCCTTCCTCCATTCCATATTTCTACATTCCTTTTCCCCATGGTGAGAACCCTGGCTTCCAATAATATCAACACATTTACTCTTTTTTCTAAAACCTATAATAGATCCAAAACTATTTTAGAGGACTTCCCTGGTGGCGCAGTGGTTAAGAATCCGCCTGCCAATGCAGGGGACAAGGGTTCGAGCCCTCGTCCGGGAAGATCCCACATGTCGCGGAGCAACTAAGCCCTTTCACCACAACTACTGAGCCTGCGCTCTAGAGACCGCGAGCCACAATTACTGAAGCCTGCGCGCCTAGAGCCCGTGCTCCGCAACAAGAGAAGCCACCGCCATGACAAGACCGCGCACCGCAGCGAAGAATAGCCCCCGCTCGACGCAACTAGAGAAAGCCCGCGCAGCAACAAAGACCCAAAGCAGCCCACCCCCAAAAAAATTGTTTTAGAATTGATTTTCCTATAGCATTGCAAAAAAAAAGCAAACAATAAAAACGGTTCAGGATTTGTTTGTAACTCTTCCTTGCCTCCCTTCCTCACCACAGACAAAGTATCAAATACTGTATTCATAAGTAAAGTCAACTGCTTCTTTGCCCACCCCTGCATTCAGTAGGGTTATGGTATTCATTTGAAATAAATTGGGTTCACTGGTTTTAGTTTGATTTCAGTTTTAGAAATGTTCTCCCTGTTCATTCTTACAGATGCAATTTTAGTTTTTGAATATGTGGAACTCTAACATACTTCCAAAAGCCAAAAGTGTGCAAAATATACTTAGAAGAGTGTTACTGTCTCCCTTGCTTTCTGCCCCTTACCCCTTCTAGTTAACTATGTTCATTGTTTTCTGGTTTATCCTTCCTGTGTTTCTATTTGTAGAGATATATGTATGTTTTCTTATTTTGCCTTCTTTCTTATACAAAATGTAGCACACTATATATGCTCATTTGCACTTTGCTTTTTTCATTTAACAGTATCTCCTGGAAATCACTCCATAATCAGTTCATAGAGATCTTCATCCTTTCTTTTTACAGTGTGTAGTATATACTGTGTGTATGTATCAGAGTTTATTCAACCAATCTTACATGCTTGGATATTTAAGTATTTGTCAATATTTTGCAATTACAAATAGTGAAGCAATGAATAATCTTGAAGGACTGTATTTTCGTGTCATTGGGGTGCATTTTCAGGGTAAATTCTAAAAGCAGAATTGCTTGGTTAAGGGTACATACAAAGATAATTTTATTAAATACTGTGAAATTCCCCTCCATAAGTCTGTAATAGTTTGTATTCCTACCAGCAATATATGAGATCCTGTTTCCTACAGCTGTGCCAACAGGGTGTAGTTTCAAGCTTTTGAACTTTTGCCAGTCTGATAAGTGAGAAATGATACCTAGGTGTATTTTTATTTACATTTTTCTTATGAGTGAAGTTGAACATCTTTTCATATTTTAAGCACCATTTTTATATCTCTTTTGTTAATTGTTTGTATCATTTGAGCATTTTTTTTTTTTCTTTTGGCCGCGTTGGGTCTTCATTGCTGGGCATGGGCTTTCTCTAGTTGTGGCGAGCGGGGGCTACTCTTCGTTGTGGTGCTCGGCCTTCTCATTGAGGTGGCTTCTCTTGTTGTGGAGCACGGGCTCTAGGCACACAGGCTCAGTAGTTGTGGCGCATGGGCTTAGTTGCTCCGTGGCATGTGGGATCTTCCCAGACCAGGGATGGAACCTGTGTCCCCCGCATTGGCAGGTGGATTCTTAACCATTGCGCCACCAGGGAAGTCCCTGAGCATTTTTTCCATAGAATTTTAAATCTCCTCCCCAGTTTTCAGAAGATATATTTATATGACTGCTGTGGACTGAATTGTGTCCCCCCAGAATTCATATTGAGGCTCTAACCCCAATGTGACTATATTTGGAAATAGGGCCTTTAGGAGGTAATTAAGGTTATATGAGGTCATAAGGATGGGGCTCTAATCCAAAAGGATTAGTGTCCTTATAAGAGGAGACACCAGAGAATAATCTCTTCTATTTCTCTCTCTCTCCCTGTACACGTGTACAGCGGAAAGGTCATGTGAAGACAAGTGGCCGTGTGCTCTGGAAGAGAGATTTTACCAGAAACTGAACTGTACCAGAACCTTGATCTTGGACTTTCCAGCCTCCAGAACTGTGAGGAAATTCTATTATTTAAGCCACCCAGTCTATGGTATTCTGTTATGGCAACCTAAGCAGATTAAGACAAGGACAATAACTTTTACCTGTGTTATATTTTGCCAGTATTTTCTTCCAGTTTGTCATTTGTCTTTTTTTTTTTTTAAATTAATTAATTAATTAATTTATTTATTTATGGCAGTGTTGGGTCTTCGTTTCTGTGCGAGGGCTTTCTCCAGTTGCGGCAAGTGGGGGCCACTCTTCATCGCAGTGCGCAGGCCTCTCATTATCGCGGCCTCTCCTGCTGCGGAGCACAGACTCCAGACGCGCAGGCTCAGTAGTTGTGGCTCATGGGCCTAGTTGCTCCGCAGCATGTGGGATCCTCCCAGACCAGGGCTTGAACCCATGTCCCCTGCACTGGTAGGTAGACTCTCAACCACTGTGCCACCAGGGAAGCCCTGTCATTTGTCTTTTGACTTTCTTATGGTGGTTTTCTTTTTCCATGGAAAAGTTTTGTTTTGTTTTTTAATGTAGTCAAGAGAGAAGTATTATAATAACCTTTTCAGATAATTGTGGATATTGTTCTCTGATTCTACACCCAAACTTATTAAGTGGTAGTTTCCTAACGGTTAGTAGTTATGTAGAATATTAAAACATATCACTGGACTTTTCATACTTTGTGACATTAAATCCATTGGTTTTTCTTTCACTTCGAATGAATTCTTTTTTAACCAATGCATGATGTTGTAACATCATGCATTTGGAAAATATAAGTTCACTAAGTTATACTATCTTATATATTACTAAGATATTTAAGATCTTTCCAAACGTTGACAGATTTGTATTATATAACATCAAAAAATTATATTAGTTAATACCGTCACCAATATCATCAGAAAAGTTTTTAAGTTTTGGGAAGCTGTCAACTGTCAAGCTCATGGTGGCAGACACAGGCTTTAAAAAATTTTTAAATCTGCTCATTAAAGACACTTTTAATTCTTAAGTGAAACTGTGTGTGTGTGTTGAAGAATTCCATGACTGCTAACAGTTTGGGGCCACTGCCTTGATTTATGCTAAGACACAGTTTTACCCACCAGTGCTTTTGTAATATCAGTGCAAATGTCAATACAGTGAAAAAGGCAAATAAGGCCTTACTATTAATTATGAACGTAGTCTCGACCCACAGACCCCAGTAAAGAGTCTCAGGGACCCTGCAGTGGTCCCTTTGAGCACCACTGCTCTACAGGTAGCCTAAATCCTTTAAACCGTATTTTCAATCCAGCTCTAACCTCAGGGGGGAAAATATTTAAATCTAGAGATGCCTCTAGGCCTGGAAAAAGGTAATGTAGCCCTGATGGTTTTCCTTGGTTCCTTTGTTGTTCCCAATTAAGGGTAAATATTCATCTGTACTTCTCTTAGAGAAGGGCATTAACTGCTTACACAGACAGGAGGGGGTGGGGATTATTGAAAACATGGGAAGGAGTCAGACGTTACCGCCAATTACAGATCAAAGAGAGAGAACTTACCTCTGCAGTAATGAAGTAAGGAAGAAAGGCTCCAATGGAAGAGACGAGACGGTGGTGCATCTGTTCCATGGAAAAGACCACATCTGTTTGCTTGCGGGGGGCAGAGGACGGTGGGGAGAGGTTTATTTCTTTCCTGGGATTTCTCCACTCCCTCAAGCACTCACATTCACTTCTCTTTGCTTGAGTGTGTGATGAAAAGCTTAGGAACTAACTAGAGACCCACTCCCTGCCCTTCCACAAATAAGGTCAAGCTAAACCAGGGAAATGGTGACACCCCACCGTTTGACTCTCAGATCATCAAAGGTCTTGGAGAACAGTCAGGGTGGGGCCAGGAGGTGCTGGGGAAATGCACGAATGCTCAATCCTGCCCATTGCCTGCCCTGTCCCAAGATGTCTGGAGGGCCATTTGGCTACCTGTGTTAAAGCTTGTAAACTATGGCTCTTTGATCCAGCAGTTCCGCTTCTAAGAACTTATCCTCAACAGTCAGATGTGCACAAAGATGTATCTCTAAGGACATTCATCAGGTCTTTCTAATAGAGTGGGAAATTGCCTGAAAGAAAAACAGTAACAACAACAATAACCAATAATAATTGGTTAACTAAATAATGGTACAGCCCAGGATGTTTGGGACAGTGGTTCCCAAAATGGGGTCTGCAGATCCCCAAAGGTCACTGAGACCCCAGACTTTTCATGATAATGCTCAGACATTATTTAGCTTTTTCACTGTCTTGGTCTTTGCACCAATGGTGCAAAAACAATCGTGGGTACAACTGCTGGTGACTTAGCACATATCAGCAATGACACCAAACTGTACTAATCATCATTTTATCCTTTATTGCCAAACACTCACAGAAAAAAAAATCCCAACAGTTTCACTTAAGAATGTCCTTGATGAAGCAGTAAAAATCACTAATTTTATTGCTCTTGACCCCTCAGGACACATTTTACATTTTAAAATGTTCTCTGTGACCACATGGGAAGTATTTGTGAAGTACTTCTGCTGTATAACAAACTAGGATGGTTGCCTTGAGGAAAAAGCATTTGTGTGACTGAGTTGTGGGCTAAACTAGCTGCTTTTTTCATGAAACACCATTTTTATTTGAAACAACGATGACGGACAGCAGGGCTACATTAATATTTTCATGGGCTCCAGGCACTTTTGCTTTTTTGGGCCCCTTCCTCTATAAAAACATATAAAAATTATATTTTATGACTACGTTGGTATAAAGACAAATATATTAATGTTATATTTTAAAATATTTTATTCGATCTAAAAGAAGTAACCTTCATTTTCTTCTTCTGATTTTAAAGAAGTTGAAACACTTTCATGGGCCCATAAAGTCATGTGGGCCTGGGCTCTGTTCCTAATGGAGAAAGTGGGCCTGACTGACAGACGAACTGTGGTTGTTCAGACTCGGGTGTGTGCAAGGCTGAATTCTCCATGAGGCATAGTTGTAATATATCATGTTAATATATTTGTCTTTACACCAGTGCCGGGGGTTTTTTGTTTGTTTTTGTTTCTGTTTTTAAATGGAGGAAGGGAGCCCAAGAAGGTAAAGATGCCTAAGGCCCAGGAAATTCATAATGCAACCCTGTGTATATGGTGGACATTTTCTTGAAAATGAATAAAATGAACTTGTCACCTCAAGAAAGGTAATTGTGACATTATGTTGCCAATGGTAAATTTGAACTTACAAGCAAAAATTACAATATTGGGAAATTTGTATCTGCCACCATGAGCTTGAAATCTTCTCAGTACTTAAAAACCTTCTGTTGATATCAGCGGTGATATTAAGGAATGTGATCTTCTGATTGTACCATGAAAGGAGTTCGCATTTGGAAGACTGGGAGATCTGTATAACTCAGTGAACCACTGTTTTCCAAATGACCAATGAGTGATTATACCAAATCATGCATGGCTAAAAGATCCATCAAAATAATGGATAAAAAAATAAGATAGACTATTAAGGAAATTAGCCCTTTGCCTGTGGTGTGAGTTACAAATAATGTTTCCCTAGCTTATCATTTCTACTTGGACTTGATTTATGGTGGGTTTTTTTTTTTTAATGCAGACTTTTAATTTATTTTTTATTTTATTTATTTATTTTTTTAACATCTTTATTGGAGTATAATTGCTTTACAATGTTTTGTTAGTTTCTGCTGTATAACAAAGAGAATCAGCTATATGTATACATATATTCCCATATCCCCTCCCTATCCCACCCCTCTAGGTGGTCACAAAGCACCGAGCAGATCTCCCTGTGTGATGCGGCTGCTTCCCACTAGCTATCTATTTAACGTTTGGTAGTGTATATATGTCCATGCCACCCTCTCACTTCATCCCAGCTTACCCTTCCCCCTCCCCGTGTCCTCAAATCCATTCTCTACATCTGCGTCTTTATTCCTGTCCTAATGCAGACTTTTTAAATGTAAAATAAAATTTAAGAATTCTGCTCATTCCCCCCCTAAAATAAGATAGATTAATAAATCCGTTCAAAATAATACAAAAGTAGATTAACGGATTTTTATGTTACCAAATTCAAAAATTTATCCATTGGTTTCAGATTCTACATTGCTATTAACCTTTAAGAAACTACTACTTTTTGAGTTTTGGTATGGTATCAAAGAAGAACATCCAAAAGTATCTGAAAAGGATATTAAAATCTTCTATCTTTTCCCAAACACATATCTGTTTTTTTTTTAATGTAGGCTGGATTTTTTTATACTTAAAACAATAGATAGCAACGACCAAATACAGGAGACATTAGAATCTAGCTATCTTCTATTAAACCAGGCATTAAAGAAATGTGCAAAGTTGCAAGGCAATGACACTCTTCTCACTAAATTTTGTTTGTTTGGAGAATATAGTTATTTTTCATACAAATACATTATTTATATTAATGTGTAACTTGTTTACATATTAACATTTAAAAAATGAATAAATTGATATTTAAGATCTTTCTGTTTTAATTTCTGATAGAACAAATATTGACAGATATAACCCACATAAACAAGAGCTCTTTGCAGTCAGTAATTTAAGAAGCTAAAGGCATTTTGAATTCAAATAGTTTGAGAACTGCTGTTGTAGAATACCTGGTTAAATGTTCATAAAGGACCATTAAGTTTAAAAAGCAGGTGACAAGCCCTAAATGCAATAGGAACCCAAATACATTTAATATTAAGTAGATATGGATACAAGGGCTGAAAGGGAAGCAGTGGTTCTCTCCCAGTGGTATACCTAGGGTGATTTTTTTGAGCATTTTTATTTTCCAAGTTTTACATAGTGAGCATGCATTTATTTTGCAATTGGAGGGGAAAAAAAGCTGGTGGAACCCTCTGAGCCAGATTAGGGGAGAGTGCATGTCACCATCTCCGAGGTGGAAGAACAGGGCACACAAGTTAGAGGGGAAGAGAAAGGGGGGTGGAGCCTTTTGGAGAGAGGTGGAGAGAGGGCATCTTGAACTGCTCCCAGGGACAATATTCCTAGTGAGTTCTATGAGAATGGCACACTGCGGGGGGGGGGGGGAGTGTGAGGGGGATGGCACTAAGACCGCCTCTTGGAGGGGTATAGACTCTAACCCAAGGACAACAGTGCATGACTCAGTGGGGACAAAAAGACCCAGTCTGAATGGCGGGGGAGGATGCAGAGGATAGATGCTGGGTACAGAGGAAACCAAGCCCCTAGAAGGGCTCTCTTCAGGACTGAGCCATGAGAACTCAGGTCCCAGATGAACTTGGATTTGAACGCCAGCACCAGCCTACCTGCTCTTTGATCTCCAGCATATTTCTTAGCTTTCCGAATCTATAGTGTCTTCATCTGTAAACTGGGGATAGAAATGTCCCAGAAATAGTGTGCCTGCTAGGGCTGATGTGAAATGAAAATCATGGGATACATGTGATTTGACACATAGTGAGTGTGCAATAAGATGGAAAGAAAAAATAGCCTTGTAGGCATGACCCACTTCCATGTCACCAGGGAAATCAACTTAGAAACCAAAGCTGGTGTGGAGGTGAGTGAATTACTTCTTGGTGCCCTAGGGTTGCAGATTGGGATCTCTTACACAATCATGCTCTGTGTCTGGTCTTAGCCATCACTAACGACCTGGGGAAGAGGAAGCCTCAGGTCTGTAAACAGCCAGGGCACCAGCAGGCTGCAGGCATCTCCCCCTCTCCAGACGTGCCTGGCCTTCCCTACAGCCCAGCTGTTCTCTCTTGTTAAGGTTTCTAGGAGTACTGCTTATGTTTCGGACCAGAGCCTGGGCAGTGTGGCAACGCACCTGGAGGGTTTTTCTCCTGGAAGGAGCCTGGTCCACAGCAGGTGCTCAGCAAGTATTTGTTGAGTGAATTATTGAAGTCTGGCATCCTCCCGACTTGCTGTGGCCTACAGAAGCCTCACCTGGTGGGTGGCCCCTGCAGAACTGAGGGACCTCCCTAAGGAGCAGGGAAGGACAGAGCAACTGGGGTGGGGGGTGATCTCTGTCCCTTTCCAGGCACCTCTCTGGAGCTTCCCTGGGGGAGTCCTCACACATCCTTAATGCTTTGTTTTTGGACCCAAAGAAATATCATTTCTCCAGTTTCACCTCCTGTAATTTTCCCCTTCACTCATTCCACTTTAGCCTCACACTCACTCTTCCTTTCTTAAAAATTGAGATATTATTGACATATAACATTGTGTGAGTTTAAGGTGTACAACCTGTTGATTTGATATATTTATATATTGCCATGTGACTACCACCTTAGCACTAGTTAACACCTCTGTGATGTCACACATTATCTTTTTTTATGGTAAGAACACACTCACTATACCTTGACGATTTCAGAGACGCTTCTGCCTCAGGGTCTTTGCATTTGCTGTTCCTGCTGCTTGGAATACTCTTCCCCCAGATATCCACTTGGCTTGCTCCCTCAATTCATTCACGTCTTTGCTTAAATGTCACCTTCTCATGGAGGCCTTCTCTAAAGTTTGAAACCCCACCCCAACTCATACCTCCTATCCCCCTTCCTTGCTTTGTTACTGAGCCCAAGCTTGTACTCCTTGCCACACGACAGGCCAATAAATCAAGAGATGAGTTGTTGGGCCAAGGAATAATGACTTTATTCAGAAAGCCAGCAAACCAAGAAGATGGTGGACTTGTGCCCCAAAGAACCATCTTGCCTGAGTTAGATTTCAGGCTTCTTTTATACTAAAAGGGGAGGGAGTAGAGTCAAACATTTGCTGGTTCTGGTCAGTCTCTGGAGGGGATGTGTTAATTTCTTCCTCCCTGCAGTCATTCACAGGTTGGCCTGGTCAGGATGGTTCCTGTGAGCTAACCAAAGGTATTTTAGTTTCATGCTCATTACCTTGGAGGCAGGGTTCGCAGAGATGGGCCATTATATATAATTTAAGCTTATAGGAAACACCCTTTTAGTGATTAACTTGTAGTAGGATACAAAATTTCTTCCCTATTACAGCTTTATTTTTCTCTATAGGCTTTACACCATCTGGCACATCATCTCTTTTGCCTATAACCTTTCTTTCCCTACTACACTGCAAACTTCAGGAGGTCAGGGATTTTTGCATGTTCTGTTCACTGCTTCATTTTCATCACCCAAATTGGAGCATGGCACAAAGTATGACCACAGTAGTTAATTGAATTAATGGATGTGTGAATGGCATGTTTTGGACACTGCTTTGCACACTTTTAAAAAAATTTATTTATTTATTTATTTAAAGTATTTATTTATTTATTTATGGCTCTGTTGGGTCTTCGTTTCTGTGCGAGGGCTTTCTCTAGTTGTGGCAAGCGGGGGCCACTCTTCATTGCGGCGCGCGGGACTCTCATTATAACGGCCTGCACACTTTTAAAGTATAGTGTAAAGCATCATGGTGAGGGGAGGAGGTTACCACCGCTGCTACAGGGGCAGCTTGAGGGAAGGGAGGGGTCTTTAATGACTCATAATCTCCCATCACCAACTCCAGCAGCCACAGAACAACTCTGCGGAGGGTATGTATTGTTATCTAAAGTTGGTCCACAGCTGGGTGCTGAGGTGGCTTTGGTGGAGGGAGAGGAGAGAAGGAGAGGGAAGGCCCCTATTTAAGTCCTTGGGATGGGTCACTAACGCCTTCAGGCCAAAAACCAATTTAGGAATACAAGGTAAGTTTTGCATCGGCCCCTCTTTCTGCTTGTTTGCAGTTTAAAAAAAAAAAATGTGTGTGATGATAAAGAATCACTGTTTGTCTTAGTAAATCTCAACTTGGGTCCAAGAGTGAACATTTGCTGAATCGACGTAAACGCCTTCCATGCAACAATGCAGATCCAGACTTCTAGGGGTCACTATGAAGAACCTCAGGGGTGCGCATTAGTTGGTCGCGGGGAAGACCAGGTTTGATGGGGGCTTGTGTCTAAAGACAGCGGGAGGTTCTGAGGTGCGCGGGAGGTTTGCATTGGTTGGGGAGGGAAAAGTGCTTGCTGGTAACAGCAATCGTGCCTCCCTCCCTGCGTTAATGGGAAGGTTTCTAGGGATGGGCAGCAAAAGCCCCCCTCAGTAGGCGCTCAATAAGTGTCACTCGAGACGCACAGGCTGGGACGCGCGCTGGAGAAGCGCCTCTGCCGGGGTCCCGACCCTTTCCCAGGACTTAACTGAGGGCGAGTCCCCGGCTCGGGCGGGACCCAGCGTTCAGTGTCCTGGCGGGCTGACCAAGGGCTGAGGGCCAGAGCCAGGGCCGCGATGCGGCCAGGGGACTGACCCACCGACGTCCAGGCGGTACAGCGCGGAGGATCGCGCGCGCGCAGCCGCGGGCTTGGGGGTCAAGGCCGGGGCGCCCGGGTGGCGCGGGAGGGGTGGCCGGACGCGCGGGGACGGGATGGGATGTGACGAGCGGCGCGCTGTGCATTGTGGGAATCCCGGGGCCGCGGCTACTGGTTCCAGTTCACTCAGCAGCGGAGCCGGGCGGAGGGGGCGAGCGCGGGGCGCGCGGGCGGGAAGCGAGGAGGCGGGCGGGCCAGCCAGGAGCGCGGAGAGAAAAGGCGCGAGCGGCCGAGAGGGCACAGGCCAGACACCTTGCTGCTGCTGCCGCTGCCGCCGCCGAGCCGCCCCGTAAGTGCCGCGCGGGCCCCCTCGCCGCGCACCCCGTCCCCGCCGCCCGGGTCCGGCCGCCTCGCTCTTCCGGCCGAGGGTACCTGGGAGCCTCCGGGCCTGGCGCGTACCGGGCGGCGCACGGCCGCGCTCGGGCCGCCGGACTCAGCGCGGCCCACGCCGGGGCCTCGCGCGCGCACGGCGCCCTCCCAGGCCTTGCCCCGGCCGCGCGGGAGTCCCTCTGGTTTTGTTCAAAAAGCAAACCCGGAAGCCAACTTCTCTTAGAACCGCGTCCTCCTGCCTGCGCCTGGGCGCTTTTGTGGGCAGGAGACAGCCCTGGCCCGTCCCCCGGCGACCCTTCCCGGGGCGGGCGGGCTGGACTCGAGGCCGGGGGAGGCGGCGGGGAGCTGGCCGGCCGGCCTGGGCCTGGACGCCCGGGAGCTGTTGTGTGCGGAGTTGTACTTGGTGAGGCGCCCGTCCGCCGGCGAGTTGCCGTCCCCGGCACAATAAGTGGGGCCCGAGCCCCAGGTGGCCGTGGTGTAGGCGTCTGGCTGGTATCTGCTGGGAGGGTGGGGTGGGGGGTTGGGGGATACTTGCGGGACTGCAGCCAGGCGGGCGCGGGGAGGAGTTTGTCCAGGGACTGCCTGGAGAGGGGCCACGGGAACCCCCGCTGCTTTCGCTCGTCTTCTGACCGGCCTTTTGTTTGCTTTGTGGTTGGGAGTTTTTTTTAAGGTAACTCCGGAAGGCTGTAGGTTCCTCGGGTGGAGAAGGCCGGGAGGGAAGAGACTCGCTGGGGGTGGGGTGGAGTGAGGAGGTGAGTGTGCAGGATGCTGTTGGCCATGCCACCTGACAACAGGTGTGCGGAATGGCGCGCCCCACGTCCACTCCTGCAGGGACCACAGATCACTCAAGGATCTTGTCAGTAGATTGCTTGGAAGGTTCTTTTAGACAAGATGTTAGGGAAAAATATTCCTGAGTTTGAAAGTAAGAGACTTATGTATTGATACAAACAGCTGAGACAAGCCTTAAATTCAATAATTACAATTACCACGAAGTCCTTGTAAGACTTTAATGATCCAATAAACAGCATATAAGAATAGACAATTAGAGCGGCACTCCTGCTAGCTTCTCTCTTCTACCCTTGTGGCTTGAGGTTTTATCATTAAAGAGGGGGGAAAGTGCTTTGTTACAAGGCTTCCTGCTCTAGGGACTCAGGGAATTTTGAACAGTTTTAGGTTTGAGTGGGACACTCTAGTTGTGAATTAGATGGAATCCGTGTACTCCAGGCCACGTTTCGGTTACTAGTCTTTCAGAGGAGTTATTAGCTCTGAAATGGACACCTCATGCCTGCAACTGGAATTAATACCCCTTGTACACAACTAACCAAAGCTGGGCAGTAGCATCTCAGTCTTGCACAAGAGGCTACCCTATGAGGATAAATGTGTTTTTAACCTATTTTTCTTTCTTTCTTTCTTATTTTAAATCCTCAAGACTTTAAATTCTTCTTTACTCTAGTTTTAGGAGGAGAGTGGGAAATCTTTCCACTTTGTTATTGTTTTAATCTCTTACCATTGTTAATGCTGATCCCTAGATAAAGGCGTTTAGTAGGAGGGAAGGGGTTAAAGTATATGAAAATTGTTTGAGGCAGGGAGGGCCTTTAGAATGAGGAAGGGATGGCTCACATTTTATTAAACTTTAAGAGTTGTCTGGAACATCACACACGACACTCTACACTTTACACAACTATAAGTCACTAGCTTGGTCTATGCCAAATGGGCCAAGATCAGGGAGGGGTACGTCTCAATCTGCCATTTCTTCTGGTCCTCCAGACAGCAGATCTCTGGAAGATCCCTCATCCCTTCCTTCCAAGAGAGACTTGGACTACATACATGTATTCTCAGACCTGCCTCTAATAGCTTCAGAGTTAATGGCGCCCCAAGCCATTTAAAGGAGCTTTATTTAAATAAACAAGCATAAACTGAAAACCCAACCTGACAAAACCCAACAAGAATCTATATGTGGTGTTCATCAGAATTTCAGCAGCCTCTAGCTCTCATTTGAGTGTGCCTTTGGATTTATGTCAGCTTTTTCAGAGCCCCATTCTTGGCACATGGACTGGGAAGGGGCAGGGCTCAGTGGGGCCCATACCTGGCTTATGGGTCCTTCCTGAGTTCTGTAGGTTTAGAAATACATTGGGCCCCTCCCCAGCTCTTATGAGTGAGCCCAAGTGGGTCAGCTCTTCATTCCAAAGAGTTGTAAAGCTTGTTAACTTGGATCAAGCCTTCCAGATCAGTGTCTTGCAGCTTTCGGTAAATATTTCTTGAGAATCATTTTCTTGAGGGTCAGGCACTAGGGACAGAACCTGATCAGGAAATGTCCAGTCTTGCCATGTCCCTCCACCTCCCAGGAGGGGAGGGGGCTGGAGGTTGAATCAATCACTAGTGGCCAGTAATTTGGTCAGTCGTGCCTCCTATGTAATGAAGCCTCCATAAAACCCCCAAAGGACAGGGTTCAGAGAGCATCTAGGTTGGTGAACAAGTGGAGATTTGGAGAGAGTGGCACACTTGGAGAGGGCATGGAAGCTCCATGCCCTTCCCCAGACCTTGCCCTATGTATCTCTTCCATCAGGCTGTTCCAAGTCATATCCTTTTATAATAAACTGGTAATCTAGTAAAGAAAAAAAAAAAAGAAATGCCCAGTTCTTATCTTTGGGAAGCTGATATGAGGAGGAGAGGGCAGGCAGGCAGCCATTGCAGGATCAGTACAGGAGGCCACAGTAGATCCCATAGCAGCTCCCAGACAGTAACCTATTCAGGAGCAAGCCCTTACCAGGCACGGAAAGGCCAAGTAAGAGTTGGCTGGGCAAAGGAGGGCAGGTGGGGACAAGTGTTTGAGACCTGCCCCACATGTGCAGAGCCTGAGAACAATGAGAACAGGTCATATGGGGGAACTACCAGAGGCTCAGGATGGCTGGATTCTAGAGGGGAGTCAGGTGAAGCCAGGGGGCCAAACAGACCAAATCACAGAGGATCCTGATCAGAAACACACTGAAGGATTTAAACTTCTTCCTAAGAGCAGTAACAAGCTCTGAGTAGGAGGAAGGCTTGAGTAGGAGGAAGATGTGGTCAGATGTCCTTTATTGGGAATGCTTCATCAGTTCAGCAAATATTGAGTAGCCTCTAGATGCCAAGCCTCACCAGGGTCTTGCCCTACTGAAGCTCACATTTTCCTCTGATGGCCTTCCGTTCGAGTGATTCTCTCTGAGTTTCGCACAACCTTTAAAAGGGAGAGGAAGTTTGAAGGAAAATGTCCTTATGAAGCAAGCAGACACTGCCTTACTGTTGCTGAAGAATAGTGCTGGTTCCTTTAGTGTCGCTCAGGAAGTACACCACGGAGTGGGTTTGCAGAGGTGAAATTTTAATCCCAGCCTAGCTTCCTGCTAACTGTTCCTGCTTGTAGTGAGTAACACTTGTGTTCAGCTTTTGTTTTTTTCCCGCCATTAAAAACCTAACACATGAGGAGAGTAGTATCTGCTGGAACAAAATGTGTGGTTTAGGGTTTACTTACTGTCTCAATTTATCCTTCTCTCCTTGTTTGCAGTCCCTTGGTTCACTGAGGGTGGACTGTAAGTTCTTTAATCATCCGCCTCATTTTATGGTGTAGTGTTTTATGAATGGAGAGAGATGTTTTTCCTGATTGGCCAGAGTACCAGACCAAGTCTCTGTTCTGAGCCAATCAGAGTGCAGCTTGTGAACCCCTGCTCTGTGAGTGATAGTTGTGTAGTATATCCGCATGCCTCTGGGGACATGACAGCAACGACACCGTTAATCATTTGGTACGATAGGAGTAAACGGAAGAGAATGCAGTAAACAGGATTAGTGTCCTGCGCTTCAGAATTAAGTGTCTCGGGTTTGCCTTCGTGATTGGAGTTGATGGGAAGGTGACAAATGCATGTGGACACGTGGGCATTTATCCAGCTGCAGGGAATGGATGGGGCAGTCCTCGCTCTGTAACAGCGACTTGAGCGCTGATAGCTCAGATTCCTCCATCCTTGGGTGCTGGAGATAGGGCTGTCTTACTCGCAGCCCCCCAGCAGTTCTAATCAATATTTTGCTCAAGATCAATATGCACACATTCATTGCTTAGATAATAAAAGACTTCACCATTGACCATTCCAGTGGTTTTGTGAGTGTCCTGATTATTTAAGAGTTTTCTATGCTGCATCTTTTACAGAGGTCAGCGTCTTATAGATATGAGGAAGGTCAGTACTTTCCTCTGGTCTGTGTTACTGCGCCTGTCTTACGGCAAGAAGAGAGATTGCTGGAGCCATAGAATGGTCAGGGAGTCAGAAGGCCTCTGCAGGCTCCAACCTCAGCCATCAGGGAAATTGCAGTGTTCCCCTCCTGGGAATCCCCAAGGTAGCTCCACAAGCTCCCTGAATTTTGAGGGTCTGGGCTTCCACACGAATGGTCCCAAAGAAGGTCCCGGACTGGTGTCTCACTTACCACATCTCTGAGTCCTGTGGCCTTTGGAAATGCTGCCCTCATTTTTGTCAGGAGAACCCCATCCACTGTAACTAATCAGTCCCAACCCAGCCAGCATTTGAGGGCCTCTCAGGAACGAGGCAGGGTGGTAGGTTCTTAGAGATACAGTGGTGAACAGAGCAGCCTGGTCCATCCCATCAAGACAGACAAGGAAATAGGCAGTGGTGATACAGTGTAACAAGTGCTAAGAGTGGGATAGTTGGCTTTAGAATGTTTATATAAATTGGATCCGGAGTGGCAATCATGTTGGAGGGAGGGGCTGGAAACTGCACTTGCAAAGCACTTTATATAAGACTAAGAAAAGCGATTGAACATATTTCCATGGTGGCTGAGGTGCATCATAAGGGATTTTTCGCTGGGCTCAGGGGCCACCGCAGGAGCGTCTACTGAGGAAACAGAGTGATTCAGCCTGGTGGAGCCCTCATTGCTGGAAATAGGGAGAGATGAGCCGGAGGTCAGCGGGACCTTGCGTGTAAAGCTAGAGTCTGGGCGTGGGGCTGCTCCACACTAGACTGGGACTGGGGGCCACACGGCACAGCCACTGCAGGAATGGGTCTCCATCGCCAGAGGACATGTTGGGACCACTAGGTAGGATTGCCCCAGACTGAGGGCTGGAGAGAGTGTTCCAGACTGAGCGAGTGGCATGTGCCGAAGGGTAGAAGTGGGAATGAAGGTGGTTTGCAGCGCACTGAGGAACCAGTTAGGGTGCCCTGTTGGTGAGGAATAGAAGGGTGTGGTAGGATGGCCGTTTGCCTTCCTGAACTCTGTTGCCCCTCCTCCTTGTTTTTGTGTCCGTCTTATTCATGGAATCCTCACAGCCAGGCTTCTCATTTGGTCCTGTGCTTTGAGGACAGTTCACGTTGTAGCGGTCTCATCTCGATCGCTGAGGGGCTTGTCATCAAAGACCTGCTTCTCACTCGAGCCTGGCTCTTCCCTCTACAGCCCCCTCCACCAGTGTGTCTCTGTGTGAACTTTGGGTTTCTGCAAACAAGGTTCATGTCTATTGTGAATGATTTATTGTTGGAGGAGTTGCAGAGATAAAGACCACAGAGATCCCTTCAGGACCAACCACAGAATTTTCATTTCCTGGCCTGATAACAGTCAAAAAGACCGCCAAGCTAATGTTCAGTAACGAACAGATGCCAGGATTGCCTGAAGACCTATCACTGTCTTCAAAGCCTGTGGGGCCCTCTACAGGGCTGAGGGCTTCTGGTTTGCTGAACAGGGTGCCCCCCTGGTGGACGAGTCCAGGAAGGAAGGACACAGCTTTGTTAGTTCGATAACGTATTATTGCTGTTTCTCCTGTGGGCAAGCTCAGTGCCCTGAAGAGAAGGTGAATGCAGAAGGAGCCACTTTCTCCATGACGTAGGACTGTCCGTCTCTCAGAAAAGGCTAGACGTAGGACATGGGTCAAAGTAGGCTTTGACTGGTCACTCAGACCCTGGTTTCAGGGTCAGCTTTCAAGTTGGTCTGTCAGGTTACAGAGACTGGCTGTTTCTTCTTTTCTTCGGAGCACAGAGCTGGAGGACATTTCCCAATCTCTCTTGCAATTAGGTGTGGCCACGTGACCACGTTCTAGTCAGTGGATCACAGGGGTGATGTGCCCCACTTCCAGGCCTGGCCTCTGAAAGCCCCCATGTGTTGTTCTCCATGGCCCTTTCCCTCCAGTAGTAACCCTGAATTGTGCATTGAAGGGTGGGAGGAGTCTGGATCCACAAATCGTCCTGCAGAGAAGCACCAGCCAGTCATGGAAGCCACTTTGGACTTTTCACAAGTGAGAAATAAGCTGGCGGGGGGCGGGGGGGCGCTTATTTGTTACAGCAGCTAATCTAGGACACATAGGCTTTCAGTGGTAGGGCTGTGACTTGAATCAGGTCAGTCTGACTTTGGAATTCGAGTTATTAACCACGGTGCTCAACTGCCACTTCTGTCACAGCCACTCTCTCCCCCCACGTTGGTGCCTGGCCATAGCTGCCCACATCCTGTAGACCTCTGAAGAGCAGGATGGACCCAACATGTTCTTTGATTGGTTGATCTGGAGATTGCACATCATTTTCCAAATGATGTTTTAAAAATCACCACAGGTTACTGGATGTCATGAGGCTGCATGGCTCAGTCAGAATTCTTTCAGAGCTGTGGCTGCAGCTTGGGGATTTATAGTTAGAAGTGCAGGAAGAACATGAGGAGGGGTGAGGAACAGAATCCCTTGAGGACAGGCCCCTTGGGGAGGGGATGAAGACTCGGGCTGCTCTATCAGAGAGGAGCCTGACTCTAAATAAGACGTGAAGATGTTCTTCTATCAGCAGAGTGGCAGTGATGTTTAAGATCTTTCCTGGGACCTGGGGAGCTACAGATGAGTTGACTTACAGCACCTGGCATGGAGTAGCTCCAGGTTGAGTCGAGTTGGGGAGACAGGCACACAGATATATGCCGGCGTATGTGCTGTGGGAACACAGAGCAGTGAGCAATTCCATGGTCAGGACCGAGGAGAGGGGTCATGTGAGCGTCAGTTCAGCAGGTTGGCAAGAGGACAGAGGGTGTTTCAGGCAGGGGAAGCAGCCTATATAAAAACATTCTGGACACAGCTTCACAGGTCAGGAATTCAGGGGCAGCCTGGGACATCAGCCTAGGCAGGGGTGGCAGAAGCAGTGCTGCAGAAGTAGTTGAAGGATGCTGTTTGTGGCTGGCTCAGGGTGATGGGGAACCAGCAAAGTGGGCGGAGATCCTCTGGGGTCCATGGAGAGAGACTGGTGCTGGGGAGAACAGGTGAGAAGTAGTGGGAGCTGAACCAAGGCAGGGAGGGCGAAGAGAAGGGAAGAGGCTTGAGAAGTTAGGGAAGCCTCTGTTGAACCTTACTAATGACTGGGAGCTGCGGAGGTGGGCAGAGAAATAGGGACAGGGTGACTCCCGCCTGGCAGCTTGATGCATGGTTTTGCCACCGCTGGGGCTGAGAAACCCAGAGGAATTCACCTGCCTGTGGGACTTAACAAGTGGGCCCTGCCGCAGGCAGTCAGAACAGCTCTGGAGCTCAGCAACCAGGTGTGCGCCGGCTTAGGGACCTGGGAGTTACCAGCATGTCGACTAAGACTCTTGACTCAAGTCAGAGGGAAACCCCAGGAGCATTACTTTTGAAGAATAAGCGTGTCTAGGGCCCATCAGTTCCCTCAATGGTAGTGGCTCCTCTCTGGGACAGGACATTGTCCCATTCCCACAAAGGCAGCCCCAAACATACCCAGACAGGTCCGCCTGTAGACAGAGCTGGAGTCTGTGCTCCAAGAAGAACAGGCTTCTCCTTCTGGAAGGCGGAAGCATTCAGATGTAAAAGCTCTTAGTCCAAAGGCATGGGGTTGGTCTGTGAAACACATTTGCATTAAAGCAGAAGACTGCTAGGAGCCCAGTTACAGCTTTTCCCTGCAAACACACATGCACACACGTGTGCACATACCATTTCCTGCTCAGAGTGAGCATGGGCACCTGTTTGCAGGAAATGTTTTCAAATAGAGCTCATTACAGAAGAAATGGAGCCAACTAATTGTTTCAGAAAAACCAGACCCTTCTGGGACTCTCTTTAGCACTTGGTGATCAATTAAGACTTGGTGCCCGCCTTGACAGGGTGAAATACAGGGTTCTCATCACAGAGGCCTTGAGCCCCCTTAATTCTGGTGAGCCAGTCAGCACAGCTGCCCCAGAGTGTCCAGGAATTCTGCTCTCTGCTGTTTTGGCCATCTCTCTGTCAGGCAGGTGATCTGAGATGATCTTGGGGTTAGGGTCGGGTGTCAGAGTAACAAGGACTCCTAACTTTGTGGCTTCCATGGTCATAGAGACATGGACTGTGGCAACTGGAGGGGCCCAAACACCGTGGAGCCTGACCTCAGTTTACGAGAAGATGAGACACCTGCCCATTTTATTCAGTGGTCTGAGCATCAGTGACTTCTAGGGAAGGCTTGTCTGACGCCCCAGAACAGGCTGAGGGCTCTGCATAGCCCCTCTCCCAGCACCCTGCACTGGCCTTTCACAGTTACCATTTAAATGACTGTAGGGTTATTTATTGTTTCTCTTCCCCACCAGCTCTGGGAGAACAGGAACCACATCTGTCTCGTGCACTGCTGTCTCCATTCCCCAGCATAATTCCTGAAGTGAATGCATGAATGACTTGAATGCTCTTAGTAAACATTTGTGACCTTACTGTGTGGTGCTACACTAGGAATACAGTCGGGGGCAGCCCTCTGAGACCTTGCAGTGTGATGGGAGAGATGGCGGGGTGGGGCGGGGGCGTGTGCACGTCAGTGCTGTGGTGTGAAGCACATAGGAGCCCAGAGGATAGAGCACTCAGGGAGGGGTTGGCAGAGGGCAGAAAAGCCTGAAGGATAAAGGAGGTCCTGGTTAACGGGCACAGCCACTGTGGAGGAGGGCACTTGGGGGGACTGCCTGTGTTTGTGTTTAGACCTAAGGAAGCACAGGTAAAACTAGATGGGTGTGCCAGGCCTAGATTTCTAGGGCGTTTTGTGACAGGCCGAGGGCCCTGATTTTATCTTGGGAATTGTGGCAGCAGGGAAAACTTTAAAACCTGGGCCATGGCGTATTCAGACTTGTGTGTCCGGAGATAGCCCAGCCAGTGGAGGGCAGGTAGATTAGAGTGTGGCCTGTGGTGAGAAGTCCTTTTCAGGAGATGTTTGTGATCATTTGGTTAAGATAGTGGTGACCTGGATCCGGGCACAGTCGGGGTGGAAAAGAGAGGACCCCACAGTAGGTGTTGAAGAGGGGGGATCCTTCGGACTGGGGGGCATTTTGGATGGGAGTGGGTGGGGACCAAGGAAGGAAGAACTCTCCTCCCTCTTCTCTAAGGACAGGCCTGTCTAGCAGTCTGGAAGTGCTCAGAGGGCCTCTTACTCCAACCTGGCTGCCCACTGAACTCCTGTGAGCTGTTCTTGCCTCTCACAGGTAAAGGACCTTAAGGTAGAGATGCTGCTTTCATCAGAGAACCTAGGTATATGCCTTACATCTTCATTCTAGGGGCAGGTGACATAGTTTTCTTTTCTTTTATGAAGGCTTTGGCAAATTTATCAGCCCAGGTCTCAAGTGTATGGAAATACAATTATTAAACAAGCGTATAGATGGTAGCCAAGAAATCCCATTTTCTTTTGCATCATGTGGCATAAAGGTGAGGCACTTAAGAGCAGTCATTGTCAGCGTAACGTTTAAATGGAAGTGGCCGATAAAATTGATGTCATGGTATAAAATGTGAAAAGCGAAGCCGTTCTCTTTTCCAGGGCTGAAGCACACCGGCAGAATGCAGAAACTGGGCTCGTGGGGCTCAGCGGCTGCAGGCAGTGGCATCTGCTGGCACAACCCATTTCTTCCAGGGGCCAGAAGGCATGGGGGAAGGGGAGATGCACTGTCCCCAGTAATCCTGACCCGTGTGTCTCTTGCCTCCACAGTGTGTTTACTGATCCATCTCCAGGACCACCGCCATGTCCAGCCGGGGTGGGAAGAAGAAGTCCACCAAAACCTCCCGGTCCGCCAAGGCAGGAGTCATCTTCCCTGTGGGCCGGATGCTGCGGTACATCAAGAAAGGCCACCCCAAGTACAGGATTGGAGTGGGCGCGCCCGTGTACATGGCCGCCGTCCTGGAGTACCTGACAGGTGAGTGTGCCCGAGTCACTGCAGACACCACAGCTTTCCAAGGATTGGTAGGACCTTGTTCATTTCTTTTATTTTGAAATTTTTCAAACCTACAGAAAAGTTACGAGAACAGTACAGTGAACATTTTTACCTAGATTCAACAGTTGTTAACATGTTGCCCCACTTGCTTTATCTCCCTCCACCCTGTGTATGTGTGTGTGTGTGTTTGTGTGTGCACTTGGACGTTTCTGGAGAGCCCAGTCCAGTTGTTTTGCAGAATGTCCTTTAATCTGGGTTGGCCTAAGGCTTGGATTTAGGTTAAATGTTTTGGTAGGAGAATTCCATAAGCGATGTTGAGTCCTTCTCTGGCATCATGTCAGAAGGCGCCTGCTGTGGGTTTGTCCTGTCATTAGTGATCTTTGCTTTGGTCATTCGATCAAGGTGGTATCTGTGCATTTCTGCACATCCTGGATCACAATCTGTCACCCATTGGCTTTAGCATTCCTTGATGATCTTACCTGGATCTGTTATCACTATGGTGGTTATAAAATAGTGATTTTTCTATTTCTGTTATTTTTCCTACATTTGTTAGTCAGCATTCTTCTGTTAAGAAAAGCTTTCCTTCTGCCCTTCCCTTCTTTTTATTTTTTGTTCTATCAATGTTGGTTCACGGATTTTTAAAATTTAGTGTGTTATACACTATCATGTCATTACTCGTTATGGTGGTCACATTGTCTCAAATTTGACCTTCAAGCTGGTTTTTATGTCCTTCTGCCCCCTCTCCATCAGTTTCTGTACATTTCCTTGCTTTCCAACATAATGAGATAGTCTCATCTCCCCCTGACCTTCTCCTGCCCTAGTCTTGGAATCAGCCATCTCTTCAGGGGTGTCCTTGGTCCTTTTCCCAGATATAATGTTATTGGTCTTATTGGTGGCTCCATAGCAACTGTGGGAGGCCAGCTGGGCAGGGTTACCACCCCCCATTTTTAGTAATGAGAAAACCAACCTCTGGGCATAAAAAGATTTGCCTAGGGTCACATATAACCAGGAAGTGCTTGAGAAGGGATGCACATCCTGCTCTCCTTTTGTAATGCTTTTACCACTTTTTGCTTCCATACACCATCAGGGTAGGTGGCAGGCAGCGACAGCTGTCTCTCTAGAGCCAGAAAGGAGAGACTCAAAAAGACAAGGCGCCTCTTCCAAAGGGAAGTGGTCAGGCAGTAGAAGAGCTGGGTCACTTCCTGCTATCCCAGGCCTCTCAATAAGACAAGACCAAGGTTTCCCCCACAGAGAACACAGTCATGAGGGTTATAGAGTTTTTTTGTGTTCTGTTAAAAGAGTCTAGGCGTAAAAAGTAATTGGGGTTATAGTTGTGAGGCCTTTGCACATATTTGGAACTTGGACCCTCTGCTTGTCAAAGACTCATAGGTGGCATGGCTGGTAGCATGAAGTAGGCCTCATTCTTCTCACTATGCAGATGAGGAAACAGAGGCCCAGAATTTATGTGTCACATCCAGGAAAACCATGTATAACACTGGCAGTCAGCCAGGGAGACCAGGGGAGAAGTCACTAGATAGGACTCAGAGAACATTTTTAAGGTCTGGCCCGGCAGTTTACATGCTTTGTGACCCAGAGAGAGTCACTTAACCTCTCTGGACCCCAATTTCCTTACAAATCAAATGGAGACAGCAGTCCCTGCTTCACCAACTCCAGGCTGCTGTGAGAGGGCCTTTGTTTGAGTATAATGGTAAGCTGACATGATGTGCAAACCCAGCCAGCCGGTGTTTCCTGGTTCCCGAATGCTATGATGCCCCCGGCACTGGAGTGACACTGGGGTGTTCACAGACACATTCGTTAGGTCAAGTACAATAGCAGTTTCATTTCTTCTGTCAAGCTTCCTCTTTTCAGTTAGCAGGGCGTTGGTGGGGGGATACCATTGCTCCATCATGTCTGAGGCAACTACTGTCTGTGCCACACAGAAAATCTGTACGTCTTCCTTGTCTATGCCTGGCTGGCTCTGAAATTGAGTGCAGTGCTCATGAGGGCCAGGTCAGCAGGTCCGTTCTCATGGGGTCCAGGCACCTTGACCCTGCACCCTCCCCACCAACTGTGCCTGTCTCTGGCTGTCATGGGTGCAGTAGTGGTCCCAAAGAGGGGTGGGAATGGTCAGGGCAGCCCAGCCCTAGAGCTGGCCAAGTCGCTCAAGGCAAATCCTTACTCTGGCGTTAGCCATGTTAACCTCTGTATATTAAAGAGTAATATATATTTTTAAATTTTACCATGTCCTTCCAGCAGAGCTATTAGCTGAATCTGAGCCACTTCGTCTGCCTACACGCAGTGCTGAGTCATTGACGTGACTGTTGCCCAGTGCCTGCCCCCGACTGGGTACCTGGTCTGTGTGGTGGGGCCTTGAGGGACGTCCTGAGCACTGTACTCCATCACTGTTGGTGGTCACTTGTGTCCGGTTGCCTGATGGGACAGGAGCTGAGTTCTGGGGCCACATCCAGTGAAACATTGCTCCATCCCACCCATCAGGACAGTGCTGTACACCCACCCTCACTGCTCTCAGGCGGTGATCTGCCCTGAGCCCCTCGGGCTGGGATGTGGGAGCACTTGGGTATTGGGAAGTCCCGGGCATCTGCCTGCTCAGAACTTTGGTTTTGGTCCCTGAGAGAGAAGTAAAGGTGGACCAGCTCGCTTTCTGCTCTTTTCTTTTGTTTCACTGAAGACCCTTTCCCACCCATTCCACATACTCACTGAGCACCTGCTGTGTGCCTGGCACCATGCTAGGCTCTGTACGAGTGCACAGGAATGATTGGGGGGAAGAAATGGTCTCTGCTCCGTGGAGCTCTCACAGTCTAGTCTGGGAGAAAGAACCAACCAACCCAGATGGTTACTGACTGTGCTGAGTGCTGTGGAGGCTGTAAACGGGACAAAGGGACCCAGGTGGTGATGTGGCCCAGGAGGGCTTCGTTGAGGAGGAGACATCAGCTGAGACCTGGAGAAGGAGACGGTGCCGACCAGCCCTGCGAGGGCTGGGAAAGGGGCCCTGCCACCCACTCACCTGCGCACAATGCACCTACTGGGTGCCAGCCTCTTCCCAGAGCTGGGAGAAGCCAGGAGAGCAGCACTCACGCAGCTTAGGGCCGAGTCAAGGATGTGGCCCAGACATCATGCTCCAACACAAGGCATCTGAAGGAAGTACCACCCATTCCGCAGGTCCTCATTGAGAGCTACGGTGTGTCCGGTGCTGAGATGTAAGCCAGAACAAGACCTCCCCCCAGCCCAAAGAGCTTTGTCCAGAGGCAGGTACAGGCAAGAAAAAGGCAGTGATGATGTAGGACCGCATGTGCTAGGAGTAGGTTTCAGAAAACGTTTCCTGGAGGATGCTTGTTAACCAGTTGACCAGAGCCGCCCTGCTTGTCTAGTTGTCACCTGAAGGGCCCTATGGAGGGATTGTTTTCTTCTCTTACAGGTGGCGTACACAATTGCAGGCATGGTGATGGGGTGCCACACAATGCTCTTTTGAAATGGCTGGGCCAGGCCTCCTCCTGTGAGAAGGCCCCGGTGGAGAGATGAGGAGGGGTCTGGATGCTCACGAGTTGCTGAGCTAGCTGCAGGGCCCACCTAGGAACAGGTAGCTCTGGAGCAGGGAGCTGACATCTCCTTGGTGGCCAGCCAGGGGCACCACTTGGGGTGCCACGATGTTCAGTAGAATCAGGTAGAGGCAGCAGAGCCAGGTGGTTAAGAGTGTGGACCTTGGTGTCAGAGCTGCCGTTTCTTCACTGTGGTCTTAGGCAGGTCACTCACATCCCCAAGCTGCAGTTTTATTATCTGTGAAATGGGGGTTACAGCAACTGTGTCATAGAGTTATTATGAGGTGGAAATGAGAGGATGCACGTGAAGTGCTTTTCTGTGCCTGCACAGTGTAGGTGCCCAAATGCTAACTGGTAGCGTAAAAGCAGAGGGAGGAGTCCCCAGTAATCCTGCTCTGGCTGCTGAGGTGACTGAGGGTTGCCCACTTCCTTTAGGGATGGCGATGGGGGCTGTCACTGCCCACTCATGCGTGGTGTCCTTTCATCAGGCACCTGTAGAACATCTTGGCTGTTTCAGACCTACTCGCTCTGGTTTATTTCAAGCTGCCATTTGACCCCTCCTCAAGCCTGAAGCACCCTCAACACCAAGGTGCCCTGTTAACCGAACTCTTCTGTCTGGTATTGAAGGCCACTTCTGTCCTGAGCTCGTGGCACACTCATGAAAACCTTGAAGGGTTTTCTGGTTAGCTAGGAGCTGAGCATGCCCAGCCCTGGGCCTGTGTTAGGCCGGAGCTGAGGCCAGATCAGCATTAGAGCATCTGGACAGGCAGCAGCCCGGCAGGCCAGGGGCCGTCAGGCCCAGATAGATGATCTCCTGTGAAGAGCATGTCTTCGGGGGTGAGGGACCATGCTCACTCATGGAGTACTTCGTGGGTAAGTACTCCTCCTTAGGGTCTGTTCAAGGCTGGGGTGGATGTGGGAGGAGGATGTGGCCTTGCCTCTTGCTGTGAAACTTGAAGCTGGCGTCTGTTTCTCTTCTTGGGTGCAGAGCCCAATCATCTGCCAAACTTAAAAGGAAAAGGCAACATCTGGAACAAGCTTGAGTCTGGCGACCAGACAGCTCCTTCTGCGCACCTCTATGTGCCTGGCAGCCCTTCTGACTCTTCCCAGAGCTCCTCCTGAGGAATGTGATGCTGTTTGCTGGTCTTCCCAGTGCCCCAGGACAGTCCATTCTCCACCCGTTGGCCCTTGACCTTCCAGCCTAGGTGATGATAGTAGCCCCACCTCTTGGGGTTGCTTTGAAGATTGATATTGCATCTTATGACTTTAGCCAGCATTCCTACCAAACACTCAATAAATGATGGATAAAAATAAGTATTATCATGGGGAAACTGAGGTAGTTTCTTTGAGGCATCATCTTTGTCCCCATATTACTGTGGTACTTTTTTCTTAAATGATATTTAAAGGGAACTTGAATTTAGTTCAGCTCAGAAAGCATCTTTGGAGTTTCTTCCCTCTACTCAGCACAGCACTGCTCAGTGCTAGAAGGTATAGGAGACATGAAATAAGGAACACGTGACATGGCTTTTGCCCTAGTGGAACTTCCATTGATGTTGGGGACACACAAGCCCACAGACCAGTAGGGGAATAGGGCAGGTCTAAGGGACAAGTTAAAAGCACTGGAGTCCTACAGTGGGGGTAGCAGGGGGAATGAGAAGTGTGTGGAAGAGCAAAAAGCAACCATGCTATGATTCGATGGATGCAAAGCACTCTGGGTCAGCATTGCTCAGACTGTGTTCAGCAGAACCGAGGTGTTTCGTGAAATTTAAGAGGTAGTCCACCGAAACATAAGGCTCTATGGGTGAAATCAGGAGATGGCTAGATTCACATTCCCTCTTTTGAGATGGATATGTGACTACCTTTGTTGAGTTCCTGAGTAAAGGAACTGGTTTTAGTTTGGGAACCACTGAGAAACCGCTCTCTTTACTGCAGGACTTTTCAGAGCCTTTAATATACTGGTGTCCCATGAATCCCCAAGGGAGGGAACTGTGATATGTAGTGGTTCCCAAACTTTTATCAGAAAGCCTTTCAAGGAACACCTGTAAACACCTTGCACCATACCGTGTGGGGACACTTATGGGTTAGGCCCATGAGAAATGGTCCATGAGAAATGAAGAGTGCCAACTGAAGAAACAAAGATGAAGGCCACCATGAAGGATGCATTTTGGTCTGGCTCATGGCATTGAGGCGCAGAACTTGGCTGATAGATAAGGAGACCTAGGTCTGCCTCCTCCATACAGGGCTCAACATATTAGAAGGTGCTTCAGCATTCACACAGGGAAGCTACGACTTGGGGAAGCTGTGCAGTTATTCTGCTAAGCTGAGCCACTCATGCACTGACTCAGGGAGGGCCCACCACTCTTCAGGGCTGTGCTAGTCACTGAGATGCCAGAGAAAAGTCCCTGCCCGTGGGACTTACCCTGGAGGGAAGTGCCTTTGGAGTCACTCACCCAACGCCTGAGAGAACAGGCCTGGTTCCTGGTCATCAAATCCAAAAAGATGTCTGATGACATCTTTTTCTGGTCCAGAAACCCTGTTACATAGCCTGATCACACAGCTTATTCTGCCAACCTGCCTCCTAGGATGTAAGCCTGTTTGCAAAAATCAAATCTGTTCTCAGAGGATTTCTCGACAGTAAGGAGGATGGGAAGCCCTGGCTGCCAGCTCTCAAGACTGAATGTTGACACTTCGTAATAAGTGTAGACCCCCCCCCCCCACCAGGGGACCACCGTGAGAGTTCTGCTGATTTAGATACCCCAGCTCTGGTCTGTTTAAAAACCTACTGTTGTAGTATTATATTTCCACCTCTCATAGGATAAGGCCGTGGCTAGAATTTTTTTTTCTGTCTTCTTTGGCTCTAATCTACAAAATGATGAAGATATCCAGATTTGCATATTCTTAACCCCCTACTCCTTTTCCATTTCCCCATGCCCTGTCCCTCCCCATGCCCTGTGTTTCAGACCTCGGTCTTCCCTCTCCTGTTTCTTGTCAGTGACCAGGACCTCCACGCTCTTCTAGCAGGCACCTGGCATCGCTCACAGCAGGCACTCCAGTCTGAAACTGCCTGTGAGTACTTCGCTAACCATGGGGAAGTTTACAGGGCCAGCTCCTGACCTGGGGAACGAACAGGTTTAACCCAGGGGACCCTTATGGCTACTTTACAGACTGGATGAGTTCTAGCCCTTGTGCCTGACTGCATCCTGTAGTAAAACCCCAGGGAAAAGGGATGGTTGTTAAAAATACATCTTGCTATCTGG
The DNA here is from genome assembly GCF_028021215.1 of Eschrichtius robustus. Taxonomy (NCBI): domain Eukaryota; kingdom Metazoa; phylum Chordata; class Mammalia; order Artiodactyla; family Eschrichtiidae; genus Eschrichtius; species Eschrichtius robustus. The sequence continues at coordinate 113,016,801 of NC_090825.1, read as the reverse complement.
TTTTGGCTAGTAAAGTGATCATCCTCATCCCAAATTTCAGCTTGTTTGATTTCTAATCTATAACTCAGGTCAGGTGTTGCATAGCCCTTTGGTGCTAGTCACTGTCTGCACTCCATCCCTGCCCCCATCTCTTTTAAGTATAGTAGGGAGAGGCCTCCTCTGTCAGCAGTGTGTCCTGTTACACAGATACTCATTTCAACAAACATCCATCCACTTGGCATTTCTGGCCTGGGAAAGAAAGGATCCGATAAGCTTGGAAGATTAGGGTAGGCAGAGCCTGCAGTTGTCTCTGTCTCTTACCTGGCCTCTTTACCGCTTTCCTATCCGGAACAGCCAACTGTGTCCTGTACTCAAACAGCTAAAAATAGGGCAGGGAGAAGAGGACAGGCGGGCTCCGTGATGCTCAGAGGCTCTCTGAATTCCTGTGTCTCTTGCTTGTTTGCATGACCACCCTACCTTAGACTTACACTTCAGGCCAGGACCCAGCTAACTCTTGCCAGTGACTTCATGCTTCCCTGGAGCTCCCAGAACCCCACAACACTCACTGTTCTGCAAAGCCCTTCAGCAGCTGAAAGGGAGGACTAGATTTTAATGAGCCAGAGGGTTGCGACTAGAAAAAAATTGGAAACACAGAAGTTGAAACTCCAGTGTAGTGGCAGCCTATATTTAAATGTATGTTCCCTTTTCCAGTTATGTGAGTAATTTATGTTTGAAAATTTAAGAAGGGAAAACTCACTCATAATCCCACTGCCCAGAGATAGCCGCTGGCACTGAATGCCTTTTGTGTGTATGTGTACATGCATGAGAGGGAGTTAGATTTTAGTCTGTTTGTTTTTATTAATATCTGCTATTGATGATTACTGTACATGATCATACAAAGCAAATCATGAAGTCATTAAGGGAGAGCTACATTGTCAGTCCTCCTCAGTCTCCCAGGAGGAATAGATGATTCCGTGGTGGATGAACATTCAAGGGGCGCTTGAAAAAAGCAGCACTTTAGCACAGTGTGCCTTTGACATTTCCCTGATGACTTGTTGTCAGGTGGCCAGCCTGTTAGCAGACCCAGGTGAGTCAGACCTCGGGGCTGAGGCCAGACATAGAAACCACTGAGGGGTGGAGTTTCCCCAGTGCTTCACTTCCCCAACCAAGGTGTGGAGGCGGCAGCACGGCTTGAGGACGTGCTTCTCCCAGGGCCACTTGAATCTGCTGCAGAGCTCAAAAACTGAATTTTTATCTGGTCCTTCATTCAGTCCTTCTAAAGAGGCCATGAGGTTGTCCAGGAGAGTGTAAGTGTGTCCTGGGCCCCCTTCACAAAACAGTGGACCCATGTCCCCTGCACTCCCGGCCCTGGGGCTTGGACCACATCACTTGGATCAGAGAAAGGAAAGGTCTCATTACTTTCATTTGCAAGTATTTTCTCCTGCTCTGTGACTTCATATTCTCTCAACACTGTCTTTCACAGAGCAGAATTTTTTTTTATTTTAAAAAACTTTCAATTCTTTTTTTCATGTATTGTGCCGTTGATGTTGTATCTAAAAAGTCATCACCAAACCTTGAGGTCATCTAAATTTCCTCCTATGTTATCTTCTAGGAGTTTTATAGTTTTGTATTTTACATTTAGGTCTCTGATCCATTTTGTGTTAATTTTTGCAGAGGGTGTTAGGTCTTTGTCTAGATTCAGTTTTTTGCATGCGGATGTCCAATTGTTCCAGCACCATTTGTTGTAAACCTCTCTGCTTTCTTGAAGATAAGCCACGGTGCCTAGGAAACCTCAGTGGTCAAGGATTCTCATTGTTGCTTCATGATTTCCCTTTGAAGGGCTATATGCAACTTTCATTTCTGTCATTGGGGTCAGCATATGCATAGCTGAGTTCCCACCAGAGGTTCTGTTTTTGCTTGGGCCAATGGGAAGGCACAAAACACTACAAAACTGATTCTGGATTTAGGCAAGGAAAAATGTGTGACCCAAACTGTGCGTGCGTCTTTCATTCAGACCTTCCATCTGGGCTCACTTTATATACATCCTTTAGAATTTCATTTAGTGAGGTCTTCTGGTCGTAAGCTTTCTCAGGCTCTGATTTTGAACATGTCTTTATCTCATCCATAAAGTTCTTAGCTGTTGTTTCTTCAGTGTCTCTATTCTAGTCTCTTTCTCCTTATGGAACACAAATTAAACATTCATTGGTCTTTTATCTAAGTTCCATATCTGTTCATCTCACTCGTATTTTTCATTTCTGTCTCTCTAGATTACTTTCTGGATAATTACTTCTGGTCTATCTTGTAGAACTATCTCCCAGTTTACTAATTCTCTCTTCAGCTGTGTCTTATCTGCTATTTAATTCAGTCACTGAACTTTTAATTTCAGTTTTGATATTTTTTACTCTAGAAGTTGTTTGGTTCTTTTGTGAATCTGCTTGGTTATTCTTTATAATACCTTGTTTTCTCTTCATTTTCAGAATTTTCTTTAAATATATATATTATACACAGTTCTCATATATTTTTCTGAATAATTATTTTTCCCCCAGCTTTATTAAGGAATAACTGACAAATATAATTGTATATATTTAAAGTGTACAATGTGATGCCTTAACATAAATGAAATGATTACCCAGTTTATCTGAATAATTCTAGTATCTGAAGTCTTTATGAGTCTGTTTTTGCTGGATTTTCAGTCATTGTTCAGAAAGCCTACCTCTCTCCAAGGCTGCAGAGGAATTCCCTCATGCTCTTGCTTAGTATTTTTATGGTTTAATTTTTTACATTTTTACTTTGACCCATTTGGAATTTATCCTGATATATAGTGTGGGAGAGGGATCAACTTAATTTTGTTCCAGATGGTTACCCATCTGTCTCAACACAATTAATTGGATAGTCCGTCTTTTCCCTGGTGATCTGAGATGCTGCTTTTACCATACATGAAATTTCTAGATATAATTAGGGCTACTTCTCGACTTTTCTTTTCTGTTTCATTGGTATGTTTATCTAGTTATATACTTTATAATATGTTTCTCATATCTGGTAGGTCTTTCCTGTCTTTTTATTTTTACAAAAAGTAATTATTTCCTTTAATAAGTAACACATACCAATGATAAAATTCACGTTCCCAAAGGACATACAGTGAGACATGCATTTCTCTCCCTACTCTTTTGCACACCCAGTTCTCCTCTCAGGAGACAATCAGTGTTATCAGTTTCTTATATATGTTGTATATGTTTCTAAATATATTCTCCTCCCTTTTCATTTCAGAGTAAATATAGAAAATGTAATGGGTGCATGTGATATACAGAGACTGACATTTCTTTTGAGCCAAAATCTGAGGGTGGTTGATCTGCCTCTAACCTGCCCCAACATCCCTGGTCCCCTCAGCCAACCTTGAGTCCTGATTTGATACTGAGAGGGACGGCCTGCCTGGATCCTGGGCCACCCTGGGGCTGCTTTCCCCCGGGATGACAGCTTTGTAGTTCACACGGCCTGCCGTGGATCCTGAGTGTTTGTTCTAATCCATGAAACCAGGACAGTGCCTTGGAGAACATCCCTGCACTTCCATCCTGCATCACCGCCTGAAGGCTGCAGTGCTTGTTCACTGGTTTAGTAATTCATCTGTAATGACCTATTTGTGAAAGAGTTACCAAGCTCTGACCAGGTACAAGGTGCCGAGCTGGGTGCTGGGGGTCCGAAGAATCACTGTTGATTTCAACAGATTTGTACTGAGTGCTTGTGATGGGCCAGACATCCCTGAGGACATATTAGTGACCCCCAAGGCTGGGACTGTGCCTTCCCTACCCCTCCCTCATCACCATGTACTCAGCTGCTCAGCACATAGGTTTTTGTTGAAGGGTAAGAAGACTAGTTAGAGGAAGGGTGAATTTCTGGAGGGGGGTAATGTAGGTAATGTCAGATGCTGCCAGGAAATTGGTAAGGATGAGAGTTGAACTAGACCCCTGGATTTTTTAAATGATGCATAATTAGGATGAACACCAGGGCGTCGTGGACCAGACCTGCCTGAGGAGAGGCAAGTGGCAGGGCAACTGTTGGTGGCAAATAGGAAGGCATTGGGAGTGTTTCAGGAGTTGATCTCTCACTCCTGCCACAAAGGGATGTCTCTAGCTGCACCTCAAATAGCGGAGGAAGCCAGGAGCTGCCCAACTGATTACAGCAGCAGCATCCCAGGAGAGGTGCTCGAGGTCCCCCTGGGTCCCCCTGTGATGACCATCAAGAATGGCTTTAAAAGAACTACTTACTTACCGAGAGGAGGGGGAAGTAGGTAAGAATTCTACAAATATCTCTTCTCTCAATATCTTCCCATTAAAATATCAGCAACTAATAAAATATATTTATAGCCCTCTCACTTTCTTTCCCTGCCTGAGGGCTTCTCTGTCTAGTCAACCCAGAATAAAATACCATGCGAGCAAAAAGCCACTCCTCAGAACTATAAATAAGTTCTAGCAAGAAGACAAACCCAAAGGATACTAACCACAGTCAGCCTCTCTCTCTCTCCCTCTCTCCCTCTTCCCACCACCCCCTCCAGTTCTGGTTGCCAAGAGGATGATACGCGCACTCCTCGGATTTGCCAGGCTGCTCAGCCAGCCTACAGCTCTGACCCTGCCTCCACCTTCCCTCCCTCCCTCCCTCTCTCTTCCTTTATCTTCCGCCCCACCTTCTTCCTTTTTAGACAAGTGCCCTCCATCTAGTGGCCAGAAAACACGTGTTCCCTGGTACTTCAAGAGGCCTGTGGGGTCTACAGGGGGACATGTGTCGAATGGCCTTGATAGAAGACATTTACGTATGTCCTCCTTATAGAAGGAGGCTCCTTCTCTGCCAGAGCCCACCTTTCTTGCCTGCAGAACTGTGAGAACCATGTGGAAATCCAGGGCCTCTGGAAAAGGCTAATCTGTCGGCTTCCTTTGCCATCGATATCCTGATTGATGCTCCCTGGGGTAATGGGTAACTGAGGTAGTCTTTGGTTAGCATTTCTCTGTTGTCTCTGTAAATCTGGATATTGACCGCTGCAAGTCAGTATCTGCTGTTCATTCAGAAAATGAAGGTCTTTAACTCCAGTAGCATTGTTTTCTTTGCTCTCCCACCTCTGCCCCAGGCCCTGGCAGTCGCCCTCCCAGATTAAAATTGTGGCTTGTCAAGATGTGAGTTTTGGGGCACAGAGGGCAGTGCTTTGCACGCAGGCAAAGGCGGGACGGTTTAGGTAATAAAACGCCTGCCATACATTGAGCATTTACTATGTGTCAGGCATTGGCTAAGTGCTTTACATCTGGTAACTCACTGAATCCTCAAACCACCTGTTTTGCTTAGGAGGAAATTGAGGCTCGAGGAGTTTAAATAACTTCTCCAGGGTCACTCAGCACAATGACTCATCTCTAGAAGAGCACTTCTGTAGGCTCTCAATGGAGCTGAAACCTTAGCAGTGAAAGGAGAGCCCTGGGACTTGGGATTACTCAGTGCACTTCGCGTCTCCTCTGCCTTTAGTGGACATCTCAGGAGGATGGGATACGCCCAGGCCTCCACGGCTGGCTCCTGTCCTCCCCAGAGCAGCAGCCTGACCCAGGAGGCAGATGTGGACTCAGGGGAGGGGCGGGCCCTGCGCAGTCACAGGTGATTGCCAAAGGGCACATGGTGTGGGTGTGCCAGGCGGGAGACAGCCCTGTGGCCTGCCGTGGGCAAACAGGACAGGGGTCCTGCGGGATGGGCCTGGAAGGACGAGTAGTCCCTGACAGGAAGGAGGAAAGTCGCGGGCTTGTAGGAAGGAGGTGCATGAGCACAAGAGGGGTGATGGCCATTGGAGGGACGTGTGCTGGGCTATGGGGAAGGGGCAGTCTGGTCAGTCTGGGAGGTGCTGCCTGTAGCGGGACACAGAGGTCCTGGGGGAGAAGCACCAGACGGCCGCCCTGAGGAGAGCGGAAGGCAGTGCCCAGTCGGGTGTGGGGAGGCCGTAGCACTCAGCAGCACTGAGGGTGGACTGAAGGGCCAAAGGGTTTTGCCCGATGTCCCTTCATTGTCCTCTTAGTGAAGGGGAGGTGGAATCCTGGGCGACAGAGCTTAGGCAAATCCTTAGACAAGTGGCCCTCAGCATTGGGAATCCGTTTGGGCAGACAGAGCTGGGCTAGTAAAGGTGACCCCAGGAGCGGCAGCCCCTTTCGGGGCCTCCCCTACTATGACACACTCATATATCGCTCTAAAATCAGTCAGTTATGAAAGAACCTAAAAAGTCTTCATGTGGTCAGATCTTTTTTTCCACAAGCAGGATTAAGCAGGCTGGGACAGACGTCAAGGCAGGAGGGTGCTTACGACACGCAGTTGCCAAGGCCAGTGGGGTGGCATATAGCATAGTTGCCATTTCTCATTTATGCTGTGTTTTCAATTTACTTTTTACATTTTGAAAAGATAGATTGTGCACAAGATAAACTCAGCGCCAAAAGGCTGGAAAAAAATGTCTCCCTCGGATCTGGTCGCCGATTCCACTCCCAGGAGGCAAAGCTGTGCCACATCTCCAAGAACATGTGTCAGCGCGGGCTTAAGCGCGGGCGACAGGCATGGCCTCTGCCCCCCACAGGATGGCAGCCTACCAAAGCCCTGCTCTGCTCCTTGTTTCCCCTTTAGAAGTCCATTTGGGAAATGGCACCATGTCAGGGCTCTTTAAATGAGTTTCCTCTTTACATTACACTCTTCAAATCATTTCATGTTAGCAGACGTCTCTGATTGTTCACCCCTTCCTGAGATGAATTAAGAACAAATGGCTGTGATTTTCCATATCAAAACAAACATACATATTAACCATTTCCTTGTAAATTAATTTCGAGTCCTTGAAAGCAGTGAGCGGTAGGGAGAGGGCCCTGCCCGGCTGTCAGCCAGACCCTGGGTTAGAGCAGGTTCCTCTGGCCTTCCCCAGCCACGTCGTCCTTCCGCCTTCCTTCTGGGGCCTTGACTTGTGCTGCCTCAGCAGCTGGCTTTGGTCCTGCCCTTGCCACGCTACCCCCTGCTGAGTCAGACAAAAGCCCCAGACCCCATCCTTAGGCAGAGGATGCCTGTGGGGCCACCCTGGGTGCTGCGTAATATCAAGGCAAGTCTGGCAGCACCGAGGTTAAGCGGGTTCAAGTGCATTTTTCAAACATATGTAAACTGTTAAGTGTAACAGCAAAGGGTAAACTATCAGGGGAGGAAACACCAGGTTTTCCATATTGCTTTTCTCCTCCTCCTCTTGGCTCTCACGTACATCCCATCTATCCACCTAGCCAGCCAGCCAGTTATTTTGATAGAGGAAACTGAGGAAAAGAAAGTATAGTTTCCTTCCCATAGAAATCAAGCCTGTTATACTATTTTAAAAGATAAGGTGTGTGGTTGTAGCATCAGTATTTGGAGCTTACGTTTACCAAGTGTTCTAAGCATGTCGTTTGGTAACTCATTAATCCTCACAAGCCTAGAGGTGACCTCAATTATCATCCCCTTTTGTAGAATGGGAAACTGAGGCACAGGTGTGTCTTGGCAACTCTCACAGCTAAGTGCAGGAGCTGTGATTCACACCCAGGCTGTTTGACAGTGCGCCCCCGGCTTCAGCATGGTGCTGTTCGGGGCTGCTGCCTCCACTGAAGACAGAGCTAGGAGGTGAGCTTACACAGAATCGCTAGAGACTTGGGGAGGGAAGAGCAAGACTTTCCTGAAAGGCAAGATATTCACACACCAGGCTGGGTTGGCGGTTTAGATGAAGGTAATATTTGCCAAGAATCATAATCTCTTTTTTGTTAATGTGAATAATGCAAAATTACTAATTTTTTATTTTGAAATACCAAAAACAATTAGCTTACTTTAGAAACTCTCATATTAAGCTGTGTTTCTTTCTTACCGGGAGACTTCGTGGGGAAGGTGGGAGACTTTGTGGGGAAGGTGGGAGACTGGACCAGATGCTGCCTCCTGGACCCTTGGCTCATGGGCCCTGAGGAGTGGATCTGTCATTTGGGTTTAACAGCAGTGGACAAGCTTGTATGAGATTCGGAACATCTGCAGAAAAACAACAGAATGGTTCATTCTTACAAAATACCTTGTTTTCTGCACAGAACATACCACCTTCAATTACTGCTGTAGGTTTTATTTTCTCTGTGGAACCCCTGTTTCCTCGGAGGCCCCTGGGACAGGCAGACTAGAGAGCTTTGCTCTGGCCCACAGGCAAGACCCCGGTGCTCCAAGCTGACAGCTCAGCGGGCTTCAGCCCCTGCCACTCATCTCCCGAAAAGGTGGGATGTAGGCCGGTGGATTCTGGGCTGTCGAGGGAATTGGAGGAAACTGTGGTGCAGTCAGGACGCAGGAAACGCTTAGCAGTCGCTCTCCGATTGAGGTTGATTGGGTTAAGGCCTTCCAGAATGGCGTAAAACAGTTCTGAACTCAATGAACTGCTGATGGCAGCCTGATGAATGGAAGGAAATACGATAAACAGATTCCTTGTCATGCTGTTGGCTTTGTAGCAGATACCTGTTTTCTCCTTGGGATTACGTGAACATTTGCTTTCCTTTGATTTCTGGTTGTTCTTTTCAGTATTGCTTTTGTGAGAGGAGACGCTTCAAGCAGTTCTGTAGAAGCCCCCGACTCTTTCCTTTGCAAGGTCTGTGTTTAGCCGTTGGTGCGGCCTCCACACATCACCTGTTAGCTGTTAGGAGTCAAACTCTGCCAACCATGACTTCAGCTCCCTGAAGGGAGATAGACGGAATGCTTCAGTACAACAGATAGGGCTCAGTTCAGGCGTTTGGGGAGTGGGGGCGGGGGGAAAGACTCTAAGCCTTTGGTCTCTGGGTGAACTTGGAAAGTAGACCTGTCAGAGGTATTCATGTTCAGACAGCTGGGCTGTAGCTGAGAAGGCTGCCAAATAATGCTGTTACTCAAGGCTGTGGGAATTTCGTCAAGTGGCCTTAAAACAATCGCGTTCCACGCGGCTGGGGAATGGCGGGCCCAGGGGTGCCTCTGCCGTGCCTGCTGCTCTGAGGAGAGAATAAGGTCACGTCGCTGGGCCAGGCCGCTGCATATGATGGAGCCAGCGACTCGCCGCTCGCCGGGGACCGGCCCTGGCCGGGAGTTGGAGCCAGAGACACCCCAGTGTTTTGCCAATTAGATCTTAAACAAAAAGATCTTAAAACAAGAGACTACCTCCCAAGGTGGCCGGTGTAGCTCATCATTCAACCTGTCCCCTTTGCAGTGTTTATAACTGGGGAACCTCACCACACTGAGGGTCCTCCCCAGAGTGACCCCACGTGCTCTGAGCCCCAAACCAGTCCCAGTGCTGGTCGGCGGTATCAAAATTAGACTGTCGCTGGTCAGGAAGACTTGGCTTGATGGGGTGGAGGACCTGGTCAGAGGTTTGTTTCTTCTCCCCGTTACTGCTCTTTGCCAGGTTCCTCCCATGGTTTCTTAACGGGTTCCATTTGTTTGGGTTACAACCTCAGGGCTGTGGCTCCTGAACCTCCTTCCGAGGCGGGATCCAAGCATGGAGCTCTGGAAACCGTGGAGAAAAGAATTTGCGTCTATAGATGTGGTGCTTTCCTGGTTTTCTTTTTCAGAATCCTTTTTCTCTTAAAACAGCCAGAGGCAAAAAAATTTAGAGATGGACAAAAGCCTTCCAAAATGCAAGATTAATCACGTGCAGGAAACCCTCCCTGTTAGGGAGGCATGGGCTCCATTCAGGTCGAGGCAGAGCTGAAGCTGGCTCCGGCCTAGCCCAGGAGGCGGCCCCCTTGCTGGTGGGGGTGAGGGGCCCATCCCCGCAGGCAGTGGGTATAGCGGCAGGAACCCAGGCACCGCCCTGAGCCTAGGGCTTCCATGAATTTGCCCTTGCTATCATTTGCAAAGCCGAGGATCACTTACTAGGAAGGAAACTTAATCAGGAAATCACCTTTGGTGGCGTGTGCCCTGCCCCAATTCCTCGGCACTCACCACCCTCTCTCCTGCCCTCCCACAAACATGCCCTGGAGAGCAGATGGGAACTGATCCATCTTGTTGAGTTGCTGGCAGTTTGCACCTCTCCTCTCCCACTGCAGCAGGCAGCCCTCTCTTAGCCAGGAAAGCCCTTTATGATGGCCGTTTCTAACACTGGGCTGAGGATGAAGGGGGGTTGGTATTACTGAATACTTGGCAAGGGGCGAGTTTGTGCTCTGGGTTCCTACTTTTATGCGCAGCAAGAGTGCGTCCTCCATCTTTCTGGGCTGTTGTCAGCTGCCCCAGCCCTCTGCCTGGGGCGGAGCGGGGAACACACTTCTCATAAAAGGTGTGTCTCTGAGGTGCTCCCTCTTGTGTGTCCCTTGCCGAAGCCGCTGCTGTGGTAACTATCCAACTGGAAAACATGCAGGAGTAAACAGAAGATAAAGCTCTTGCGCAACCAGCCAAGATGTGACTCTCTGCTCCTCTTTGTTACCCCATTTGACGCAGCTCCCTCCCTCCCCACAGGGCTGAGGGTCCTCTCTTTGAAGATAGGGAGTGGGAGGGCCAGTTATCTTGGTCTTCGCAGATCAAAAGTGAGCTGGGGTTTTGCAGAAAGGAAGGAGTCCTGGATTTTCTGGCTCCTTGGTGAAGAAGTCAGAGGGATGACAGGAAGGACACCCCAGCCCAGCTCTTTCTGAGGAGCTAGAACACTCCTCACCCCACTCCACACACCTCTCCAGCCCCTCCATGTCCACCTTGTTGTTACTCCCAGGTGGATCCAGTCTGGCATCCCTGAGTCCAGGCTGAATTAGCAGTAAGTGAGCACAGTCCTTGAAATTTCCCAAGTGGAGAAACTCAGGCTATTTGCGATTGCAGACACAATGTGAGAGAGGCGGTGGAGGGGGAGCTAGTGGTAGCCCAGGGGAGTTCCTGGAGAATTGATCGTCCTATTTCTCAGCTGTGGGTGCTGCTTAGAGCTCAGTGCACTGCTTTACTTGCTTGTGTTACATACTGCCTGTCCCTCACCCAAATCAGGGGCCCAAACACACTTGGAGTTCTGGTGATCCCTCTCCACCCTCCAGGTCTTTGCATTCATCATCTGCACCTTCCCCGCACAAAAAATAGTGATGCCAAAAATAAAAAGACCACCTGCCTCTTCCCCCCCACCCTCCACCAGCGGCCACTGTGCCTTCTCTTGGGGAGAGCCTGCACCAATACTCTGGGCAGGAAGAGGAAACAGGCCACTTCCACTTTCCCGAGAAACCATAATTTCAAACGATCTTCTTGCCAAATGGATGGGCTTAGGACACTATTGTGGGTTTCTCTCTGTCTCTCTCTCTCCTCCTCTTTCTCTCTCTCTTTTTAAATGAGGGCCAGGTAAAGCATTCTTAGCACATTATGGGGAGAAGGTTGTAATCCCCCAGCCTCCTCCTGTATATTCTGGCTTTGTAGATACTGATGGCCCCGTGTTTCCTGTGGCCTCAAAGTGGAGGAAGGCTGGGGAGGTGAGGGGGTGGTGGAGGCCAGGAAGCCAGCCAAGTGGGCTACAGCTCAGCGGTGCCAGCTGCCCTCTCCAGCCTTCCCGCCCCTTGGGCTGGCTCTCCTTCCTGTGCCCTTACTCCCAGGGTCAGGCTCCTGTTGCATCAGGCTCCGGCCTCACTTCCTCACAGGCAGTGAGTTGGACAATAGCGTTGCAGATGTGCTGCCTCCTGCATGAACGTGGGAGAATGGAGGCCAAGCTGGGCTCATTTCTGCACATGGGCATCAGGTCACTTAGGCATCCCAAGCACCCTTTCTTTCTTGGCCATGACAGGGTCATCTCCTCTGGGCTTCGGGACACACAGTCACCATCAATCATAGGGAAGCTTCTGTGAAATTGACAGGTGGGCCTGTACTCAGGCTGTATGGGGAACAGCCCTGTGGAGACTAATGGATGAGGGTGGGAAGTGTACTGATTATCTCCCCTTCTTCCCCGGGCCTCACTCTAGTGACTTGCTCATGTGACGTTCAAGGCGAGGGACCCCTATGGCCTGGGAGCATCAAGCAGGCAGGGGCCTCAGTTGCCTCTGGTGTCCAAGTGTCATCAGTGCAGTGATTATTGAGTAAATGAATTCCTGCCTTGGATTTAGGCATTGAATCCGTGCGATCCAGGTGTGAGTATCCAAGAAGCTTTTCAGCTCGACACACAGACTAGTTTTTGCATTGGGTTCAGCCGTTAGTACCCCTTAACAACATAAACCATGTAATATTGTAAATTTTAAATACGTGGTTTTAATGTAGCTAGAATTTTTTCCCTAGTTATTTTATAATGATTCCGAGTTTTGGCTTTGCTGGAGACATCTAGTGTTTGCAACATAACTTCGAATATTAGAAATCCTTTAGTACCAGGAAGAGGTCAGACTTGAGCTGAGCCTAGAAGGGAGGGCTAGATGGATATTACAGGCAGGGCTGTGGCATGGACAGGATTGCAGAAGTGAGGGTGTAAGATACATTTTGGGACAGTCTGCATTTCTCATTAAGAAAATGAGGCGAAAGTGATGAGGTTGACGCTTACAAAGAGAACTGGGCCACCAAGGAGAAAAAAATCTCTTGCCAAAGGGTACTTCCTAATTTTCCCCATCTTTGGTGCTGTGGAAGAACCTGTCTTCTTGTCTGGCGAACCCTGCCCCAAAGGACTGGTCAATAAACTCTAACTTAGCACGAACTCTAAGTCAGGCTCATATCCTTCTAGGTTTTTTATTATTTTGTGGAAAAAGTCAAATATACAGAAAGCTGAGAGAGGAGCTCTCTGACGTCTTACTCTCTTACATCACTCCTGGATTTAACAAGTGTTAGTATTTCACCACATTTGTTTTCCTCTGTAGACTTTTTCAGGATTATTTGAGTAAGTTGCAGACACCAAGGCCCTTCACCCCTGAATACTTCAGCATGTATCTCCTAAGGACAAGATGTTCCCTTCAGAGTGGTAATACCATTATCACACCCAAGAAAACCAATAATTCCTTTGTGTCTAATATCTGGTCTACATTCAAATCTCCTCAGTTGTCTCCAGAATGACTTTTGTAGCTTTTTTTGCAATCAGGATCCCATCAAGGATTGACACTATATGTATTTGGCTGTTGTGGCTGTGTAGCCTCTTTTAATCTACTACATCCCACCTTTTTTGTTTTATGTTTTATGACGTTGACTTTGTAAAGGGTCCAGTCATATCCTTCTAGTTTTGAATCTGAGTGTGCAGGCGTTCAACATTGGTTCCATTAACAGAAATTTACTAAGTAATATGCCACCACCCCCTGAAGTCCTGTAAACCCACGCATGACCCGTTGTTCAAGATGCACAGTTCAGTCTCAGGGCCACACTGCTGGCTCCACGGGGTTGGTGCTGGTGACGTCTGGAGTGCTGACTGTGGGCAGCCCGTTCTGGGAAAGGGCTTCAAATCTCAGCTCTACCACTTCTCACTGAGGGACTTCAGCTGGTGGTCCTTTCTCCTCTCTAAGCTTCAGTGTCTTCATGTCCACAACAAAGGGGTTGGACCAGGGGTCTTCCTAGTCCCACTCAGCTTTGCCTCTCAACACCTCTGTGACTTGGCTCCAGGTGTTGCCAGGCAGACCGCCTGCAGCTTCGTAGCTCAGGGTAGCTGCTTCGGGAAGCCATTGCCTGCTCCCATTCCTGGCACCAAGAACAGGGGATCCGGGAGGATGCACACGGTTCTCTGATGCTTTAACGTGACCACATGCCCTTCCCCTCTGCTCCCCACAGCGGAGATTCTGGAGCTGGCTGGCAATGCAGCAAGAGACAACAAGAAGGGCCGGGTCACGCCCCGGCATATCCTGCTGGCCGTGGCCAACGATGAAGAGCTGAATCAGGTATGGGGCTCTCCTCTCCCTCCCCCACCCAGACACTCCAGCAGGCAGTCTTGCTGCCCGAGAGTTGTCTGTCCAGAGGGAGGGTGCTGTTTGGCTGGCTGTCAAGGGTGTGGACTGCATTTTGCACTGTCAGCAGCTTCCCCGTTCCCCCCCATGGCAGTTTTTCCCCAAGACTTTATTGGTTTGGGGGAGGGGAATGAAACAAGGTATTTGGCTCTCCTTGGAAGAAAGATGGTTCGGAAACTCCACCCGAGTGAGGGACTCTGAAGACTTGCTCCCCGTGTAGTGAGCCAGGGTCCTGCCAGCCTCCTTGTAGATGCCATGGAGGAGGGAGCTCTACCAACCAAAAGCAAGAGCATGGGGGGGCAGGGCTGAGTTCTTGAAGGTCACGGACACGCTGGTCTGGCTCACCATCCACTATTTTGGTTTTCCTGCAAGCTGCTAAAAGGAGTCACCATCGCCAGCGGGGGAGTGTTACCAAACATCCATCCGGAGTTGCTAGCGAAGAAACGAGGATCCAAAGGGAAGTTGGAAGCCATCATCACACCACCCCCAGCCAAAAAGGCCAAGTCTCCGTCCCAGAAGAAGCCCGTGTCTAAGAAAGCAGGGGGCAAGAAAGGGGCCCGGAAATCCAAGGTGCGTAGGTGATTTGGCAGGGACGTGTGGAGTGTGAGGCAGGGCGGGTGCTGGCAGGCGGGGTCATGCGGGCTCCCCTTCCTACTGAGGGCTCATTCCCCTCTGGGGTGGGGGCCTATGGAACAAATGGAGCTGGTGACAGAGGGCTAGTCCAGCTCAAGTGGCCAGAGTCTGGACGCAAGTGGGGGACTAGATTTCTGTAGGCAAGGGGGATGTGGGGAGGTGCTGGGGCAGATAGCCCCAGGCTGGAAGGACCTGGTGCCCACCCTTCCAGGAGATGCCCACGCCCGTGGGGTGGGACATGTGTGTACAGGAGCTTCCCTGTGCGAGCGACAGCAATCGAGTCCTGCCCAGAGGTGCCAGCTGCCCGCTTGCCCTTGACGTGCCCAGAACTGTCATTGTGTTGCCATGGCTGCATGTCCTCCAACGAGCCTGTTCCAGCAGGGATGGTTCAGACGGTTAGCTCTTTGAAATGACCACCTTGTTAAGGAGGAAAATAGATGCGTTATTTGGGCGCTTCCTGCCAGACCCAGCTTGGATTGAGACTAGGTCGTAGGTGCTGATCTTCCTGTGGGGAGCGAAACCTTCTCGTGAGCGTGACCTAATGTCTTCTGGGATGGGGCAGGCCAACTAATCCCAAGCCAGGATCTTCCTAGTCCACCCTTGGGAGGTCCACACCTGTGGCTGGTTGCATTCACCTGTCGGAGATTCCAGGGTAACTGGGACACATGGTTTCTGTTTCTTCCTCGCTGGGCCCTGCCTCTCAGCTGTTGTCACAGACTCCAGGGCCAGCAAACTAGGCACAGCGCAGCTCTGTGTTTAATAAAATGGAATCTTAAGGCTGCTCCACCCTGCCCTGCCCTGCCCTGGGGTGCCCCGTCAGGAGTCATCCTTCTGGCCTCTAGCCAGACTAAGAGGAAATTATCTCTGGCAGAAGGTGGCTTCCCTATTTTGTAAGACCCCCAGTAATATCCCCTTGGAAACGCCCTGCAAGGCCTAACGCGGTGTCAGTGTCAGGACATTCTTACTAGAGCCCAAAGCCCTCACCAGAGTGAGCTGGTGAGGACACCTTCCCAGAACAGGTCCAGGAGCAGTGACCCGGAGCCACATGCCAGCCCGCCCTCCCAGCATGTCCCCTCCTCTGAGCTCATCCAGACATCAGGCAGGCCTTCACCACATGGGGGGCACCTTCTGTGACCTCTCACCTCCCACCCACACTGTTTGTGTTTGTGGACTCTCTTTAGGTGAGGTGTAAGAGGCTGTATTTTTTGTACATCCTTCTGGGTGTGGACAAACACTTCCCTGAAAACAACAAAATCTAAATTCCTCTTGCCAACAGACACCCCCCACCCCACCCTACCCCACCAGGCTCAGAATCACTCCCAGCTCTTTGAGAGAGAAACCCGATACTGAAGAGTGTCCTGTAAGTTATTTCCAGACACTGCACTCCACCTTGCTCACAAGCCCTGGAGGAGGCTCAGGGCAGGCGGGGGATTTCACAGAGTGCTGTTACTCATTCCTGCTAACTATAAAATTAGCAGATTGAACTGTTTCTTTTTTCCCTTACAACATTTGCATTTGTGGGGAGGTGCAGGACAGGGAAGGCAGGGGAAAGTGCCTGTGCATCCCCCTTTAAATGTCAAAAAAGAAGACGAAGATGCCAAATTCATCATCTCTTGATTATGGGCCTCAGGGAGCTGGCTGCCCACAGAGCAGGGGGCCAGCAGGGGACCAGCAGGGGCAGAACTGCGGCACCTCTCCAACCCGAGTGTCTCTGGCAATCCTGGGTTGAACCTCGCTCCCTGTCACCCCCAGTCTTCTGTCATAGTTTTTGCCCCATAACTTTCCGAACTTCCCGTCTTACCAAACACTATGAATGCTTTTTTCTTTCTTTTTGGACTTGAAATATAGAGGGTGTGTGTGTGTGTGTGTGTGTGTGTGTGTGTGTGTGTGTGTGTGTGTGTGTGTGTGTGTGTGTGTGTGTGTGTGTGTGTCTTTAGCTTCTAGTAGCTATATTTGGAACTCAGTGCTTCTAATAACCATATGCCAATAATCACTCGAACACTCAACTTTTCCCTTGATTACAAAAGCAGGAAGTCTGTTATGGTGGTCTGTTTTTCTTCTCCACAATAAAACACATTGTCTGCTTACTGTACCAGTATTTGGCTAACATTAAACCCTGGGGGAAGCTGAAATTGGAACCGTGAACAGCTAATTTTCAAAACATTTGTTTAATGTAAATTGTGGTGTCAGCTCCCAGAAACAGCAGAGAACCCTGCATCTCCAGGTTTAAGTGGAATGTTCTGAAAATAACCTTTCCAGAGACATGCAGACAAAGCCTTAGTAACATGCTAAAGCACTTGTAGTGAAAGGGAGTTGGTATTTTTCAAGTGTCAACACTTGAATTCCAAATCATAATTTTTTCCCCCAATTCTATGTAATTGGAAGGTTTTGAAAGTCTCCAGTTGTGACAGCTGAGTCAGCCATAGTGGAAACTGTTAGAGAAGGCGACAGAACCCACCAGGGGCTGGGCATCCGGGGCCCTGGCAGTGCCTTGGGGTTCCTCCTTCTACTTGGGTGGCCTCAGGCAAGTCTGTGCCTCAGTTTACCCCCCGCCGTGAAGTGATGGGGTCCATTCCAGCCCTACAATTTACTGACTCGAGTGAATGTTTGCATAATGTCTTTGTGTAGGTAATATGTGTGAGAGTTTGGATGGTACAAAGAGTGTGCGGTAATAAAGTCTCACTCACAGTCCTCCACTTCTCCCCAGAGCAGTCTCTGGAATGAGTTTTCATGTACCCTTTCAGAAAGTCTAAGCTCATAAAAGCATACAGATACATAAAGTCTTCCCCATCCTACTGGCCTTTAAAATGTGTGTGTGTGTGTGTGTGTGTGTGTGTGTGTGTGTGTATATATCGTGTTCCCCACTGTTTTGGCAGTGTGGTGTCAGTGCTTACTGGTGCCAGCTCACCTGGCTTTACATTCCAGTTCTGCCAGTTGCTGGCTGTGTGACTTGCGGAAGTTGCTTCATTTCTCTGGTATCTCAATTTCCTCATCTGTAAAATGGAGGGTATAACACAGGGTGGTTGGGAGGCTTAAAAGAGAATTAATTCCCGTGAAATGCTTACAACAGCGTCTGGCACACATGTCAGCTGCTGCTGTTACTCCCTTGGCAGTTCTTACTCATCTTGGCGTGTGGAGCTGCTTTAGTCTCTCATGGTATGACTCCAGTTACTGATACTGTAGGCAGGAGCAGTGTATCCAGTTCCCTATGGATTGTTCCTCGTGTCCATTCTGACAAACAGTGCCGCAGTGACCATCACTGTGTGTGGGTCTCTCTGCGTAAGTGCAAGTGTATCTGTAGGAGAAAGTCCTCAAGGTGGACTTACTGAAGCAGACAGTGTATTTTTTAACTCTGATGGCTGTTACTCCCATATACAGCATATTATCCCATTAAGAAATTTCAAGAGTGGACTTACACATTTGACACAGAGTTGTTGAAAGAAGATGCATCCATTCGATCCATATTTATCACATCTACGTGTGCTTGTTCCCCTTCTTGGTAGTGAGGGTACAGCACCTTGGTGCTCAGGGAGCTCTGGTCTAGTGAGGGAGGTAGAGTCACTGCCCCAGGGGAAGGTGGGGCAAGTGGTGCTCCGACCACAATAAAGTGGAGTGATGGCATGGCAGTGTTATCTTACATAGGTGCTCAGGGGAGGCTTCTCTGGTAAGGTAACACTCAAGGCATTTAAGTGATTGAGAGGAGAGAGCTCCTGGCACAGGGGGGAGCATGCCTGGCTCTTCCCAGAGAGAATGGGACAGGCCTTCATGTGGGGTCCCCAACGTTTCAGAGAAGCCTGGGGACCCTTCTCAAGATAAGGTTTTATTTATTTTTTTAATTTTACTTTTTTAAGAGAGATTTGGCTGGCCCCAAATGATTTTTGTTTTGTTTTGTTTAAATTTTATTCATCTTTTTGGCTGCATTGGGTCTTCGTTGCTGCGCGTGGGCTTTCTCTAGTTGTTGCGAGCGGGGGCTACTCTTTGTTGCGGTGTGCGGGCTTCTCATTGCGGTGGCTTCTCGTTGCGGAGCACGGGCTCTAGGGCACTTGGGCTTCAGTAATTGTGGCACGTGGGCTCAGTAGTTGTGGCTTGCAGGCTCTAGAGTGCAGGCTCAGTAGCTGTGGCACACGGGCTTAGTTGCTCCACGGCGTGTGGGATCTTCCCGGACCAGGGCTCGAACCCGTGTCCACTGCATTGGCAGGCGGATTCTTAACCACTGCGCCACCAGGAAGTCCAAAATAAGGTTTTAAAATGCATAAAATACCGAAGATTCAAAGGAAACCATTGATGCCTAAATCTTCAAGGTTAAGACCCCTGTCAGAATGCTCACCAAGATTCATAGGATAATCTTTAAGGTATCTCCAAGACGACAGTTTTTGCCAAAAGTTTTGATAAATAGTCATTTTACCTAGGATTTTTCAAACGTAAACCCGCTCTACCACCCCAGTTGAACTCCACCCCCATATGTGAATCACTCTTCCTGATCAAGAAGATACACTTGCTCCTCACTGCCTGGCAAAAAGCCCAAGATGATTATGGGAGAGCGCCTCTTTCTTTTTGAGAAATATTTAAACTGCAAATGAGTGATTAATGTTCTGGTAAGGGATGCCAAAAAAAGGGATTGGTTCTTTTGAGAGGCTGCCATCCTTGCAAAATTTTGCTGACTTTTTAATGAAATTTCCAGAGATTCAAACAGCAGAGCAAATGAGACTAGGCGTAGGTAATCTTGGGTTGATAATTTCACACAAGTCTTTTTGAACACTCAGTTCTACAGATTCTTAAATACGTCTCCCACTGACTCTGACCTTACAGGTTTTTCTGCTGCTCAAAACAAAACTGGGTGTATGCACAATACATGGAGTTTTTGGATTTGTACAACAATATGAATCTCTAAAATGTCAATCTTTTTTTTTTTTAACATCTTTATCGGAGTAAAGTTGCTTTACAACGGTGTGTTAGTTTCTGCTTTATAACAAAGTGAATCAGCTATACATATATCCCCACATCTCCTCCCTCTTGCGTCTCCCTCCCACCCTCCCTATCCCACCCCTCTAGGTGGTCACAAAGTACCGAGCTGATCTCCCTGTGCCTTGCGGCTGCCAATCATTTTTTAAAAATCTTTATTGGAGTATAATTGCTTTCCAATATTGTGTTAGCTTCTGCGGTACAACAAAGTGAATCAGCTGTAAGTATACATATATCCCCATATCCCCTCCCTCTTGAGCCTCCCTCCCACCCTCCCTACCCCACCCCTCTAGGTCATCACAAACCACAGAGTTGATCTCCCTGTGCTAGGCAGC
Organism: Eschrichtius robustus; assembly: GCF_028021215.1. NCBI lineage: Eukaryota > Metazoa > Chordata > Mammalia > Artiodactyla > Eschrichtiidae > Eschrichtius > Eschrichtius robustus. Next base: position 112,997,027 of record NC_090825.1, on the reverse strand, counting down.
AGCTTCCCACTAGCCATCCATAAAATGTCAATCATTTTGGAGATTGACAAAGTATTGCTTGCTAGCTTTTGTCCTCCCTGGGCCAGGTTGTGAAAATAATCTACCATCTACTCTCACCATTTCATATAAGAAAGGGCATTTTAATACCAAGAAGTGAGGAAGGGACCTAATCGCAGACTTACAGACCTTAGGAAAACTTAGGGCACACTTGTTATGATTGGAATATAGTGATATCTCCCAAGGCAACTGTGTAGACCTGAAGCACCATGTCACGGGGTGCACACCTTGCAGGGAAGAGGCAGGTGTTGGTTGCCAGGTGGACAGACTGTGAGAACTGGGAAGGAACAGCTGGTCTTGCACAGGGTTTGCTGCCTTCTCTGCCTTGGTCACTCGTTTAGTCAGTTCTCCTGCCTTATCTCACTTTCCTGATGAGAAAGCTAAGTCTTAGGGAAGGTGAGCCATTTACTTAAGGCTATGCAGCTAGTAGACCAGGGCTCAAATGCAGGACTTCAGAGTTCAGATATAGTGTTACTTGTGTGCCCTGTGACTATGGACCACGTCTCTAGGTAGAATCCCCTCTGGTCTGATGGTAGAGGGCTGCAAAGCCACCCAGTGCAGCGTGAGTGGGGCAACAGCTTAAAATAATTTTTTTAAATACCACATTCTGGCCTCTCATTAAATTTGTTTGTGCATTCATGATATATATTCTGTTTATAATTTCCACCTCTTACCCTCTACAGCATTCTTTTTCTCGGTGTATTGAATTATAATTGACATAAAGCACTGTATACGTTTAAGGTGTACAGCATGATTTGACTTACATATATCATGAAATGATTACCACAATAAGGGTAGTTAATATCCATCATCTCATATACAGAAAAAAATGGTTTTTTCCTTGTGATGAAAACTCTTAGGACCTACTCTCAACAACTTTCCTACGTATCATACAGCAGTGTTAACTATAGTCATCGTGTTGTACATTACATTCCCAGTACTTATTTATCTGATAACTGCAAGTTTGTACCTTTTGACCACTTTCCTCCAATCATCCCTCATCCCCCAACCCTCTGCCTCTGGTAACCACAAATCTGATCTCTTTTTCTGTGAGTTTGGTTTTTTTTGTTATTGTTTTTTAAGATTCCACATATAAGAGGGATTATGTGGTATATGGTATTTTAATTTCTCTGTCTGACTTATTTCACTTAGCATAGTGCTCTCAAGGTCCATCCATTTTGTCGCAAATGGCAGAGTTTCCTTCACTTTTATGGCTGATGAATGTTCCATTTTGTTTTTATATAAGTGTGTGTGTGTGTGTGTGTGTACGTGTATTATATTTTCTTTATCCGTTCATCCACTGACGGACACTTAGGTTTTTTTCCATATTTCCATATCTTGGCTATTATAAATAATGCTGCAATGAACATGGGGTGCATACATCCTTTTGAGTGAGTGTTTTTGTTTCCTTTGGATGCATACCCAGAAGTGGAATTGCTGAATTACGTGGGAGTTCTGTTTTTAATTTTTTGAGGAGCCTCCATAATGTTTTCCATAGTAGCTGCTCCAGTTTACGTTCCCACCAACAGTGTACCAGGGTTCTCTTTTCTCTACATCCTTGCCAACACTTGTTGTTTCCTGTCATTTTGATAATAGCCATTCTAACAGGTGTGAGGTGCTGTATCATTGTAGTTTTGATTTGCATTTCCCTGATGATTAGCGATGTTGAACACCTTTTCATGTACCAGTTGGCCATTTGTATGTCTTCTTTCGAAAAATGGTCTTGAGTTTTTTGCTCTGGAGTTGTCTGAGTTTGTATATATTTTGGATATTAACCCCTTGTCAGATAAATGATTCAAAAATATTTTCTGCCATTCCATAGGTTGCCTTTTCACTTCGTTGATTGTTTCCTTTGTTGTGCAGAAACCTTTTAGTTTGATATAGTCCTACTTGTTTATTTTTGCTTTTGTTGCCTTTTCTTTTGGTGTCAAATCCGAAGTCATTGCCAATACTAATATCAAAGAGCTTACTGTCCGTTTTCCTCTAGGAGTTTTACGGTTTCAGCTCTTATGTTCAAGTTTTTAATCCATTTTGAGTTAATTTTTCTGTATAGTGTAAGATAGTGTTGCAGTTTTATTCGTTTACATTGGCTGTCCAGTTTTCCCAACACTATTTATTGAAGACACTGTCCTTTCTCCATTGTATATTCTTGCCTCCTTTGTTGTAAATTAAGTGACCATATATGCCTGGGTTTATTTCTGGGCTTGCTGTTCTGTTCCATTGATCTTTGTGTCTGTTTTTATGCCAGTACCATACTGTTTCATGACTACAGCTTTGTTATGTAGTTTGAAATGAGGGAGCATGATGCCTTCAGATTTGTTCTTCTTTCTCGAGATTGCTTTGGGTATGTGGGGGTCTTTTGTGGTTCCATACAAATTTTAAGATTGTTTATTCTATTTCTGTGAAAAATGCCATTGGAATTTTTTTTCACATTTTACTATTTTTTTAAATTGAAGTATAGTTGATTTACAATGTTGTGTTAATTTGTGCTGTACAGTAAGGTGATTCAGTAATACATATATATACTTTTTTTATTAAGAGCACATTTTATTTTTTAAATTTTATTTTATATTGGAGTGTATTTGGTTTACAATGTTGTGTTAGTTTCAGGTGTACAGCAAAGTGATTTAGTTATACATATACATATGTCTGTTCTTTTTCAGATTCTTTTCACATATAGGTTATTGCAGAGTATTGAGTAGAGTACTCTGTGCTATACAGTAGGCCCTTGTTGATTATCTGTTTTATATATAGTAGAGTGTATGTTAATCCCAAACTCCTAATTTATCCTTCCCCTCCCCCCTTCCCCTTTGGTAACCATAAGTTTGTTTTCTAAGTCTGTGAGTCTATTTCTGTTTTGAAAATAATTTCATTGTATTAACTTTTAAGATTCCATATACAAGTGATATCATATGATATTTGTCTTTCTCTGCCTGACTTACTTCACTTAGTATGATAATCTCTAGGTCCATCTGTGTTGCTGCAAATGGCATTACTTCATTCTTTTTTATGGCTGAGTAATATTCCATTGTATATATGTACCACATCTTCTTTATCCATTCTTCTGTTGATGGACATTTAGGTTGCTTCCATGTCTTGGCTGTTGTAAATAGTGCTGCAGTGAACATTGGGGTACATGTATCCTTTCAAAGGATGGTTTTCTCGGAATATATGCCCAGGAGTGGGATTGCTGGATCATATGATAGCTCTATTTTTAGTTTTTTGAGGAACCTCTGTATTGTTCTCCATAGTGGCTGTACCAATTTACATTCCTACCAACAGTGTAGGAGGGTTCCCTTTTCTTCACACCCTCTCCAGCATTTATTGTTTGTAGACTTTTTGATAATGGCCATTCTGACTGGTGTGAGGTGATACGTCATTGTAGTTTCAACTTGAATTTCTCTAATCATTAGAGAATCTTTCCATGTGCCTTTTGGCCATCTGTATGTCTTCTTTGGAGAAATGTCTGTTTAGATCTTCTGCCCATTTTTTGATTGGGTTGCGTGTATTTTTTTGCTGTTGGGCTGCATGAGCTGTTTGTGTATTTTGGAGATTAATCCCTTGTCTGTTGCATTGTTTGCAAATATTTTCTCCCATTCTGTGTGTTGTCTTTTCGTTTTGTTTATGGTTTCCTTTGCTGTGCAGAAGCTTTTAAGTTTAATTAGGTCCCATTTGTTTGTTTTTGTTTTCATTACTCTAGGAGATGGATCAAAACAGATATTGCTGTGATTTATGTCAAAGAGTGTTCTGCCTACGTTTTCCTCTAAGAGTTTTATACTGTCGGCTTTACATTTAGGTCTTTGATCCATTTTGAGTTTATTTTTGTGTATGCTGTTAGAGAATGTTCTAATTTCATTCTCTTAGCTGTAGCTGTCCAGTTTTCCCAGCACCAGTTATTGAAGAGATTGTCTTTTCTCCATTGTATATTCTTGCCTCCTTTGTCATAGATTCCTTGACCATAGGTGCGTGGGTTTATTTCTGGGCTTTCTGTCCTGTTCCATTGATCTCTCTTTCTGTTTTTGTGCCAGTACCATACTGTTTTGATGACTGTAGCTTTGTAGTATAGTGTGAAGTAAGGGAGCCTGATTTCTCCAGCTCCGTTTTCCTTTCTCAAGATTGCTTTGGCTATTTGGGGTCTTTGGTGTTTCCATACAAATTTTAAGATTTTTTTGTTCTAGATCTGCAAAAAAATGGCCATTGGTAATTTGATAGGGATTGCACTTAATCTGTAGATTGCCTTGGGTAGTACAGTCATTTTGATTCTTCCAATCCAAGAACATGTTATATCTTTCCATCTGTTTGTGTCATCTTCGATTCTTTTCATCAGCGTCTTATACTTTTCAGAGTACAGGTCTTTTGCCTCCTTGAATAGGTTTATTCCTAGGTATTTTATTCTTTTTGATGCGATGGTAAGTGGGATTGTTTCTTTATTTTCTCTTTATGATCTTTTGTTGTTAGTGTATAGGAATGCAACAGATTTCTGTGTATTAATTTTGTATCCTGCAACTTGACCGAATTCATTGATGAGCTCTAGTAGTTTTCTGGTAGCATCTTTAGGATTTTCTATGTATAGTATCATGTCATCTGCAAACAGTGACGGTTTTACTTCTTCTATTCCAATTTGGATTCCTTTTATTTCTTTTTCTTCTCTGATTGCCATGGCTAGGACTTCCAAAACTATGTTGAAGAAAAGTGGTGAGAGTGGACATCCTTGTCTTGTTCCTGATCTTAGAAAAAATGTTTTCAGCTTTTCACCATTGACTCTGATGTTAGCTGTGGGTTTGACATATCAATGTACAGCCTTTGTTATGTTGAGGTATGTTCCCTCTATGCTCACTTTCTGGAGAGTTTTTATCATAAAGGGGTGTTGAATTTTGTGAAAAACTTTCTCTGCATCCATCGAGGTGATCATATGGTTTTTATTCTTCAATTTGTTAATGTGGTGTATCACACTGATTGATATACAGATATTGAAAAATCCTTTCATCTCCGGGATAAATCCCACTTGATTGTGGTGTAAAGTCCTTTTAATGTACTGTTGGATTCGGTTTGCTAGTATTTTGTTGAGGATTTTTGTCTATTCGTCAGTGATATTGGCCTGTAATTTTCTTTTTTTGCGGTATCTTTGTCTGCTTTTAGTATCTGGGTGATGGTGGCCTCATAGAATGAGTTTGGGAGTGTTCCTTCCTCTATAATTTTTTGGAAGAGTTTGAGAAAGATAGGTGATAGCTCTTCTCTGAATGTTTGATAGAATTCGCCTGTGAAGCCATCTGGTCCTGGACTTTTGTTTGTTGGGAGTTCTTTTGGATTTTTTTGTTTTGTTTGTTTGTTTGTTTTTGGCTGCATTGCAGCTTGCGGGATCTTAGTTCCTCAACCAGGGATTGAACCTGGGCCCTCGCAGTGAAAGCACTGATCCTAACCACTGGACCACCAGGGAATTCCCTGTTGGGAGTTTTTAAATCACAGTTTCAATTTCAGTGGTTGTGATTGGTCTGTTCATATTTTCGATTTCTTCCTGGTTCAGTTTTGGAAGATTGTACCTTTCTAAGAATTTGTCCATTTCTTCCAGGTTGTCCATTTTTTTGGCGTATAGTTGCTTGTAGTAGTCACTTATGATCCTTTGTATTTCTGCGGTGTTAATAGTAACTTCTCTTTTTTCATTTCCAATTTTATTGATTTGAGCCCTCTCCCTTTTTTTCTTGATAAGTCTGGCTAAAGGTTTGTCAATTTTGTTTATCTTTTCAAAGAACCAGCTTTTAGTTTCATTGATCTTTTCTATTGTTTTCTTTGTCTCTATTTCATTTTTTTCTGCTCTGATCTTTGTGATTTCTTTCCTTCTACTAATGTTGGGTTTTGTTTGTTCTTCTCTTTCTAGTTGCTTTAGACATAAGGTTAGTTTGTTTGAGATTTTTCTTGTTTCCTGAGGTAAGATTTTATTGCTATGAACTGACCTCTTAGAACTGCTTTTCCTGCATCCCATAGGTTTTTTTATTGTCGTGCTTTCATTTTCATTTGTTTCTAGCTATTTTTTGTTTTCCTCTTTGATATCTTCAGTGATCCATTGGTTGTTTAGTAGCATATTGTTTAGCCTCCACGTGTTTGTGTTTTTTACAGTTTTTTTCCCCTTGTCGTTGATTTCTAATCTCATAGCGTTGTGGTCAGAAAAGAGGCTTAATATGATTTCAGTTTTCTTAAATTTACCAAGGCTTGATTTGTGGCCCAAGATGTGATCTATACTGGAGAATGTTCCATGTGCACTTGAGAAGAAAGTGAATTCTGGTGCTTTTGGATGGAATGCTCTATAAATATCAGTTAAGTCCATCTGGTTTAATGTATCATTTGAGGCCTGTGTTTCCTTATTGATTTTCTGTCTGGATGATCTGTTCAAAGATGTAAGTCAGGTGTTAATATTATTATATTAACACCATATTATTGTGTTACTGTCGATTTCTCCTTTTATGGCTGTTAGTATTTGCCTTATATATTGAGGTGCTCCTATATTTGGTGCATATATATTTACAGTTGTTATATCTTTTTGAATTGATCCCTTGATTATTATGTAGTATCCTTCTTTGTCTCTTTGTAACATTCTTGTAAAATCTATTTTGGGGACTTCCCTGGTTGTCCAGTGGTTAAGACTCCACACTTCTGATGCAGGGTGGCACAGGGTTTGATCCCTGGTCGGGGAACTAAGATCCCACATGCTGTGCAGTGTGGCCAAAAAAAAAAAATTAAAGTCTAATTTGTCTGATATGAGTATTGCTACTCCAGCTTTCTTTTGATTCCATTTGCATGGAATACCTTTTTCCATCCCCTCACTTTCAGTCTGTATGTGTCCCTAGATCTGAAGTGGGTCTCTTGTAGCCAGCATATATACAGGTCTTGTTTTTGTATCCATTAAGCCAATCTGTGTCTTTTGTTTGGAGTATTTAATCCATTTACATTTAAGGCAATTATCGATATGTATGTTCTTATTTCCATTTTGTTAATTGTCTTGGGATTGTTTTTGTAGGTTTTTTTCTTCCTTTCCTCTTTTGTTCTCTTCTTGTGTGATTTGGTGACTATCTTTAGTGTTGCGTTTGGATTGCTTTCCCTTGTGTGTGTATGTCTCTACTGTAGATTCTTGGTTTGTGGTTCCTGTGAGGTTTTGATATAGCAGTCTGTATATGTAGAAGATTGTTTTAAGTTGCTGGTCTCTCAGTTTCAAATGCATTTCTTGTATCCTGCATTTGTACTCTCTTCTTGTGTGTGGATGATTTCCTACCTTTACTGTGTGTTTGCCTTTACTGGTGAGCTTTCCCGTTCATAATTTTCTTGATTCTAGTTTGGACTTTTATCTTATGCCTAGAAAAGTTCCTTTAGCATTCGTTGTAAAGCTGGTTTGGTGCTGCTGAATTCTCTTAGGTCCTGCTTATCTGTAAAGCTTTTGATTTCTCTGTTGAGTCTGAACAAGAGCCTTGCTGGGTACAGTATTCTTGGTTATATACTTTTCCTTTTCATCACTTTAAATATATTGTGCCACTTCCTTCTGGCCTGCAAAGTTTCTGCTGAAAAATCAGCTGATAACCTTATGGGGATTCCCTTGTATGTTATTTGTTGCTTTTCCCTTGTTGCTTTTAATATTTTTTCTTTGTCTTTAATTTTTGTCACTTGGACTAATATGTGTCTCAGCATGTTCCTTCTTGGGTTTATCCTGTATGGGACTCTCTGCATTCCCTGGACTTGAGTGAGTGTTTCCTTTCTCATTTTAGGGAAGTCTTTGGCTATAATCTCTTCAAATATTTTCCCAGGCCATTTCTCTCTCTTCTCCTTCTGGGACCCCTCTAATGCAAATGTTGGTGCATTTAATGTTGTCCCAGAGGTCTCTTAAACTGTTCTCATTTCTTTACATTATTTTTTCTTTGTACTGCGACAGTGCTTTCCACCATTCTGTCTTCCAGCTCACTTATTTCTTCTTCTGCTTCAATTACTCTGCTACTGATTCTTACTAGTGTATTTTTCATTCCAGTTATTGAATTGTTCATCTTTCTTTATTCTTTATATCTTCTAGTTCTTTGTTAAATGTCTCTCGTATCTTCTCGATCTGTACCTCCATTCTTTTTCTGAGATCTTGGCTTATCTTTACTATCATTCTTCTAAATTCTTTTCAGGTAGGTTGCCAATCTCCACTTCACTTAGTTCTTGTGGGTTTTTATCTTGTTCCTTTGTCTGGAACATATTTTTCTGCCATCTCATTTTTTCTAACTTTCTGTTTTCGTGGTCTCCTTCTTCTGGCTGCAGGACCGTAGCTCCTCTTGTTTCTGGTGTCTGCCCTCTGGTGGGTGAGGTTGGTCCTGGACTTGTGCAGGCTTCCTGGTGTGAGGGACTGGTGCCTGCCCTCTGGTGGGTGGAGCTGGGTTGAGTTTCTCTGCTGGGCAGGGCTGTGTCAATGGGTGTGTTTAGAGGTGGCTGTGAGCTCAGTACAGCTTTAGGCAGCCTGTCTGCTGATGGTGGGGCTGTGTTCCTATCCTGCTGGTTGGCCTGAGGTGTACTAGCACTAGAGCCTGTAGGCTGTCGGGTAGGGCCAGGTCTTGATGCCAAAATGGTGACCTCTGGGAGAGCTCACGCCAATCAGTATTCTCTGGGACCTCTGGCACCAGTGTCCTTGCCCCTGCAATGAGTCACAGCCGACCCTCACCTCCTTAGGAGACTCTCCAAGACTCGTAGGTAGGTCCAACTGAGGCTCATGTGGAGTTACTGCTGTGCTGGGTTCCAGTGTATGTGAAACCTTGTGTGTATCCTCTAAGAGCGGAGTCTCTGTTTCCCCCAGTTATGTAGAGCCCCTGCACTTAAGCTCCATTGGCCTTCAAAGCCAAATGCTTTGATGGTTCCTCCTCCCGATGCCAGACCACCAGACTTGGGAGCCTGACGTGGGGCTCAGAACTCTCACTCCTGTGGGAGAACATCTGTGACATAATTATTTTCCTATTTGTGGGTAAGCCCAGCCGGTGGGTATGGGATTCGATGATGTCATGAAAGCGCCCCCCTACCATCTCGTGGTGGCTTCTTCTTTGTCTTTGAAAATATCTTTTTTGGTAGGCTCTAGTTCTTTTTGTCGATGGTTGTTCAGCAGTTACTTGCGATTTTGGTGTTTTCGTGAGAGGAGGTGTGCTCAGGTCCTTCTCTTCCACTGTCTTGGCTGGGGATCTCTCGCCATTGGAATTTTGTTAGGGATTGCATTGGATCTGTAGATTGCTTTGGGTAGTATGGACCTTTTAACAGTATTAACTCTTCCAGTCCTTGAGCATAGAATATCTTTCCATTTATTTGTGTGTTTAATTTCTTTCATCAGTGCCTTACGGTTTTCACCGTGCAGGACTTCCACCTCCTTGGTTAGATATAATCCTTGGTATTTTATTCCTTTTAATGTGGTCGTAAATTGTTTTCTTAATTTCTCTTTATGATAGCTCATTATTAGTGTATGGAAACACCACAGAAATCTGTGTAATGATTTTGTGTCCTGCAACTTTACTGAATTCTAACAATTTTTTTGGTGGAGTTTTTAGAGTTTTCTGTGTATAATATCATGTCATGTTCAAATAGTGACAGTTTTACTTCTTTCTTTCTGATTTGGATGCCTTTTCTTTTTCTTGCCTAATTGCTGTGGCTAGAGGAAAAGAGGAAAAAAATTTTTAAAAACCTTCAGACAAATGAAAATGGAAATACAACTTACCAAAACTTATGACATGCACCAAAAGCAGTTCTAAGAGGCAAATTTATAACAATAAATACCTACATCAGAAATTTTTTTAAATCTCAAATAAAAAAACCTAACCTGAAGGAACTAGAAAAAGAACAAATGAAGCCCAAAGTTGGCAGAAGGAAGGAAATAACAAAGGCCAGAGCAGAAATGAATGAAATAGAGACTCAAAGGACAATAGAAAAGGTAAATGAAACTAATAGATAAACTAAAGATAAGTAATCGTTCCTATTGGTTGTTCAGTAACATGTTGTTTAATCTTCATATATTTGTGATTTTTCCAGTTTCCTTCTTGTAATTGATTTCTAGTTTCATACCACTGTGGTCAGAAAAGATACTTGACATGATTTCTTACATTTATTAGCGCTTGTTTTGTGGCCTATCGTGTGGTCTATCCTGGAAAATGTTATATGTGTACTTGAGAGGAATGTGTGTTCTGTTGATTTGGGTGGAATATGCTGTGCATATTTTTTAAATCCATCTGGTTTAACATGTCGTTTAAGGCCAGTGTTTTCTTATTGATTTTCTGTAAGGAACATCTGTCCATGGATGAAAGCGGGATATTAATGTCCCCTGTTATTATTGTGTTGCTGTCTGTTTCTCTTTTAGGTCTGTTAATATTTGCTTTATATATTTATTTGCTCCTGTGTTGGGTGCATAAATATTTACAAATATTATATCCTCTTGTTGGATTGACTCCTTTATGATTATGTAATGACATTCATTGTCATTGCAGTCATTGTTTTAAAGTCTATTTTGTCTGATATAAGTATAGCTACCGCAGCTTTCTTTTGGTTTTTATTTGCATGGAAAATGTTCTTCCATCCCTTTACTTTCAGTCTGTGTATATCCCTACATCTGAAGCGTGTCTCACGTAGGCAGCATATAGATAGGTGTTGTGTACTTATCCACTCAGCCACTCAGTGTCTTTTGATTGGAGAATTTAGTGCATTTACATTTAAAGTAACTATTGATAGGTATGCACTTATTCCCATTTTGTTAATTGTTTTTTGGCTGTTTTGTATTGGGTTGGCCAAAAGGTTCACTTGGTTTTTTTCCATAAGATGGCTCTAGTAGCACTTAGTTGTCTTTAACTTCATTTGAAACAATTTTGTTAGATTGTATTGTGACAGCTGTCATATCAGCATGCATTTTATAAAAGACATCAAAATTGGTGAATTTTTGTGTAGCCTTTTTAATATTGAAGATGGAAGAAAAAACAACATTTTAGGCATATTATGCTTTATTATTTCAAGAAAGGTAAAAATGCAACTGAAACGCAAAAAAAGATTTGTGCAGTGTATGGAGAAGGTGCTGTGACTGATCAAACGTGTCAAAAGTGGTTTGCGAAGTTTCGTGCTGGAGATTTCTCCCTGGACGCGGCTCCATGGTCGGGTAGACCAGTTGAAGTTGATAGCAATCAAATCGAGACATTAATTGAGAAAAATCAACATTATACCATGCTGGAGATACTGGACATACTCAAAATATCCAAATCAAGCGTTGAAAATCATTTGCACTAGCTTGGTTATGTTAATCACTTTGATGTTTGGGTTCCACATAAGGTAGGCAAAAAGAAACCTTCTTGACCATATTTCCCCATGTGATTGTCTACTTAAACGTAATGAAAACGTTCCGTTTTTAAAACAAATTGTGATGGTTGATGAAAAGTGGATACTGTATAATAATGTGGAACAGAAGAGATCATGGGGCAAGTGAAATGAACCACCACCAACCCACCAGAGGTCAGCCTTCATCCAGAGAAGGTGGTGTTGTGTATATGGTGGGATTGGAAGGGAGTCCTCTACTATGAGCGCCTTCTGGAAAACCAGATGATTAATTCCAGCAAGTACTGCTCCCAATTAGACCAACTGAAAGTATCACTTGATGAAAAGCATCCAAAATTAGTCATCAGAAAACTCATAATCTTCCATCAGGATAACGCAAGACCGCATGTTTCTTTGATGACTGGGCAAGAACTGTTACAGCTTGGCTGGGAAGTTCTGATTCATCCACTGTATTCACCAGACATTGCACCTTCAGATTTCCATTTATTTCAGTCTTTACAAAAATCTCTTAATGGAAAAAATTTCAGTTCCCTGGAAGACTGTAAAAGGCACCTGGAACAGTTCTTTGCTCAAAAAAGATAAAAAGTTTTGGTAAGATGGAATTATGAAGTTGCCTGAACAATGGCAGAGGGTAGTGGAACAAAAGGTTGAATACGTTGTTCAATAAAGTTTTTGGTGAAAATGAAAAATGTGTCTTTTATTTTTACTTAAAAACCAAAGGCACTTTTTGGCCAATCCAGTAGTTCCTCTGTTCCTTTCTTCTTCTCTTGCTCTCTCCCTTTGTGATTTGATGATTTTCTTTAGTGGTACACTTACATTCGTTTCTCTTTTGTGTATCTACTATAGGCTTTTGCTTTGTGTTTATCATGAGGCTTATATATAACAACTTATATTTATAACAGTCTATTTAAAATTGATAACACGTTTGATCCCATTCGAAAGCTCTGTATTTTCACTCTTCTCTCCATGTTTTGTTTTTGACATCACATTTTACACCTCTTTATCTTGTGTATAGTCCTTAATTAATTATTGTAGTTACAGTTATTTTTAGTACTTTTGTCTTTTAACCTTTATACTAGCTTTATAAGTGATTAATCTACCACCTTTATATTTACCTTTATCAGTGACAAAGGTGCTTGTACTTTCATATGTTTTCCTGTTACTAATTAGTGCCCTTTCTTTTGAGCTTAAAGAAGTCCCTTTATTATTTCTTTTAAGGCCAGTTTAGTGGTAATGAACTCCTTTAGCTTTTGTTTGTCTGGAGAACTCTTTCTGTATTCTTCACTTCTGAAGGACAGTTTTGCCAGGTAGAGTATTCTTATTGGGAAGTTTTTTTTACTTTTAGCATTTAGAAAAATCATGCCACTCCCTTCTGGCCTGCAAAATTTTTGCTGAAAAATCTGCTGATAGTCTTATGGGGTTTTTGTGTGTGTGTGTGTGTAACAGGTTTTCTCTTGCTGTTTTAAAGAGTCTCTCCTTGTCTTTAACTTTTGCCACTTTAATGATAATGTGTCTTGGCACGGGCTTGTTTGCGTTCATCTTATTTGGAACTCTCAGCTTCCTGGCAGGATTTTCTTCTTTTTTATGGCTAAATAATATTCCATTGTGTGTGTGTGTGTGTGTGTGTGTGTGTGTGTGTGTGTGTATTACATTTTCTTTATTCATCTGTTGATGGGCACTTAGGTTGTTTCCATGTCTGAGCTATTGTAAATAATGCTGCTGTGAACATGGGGGTGCAGATATCTCTTCAATATAGTGTTTTCATTTCCTTTGGATATATTCCCAGAAGTGGAATTGCTGGAGCACATGGTAGTTCTATTTTTTATTTTTTGAGGAACCTCTATACTGTTTTTCCATAGTGGCTGAACCAATTTACAATGTGGGGCAACAGCTTTAATGCAGGTGACCGTATGCAAATGAATCACTGCTGAAAATTATCAGTATTAATTATCATAGGTTAAGCTTTATAACCTGGCTGCATAGGCAGCTGCTGACTTGTATCAGGGGCACAGGGAGCCTTTCAGGTCCCCTCCTCCCAGTAAAACCAGCTCCAATTCCCAGATGCCTGAAATTCTATCATTTAGGGCTTTCTGACCTCTTAAAATCCAAGTATCCTTGGGCAGAAGCACTAAAATATTTATCTACTTAGCAACTGCATTTCATTCCCAAGCGTTTACTGAGCACCTTGTGTATGAATGGTGTTCACTGGGTAGAGTAGTGGCTTTAAAACTTTTTTGCTTGCATACTTCCTAAAGCAGTTTTGAAAGTCTTCATAGCTCATACATCTAAAATTTGACAGCTAAACTTCTCATAATAAATTTAAATATCTACTAGAAAGGGTATAATTTTGATATATAATACATATTGAACTTTAAAAAGAAAACTCTTTCATCATTTAAATGTATCCAATGAAATCTACTTACTGTGATGACTTGATATACCACAAAATACACAAACAGGCTCTTTTTTAACAGTTGGAAAATTTATATAATTTTACTCCTTTGAGCCCTTATTTTCCTTTCACTTGCCTCACAAATTTTTATCCTAATGTAACACATTTTTTTTTGCTTGTAGTATGTTAGTGATTTGCGCAACAAAAATAATGTACATAAATTTAAATTCATTTTGAAAAATTTTCTTGTGATCATAAAAGCACTAAATCTTATGGTTTCCACAGGATTGGATAGTTATCACATTTATTAATAATACACAGTTGATCAAACTGATAAATACTTGACACATTTTAATTTTAAATATTAAGGAGAAAGTAAAATTTTTTTGGAACTGTATCATGTCATGGGATGCATGGAGATAGTTTTTTCAGTTAACTCAAGTACCCTAGATGAATGTTGCTCATTGTAAAAATGAGACATCATCCTATATTTTATTTATAGGTATAAGTGCCTGGGAAATCTTGTTCACAAAAGTAATTAAATGGGACTGGAAAGGATTTTGTTATAGCAACATCGCTCAATCCTCTGAACTCTTTCTGAGTTACATGCCAACAATCACATAGTAATCTGTCATCAATTTGTTTTAATAAATGTTTTATTTTAGAATGGTTTTAGATTTACAGAAGTTACAAAGCCCGTATAGAGAGTTCCTGAATATCCCTCACCCAGTTTCCCTGTTGTTAACATCTTCCATAACCCTGGTACATTCATCACAACTAAGAAACCTGCATTGGTACATGACTGTTAACTAAACTCCATCAATCTGTTCTTTAATGGTCTATCAGCTGTTAACTCAATTTGGTATTTCTTCAGTTTTGTTGAAAGCACAGAATTAGAAACATCTGACTTGTGAAAGGATTTGTCATCCCGTCTTTGCTTTTCTTGTTTCCTGGAAAGTATATCAAAAAGGCTTTACTAAGACTTAACCATGTAATTGTTGATTATACCTGTCAAATCTGATACACTTGAAGTGTTAGGAAACCAAAAGAGTGATAATTTTACTATATCTTTGCTAATACCATGTTTCTTGTTAAAATGCTTTCTGTCTTACCATGTATATCAAAACCTTGGAGCATCAAATTTACCTCATTTAATTAATGGAAAATGTTCCAGGTTAGCCATATAACCTAAATGCCAAAGCAGTCCTTATTGTTAAAGCACTTAGTAAAATTAGACCTTATTTTTCAGTGTAAGTAAAAATGTTAATATGTTAATGAATTTGAGTATTAAAAGGGAAAATGGATAGGGCACGGGCCTTGCCCTGAGTTTTCTGTCCAGATCCTTCCTGCAGGAAGCCATGGCCATTTATCATATTTTATATATTTTATAATATTTTTCACCCCGTACTTTGTTGATTTGCTCCCACTGGACCATCCTCAGGAGTAATGTCCTTTTTGATAATAATTGGGGGAAGGAAGAAGTACCTAAACAAAAATTGCTATTGTGCCCACTTTCCTCACTCACCAATATATCTGAATGCAAAAAATCCCCAAATGAGCCAAAATATCCATTTCTAATACAAGCCTCGTCCTTGACAGAAATAAAAGACTGAGAAAGACATGCATCCCTACTTGAAGGGTGGTGCTAACATTCACTCTTGGGAAGTGGGAGAAATGTTTGTGAAGGGAGACCCAGCATGAAACCGTGATTGCAAGCATAGATCACTCTTAGGGCAGATCCACTTCAGGAAGAAGTACATTAGGCAGCAGAGGATCTGCAAAGTAATCATACCTCTCTACATGACATACCTTTGCAAGGCTCTTGGAAACCCCAGAGGACATATACTTCAGTCTGAATGACGCTGGAAAGAGGCCCAAGAGCCTGCCAAGATCCATGCTCACTGCAGGGGGGTGGGGCATCTCAAGGGGACAGAGAGGCTCACCAACAGCCCGCATATGGATCCATCTCCAAGGCGGGTCTTAATGAAAGAGGGTGGGAGAGTCTTACCTCCTGGGCTCAGAGGGTTGGAGGGTGATGATCCTTGGCCTGATTTTTGGCTCTTTGAGAACTAAGGATCCAGAGCAGTTTGTTTTTTCCCCTCAGACGTGAATACTGTACAGGCATCTAGAAAGTGAAGACCCTGAATTAAGAGACATTCACTTGGTCTACAGTTACGCAAGTGGTTCTGTTCTAAATTATCACTGTGAAGTTTTGCCTTTAGGTAGCTATTTTTTTAAGATTATAAAGGTGATGAAAATACACTTTAACACTCTTTACTCTTGGACTTCAAAATAAGCCTGCAGCCCCCACTTTGAAAAATGCTGAGAACTAGTAGTGGTTTAGTTTCCTGTTTTCTCTTGAGTATTATGGGCATTCACCTGCCTGTTAGAAAAGCCCAGATTCACGTGGTCTCCATCTGTGCAGGCCTCATACTGACTCTTCTGTTTGTGCAAGAAGAAGCAGGGAGAAGTCAGCAAGGCAGCCAGCGCCGACAGCACGACCGAGGGCACACCCGCCGATGGCTTCACTGTGCTCTCCACCAAGAGCCTCTTCCTCGGCCAGAAGGTAGGCAAACGCGGGCCCCGGTCTGCTCGCGGGCCCTGGGACAGATGGGTGCCTCCACCAGCAGGAAGGCTGACTGAGGACCACTCCTGGCCTCATGGGCTGGAGGAGAGAGTGGGGCCTGGGGCGGCTTTAGGAGAGGACTCAGGGAGGGCTGGACAGGGTGCTGAGGGGAGACTGGCAGGTGGGGAGAGGAGGTGGTGGTAAAGAAGAGGGACAGCAGCTCCTATGGGGGTCGGGACACCCTGGGCTTAGTCTGTGGAAGGAGCTGTGTATATGGGATGACCTGGTCATCCTGTAGTCCTGCCCAGAAAAGCAGCTGGAAGTCAAAACTGGGTCCTGGAAAGGGAAAGGTCTAGCAGGCAGCCCAGGTGTTCCGGTGGGCACTGAAGGTGGAACCTTGATCCAGGGGGCGGGATTGTTGCTAGACACGCTGTGCCACCTGAGGACTCCTCAAGCCAGTCGTTTGTTTGTTTTAACCGTGGGCAATATGTTTTCAGCCGCCCCAGTGATGCAAATTTGCCAGGACGCCATGGTTTTGTAACAAATGATTCACTTTTGTTGAAAATAAAAATGATGCAAAGGCTTTTAAGACCTGAGAATGAGAGTTCATATTTCTCTGTTAACACCAAAAAAGGGGGTGGAGAGAGAGCGGGAATTACTTTTCTGAATTTTTTTTTATCCTACATTAAAAAAAATTAAAGGCATGGATTTGAGCTTCCATGTAAATTGCGTTTAGTTTGCATGTGGGGAACAACTTGGTTCTGAAGCTGCATCATTTTTAAAACCTCACTGTCAGTTTCCTTTTGCATCTCAGTGACACAGTCCTTCTGCTCATGTCATTGCAAGTGCTCCTTCTCCCCCTCCCTCTTCCTGTCACTAATTGCACTCAGGCTCTCATGATGCAATTCCTGTGGTGGACTCTGTGTTCCAGCAAATAACCATTACAGTGTACATTTTATAACCATTATCTGTATTTTGTATGCATTTTTCAAAGGAAAGAATAAGCAGCACTCTGTCATCTTAAGGTCTGGGGCTTTGAAAGTTTTTGTTTAAAATATTTTTTATTTATAAAATTTCAGCTCAGCAGTGAAGGCAACCACCTGGGTTTACTTTCACACCCTTTAACCTGTCCTTTGGGTAATATATTGAAAGTTAACGTGACCTGTCATCCAAATTGCTTTGGTTTGAACTAAAGTGCGAAAAAGCTCTGCAATTTAGGACTAGCTCCAGTGTGCTTCAGATCCCTAATGCTGACGATTAGCCAGGACTTGGAAACCTGTTAAGCAGGTAGAACAGTTCAGTGCCTGGGTCCACCCTCTCCCTCACTCCTTCCCGTACCCCGCTCTTGGGTGCCCTGACCCTGGCCTCTCCCTTCCCCGTGTTCTTCTTGCTCTTTCCTGCTGGTTACCTCAAAGCCAGCGTCAAATCAGAACTCCTCACACCCCCTTGCTGGATTTCCAGAATAGCCGTACTCAGCCATACAAATGTCCATGTACAAATGGAGATGCCCTTCTTGCCCTTCTTGGCCTTGGGATCAGGGCCTCGTCTGCTGCATACGAGCCCTGGAAGGGAAGGGAGGTAACAGAGACTGCAGACACATTGCTAGCTCCTCTGCAACCAAGCAGTGCTATCTCCTCCATTTTGGGTACAGCCTGGTCTCAGGCCTCAGGACCAGGCACCACAGGCAGGAAAGTACCAGAAAGTACAAATCCAGCTAATACTGACTATACTCCACTCACGGTTGGGGAGGGAGAGTCCAAAAAGCTATAGAGAAGCACTGATACTCTATAGTCATTTACAGGCATGTTATCTAATATTATTTAGGAAATAGAGGAAAATGGAAGATGGAGGCTTGACAGCCAAACTAATGTGGCTTTTTGATATCTTGACTTTCGGAGGGAGAGCCTGAAGGGACTGGTTGAACTGGAGCCCAGTGTAACATGGTCAGCTGTGAGAGAGGGGGCTGAGTGCAGAGCCAGAAAGAACACCTGCCTTCTTTCCCGTATCACACAGTCAGGTGTGAGTGGTGAGAACAGAACCCCAAACTACCACAAGACTGCCCTTTGCTTCCAGCTTAATGACCCAGGACACACACATCCAGGATGAGCTACCCCCAAATCCAGCCCTGCAGGTGCCCTTTAGCAGAGTAAACTGTGTCTCCCCAAAAGTGGTGTCACAGAATAAAGCATCATCTCAAGTCAGCCTGGGCACCCTGTTAGAAGCTAGTGTCCTAGCAACCCTTTCTGGAACCCTGTGCCCTGCAGCATGAGAGGGAGTAAGTGTTCATAGTTGAGAGCGTTATTTTGAAGCAGGACTTTCTGGCCCTTTATAAATAGTCTGTCCAGTGAAAGTCATGGCATTTAGTGCAAAAGGGGCCAGAGTGGTCAAACTGACACATAGGAATTTTTACACAAAGCACATTTTAAAGTGTCATTATTACAGACATTAATTTTGACTTGGATTTTAGGAAGTGTTTCAGAAAGGGTACTTTACAATGGTGACTGTATGGTGCCCTGTGTTCTATGAGTCTTACTTTCCACCTGTGACAATGAAACCAATGCTGGAATAGTGCAAAGCAAGCTGAGGTCAGAAAGGTGATACTGTGCTCGCTACAGCCCTGAAAGGCACAGTTGCTAAGCTACTTGCAGGAGAAGATGGCCCAGGGCTTAGGAGCCTGGGATCTCATTGTTGTTGATAATGTATTACACATACTGACGTCTCAGGAGTAACCGCCCTCATTGCTCTCTGATTTTACCCAGTATTCCACACACATTGTTGAATTATTTTCAAAAGGGAAACAGTGCTGTGAATCTGAATTGACTAAATGTGTTTGCTTTGTGGTTCAGTGGAGATTCTCAGCTTCTTCTCAGAGATTTAAAAAGCTTTATGTCCAAAAAAAGTACTTCCAATGTGTATTTCTATAAATCTGTGTCAGTGGTAGTAAGTGATGTAGGCTTCCTTGGAAGAGTCAGTATTATTAGAAGCAGTTGGGAAAGCAGTGTCAGGAGGGCATGCGTGTGTGCCTCCCCAACTATCAGGATTGCAGCCGCAGCCCTGTGGGCCACTAGAGGCAGGGGTAGGTACCGTGGGTTTTCTTCCTCAGATGCAGACACCCTAGTCCTGGGGGCTGGGGAACAGTAAAGAGAGAGGGAGCTCTTGAAGCAGGAATGAGGAGGAAAGGCCCACCACCCTCTTCCACCCTATGGCTGATGACTGGCTTCTGAGACAGTTTAGGACGCTGATGAAGCCATGTTTCTGGGCCTCCAGCAGTGCCCACGGGGGTCCTTGTCTTTGTGTGGCACATTCTAGCCTGAAACCCACCAGATGCCACCTCCAGGCCTGAGGCCTCTGGGGGAATTCAGGCCGGGGATGCCTGCAGGCTGGCAGCATAGCACAGAGGAAGGAGCCCCTCCACCCCAGAGGCCAGGGCAGGAATGGGCCCTGGAGCAGGCCACAGGGAACACATGGTGATCCATGAGGAAGTGGAAACAGTTCTGTGGAGGACCTCGCCTCTCCATCCTCCTTAGTTAAAGTGGACTCTGGGAACAGGAAAAGCGTTGCATTTTATGTGGTGAGCACAGGGGAAGAAGTCTTCTTCCTTGTCCCTTGTGAGGGAATGAGAGATACGAACAGGCTAGCCTGGACAGTGACAGGCTAGGCTTAACAAGTCACTCAGGTAATCTTTAATCATCACGTTTATTTCCTAAAATTGAATTTCTGATCACATATGTTAAAAAAAAAAAAAAAGGATTGTACTATTTCCTGTAGCCAAGGAGGTCATGTCAAGGCAGCCCAGATGTCCATCCAGTAGCCCCAAGCCACCGGCTCCTTCCTTATGGGCAGGCTGCCTCCCGACCTGCTCTCAGTGGTGGGTGCCATCCTCCCTTCCAGAATAGCCAGGTTAGCTTTGAGCCACCTCAGGTCCCAGCCAGGCCAAGGGCCCGGTCCCTGAGCTCTGGCCTTTCCGTTAGCCCTGCTTTCAGGGAAGCGGTTTGTTCACTTCATCTTAAAGTTGTGTCTGGATGTTTGACATTCAGTTCCAGCTCTGTTTGTGGGCCTACAGAAACCTGAGCACTGTCTTAGGCATTGGATGGCCGTTGGGCAGGAGGCAGCCTGCACTCTGCCTTCAAGGAGCTTGTACCCTAACGAGTTCACGTCAGGAGTAGACGACAAGGGTTAACTGGGCATAACCCCTCGAGGGGAGACTGGGCACTGTAGACATCAGAGGCTGGCTCCAGCAGAGCCCACTGACACGAGCATCATCAGGTCCCCGTGGTGGAAGAGATCTTGAAGGACACTTAGCTCAGTCCCCTTCCCCCAACCCTGCAGCCAAGTGGGACCCCCTTTCTGCTCTATAACTGGCACTCTCTCCAGTGGCCAACGATCTTCACAGATTCTTTAAATTCACCATTCTGTGGTTTAAAACTTAGTTTTCCATCTTTCCCAATGTCAAGACAAGGAAGTAGTCACCTTATTCACATTCTGAAATCATTAATGACCCTCCTCCCTCCCAGAAAATCAGACTAAACTTGGGAATTTTCACAGTTTCCCAGAAATCTGATTTCCCAGCGCACAAATACCCCTGCTCTGCCATGTGCTTCAGACAGCTGTGGGCCCCTTTGGCTAAGAGGCCCAGGTGGATTTGACCCTGGGTGGGCTTAGGGGGGCCTGAGACCTCCTAGGACTGGGCATCTGTCTTGGGCCTGCCAGGCCTGCTGGCATGTGTCCTCTGCACAGTGAGATCCTTTTCAGGCATGTGTATACGTGGCCTCTGCTCATCCTTCTCCTGTCCAGGGGAGCTTCTGTTCTTGTTTCATGACCAGATGATCAGATCACTGTTGGCTTCTGCCCCCTGGTCCAGCCTGCCCAAGCCAAGATGATTGCCCATCTGTCTTTCCAAAGTGCCTGAAGCAATTTGTCCTCTCCCCTCCCCATTCCTCTCCCAAACACACAAACACAGACCACCCCCCTCCCCCAAGCACATGCTTTATAGTCCTCTATAATTGTACATTTTTAATAGCAATACTGTTTTGTGGCTCAGCGCCTCACCCTGAGGACTTCTGCTGAGCCTGGTACCCAGCAGAGCATGATGTGGGTGAGAGTGAAACTGCACTTGGTTAGCTGGGGCTTCTCCATGCTGGTGGCAGTGGCTCCCTGATGTGCAGGATTCAGTGCTTCCAAGAGCGGGGCTGCTTCTGCTCAGAGGGAAGGTGATGAGCCCCGAGTCAACTGGGAATTCTGTTTGCAACTGCTCCCTCGCTTCAGCAAGGCCACAAAGCCCCGCACTTTCCCCCAGAAAGCCCTAAAGAGCAGGGGGAGTGCTCCCCAGGCAGAGGCAGAGGCAGAGACAGTCTACCAGGGTCTCCCCGGCTAGTTGAATCAGAGCCCATGGCAGTAGCTGATTTGCCGGTGAGACATTTCTGAATACAAATCCAGAAGTGTCTATACAATTAGAAAAAAATATTATGAAGTTTAAAGATTTAAACATGTATGGTTTTTAAACAAACAAAAAAGGAATCTCCTAGATGTCTTTAAAGTGTATTCATTCATAACACCAAGTGAAGTGTTCTTTTCCCTTTTTTCTCCTTTCCCTTCCTCCCCCAACAATCTCCTGCTGCTTCACACAGTGTGGGTTTTTATTTTTGGTGGGGAGCAGGGAGTACTGGCTTAATTTGAGTTTTATAAACAGCATTTGCTTGAAGTCATATGCAGTTACTTACATGATACCATAATCAAACCCTTCACCCTTGTCCTGAACCCTAAACCTTCACTTGCCTTACTCTGAGACCCCGACCCCCCCATTGTGTGCCCATCCACACCCCTTCCCCCTGAACCAACACCATTAGCACCCTCTCCCTGATGCTGTCTCTTCTGTGCCTCTGTCCTGGCACCAGGACCTGTGCTCTGAGAGCTTCACTGTGTGAGGGCACCCCAGGGGGCTTCCTTCAGCTTCAGGAATGCCAGTGGCTGGCCCCTAATTACCCTGCAGTGCTGGGAACCATACCCCGGAAAGTCCAAGTGGAGAGAGCTTGTACCTCTTCTCTCTTCGAGCACTAACTAAAAATGAGGCCTACCACGCTGTGGCAGGGCCTAGCCAGAGTCCTTCCCCCACCCATAAGACCAAATTCATTTCCACAACTTTCAGTCTAAGCAGGTCCCTTTTTTGAGAATCTGCTGATTGCGTCTGGGAATCAGAAATGTGGGTTTATATTTCTACTGCTTATAGCACGTCAGGTTTTTGTTTGGTTTTGTTTTCAACAAAATGTTTGGCCCCAGAAATTCAGTGACTTGGAGCTCAGTTACCAAGAGCTTCCCAGCCGAGTGTCTGCACACGGCCCTCTCCTGGGAGTGAGCGCCTGCACTAAGCGCCTGCCCTGCTGGGCCCCGCAGGTGCGGTCAGCTCCCCAAGCCGGGATTGCAGTTGGTCTTGGTCATCCGCTCCTCTGGGCATTGCTCTCTGCTGCATCTGGTAGGAATGTCTGTCACTGAAGAATAGCCATCTTCCCTGAGAGAGTGTGAGTGCTTAGCTGCAGGCGCTTGGACCTAAGAACAGGAAGGGGATCCTGGGCCAGCTAATTCCCCCTGCCCTCTGACAGCCAGTCTAGAACTTAGGATTCCTCTCAAACTGAGGGTTGCCGTGGCACCAGAATAATAGTGGGGAGGGAGGACATTCAGCGGCTCTTTACAAAGACTCAGGTGGTAGGGTACTCATAAAACTCACTCAAAGAAAATGCTCTACCCCTTGGGCCTCAGAGTAGCCTCACCAACAACGTGAACAGTTTAAAAGACACGCTGTCTTGCTGGAGAACTGCTGTGTCTCTTCCTGGGTTTGGCCAGAACTTCAGTATTACATGACTAACAGGCACGTAAAATTAGATGCTACTAAGTAACAGGCCATTCTTGCTTCTCGCCACCCCTGAGCAGGGCACAGGAGCCAGCCAGCTGGTAGTCACGGTGATGGGGACAGCCTCAAAGACCCATGACCACTTGGAAGAGAACAGTAGAGCTACGAGGGGTTTGCCCAAACCAGCTAGGACTTCTGCACCATCCCAGTGCTCAAAGAAGGGGACAGTCACATATACCACCCCACCCTACCCCAGCAATGAGTACTTGACTCTGGGTCCTGATAGCTGCTGTACTTGGGCCCCCAGATCACAAGTTCTTTTCAAGGGAAGTGGATCCACCAGCCTGATGTGGCTTATGCCTCCCTTTGGCCCCAGGCATCACCAGACAAACACGTTCTGGACCCTCAGCCTAGCTTGCTTCTTTTTAGCATGCCGAGTGGCATTTGAGTCTTTCGTTTGACATGGATTCAGTTTAGCCAGTGACTCCCTCTTCCCCTTTGTGCCCAGTGCACCTGGAGTGCCCACTGCCCTTCATCTGTATCCCAAGGCTCACGTCTCTGTGACTTCCCAGCTGTCCTGTTATTTCCCACCTCATGCTTTTCTTTTCAGCTGAACCTTATTCACAGTGAAATCAGTAATTTAGCCGGCTTTGAGGTGGAGGCCATAATCAATCCTACCAATGCTGACATTGACCTTAAAGATGACCTAGGTAATTGGGGATGGGGTTTGGCACCATCAGCTGTCAGTTGAAAAGTTATGGAACCCAGAATTTAGGCTCTTCATCTTCTCAAACTTCAGATGGTCAAACCAAATTCCCAAAACCAAGATTAATGTTTGAGGGTAGACATTGAATGTCTGCTTACTTCAAGCCATTCCAAATGGGAATGATCTGATTATGTTTTATTAAGCCCGATTGGCTGCTTTCCCCTTGATTATAAATATATTGCCATCTAAATTCTCTTCCATAATGATCACACTGACTGCTGGTTACTCGGGGGGGATTTTTAAAAACTGTGTATTTTTTGTTTTTTTTTGTTTTTTTAAGAACTGAAAAATCTCAGGTAACTACAAAATGATAGTTTCTCCATTTAAGCCTTAATTAGAAATGACAAAGCATGAAAACACTTGAGAAGGGAGACAATTAAGCTGCATCAGTATACTATTAAGTTGTCTTTAATCCACCAGCAAATTGATTTCCCCCAAATTTACCACCTACTGTCACTTCGACTTCTTCTACAACTGAAAACAGTATATGACTGAGTGCCACCTTCATGAATTATTTGGCTCATGTATGATATTAAAAAGAAGGGCAATATCTCTTTCTGAGTGAGTTCTTCCAGTGGAAAACTGCCCCAGAACCATGGCATCTCCCTGCACAGGAGGGTGGACGGTTCAGGGCAAGCTGAGGGGTACCCCTCAGGTGTCCCACTCTGTGGCCTCACCTTTACAGAGAGGAACTGTCAGCTTAGGGCACAGTGAAGGCTCCTGTCTCCTTAGCTGTGAGCCTTGCAGGGGCAACAGGCTAGCAGGTGCCCACCAAGGCAGCCTTGTGCCTGATGCTGGCTTAGGTATGTTTTGTGTATCTTTAGTTCCCATCTTTGGCCACCTTTGTAAGATGGCAGATTTCCTTACCGGGAGAGATGCTCATGCCAGAGCCCAGGCCCGACCCACACAAACTGGGTACAGTAGTGGGCTGAAGACATGAGAACTGGGACTCAAAAATGCCCTGCTTGAACTTGTTTTCTAACTGCCTTAAACAGATACTTTCTTTAAAAAAACAAAAACAAAAACAAAAAACTCACAAGCTAGAAAAAGCTAGGATCCTATCTATCCATAGTATATTTTATATGTAAAATACATAAAAATGAGATTGATTAGAATAAGAGGTAGGCTGGAAAAATATTTTTACACATCGAGGGGGAAAAATAAAGGCATTCCTCTGCGCACACCTATACTGTTTTCTCAGTTTTCAAGAGATGTCCCTCGAAGGTAGACAAAATGATGAACATCACAGGAATAAAAATCAAACCCTAAAAGGTGACTGCTGCTGATAAAATGGAGAAACTTGTTGTTTTGGTTCGCCTGATAGTCCACGTTTTTTTAAAAAACAGATGCCATGTTTTAGTAGCCTTCTCAGTGGGGTGCCAGTCTTACAGGCTTTTGCGAAGTGAAGTGGGGCATTCGTTGTTTTGTTATTTCTTTTAACCTTTGGAAATGATCTCATGTGTCTGTTTCTCTTTTTTTGGACTTGTCATTCAAATGTTTAATTTAAACATGTCACATTTGATATTCCTCCTCCTCCTCCTCCTCCTCCTCCTCCTCTCCTCACCCCCATCCACATGTGCGCACACTTCGTGGACTGATTGCCCTTTTGGCTCATATGTTGGAATCGACCAGGTAGGCCAGCCCTGCCATTGGGGCCTTAGTAAATGTGCCTGTGCGTGGGTCTCGGTCCAACACAGTTGATATACATCTGTTTACCTGTTATAGTTGCAAGTTGTACAGGCTGACATTGCCTCGATCGACAGTGATGCTGTCGTTCACCCGACAAACACTGACTTCTACACCGGTGGTGAAGTAGGTAATGCCTAGCTGGGTGCTGCCGAGTGTGTGTGTGCATGGTCAGTCAGCCGCCGCAGACAGCTTGATCCTTTGACAGCTATGCAGGGCTGCATTCATTTCACACTTCCAGCTGTCCTGACCTTCCCCAGGTCTCCTGTCCCCGGGTTGTGAATGCGAGAACTACAGCTAACTGTCAGCCAGGTTGCATCATGCAGCTCACAAATGGGCACACTTCTGGTTTGGAAACTGGTTCAGCAAAATTTCTTCACTGCTTCCTGAGGCACAGCTTTGTGGGAGACTGGGTTCACACGTGATTTGAGCTGCAAGCGGGATGCAGACAGATCGGCCGAGTGGCATCCAGGACCACTTCTGTGCCCCCACCGTGGACCAGACACACAGGAATGCGTATGCATGGGTCTGTGTCAGAAGCACGCTCATTCCTGAGGATGGCCTTCAAGCCTTAGATGCACGTGGGGGGAATTTTAGAACACTCTCCCACACTCAGGGGTTCTCAGGCCTTATGTGTACGAAAGCCACCTCATTCTGATGTGCTGTTCCTAGATCACTCTTGAGAAACACTCTCCTAGACCCAGAAAGCTCCTTCCTCTCCTCGGCAGCTGACACACATGGTCAGTTGGCTTCTGGCACTGAGTAGCTGAGGGTGGGGTGAGGCGGAGAGAGCGTGTGGCGTGCCAAGTACTATGACTGCAGACCCGCTGCACGAACATAGATAGTGCCCTGCTTTAAGAATGTGTTGAGGGGCTTTTATAATGAGGAGGCATCCAGGTGTGATGGCAAAAAAGTACAGGTTTGGAGCTAGGTAGAAGGATCCTGAATCCTACCCTTACCATTTACTGGCTATGGGGCCTGGGCAAGTCACATAACTCCTCAATGCCTTGGTTTTCCCTGTCCGTAAAATAATGGTGATGAGAATTATGTTAAGTCATGTAACCAAAGCACCCTGCTTCATGCCTGGTTCATGATAGGTGCTTATCGTAAAGGTCTTGCTCTCAGGTGCGTATATGATTTTTACAGTAGGTGTGCTGGTCCTGAGAGCAGCATTCTGAGTATAGATTCAAACACCAACTTCCAAAGAGAATGGATACATTTCTAGTAAGGGCAAAAGTGAAGTCATCTTGAAGGATGACGCTGTTGGGATTCGCGTGTGTCCCAGACACTGGAAGTGCAACAGCTTAGCAATCTGTAGCTGTCCAGCTCTGTTCAGTGTCACTCACAAAGCCCGCTGTTCACAGTCTGCCCCAGCCACTTTGATTTGGGCTAATTGCTCTCCTGGGCATTTTGGATTTTGGACAAGGATAGAAAGACAAACTGGATGGAAAGTCAGGATTCGCCAAGCCTGCCAGGCCCAAATGAAATCAGGCTGTAGGCAATTAAAATAAACTCCCCTTTCCCAAGATTTTGGAGGAGTTTAAGAGCTCCTAAGTCAGGCAGCTTAAGAGAAAGATACTTCTTCCTTTCTTAACCAAGTGAAAACTTGATGGGAGGGAAGTACTTATTTGGAGGAAACTAAATAAACGAACAGCTGAGGGCTTATCTTTCAGCCAGGAGTGACTAAGGCCTAGGTTCGTCCTGCCATCCAGAACTTTGGGTGAAATGGAAATTGTGAAACTTGCTGGGCAAAAGAATCTCGCCCAGGCTCAGGGAGAGGAAGAAAGGGCCAGTCTGCTGCGGCTGTGAAAGTGTTTCCCCAGGATTAGCCACACCAGGAGGTGGAGCTGGAGGCTTTGAGGCTGGGTGGGGCCAGATGGGGTAACATGCAGAGCCAACTGTCCCCCCCCCCCCCCCCGCCCCCAGAAGAGCCCAGTCCTTCCTAAACCATGAATGGAACCGGTCTCCTTGGAATAATGACAGTGCTAGTGCTTTTCTCTCTGACATGCTTGCCCTTAACCCACTCATATGCACAGGTTAGGCATGAGTAGCCTTGGTGACATGTAAGTAACCCGGGTCCAAGAGCTCGGCCAAGGTTACGTCGTACATCACTCATGGACACTGTCACAGCAGGTCCAGACAACCTGACTGGCCAAGGAGGAAAGACGGTGCCAGGTCCAGAACCCAGGTCTTCCAAAGCCCACCTCAGTGCTTTTTCTCAGCGAACCATTCCAAACTAGTACTGAACCCAGATCTCTTGCAATACCAAAACAATGATCAACCAGATTCACACATGGTCTCAATTGGTTCCAGTTCCCACTTTGATGTGTGAGAGGGGAAAAGAGGAAGCGAGGATGTAATCACTCCACTTCTCATACTTGGTGTGAATTCCTGAGTCCCGAGACTGCTGGAAGAAGGAATGCGAGTGCAGGAATGCTTAGCCCCAGTGATTAACTTTTACCCATCGAAAGTTCTTTCTAACAGTGAAATAGACCACAGGCTGAGCCTGACGTTTGTCCAAGCCTAAATTTTTGCTTAGGCTGGTTTGAACACTGATACTTATGCCTGCTTTCTAAGCATGAAATAATGCTCTTGTTCTCATGGGAGTAACACATGTTTATGCTTGGGGGCAAATAAGCCAATTGCCTTATGATTAACCCTGAAGTTAAGCCTAAAAAGCAAGAGTCTTACATTCAGAGTGTTGACAATACAGTTGAAATGGGCCTGTTTCTTGTTAAAAAGTACACGTGTGTCTACATGAACATGTGCATACATATGTGTGTGTAGGAGTCAAGTCCTGACCGGGTTGATTGCCTGCAATCTAGGGTTCAATTTTTAAGTTTGGGAAATGCATTAAGTGTAATTTAACGTGCAAATTTCACTTCTAATTAAAGCAAGATTTACTTATAAGTAAAAATTTTAAAGTAAACACTCTTCCTAAGATAAAACACCTTTAATTATAAATCAGCCCATTTTCTTAATATTTTTCTATTTCAGAAGGAAGTTGGTAGTATTAATACAACACTGATTTTACTTTACCTTCCAAATTTCCCATTTCTCCTAAAGAGTAGATAGAATAGAGAATGTGGACCTGAAATAGTCCTGCCTGGAGCATGTTTGTATCCATCCTTCAAGCTGGAGGATGGGTGAGGAGGGAAGGCCAGACCAGGTACAGCTGGGCAGCAGCATTTGGGATCCAACGGATTCAGACTTCGGATTCATTTTTCTCGGTTGCATGGATATTTTGGGTGAACCTGTAATTGGGCCTCATTCACCTGGGTTGTACCCTCAAACTCTCCACTTCCTGGTGGGTGGAGTTGAGCCGCGAGGCCCAAGCCTGCTCCCTTAAGCCCATTTGGCCACTGTCTCTGATGCTGAACTTTGTCAGAAACACGCAGAAGCTGCCACCACTGCCGGTAAAAACCTCTGAAGCGGATGTGTTTTCCCTCTGGACACCTCTGCCATTTAAAGCCTACTTCACTGCTTTCCAAGACAGGTGAAGGCTTGTGGGCAGTCGGGCTAATGAGGAGGGACGCTGGATCCCACCTTAGGGATCCCAAGTTAATCTCTGTCTGAAAGTCAGGCCTTCTCTTAGCTGAGAGCTCCTTGTGGGTGATGGCCTGCTGCTCACGTTCATTCAGGCCCCCAGACTTCCTAGAGTGGGATGGCTTATAGGCAGTGCCTGCCATTAGCCCTGTGCCGTCTTATCTGTGACAGTGCCCAGGCTGTCTGCTTTTCCTTCTAGGCACTTCCTGGGGTTAGTTCACCCCACCAGAACAACATGCAAATGAGGCAGGTTTCTCTAAGATAATCAGACCTGGTCATTCCGGGGTGAATCCAAAGAGAATCTGGGCTGGTGCATCCCAGTGCACCCTCACTGACCCATACCAGAATGTGCCAAGGGCACCTTGAATTTTCCAAGACAAATGGTGAATCTTAAGGGGAGTATTTTATCCTCTTGTGAGGAATGTACTTTAAAATGTGCACAACTGAGGAAGCAGAGCTTATGGAAGACGTAAGACCCCATTCTGGCCAAACTTGAAAGGACGATTTTGACTGCTGCTTGCTGCCCCACGTGAGACATTTAACCCACAGACCTTATAGGTGTTGGTAATCTTATTTGGGAGCTTGGCTTTCATAGCAAGAATTGGTTACTTACCAAGTACCCTAATTCAAGAAGAATTGCTCCCTGCCTCCATTTGATTTTTTTTTTTCTTTTTTTAATCTGGTCCTGAACAGTTAGTCATCCTCCTTTAAGCAACAGGTTCATCTTTAAGCTCTGTTTCTGATGTTGTTCTCCTTTACCTAAAACGATTCTGAATCATTTGTGTGATTAAGGAAATACTGTCTGAGGCCATTTTTTTTTTTTTTTTTTTTGTATTCACATATGACACCAAAGCTGCAAAATAGGAACTAAGCATGGTAATAAAACTGGCCCAAAGGTGGCCAAGTCTGAATGCTTTCTTCTGGGCCTGCCGCCAAGAGGAGAGCTAGCTGCTGATGGAAGCATGGTATGCTTCTTCTAAAACCTCCTTATTTGGGGCTTCTCCCCAGAGACAGAGAAGAAAATCCAGGGGGAGGCATCAGCCTTGGAAGCCGGCACCATCTGGTTTCTCACGCTGATGGAAAGCATGCAGGGCAGGCGTGCTTGCAGAGAACAGGCGTCTCCCATCTCCCTCGCATCTCTGGCATGTCCAGGATCACCCCGAGTCACCCCCAGATAAGAGGCAGCAAAGAGAGCTCGGTGACCAGCCATGCAGAGTGGTAACTGTGGCCGACGGTGAATCTCTTCGAAACTTCACTTTTTTGACTCAGCCAGGGCTTTGTTCCTGTCTTGCAGCTGTCTGGAAATTTAGCCAGTCAGATCATTTTTAGTATGTAATCACCTGACATGCTAAGTGTCTGTGTGTGCCCTGAGACGCAAGGATGGCAATCTGACCTCTCCCTGTCCTTGTCTAGGAAACACGCTGGAGAAGAAGGGTGGCAAGGAGTTTGTGGAAGCTGTTCTGGAACTCCGGAAAAAGAACGGGCCCTTGGAAGTAGCTGGAGGTGAGGTGGGGAGGCACTGTGCTGATCTGGGCGTGGTGCATGCTGCCTTAGGGTAACCGTTTTACGGGACGACTTAGAATTCAGAGGTGCATGGCTATCTCCGAGACGGAGGCAGAAGAAAGCCTTTTAGACTTTTATCACATACAAATTGTCAGGGGAACTTAAGGGTTGTGGAAATTGCCTTTCCAAGTTTTTTCTTCATTACTTAAAATAGCTTCTAAGTGTTTGATGTCTAGCCCTCAAATTTTAAGCAGTTACAGAAGCCAAATTCGGCAAATCTAAGAGCTGAGAAGTATAGATAGGGATACTGAGCCATCTGCAAAATTGCTGATGAGATGCAAATGAATCATTTTCATTCAACCATCTGTGTTTTTCATGGGAGAAATGTAAATATACATCTCTCATTTACCAATTACACCTTTCCTGATAAGAGGGGTAAGAAGATGACTTGACATGTGATGTGAGGAGAATTTACTGCTAAGAACTAGAGGCAGGGCACTTCTCACTGATGCCAGCCTGGATTTGGGGATTTTAGGTGGACACAGGGTTTCCCGAGCACCTGGGAGTCTGAACAGTGGGTGAGGCTGGCTCACCCCACCAGCTATGTGAGGACAGGCCACTCCCTTCCTCCCCTTTGGGCTCCAGTTTTCTCTCCTTACTAGATGGTTCCCAATTCTGTCTTTCAAATCCTGTTTGTTTTTCAAATGAATCTTAATATGGGCATCAACAGTTACTATGTGACAGCCACACAGCCTTCTCTGAGGGTACCCCAGGCCTCACCTCTCTTTCCCCAGTGACTACGCACGACCTCCCATCCTGGGCTAGTCACGGGTCCTGGCGGGGATAAGAGGGTGGCATTGCCTTTGACCTCTGCTCTGCCAGTTCTGTTTTGCCTGCAAAGGGCATGGCATTGCAGAGAGTTGGTGCGGGCACAATTACCGAGCTCTTCCAGGCAGTTCCCCCCTGGAACCGCCCACACTGAACAGGGAGGACACACACAGCATAAACTACCCAGCCAGGGGCTCCTGGCCTTTCCTCAGCCCCTTACTGGCACCTCTCTGTGCCAGCCCAAGGTCCTTCCTGTTGGTACTCCAGTTAAAGCCCATTTGGTGACCCTCAGGAGGTGTGATGAGAGGTGGCCCTGAAGCTGCCACACACCAAACTTAGCTGGTGACACCGGAGCCACAGCTGGCACAAACCCGTTAGACTTAGCACAGCTAAAGATATGTTTGCCTGTTTCAAAAACAAGAACGCATTTCGTTCTTGATTTTAAGATCTGTTTTAGAAAATGTTTTAAAATATTTTTTAAGTAAGTATAAAGGAAATAGTAAAACATATCCCTGTTCCGCTGTCCAAAGATAATCACTGCTAACACATTTCTTTTGAATGCATAGTTTAGCAGTTACTTCTCATGTAGACATGCAGGTGAATTAAGTCCCCCAATCTCAAGCCCACAGTTCTTGAACGAGTCAGCAGAGCCAGGACTCAAAATCAGACTTGTGACTCTGGGATCAGAGCAGTTGCTACTGCAGCATGAGACACTTCCCATAAATCACTCTTCTCCAGGTTCTGCTAGCGACATACCGTACCCATTAACAACCCAGACTCCTTGGATAGCGCTGATGGTGTTCTTCACAAAGTGGGTTTAGAAAACACTTGGTGAAAAAAGTTTGGGTGTCTTACTGGAGCAGTGGGTGGAGACGTTAGTGTGCTCCTGTATAGAAGTCTACCAGGCAGCACTCACCAGACCCATTGGTTCCAGAACCACCTTCTTTGCATTGCCACTTTTGGGACAGGAATCCTGGAACATGCTCTGGGAGACATGGGCTGGCCTGTTATATTTCCTGGTAGGAGCAGGCCCAAGACCAGTGTCTTCAGATCTGACAAGAGGCAGAGAACGAGAACAAATCTGGAAAGGCAGGTCTGCTATGGAGATCTGTAGTTGGGAAAAGGCTCCTCTTCTAGGAGAGGAAAACGGTTCCATCCTAAAAACACTGTCCAATTAATTCTGTCAGAACTTACAGGATCGGTTAGTCAGGGAGAAGAACAGGGCAGCAGACATGCTATTTGGGTTACTTTCCCAGTAGGTTTATTCCGAACTGTGTCTGAGAGACTTATAGATATCGATACATCATAATTAAATGCACATGAATCCACTTGAGGAAAGGGCGGTTGGAGACCCCCAAAAGGCAATTAATTGGAGGCTACAAACATTCTGACACATTTGGTCAAGTTATTTAGATGGTTAAGGCTCGGCCTTCTGGGAGGGTAGGGAGAGGGTTTACTGTGACCTTGGCTAAAGTTCCTGGTGGCCATGCGTCCTAACACCAACTTTCCAGGGGTGGAGGTTGGCTTGGCGTCCCCCCTGCCCCGCCACCGAGGGCAAGCAGTTTCCAGCTCGAGCTTCCGTGGGAATCACAAGGCAGCAGGCAGCTGCAGCCCTCCTGAACCAGGTGGTCGGCAGGCCCGGGAAGACGTACTGGAGCTGGAGAGCCGGCCTGGGCTCGGCACTTAGCACGCGTGCTTTGCAGGGGGACCCAGCTCACTGCTTCTGTCTCGTCCCCTCCAGCCGCTGTCAGCGCAGGCCATGGCCTGCCCGCCAAGTTTGTGATCCACTGTAACAGTCCCGTCTGGGGTGCAGACAAGTGTGAGGAGCTTCTGGAAAAGA
Organism: Eschrichtius robustus; assembly: GCF_028021215.1. NCBI lineage: Eukaryota > Metazoa > Chordata > Mammalia > Artiodactyla > Eschrichtiidae > Eschrichtius > Eschrichtius robustus. The sequence goes on along the minus strand of NC_090825.1, from coordinate 112,963,692 downwards.
CAGTGAAGAACTGCTTGGCCCTGGCAGATGACAAGAAGCTGAAGTCCATCGCCTTTCCATCCATCGGCAGCGGCAGGTAAGGGCCCACGGCCTGTCCCCCTGCGTATGGGGCCCATGCTTGCAGGGAGCTCTGACTGTGCGCATGGTCAGCTAAGGCTACTTTCAAGCACTTGCCTTTGTTGAGGAGACCGGAAGCTCGAAATCGGGAAGGACATAGACATTAAGTAATTGTGAGGGACAGTTGAAGAGAGGTAGGGAGACAGGAAGCCTGAGGAGAGACTCAGACTTGAGCCGTGACAGCAGATGTCATCACAGAAGGTGACCCTTGAAGGACACTAAGACCTTAGGTGGGTGGGGAGGCATGAATGCAGGGATACTGACCGGGAGAGCCCCTCCCAGACCCAGCCCATATAGCTGCGTTACAGTTCTGTCCCTGAACCCCAGCATGCTCTGGGCACAGCCCTCTCTCTGCCCCTTATCTTTGTATTCCCAAGCATCCTCCACCTCCCCAAAACCTGCTTGCTCTCCCCGTGTCTCACTGCCCTGCTGATGAGGTGGATCTGAGTGGGCAGATACGTGAGAGTGAAATCGGGCTGGGCCTCCCCCACCTCCCAGCCCTGAAATCCCCCCAGGGAGACTCACGGAGGTTGTGGGGAGCAGCACAACTGCTCCTAAGACAGACTCACAACCCAGAGGGCCAGCACTGGAAGGGTGTAGTCCTTGACCCACGGATGAGGCAGGCAGGATTCAGCCACAACCCCCAACCGCACCCGCTCCCGGGTGGTGCACCCCCAGATGCCAGCACACAGCCCATCAGGTCCTGCCTGTCAGAGCAGCCCTGGGCTCGGGCCCGGGCCTGGCTAACCAGCTGCGTGATGGCATGCAAATTAACCCCCACTCTGAGTCCAGCCCCCTACTCTGTAAAATAGATGTGATCGTCCCCACCACGCAGCATCTCAGGACTGCTCGGAAATTAAAGGAGCTCTCCGAAGGGAGCATGCTTTGAGAACTCTCTGCCACGATGAAGATACGAGGGCTGCCTCTGAGGCTGTGTCTCACTGCCTGTCACATCTCCACGGTCCTCCCTACCAAGGGTCTGAGCAGCAGGCCTCTGGAAGGCTCGCCATCTGGATGGGGCACGGAAGCAAAGGGAAACTGGCCTTCAGAGCTCCCGCAGCCCCGGACTCTGTGTCATCCCTGGGGCTTCCCATGCAGATCGGGAGCCTTCCAGGGTCTCTGCCATCAGTCCCTCCCAGTACCCGAGGAAGGCGGGCTGTGCAGTGGCAGCACAGGTCCCAGCACACTGACGTCCCGTGACACCGCAGGCTGCACTGTCCTCCCGGGCGAGCCTGAGTCACCGTCCTCAGCACTATTCCGTGTGTGTATAGAAGGCTGCTCTTCTCAAAGCACTTCTCTGCCAAACCCATGAGGAGGACAGAGAGTGGATTTTGCTGTTTTTATCTTGGGCAGGCCTTGTAATTTTGCTTCCCTGAACAGTGCCATCACTGAGGGTCCCACACCCCAAGTGCCAGTGACAGAGCTAGTCCGGGGCAGAATTCCTGTCACATCTGCTCAAGCAGCGCTTAGTCGCTGTACCCAGAAAGCCTTGCTTACAGGCAGACAGGCACTGTGCCCCAGGGCTCCCAGGGCTTCCTGTGGGCCACGGCAGTCACACGTGACTGGTGGACCCACCAGAGGACCTGCTATGGGAAAAAAGATCTTCCTCTGGAGCCTCTGTCACTGCCTGCCTCCACCTGGGACAGAAGGAGCATTCCTCTGCAGTCCCTCCTGGAGGTGAGCTGTGGGCGCCGCACCTCCCCTCTCTTCCCCTCCTGGCCCTGGCCCTGCAGCTCTGGGCAGCCGAGGCTTCCCAGACCAGGTGCTCCTTTGCGTGAGAGCCCCTCAGTCCTCTGCACTGACAGTGGGCTGTCTTCTGGGGCTTACTAGCACAAAGAAGCTGGTGTGTGGGGTGGGGAGGGACCCTGAGCAGAGGACAGGTGAACACGCACATGGCCCCCAGCTTCGCGTTCCCACGCTCACTCCGCCCTGTGCCGAGCTCTGCAGGGACATCCAGAGCTGACACGATTGTTGTTCTGGACTGCCATCTATGTTTCCCGTCACCATACATCTTCATTCTGTTCGCTTCTGCCAGAAGCATCTGTTGAGCGTCATTTTAAAAGTCAATACCATTTAAATGCCTGTTGAAAGCAAAGCTGACAGAGCTAGAGCATCTAACAAACAGCCTTTTTCAATCGGCTCTAAGAGCACCTGGCGAAGACGAGCATCCTTCATAAGCTGGTCAGCAAGCACCCAGCAGGTTGAACTTTCCCAGGAACTGTGGAGAGGTGTATAGGTGCCCGACTCAGTCCCAGAGTCAATTCAAGACCTTTTTTTTTTTTTTTTTACGAAGTGCTTTTGGATCTGAGCATAATTAGCCAACTCCCTGCTTCTCCCACCTTCCCAGCCCCCCACCTCCCATGGAAGTTCTATTCTTCAGCACTGAGCTGCTGTGTGACCTTTGGTAAATGAATCACCCTCTCTGTCCCTGGCCTGCCTTATCAGCTAGTGAGGCTAAGGGACTGCCCTTCCTCACAGACGGTTCTGAGGCTCAGTTAATTAGTGTTTCGGATGCACTTTGATCTACTCTGATGAAAGGTGCTTCTGAGGAGAGAAGCAATAGGAGCCTTTATTGGAGGTAATAATTTCATGCTCTTTCATATGACTAGTGGGAAATTTTTAATTGAAGCGTAAAAGTCATGCCCATAAAAGAGCATCTGTTATTACAAACTTATTTACATTTTTCACGGAGTAAAAAGTTTTAAAAAATAATCAGTTGAAAGCTTTTAAGAGGGCGGAATGCCAAAGTCAAGCACATGTGCATAGCCACCCAGCCCCACATCTGTCGGGCAGACCTTGCCCCACAGAGCCATGTAAACAGCTGCCCTCTCTTTCATGAGCAAAGAATGGGATTACACCAGAGCCGGCCAGTAAATCACAGTGGGGTTTAGGAGGGGAAATAAAACAGCTTGTTTGTGGCATCCAGTGTCTCTGGCATAAAAGTCATGTTGGAATTAAAACAATATAAATGCAAAACATGCTGGTAAAGAGCTGTGGGATCACTTTCTCTCAGCTGAGGCCCAGCATCTTGGGCATGTGGAGGATGACCACAGCCCTACACGCCCTTCCTCCAGCCCATCGGCCCGCAAGATTGGGGGCCAATCTTAAAGCCCACTGGAGGCAGATGAGACCCAGGGTGTAACCCTGGCCTTGGGAAACCACCTCTGGCGTCTGGACCTCCTGTCCTTGGGCATTCTGGTCACAATATTGATGGATACCCCACTCCCTCTGCTCTGTTTGTTTGACGTTAGGGAACGACCCCTCTCCAGAGGGGCAGTACTCAGGGAATAGCTAGTTTGGGGCTTTGATTAAACTCTCCTTAGATTTATGAGCCTAAAAGGAAAGCCAGTTCGTTTTCTTGAAGCTACCACTTGTGGGTATTCATTGAGTCCCAGGCACTGTGCTAAACCCTTTATCTGCAGTATCTCACAACAACCCCGCAAAGTGGGCAGCACTATTAATTCCACTCAAAGGCAAAGAAACAGAAGCTTAGAGGGGTCAAGTCACTCACCAGAGGTCACACAGCGTGTACTTGGTAGAGCCAGAATTTGCTCGGAGGTCCTTGGCCTCAGTGCTCTCGGTATTAGGCACGTGGAACCCCTGCCTCCTGTCCCCTTTGGTCAACAGACCCACCTCCGAGCATCCTGCCAGAGGATCACCCCACTGCCTCTGCACTCTCTGTGTGAGTGGATTCTAGAGAACCTTGGAAACACCTCTTGGAATTCCCTGACCTGCCCAGGCAGAGCCATCGGCCTCCCCTACCCCCTCGGTGTGGGCCTCAGAAGACAAATACAAAGGACAGAGACAAACTGAATTGGGGAGAATTACTTATTAACCCAAAACATGTGAGCCCTGGAGTGAGAGAAGGTAAGAGGCCTCTGTTGGGGGTGTGCTGCCCTGGCCTCTCTCTAGCTTTGGAGGCATTGGGCCCATCACCATCCCCTTCTGAATTTTAGCTTCACCCTCTTGTAACCCACTGCTCTCAGCTCAGGACCTCGATAGCCTGCCCTTTACCTCTGGATGGAGTAGTCTCTGGCTGGGCAGTTACTCAAAGCCAGACAGATCACAGGAAGGCCCAGGAGCACAGTGTGAGGGAAACCTAATCCCAGCAGAGGAGGGTTCACATGGGGTGACAGACATTTTGCCCACGTCACCCAAGCTGCCAAGACGCCCTGCCCTATCCATCTCCCAAACAGCCAAGACAATTAGACAGGTGGCCTGGTCCAGCAAAAAAAAAAAGCAGAGGAGTCCATCTAGAATCTACTTTAATTCCTGTTTAGCCTTCAGGGTCAGGCTCCTAGTCTTTCTCTTCCAGAAAACCCATCTGGGCTTTCCAGCCCCCAGGACACAACCTCTCCTCACAGCAATCTCTGGGTCCCTGCTCAGCACAGCCCCTGGCCTGGAGTCCTTTGCGTCTGCCCTGCCCTGCCCCTGGAGGCTGAGCTCGCCAGGAGCAGGGACGCTTGGCGATGCCCTACACGAGGAGGGGCTCAGCACAGCTGGAGGGAGTAAATCCTCTTCTGTGTTGTGGCCCTGTGAACCCACGTCTCTGCCATCAGATGGGACAGTGGACAAGCAACCCATGTGTACAGCCCCCGGCCATCACTGAGCAGGTGACCCAGGAGGGCACCAGGCGGAGGTAGCCCGTGGGGTCCCCTTGCAACAGCCAGGGAAACTGAGGTCTAAGACACTTGGGAAGGGCTGTTGCAGACACAGCTGGAGCGACCTCAGGGGGAAGCTCAGACACCTTCTTAGTCTGGTCAAGGCAATAAAAAAGGTCGAAGTCTAAGATAAACTCCATGTGGGGTGGGACGCGCTTGGCCGCAGAGAAGCTTAAGACATTTGGCATGAGCACAGCTGGCAGGGTCAGGAGCCGAATGGGAATAGGAGGGAGGGGCACCCATCTCCCAGGGGAAGCAGCTTCTGCATCACCACCACTGTCGTCATTGCCATCGCCGAGCAGTACCTATTTTCCAGTGGAGGAAACTAATGCCAGGAGAGGTGAACGCCTGCTCCCGAGGGCAGCTAAGATTGAAACTGGAATCTGACTGGAGTGCAGAAGCCCTTATCCACCCCCGCTCTAATGCGCCTTGAGGAGGTGCCATCTGGTCTCATCCAGAAGGCAGACACAGTACAGCGGTAGAACAGAGTGACTGTCACAGAAGCAGTAAGCCTGAGATGGGGAGGAAGGCACAAAGACCTGGCCAAGCAGGTATGGCCGTTCAGAAGGGCTGTGGTTATTCAACAGAAGAACCCAGCCAGCCAGCCAAGAAGCCACAAGATGAGTGAGACGCGTAGGCAGGCAACTCTCCTCAAGCTGGTCAGTACTGCACCAGGGGACCCCGGCGGAGCCCCTGCCACACCGCAGCGTGCCAGCAGTCCTGGCCCACGGCCCTCCAAGAGAACTGGACATCACAGACCCGGGCAGCAGCCCTCTGGGGGGCCTGATGCTGACTTTGTCAGCACAGGGAAGCAGCAAAGATAGCAGCAGTCACCCAGTCCCAGCTATCATGGGGTCTGGGGTTGGGGAGGCCATTTTCCACTGTGTGGGCCTTTAGAAAGACCCTTCGAGACTGCCCACTTTAGAGATGACACTGTTGATTGAGGGCTGTCTGTACAGTATTTTGTTCCATACACACAGCCTCCCCAGGTAATAAATACTTGATTAGCTACCCCATTTCACCAGGTGGGGAAATAAGGCACAGAGTCAGGGCCCAGACTCAAATCCCGTGTGGCTCCAGGCCACTGCGTGTGCCACAGCTGCCCCTGTCTTGAGGGTGCAGGGCCTCTGCACGTAAAGCACGCTTGTGAAAGCATCCACTTCTACATTCCATTTTGTTACAAATACTTCTAACTGTGCCTACTAGAAAACATTTTTGGGACCCACCTGGAAACGTCAAGAAAGCCGTCACCTCCTCCATTCCTTCCTGGTGGCTTGCGTGGTCCAGAGTGGCCACAGTCCCATGGCTGGGTCTCTTCTTTAGGCTGTGACTGCCTCAGACAGAGGGATGGGTTTGTCAACAAGAGGTTTTCCTGGAAACAAATCATATTCACAGTTCACCCAACAGCAACCTTGAAGGACAAGGCCAGACCAGCCCAGGCTCCCTTAACAGTAGGGCATGCAGGCGTGGGCTGCAGGTCTGTGACCTTTGACCCCGACCTTTCTTCCCAGTGCAGGTTCTTAACCTTTGGGCCCACCCTGAGTGCGTGTAGAACAGTGGTTCTCAAAGCATGGTCCCCAGGCTCACCTCATCTGATTTCCTGGGCGGAGCCTGGCAGCCTGCGTTTTGGCCGGCCCTCTGTAATCCTGACAGAGGCTAATGTTGAGAACTGTTGATGTAGAGGAACAGGAACTAATGTCCCTTCGGTCAGAGTCACACATCCCTTTTCAAGGGTCCAAGGCAGAGGAATAGAAAGCTGTGGGAGAAGGTCTGTGTCAGAAAGCGCTGGGCACAGGCGGAGTGACCGGCCTGCTGCGGGTGCTCCAGGGAGGCCCTGCGGCCACACCCTGCGTCTCTGCAGCGCACCACATCTCCCCTGCCTCGGGCAGAGCGGCCGCAGGGTGGCATAAGGGCAGCTCACGAAGCCCTGGCCAGGGTCAGCTCAGGCTGGGCAAACAGCAGAGGAGATGGGCTGTGACCATCAGGCCACACGACAGACAGCTTGCTCTTCAGGCAAGTTCCACAGGCCCTCACCTCGGCCCAGCTCACCTGTGCAGGTGCAAGGCAGAGACGTGCAGGAGGGCACCCTTAGTGGGGGAGCTTGGGGCTGGTGGAGCGTGGTCTCGGGCTTCCAGTGCAGAGGCAACTCCTCGCAGTTCTCTCAGCCCCCGCCCAGCCAGGTCGTGCCCGCAGGCCGAGCTCTGCCCGGGTCAGCGGCCCTCGGAGTCCCTGGCCTGAGCGCAGCTGCTTCCAGTGGCGGGCCGGGCCCCGCTGTCCTGCCGTAGCCTCCCAGCCCTGCCCACTCCCGCCTGTCTGCCCAGGGGCTGCCGCCTCCTCAGGCTTTCCTCACCAGGAACGAAACGAGTCCTTAGGGCAGCTCCTGTATTTACAGCAGGAGAATAAACACTTGCTCTTTGTGAGATGTTTAAAATGGGCCCTCATTCGGGTGACCCTGTGCCTGCGCTCCGCCATGGCTGGCCTGGCCCCTGCCTCAGGAGTAGGGTTGCCTGGAGGAAGGGCGGCCCCTATAAGGGTGCGAGCTGAGTGCCCCACGACACACTCACTGGAGAGGGGTCCTCAAAGCAGAAGGTCGGGTTCACTCCATCCAGCGCTTTCCAGCGCGCGTCTTGTTCCGGACAGTGTAGCCTTTGTGCTCCTCGACTCCTGTGAAAATAGTCAAGGCAGCCGAGCCAGGTGTTGTGAGGACAGCTTCTTCCCAGACTGAGCCTGCAGGCCCCAAGTGGGGATGGGTGCGAGGGGTGTCACCTGCCCTGCGGGGTCCCCACCCTCCCCACTTCCAGCACAGCCCCTCTCCCCACCACCCTCCATCCCAGCCCGCCTTTTGGTCACCCCAACTCTGCTGGTGGACGGAGCCCCAGGGTCTCCTCAGGAGGAAGCTGCCTGTCCGGCAGCCCTGTCCTGGCTGGAACGCCCCTGCAGCTCTCTCAGACTCTGACCCTGGTCTGGTTCACAGGCTCGTGTGTGCTGGCTGCCAGGCAGGAGTGCCTTGTGCCTGGGGGTGGGGGAGGCACCTGCACATGAGGGAGCCCCAACTCCAGGTCACACCCTACCTACTGCCGCTGGCTCCTCTGCACAGGCTAGGAACGGCCTGGGGTGACACTCTTGTCCTCTAAAAAGGAACTTCGCTTCTAAAGCATCCACGAGTTGCTAGGGGTCCATTGTCAAGCTGGGTGAAGCCCTGTTTGATCAAAAACAAGTCGCAAGAATGGTTTTCTCCTTGGCTCTGAAAGGCTCTGAAAGGCCCTGAGTGCTGACAATAGAGTAAGTGTGACCCTCCAAAAGAAGCCGCTGAGGTGGTCCACAACTCATGCCACTTAGCGAGTGAGCCTAGGAGAAATCCCGCACCTGACACATTTGAAAACCTCTCACCTGGCAGCAAGTACCCCATCCGAAGGAAAGCCCCAGCCGAAACTGGCAGGTTGACCCAGCACTTCGGACTCCACTGGACCCGCAGGCTCAGGGCAGACTGAAGACTAGACCTGCTTAGGAACAAAGAAATCCCCATGGAGACCAGCCCCTCACTCTCACCCTCAGTATCCTGGACTGTAAACCGGGGTCAGTAGGGATTTGAATCCAGGGCCACTGGATCCAAAGTCCATGTTATTTCCCCCAGACTAGGCAAGTTGACACATTCCTGCTATGGTCCTCCTGGGCCACCTGGGTCCTCCTGCACCTGCAGTGCTGACCAGGAACAGCCCCAGCACACATGGAGCAACGAGCGCCCGTCCTTCTAGTCCCGCTTTCAGATTCTTGCCCGAGTTCTGAGCCCCTGCCTCCAGAATTGCCGCGTGACGTTTACTTTAAATGGAATTGTATGGGAATTCACACCAGTTTGGCTTGGAGACTGGGATGCTGTCCCTTGAGATGAAGAGCCTACTTGTCCCAGGGTCGTTCGCTGCTCACAGCTCCCCGAGGCCTGGGCCTATGGGGTGTCCAAGCTGGTGTGTGCCGGGAGGTGGATTCCTGCTGCCCATGACATCTGAAGGCCAGTGTGAAGGATGTAACCCTCTACTTGCATGGAGGGAGGCTGGTGCTTCCTGGAGAAGCTCCAGCCTCCAGCCGTCCCTGAGGCTGAGACCCCCGGGGGGCCTTTGGGAGCCTGGGCTGTGTCTCAAGCCCCGTGCTAGTCCTGGTGATGTTGGGAAAAGAACCGTGGGCGCTCACACTGCCTGCGGGAGACTACACTCAGCCCACACGCCGCGAACCACAGATTCTGTCGCCTTGCTGGCATGCCGCCTCTCAGAGCACAGCACATTCTCCCGCGGGTCATAGTTCTCTGTCTCCTCGTTCTTCCCCTGTCTGGTGGCACTGGGCTCTCTCACGCCTGTGTACAAGCAGCCAGAGGTCGAGTACCACTTGTGGACCCTGACCCAACACGAGGCCACTGCAGCAGAGAGGGCCTCGAGGGGCTCCCGGGGGGAGGAGGTGGCCGGGGACAGGGGCCTGTGGCCGCCACGGCCCCCTAGTTGCTGAGCCGTCGTCCTCTCTCTTGCAGGAACGGTTTTCCGAAGCAGACGGCAGCTCAGCTGATCCTGAAGGCCATCTCCAGTTACTTCGTGTCAACAATGTCCTCTTCCATCAAAACGGTGTATTTTGTGCTTTTTGACAGCGAGAGTATAGGCATCTACGTGCAGGAAATGGCCAAGCTGGACGCCAACTAGGCCGAGGAACTGCAGAACCAGCCTGCACCGTGCCCCCGCCTCCAATTTGAAAGAAAGAAAAGAAAAGAAAAAAAAGATTCCCTCCACTCCTAGTGGGAGGCGGGAACCCTTTCATTTTTTTCAGTTTTGCTCATCTAGGGAAAATAAGGTTTTGGTTTCCAGTTTAATTGTTTTTGACCTTCTAAAATGTTTTTACGTTAGCACTGATAGTTGACATTACTGTTGTTAAGCACTGTGTTCCAGACCGTGTCTGACTTTAGTGTAACCTAGGAGATTTTATAGTTTTATTTTAATGAAATCCTGCTTGACGCAGAGCAGCGGGGAGAGCAGTGTCTTCTACGTGGGGCAGAGTCCAGGAAGCCCATTTTGTAACCGTGTGTCGTGGTGCTTTATTGTACACCCAGTGGCATTCTTTTTACTATAATGTTCCTTTTTTTCCCCTCAAGAAGAAAAATCATGAATTTGCAGCAGACTTAATTTTTGTTTACTTTTTGTCTTAATGATGGATTTGAAAATGAAAGATTTAAAAGGCAGAACAGAATCTGTTGTCCTTAATTATATTTGCAATTTGGAATTCGTGTGAATTGATTTAGTAAAATGTTAAACTGTTGCGACTGGTGTGTTCCAAGTTATTGTGCCCTTGAGTCCTAAGTCGGTTTCTCTCGTCGCAGGATGGGGCACCTTGGGTGGGGCAGCCCACCCCCAGGAAGCACCACAGTGGCCATCGCACTCCCCGGGTGGGGAGAGCATCTTCAGGCCCTGATAAAGGGAGTTCATATAAAGTCTCTCCTTTCATCCTTCTGAAAGGAGCACTTGGGCAAGGGTGTGATCCCCGTTTCATGGATGAGGAAGCAGATGCACCAAAAGCCATGTGGGTGGCAACTGGGCGGCTGGTACTCCAGCCCAGATCTCTAGCTCTCTCCAGCTCTCTCCTGCTGTCTGCCCCCTCCCAACGATCTCTCTGGCTCATGGCTGGACCCAGAGCCCCTGGGCCACTTGCCAGATGGAGCTACAGAAGCCTTGAGCCCTCTGCTGGGGCTGTGTCGGGCCTATTGCTCCTGCAGGATGAGGCCCCTGTTGCCAGGAGCTTTCCAAAGGCAAGGTGCCACCACCAAGGCCCCCCAAGACATGCTGTCACCTTTACATGCCTTCTTGCAGCCGTGGGTGTTTCGGGATGATCCCAGCTGCACCAGAGTAGCTTAATTCTGGTTACCTAAACTTGTTAGCAAGGACTTCCCTGGTGGCGCAGTGGTTAAGAATCCGCCTGCCAATGCAGGGGACACGGGTTCGAGCCCTGGTCCAGGAAGATCCCACATGCCGTGGAGCAACTAAGCCCGTGCGCCACAACTACTGAGCCTGCGCTCTAGAGCCCGTGAACCACAACTACTGAGCCCGCGTGCCACAGCTACTGAAGCCTGCACCCCGCAACTACTGAGCCCGCGTGCTGCAACTGTTGAAGCCCACTTACCTAGAGCCCATGCTCCGCAACAAGAGAAGCCACCACAGTGAGAAGCGCACGCGCCGCAACGAAGAGTAGCCGCTTGCTGCAACTAGAGAAACCCCGCGTGTCAACAAAGACCCAACGCAGCCAAAAATAAATAAAAATTAAACTTGTTAGAAAAACGCAGACATTATTTGCTTTAGAAGGTACTTTCACCTTAATCTAAATTTGCCTAAAATGCACAGAAGACTGCTCTTGTCGCTTTAAAAAGAAACGTGCCTGATTCTAAAGCAGACTTTACCCAGGAGGAAATACACAGCACACTGCACATCACGGATGAATGTAAAGGATCGTTTTTCCTTTCCAAACTGTGCTTAATGAAATCAAAATAGAATTCCTAAGCCATCACACAACCAATCTTTTCAGTGTAAAAAAATCTTCACATTTTTTTTTCCAAGATCTTTACTGGGTATAGATGACATATCCCTACTTATTGATTAGATTTTGGCAAAAAGAGAGAAAGTTTATCATTGTCTTTTCAAGAAGATGCATCTTGGGATTAACATGTACACACTACTATATATAAAATAGATAATTAAAAAGGACCTACTGTATAGCACAGGGAACTATACTCAATATTCTCTAATAACCTAAATGGGAAAAGAATCTGAAAAAGAATAGATACGTGTATATGTATAACTGAATCACTTTGCTGTACACCTGAAACTAACACAACATTGTAAGCCAACTATACTCCAATATGAAAATAAAAACAAAAACAATGAGGAGAAAAAGAAGATGCATCTTAAAAATGATATCACTCCATAAATAATATCTGCAAACTGTCTGCCTGGACAAACCATACCGAGTAGCTATTCACCCAAGAGCGTTGTTTCTGCAGGTGGAATCTGCAGCGTGTAGGGTGATGAGAAGTACGCTGTGGTTACTGTGAGTTCGTGATACTGATTATTTATTGTCTGCCTGGCACTGTGTTGAGTCTCTTGTGGGTACCATTCATTCTGTCCTTGTGATAACCCTGGAGGGCAGGGTCCTTTTGTTAGAGCCATTTTACAGCTGAGAACACCGAGGCTGCCAGAGATTGAGTAACTTGTGATCGCACTGCTTATGTGACAACCAGATTCAAACACAGAAATGCCGACCACCGTGATAGGGCCCCGGACGGCACACTCTAATCAGCAGCAAAGAGAGTCCATTTGGCCTTGGTGCCATTTCCAACGCAGAAACCAAAACACAGATGGAACGGAGGTTTAAATGGCTTCTAGGTAAATGGCGTTCATTTCCTTCACTCTGGAGAAGGAACACCTTAGAAGCCAATCCTGTGTTTAGTGGAGATCGTCCACTAGATGTCGCTAAAAGGATTGGGAAGTCAAGAGAGGAAAGGGCAGCAGGTTTCTGCTCTTCCTTGAGCTTGCACAAAAGAATAGATTGCATTTGTCAGGATTTGCGTGAATTATTTACCATAATCAGCTAAATGTTTCTAAACTTTCAATAATCCAGAGTGCGCTGTGCCCCTGAGATGCGGGCTCACTGAAGAAATTGTTTCCAATGAAACTGAGGGAAAGAGAGCCAACCCCCGGCCTGGGAGCCCCACCATCTCTAAACCACCCAGTCTGTTTTTAAAACTGGGATCAAAAATTGTTCTCTGATGTCAGCCTCATGTTTTCAGGGAAGAAAGAAAACAGCTCATTACTTTAAAAAAAAAAAGGTATAACTGCAAGGAACCACTTGAAATATACACATACCTCAAATGAAGACAAGTTTGCAGTTAGTAAAATTTACCAGAAGTGAAATTATTCTGTGAAGGGGGAAAACTGCAGGTTCTGGAGAGGTAACAGCTGTCCCGCCCTCCCCTTTGCCTTGAGCTGTGTCAGAGGCAGGCTTGCAGTGAAGGCTGTGGAGCGGAGCCACTCCTCCGGGGCCGCGCAGCCCGCGATGCAGCCTGTGATGGTGGAAGCGGCAGAAACACCCCCTCCCGCTTATTTCTGAGGATCAACCTTTGCCCTCGGCAGCTGGGCTCTGCCCTGAAAAATCCAGACGATTTCGTCAGCGTGCCTCATGAGCTCCCTTAAATGACATCTGAGATCTAACACAGCGCCATGGCTCCAACTGGGACCACACTGACAATAATAACTACTGTGTGTGTGTGTGCGCGCACGGCGTCTGTGTGCACACAGGCGCATGCGTACGTGTACACGGGTCCTCTACATCCATCATTTCATCTACTTCTCATGACAACCCTATGAGGTTAACCATACTATCCCTATTTTACAGATTAGAAAGGTCACACAGCTATCAGTGGTGGAATGGGCTTTGAACCCAGCTGTCTCACTCTACAAATAGAGCTCCCCCCCTTCTCCCCCTGGGACTGACCTCTCCTTTGGTATATGTAGCCACAAATTTTGCTCCAGTGAGGCAGGGCTTCTTGCCTATTCACTGACAGGTCCTGTGCAGCTGGCCCTGGGGGCATACACAGAACCTGTTGGATGATAGGTGGATAGAAACGAGTACTTAAAGCAATCCAGTGGCCGAGAAAGGACTTATTGGGTGCCTACTATGAATGAAGCCTCAGATCAGGGCCTCTTGCAAAGGCAGGTGAGACACTGCTTCTGTCCAGCAGAGTGGGTGACCCACAGACTCAGCTGCTATATTGGCAGGGGCTCAGTGTGGGGAGCTGTACCCATGGGCACTCTGAGAGTGCTCAGGGAGGCTTTCTTGGAGCAGATAACCTAGAGCCAGACTTTGTGGGAAAGGTTGGAATCTTCTAGGCCAAGAGAGCAAGGTGATAGGTGACAAGTAGCAGGATGGTGCACAGGCATCTCGGCCCCAGCCGGGGAAGCTCGCTGTGTCCCTGTGCTGGGAAGCCCAGGGCTGCACCCCACTTGCAGCCAGGCAGCCATGTCAGCCCTGCCTCTGCCCCCAGCCCTGCCCCTGGCATGTGGAGCTGTCCATCTGTGGATGTGTTTATCTGGCAGAATTCCTCCTTCCCGTTCAGGGTCAGGTGGCTGTGTTTGGTCACAGCTAGTTAGCCCTGACAGAGAAAAGGGGGCAAGAAGCAAGAAAAGAGAAGAGAAAAGGGGAAGGGGAGGAGAGGGGAGGGGGAAGGGGGGAGGGGAGGGGGAAAGGGAGGGGGAGGGGAGGGGGAAGGGAGGGGGAGGGGAGGGGGAAGGGAGGGGGAGGGGAGGGGGAAGGGGAGGGGAGGGGAGGAAACAAGAGATGGGCAGTAATTTCCCTCTCTCATCCCCTCACAACCCCTGGAAATCCTGAGGTCCCACGGCTGGGCAGGTCTGTTCTTAAGTCTTGCCTTTCTGGGGAAGGTGGAAGCCTGGGCCAGTCAATTCGGAGGGCAGGTAATCCCCTTGTTTCCTTATGTGTCACTCAGGCTGCATTGTCAATCACCCTGATTGGCCCAGCTCTCATCAGAGGCCCTGGTGGCTGGGGGATGGCATGGCCCATTTATTCATTAGCAAATGCGATGTTTAATTTTCACGGCCAGGCGCCACTGGCCAGTGTTATCTTGGGAGCTGGCCTTGGTGCCGCCTTGAAGCGATCCACCTGAAGGCACTGGGGGCGGGAGGAAGGTCTGGGGCCCAACCCTGGCCGAGAAGAAAGGGAAACGCTCAATGGCAAGGGGTGAGGCCGCCTTTTCTTTGGCTTTTCTTCCATTTATAACCTGGCCCGTTGTGTTTGCTTCTGGGGGCCCCGATATCAAAATAATATCGCATGACCCTCCTGACAGGCAAGGCAATAAAACTGCTCATTAATCCCGGCCCCCATCACCGCCCCTCCATACTCCTCAGCAAAGGTGTGTAAATAGACTGGCCTTTCCCTGACCCCTAAAAACCAACCCAGCCAGGGGCTCCTTTGTCAAACTCAGAGAAAGAGTCTCAGAAATATTCTCTCCATAGACGGCACTTTCCCCTCACTCCCATTCTCCCACCAAACTGGCCCACATCCACGCACACACTCACCCATACTCACGCTCACACGTGCACACACACACACACCCTCCCACACCCACACTCACGCACACACACACGCTCTCATTCACCTAAGGAGGGAGACTCCAGACCCTCTGTGCCAGCAGAGGCAGAATCAAGGGACATGCAGAGAGACAGCTAACTTGAACAGAATCCGCCAGGACTCAGTTTTCTGTAAAACAGCTAAAATTTCTGCTCAGAGAGGCCCTCCCTGGCCTGTTTCGCCCTCTGAATGTTCATCTTCCACTAACACTCCCTTGAGCGTGCTTAGCGGGGGCACCCAGACTGCCCTCCAGAGCCCGCTGGGGTCCAGCACCCACAGCAGAGGGGACACCGTCATGTGCCCTGGAGCACACGCCGCAGGTAACGTAATCACCGGGGAAGAGGCCACAGATGGTCCTGAAATCTGTCCCGGTGTTACCAGTTAAAGGTCACGGTCTGGGCTGTGGGTTTATGACGACACTGCAGGAAGGGTAGAAAGCTCACAGTCCCAGAACGATACCCCCCAAAGCTTCTTGTGTCCAAAGCCCAGAAACCAGAGCTACAACCTCTACACAGAGGAACACGGCCCTAGAACGCATGTAAGCAGGTCATGTGTGCCTTGCTGGCAGGAGTCCCTTCCAGGCCTGAGCTCTTGGGCAGGCCACCACCATAGCTGGCCCAGGTGGGTCCCCAGGCTCGACCTTCTCGACACATCCACCTATGCACCCCATGCCCAGTCTGGCTGGGAAACCTGATATTTCTGTACCTTGAAACGACAAAGCTTCCTAAGCTTAGGAGAATAAATTAGAGTTGAGTTCAAGTAGGCTCAGCTGCGGCCGATGGGCAAATTGATTTGCTTCCCATCTGGGAGATTAAATTCCACTGCCCCAAAATGGCAGCAGGGTAATGAGCTGTCAGTCAAACAGTGCAGAGCCGGGCCGGGCGCGTAATTGAACCCTGGCAGCTCCTTATTAGGGTCCCCGCAGGTCCTGGCTACGGATTCCCACCTTGAGGCGGCCTCTGAGCCCCAGGAGAGGACGCACTTACTTGGCGCTGCTACACATCCTCTGGAGGGAAATGTCGCCTTGGGCAAGGGGGTGGCCCACTTCAGGGAACTTTGACTTAGCCAAGTACGTACGATATGCGTGTCAACAGCCACTGACGGCCCCTTCAGGATTTAATTATGGGCAAATCCAAACACCTGGGAGGATGCTGCCAGCATCCATTGAGATGACACCCGGGGACCTCGCTTCCCAGGGGGCCCTCTCCTGAACCCTCCACTGCCTTATGTGTCCCCAGCCACCCCTAGGGCTTCTCAGAGGACAGCACGCTGAAACCATCACCACACCCCACTCAGTCCTTTCTAGCATGCAAGACCTGCACGCACACTGCTGGTTCAGTCCTCACAGTGCCCGGGGTGATGGTCAGTGTCTCTATTTATAAAAGGGATAAGGAAATGGGACCCATGGAAGTTTAGAAGCTGCCTTCAAAGTCTACAAAGGCCTGGGAATCGAGGAAGGCTGGTCGTCCTCTCCAGCCTCCCCTTCCCATCTGTGCCGACTCTGTTTCAGGCCACTCCTATCTTGCTTTCAAGATTTTGCATGTGTCAGTTCCTCAGCCTGGAACATGCTACTGCTGCCTTTTTGTAATCCTGCTCAATCCTTCAGGTCTCTGCTCTTAGACCTCCCTTCCACCGCCTCCAGGAAGCCCTCCCTGACCCCGCTGTCCAGCCAGGTATCTTCCCTCAGTGTAGCCTGCACACCCACCAGTCACAGCACTGTACCTACTGGACAGCTCTCATGTGCTGACGTGGCTGTCTCCCCATCAGATAGCAAGTGCCGTTCATTCTCACACATCCCCTGAGCCTCTGGGCCAAACACTGTACTAAGCTCTGGATGTACAGCAGTGAGAAAGTAGAGAAGACTCCACCCTCCACGAGGCCAGGGACCAGGGCCCCTGCACCCTGCAGCACCCTCGGTGCCTCGCCCAGAGGGTCTGGGACAGAAGAGGGGCTCTCTCTCAGGGCTGCATGAATCACTGGTCAAGCCGAGCCTGCTGGGACCTCGAAGGCCAGTCATCAGGCAGAGCGCCTGACTCAGAGGAGGCAGTGGGAAGAACGGGGCGAACGTGGCCATTCCTGACACTCTGGTTCTGTAGAAGTCAGCCAAGGGGTAACACCCCGCTGGCTCTCTGGCTTCGTGTGGGTACAGAGAGGCTTCAGAGTGAAGTCTGATGTTGGCACTAAGCCTCAGCTTGGCACCAGCTTGCCACACTGCTAACCACAGCCTGGATCTCATGGCATCTGGTGCTTCCGCTTCCCCTGGCTCTTGATTTGAAAAGGGTGTGGACATGGAACCTTTCCGGCTAGATGCTAAATCCACAGTATCAATAAAAAGGGAAAATAGTGGAAAATGTGTGCAGGAGAAACCTCTGCATTATGGCAGCCGAGAGCCCTTGCCTGTGTACCAGTGAGGCTGGGGGCACACATTTTACAGGCCAGGGTATTAACCCCAGGGCAGGTGTCCTTGATGGGCCACTGGCAGCATTTCCTGGTGACCCGACATACAAGTCTGAGTCAGGAAGCTTCTCACAGCCCCAGCCCCATAACAGGAGGACCAGGTCCTGCTGCCAGCTCAGTCCAAGGCCTAGATTCTGGCTCCGCCACAGGGAGAGAGAGGCTGTGATCACAAGCACATGGCACATGTTGGCCCTGGTGAGTCTCCAACGTGCCCCGGACGGGATGTGTGTCCGACCCTGTGCTGCCCAGACGACCATAGCACAGGGCAGAATCACAGTGATGTAGAACCTTTGAGACCCTGTCTGCCACCTCCACACTCGGGTGGAAAACCACAATAACAACACAGCCAGAGACGCGACCATGCGTTGAGAAGTGGCAGCGGTGTGAATGCTAGGAACACCAAGAAGCCTGCATGCATTCTCTATCAACCCTTCCTAATGACCCTGAAAATGAACATGATTATCCCCTCTCTAGGTGAGAGAGCTTGGATCAGAGAGGTGAAGTGACCTGGCCAGGCCACAGAGCATGAACCTGGCAGAACAGGATTCAAAACCAGGAATGAGTCACTCTGAAGTCAACTCTTGCTCATTCTAGTACACTGCCTCCCGGTGGCCGCAAAAGGTAAACTATCCCATTTCACAGATGAGGAAAAGTGAGGAGGGGATCAGCGCCTTACACGATGCCACAGAGCCAGGGAGAGGCCGGCCTTGGACGTCCTCCTGGGCCTCCCGGGTAGAGGTCCAGGGCTCTGGCGAAGCCTGAACTGACGCAGGAAGCAGCACCGAGCTCTGCTCCTCCGCAGGCTGGGGACCCGGCCGGGGCCTTCCAGTAATTAGTGGGCTTAGTTAAGACCAAGTCGCGCCGTTCCTGGGCCAGGACTTGTTTTTGTTCCCAGGCGAGGCCCTCGCAGGAAGGCCAGGCGCACGTGCGCAGCCCCATAAATCCAGCCAGCGTCGCTCATTACAACGTTCCGCTTCACGACTCCTCCGCCCCAGCCGCTCGGGCTTCGCGGCTGCCGGGCCTCCCTGCAGCCGAGCTCGGCCGCGCGGCACCACCCGCAGCCCAGACATGAGCTCATCCAGCGCACGGTGTGTGAGGAAGTGGCTGGCAGCGCTCTCGGCTGCGAGGGGAAAATGTGCCCATTAAGGCTGTCAGCTGTCAGCCCCCCACCGATACACCCCGCCCTGCCGCGGCAGGACCACCCCACTCCGGGCCCTGCCCACCCTACAGTTCACGCGGAGGTGACCCCATGGTGGGGCCTGTCCACTCCGGGGGTGTGTGGGCGCCGAGAGTGGCCGCAGGAAGTCGAAGCAGGGCAGGGAGGACTTGGGTGGTGGGAGAAGTGGGATCAGAGACAGCGGCCCTGAGCACCGTCCTGGCTTCAGCGACTGACCACCGCCCTGTGGTCCCTTGACCCCTCCAACCCTCCATCCCTACGGCTGTGCGATGGGAAGCTACACCTTGTCCTGGCCGGGAAAGCACTGCTCTGCAGCCCACGACCTTGAGCCTCTGTACATTGGTGTCCCGTTAGTACAAAACCTGGCTGGTCCTTTATCTTTGTGGTCTGAGGAACTGCTAGGGGATGAAGCGCTGACAAGTCACCCCACCTCTTGTGGGCGTGGTCTCATCTGTTCAAATAGAGTTGGCAGCACAGTGGTCAGGGACAAGTGCTTAATCAAAGTGACCTACTTCTTGCTATTGCTCTGATTCCCATAAAGGTTAGAAGCTATGTACCTGTCATGGCTAGAATCCAAACTCTGGCTATGGTCAATGTTTGATGGTAGCCAGATAGCTCATCTCCATGTGAGCCAAGTTCAAGGGAACCCGGCTGGGTGGTTATCAATACCGTGGACCATTCTAACCCAACATTGATTGTATGCGGCTGAGAGGCTGGAGTCATCGGCGAGCCCTTCCCCACCCTGTGCTATCACAGCTCAGAGAGGAGCTGGGCAATGCCCAGTTTGGAGGGAACCTTCTAGAACTGTGCTGTCCAATACAGTAGCCATTAGCTACATGTGGCTATTTAAATTTAAATTAATTAAGACTAAATAAAATTAGGAATTCAGTTCCTCATTTTCACGGTCACATTGTAAGTACTCAGCAGCCACCACATTGGGCAGCTCTGTTCTAGAACATCAGTCCAGGGAGCCCTTCTGAGCAACACCCCAAGGTTTTCATACCATTTAACTTAGTGTATGGAGCAAAAACCATGGCCAGGGCATTTCCACCAGCAAATGCTTCTATGTTACCAATAATGACAATGACAGTGACTGATCAGCATGGTGGAAACAGTAATATCCATGTACTGATCGTTTCTAGGTTCCAGGCACTGTGCTGCATATCTCACACTCATTATCACATTTAACCCCACCTTCTAAATCCTCTACAGTTGGTGACATATCTCCATTTTACTCAAGACAAAATGGACTCAGGAACTCAAGCAAGGTGTAGTGGCAAAACTAGCTCCAACTTCAAAGCCAGCCTCCCCTCAGGTGCAGATCTCAGTCACACCTTCTCCTGTGCTTTGACTAGAGTTGTACCCAGAGGGATGCTTGCTCTTTCCAAAAGGTGCCAGTTCTCTTCCTGCCTTTCACTTAGCTCTGAACTTTTCTTCCTCTCAGGAAAGCTCAGACTTGTTTGTGAAGGCCCCTCCTGGCCACTGGGGCTGCCCTGGCCCCATCAGCCACCCTAGTTCCTAGAGGGACCTGCTCACTGGGCCCACCCGGGGCCAGCTACCATGGGGGCAGCCCATGGATGAAGGCCCCAGCTGTGCTGCCAACCCCCTTCAGGGAGCGTGGGCTTCTTCAGGGTCAGGTCAGCAGGGTTAAAAGGGACACCAGGTGTCAGGTGGACACCCCAGTGTATGCACCTCTGAGCAGGCGGTGTTCCTGCTCCAAGCCCTAGCTGTGGCGCACACCAAGGCACGGAGAGCAGGACGGGGTGACGGCAGCCAGGCCATTGGAGTGAGCCCCAGCACCTTCAGTCACTTGTCTATGGTCCATTGAACAAATGAACGCCAGGCACTGGGCTCAAACAGCCTGCAGGCCTCAGGCAGCCCCCGCTTCGGGACCCTCTGCCTGCTGGCATGTGTCCACTGCAGTCATGCCAGCTAAACCAGGGCTTCCAGGCTTCGAGCTGAAGCAACATCCTAAATGGGATCACATCCCCGTGCTGGAGGCCGAGCGATGGACCATGCCCTCCCCAGGGCGCGAGCCTACGTGTGTCTTGCTGAAGACCTAGGACTCTGGTTTAAGAGCCTTTTTATAGATTCCTATAAAGGAGAAAGTGAACTTTTAACATGTTTGCACTCCACTAAGTCAATACGCATGAAAGGGACAACAGCTGAGCTTCCTCTGCGCAAATGAGGTCCAGCAGGGCTGGAGGGTAGCATGGGTGCCACCCAGCTACTGCAGGCATCTGTGGCTGCTTCTCCTCACCCCGGGACTGGAGCATGGCCCCCAATTAGCAGGCCGCTGTCCACCAGACCATGGGCGGGCACTCGTGATTCCGGAAAGCCCTCCCTGGCTGGGCTAATGGGTGGCTCCTGCCCTCACTCAGCCAAGACGGCCCCCCAGACGCACGGTTTTCATGAGAAGATTTAGAGGAGGGAAAATGCGGAAGCTGTAAAGTTTTACTAGGAATTCTCAACCATCCTCCTTTGGCCCCGACACTCATGCTGCCCTTCACTTTTAAGAGAGCTTCCTTTCTGCTTTGAACTTACCCCTTAAATCTAAGCACCCCTGTGCCTGCCTCCAGGATCCAGGATCCAGCCTCAGACTCCAGAGATGCCCGCCCAGGAGGAAGAGGACGAGAGAGCTTGGGCATCCCAGAAGGCCTTCTCCTGCCCAGCCTCGCCCTGGAACAATCCCCAAGGATGCCGTCTGCCTGCCTGCCATCACGCCAAGGTCACAGGAACCAAGGTTTCACGCCTGAGACAGGACACATCTTGGGTCAGGTTTGCAGACATGTGCACAGCTGTCTCTCTGTTCACTCATTTGCATGAGCATTTGCATGTGTGCAAGGCCTCCTGGGCACTTGGTGGGCATTAGCTCAGTGGTTAAGAAAGCAGACATTTGAGTCAATTCCTGGGTTCGAGTCCCAGCTGTGCCACTTATTAGCTGTAACCTTGGGTGGGTCACTTAGCTTCTCTGAGTCTATAACTAATCTCTAAAATAGGAACAGTGATACCCCCTGCCCCAAACACACACACACCCACCATGAGGTTGCTGTGAATATTAAATGCCATGGTGCAAGCACTCCATAAATGGTAGCTTAGAGCCTAACAGCTCTGAGAGGAAGACACCAGTCTCCCCTTCTGGAGAACAAGGGAAGTGAGAAGGTTAGTCGATGTACCCAAAGTCCCATGGGAGAAAGAGACAGAACTGCGTTTAAGTCTCAGGTCTTTCAGACTCCGAAGGCCACGACCATGAACTCTTTACTACAAAACACCCTAGGCTTGAGAGCCAAGCAGGCCCTTCAATCAGTGAGAAATCAAGAAACTTAGCTGGAATTTTGTAATCAGCAACTCTACAAAGGAATCATTTTCATTTCAGCCCCGTGGTTTAATTCTGTTTCTTAGTTTGAGCTGGCGATGGTGGGGGGGTAGTGGTGGTATTATAATGTTTTCAGTGCTTAAGGGAGTCAGTCTAGTGTGGGGGGCCAGTTTACTATCTGCTGCAGAAAATCAAACCCTTACTCCACGGGCAGTTAACTAACCACAGCTCCGAGAGGCCAGGCCCTGCAGCATCCCAGCCGTGGAGGCCAGGCCGACAGAAGTCCTCCGGCTGTGCGCTCAGGGTGGGAGGGGTGGGGAGGGATTGCAGGTAGGAGTCAAGGCTGCCTGGCATCCCCCTCAAAGAGCTGGCATCTCTCCACCACATCGTAGTCTGGACATACCTGGAAAATTGATATCTCTTTGCAAATTCTGAGGACTGTCTGCTAACCACCTTTGCGGAATTCTTACCTTCTAGGAGAATTTCTTGGAATCATTCACGAAATAGTTTCTCCTTGTTTCCGAATGGAGCAAGACCTCCTCAGTGTAAAGTCATGTAAAACATAGGCCTCTGGCGATGCTCAGGCTTAGAATCAACCAGTGGTACAAGGCAGAAGTAAGTGGCTGGATCCATGGGGAACACCTGGATAGCAGGTGGGGAAAGTGAGGCCCCAGTGCAGAGGGACCACTCAAGACCCAGTTACCAGCTTTGCATCAGTGCTGGGGAGGTAAGCGTCACTGTCTTGGTCTGTCTGCCTTTCTGTCTTTGCCTCACCCTCCTTTATAACAGCCTTGAAACACCCAAATCCCATGGTAATTGTCTGTGCTAAATTCCTCTTTGGATAAAGAGCTGATTTGTTTTTCCAAGTTGCTAAAAGGTCCAGAAATGTGTAGATCAGTCAGGTTCTAGGAAGGGGCCCACCAGGAGCAAAGGCTGGCCTATTCATGGAAGATTCCGGAGGCCTTAGAAAAGGCAAAACTGTGAAGTTGATGCACCTCCCCCATCCCACCCCCTGTCCATCAACACAGCCTGATGGTTCCTCTAACAAAGCCAGTTGCCAACCGCACGCTGTCTTCTTTAAGCCGTGGTGAGGATGTTGGGTTAGCGCTTGCTCTCTGAGTACGCCAAAGCCAAAGGTATTTCTGCAAAAGCTCACAGATTCTACTGCTGTGCTGGCTTTCTATACGTGCAAGAAAGTGGAGTGAGTGCTCCTGTGTTTGCTGAAAGCACCCGGAACCCATCTTTTGGCTGGCACTCAGCCTTCTGGGAGCTCTGCCCTCTGGAACACTGCTATAAAGCCAGAGATTGTAGAAGAAATGCAGCCGGATGGAGAAACTGTTGTCGCAAAGCTCACAGTTGTGACTCATGTGGAAAAAGGGGCTCCATTCCACATCAGTGAGACTGATCTTCCTTCAGTGGCCTGATATTCTTTCTGTTTGCTCCTAATCTGCTGTTGGATGCAACTCTGAAGGAAATGAACACTGAGAGGATAGAGAATGCTCACAGAGACACACCAGCGGAGTGTCGGGTAGTAGCAAGGGAAGAACAGGAAACCCATGCAGAAGAACTGGTGCAGAACAGTGGCTGGGGGCCACTTCAGGTAGAAGCTCTGGAGCAGATCTAGGACAGGCCCTCTGCTCATCATCTCATTCAGCCCAAGCTCAGGTCTTAGTGTCTGTATTAGTTTCCCACTGCTGCTGTAATGAATTATCTTGAACTTAGTGGCTTAAAACAACACAAGTTATCCTACAGTTCTATAGGTCAGAAGTCCACAATAGGTCCACTGCACTAAAAATCAAGGTGTCACCAGGCTGTGTTCCTTCTGGGCTTGAAGCGAGAATCTGTTTCTTTGCCTCTTCCAGCACCTAGAGGCAGCCTACAGTGTTTGGCTTGCGCCCCTTCTTTCATCTGCAAAGCCGGCTGTGTAGCACCTTCTGACTTCTCTCTGACCCTCTCTGACCTCTGCTTCTGTCATCACATCTCCTTTTCTGACTCTGACACTCCTGCCTTCCTCTCTCACTTATAAGGGCCCTTATGGTTATTACATTGACCCAACCGTATAATCCAAGATAACCTCCCCATCTCAAAATCTTTAACTTAATCACATCTGCAAAGTCTCCTGTGCCATGTAAAGGGGATTAGGATTGGACATCTTTGGGAGGTGTTATTCTATCTACAACAGTGTCTTCATAGACTCTTGGGGCATAAGTGGTCCTCACACCACGAAGAACAGGGAAAGATGCACTCGCCATCAGAAAAGGGTTAGCAGAATCTATGTGTCACCGAGGGAAGGAAATCCAGTAGATGATACACATCTTTGCCTACAAAGTGCTCTTTCTCCCGGTGTCACCTGATGAACGTGACTTTGAGGGCCTCTGCTGGCCCAGGGGGCACAAGGCCCCCTCTCCTGTGCCTGGGCTGTCTCCAGGGTCAGGCATGCCCTTGGCCCTTGTGGGAACTAGGACCTGGGCCCTCCACTACTTAACCCAAACCTTCCCCCACCTGGCTGCCATACCCCACTCAAATCTTTCATGGCATCACCTAATAAAGCTCCAAATGTGGGCTCCAGCCACTTGGTTTTCGATCAGTTTTCGAGCCTGTGAAGTCCTGGCAGGGGGTGAAATAGGGGTGGATGCAGAGTCACAGAGGGCCCAGGGAGCGGGCTCTGAGCACCCCTGTACCAGCTATACACAGCAGCTCCCACACGATGTACACAGCCAACAGGTTGAGAACGGAGCTCTGGAGCCCATGAACCCCGGTTTGATGCCTACTTCTGCAGCTGGCTGAGCCCGCGGGCCCTGACACGACCACAGTCACAGGCATAGTGCAGCCTAGTGGGTAAGTATCTACCCTTCTCCAATCGTCAGGCTTGGTGGCTTTCTCCTAATTCTCTCTGGGGTCCTAGACTGCCTCCTTTCTCTCCAGATCCCCATCCCCGGCAACCCAGGCTTCTCCGCAGCCTTCATCTAGGAAAGGCCCTCGTCCCCTGGTCTCCCAGGAGGACTCAGGAAGTCAGGCGGGGTAGACCAGCCCCGTCTGAGAGGGGAGAAGAGGCCTCACCTGCCAGGCTCCTTGGAGAAACTACGGGGAGGGACCCTCCCCCTTCAACCACCTGCTCACCCCACTCGGCCTTTCAGACGCCCTCCTCCCGGAGCTGGGGGCTGCCACCTCGCCAATACTGGCAACTCACTTTCTACACTGGTGCTCTGAATTATTGGGCTCTGTGGTCTGGGCTTTCCTCTTACCACTCAGACCAGAGCCAATGGAAGTCAGAGCCTCAGACTCCAGGGTCCCGCAACATCTGCAATGGTGACACCGACAACAGGGAGCGTCTACCGATGGCTTAGCACGGGTCAGGCCCTGTGCAAAAGGCTCTGCGGCAGCAGCGGCAACACAGAGGGGGGCACTACCATGACTCTCATTCTCAAGGTGGGGGCCGGGCGTGGCAACTGAGAAGTTAAGGAACTTGCCCAAGGTCACACAGCAAGTGACAGAGCCAGGACTTGAATCCAGGTCTGACACCAGAGTCTCTTTTCTGAACCACTCTGCTTCCCTCCCTGTCCTGGCGTTTCCCATCCCATCGCTGAACTCCGTCCAGAGGCCCCAGCTTCCAAGCTGCTGTGCCTAGGAAGCCTTTGTGAACCTACAGCCAGCTCAGGGTACTGCGTGCAGCAGCTGAGCGCCGCCAGGCCACCCACCTGCCCAAGCAGAGCACCCTGCCCCTGCTGGCCCGGGAAAACCCAAGTGAACACGCCACACAGGGCCCTGTATTCCCTGAGGGCTAGCTTCCTTCTGCTCTGCCACTAACATCTGCTGGAGCCTTACCTCTCGGTGACAGGGACCTCCTGATGCAGAGGAACAGACTGCATGGGGGCTGGCGCAGTGCCAGGGAGGAGAGCCGAACTGTGACTTTCTCGGTGGCATAGGTGTAAGCAGACACTGCTGGGTGGGGGGAGAAGATCTAAGTCCAGACTTGTGTGTTAAAGCTGCCGTGATCCTTGGGAATGAATCCTGATTTAAAAAAATAATAAAACATCTGAGGATCCTGGGCCCGATGAGTCCTGGCTGCAGAATGTTTCGGGAGCAACTCAACAACGCGGCCACTAGGACTTCTGCAGAGGTAGCCCCACATGGCCAAGCCCCGTCCACACGCACCCCTGTCTCTCGATCTGAAGCAGCCACGCTCAAGTCACCAGCGGCTCCAGGTGGCAACTTTGAAGAAGACAGTGCTTTGGCAGCCCTGCCAGCTCACAGCCCTCTGCCCTCACAGACAGTACACAGCATCCCCTCACCTCGTTTAAAAAGTTGACTTGTTGGTTCCTTTCGAATTTCTACAACCATCATGAAAAGGGAAGAGAGGGAAAGGCCCCCCCCGCCATCGGTGCCCAGTGTCAGCTTGTACACACGCACTCAGACCCAGCTGCGCAATGGTACATGAAGGGTCACACTGCTTCCTCTGCAGCCCGTCCCTGACAGCCAGGTCCACCTGTGCCTTGTTTTCTAAAGAAGCACAGGACAGTGAAAAGGGGGTGGATCTGGCTTCTCAGCCTGGCCACCTACTACATGTGTGACCTTGGGTACATCACTTGCCATTTCTGAGCCTTTCAAAAGGTTGTCCTGAGGATTAAATAAGATGATATGAGTATATTGGAGAGGCACCAACACAGGATCTTGCACACAGTAGGTGCTCAATAAATGCACGGTCATTAGTCCTCTTCCACCTCCTTGTGTCTCTCCACCCTGTCCTCGGACAAGAACTTCATAAAGGCAAAGTGAGTCTTTTCCTTCCTCTGGATGGTCCCTGGGCTGAGCCCAGGGCTGTGCCCCCTGAGGCCTCTTGAGAAACAGGGCCCACTGTGCACCCCGGGAGCAAGTGTCCTACGGAGGTGAGACCTTCTGCTCCTGGCAATGTGCCAGGCCACCTTCCCACCATAAACATCCAGAAAGGCTGGATAAGACATGATAAACATAAATTTAAATGTAAAGGCTAAGCAAAGGAAGCAAAGAGGGAAGGAAGAGAGGAAGGGAACAGATATGGGAAACCAGCAGTGCTAGAAGGAGGTCAAGGCCATGTGAACACTAAAGCCATGGGCTGCCCCCGGGACATCTGCCAATCCCAGAAACAGATAAAGCCTTTGGCCCACAAAAGAGGGAGGTCTGAACTGAGATCTCTGCCCGGATCCAGGGCTCTCTAAGAGATATACCTCCTCCAATCCAGTCACTGGAAAAGGAGACCACCAGGAAATATGGCCATCTCCAGCCTTGGCTCTGAATGAGAAATACCCCAGAAACATGTCATAGGAGATCATAGCCCAAGCCTGCCTTCACTCGGGTTTGGGTATGAATTTACAACACCTTCTCAGTCTGGGAAACTCCAGGAAGATACATTGATTTAAAGTGATTTCAGAGAGGTAGCATCCCTGGGCACCAGGAAGAAGCCTTCACAAAATCTCTCTGAAGGGATGCACG
Organism: Eschrichtius robustus; assembly: GCF_028021215.1. Classification (NCBI taxonomy): domain Eukaryota; kingdom Metazoa; phylum Chordata; class Mammalia; order Artiodactyla; family Eschrichtiidae; genus Eschrichtius; species Eschrichtius robustus. Next base: position 112,936,331 of record NC_090825.1, on the reverse strand, counting down.
CTCACCCCCGGCCCCCTAAGAATTTTGCAGATTACAATCGGTTAGCTATAAACTCACCATGAAAAATTACCAAATACCCAAGGAGAGAAGGAAGGCACCAGGAGTGAGAGTCAGCAAGAACAACGGTGGGAAAACTGGGCCCCAAGGACCAGATATTAAATTCGCAGATATGAAATATAAATTAAGACCTGTAAGCTTAAACATAATGGGAAAAGAATATTTCAAAACTGACCAGGCATACCTGAAAAAGAATCAACTAGAATTTCCAGAAATGAAAAATGAAATTAGAAGCCCAACGAACAGTTAAATAGAGCTGACGTGAGAATAAATTAGCTGGAAAAGATCTAAAGAAACAACTTGGAAACTGGCACAAAGACAGAATGTGATGGGGGAGAAAATGAAAGAAACGTGTAAAAATAAGCTAGTGCTCACGCTCTGTGATGTGCCATGAGAAGAGCATGCCCTACATAGCGGTTGGCGCTTCAGCCTGGAGCCCAGAATATCCAGAGTCAAGTGGACCTGAACCTGACCCACAGCCTGGAGCAGAACAGAAGCCCTGCAGATCCCTGGGTAAAAAGTAAGTTTTGTTGTTGTTGCTTTTTTTTTTTTTTTTTTTTGCTGTAAGCCCTGGAGTTATTAGAAAGTACTATTGCTGCTAGAACTAACACAGAAATTGGTACCTAGAAGTGGGCTGCTATCACAACCTAAAATATGTGGCACTGGCTTTGGGACTGGGCAGCAAGTGGTAAGGAAACCTAAACAGGGCTAGAGAAATGGCACTTGGGTTATGTGGTGGTAAAACTGCCGCCCATGAGACCTGGAAAGCCGGACATACACGTAATGTATTTATGGCTTCCAGTGAAGAAGAGTCAGAAAAGATGATTCCTTGGGTGAGTCAGATGTTACTAGCTGCATTTCATAGGGTGCTACAAGAGAGAAATGATCTCAGGGGAGAACTGACCAGTTTGCAAGCAGAATGGAGGGGGTTCTAAAGTCCCTGGACTTGCAAAGCTGCAAAATGGAAATATTTTCCCACCAAGTTGAGGGTGTAGCCATAAGACTCAGTCTTAGGTCAAAGACCAAATCAAGGGCACAGCCTTTAAGACACTGTCTCAGAACAGAGATCAAACCACAGATGTGGTCATCACACAGCATTTGTTCACATCTGAAGGGATTAAGATCATACCCGGTAGATCAAGGACAAAGTCAGGCTTTCCTCTCATGGAAGCCTGATTAACTCAGAATACCTATAATTAAAGCGAGAGAGAAAGAGAGGGAGAGGGAAAGGGAAGGAGAGGGGGAGGGGCAGGCCTCAAAAGAATTGTGAGACTGGCTTGTGGCATATGGAGTTGGAACTCAAAAACATTTTTAGAGGCATGTAATAAAACTATAATAAAGTCAAATACATTTTAAAACATGATTTGAGAGTATTATATTACCAGAAATATTGCCATTAAAAAAGCCCGTGCCCCCCCCAACTTTCCACAGACAGGGGAGGAGGCTGAGAAAGTTTCTCAGCCAGTGAAGGAAGGCATATTTTTTAACACTTTCTTTGGAGGGAGGCAAGGAGGACAATGGAAGAGGGAGAAACTCCCAGGGGGTGAAACCAGGGGTCACAGAGAACAATGGATGTGGGTGCTACTCCAAGAATCAGGGAATCAAGGAATATTCAAGGAATAATGAAGGAATATTGCCTACCCTCAGCAGAAGAGGATCTCATCGTATTTTCCCAGAAGGAGGAATGTACTGTGGACCGCTGCTTTGTGCCTCCCATTCTTCTCCGATTCAATGGGAATAATAATTGTAGTTACTTTGTCCCCATTCTTCAATTGCATATTGTGTAGTTTTTATTTTTGCAGGGGAAGGGGGTGGGGATAGGGAGCAAATACTTGTCTCTTTAGTTCACAGGCCTCTGGGCCAAGAGAACTGATGGAGATTATGAGATTCTGAGCCTGATTCTATCACTGGATAGAATGTTGGACAGTCTTGGGGAGACAGGAAGTGTGTTTTGCTTAAGGCTTAAGGTGAATATTTGTGACTAGGTGGACAGACTGCAGTACAGTGCATTATCGCTCAGCAAATAATCACCTTTCCTTAGTCCCCTCCATAAGTGAATGAGACTTCCCACCTACTGTTTTGGGCTTAGCCATGTGATTTTCTTTGGCAAATGGAATGTGAGTGGACACGATGTATACTGAGGTTAAATGTACTCCTGTGGTTTTCCTTGGCCTCTCACATGCAGGTAACTGCTGTCCCTTCTGTCATCCCTGGGATGACAACATGTGGATCAGACCCAAACCTGACCCTCAGTATGGAGTGGAGCCAACCTACAAATCTGTAAGCAAAAAGTAAATGTTTCTGTTATAAGTTCTTCCCTGCAAAATTTAATGGAAGATAGATTGAGAAAGTTTATTTATTATATATCTCATCAAATTCCCTGAAGGTAATAGAATGAGAGAGGGGAAATAGATAACGGCAGATGCTTTTCCAGAATTGGTAAAAGGTATCAACCCTCAGATTTAGGAAGCCCAATGAATCCCAAGTAGGATAGAAGAAAAGAAACTCACACTTAGACCTACTACAATGAAACTGTACAACCCCAAAGACAAAAAGATCTTAAAAGTTGCCAACAAGGATGCAATTGATCCCCTGCCTTGCATGAACTCCATGCCTAGGGGTCTACATATGGGGACAGACACTTACACCCTTTATTGAGGAGAATTGCCGGGTAGGTGGCTTTGCATGTGTCATGTTATCTGGAAGGAGTCTCAGGGGGTCTCTAATCTGGCCCCCTCAATGACAGATGAGGACACTGGGCTCCAAAAGAGAGAGGGGAAATCCCTGCGTATATTGTCTCACTCTCTTGACAGACATGAGAGGCCAGAGCACCACTTCTCAACCTGTGTTTCCTATGAGAGAGGGCTGAATGTGCCTGGCCTGTTATAGAGGGGTACACGGAGAACAGGTGCTTCCCAAATCCATGTGACAGGGCCTAGAAGAAGAAAGGAAGGCCCCCGAGGGCTCTGATGCATAGGCCACATACCCAGACCCTACTTGGCCCATGATGGCTGCGCCCTGGAAGAAACTGCCTTCTACATGGTGCCAACTGGCTTCTGGGGCCTCTCCCAGCATGGCATACCCCTGCTACCACTCCCAAGAAAGCACTCAGCCCAAATAAAAACCCAGCTCTGCCAAGCAGAGGCATGCCAGACCCTATCAGAAAAGTCCCTGACCATCCAACTCATCCCTTTGGAATTACCCTCTCAAAGTGGACACAGCATGACTTCCCTCATTCCTCAGCTGGCCAAGGTTATTTTGAGGAGAGTGGCCAACATAAACAGTACATAAAAATGAGTCCAGAAACCAAATTTCCAGCTTCAGGATGATGAATGTCTATTTGTGGGTGGTAGACCAAACATCTTGGGACAGCTTCCCAGAGCCCAGGGCCATCTGTCCTGCCCACATTCCCAGTCCCAGAGGTGTCACTGGCAATGCGGTCTTCATAGATGACAGTTGTCTTGGGGATCTGCCTCCACAAATATCTTCCTCCCAGGCCCTGAGAGGGAAGGACAGACACAACTGCAGGGTTCACGATGACCCAGCCAACATGGAAGTGAAGAGGCTTGTGGAATGTGTGGACTGGCAAGTGGAGAAACAGCATTTGTCTTTGAGGAAAAGGGTCTGGGTCTGGATGGATAACTGAGGCAATTACTCAGCTCATTAACAGCCAAGCATTTGCTCATTTTCATTAAAAGGATCATCTGGCTGGTGTTCCCCTGGATGGCAGCCCTGGAGCCACCTCCCAAGTATCTGCCTATGGACAACTCACTCTGCAGGTGGCTTTGGCCAGTCTATTAACAGTGGGCAACCTCTGGGCTCCAGGTCAATGTGCATTCTCACATTGACCTGTCAAGCGACTCTGTTTTAGGAAAAGGGACCGGATGTCCCTCCCAAACCAAAGGCAGTCACAAGTTATATCCAACCCTCAGGCGATCTTACCTCTTCAAAATATCTTAGGAGCCAGGAAATAGGCCACAAGGTCTCCAAGCGGCCGAAAGTACTGTCCCAACTTCCATGCACAAAAGCCCATGCCCCTTCCTCATGCACAAGTCCCTCAGAGCCAGTGGTGCTGCCCCTAACAAGCTTGTTCCTATGGTATCTTAAGCCATGACAGATTGGAAATTACAGGTAGGAGCCACCAGTGAGGAGATCAAGCAGGACCACCTGCAGACAGAACACGGGCCATAGCAAAAAGTGACAGCTACTAACTGACAGCAAAGACACAGGGAAAGAACGCAGACCCATAAAACAGATGAAAAGAAACTTAAAAAAAGTAGCCTGTGACCACTCAGGGCAGGGACGGACAGTGCCATATATCTGAGTAGCACAGAACAAGGCCTGGGCTCATCATTGCATGCAAATATATTTTTGAATGTTTTAATAGGAAACAACTTTAATGAATGAGTTTTACCTGAATTCATTATCATTATAATGACTGCCGAATGGAGATTTTTTTTTTCTAATCCCATTACTCCTTCTACGTTGATCAGTTGGCATTCTACCATGATAAGGAGCTTCCTCTTCTTCTGCATTAATTTAAACCAGTGTGGACTCATGGATTGCTGTTTATTGGGTTTTAGCCCATTACTATCATTATATAATTTGATGCTCAAATGTCCCAGATTGCACCAGGGGGAGCCCTTTCAATTTGACTTCCATGTTCTTCTGACATATCCACATCATTCTTTGATTACCTCCTTACTTTCTGGCAAAAGATGTTTCCAACTCATTATGTACTTTTCCTGCCCCAGCCCTGGATTCAGCCATTTCTCCAAGGAGGCCTGGTCCTCTTTAGTGGAAAATGGTATTAGAAACCATTACCTGAGCAACTAGGTGTGCTATTTGCTACATAGGTGTCATTGTTTCTATGACCTCCCAGTGGAAAGAGCTCAGTAATATTTGTATATGTGAATACACATATATATCACGTTTATATATATGCTAATTTCTACATTTATCTATGTTTAAAAACAAGTGTTTATACCAATACCTCCAATTTTAGACCAACAACACTGGGTTCATTCTCACTTTCCCCTTTCCTTATCTGTAACTCCTTCCTCTGATAATGGGAAAACCAGCCTCCACTATTCTAATATATTTACTTATCTGCTCAGTCGCCCTGTGTATAATCAAATTCTCAAATCTACTAGGTTGCCACCACACTCAGCCACCTTCCTCACATGGCCTTCAACCTCTGCCAGGCCACATCCCCTGTTGGGCCTGCATAAATGCTTTTTTTCCCAAATAGTTTTAGTGAATTATAAATTACCATGAAATTAACCCACTTTAAGTATACAATTCAAAGATTTTTAAAGTAAATTCATAGAATTGTGTAGCCATCACCTAACCATCATCTAAAATTCAGTTTTAGAACACTTCCATCACTCCAGCGAACTCCCCAGTGTTCATCTGCAGCCAGACCCCATTCCCCATCCCCAGGCAACCACAGATGTGCTTCCTATCTCTGTAGATTTACCTCTTCTGGAAATGCCATATAAAGGGAATTGTATATCCTTTGCATCTCACTTGTTTCACTTAGCACAATGTTTTTACATAATGAGGTAACATGCATCCATAGCTCCTTTTTATTACCATATCATATTCCATTTTAAGGATGTGTCATACTTAAAGTATGTTACCTTTGTAACAAAGTATCTGTTAACCAGCAGACAGACATTTAGATTGTTACCAGTTTGGGGCTGTTATGTTTAATGCCATGGACATTCGTGTACAAGTCTTTGTATGGATACATATTTTCATTCATCTTGGGTAGTGTGGTAGGCAGAATAATGGCTCCCAAAGAAGTCCAATTTACTAATCAGCTAACTTTAAGAAAGCAAGATTATCCTAGATTATTTTATATTATGCCCTAATCCCTAGAACCTGTGAATATGTTATGTTAACATGGCAAGGGGGAATTTAGGTTGGAGACGGAATTACAGTTGCTAATCAACTGGTGTTGAGAAAGCAAGATTATCCTGGATTATCTGGGCAGGCCCAGTTCACTCACAAGGGTTCTTAAAAGTGGAAGAGGTAGAAGAGGAGGTCAGAGTGATGTAATGTGATCTGAGAAGGACTCAACCCATGAACCATGAACCAAGGTGGAGGAAGAAGGCCATGAACCATGAACCAAGGAACTGTGGGCAGCCTCTAGAAGCTGGAAAGTTTCTCCTCCAGAGCTTCCCGAAAGGAATGCAGCCCTGCTGACACCTTGATTGTATCCCAGTCAGACCCTGTCGGACCTCTAACCTCCAAAACTGTAAGATAATAGATTTGTGTTTTTTTCAGCCACTAAGTTTGCGGTAAGTTGTTACAGCAGTGACAGAAAACCAATACAGGCAGACACCTAATTGGGTTGCATAGTAAGTTTATGTTTAACTTTTTAAGAAACTGCCAAACTGTTTTTCAAAGCCGCTGTACCATTTTACATTCTCATCAGAAATATATAATCTTGGTCAGTTTCTAGATCCCTGAAACAGTTTTTTTGACAATTTTGTCCAGTGTCATTTGGGAAGAGGATTTGCCAAGCCTCTCATTCCCACCATACCAATGCCCAAGGGCTTTTTGACTGAGGTATTGAAGAAGGAAGGAAGGAAGAAAAGAGGGAGAGAGGGAAGAGAGGTAAAATATTTTTAAATGACTTACTGGCAATACTAGAGGACAATAATTTCAGGGTCTCAAACCCCTGTCCCTCCTCTTATTAATGGTATGATTTGGGGCATGTTATCCCACTCCTATGAGCCTCAGTTTTCTCACTATAAAACAGAATAAATAATGAGATCTGCCTCCTAGGTTTGTGACAAGGATTAAATAAGATAATACATGGGAAATGCATATTCCGTACTTGGCCTCTAACAGCTACCATCGCTGATAATGTTTATAAGGACCAGGTCAACAAGAAAAGGTTAAACTTTGTCTTAGCTCTATTTAGGGAGACAGAAGGATGTGCAATGAAATGTAAAATACACAAAGTGTAGGTTCCTAGAAACGTGAACACTTGTCTTGGTTGGCCTATTCTCCAAGTCACTCACGGAGCTCAGAAACCTAATACTTAACTACAGAATTCTACAAATCATCTGTTGCCAGTGACTATCCGTACATCACCATGTTCTACCATCAGTAACAACTCTATACATTTGTATAATATTCTAACATCTTTTCTGTACATATTTTCACATGTTCTTCAAAACAACCCAGTGGGTAGACAAAACAGGAATGAACACATATGACAGATTAGGGAAACTGAGGCCCAGAGCTGTCAAGTGATTCATTCAAGGCTCTACTGAGAGGAGGTGGCAGAGCTACTACCATTTCCTTTTCTGCAAGGTTCCCACCTCTCTTTCACTGACATGGTTCGCTCATGGACCATGGAAAAGAGTAGGGTTCATCAGATCCAGAGATGCTATTAACACAGTCAACGCCCATGCACTCATGCTGCTTTCATTATAATTCTGCTCATCTTGCTGGGAGCAGCCATGCATGGCTTGGTGGAGATTCAGACTCCATTACAGGGTTCAATTGGCATTTGTCCTGAGCCCGGTGGCGTTTTTAATGCATTTGTGAAAATGGAAATGAGTCAAGGCACTCAAGGCCAATTATTCACGAGCAAGTCAAATACCCCCAGAGCCCACAGCGAAGGCCTTGCTGGTGGATTCACGCCCTGTTGACAGCTCCCCACACTCACCCTTCCAGAGGCAGACCCTTCTGAAGCCCTGTTCTCCCCACACGCCCTTTCATGCCTGCCATCTCAGACATATCTTCACAATGGCCTCATGACATTAGTCCTCTCATTCTCCCCATTTCACAGATGAAAAAGCAGAGGTTCAGAGAGGTTAACTGACTTGCCTATGTCACACAGCTGGCAGATGGTAAATCCAGGCCTCAAACTCAGGTCACTGAGATTCAAAACTCCATGAGGTCCCCATGCCCTCCCTATGCCTCTTTTGAGTGTCCCTTGTCATACAGACCTCCTCTTCCCACCTCACTATGCTCCCTTGGTCATTCTACACTCTGATCTGAAGAACACAGCATACAGACTGGATAACTGTCCAATACCGGATAAGGGGTGTGCAAGTCAGCCAACCTGAGGCTGTCTCTGTGAAGCCTCTGCCCTTGGAGCTTCATGTACAAGGGCAATTTCTGATCGGAGGCTTTTAAATCAAAGAACCCTAAGAGGTAGAAGCCATGTGTCCCGAGAGCACTGCCTGATGGTCTCATTGAACTTGTAAGTTTTGCTGTTGTTATTATTGTTTTTACTCTATTTTGACTTTTTGTTTTGCTGCTCTGGGAAAAGTTAATTCATTAAATGACCGATGCTTTGTAGTCTTGAGCCAAGTCTAACTTTGTTAGAGGGCATGGGTATAGCTGTAGAGAACCAGGAAGTAACGTAGAGCCTGTTTCAAACCCAAGGTAGATGAGCCAGAAAACGAAGAGTTGTATGTCCCTCTGTCTTCTCATTTCCCCCCCGCCCCATGCGCACACCTACATGACCAAAGTTTACATTCCAGCCCCAAAGGACATTTTCTCAAAGCCCCTCTCCAGGCTCTGTTCCCAAAGCCCAAGAGGGGCAGGCACACCCCATTTGGACACAGCGATATCTGAATGGGAGGGGTCACACCTACAATGTCCCCAGGATGCCAGTGAGGGCAGGACATGTCACCCCCTCATCTCCCAGAAAGACTGAGGAGCTGGCTGCCCCGGCAGCTCCCTGTCCCTTGTGGCTCAGGCTGTTCCACACATTTCCCAGGGTCAGGGGGAGTTAGGGAGGTGGAGAAGGGGAGCAATTGAGACACAAATTCTATAGTAGAGGGAGGGTCATTCAGATTCATTCATTCATTCATCCACTTATTTATGGTCAACTCTGTGGCAGACAGCACGCTAGGAACCCGTGACCATCATTAGCACAGCACTTCACAATTTCCAAAACCATTTCACACACGTTCTCTAGGTGATTCACATAATGACCCTATTTGGTGGGGTAGATATCATGCCCATTCTACAGATGGGCACACTGATGTCCAAAAGCAAGTGCCCAAGTCTCAGAGCAAGGAAGTAGAAAAACCAGGCTGGGAACCCAGAAGTGAGCGTGTAGGTAGACTTCCCTGCCCGTCTCTTCAGCACGGGGACAGCCCTTCTCTCACTAGCAGCTACCTCACAAGATCTTGCAGGAACTGAATGGCGGAAAGCGTGAGCTGTGCTTTCACCACGCCTGGCACAGTGAGAGGGCTCCATGGACACCAGCCGCTCACACTATGGTGGTGCCGTGGGGCCCTGCCTGGACACACGAAAGGGGCTCAGGACCCTCGCTTGGACAGACCAGGGCCCCCAGCCAGTGAGCTGATGTATTCCCTGCCCTGGCCCCCCAGGAGGAAAGCAGGGGCTGAAGTGGGGAGAGGCCCGTGGGGCAGGGCTCTGGGCCTGCCTCGTGGCCGGGCACTCCCGGTCCTCGCCTTTGTCTGCACCCGTGTAACTGAGAGGCCTGTCTAGACTGAGCGGCTACTAGAAGTAATCCCGGGAAAATCTCCCTGAAACCTGATCCCTGCCCTTATCGAGGGCCAGGCAGATTAGCCTGATTGATTGAACAATGGACGCTGGGGCCCTAACACGATCTCCATGTGTCTCCCGTGCAGAAAGGGCTCTGGGCAGGCGCAGTGCCGGCCTGGTGGAGGAACCTGTCCTGCGGGGTCGGCGGGCCAGTCAGCCTCCTCCCGGCCTGCTGGGGGAGGGGGCTGGGAGAACCTGATTCTACCAGGGTCAAAACAGCAACTGTCAACCACTTCCAGCACTTAGGGGCTGCTTCCCATGACCCAGCGTCCCTGCAGGGGCTCACACGCCCCACATGGGGAGTGTCTATCATCACCATCATCACCATCATCATCATCACCATCATCATCCCCCCTGTTGCACAGATGAGGGGAGCACGGAGCCTAAGCAACTCGCTCGGGCTCAGAGCGCACAGAGTAGCGGTCAGGAACCAGCTCCAGGCTGTCTGACACACAGCCCTGAGCGCTTGCCCACACTCTAGTCCTGCCTCACGCAGCTGTGGTCAGCAAGCCATCGTCTCCAACCATCGCTCCAGACACCCTTCCAACGTCTTTCAGCAAAGAAGTCAGGCCTGTGGGCCTCTTCAGCATGACCTCGCGTGTGGAAGCGCTCTGTAAGCAGCTACGTACACCCGTGAGCCCGTGCCATCACCCAAAGCGTCACTCTCTTTTGTTTTTATTTGAACCGTTAAGCTTGGGAACGAACTATAAACAAAGCAACACTGCCCCTACCAAGAGCCTTTCAGAGTGAGTGAGCCACGCAGAGGGCAGGGCTGCCAGTCACACGTGGGGCCGTCAGGTCAAGAATAGAAGGGCACCTCCACCACAATCTGCCGGCCCTCAGCAAGGGGTGGATGCAGAGAAATGTGGTTGGTGTGTTCTGTGATCCTGGTGTTCTGGGAGGACCAGGAAAAGAGGACGACGGACGAGCCACAGTTCTGTCCCACGCTGTGCACCTGTGCGGCCTTTCTGTCACTGAGGTCAGAGTAAGGCCACCAACAGAGCAGCCCAGGGCAGGAGCGCACAAGTGAGCCAAACCTGACTTCCATCCCTACCCCACGACTCACCTATGCGACCTGGGACCGTCCCCTGCCCTGTCTGAGCCACATCACGCCCATTTTACAAATGAGAAAACCAACCCCCCAACCCTGCTGCACCCCCAGGGTCGTTTGGAATGAAATGAGCCCATCTGTGCCCCACATGTAGGATAGGCGGGGCAGGAGACACCCCCACCCAAAAACTTCTGTTAAAACTCTGAATTGCTGGAACCTATAATGAAATGTAACCACCCGAAAGCAAGTCATGTTCTATCCCGTCCCACGGAGTGACTGCTGATGCTAAGGGTCCCAGAAGAACACGTTTTCAGGCAGCCCCGTCCTCACGGCCCACAGCACAGGGGCAGAGTCTCTCTCCCCTGGACACCACCACTGCATGGCGGGAGGGCCGCTGTGCGAGGGCCTCTTGTCACAGGTGAGGAAACTGAGGCCCAGGGAGATTTCCCCTTAGGTCTCAGTGGAAGGGTTTCCATGGACGCATTATTCACTCATTAACTAGAGTGTAGAGCACTGATCCCCCAGTAATACTTCTTTGAGGTGTTTTTGCAATTCGAATACCCAGCTGGGGTCCTAATTCATTTCAGCAAATGGCATCCAAAGCATCTCTGTCTCCGTGATCTCAAATTGGATAATCCCTGCCCCTCTGGTTTCCTGTTGGCCGGGTAACACCTGGACTCCCAGAGGTCCCCTCACCTTCTCTCTTACTGTGTCCCTGTGTGGGCCTGATGTCCGTCCCCAACTGTCCCCATATCTTACCCCAGCATCTCCCATGTCTGTCCAGAACCAGCCAGACCCTCACCCATCTTTTCTGGCCTGCCTCAGCCCACACAGAGGCAGCACCTTCCTCTCAAATCACTGGTCAATTTCTCCTGTGACTTTATTACTAGACAGGAAATGGCCACTAAGGCCGACCCTCCTTTAGGCATGGGTCCACTGCCGAGTGGGGAAGGGGTCTGGGAGATTCCTGAGACTGTGAAGCACCTTGGGTGCTGAGGACAAAGGGGACAAAAAGGTAGGTTTTCCTATGCAAGTCAGCGTAACAAGCACTAGCGGAACATCCGCTACATGCCAGTTCCCACGCAGGCGGTCGGCGGGGAGGGGGAAGACAAACAACATATACCCCTACCCTCTGGAACCCTGTCTGACCAAGGCCAAGCACGCTGGGGCCAGAAGGAGCAGGTGGAGGAGCTGTGACTCGTGGGTTGGGGGTAGCTCCCTACAGGAGGGGCCTCGAGAGGTGCTTTGAGAGCTGGGCAGGAGGCCTGGGAGGCGGTATTGTGGGGGATGGCACGGTGTGAGGGAGGGAAGCCCAGGGGGACTCCTGGGGCAGGGTAAGTAGCGCTCAGATCACTCTGTGAACTTTGCACCATGGGAAAAGGAGAGCCACTGGCAACTGCAGAGCAGGGCTGAGTTCTAGAAAGACCGCTCTGGTGGCAGAGTAGCAAGTGGATTGGGGGGTGTGGGGTAGAAAGAGGAAAGCAATAAGGGGACTGTTGCAATAGTTCAGGTGAGAGAGGGCTCCAGGGTCCACACTCTTCACCATGTACAAGCTGTGTGACCTTGGGCAGATTACTTAACCTTTCTGAGCTTTAGTCGCCTCCTCAGTGGAATGAGACTATAACAGCGGTACTGTCATGTGGATTCAACCCGATAATGCATGAAAAGCATTTAGCACGATGCCTGGCCCACAGTATATGCTCAATAAATGTTTGCTTAGAAAAAACAAAAAGGCAAAGACTAATTCTAGAGCCCCCTTCCTCCCCCAATCTCCCCAATCAATAAAAGCAGCCCTTTTATCTCAATCCCTGGGACCAAAGGGAAACCAAACACAGCAGCTGCAGCTCTGCCTCCCAGGACCCATATGCCCCGCCTGCCTGGGCTTCTCCGGTTGGGGCCCACCACTGCCCTGCCGCTGTGGCCGAGGCAAGAATGCTGGCGCCGTGACCTGGCCATGAACCTTCCCCCAGCCTTCAATGCGCACAAAAGCATTTCTTCTGCCTCAGCAATGCAAGCACCACCCAGCCCAGCGCACCCTGCCCATGGGGAGCCCACGGAACTCAAGTGATCCATGCAGAATTATACACCTGCCTGGTTTTGCTGCCTGTACCACAGCTGGGCAGCAGGAGAAAAATGAAAGAAAATTTTGTTCATAATATTTATGACTCTGGTGGTGTGCTCATGCACAGGGCTGAGTTCCTGCATAAAGCAGGGGAAATTCAATCCAGTGTAAAATGTGCTTGGTAGAGGAGGGGGTAACACAAGCTCTCGAAACCCTGAGAAATTTTGGTTAATCTTTTCACAAGAAAATTATGGGATCTTCCAGGTGGGTCGAGAGGTTGGGAGGCACACATTCTGCAAATTTAGAGGGGAACCAGGCCAGACTCTCAGGGACTTCAGAGACAAGTCCTGCTGGCTGCTGTTGGATGGTGACGTGGCAGTGGCCTGTCCCCTGCCATGTTCCTCAGCCATTCACATGAGGGGGGAACATGCAGTCAGTTCTCTTTGGGCAAATAATGGCAAGATGGCATTTCAGACACGATGAAAGCGGGACTGTTTCCTTGGCTATCTTTGGATCATAATTTATTTTCGATAGTGAGATGTTGCAGAGAGATCATGGGTTTGAGGGTCAGGTCCCAGGTTTCAATCCTGTTCCACAATTTGAAAGCTGCATTGCTTCTCTAAGCTGACCCTCGGGCTCTGGTGAAAGATGGAGATGATGGGAGCTGCCTGAGATGCCTCTTTGAGGGTAAAAGACGATGCTTGTGAAGTACTGAGCCCTGTGCCCGGCACATCCCTGTTACTTCATAATATGTGTCCCCTGCCGTCAACGACAGTGCCCACTTCAGAATATAGCACACCTGCACCACCACCCCAAAGTGGGCCAGTGGATCAATTGCTTAGATAAAGCAAAATAATTTTTTTTTAATGAATGTCACTAGATAATTGAAATAACAAGGTGTTTTTCCCCATGGAAATTATCTAAATGGCCTCAAGTTTCATATGTGTGCAACAGACATAGACTGATAAACAAGGGACTTAGTGGCCCTGGATGAAAAGCCAGCCCCTGGTCATATTTCCAGAAGTCAGAAGGACAACCTTGCCTTTGCAGAGAGCAAGATGAGTACTTACAACTAAAAATGCAATTCCCACAAGAATTGCTCAGTACAGGGAATCGAGTTAAAGAGAATCCCTGGAAAAGTAAAAAAAATTCACATTAAAATGGTAATAATGCAAAGTCCTAATGAGTGTGAATTTACCCTCCAACTACATCTTGGGGAAAAAAAGTTAAAAAAATATTTTTCTTCTATTTATAACCCAGAATGCCTTAAAAATCAGACTGAGGGATCTTGGTCAGAACACCTAAATTAGGCCATACATATAAAGAGATAGGTGGCATTTTTTATACATATATGATATGTATAAAATATTTATACATATATGTACACGTAACCACAGCAGTCAAGATCTTGAGTAATTCCATCACCCCCAAAAGTTCCCTCGTACCCTTTTTACAGTCAATTTCCCTTACCTCCAGCCAGCAATGAATGTAATTTCAATCACTACAGCTTTGCTTGTTCTAAATCTTCATGTAAATGGAATCATGAAAGATGTGCTCTTCTTTCACTCAGCATAACGTTTTTGAGATTCATCCATGAGGTTGTGTATTTCAGTAGCTTTCTGATCTTTATTGCTAGGCAGTATTTCATGGGATGAATGTACCACAACTTGTTTATCCATTCACTTACTGATGAGCATTTGGATTGTTTCTAGTTTGGGGCTCTTAGGAGTGAAACTGCTATTAATATTCATATAAAAGTCTTTTGGTGGACATTTGTTTCCATTTCTTTTGAATAAACACCTAAGAATGAAATACTGTTAAGTGTGTATTTAACTTTAAAAGAAGCTGCCAACCCGTTTCCCAGAGAGGCTGTACAATTTTACACCTCAACCTGCAATATATGAGAGTTATAGTTACTCCACATCCTCACTAGCACTTGAAAATGTCAGCTTTTTAAGGTATTTGACATATTTTCTTTTTCTACAGATTTATTGAGGCATAAATTACAGTCAATTACACTCACCTATGTTAAGGATACAGTTTGATTAACTTTAGTAATTATATATAGTCATGTAACCACAACCACAATCAAGATACAGAAACTTTTTATCACCAAAGGTTCCCTTGAGCCCTCGTGCAGTTGATCCCCTCCCCTGAACCTTGATCTTCAACCTACCACTGATCTGCATTTTGTACCTATAGTTTTGCCTTTCCCAGAATTGCATGCAAATGAAATCATACAGTATGTAGTGTTTTCACTTGGCTTCATGCTCTATGAGATTCATCCATTTTGTTGTGTGTATGAATAGCTCACTCCTTTTTATTATCAAATAGTATTCCATAGTATGGACATAACTAAAATTTGTTTATTCATTCACCAGTTGATGGCCAGTGGATTGTTTCCAGTTTGGGGCTATTATAAATAACACTTCTAAGAATGTTCATGTACAATTCTTCTTTTGTTTTTTTTGGGGGGGGGCATATTTTTTCATTATTCTTGGGTAAATTACAAGGAGTTTAATTGCTGGGCTATATGGTAAGCATATGTTTTATACAGCCAAACTCTTTTCCAAAGTGGCTGAATGATTTTACATCCCCATAGAGAGCAATGTATGGGCATTCTAATTGCTCCACATCTTTGCCAACATTTGGCATTGTCACTCATTAAAATTTTAAGGGGAGTGGCCAAGATGACAGAGTAGGAAGACCCTGAGCTTACCTCTTCCCATGGGCACACCAAACTTAACAACTATTTAGAGAGCAACTATCAATCAGAATGACTTGAAGCTTAGCAGAAAAGATTTTCCACAACTAGAGATGTAAAGAAAGAATCACATGAGACGGGTAGGAGGGATGAAGATGCGGTACAATCAAGACCCACACCCTTGGGTAGGCGACCCACAGGAGGACAATCACAATTACAGAGATTCTCCCCAAGGAGTGTGGGGTCTGAGCCCCACATCAGGCTCCCTAGCCCAGGGGTCCTACACCAGGAAGACGAAGCCCCAGAACGTCGGGCTTTGAAGGCCAGCAGAGCACCATTACAGGAGAGCCAGGAGGCTTTAAAACATAGACTCCACTCTTAAAAGGTGCACACAAAATCCCATATACTCTGAGACTCAAGTGCAGAAGCAGTAATTTGAAAGGAGCCTGGGTCAGACCTACCTGCTTATCTTGGAGAGCCTCCTGAAGAGGCAGAAAGCAACTGTGATTCCCCCTGGGACACAGATGCTGGCGGCAGCCACTTTGGAGCACTTGTTCCACCATGAGAATGCTGGGCTGGCAAGTGCCATTCTGGAGCCCTCCCTCTACCTCAATAGTGCTGGGGGCACACCTGCCCACTAGCCAGTTGGCACTAGTCCCAGGGATCCCAGGGGAGAAAAGAGAAAGAAAGGGACAAAGAACTTATTCAAAGAAATAATAGCTGAAAAATTCACTAACCTAAGAAAGGAAACAGACATCCAGGTCCAGGAAGCACAGAGTCCCAAATAAGATGAATCCAAAGAGATTCATACCAAGACACACTGTCATTAAAATGACAAAAATTACAGATAAAGAGAATCTTAAAAACAGCAGGGAACAACAACTAGTTAGGTAGAAGGGAACTCCCATAGACTAACAGTTGACTTTTCAACAGAAATTTGCAGTTCAGCGGAGTGTGGGGCATGATGTATTTAAAGCGATTATAGGAAAAAACCTACAACCAAGAATACTCTACCCAGCAAGAGTAAGGAGATTTAAAGGAGAGAGAAAGAATTTTATAGACAAGCAAGAGCTAAAAGAGTGCAGCACCACTAAATCAGCTCTACAAGAAATGTTAAAGGGACTTCTCTAAACAGAAAAGAAAAGACCACAACTAGAGGGACTTCCCTGGTAGCACAGTGGTTAAGAATCCGCCTGCCAGTGCAGGGGACAAGGGTTCGAGCCCTGGTCCAGGAAGATCCCACATGCCACAGAGCAACTAAGCCTCTGCGCCACAACTTCTGAGCTTGCACTCTAGAGCCTGCGAGCCACAACTACTGAGCCTGTGCACCACAACTACTGAAGCCCGCACGCCTAGAGCCCATGCTCCGCAACAAGAGAAGTCACTGCAGTGAGAAGCAAGCGCACCACAACAAAGAGTAGCCTCCGCTCACTGCAACTAGAGAAAGCCCGTGTGCAGCAATGAAGACCCAATGCAGCCAAAAATAATAAAATTAAATTTAAATAAAAGACCACAACTAGAAATATAAAATTTATGAAAGGAAAAAATCTCATCGGTAAAGACAAATATACAGTAAAGGTAATAGATCAACCACTTTTAAAGAAAGGTTAAAATACAAAAGAAATAAAATCATCTATATATACAATAAGTAGTTTAGGGATACACAAAAGGATCCAAAATATGATGTCAAAAACATTAAATGTGAGCAGGGGGAGTAAAAATGCAAGGTTGCTAGAATGCATTCAAACTTAAGAGATCATCAATTTAAAATAATCATATATATAGCTTTATAAAAACTTCATGGTAATCAAAAATCAAAAATCTAGATACACACACAAAAAAAGAAAAAGGAATACAAACAAACACTAAATGTGACATCAAATCACAAGGGAAGAGAGCAAAAGAAGAAAGGGGGGAAAAAGAACTATAAAAACAACCAAAAACCAATTTTTTAAATGGCATATAAATACCTACCCATCAATAATTACTTTAAATGTAAATTGGATTAAAGGCCCCAATCAAAAGACACAAAGTGGTTGAATGGATTAAAAAAATAAGACCCATATATATGTTGCCTACAAGAGACTCATTTCAGATCTGAAGACACACATAGACTGAAAGTGAAGGGATGGAAAGTGGTATTCCATGCAAACGGAAATGAAAACAAAGCTAGGGTAGCAATACTTACATCAGACAAAATAGACTCTAAAGCAAAGACTGTATGTAACAAGGGACAAAGGACAGTATATAATGATAAAGGGACCAACCCAAAGAGAGGATATAACAATTTTAAATATATATGCACCCAACATAGGAGCACCTAAATACAGCTGATCTCTGAACAATGCAGGAGTTAGGGCAACCCTCTGTGCAGTCAAAAATTTGCTTATAACTTATAGTCAGTCCCATATACATAGTTCCTCCACATCCACACTTCCACATGCACAGATTCAACCAATACAGATCATGTACTACTATAGCATGTACTATTGAAAAAAAAATCAATGTATAAGTGGACCTGAGCAGTTCAACCCCATGCTGTTCAAGGGTGCAACTGTAACAAGTGTTGTTCAAGGAAGAAATTAACAGTAACATAATAATAATAGGGGACTTTAACATCCCACTTATATCAATTGACAGATTATCCAGATAGAAATTCAATAAGGAAACACTGGCTTTAAATGACACATTAGAGCATATGGACTTACTCCAACATTCTATCACATAGCAGCAGAATATACATTCTTTTCAAGTGCACATGGAACAGATCCAGGATGATCACATGCTAGGACACAAAACAAGTCTCAGTAAATTTAAGATTAAAATCATATCAAGCATCTTTTATGACCACAATGTTGAGACTAGAAATCAACTACAAGGAAAAAAACTGAAAAAAACACAAACACATGGAGGCTAAACAATATGCTACTAAACAACCAATGGAGAAATCAAAGAGGAAATCAAAAAACACCTGGAGACAAATGAAAATGGAAACACAATGACCCAAAGTCCATATGACACAGGAAAAGCAGCTCTAAGAGGGAAGTTTATGTGATACAAGTCTATCTCAGGAAATAAGAGAAATCTCAAATAAACAATCTAACCTTACACCTAAAGGAACTAGCAAAATAAGAACAAAGAAAACCCAAAGTTAGTAGAAGGAAAGAAATCATAAAGACAGAGCAGCAATAAATGAAATAGAAACTAAAAAACAATAGAAAAGATCAAGGAAACTAAGAGCTGGCTCTTTGAAAAGATAAACAAAATCAATAAACCTTTAGGCAGACTCATTAAGAAAAAAAGAGAGAGGGCCCAAATGCATAAAATCAGAAATGAAGAGGGAGAAGTTATAACTGACACCAAAGAAATACAAAGGATCATAAGAGATTAATACAAACAATTATACACCAATAAAATGGACAACCTAGAAGGAATGTATAAATTCTTAGAAATGTACAATACCCCAAGACTGAATCAGAAAGAAATATGAAATATGAAAATATGAACCAGTTACCAGTAATGAAATTGAATCAGTAATCAAAAACCTCCCAACAAACAAAAGTCCAGGACCAGACAGCATAACATGTGAATTCTACCAAACATTTAAAAAAGAGTTAATATATATCCTTCTCAAATTATTCTCCAAAAAATGAAGAGGAAGGAACACTTCCAAACTCACCTTGATATCAAAACCAGACAAACACACCACAAAAAAAAAGAAAATTATAGGCCAATATTGCTGATAAACATGGATGCAAAAATTCTCAACAAAATATTAGCAAACCAAATTCAACAATACATTAAAAGGACCATAAACCATGATCAAGTGGGATTTATCCCAGAAATGCAAAGATGGTTCAATACCCACTGAACAATCAATGACTTGTGATACACTGCATTAACAAATTGAAGAATAAAAATCATATGACCGTCTCAATAGATGCAGAAAAAGGGTTTTACAAAATTCAACATCTATTTATGATAACTTTCAACAAAGTGGATATAGACAGCACATACTTCAACATAATAAAGGTCATATATGACAAACCTACAGCCAACATCATACTCAATGGTGAAAAGCTTAAAGCATTTCCTCTAAGATCAGGAACAAGACAAAGATGCCCACTCTTGCTATTTTTGTTCAACATGGTATAATCAGACAAGGAAAAGAAATAGAAGGAATCCAAACTGGCAAGGAAGAAGTAAAACTGTCATTATCTGCAGATGACATAATACTATATATAGAAAATCCTAAAGACACCACTAATATTAGAACTAATAAATAAATTCACTAAAGTTACAGGACATAAAATTAATATACAGAAATCTGTTGGGTTTCTATACAGTAACAATGAACTATCAGAAAGAGAAATTAAGAAAACAACCCCATTTACAATTGCATCAAAAAGAATAAAACACCTAGGAATAAATGTAACTAAGGAGGTAAAATACCTGTACTTGGAAAACTATAAGATACTGATGAAAGAAATTGAAGATGACACAAACAAATGGGATGATATACCATGTGCATGAATTGGAAGAATGAATATTGTTAAAATGACCATACTGGGCTTCCCTGGTGGCACAGTGGTTAAGAATCCGCCTGCCAATGCAGGGGACAGGGGTTCGAGCCCTGGTCCGGGAAGATCCCACATGCCGCGGAGCTACTAAGCCCGTGCACCACAACTACTGAGCCTGCACTCTAGAGCCCACGAGCCACAAGTACTGAAGCCCACGTGCCTAGAGTCTGTGCTCTGCAACAAGAGAAGCCACCACAATGAGAAGCCCGTGCACCGCAACAAAGAGAAGCCCCCGCTCTCTGCAACTAGAGAAAGTCCACATGCAGCAATGAAGACCCAACGCAGCCAAAAATAAATAAATTAAATAAATAAATTTTTTAAAAAATGACCATACTACCCAAGGCAGTCTACAGATTCAATGTAATACCTATCAAAATACCAATGGCATTTTTCATAGAACAAGAATAAATAATTCTAAAATTTGTATGGAAACACAAAAAACCTGGAATAGCCAAAACAAGGCTGAGAAAGAAGAACAAAGCTGGAGGTATCATGTTCCCTGTTTCATATTATGCTACAAAGCTACAGTAATCAAAACAGTTTGGTACAGGTATAAAAACAGACACATAGATCAATGTAACAGAATAGAGAGCCCAGAAATGCACCCACACTTATGTGGTCAATTAATCTATGACAAAGGAGGCAAGAATATGCAGTGGGGAAACAGCTGCCTCTTCAATAAATGGTGTTGGGAAAACTGGACAGCTGCATACAAAAGAATCAAAATTGGACTACTTTCCCAAACCATACACAAAGATAAACTCAAAATGGATTAAACACTTAAATGTAACACTGAAACCATAAAACTCCTAGAAGAAAACATAGGTAGTATACACCCTGTGATATCAGTCTTAGCAATATTTTTTTGTTTCTGCCTCCTCAGGCAAGAGAAACAAAAGCAAAATAAACAAATGGAATTACATCAAACTAAAAAGCTTTCACACAGCAAAGGAAACTATCAACAAAATGAAAAGGCTGCCTACTGAATGGGAGAAGATATTTGCAAATGATATATTTGTTAAGGGGTTAATATCCAAGATATACAAAGAAATCATACACCTCAACATCACAAAAACCAAACAACCCAATTAAAAAATGGGCAGAGGACCTGAATGGATATTTTTCCAAAGAAGACATACAGATGGCCAACAGACACATGACAAGATGCTCAACGTCACTAGTCATCAGGGAAATGCAAATCAAAAGCACAATGAGATAACCACCTCACACATGTCAGAATAGGTATTATCAAAAAGACAAGAAAATGATGTGGAGAAAAGGGAACTCTTGTGCACTGTAGGTAGGAATGTAAATTGGTGCAGCTACTATGGAAAACAGTATAGAGATGCCTCAAATAATTAAAAACAGAACTGCCATACAATCCAGCAATTCCACCTCTGCATATTTTTCTAAAGAAAACAAAAACAACAATTTGAAAATATATAAGTACCCCTATGTTCATTGTAGCATTATTTACAATACCCAAGATATGGAACCAACCAAAGTGTCCACTGATAGATGAATGGATGAAGAAGATGTCACAAACACACACACGCACACACACACACACACACTGGAATATTACTCAGCAATAAAAAAGAATGAAATCTTGCCATCTGCAACAACATAGATGAACCTAGAGGGTACTGTGCTAAGTGGAGTAATTCAAACACAGAAAGACAAATAGTGTTTGATTTCACTTATATGTGGAATCTAAAAAACCAAACAAATGAATAAACAAAACAAAACAGAGTCATTGATACAGAAAACAAACAGGCGGTTGCCAGAGGGGGTGGGGGTGGGGAAATGGGTAAAAGAGGTAATGAAGGTTAAGAGGTACAAACTTCTAGCTATAAAATAAATGAGTCATGGGCATGAAATGTACAGCATGGGGAATATAGTCAATAATACTGTAATAACTTTGTATGGTGACAGATGGTAACTGGAATTATCATCGTGATCCTTTTGTAATGTACAGAAATATAGAATCACTATGGTGTGCACCTGGAACTAACATAGTATTGTAGGTCAATTATACTTAAAATTTTAAAATGACATGTAATCACAGTATTCTAATAGGTTCTGCAGAGAACATATTTACATTGTTATAATGATGCAAACACTAATTATTGACATAATTAAAAGTATGATAAAATTTGGGGGAGAGGAAGAAGAGGTGGAGGTATTAAATATTCATCTCATAATATTTATAAATTTAAAATTTGCTTTTCTTTTTATTTTATCTATATGAGATGATAGATGTTAACTAACCCTATTGTTGGCAATCATTTCACAATATACAATATATCAAACTATCATGGTGAACACCATGACTTACACGATGATATATATCAATTATTTCCCAATAAAACTGGAAAAAAATTAACATTAATCTAAAATGTAATTATTTAATAGCCTGCTTTTGAGGATAAAGTAATAAAGATGACATACTTAATAATAATAAAACTGCACAAATTTTCTGAGAAACTTATCATTGAGGATACAATAGAGATGACTGTCCTTTTTGGTATCTTTATATTTTCTGGAGGGAACAGTGTAAATCAATTTGGGGATTAAATTGCAAATTAAAATGAAAAAAATTATTAAAATTGTAGTCATTCTAGTGGATGAGTTATTGAATTTTCCTGCTAAATATGTGTTGAATGTATAGTCGTGTGCTTATCATCCATTCATATGTGTTCTGGTGTGAAGTGTCTATTCAAAATATGTTGCTTATTTTAACACTAGGTTTCCTGTCTTATTGAGCTATAAAGCTCTTCACATATTCTAGCTAAAAGTCCTTGATCAGATATGTGAATATTTTCTGAGTCTATTTGCCTTTCCGTTTTATTAAATGTGTCTTTTGACAAGTAGGAGGTTTTAATCTTTACTGAATCCAGTTTATAAATTTTTATAATTAGTGATTTTTTTGTGCCCAAATAAATTTTAGTCTATCCCAATGTGGGGTAGATTTTCTCCTATCTAATCTTCTAGAAGGTTTTAAATTTTAGACTTTACATTTAAGTTCATGATTCATTTGAGTTAATTTTTGTTTATGGTGTAAGGTACAGTGGGTCAAGGTGCTTTTCCTTTTCCATATGGCTATCCAGTTGTTCCAATACCAATATTGGAAAAGGATATCCACTTCCCACTGAACTACCTTGGAATCTTGGTTGAAAATTAATTTACCATATATGTGGGTCTGTTTCTGGACTTCCTGTTCTGTTCTTTTAATTTATATGCATGTCCTTAAATCAATACCACACTAGAGTTTGCTGTACTTTTTTAGTTAGTTTTGAAATCAGGTAGTTTAAATTCTCCAACTTTGTTCTTCTTTTTTCAAGATTGCTCTGGATATTCTAGGACCTCTGTGTTTCTATATTAATTTTAGAATCAATTTGTTAATTTCTTATAAAAAAATCTTCTGTAACAGGTTTGGATTGCCCTACTTGGGAAGAACTAACATCTTAACTATACTTAGTGTTACAATCCATGAACATGGTATATCTCTCAATTTATTTAAGTCTCTTTAAATTTTCTCAGTAATGTTTTGTAGTTTTTAGTATGGAGGTCTTACACATATTCTGTTAAATTTTCCCTTATGTATTTTATGGGTTTTATGCTATTATAAATGCAAGAGTCTCTTGAATTTTATTTTCTAATTGTTTGTTCCTAGTATATAGAAAAAAACTGATTGTTGCAAATTGACCTTGTACCCTCTGAATTTGCTAAATTCACTTTTTAGTTCTAGTTGCTTTTTCATAAATTCCTTAGGATTTTTCTATATACATGATCATATTATACACCAATGAAGACAAGTTTAATTCCTCCATCCCTGTCTGTATGTCTCACTTCCTTTACTTGATTTACTGCACTGGCTAGGATCTTCAGTTCAATGCTGAAGTGATGAGGGTGAACAATATTATCTTGTCTTTAACATTAGGAAGAAAGTGTTCCATACTTCCCCATTATGAAATAAGCTGTAGGTTTTCTGTGGATGTCTTTTATCAGGTTGAAAAAATCCTTTTTCTTTCTAATTTGCTGAGCTTTTATGAGGATGATGGCTGTTGAGTTTTGTCAAATGCTTTTTCTGTCTTTGAGATAATCATATGGTTTTCCTCCTTTATTCTGTGTTAAGGTGACTTATACTGACTGATTTTCAAATATTAAATCAACTTTGTGTTCCTAGAATAAACACTGCTTGATCATGATGTGTATCCTTCTTCAGATTGCTGGATTTGATCTGACAAAGTTATATTAAGGATTTTGTGTCCTTAATGCATCTTGCATTCTCATGTTCATGAAAGATATTAATCTATAGTTTTCTTTTATCTTTGTCAGCTTTTGTTACCAGGGTGATGCTGTCCTCATAAACAAGTTGAGAAACATTCCTTCCTCCTGTCTTCCGAATGATTTGGTGTAAGGTTCCTGTCATATATTCCTTAAATGTTTGATAGAGTTTACCAGTGGAATTATCTGAGCCTGGAGTTTGTGTGTGTGTGTATGTAGGTTTTTGAAAATAAATTCAATTACTTTGACAGGTATAGGCCTGTTCAGGTTTGGCAATGAGTTTTTAGATGCAACACCAAGATCACAATCCATGAATGGAATATTTGGTAAATTGAACTTTACTAAAATTTAAAACTTCTCTACAAAAGACACTGTTAAGAGAATAAAAGAAAAGTCAAAGACTGGGGAAACTCTTAAAACTCAATAATAAGGGGAAAAAAAACAATTTTGAAAATGAGTAGAAGATCTGAATAGACACCTTCCCAAAGAAGATATACAGATGGCAATTAAGCATATGAAAAATGTTCAAAATCATAAGTCATTAGAAATATATTTTACCACATTTCAGTACACTCATATGTATAATTTATGTATAAATATATGAAACAAAACTTTCATAAAACCATACTCTTACTAATGTTATGCACTATGAAATATTATTTTCATGGTACTATTTAAGACGGTAGGAAAGTATGTGATATATGTTATTTGGTCTAGAACGCTTTTGGTTTCAGAGTTGTTGTATAAGAAAGTAAAATTGTGTTATCCCAATAATTCATTTCAGTGGAACTTCCCATCCCTAAAATGAAATTATTGTTATTTATAATTATCATGATGACTATTTTTGATGATATTAATGAAAAGAAATATCTGGTAATATGCAGGCTCCTAGTCACATATTCATTTAGTTCAAACTCTCTAAAGTCTACGAAATAAACATTACAACCTTCATTTCACAAGTGAGGAAACGAAGAGCCTTAGTCTGCTCTGGCTGCCATAACAAAATACCACAGACTGGGTAGCTTAAACAAGCAGTTTAATTTCTCATAGTTCTTGAGGCTGGAAAGTCCAAGATCAGGGTGCCAGCATAGCCAGGTTCTGGTGAGAGCTCTGTCTGGCTTGCAGACGGCCACCTTATCACTGTTTCCTCACATGGGGCGGGGTGGGGGAGTTGGCAGGGGGCACATAAGCAAGCTCTCTGGTGTCTATTTTTATAACGGCAATAATCCCACCCTCATGATCTTATCTAAACCAAATTATCTCCTCAAAGCCCCATCTTCAAACACAATCACATTGGGGGTTCTGGCTTCAATATATGAATGTAGGGGGGACACAACTCAGTCCACAGCACCAAGGTTCAGAGAAGTTAGCCTACCTGATCAGTTAAGTGGTAGAGGCCAGGCTAAACCCTTGTCCACCTGACTTGAAAGCTCACGTTTTCAGTAGACAATATCTCCCATTTAACAAAGCCGGGATCTAAGACAGCCTTCCAATTTTAGCTCCTGCTTTTACCACTGCAGCACATGCACTGAGGAAAGCCAAAGATGAGCAGTCAAAACCTTGAAACACCAAAGAGCCGCTTTAAGAAAGAGCCTAGTGTCTGTGTCCACACACCCCACCCAAGTGCTCTCATGGAAAAGCCCAGGAGGAGAAGAGGCAGCAGAGACTGTGGCACGAGGAGATGGAAATAAAGATGGATTGGGGCAAGAGGGATACAGCAAGTGCCATGACGTTCCAGAGTCCTCCTTTCTTGTGGGTCAGGGAACACCCTGGCTTTGGTTCCCTCTGGTGCCTGGACCCCCAGACCTGCCCTAGGGATGCCCAGTGAAGAGTGGCCTGTCATAAGGATGTGGAGTTTTTTGATGCGGCATCCAAAAAGAAATCAGCCAAGTCTTCATGCCTGCCTACCACCAAGAAATACAGTTTTTAAAGATTTCATCACACCTTCCTCACCCCCACTCCAGCCAAGGGCCTCCTCCATTCTAGAACCTCATATTCAGGTGACAGGGATGGAGTCAAGGACATCCTTCACATTATTAGGTAATAAAACAAACACTGTCAGTTGAAATTTTAATATATTTTCAATGTTTTTCTTCAGACCATGTCAAAATGTCCCAGTGTCAGAACAGCCAAGTCAACAAGTCACGCATCTGAACGGCACCATTGGATCAGCCATGTCACAATGCTCAGTGTCACGCTTTCCTGGGCGATAACCAGCTAGTGTGACAGACACACTACTCCACAGACCAGGCTCCCAGATCTGGGGCAAGGTCGCCACCCAGGAAATGTTTGCATCAGAGGGGGCTTGCTGTTAACCCGCCTGTGCCCAAGATGGTGGGACGTGGGATGGGAAGGAGGGAGGAGGGCTTGGCAGGTCCCTACAGGGGGAGCCCTGGGAGGTGGCTGGAGTCACATGACTAACAGGACCCTGACTCTGCCAGTGCTCCAGGCAGACAGGGGACAGCGGAGAGAGCGCTAGACTGGGCCTGGGGTTGAGACCTATCCCAGCCACTGATTCCCCAAGCCCCAGTCTTCCCTGAAATGAAACCAATACAGTAATCTTCGTCCTGTTCATTTATTAAATGAGACAATGTACATAAAGTGTTTAGTTCATAGCAAGTGCTCCATAAATGTTAGCTGTTAGTCTCATCACACCATCATCATCGTCTTCATCTTCTCCCTCCTCCTCCTCCCTTTTCCTCTTCTCTCTTTTCTCCTTCTCCTTCCAGGGATATCGTGAGCATTAAAGGAGATCATGGATCAGAAAGTGTGCACATAGCAAATGAATTATTTTAACTTACTGTAACTTTGCTATCCGTATAAATCAGTGAATGTAGGTTATCTATTCTTCCACTACAGTAGCCACAAGAGTGAAACCACGATGACCTTTTGGTCTTAAGATTAAAAAAAAACTCACTGTCATCAAGGATCTGACTTTATTCCAGGCCCATTTTTCTAAGCAAAGCCTCATCTCTTACATATAACTGTTCTGCCTGGAATAGTTACAACTGGGTGATGCTGTCAATGGGGTCTGTCCAGTATTGGAGCACTTCCATTTCTGGATGTAAGCAGGAAGTACATGCACAACTGGGATGGTCAGATAGGTGAAGCCTAGACTTGTTTTAAGTCAAACTAATTGGAGCTCACTTTAATTCTCACCACGATGCCAGGGAAAGTTGACTGCCACCTACACCATGAGAAACATGCTATTTAAGTGTTCCATGTCTAGGTGAGGAGCATATACTGAGCACTTATTAGTCTTGCTTTTAATAAATTATATTTAATTCCCACACTCATATTTTTGTTGTCCACTACCCACCATTGGAATATACGCTTCATGAAGACAGGAATTTTTGTCTGCTTTTTTTCATTACTATATGTCCAGTGCCTAGAATAATGTCTGGCATGTGACAGATACTAAATAAATAACTGTTATTTGAACTAGCCTTCAAGTCAGTCATTTTCATGTATACTTTATAGTTGTGGAAATTCAGGCTCAGAGAAGTAAAGCAGTCCTTCCAGTATCAAACAGCTAGTAAGTAGAAGAGACTAGACTTGTACTTAGCCTTTCTGGCTCTATCTGCCCCAGAAGATGATGAGACCAATGCCAATTAATTTCTAATGCCCTGATACAAACAGAGATCAAAGCAACAGAGACAGAGAAGCAAGCTTGCATAAATCTGGGAGGTAAGAATGTACTCCTTGTTATACAGAGACAAAATCTTTCTGTCCGTCAACCTGAGTTTTCTGAATCTGCATGAACCATGCAGGTGTAAGGGCCCGAATGTGAGCTATCAAATGCAGAAGCCGGAGGTTAAGGCCCCAAAGTATAAACTGGCTTAACTCTAGTTCCAACTGCAATGGAGTAAGTCTACTACAGCCTATCCAAATGATGACAACTAAAAATGCTGGACAGAATTCAGAAAGCAGCTACCTGAGGATTCTGAAAAGCAAATAACAGCAGGTAGATTGGTGAAGGAAGTCAAAACCTGAAGTATAACCAGTACGGTGGTAACGAGTTATACGTTTTTATCTTTTCTTCCTTTATCTCTTGGCTTTAACTGAAGGGTGAGTCAAATTGGGGAACGGCAAGGTGGTTGCAGGAAGCAAAAACTCTAAGAAATGACCTCTTCTGGGGAATGTAGCCCTTAAATTAAGCCAGAGAATGTGGAGGAGTTCACATCGTTTTTAATCTCCTTTTTCCCTCCTCGCTCCACCCCAAGGCCAGCTTCAGTCTGAGAAGTGCAGGACCATGGAAAGGGCAACAAGCCAGGCACCTAACCCCCTGCAAGAAGCCTGTCCCTCTGAGAAAGGGGGATCCTGTTGTGCAAAGAGTGCTGAGCTTTCTTCTCTGTTCTGTGACCATGTCAGTATTTTCCATGGGCTCAATCATGCAAAACTGCAACAGTGTCAGTGGCTAAATCAACAAGAGAACCCCAACTTTCTAGCCAGAGGACCAGGCCAGGGAGCCCCTGAAGTTGGAGAGTGCGGGGGAAATCAGGAAAAGGTGAGAAAAGGCTCCCAACCAAAGGTGAGACAGAACTTGTCATCTGAACCCAACCAGGTTGGTGGCCTGCTAAAACAAAACAATCAACACTCTCCAGAATATTTTAACAGGACCCAGAGCCTCACAAATGAATATACAGAATGCCCTGGGTATAATACAAAATTACTCAGCCTACCGAGAACCAGGAAAATCTGACCAATTCTCAAGGGAAAGGACAATCAACAGATGGCAACCTCAAGGTGAATCAGATGTTAGAATTATAAAAGTCTTTAAAGCAGCTAGATAATCATTCTCTATGAGGTAAAGACAAGCACTCTTGAAATGAATAGAACATAGATGTTCTCAGCAAAGAAATAGAAATTATGAAAAAGAACCAAATGGAAATTTTGAAACTGATAAATACAACATCTGAAAATGAAAAACTACTGGATAGATTCAATAGTAGGATGGAGATGACAGAAAAAAGAACAAGATCAATAAATATAGATGGATAAAAATTACCCAAACTTAAGAACAGATGAAAATTATTGAGAAAAAAATGAACAGGGCTTTAGGGACCTGTGTGCCAATTTTGAAAGGTCTAACATTCATGTCATTGACGTCCCTGAGGGAGAAGGGAAAGATTAGCAGAGAAAAAAAATTTAAGAAAAAAAAATGTCAGACTTAGCAAATTTGGCAAAAAACATAAATTTACAGAATAAAGAAGTCAAACACATCTAAAACAGAGTAAATGCAAAAAGACAGCTCATACAGACACATTAAAATCAAACTGCTAAACCCTAAAGATAAAGAAAAAAGTCTTGAAAGCAGCTAGAGAAAACACATTATATATAGGAGATCAGCTATTTGAAATACTACTGACTTCATATCAGAAGCCTTGGAGGTCAGAAGATAGTGAAACAACATCATTAAAGTGCTGAAAGAAATGTCAACCCAAAATTCTGTATCAAGTGAAAATAGCCTTCAGAAATGAAAGGAAAATAGTGACATTCTCAAGTGAAGGGATGAACCAAAGAGAATTTGTCACCAGCAGAACTGCTCTAAAATGTATGCTAAAGGAAGTTTTCCAAGCTAAAGGAAAATGATTCCAGTCTTCAGAAATGAAGGAATAGAAACAGGAAGGGTAAATATAATAGGCTATTTTTTTCCTTTCAGCTTTTCAAAAATACATATGACTGTTGAAAGAAAAAATGATAATCTACAGAACCCTAAGAGACGAGCTCAATGTATGTTTATATAATACCTATGACAACTATATCAAAGTGGGGAGGCTAATAGTACCTTTTTGGTTGTAAGTCTTCTATATTTTACTTGAAAATATAAAATATTAACTCTAAATAGACTGCAAAGTTAGGTTTATATTGTATCATTTCTAGAGTAACTACTACAAAATTATGTATAACATACTGATCGGTATATTAGATATATATTATATATGAAGATATAATTTAAAAAGCCAACATATAATTAAAAACCAAAAAATATTCAGTTAATTCAAAAGAAAGCATTAAATGATGTACAGAGGAGCCAAACAGAGAGGAGACACCAGAAAGTGGGCATAGAAGGAACATACCTCAACATAATAAAGGCCATTTATGACAAACCTACAGCTAATATCATACTCGATGGTGAAAAGCTGAAAGCATTTCCTCTAAGATCGGGAACAAGACAAGGATGTCCACTCTCACCACTTTTCTTCAACATAGTTTTGGGAGTCCTAGCCATGGCAATCAGAGAAAAAAAAGAAATAAAAGGAATCCAAATTGGAAAAGAAGTAAAACTGTCACTGTTTGCAGATGACATGACACTATACATAGAAAATCCTAAAGATGCTACCTTTAGCAACTTCTAGAGCTAAACTTCTAGAGCTCATCAATGAATTCAGTAAAGTTGCAGGATTCAAAATTAATACACAGAAATCTGTTGCATTTCTATACACTAACAATGAAAGATCAGAAAGAGAAATTAAAGAAGCAATCCCATTTATCACTACATCAAAAAGAATAAAATACCTAGTAATAAACCTGCCTAAGAAGGCAAAAGACCTGTACTCCAAAAACTATAAGATGCTGATGAAAGAAACTGAAGATGACACAAACAGATGGAAAGATATACTATGTTCTTGGATTGGAAGACTCAATATTGTCAAAATGACAATACTACCCAAGGCAATCTATGATTCAATGCAATCCCTATCAAATTACCAATGTTATTTTTCACAGAACTAGAACAAAAACTTTTAAAATCTGTATGGAGACACAAAGGACTACGAACACCCAAAGCAATCTTGAGAAAGAAAAACGGAACTGGAGGAATCAGGCTCCCTGACTTCAGACTATATTACAAACCTACAGTCATCAAAACAGTATGGTACTGGCACAAAAACAAAAACAGAGATCAATGTAACAGGATAGAAAGCCCAGAAATAAACCTACGCACCCATGGTCAATTATTCTACAACAAAGGAGGCAAGAATATACAATGGAAAAAAGACAGTCTCTTCAATAAATGGTGCTGGGAAAACTAGACAGCTACATGTAAAAGAATGAAATTAGAACATTCTTTAACACCATACACAAAAATAAACTCAAAATGTATTAGAGACCTAAATGTAAGACTATAAAACTCTTAGAAGAAAACACAGGAAGAACACTCTCTGACATAAATCACAGCAATATCTTTTCCGATCCGTCTCCTAGAGTAATGGAAATAAAAACAAAAACAAACAAATGGGACCTAATTAAACTCAAAAGCTTTTGCACAGCAAAGGAAACTATAAACAAAACCGTAAGACAACCCTCAGAATGGGAGAAAATATTTGCAAACAAAGCAACCAATAAGGGATTAATCTCCAAAATCTACAAACAGTGTATGCAGCTCAATATCAAATAAACAAACAACACAGTCAAAAAATGGGAAGAAGACCTAAATAGACATTTCTCTAAAGAAGACATACAGATGTCCAAGAGGCACATGAAAAGATGATCAGCATCACTAATTATTAGAGAAATGCAAATCAAAACTACAATGAGATATCACCTCACACCTGTCAGAATGCCCATCATCAAAAAGTCCACATACAGTAAATGCTGGAGAGGCTGTGGAGAAAAGGGAACACTCCTACACTGTTGG
This sequence comes from Eschrichtius robustus, assembly GCF_028021215.1. Lineage (NCBI taxonomy): Eukaryota > Metazoa > Chordata > Mammalia > Artiodactyla > Eschrichtiidae > Eschrichtius > Eschrichtius robustus. Next base: position 112,904,402 of record NC_090825.1, on the reverse strand, counting down.
TTGGAATGTAAATTGGTACAGCCACTATGGAGAACAGTATGGAGGTTCCTCAAAAAACTAAAAATAGAGCTATCATATGATCCAGCACTCCCACTCCTGGGCATATATCCAGAGAAAACCATGATTCGAAAGGATACACGCACCCCAATGTTCATTGCAGCACTGTTTACAATAGCCAAGACAGGGAAGCAACCTAAATGTCCATCGACAGATGAATGGATAAAGAAGATGTGGTACACATATATAATGGAATATTACTCAGCCATTAAAAAGAATAAAATAATGCCATTTGCAGCAACATGGATGGACCTGGAGATTATCATACTAAGTGAAGTAAGTCAGACAGAGAAAGACACATATCATATGATATTGCTTATATGCAGAATCTAAAAAAATGATGCAAATGAACTTATTTACGAAACAGAAACAGACTCACAGACTTAGAAAGCAAACTTATGGTTATCAAAGGGGAAAGGTGGGGAGGGGGGAGGGATAAATAGGGAGTTTTGGATTGACATGTATACATTACTGTATTTAAAATAGATAATCAACAAGGACATACTGTATAGCACAGGGAACTCTGCTCCATATTCTCTAATAACCTATATGGGAAAAGAATTTGAAAAAGAATAGATACATGTATTTGTATAACTGAATCACTTTACTGTACACCTGAAACTAACACAACATTTTGAATCAACTATACTCCAATATAAAAAAAAATTCAAAAGAACAGAAAAAAAACAAACAACCAGGGAGTAGGCAAATAGAAAAATGATACAATGGTTGACATAAATATAAATATTAATAATTACATTAAAAGCAATGGTCTAAATACATCAATTAAAAGACAGAGACTGTCAGATTAGATTTTTAAAAGTAGTCCCAACTACATCCTGTATTCAAGAAACTTACTTTAAATATAAAGACATGCATAAGTTAAAAGGATGAGAAGAGATACATCACACAAATGCTAATCAAAAGAAAGCTGGAGTTGTTATATTAATATTAGACAAAGTGGACTCTAGAATAAGAAAAATTGCTATGGATAAAGAGGGATATTACACAATGTTCAAAGGCTCAATCCATCAGGAAACCATAGTAATCCTAACTGAGCTGAAAAATATATGAACGAAGTCTAACAGGAGTGAAAAATTGAAAGGAGCCAAAGATAAATTCACAATTATAATGGGAGAATTTAACACTCATCTCTCAGTGCTTGATAGAACAAGTATACAGAAAATCAGCAGGGATATAAAAGACTGCAACAGCACCATCAAAAAACTTGACCTATTGGCATTTATAAAATGCCACTCAAAAACAATAGAATAAAAATTACCTTCAAGTACCCATGGATCATTCACCAAGATGGACCATACTATGGGCCACAGAATAAGACTTAACTTGTTTTTTAAATTTGAAATCATATAAAATTTGTTTTCTTACTATTATAGAATGAAACTAAAAATCAATAACAGAAAGATCTGGAAAATCTGCAAATATCTGGAAATGAAGCAGTGCACTTGTAAATAACCCATAGATAAAAGAGGAAGTCTCAAGAAAAATTAGAAAATATTTTGAACTGAATGAACATGAAGGGAAAATATAACAAAATGTGTGTATATACCTAAAACAGTGCTTAAAGGAAATTTTATAGCATTAGGTTCTTATATTAGAAAAGAAGAAAGTTCTCAAATCAGTCATCTTAGTTTCTATTTTAAGAAACCAGAAAAAAAGAAAATTAAATACAAAATATGTAGAAGGAAGGAAATATTAAAGACCAAAATTAGACAAACTAGGAGAAATGAACCAATTCCTTGAAAGACACTCAAGTAAAAGTAGATAAACTGAGTAGTCCTTTGTCTGTTATAGAAATTGAATTCATGATTTTAAACTTTTGAGCAAATAAAACTCCAGGTCCAGACAGTTTCTCTAAATACTTTTACCAAACATTTAAGGAGGAATAATGCTAATTCTACACAACCTCATACAGAAAATAGAAAATAATGGAATACTTCTCAACTTATTCTGTGAGACTAGTATAACTCTAATACCCAAAACCAGAGAAATATATTATAAGGAAAAAACTACAGAACAAATCCCTGATGAACACAGATGCAAATACCCTCAACAAAAATCCAGCAACACATAAAAGTAATAATACATTACAACCAACTGGGGTTATCCCTGGAATTCAAGGCTGGATCAACATTGGAAAAAACATTTGGCAAAATTCAAAATCCATATGATTAAAAACTCTCAACAAACTAGTAATAGCAGCAAACTTCCTTAACCTAATAAAGGGTATCTACAAAAACTTACCATTAATAACATATTTAATAGTGAAAGACTGAATACTTTCCTTTTAAGACTGTGAACAAAGTAAATCGGTCCTTCTTACCACTTCTATTCAATATCATATTGGAAGTCCTAGCCAGTGCACTAAGTCAAGAAAAAGAGATAAAAGGTCCGTAGATTGGAAACTAAGAAAACCATCATTATTAGCAGATGGCATGATTGACCACACAGGGAAGAAAAAAAAAAAAACTTTTAAAAGGCTCCTACAACTAAGTAAGCTTAACAAGGTTGTAAGATAGAAGGTCAATATACAAAACTCAATTGTATTCCTCTATATTAACAATAAACAGTTGGAATTCAACATTAATAAAGAAGTACTACTTACAATAGCATCAAAAAATGGAACACAGGTATAAATCTAACAAAATATGCACAAGATCTGTAGATGAAAACTATAAATCAACAGATGAAAGAAATCAAAGACCTAAATGAATGGAGAAATATACCATGTTTATGAGTTGGAAGACTCAATATTATTCAAATATTAATTCTCTGCAAGATGTTCTAGCTAGACCAAAAGCATGATTCATAAAAGAAAAATGGACAAATTGGATTTTTTCAAGGTTTGTTCTATGAAATACACTAAGAGGATGAGAAGACAAACCATGGAATGGGAAAAAATATTTGCAAACTACATATCTAATAAAAGATTTGTTTCCAGAATATATAAAGTACCCTCAAAACTAAACAATAAGAAAATAAACAACCTTTTCAAATTAGTGTTTTCATTTTTTCCAGACATATACCCAGGAGTGGAAATGCTGGATCATATGGTAGTTCTATTTTTAGCTTTTTGAGGAAACTCCATACTATTTTCCATAGTGGCTACACCAATTTACATGCCCAACAATGGTGTAAAGCATTCCCTTTTCTCTACATCCTTTCCAATGTTTATTATTTGTAGACTTTTCATGATAGCCATTCTGACAGGTGTCAGGTGATGTCTCATTATTGTTCTGATTTGCATTTCTCTAATAATTAGCAACGTTGAGTATCTTTTCATGTGTCTGTTAGCCATCCGTACATATTCTTTGGGAAAATGTCTATTCAGGTCTTATGCCTATTTTTTTGACTGGATTATCATTTTTTTTAATATTGAGTTGTATGAGCTGTTTCATTGCAGCACTATTTACAACAGTCAAGATGTGGAAGCAACCCAAATGCCCATCAACAGACGAATGGAGAAAGAAGATGTGGTATGTGTATATACAATGGAATATTACTCAGCCATAAAAAAGAATGAAATTCTGCCATTTGCAGCAACTTGGATGAACATAGAGAACATTATGCTTAGTGAAATAAGTCAGACAGAGAAAGACAGTTACTGTATGATAACACTTACAGGTGGAATCTAAAAAATAATACAAATGAATGCATATGCAAAACAGAAACAGACCCACAGATATAGAAAACAAACTATTGGTTACCAAAGGAGAAATTAAAAGGTATGGGATTAAAAGCTACAAACTACTATGTATAAAATAGATAAGCAACAAGGATACATTGTATAGCAAAGGGAATGATAGCCACTTCCTTGTAATAACTTCTAATGGAGTATAATCTGTAAAAATGCTGAATCACTATGCTGTACACCTGAAACTAATATAATATTGTTATTCAACAACACTTCAAAAAAAAAAAAGAATCTAAAAAAATGGTACAAATGAACTTATTTACAAAACAGAAATAGAGTCACAGATGTGGAAAACAAACTTATGGTTACCAAGGGGGAAGGGATAAATTGGGAGACTGGGATTGACATATACATACTACTGTATATAAAATAGGTAACTAATAAGAACCTACTGTATAGCACAGGGAACTCTCCTCAATACTCTGTAATGGCCTATACGGGAAAAGAATCTAAAAACGAATGTATACATGTATAACTGATTCACTTTTCTGTACAGCAGAAACTAACACAACATTGTAAATCAGCTATACTCCAATAAAAATTACCTAAAAAAGAAAGAAGGAAAACAAACTAATTAAAGGTGGGCAAAAAATTTAAACAGACACTTTACCAAAGATACACAGAGGGCAAATAAGCATATGAAAAGACGCTCCATGTCATTAGTCATTAGGCAAATGCAAACTAAAACCACAATGAGATTACTACGTAATTATTAGAATGCCTAAGGCGTTTTTTTGGGGGGGTTGTTTTTGTTTGTTTTTGCTTTTGTTTTTGTTTGTTTTTGCTTTTGTTTTTTTATGACAATACCAACTGCTGGCAAGGGTGCAAAACAACTGGAACTCATATACGTTGGTGGTGGAAATACAAAATAATAAAGCCACTGCTGCAAACAATTTGCCAGTTTTTTAAAAAAATAAAGTTAAACATAGAACTACCGTAAGACCAAACAATCCCAGTACTAAGTTTTTATTTCTCTTGGGTAAAAACCTAAGTTCACACAAAAACCCGTACATTTACATAACATCTTTACTCATAATCACCGAAAGCTGAAAACAACCCAGATGCTTTTCAACTGGTGAATGGATAAACACCATGCCAATGGTTCAACCATACAATGGAATAGTGCTCAACAATGAAAAGGAACTACTGATTCATGCAACATGGATGAATCTTAAATACATCTGGCTGAATGGAAGAAGTCAGAGCTAAAAAGCTATATATCCTACAGTTCTGTTTTTATGAGTTTTGAAAAAGGCAAACTAACTAAAAATCAGTGGTTGCCAGGGATAGAGGGCAATGAAGGGGCTGATACAATGCAAATTAAAAGAGAACGCGGGGGTGCTGTTCTGCATCACAACTCTGGCGGTAAAGACATGACTGTATGCATCCTTAGGACTGTACACTACAAAGAACAAGTTTTACTGCATGTAAATTTATAGAAAATACAATCAACCAGTATGTGGTGAGAACCCAAGATGAAATACTATCTGTAACCTAAGTGTATAATCTAAATGTATTACAAATTAACAGCATAAGCACACTGGAAGGAATGGAAAAGAGAAGAACTAACCTTAGTAACTTTCAAAAACCATATTTGGACTAGATACTGTAAAGCTAAAAAGAAAAAGAACTGTACATAAATAGTATGTTGTAGTTGCTAAATTTGTTTCTCACAGAGGTATAGGTTAGCAACTTTGAAGCAACTTCCTATGTATACTAGAGTTGAAGAAATAAATAGATATATTGTAAATAATGAAAACTAGGCTTCTAACTTTCTGTAAAAGCAGTTACAAATAAGTAAATGGCGAAGGTCAGAAGGAACACTGGTACTGGGTTGGAACTAGAACTATCAATAAGAACTAACAGTTTTCAAAATATGTTCACTTAGACAGATAGTTACAAAAATAAATATAAATGAGCGTACGCATGAGTTAGTGTATGTATATATATCCAAGTTTGGTGTGCTGACAGACCTTAGAAACAATGATATCTCAGTACCATTGAGGACTTTAATGCCCAGACTTTAGCTTCTGAATATCACTGTCCAATTAAAAAAACAAAAACTAAAAACAACTACTATCACAACCAGGGCTCCTTGGATAAATGGTTGAATCCAAACCTGGGGCAGAGAAGATACAAGAGGAGCCTGGAGCACCTTCTGTGCTAGAAAGTAAAGAAGTGCTCAAAAAAAGAGGAGGACACTTGTAAAGGGCTCAGGAACCAACCTCAAAGAGTTCCCAATGGCCAAAGCTGGAACAATTTGAGCAATAAGATGCATAACAACAGAATAACCTATAGAATAACCTATAAAATAAACATACATGGGCCAATACTGAGAGAAAGTGAGACATGGATGAGAAGGAACAGTTCTTCCAAGCATTCCAATTAGTAAAAGCAGAAGGGGTAAGGGAAATAGAAAATCACTGTTAGAACATCACAATAATTGTTGTAGACAAGATCCAATGATGGATGCTAAAATTAGTGGGAGAAAGTTTGAGGAGAAATGGGAAATTTGCATAGCCTCACAGTATTTCTTCCAGATATTAGGGGAAAATAGTATTTTTGCAGAAACTGACAGGCTAATTCTAAAATTCATTTGGAAATGCAAACAACTAAGAATAGCCAAAACAATCTTGAGAAAGAATAACAAAGTTGGAAGACTCACACTTCCCAGTTTCAAGACTTACAAAGCTACAGTAATCAAGAAAGTTTGGTACTGGCATAAGGATAGACATATAGACCAATGGAATGGAACTGAGAGTCCATTAAAATATACACACATATATCTCCAACTGATTTTTGACAAGGGGTGTCAAGACAATTCAATGGAAGAAAGAGTACTCTTTTAAACAAATGATGTTGGGAAAACAGGTTATCTATAGGCAAAAGAATGAATTTGGATTCCTATTTCACACTCTGAATAAAAATTAACATGAAATGGATCAAGGATCTAAATGTAAAAGCAAAAACGGTAAAGCCCTTAGAAGAAAATTTAGGCATAAATCTTCATGACCTTGGATTAGGCAATGGCTTCTTAGATATGACTCCAACAGAAACAAAAGAAAAAAATAAAACTACCTATCACCAAAATTAAAAACTTTCATGCCTCAAAGGACACCACTAAGAAAGTGAAAAGACAAGTCACAGAATGGGAGGAAATTCTTGCAAATAATATATCTGATAAGGGGCTTGAATCTAGAATCTATCAAGAACTATCACAACTCAATAATAAAAAGACAAATAACCCAATTTTAAAAAATGGACAAAGGAGCTGAGTAGACAGTTCTCCAGAGAATATATTCAAATGGCAATAGGCACATGAAAAGATGCTCAACATCATTATGCATTGGAGAAATGCAAATCAAAATTACAATGAGATGTCACTATATACCTAGGATGGCTATAAACAAAAAGATAAAAGCAAGTGTTTGTAGGAACCTCACACATTTTTGGTGGGGATTTAAAATGGTACAGCCACTGGGGAAATTTTTGGCAGTTCTTCAAAAAGTTAAACATAGTCTTACCATATAATTCAGAAATTCCACTCTTGGGTATATCTCAGACAAACTGAAAATATATGTCCATGTCAAAACTTGTACACAAATGTTTATAGCAGCATTAGTCATGATAGCCAAAAAGTGACAACAATCCAAATGTCCACGACCGACTAATGGATAAATAAAATGTGATGGATCACATCACATGGAATAGCATGGAATATTATTTAGCAATAAAAAGGAATGAGTTACTGTTACATGCTACAACATGAATGAATCTTAAAAATAGTATGCAAAATAAAAGAAGCCAGACCCTAAAGGCCACATATTGTATGATTCCACTTATATGAAATGCCCAGAATAGGCAAATTCATAGAGACAGAAAGTAGATTAGTAGTTGCCAGGGACTTAGAGAAAAAAAGAATGGGGAGTGACTGCTAATGGGTACAGGGTTTCTTTTGGAGGTAATAAAAATGTTCTGGAATTAGATAGTAGTGATGGCTGCACACCTTGTAAATATACTAAAAAATCAATGAATTGTACAATGCAATTTAAAATAATGAATTTCGTAGTGTGTGAATTATATCTCAATAATAAAAAGAAAACCACAGACCAATATCCCTCATAAGCACAGATGCAAAATATCCTTGAGAAAATATTAGCAAATTGAATCCAACAATATATAAAAGAATAATACATTATGACCATGTGGGGCTTATCTGAAAAATCAATGTAATTTACCACATTAATAGATTAAAGTATAAAAAACATACAATCATCTCAATTGGTACCAAAAAACATTTGACAATATTTAGTACCCATTCATGATGAAAATTCTTAGTAAACCAGGAATGAAAGGGGGAAATCAACATTTATTATCTCATAGGTTCTGGGGTCAGGAATCTGAGTGTGGCTTAACTGACTGCCTATGGCTCAAGGTCTCTCATGAGGTTATGGTCAAGCTGTCGGCTGGGGCACAATCTCCTCTGAAGATGCAAGTGGCAGAGAATGCACTTCCAAGGTCACACATCGCTGTTGGTGGGATTCAGTTCTTCATGGGCTGTTAGACTGAGGACCTCAGTTCTTCAGTAACTGTTAGCTGGAGACCTCCCTTAGTCTTTTTCCATATGGACCTCTCCATAGGGCAGCTCAGAGCATGGTACCTGGCTTCCCTCAGGGCAAGCTAGCAAGAGAGAGTGAACCCCGAGATGGAAGCCACAGTCTTTTTGTGACCTAAACTTTAAAGTGATATTCCATCACTTCTGCTGTGCTCTATTCATTAGAAGCAAGTCGATATGCCCAGCCCGTACTCAAGGAAAGCAGATTACACAAGGGTATGAATAAAAGGAGGTGAGAATCTTTGGGTGCCATCTAAGAGACTGCCTACTACAAAGGGAACTTCTTAAAAAATGATCACTAGGGCTTCCCTGGTGGCGCAGTGGTTGAGAATCTGCCTGCCGATGCAGGGGACACGGGTTCGAGCCCTGGTCTGGGAGGATCCCACATGCCGCAGAGCAGCTGGGCCCGTGAGCCACAATTACTGAGCCTGCGCGTCTGGAGCCTGTGCTCAGCAACAAGAGAGGCCGCGATGGTGAGAGGCCCGCGCACCGCGATGAAGAGTGGCCCCTGCTTGCCACAACTAGAGAAAGCCCTCTCACAGAAACAAAGACACAACACAGCCAAAAATAAAAAGAAAATTAAAAAAAAATGATCACTAACAGTATTAATATTATATTTAGTGAAATACTGAAAGCTTTCTTCCTTAACAGAGAACAAGGAAAGGATATGCACTCTCACTAATTCCACTCAACAGGAGATCTTTTCAGTGCAATAAAGCTAAATAAATAAGTGAACAAACAAATAGGGCATACAGATCAGTAGGAAAAAAATACTAAAATTATCTCTCTTCTGAGGATATGATTGTTTATATGGCAAATTGTAAAAAATATACCCCTAAAAAACACACTACTAAAACTAATAGGGAAAATTTGCAAAGTCACAGTATAAAAGTCAAAATGCAAAAATCAACTGAATTGCTATATTCTAGTACCAAACAATTTAAAATGGTATTTAAAACACAATACTATTTAAATAGCATCATAAAACACAAAATACTTAGGAATAAATTTAATTTAAAATGTCCAAAACCTCTACACTGAAAACTACAAGATAGAAGAGAAATTAAAGAAGCCTTGAATAAATGCAGAGCTACACCAGGTTAATGGATTAGAAGACTCAATATAGTTAAGGTGCCAATTCTCTTCAAATAGTTCTATAGATACAACACCATCCCAATCAAAATCCCAGCAAGCTCTTTTGTAGATATTGGCAAGCTGATTCTAAAAGTTATTTAGAAATTTGAAGGACCTCATATAGCCAAAACAATCTTAACAAAGGACAAATTTGGAAGACTCACACCACCGATTCTAAGAACCATTATAAAGTTACAATTATTAAGTCAGTAGCACTAATCATCAGGGAAATGTAAATCAAAACCACAGGAGATATCACCTCATACCTGTTAGAATGGCTATTATCAAAGAGACAAGAAATAGCAAGTGTTGGCTAGGATGAGGAGAAAAGGGAAACCTGTGCACTGTTGGTGGGAAAGTAGTTGGTGCAGCCACTATGGAAAACAGTATGAAAGTTCCTCAAAAAATTAAAAATAGAACTACCATGTGCTCTAGCACTTCTGAGTGTTTATCTGAAGGAAACAAAAACACTAACACAAAAAGATATATGCACCCCCATGATCAACACAGCATTATATACAATAGCCAAGACATGGCAGAAATCTAGATGTCCATCAATGGGTGAATGGATAAACAAAATGTGATATAGATATCTGTGTACACACACACACACACACACACACACACACACACACACACAATGTGGAATATTATTCAGCCATGAAAAAGGAAGGAAATTCCACCATTTGGGACAAGGTCCATGGATTGACCTTGAGGGCATTATGCTAAGTGAAATAAGTCAGTCAGAGAAAGACAAACACCATATGATCTCACTTATATGTAAAATTTTAAAAACAAACAAACAAACCTCATGGATATAGAGAACTGATTGGTGGTTGCCTGAAGTGGGGGCTGGGGGTGTGAACAGAGTGAAGGGTGTCCAAAAGTACAAATTTTCAGTTATAAAACGAGTAAGTCATGCGGATGTAAGTATAGCATGGTGCCTATACTTAATAATACTGTATTGCATATTTGAAAGTAGCTAGGAGAGTGGATCTTTCAAGTTCTCATCACAAGAAAAAGAAATTCGTAACTATGTATGGTGATGGATGTTAACTGGACTTATTGTGGCGATCGTTTTGCAATATATACAAATAACAAATCACTGTGTTGTATACCTAAACTAATATATCAATTATAACTCAATTAAGAAATAATTTTTAAAAATTACGACTCTGTAGTGTTGGCATAAAGATCAGCAGATGTATCGACAGAACAGAATGGATAACCCAGAAATAGACTCTTGCATATGTGATTTTTGACAAAAGAGCAAAGGCAATTCAGTTGAAAAAGGAAACTTTTTTAAAAATAGGGCAGGATAATAAAATAATAATACTTATGCTAGAACAATTGTATATTGATATGGGAAAAACTAAACCTTGACTCCTGCCTCACACCATATGCAGATATTAATTTGAAGTATATGATAGGTTAAGCTGTATTTTCCCCATATCAATATCCAGTTATTCCAGCTCCTCTGCCTCTCCAACATTGGGTGTTGTCTTTTTTATTTTCACTTGTTCTAGTGTCTAGGGGAAGGGGAACAAACAGAACCCCCATATGTTGCTGGTGGAGGTGTAAAATGGTGAAAGAACTTTGGAAACATTTTTCCATTTTTGTAAAATGTTAAACATACATCTATTTATGACCAGCAACTGCATTCTCAGTTACTCACCCGAAAGAATAAAAATATATGTCCACAAGTTCTCTTGTACAAGAATGCTTGTATCAGCTTCATTTACCATAGCCCCAAACTTTAACAACCCAATCTCCTTCAACAGAAAAACCAATAAGTAAATAGTGACATTATCATACAATTGAAATACAATTTCGCAATTTAAAAAGTGAACTGCTAATGCACAGAACAGCATGGATGAATCTTAAAACATTATGCTGAGTGCAAGAAACCAGACACAAATGAGTATAAACTGTGTGATTTCATTTATATGAAACTCAAAACATACAAAACTAATCTATGGTTATACTAATAAGAATTATAGTTGCCTATCAGAGGTGGGTATTGACCAAAAGGGAACATAAGAGTAATGGAAATGTCCTATGTTTTGACTGTGGTGCTGCTTACACGGGTGTATACATTTTGTGAAAATTCATCAGCTTACATAAGTTGTATGCATTTCACTGTAGGCAAATTTTACCTTGAATTAAAAAAAAAAAAAAAAAGATCATGCTGGCTGCTGTGTGGAGAATGGGTAGTAATGGGGCAAGAAGGAAAGTGGGGAGAGCAGTTGGCAGGTTCTAGTAGGTATCCAGGTAAGAGATGACAGTCACTTGGACGGACTTGGCAGCAGTACAGATGGAGATAGATTTGGGGTGACAGTCTCCTCTAGGACATCTTCCCTAGTGGTGGCAGCCCTCATAAATCTTCTCTCAATCTTACAGTACTGTATGTGTCATTGGCCCCATTACAATAATTTCACAATCACTATTGAATACTCACTCCAAAACAGGTACCTAATCATTTTCCTGCTTTTCATATGCTAGAATCCTGCCTACATTCTAAACCAGACTCTCTACCACTTATTATTTATTCAATACTGGGCAAGATCAGTAACATTTGGAGTCTCAGCTCCCTTATTCTGTAAATAGGGATAATCATTATATGTACCCTGAAGACTTAGTATGAGGATTAAATTTATACAAAATACATGTGTATTCTTAGGTTTAAATAGGACCATCATGGCAAAGTGACTAGTCCATTATCTAGCATGTAGTAAGTATTGAAGAAATGATAGACCCTTTCTGTCCTTCCTCGTCTCCCTAACTAGATTGTGAACTCCCGGAGAGGCAGAGTTATAGCTCCTTCTACTCTTGTCTACTCAGTGGCATAGTAGACCACAACAAGAGGTATCCTGCAGGTATGCACTTCCTTTTTGGCCTAAATAACCATGGAATAAGATGATCTGTGGCGTGGGTTCTGGGTACAGATTTGCTCAGCTAGGAAACATAGAACCCACAAGATTTTAGAAAACATGGGTTTCCTCTAATTAGAACCCAACAAAAGCCACAATTTCAAGTGAAACTCAGATCTTTGGGGGTTCAATCCAACTTCGTGGTTGGAAAGTTTTGAAAAAAAATACAGTTCTAAATAAAAGCTAAGGAAGAAGGCTTACTTAAGAAAAAAAAAGCTAATAAAGAATGTTGACTTAAATAGTGCTTTTTGAAACAATATTATGATGTATAAAAGCAAAAAAATATATAGGAAACATATGGATTAGATTCCCCTGGAAATATATCAAGTTTTAAAATGCAGGGAAATGGTGCTCAGGGAAACGTGGAGGCTTTGTTCAACTCAAAGCACAAATCATTTTCTGAGTTTATTAAAATTGTTTGCATACTTGTGATGAGCTCCGAGTGTGCTCCCTAACTTTTGGTTAAGTGATGTCAGACTATTAGTCCTCAAAAATCAACCAATGTGTCAAAATCAAACACAGTTGGATGCAATAGATACATTTTGTGGAAACACCAGAGTTGAGGGAGAAATGGACTGGGAATCAAAGCTAACTCCTCAAATGGGCTTCCATTGGCTTTCAAGGGAAGGAGACATATGGCGTCCAGTTAAAGATGGAGAATTAAACAAAGGTGGATTTACCTCTACTCCCTCCAGAAAGCCCACAAGTTGACAACAACAAGATGTTTTTATGGTATAATTCCCATGGACAGAGAGAACAGGAAAGATTACAAAGCAAGAACGTTTTGGAAGCTGGATAAGTGGTAACCAATTTAGCAGACCTGAAAAACTTAGTCCTAAGTCAACAGTAATGAAAGCCAAAAATCAACTAGTCAGGAATTGGCAGCAACATTACCTCTGGAATTGGGGGTGAATGTGCATCTTTAAAAAGGAGAATTGGTATATAATCTATTTAAGAAACTGTCAAGCCTTCAGAGACCCATCCTCATTCGATGTAGCCAGGTGGCAGCCTCATCACGACTCCAGCAGTAGACTCGAAGATGATTTTCTAGAGGGGATGAAACAGTCTTGAGATCACCAAACACAGTTGAAAGTAAAAGCATCAGAATGAAAACAGAACAGTTAAGTGAAATTTTACATACTGTTATGAACTGAATTGTACCCGTCCCAAATTCACATGTTAAAGGCCTAACCCCCCATATTATCATATTTGGAGATTGGGCCTTTAAGAAGGTAATTAAGGTTAAATGAGGTCATAAGTTGGGGCTCTGTTCAATAGGACTGGTGTCCTCATAAGGAGAGGAAGGGGTGACACCAGAGCATTCTCTTTCCTCATGCACACAGTGGAAAGACCATGTGAGGACGTAGGAAGAAGGTGGCCTTCTGAAAGTCAGGAAGAGAGGCCTCAACAGAAACCAACCCTTGATCTTGGACTTCCACTCTCTACAATAGTGAGAAAATAAGTTTATGTTGTTTAAGCAACCCAGACTGTGGTATTTTGTTATGACAGCCTGAGCAGACTAGTAATACACATACTGAATAAGGAGACAGCTAGCTTTCTTCCCCTCCTAAGCTCCCTGAATGCTGAGAGCAAAACATATATCCTCCAGGCAGAAGACTGGAGACAATTTCTCTGAACAATCTGATTATTGCAAGAGAAAAGTCCAAAAGACACAAGCACTGAGGATTCCCAATGAAAATAGCCCAGCTAGATTATACTACATGAAGTTCATAGTTTAAACAGCCCCACCTAAAGTACATAGAACTCTGAAGCCAGCTTTTTAATTACCTCTACTCTTAAATGTGAGGAGACAATCAAGAATAACCAGGCATTTGTGGAAATTATATAATATGAAATATAGAGACCAAATTAAATAGGGAAGGAGAAGAAAACTTTAGTGAAACTATAATATTCTCAGAGAAGATACATCTATACATCTTGATTACATCTATGAATCAAGAACAAGATGTTATTTTTAAAAGGAGTGTTTAGAAAACAAAAAAGAGCTCTTGGAAATTTTTTTTAAATGATGGCAGAAACAAAATGCATAAAAATTTCAAAGATAAACAGCTCAGAAAATAGAAGACAAAAAGATGGAAAATAGAAAAAAATAAGAATATTGAGGAAAGAGTTCAGTAGTTGCACATCTAAATAAGAGGTGTTTCAGGGAGCACATGGGGAGGTAGAACATACAAATAGGGGAAATGAAAGTGGACATAATCAAGGAAACAATTTTCACAAGTAATAACCAGAATTGAAGGACATGAGTTTCAAGATGGACTGAAGGACATGAGTTTCACTAAGTGCCCTGCACTATGAGTAAAAATATATCCACACCAAGGAACTGCACCACGAAATTTCAAAACAACAGGGCAAAGAAGATCTCCTATAGTAGAGAGGGAGAGAGAGAAACAGATTTCATATAATGGCCTTCTTGGCAACAGTGGAACCATGAAGACAATGGCAAAAGGCCATCACAGTTCTAAAAGATTATTTCCAACCTAGAATACTATACCCAGCCAAACCATCAAGTAAGCATGAGGGTAGAATAAATACATTTTCAGACATCCAAGGTCACAAAAAAATGCTTACTTCTTTGTAAGTTAATGGAAGAAAATGTACTCCACCAAAGCAAGGAAGAAACCCAAGAAAGAGGAGGATACGGGATCCAGGAAACAGAAGATCAGCAGAAAAAGAAAACCAAGGGAATTGCCAAGATGCTAATGAGAAACCCCAAACAAAACTGCATAGCAGATCTATTGGGTTGGCCAAAAAGTTCCTTTGGTTTTTAAGTAAAAGTAAAAGACGCATTTTTCATTTTCACCAAGAACTTTTTGAATGATGAACTTTATTCATCGTTTTGTTCTGCTACCTTCTGCCATTTTTCAGGCACTTCATAATTCCATCTTCCCAAAACTTTTTATCTTTTTTGAGCAAAGAACTGTTCCAGGTGCCTTTTACAGTCTTCCAGGGAACTGAAATCTTTTCCATTAAGAGAATTTGGTAAAGACCAAAATAAATGGAAATCCGAGGGTGCAATGTCTGGTGAATACAGCAGATGAATCAGAACTTCCCAGCCAAGCTGTAACAGTTTTTGCCTGGTCATCAAAGAAACAGGCAATCTTGCGTTATCCTGTCGGAAGATTATGTGTTTTCTGTTGACTAATTCCAGACGATTTTCTTTGAGTGCTGCTTTCAGTTGGTCTAACTGGGAGCAGTACTTGTTGGAATTAATGTTTGGTTTTCCGGAAGGAGCTCATAATAGAGGACTCCCTTCCAGTCCCACCATATACATGATATCACCTTCTTTGGATGAAGACCGGCCTTTGGTGTGGTTGGTGGTGGTTCATTTCTCTTGCTCCATGATCTCTTCTGTTCCACATTATTGTACAGTACCCGCTTTTCATCGCCTGTCACAATTTGTTTTAAAAATGGAACGTTTTCGTTACCTTTAAGTAGAGAATCTCGCGAAAATACGGTCAAGAAGGTTTTTTTCACTTATGTGGAACTCCAACACCAAAGCGATGAACACAACCAAGCTGGTGCGAATGAATTTTAGTGCTCGATTTGGGTATTTTGAGTATGTTGGCTATCTCCCGTGTGGTATAACGTTGATTGTTCTCAATTAATGTCTTGATTTGATCGCTATCAACTTCAACTGGTCTACCCGACCGTGGAGCCTCGTCCGGTGAGAAATCTCCAGCACGAAACTTCGCAAACCACTTTTGACACGTTCGATCAGTCACAGCACCTTCTCCATACACTGCACAAATCTTTTTTTGCGTTTCAGTTGCATTTTTACCTTTCTTGAAATAATAAAGCATAATATGCCTAAATTGTTGGGTTTTTCTTCCATCTTCAATATTAAAATGGCTACACAAAGATTCACGAATTTTGATAAGTTTTTTTTAAATGCATGCTGATATGACAGCTGTCACAATACAATCTAACAAAATTGTTTCGAATGAAGTTAAAGGCAACAAAGTGCTACTAAAGCCGTTTTATGGAAAAAAACGAATGAACCTTTTGGCCAACCCAATAGAAAGCACCCAACCAAGTTCAGAGGTTGCAGGAGAGATTTTCTCAAGAAGATGGACATGACAGAATAAGGTTCATGAAAACAACTTTAAGACAAATTTTATTCAACTGGGGGAGAGTTTGGTGTTGAATTAGTGACCTATAATAAAAAACTGGGCAGAGAGGAAAAAAGGTAATTGACTCCAGAGAGGAAATGTTGATCAGGAAAGTACAAGTCTTTATAGTTCAGCTGTGAATAGAGTTTTCAGGATCACAATAATTTAATCACCAAACACTGATCTAATAAAATTATGCTACTCTTTTGGAAAAATGGGAGATGGGAAGTGTGGGTGATGATGAAAAAGAGTTAAATCCTCATCTTCCCCAGTGAGAAGTCAATCAACAATGCCAAAAATGAAAAATTCAAGCAACATAAGTGTAAGTACATTATTTAGAGATACCAGAGGTAAATATCAAAAGAATTAGATAAATTACTAAAAGTAGTTGCCTCTGAGAAGTAGAAAATAGGGGCAGAAATCCAGGACTGGGGTGGGTTTATTTGTGTGTGTGTGTGTGTGTGTTTACACAAGTCTTCTGGTAATATGTGACTCTCTAAACTATTTGCAAATATAACTTTTTACATGAAATTTAAAACAAAAACTAATAAAAATTCTAAATGGAAAAACAATAAGGAGGAGGAGGAAAAGGAAAGGAATAAGAAGGGGTGGAGGGAATGAGAGAGAAAAAAATATGGGCGTTCTGGCTTCTGAATTATTATTAGAAGCTACAGGTCGGCTGTGCATGATTCTTGTTCCAAAGGCTCCTACCTCTCTACTTCCTGATGGGAGCCCCCTCTAGCTACCAAGGATTCAGGGACAGACAGAGGATAGATTGTGCCCCAAGTTCCATACACATGAAAGCTGTCCTAATGGTCCTCACAGGAAATACACAGATTTGCTTACCCACTTGGAGGACTCGTTTTAGCCATACCTCCTCCAGGACCACTTGCCTCTGTGGTCTCTCTCCTGGTGAACACCTGCTCACCAGCACAGGGGTGAGGTTGGTTCTGAGAATGCATTGAGAACCTCAGGCCTTGCCCTAGGGGCTTCTGGATTCTGATTCTACAGGGGACATCAAAATGCAGGACCAAACCACCAATTGTTCAAGCACTCAGGAAGGAGAGGTATCCCCCGCCACCAGCTAGGTCAGACTCAACCCCTGGGCTTTCTGCTCCACCTTGATCAAAGCATGGCAGGATGCTGGTTTATGTTTGAAACACCTAAATGGGTAACCCTGCCTGAAAGCCACCTCTTAGCTAGTTTGGGAGGGTTTCAGAGGAAGAACACTGTGTCAATCCAAACACCAAAACACAGACAAAAAAACTTGGAACAGGATTTCATCTTTTAACTACAAATGTTGTAACTACTAATGAGTAGCTCTAATTGGTTTGATTTTTTCTTTAGAATTATAAGAGCAATTCATGTGTATTAAAAAAATTCTGACAATACAAGAAGGTAGGATGAGCAGTCATCAGCTCCCCCTGCCTGTTCAGGCTCCCAGGACCTCTGGCTAAAGGAAATCACTGTGAGTATAGTTTCTTAGGCATTCCTTGGGGTATATTCTGTACATCTAAACATGTATATTGGCCTATACCTTTTATTTATTTTAATCCAGATGAAAGAACTCTGTGCATATTGCTCTGCACTTTCCTTTTTCTGCACTTATTTAACATATCTTGGCAATATGTTAGATCTCCAAAATACATATAGGCCCCCATGTTCTTTATAACGGCTGCAGGGTACTCCATTGTATAGATGTACCTTAGTTTAATCGATCCTCCGTTGGTGGATCTTTATAGTTCTTTCCATTTTTTTCTCTATAATAAATAGGGATGTAGTAAATGTCCTTAGATGCATATCACTGTATTCATTTATTATTATACCCATAAGATAAAGTCCTGTATGTAGAATTACTAAGTTGAAAGGATGGTGTGTTTTTAATACTGTAGAAACTGCCAAACTTTCCCCAAAGGTCTCACACCAATTCACACTCCCCGCCCACTATGTGTGATTGTGTCTGTTTCCCCATACCCTTTCCAACAAAAGGTATTAGCAAATTTTTAAATCTTCACTTGTTTGCAAGGTGAAAATTGTATCTTGTTATGTTAATAGACATTTTTTAAAATATAGATAAGGTCGAACTTCTTTTCATTTGCTTATAAGCTATTTTTATTTCTGTTTCTGTGAACTACTTGCTCAAGTCTTTACCCATCTTTCCATTGGGTTGTCTGCCTTTTTCTAATTGATTTTTTTTTTTTTATAAATAAATTTATTTATTTTATTTATTTTTGTCTGTGTTGGGTCTTGCATTGTTCTCTAGTTGCAGTGAGTGGGGGCTACTCTTCGTTACAGTACACGGGCTTCTCATTGCAGTGGCTTCTCTCGTTTTGGAGCACGGGCTCTAGGCACGCAGGCTCAGTAGTTGTGGCTCACGGGCTCTAAAGCATGGGTTCAGTAGTTGTGGCGCACGGGCTTAGTTGCTCCGTGGCATGTGGGATCTTCCCGGACCAGGGATCGAACCGGTGTCCCCTGCATTGGCAGGCGGATTCTCAACCACTGCGCCACCAGGGAAGCCCCTTCTAATTGATTTTTATTTATTTTAATTTTTTAATTAATTTTTATTGGAGTTTAGTCGATTTACAAAGTTGTGATAGTTCCTGCTGTTAGTTTCTGTACAGCAAAGTGAATCAGTTATACATATATCCACTCTTTTTTAGATTCTATTCCCATATAGATCATTACAGAGTCTAACTGATTTTTTAATTAATTTTTATTGGAGTATAGTTGCTTTACAATGCTGCGTTAGTTTCTACTGCACAGCAAAGTGAATCAGCTATACGTATACATATATCCCCTCTTTTTTGGATTTCCTTCCCATTTAGGTCACCACAGAGCATTGAGGAGAGTTCCCTGTGCTATACAGTAGGTTCTCATTAGTTATCTATTTTATACATAGTAGTGTATATATGTCAAAGGTTACTTATAAAATAAGGAAATTAGTTAACCTTGAACCAGAATTACACACCTGATTTTCTAACAGTACTTGGATGTTAAATCCTAAAATCAACTGGGAGGAGAGGATAGTAGTCCCAAGGTCTCAGGTGAGCACCTAAAAGCAGGAGGAGAGCAATAACGACAGTGGTCCCAACAGGTGGACATTGCGTAAGTACTGCTAGTGTGCCGAGCACTGAGTGCCTTTTGCACATCATCTCATTTCGTCCTTACCATGACCCTACGAGGACGGTATCACTAGCATCCCCATTTTACAGACAAAGAACAGACTTACAGAGGTCAAGTCGCCTGCCTAGGGTCTCACAGCCAGTAAACAGCAGAGCTAAGATAAAAACCCAGGCTATGTGACCCCAGAGACCCAGCTGTTAACCACTCTGCCATACTGTCCACCAGTGGATTCCCAGTACCCAGCACATATTAGGGACTGAGGGTCACGGTGACCACTCCAGACTGAATGCATCTTGATGCCATCCTGGAAAAGCAAGCCACCAGTGTAGCCTGCGAGCAGTTGCCAACTGTCCTGTTCTCTGCTGGGTTCTCAGTGTCTAGAGAGGTCCCTGGCATCAAGTGGGTGCTCAGTAAATGGTGGCTGAGTGAATGCATGAATGAATGAATAATGTCTTCTCACTCGACTGTGCGCTCCTTAAGGGCAAGGACCATGACTGGTTTGTTCTCCCAGAGCCTAGCTTGGTGCCTTGCACTGGGAGGACAAAGACCAGTCAAAGACCGTGTGCTGAATGAAGTAAGCACCTCTCCACTCTTCGGGATGGTCTTCCCCACAAGCTTTAAGTCTTAATCGAGTTGGAGCAACACCACCAACCCTAGGAAATGTTCTATTGGACAATACTTGACATGTCACACTGGGAAGACCCATGTAAAAGAGTAGGAGGTCAGGGAGCCAGGCCAGAAAGACAAGGGTAACCTGCCCACTTGCAGGCCGAGCAGCTGGCCCCCTTCCTCCACCTCTGCCCAAAGGTCGCGCCTGCTAGCATTTCTTAGCTGGGAGAATAACAGCAGCCCGGAGCCCACGTGGTCATTTCACAGTTTACTGAGGATAGACCTAGATGTCTGTCTGTACTAATTCATCTGGTCTTCAACCACATGCCATATGGACTATTATTATCCCCAGGGATGCAGGAAGGCACAGAGAGGTTACGTTGCTCAAGGTCATAAACAGCAGACTACGGGGCTCTTCTGCCCGGCAGCAGTGCTCTTCCTTGCTCGGGGCTGCCCTCCAACTCCTGCTCATCCTCCCAGACCCAGCCTCCTGCTCTCCAGCTCAGGCAAGGGCTCCCGGCTGCCAGAACCCCTCCCTCACCCCTCGCCTTGGCCGGCTCCGCCTGTGCTCCTGCTGTTAGCAGTGGCGGGAACTGCCTGGCTTGTTATTCAGCTTCTTGGAGTGTGAACACAGATTCCCCATGTGGCCCCTGCCTTCGAGGGTTTCCCTGCATCTGCTCCCAGCACCGTGCGGCAGCCAATGGGGCTCTTGAGGCCCCTCCACACTTCCTGTCACACCTCTGGCTGAGGGACCCAGCTTGAGTCCAGCGAGCCTCTTAAGCAGAAGGAACTGAAGTGAGGCCACAGGTGAGCTGGGCCCCATCTCAGGCCTGTCTCTTTGCATCGGTCTGAGGGCAGGTGGCCAGGCAGGCACTGCTGCCGGTCCCGTAACCCGTGCTGAAGAGCTTAGGCTCTGGTGTCAGACATGGGTTCACATACATTCTGTGTGACACTGGACGAGTTATTCAACCTCTCTGAGCCTAGATTTCCTCAGCTGTAAAACAGGGATAACAATAGTATCCACTTCCCATCACAGGGGCTTGGGGAGGATTAAAGTAGTCAATAAGACCCCACCAATTTCCGGAACCTATTTTCTGTGCTGTAGGCAGGCCCCGGGTAGGTCTGCTCACTAGCACCTGCGTCCTGCAGGTGGCCCTGAAGAGCCCTTTACCTGGGAGCACGCTCAGCCGCCCCCCCCCCCGCCCCGTGTGCTCCCATCCGCACACAGCTCCTCCCCTCCTTCCAAGCTCGCAATCCCTCACGAGACACACATCGAGCTCTAGTCTCCAGCCAAGCTCACGTGTGAGGGCAAGATGACGGATGAACCCTGAATCCAAGGATGCTTAAGCCTCCCACCCCCCAGGCTTGAGTCCCCAACTCCTCCCAGCCCCAGGTGGGTACCCTGGCCTGGCAGGGCCTTTAGGAGGGTGAAGGGGGTGCCTGGAAGAGGAGCTGTGAAAGGCAGAACTCACCCCAGGATCTTCCTCACCATCTGTCTTGCCAGTCACGGGTGGGCCCTCATCCATCAGGGGTGACACCAGCTCCTTGCTTCCCAGCCATCTGGGCATCCCTCGCCCACCCTTTCTCTCCCTCCTCTCTTCCCAGAGCTTGGCTGGCCGCAGGGCTGGGCTTGCTCTTAATTAGCCTGACAAAACTCAGTCACCAGGGGAAGTCCTTGAAGTTGAGGATTTCAACAAAGCTAAACCACTAAATCCCGTGGCCGCCAGCCTGTCTTCACAGCTTCTCCGGCTCTGCCAGAAATTGCGCTTACTCCCATGCAGAAACCACAGCCCTGGCGGCTTCAGTGTCTCCCCCCGTCCTGGGCCACCTTATCAGGGCAAGCCCGGCCCATCCTTTATCTGCCTGCCATCTCTAAGTGCTTCCATCCCCCTGACAGGCCCCATAAAAGCTGGTAAGAGACAAGGCTGTCCCGCTTTTGACATTGCTGACTTCAAAGGCCACGAATTAGGTGGGGCCAGTCTGGATGCTTTGCTGAGCTGAGAGCAACGCTTGGTGCTCCTGCAATGACCCTGTTGGTCTGGGGATTATTTCAGGAGCCCCAGAGCTTATCAATAAGTATACAGCATGGGTTAAGGGCACAGGCTCTGGAGCCAAGCAGCCCCTGTTCAAGCCCCAGCTCGGCCACTGGCTAACTGGGTTGCTTACTCCTGTTGCTCTGGGTCTTCTCTGACAAATGGGGATCATGAAGTTTACCTGTCTAATCCTCCAAACATCACTGGGACAGGTTTGACGTGGTGAAGAGGGCTCCCTTCTGTATGGAGTTGTCTGCTTCTAGGCAGCCCTGAGAGCCATCCTAACAGGGCCCTGGGTAGCAGTGAGAACTGAATGTGATGATGGCACCGGGAAAGAAGGAGTGAAGAAAGGACCAGGCCACATGGCACCTGCAGGCTCAATTCCCAACACCCCACCACCCACCCCAGGCCATCAGAGCTCACAGCTCCAAACCCCCTTATCCTGTAGTGGCAAGAGTCCATCTCCCAGGGGACGGGAGTTACTGTTTAATGGGCACAGAGTTTCAGCTGGGTAAGATGAAAAGAGTTCTGGAGATGGATGGTGGGAATGGTTGCACAATATAAATTGACCTAATGTCACTGAACTATATGCCTCAAAATGGTTAAAATGGTAAATTTTATGTTATGAATAGTTTATCACAATTTTTTTTTAAAGTCTGACCCTAGGTAAGGAGACAGTTGAGAGGAATGGAAAGAAAGCACTCCCTAACTCTTCTAAGAGCTCAAGCTGAAACCCAAGATTCATACCTGCTGATAACAGAAATGAAGCCCAAACCAAGAACTGGCCCCCTCCTGCCAGCCCCCAATCCATCCCGTGGCCCATCGGCCCCGACATGGGGCACAGGAGCCGTCTCAGGAGGGGTCTGCCATGCGCACGGCCTCACCTCTCAGAGGCCCCCGAGTACAACCCTGCCTGGCTCACACCCACAAACAGTGGCTGCTTAGGACCCTTGCTGCTGGTCTCCTCAGTACAAAGAATGAAGTGCAGAAAGGGGAAGAGGAAAAGGGAATTAAGTCATCCTCAGCTTTTCTCCCAAGTTTCACTGAGAAGAATCAAGATGCTTTTTGGGCCCACTGCCCAGAGACAAAATAGGAGATGAAAATATTTATTTGTTTCTAAGGCTCTTGCAATCCCAGGATGAAAAGCCCACCTTGATTGTAACTTACTGCAGCCTGAGCTGCTTCCATGGCAGCCCTCCCCCCAGGCAGCCGCCCACTTGCTCAGGTCTTCGGGCGAGAAGTTCCACCACCCCACTGGGGAGAAAAAGTGGGATCCCTGTCCCAACAGAAACGGAATCTATTAAATGAGAATTATCCCCTATTGGCATCAGGGAGCCATAAATAGCCCAGCCGCCCCAGTTGAATCACCAGAGCTAGCACTGTGTCAGCGTTTCTATGTAAACCAGGGTTTGCTAGGGGATTAGCTCACAGCCATAAAAAATTTGCTCCAGGCTGAAACTTGGCCTAAAGAAAATCTCAGCCCAGGAGTAGATACTGAAAAGAAAGCCAGCCAGACACCACCCCCAAGCCTCCCAAGGACAAGGGTGCCTCTGACCAGGACCTCTCATACTGGGGCTCTGTTGTCACCAGCATGTAAGAAGCCTGGTGATTTAGGGCACCACTTGGGGTTGTCATAATTCAAAATTTGGTCCTTGTTTTCAAGCCAAAAGAAGGCATATTTGCTGCTTTGAGAGCTTCACATAGGCCTAAGTTTGAGAAAGTGTAATCTAAACCCTCCCCTTTCCCTGTTGGCAGCTAAATGTCAAGAAAAGAGAGATTTACCTAGGCAGGGAACCAGTGCTCATGTTGATTCTTTGTACATTGTCGGGACAATGGGTGCTGTCTTCCACCCCAAATGAAAAGTTTTAAAAGCAAGGTCTGGGAACCTAATATATCATAAGGGTAGAATAACTCCATATATGATACAGGTGTAGACAGTGGGGAAAGGATGTTTTGCTTTGGTTTGGTTTTTTCCCTTATGGATAGGCAGTTAGTCCAACATCATCTGTTAAATAAAGCTAGACCGCTCTGCACATCATACCATACACGGCTTCCTGGTGAATTAAAGATCTAAATGAAAAAAATAAAACTATAAAAAATATTAGAAGAAAACTTAAGAAAATGTAAATTGTAAATTGTAAATATGTAAATTCTGAGGGGCAAGGTCTTCTTAAAGAAGACATAAAAACCAAAGCCACAAAGAAAGAGAGGTTTTAACACATGACAACACAAAGTTTGAAATTTGTAGGTAGCCAGATTTATTATAGACAAAATTAAAAGAATAGATGGGAGGAAAAATTTGTAACACTTAACGGCAAAGGGTTTATATGCTATCTTAATAAAGGACTCCTACAAATAAATAAGAAAAAGAAAGAATAGCAGAAAAAGAGGCAAAGGATATGAAAAGGCAATTTAAAGAGGAGGAAGTGTTAATTGCCAGTAAGCAATGAAAAGATATGTAACTTTACTGGTAGTTAGGGAAATACAAATTAAAACAACAAATCTGACCCATCAGAGTGACAGAATTAAAATAGAAGAGTAGCACCCAGTGCTGGTAAAAGTGTAGGGGAACAGGAGTGCTCATTCATTGCTAGGGTCTGATGAACTGCTACAATCTTTAGAAAAGATGTCTAGCACCACCTATTAACATTTAAAATACCTGCAATCTCACTTACAGGAATATGTCCTACAGGGCATATCTATAAGAATGTTTATAGCAGCATTGTTTGTTAGGGCAAAAAGTATAATCAAAATGCATGTCCATCAGTTAAAGTATTGAATAAATTGTGTTATGTTTATACCATCGAATATAAATTACGCAGCTATTAGGGGGAAAAAGAATAAATAACATCTTACATGTAGTAACAGAAAAACGCCATGATGAATTTTTTCCTTTTTAATTACTTATATATTATAATGCAGTGTCCTTTAACATCTATTGTTTCATTACTCAGTCTCTTTTTCTTTATTTTTCCTTTATATTAATTAATTTTTTAAAGAGTTATCCATGTGGGACTTCCCTGGTGGCGCAGTGGTTAAGAATCCGCCTGCCAATGCAGGGGACACGGGTTCGAGCCCTGGTCCGGGAAGATCCCACATGCCGCGGAGCAACTAAGCCCGTGCGCTGCAACTACTGAGCCTGTGCTCTAGAGCCCGCAAGCCACAACTACTGAGCTCATGAGCCATAACTACTGAGCCCACGAGCCACAACTACTCAGCCCACGTGCCACAACTACTGAAGCCCGTGGGCGTAGAGCCCATGCTCCACAACAAGAGAAGCCACTACAATGAGAAGCCCGCGCACCACAGCAAAGAGTAGCCCCCGCTTACTACAGCTAGAGAAAGCCTGTGCGCAGCAACGAAGACCCAACACAGCTAAAAATAAATAAATAAATAAATTAATTAAAAAAAAAAAAAGAGTTATCCATGAATGTCAGAAGGTTTGAATTTGCTTATGTCCCTTACTGATAAAGGAGGCTTTTCTCAGCAAATTTACTAGCTAACACAATACCACGATGTGGTGTTAATTAAAAAGCAATGTCAAGATAGAGTACTTTGTTTAGTATGAGTCAGATTTTCTTTTCAACAATAAATAAATAATTTAAAATAGGAAAAGTTAAAATTCCAATATACGGGTATTCATACATTTTAATTTAAGTTTGTCTGTGCACAGAGAGAGATGTAGATGGAATTACCCTATCCTGTTAGGACTGATAACCTCAGAGGAATGGGATTGGAAGCGGGACCCAAGAACTATTAACTTTTTCTTTATACAACTCTGAATTGTTTGGGTTTTTTAGAGCAAACATATATTACATTTATAATATTTTTAAGTAGAAAAAATTTTAATCGCTCCAAAAACAAAGTTCTTTGGTAAAGGGGAAGTGATAGCTAAACCTCAAGACATGCTTAATAAATACTATGGCGTGTACTAATTAATACTATGGCGTGGTCAGAGAAGCAGCACCGCCCCTGAACTCAGGGAGCTCACAGACAAGTCAGGAGGACAAAATACATGAAACCCTTAGAGACAATTTTAAAATCCACAGAGGTTCAGGGGCAGACAGGATCTGGGGAGTTCATGGAGGGCTTCATGGTGGAGGTTTCCAAGGCTTTGAGAATGCAAGGTCTTGGATGAATGGAGGATTAGGGAGTACAAGAGTAGCAGCAGCACAAACAAAAGGTCCCTGGCTGTGAATGAGCCTGGTCATGAGAGGCTGGGGTCTAGGAAAGAGCCTGGCACTCAGTAGATGCTCAGAAGTGCTTCCTGAGCTCTGCCTGCCGCACCTCCTTCTCTTCAGAAGGTGGCACTGGTCAACGAGAGTCTGCACATCAGTCTGAACACTGCCTCTGCAAAGGACAGGTTTTGGTTGCCCTTCCAAGGACCGGTTCTGTGGGGAATGATTCACAGCCAGACTGCCCTCTGCCCCAAGTGCTGAGCCAAAGGCAGGCTCTTGAAAGTCTGGGAGCCCCACCAGGGAGCAGAGGCTCACCTCTGGGGTCACAGAGTGGTATTCATGCCAGGCCCAGGTCGGTTCCCATCGCCACCCCCG